>NC_064626.1:375512965-376957131 GCF_023864275.1 Schistocerca cancellata | reverse complement strand
CTGTGTTAAATTATGCAGAAGGTACTGTTTAACATTTACTGGAAGTTTGAAACAAATATGTTTGGAAGATCCTTAGAAAACATGTAATTAGTATGAGAAAATAAAAGTTTTGGGAATCGAGCGACAAAGATTGGATTAACTTTTTAGTGCATTGCAGGTCCATAGGATGGATTATCTTCATCCTCTGCAAACTCCTCCTCCAGCTTCCTCTTGTTCCTCCACCTGTTTACTCTTGCTTGTATTTCTAGACTCTTTACAGCCCTGTCTGCAGCCCGAAGGTGTTCCTTGTCTAAAGCAAGCATCGCTCGTACTATGTTAGAACCTATCTTCATTCCCATATTTCTAAATACCTTGCACCTTACAATGTTGCCATCATTGAAAGTCGCAACAGCATCATACACACCAAAGTGAAGTGTTTCTATTCCAACAAATACAATCTTCGGGATTCTCGACCATATAACACTATTTACACTTTCATTGGGGTTTTGAGTTTTTCCGTGAATACACTTTTTCAACAGTTCAGGTGCTGCTAAGTCTCTGAAAATAGGTTAGCCACAACACATACTTTATCTCACATCACTAAAATGTACCTGATGAACACGGACGTTAATAATAACACCATTTGACAGCAGTTTAACAGCGCCACAGTGGGTCACGCCCATGTAGAACACATTTCAAAAAAAATTTAAAGTAGTTGTAGTCTTCGGAATTGAATAAATTATATATCTATTAAAAGGTAATAGTCTGCAGATTCATAAAACGCAAAAAAGTAAAAATTGAACTTTTCATGATTTTTGAGCCTTTCCGGAACCCCTTAAGCCAAATTTTTTACGAAGGACCTATCGGTGTTCAGGAGGTGTAGATTAAATGCAGTTGGTGGTGGCGTGTTTGTTGCTGTTAGAAGTAGTTTATCTTGTAGTGAAATTGAAGTAGCTAGCTCCTCTGAGCCAATATGGGTAGACAGTATGACGACAGAAATAAATTAATATTTGGTTCCTTTTACAGATCACCCCGTCTCAGATGATTCAGTTGCTGAACTCTTGATATGTTGGCGAAAGTAGATGTTCAAAGCCAGTGGTAGGTATAAATATCTTCATAAATCGTACTAAAGACTTTCCTCAAAAAATACTTTGAGCAATTAGTTCAGGAGCCCACTCGAAGAGTAAATGATCGCGGAAACATACTTGACCTAACAACAAATAATCCTGAGGGAATATGAAGTATCATGACGAACACAGGGATCAGTGACCATAATTTCGTTGACGCCTTCCTAAGAGAAAGTCCACTCCTTCCCAACTAACTATGTAAGTGTAGACAAGATGTGACTTGGATTCAAATAAATAGTATATGAAGCAACTGAGTGTTTTATATAGAATACATTATTAAAAAAATGGTACAGATTCTTTGTGGTACACTAAACAAGTCAGAAGATTGTTGTAAAAGCAACGAAGAAAGTATGTCGAAAAACAGTCTCCAAGATTGATGATGTTCTCCTGAAGCTCGAAACTTAGCGCAGACTTCAATGAGAGATGCTTTTAATGGCTTCTATGACGAAACTGTGCCTCGAAATCTGGTCGTGTGTAAAGTACACAAGTGGCAAGACGCAGTAAATACCTTCTGCGTGCAATAACGGATGCCAATGATAACAGTACCATTAACGAAGAGTTATAAACACAGTTTTCGGAAATTCCTTAACCAAAAAAGACGTTATAAATACAACAGAATTCGAATAAAGAGCAATTGCCAACATGAGTAACTTTGAAGTAGATATCCCCTTGTGGAAAGGCAGCTAAAGGCATTAAAGGCTAGTCTTCCAGTCCACATAGCATACCAAATAGGTTCCTTTCACAGTAAGCTGATATTGTACCCCATGCGTAGCAATAATAGACAAGATCCGTACCAAAATACTGGAAAGTTGCAAAGGTCACACCAATACTTAAAAAGGATTGGTTCAAATGGTTCAAATGGCTCTGAGCACTATGGGACTCAACTGCTGTGGTCATCAGTCCCCTAGAACTTAGAACTACTTAAACCTAACTAACCTAAGGACATCACACATATCCATCCCCGAGGCAGGATTCGAACCTGCGACCGTAGCAGTCGCACGGTTCCGGGCTGCGCGCCTAGAACCGCGAGACCACCGCGGCCGGCTAAGAAGGATTGGTCTGTTGAATTACAGACCCATACCATTTACGTCGACTTGCAGTAGGATTTTGGAACATGTGTGTACTGTACTCGAACATTATGAATTACCTAGAAGGCAACGATCTATTACAAATAGTCAGCATGGATACAGGAAATATTGTTCTTATGAAGCGTAACTAGTTCTTTAGTCGCTCGATATAATGTGTGCTATCCACAGAGGACGAAAAAATGATTCTATATTTCTAAATTTCCTCAAAAGCGACTTTTAATCAAATTGCGTGCCTACAGTGTATCGTTCCAGTTGTGCGACTGGATCCGTCATTTCCTGTTAGAAAGGTCACAGTAAGAAATAATCAGCGCAAAATCATGGACTAAGCCGCAAGTAATATCCGGCTTTCCCCGAGGAAATGCTACGGGCGCTCTACTGTTCCTAATCTACATGAACGATTTATGAGACAATTTGAGCAGCCCCCTTGGATTGTTTACAGATAACGGTGTCATTTACCATCTAGTAAAGTTATCAGAACTTGAAAACCAGTTTCAAAAGTGAGAAAATAAATCCATTAAGTTACGGTTACACGATAAATCGCACAAATTTGAAGGCTGTCAGTTCGATCAAAAATATCTAGGAATTATAATTATGAGCAGCTTAAATTGGAACGATCATATGCATTTTGTGATCAAAAGTATCCGGACACCTGGGTGAAAATGCATTACAAGTTCGTGGCGCCCTCCATCGGTAATGCTGGAATTCAGTATGGTGTTGGCCCACCCTCAGCCTTGATGGCAGCTTGCATTCTCGCAGGCAAACGTTCAGTGCTGAAAGGTTTCTCGGGAATGGCAGCCCATTCTTCACGAAGTGCTACCCTGAGGAGAGGCATCGATGCCGATCGTTGAGGTCTGGCACGAAGTCGGCTTTCCAAAACATCCCAGTGGTGTTCCATAGGATTCAGGTCAGGACCCTGTGCAGGACAGCCCATTACAGGGACGTTATTCTCGTGTAACCCCTCCGCCACAGGTCGTGTATTATGAAAAGGTGCTCGATCGTGTTGAAAGGTGCAATCGTCATTACCGAATTGCTCTTCGACAGTGGGAAACAAGAAGGTGCTTAAAACATCAATGTAGGCCCGTGCTGTGATAGTGCTACGCAAAACAGCGAGCTGTGCAAGCCCCCTCCATGAAAAACGTGACCACACTGTAACACCACCGCCCCCGAATTGTACTGTTGGAACTACACACGCTGACAAATGACGTTCACCGGGCATTTGCCATACCCACACACTGCCATCGGATCGCCACATTGTGTACCGTGATTCCTCACTCCACACAACGTTTTTCCACTGTTCAATCGTCCAATGTTTACGCTCCTTACACCAAGCCAGGCATCGTTTGGCATTTACCCTCGTGATGTATGGCTTATGAGCAGTAGCTCGACCATTAAATCCAAGTTTTCTCACCTCCCACCTAACTGTCGTAGTACTTGCAGTGGATCCTGATGCAGTTTGGAGTTCCTGTGTGATGCTATGGATGGAAGTCTGCCTATTACACATTACAAACCTCTTCAACTGTCGGTCGGCTGTACGATTTTGTGCTGTGCTTGTTTCCACTTCACTATCACATCGGAAACAGTGGACCTAGGGATGTATAGCACTGCGGAAATCTCGTGTACAGACATATGACGCAAGTGACACCCAATCACATGACCACGTTCGAAGTCCATGAGTTCCGAGGAGCTCCCCATTCTGTTCTCTCACGATGTCTAATGACTACTGAGGTCACTGATATGGAGTACCTGGCAGTAGGTGGCAGCACAATGCTCCTAATACGAAAAAAATATGTTTTCTGGGGGTGCCCGGATACTTTTGATCCCATAGTGTAGATAATTTTGCGGAGAAGGCAAACCAAATACTGAATTTATTTTGGCAGAGTACTTGTGACTTGTGCCGTCTCATTTCTCCTTCCCACTATCGATAATTTTTAGCTTGCGTCTCACCAGGGGGCGTGGGTTACTCCCTTCTGCGGTTCTCGCTGTCGCGCATTGTCTTCAAAAGAGACCGCTAGCGTTGTATCTTTGGGGAGGCCTCCGAAGTCTGCGGTGCAGGCAGCTGAGTGATAATTTTCGCAGAGTGTGAAGCTGGGACAACGTCTTTTCCTGGTGGTTGTTCACTCTTCGTCACCAGGACTGCGCAGCGGGCAAAGGTCTGGTTCGCTTCTGTCGTGCGCAACTAGTTGTTCAGCTCTGCACTCCGATTTCCCGCTCCACAAGCTGTTTGGATAGATCTTCGTGTTTATGTTCACTGAATCACGCACACCTCACAATTTCGCTCTGTGTTTGTAGTACTTAGTTGCTGCCCCGTCTGATTTTGACGTAACTTCTCTTAATCTACTGGCCAGCGTTCTCTCTCAAAAAATTTGCCACGGTTAATGTTGTTGTGGTTATTTAATGCGCCCAGTTGACATGCATAGCCATATCAGGGTCCTTTGCCTCATCTAGTTTTCGAAAAAAGGAAAAAAATTGTGTACGTTTTAAAATTCTTGTGCCAGATAACAAACTGTTCTAAGTTTTAATACGTATTTTCATGATGTTTTATGAACTGGTGAGCTCTCTGATATGACTATTATCCAGCCCTTTTAAGCATGTCGTTATCTCAAGCTAATGGTAAGACCCTTGCGAGTTGTTTATTACATTCCTTCCTGGAAGAAATTACAGCTCCCTTTCTATAGTTGTCTGTCAACAAAGCTTATTTCCTAGGGTGTATCAACTTACTGGAAACGATCTATAAGTGTAATCACGGTTAACAACAACTTTACTTGTAGTCTCCTTCTTGTTTGTTAACAACACTTACTAGGTTGCCGGGAGAGTGTTCGAAGTCAGCGGCTTCTTGCTGTGTGGGTCTGGCTTACCCACAGCTGGGTTCACGGCTCTCGAGCATTTCCTAGCGTGGCTTGCTATTTGTTTGCAATTGGGCATCCTGGCAGTCTGTGGTCAATCTGAGTATCTTATGTTACCTGACTTGCACTGTAAATGAAGTTTTGCTATCGACCAAGAGGTCTTTGACTAACAGACTTCGCACAAAAGTTTTCCCTTTAACGTTTAAAGCATATTTTATCCTTGTTCTACGTTTTATTGAAATCTATTTAGTGTAAATCTTTTAGTTGTCTGCCTAATGTCTTGAAAAAACGTATATAGAACTGTGTTCATCATTTTAATTGGCTGGTTTCTTTAGTATTTTAAAAAGTACAATGTTGTTAAGGTCTTATTTCTTGAATTTTTGTTATTATTGTTATTGTAATTCAACAGCTGTCATTTTGAACGCCTTCAACTTTGAAACGGCAAATGAACTTCAGTTTTCTTACCTGTTTTTCAAAGGGAACTTGTTGTTACCAAAAAATATAAAAAAATAAATGTTGTTGTCCAAGGATAAATCATGTTAGTTAAAGGGATCGAGACATTTCATGTCATTTGCCAACTATGCATGTTCTCCCTCCGCTAGAGTATTGATGTGCGATGTAGTGATCTTTATCAGATAGAATTGATGGAACACATCAAAAAGGTCCAAATATATGGAGGTCCTTTTATATTACAGCGTAATAGGGGAGAGAGTGTCACAGATATGATACACTCCTGGAAATGGAAAAAAGAACACATTGACACCGGTGTGTCAGACCCACCATACTTGCTCCGGACACTGCGAGAGGGCTGTACAAGCAATGATCACACGCACGGCACAGCGGACACACCAGGAACCGCGGTGTTGGCCGTCGAATGGCGCTACCTGCGCAGCATTTGTGCACCGCCGCCGTCAGTGTCAGCCAGTTTGCCGTGGCATACGGAGCTCCATCGCAGTCTTTAACACTGGTAGCATGCCGCGACAGCGTGGACGTGAACCGTATGTGCAGTTGACGGACGTTGAGCGAGGGCGTATGGTGGGCATGCGGGAGGCCGGGTGGACGTACCGCCGAATTGCTCAACACGTGGGGCGTGAGGTCTCCACAGTACATCGATGTTGTCGCCAGTGGTCGGCAGAAGGTGCACGTGCCCGTCGACCTGGGACCGGACCGCAGCGACGCACGGATGCACGCCAAGACCGTAGGATCCTACGCAGTGCCGTAGGGGACCGCACCGCCACTTCCCAGCAAATTAGGGACACTGTTGCTCCTGGGGTATCGGCGAGGACCATTCGCAACCGTCTCCATGAAGCTGGGCTACGGTCCCGCACACCGTTAGGCCGTCTTCCGCTCACGCCCCAACATCGTGCAGCCCGCCTCCAGTGGTGTCGCGACAGGCGTGAATGGAGGGACGAATGGAGACGTGTCGTCTTCAGCGATGAGAGTCGCTTCTGCCTTGGTGCCAATGATGGTCGTATGCGTGTTTGGCGCCGTGCAGGTGAGCGCCACAATCAGGACTGCATACGACCGAGGCACACAGGGCCAACACCCGGCATCATGGTGTGGGGAGCGATCTCCTACACTGGCCGTACACCACTGGTGATCGTCGAGGGGACACTGAATAGTGCACGGTACATCCAAACCGTCATCGAACCCATCGTTCTACCATTCCTAGACCGGCAAGGGAACTTGCTGTTCCAACAGGACAATGCACGTCCGCATGTATCCCGTGCCACCCAACGTGCTCTAGAAGGTGTAAGTCAACTACCCTGGCCAGCAAGATCTCCGGATCTGTCCCCCATTGAGCATGTTTGGGACTGGATGAAGCGTCGTCTCACGCGGTCTGCACGTCCAGCACGAACGCTGGTCCAACTGAGGCGCCAGGTGGAAATGGCATGGCAAGCCGTTCCACAGGACTACATCCAGCATCTCTACGATCGTCTCCATGGGAGAATAGCAGCCTGCATTGCTGCGAAAGGTGGATATACACTGTACTAGTGCCGACATTGTGCATGCTCTGTTGCCTGTGTCTATGTGCCTGTGGTTCTGTCAGTGTGATCATGTGATGTATCTGGCCCCAGGAATGTGTCAATAAAGCTTCCCCTTCCTGGGACAATGAATTCACGGTGTTCTTATTTCAATTTCCAGGAGTGTATATGACTTGAAGGAGCAAACACTGAAACAAATTTCAGTCAACAACTTTCTCTCCACAATGTGAAAATATTTTGTTATTACCAGCCAAAATATGGAGATGCGATAACACTAATAAAATAAGAGGAATCAGAGCTCACGCATGATGATCTAAGTGTTCACTTTTTCCACATGCTGTTAGAAAGTGGAACAGTAGAGAAGCAGTGTAAAGGTGGTAGCCCTCTGCCAGTCATTTAAGCGTAAATTGCAGAAGAATTATGTATATGTAGATGTAGATTAGTCAGCATGACCTTTCCGTGTTGGTAAACCGGACAGCTGAAACCAAGAGAAAACTACATCTGTTAATGTGGGTGGACAAAAATATGGAGACAACGAAAGCACAATACCATACCTAATACCTGGTCGGAAAAGCCATTGACATTCAAAAACGCTTCCAGTCGTCTTGAAATGGATAAATACAGGTCCTGTATGGATTTAAATGGGATCTTGTATAATCTTCAAACAAATTGATTGCAAGTTCAGGTACGATAATGGTGGTGGATAGTGATCACACATCCTTATCTCCAAAGTAGGCAATGAAGGCTCTGTAATACTAAGATCTGGTTTCTTTGGCGGCCAGAGGAGATGTGACAGTTCATCCTCATACTCACAAAACAAGTCCTAGACGATGTGAGCTGCATAAACAGGAACCCCGTCTTCTTGGAACATATCATCACCATTGACAGCTAAATATTGTATCATGGGATAAACCTGATAGCCAAAATGGTTGAGGTATAGTGTCTTGCATCACGCTTATGTAAGAGATAGTATCAGGCAGAAGCCTCATAAATGAATCATGACACACACGACCAGTGTGCTTGGACCCAGTAGCTATCTGTCAGTAATTTCGGTTGTAGCCGAATCGTGTCAGCATTTTATGTACTATGCAAGTAGCTAAAACACTGTCTTTGGGAAACAAAACTGTATTTATTGTGATTGTTAAAACTGTCATTAATTAATGCTAATTTCTTTAATTATTAGTGTGAATGATGATGTGAATGCAAAGTATTAAATAAATGAATGCTGTTACCTGTGTTGACTGAGTATATGTTAGGGTGAGAACTGCTTACTGAGAGAATGAATCATACTCAGGGGAAATTGTAAAGTGCAACTAGTCATTTTATGAGACTGAGAAAACGAAATATATTTTACGATAATTTCTTTTAAAGAGGGTGTTATTTTGATATATGTGCGTTTTATAAATTTATTCTTTTGATAAATTGTTCATATAAGCCATTGTGACTGGTCAAAAGTAAAAGATGCAGGATTGAATGGTTTTATTGATTGATTATGATATATATCTGCCTATAAGAGGACAGTACATTCATACGTATTTTCTAGGCTGAGAAAACTGTTTTGTGAAGCCTAGTTGCAGTTAAAATCTCAGCCATGATCATTTTCGCATGTGGTTATAAGCAGCTCTGAATAGATACGAAAATTTTAGAGAGTTATAGTTAAAACTTGACTGTGAAGCGTTGCAAACTGGACGCTAAATTATGAAGAAGACCAATATGTGAAATTCCTATTTCAATATGTAAACTGTGACTTTTGGAAAGACAAAATACGTGTGTTGTCTTATACAAGGCGTGCAGCAAACTGAACATTCGTAGTGGTCAAATTGTGTAGTATTCGAGCGAGCATTCTGTGACAGACAATCCTTTTGCTGCTCTTTTTCGTAATAGGTTTGGTTATTTAACATCAGCTAGCTATTATGAGTGAGTGTGATTGCGTAACTTAAGATTAAATGGGCTTGGCGATGTTTCGTATCAAACAAGTCTTAACGTATTGAAGTTTTTACTCACAGACTATCTTTCAATTAATCGCTCAGTTAACTCTATATTGAAAAATATTGGTTGCACCAGTTGGATTCATATAATACTACTGTTTCTGCCACTACTTTTCCAGTAGAAAACATCATTCGTCTTCAACATGAAAGGCGTGTTGACCGGACTGCAGAAAAAGAAATCATTATTTCTGAGGGGTGGACCACAAATAACCATGATCTCTTTGGCAGTAATCCGACTGTGCAAAGTAACCATGGGGCCCGTGGAATATTACAATATGGCTGCCTCAAATCAACACTGAACCCCCACCACCATGTTTCACTTTATGGGACATAAACTCGGCCAGAAGTTGGAAAGATGTGCAACGAGGCTCATACATTGCTCCATAGTCTGTGTTACTAGGCTTCGACATGATGTTTTCGTGTTATGGGCATTTGCATCACTGGTGAGTGATTTCGGATTCCAGCTCCGTCTACAATTACCTGCTTATGGTGTTCCCTTAATGTTGTTTCCGTACTGACTAGATTCACGAATGACTTTTGCAGCTATTGTCCCCTTATTTTTTTCACAGCCCTCTTCAGTGACTCTTCGTTACAATCATTTGACACACACTTTCTTCCGTGCTAAGATTTAGCGGTATAAATCATCGATACATCGCCTCTTCAAAGGCCAAATACTTTGGCTATCTTGGTTATGGAGGCACCTCCCTCCCATATGAATACCAACATTTTACCCACGTTTGAAGTCACTTACATCCGACTTAATGCACTCACAACTGCACAGGACCCTGTTCTGACGACAACTGATGCTTACAACATATTGAGTACATTAAACAGGTGCCATTCATGCTCAAATACAACAGCACAACCAGCAGGTTTGGCTATCATTTCCACTTACGTTCAATAGTGCATTTCTCACTATATTCCAAATTTCTGTCGAACCACGACGATGGCAGCCTCCTGGGTAGAATAGGCCCTCATTTGGACCCCCAGAGTGAGACTGCTCATTAAAATGTTGTCAGGAGATATAGTCGACCTAGGCATCAAGGAATTGTCAACTTGGTAGTGGAAGAAAGAGTGGGAGTAAACACTGTAAAAGGAGACCGAGCCTTGAATACAGTAAGCAGGTTCAAATTGATGCAGGTAGTGGTAGTTATGCCAAGACCAAGGGGTATGCACAGGGCAAGAGTAATTTAGAAAACTGCATCAAATAAGTCTTCAAACTGAAGACCACAACAACTACATCGTATTAACAAAGATTCATGTCTTAGTTGACATGTCGATCACAGTTCGACGTAATGGGTAAACTTCAGTAATATAAGTCAAAATGGGTTGTTTGACAGTGATAAACTGTGGCAAACACTCTCTGATGATGCAGTATGGCAGGCAATAAGAGCCAAACTAACCAGTGTACTTTCTCAGACACGTGAACTCATATTGTCCCAAGAAGTAACTCTGACTAATAAACCTGAGGTAGGCGGTAGAACACTACATGATACTGTTGACATACTCCTATGTTATAGGGGATCTGGACCTCATTTAAGTGCTCTTGAGAATGAAAAATATTTGAATCTGTTGGAAATCCATACTGAATCCTCAGTGTGACAGTCAAACCAATTTGGAAGTGAGTCTGACGCTAAGGCGATCGTAAATGTGTTTTCAGTAATAGCTTGCACTTCAGATTCGCACTTCACACCTTCCACCTCTGCCTTCCGAATAACATCCACCGCAAGTGGAATTCCCCTGTTTATAAAAATAATCACAATCAATTGCAAGTTTCGTATAGACCCAACCCTTAGATCTAGCTAGACAATGTTAAAAATTATCTTTTCAGTTAACTTATCCATATGATTTGAAAATAAGTTAACCATAAAAATAAAAATATAACTGGATTAAGGACCAGGTATCGTAAGACCCCACGTGACTGAGTGTATAAGCTGCTCGCCCTCTGGCATTGTCTGAGAGTCTTGTGTACCTCTTGCAGTCCAGAGTGGTAGCTGAATGATAGTTCTTAAGGGTTTAGTCCATAAGGCTCCCAAGGAACTGAAAAATGTAGCGGCAGAACACTTCGACTGACATGCAGAGCTTATCTAGCCCACGGAGCCATGTGTAACTGTATGAAAAGTAAATTTGTTACCAAGTGGGAAAGCCCTTTCCAGAAGCGAGTGGCTGAGGTACTAGGCCCCTTACTGGACCTTGGGAATCATAAATGAAGTGGTAGGGAGCTGGTTGAGTAATGGATAAGTACTGGTACCACAAATTAAAGTATATTTTAGCAATAGTTTATTAAAACAATCAAAATCTTTACAATTACAAAAGTACATCAATAATGGAGTAACAGGAAACGAAGAAAAACAGAACTCCTTGTGGCCAAATGACAAGTTTCTTCCACAGTTTAAATACAAATGAGTGTTAAATCAAAGCTAACTGAACCACAGTTACTCGACAGTGGCCGTTGAATAGTTTGATAAACTTAGGAGTTGCTAAATTGACTTAAGGCCCAATAAAAGATACGTTCATCGATAGCCAAAAAACCGTAAATTACATGTGGGGGTGTGGGGCAGTGGGTTAATAGTAATATTAATAATAATATAAGGTATATAGTCAGTCATAAGTAGTAGCAGGAAATTATTAGAAATATTTGAAAGACTGTTCGCCGTGTTTTACGAGAACCTGGAAACTATTTCTGTGGTCAGCCAGAAAGCGATGGAGAATATACTGACCATAGTTCCCAGTCTACAAGTCCATATTCTTATCCACTCCACTGAAACAAATGTTTCCATTCACTCTTTGCTCAGTGGGATCACAACTATGATTGTAAGTGAAGATTTTGAGTTCTAATTGATAGATGTATTTGATAAGGTTTCACATGCTCACCATTCTAATATCCATTATGTTAATACTGATAATAAGTCACTCTCTCCTTAAGAGCACTATGAGCAGTTCTGAGGCGACCTCTACGGAAAGTTCCTATTAAATTGTCTTTCTCCCTGACTTCTGATAATCAAAATAAATGCCCGCCACAAAAGTGGGAAATAATTGTCTCTACTTGCCACGCAGATGTGTTAACATTACGGACGGCACATTAACAGAAACTTTTGCGAAATCTAAGCGATCCAGGATGGTGTACAGTCCTCGCTTGTTCACTTTCTATTATTACTGAAAATATGGGTTTAGTAACATCCTGTCTCTGACATCATCCGAGGCAGGGCGCACTCCGGCATTTGACTGATGCGGTTCGTTCAGTGGCTGGGTGCTAAGAGAAACATAGTCTTGCCTCTCGGGCTGTGTTTAGATATGTGGCGCTGCGGACAGCCAAGGGAACATCTGCTGTTATCCGCCCTATGCCCACGGTAGTAGTCTCTAAACGGCCACTTTCTCGGACACAAAATATTTTTAACACGCTTGTGTGTTGATTTAGAATCTTTGTAATTTTTGTATACATGTAGTTAAGTTGGTTAAAATTATAGAAAAAGTTTTAGCTCCTCTGCATTTAAACTTTGCCGTCTAGAATTTTCAGAACGGAACTGACAGTAGAACCTGACCTCTGAACTACAACTTTAAGAAACCTTGTATTTTTTATTATTTACATCCAGGCTTTGAAACTTGTTATAGCTCTATTATTTAATAGGTTTCATCACGTGGTGTGATCCAAAACATTCTAGCATTAATATTTTTTTTGGTCATCAGTCGTCTGACTGGTTTGATGAAGCCGTCCACGAATTCCTCTCCTGTACTAACCTCTTCAACTCACAGTAGTACTTGCAACCTAGGTCCTCAATTATTGGCGGCCCGGGGTAGCCGTGCGGTCTGCTGTACCTTGCCACGGTTCGCGCGGCTCTCCCCGTCAGAGGTTCGAATCCTCCCTTAGGCATGGGTGTGTGTGTGTTGTCCTTAGCATAAGGTAGTTTAAGTTAGATTAAGTAGTGTGTAAGACTAGGGACCGATGACGTCAACAGTTTGGTCCCATAGAACTTACCACAAATTTCCATTTTTTTCCAATTATTTGCTGGATGTATTCCAATCACTGTGTTCCTCCACAGTTTTTGCCCTCTACAGCTCCCTCTAGTACCATGGAACTCTTTCCTTCATGTCAGTGGACCTAGGGATGTTTAGGAGTGTGAAAATCTCGCGTACAGACGTATGACACAAGAAACACCCAATCACCTGACCACGTTCGAAGCCCATGAGTTCCGCAGAGCGCCCCACTCTGCTCTCTCACGCTAATGACTATTGAGATAGGTGATATGGTGTACATGGCAGTAGGTGGCAGCACAATGCAGTTAACATGAAAAACGTATATATTTGGGCGTGTCTGGATACTTTTGATCACATAATGTATTTCTAAGTCTAATATTTAGCACCTTAAATTTTTTAAATACGTGGATTTTAACCAGAATATTTCTTTAATTGAGTTAACAATTGTAGCAGTTAATTTTGACATACATTAGCAAATGATGGCCAGTTTTTGGGTTTCTAGCTTTATTGTTTAGTGCCTCTTATTTTTTCTTAAAACGATGAGTTTAGGAAAAAATATTGAACCGATAATTCTGAGATTAGACAGCTTACAAATTAATATACTAAAGCACCTGCTAACAAAGTTTGGAAAGGAAACCTTAACTCTTAATTCCATTCTTAAATTATGGTGCAGTACTTGTATGCCATTCAGACACGTGTTGTGCGCCTCTGTATCTCTCCAACGATAGAGCGCTTTTTTCGCCATTGGTGCAGTACAACACAGTACAGTACAGTTAGCAAGGTAACTCTAAAAGGCAAATCCAAACTGTCCTTAGCATCTGCACTAACAGCTTATGACAGTCACATAGGTGTCAGGAATGAAAATACCACATGTTAAGCACTTAAATACTATAACTAAAATTATAGCCAGAAGCAAACCTTAAAATTTTTCTTCCTAGGAACTTTAAAAGTAATTTATATGAAAGACACATTGTGAATTAACTGCCATAGCTACACTAAATAGCTTTACAGTTGGTGAAGACGCTTTAAGATTTCCCTGAAATTCGCATAAGACACAAGAAATTCGTTAATAACTACACCATCTCGTTTATAGGAAAATGGACAAGCATTATACTACAGCTCGTCTCTAAGTAATGTAACTTTAGTTCAACATTAAAGAGAAAAACAGTTTCATATAAACTTGTACAATTTAGATAATTCAAAATTTTCAAATTAGGTGAGCTTGTAACCGAACTCGCCGATTCCACGTTTCACCGATTCGCCTTTGTATTTCAAATGTCCGAATCGCGTGTATTCGAAACTTTCTTAACGTTACATACCAGGGAAAGGAATACTTTTTAACTACAAACGTGAAAACATTTAGCTGGATGACTCACTAATATTGCTTAATATGAAAGTAATAATGTGCAGAATAATTTCTGTACCGTTCTGTAGCGTTGGTCGCGCTACGGAAAGTAAATCCGTTTAGCGGTCGGATTTACAGCCCCCCGTGCGTGAACCGCTACCTGCCGGCACTGCCTTTCAAAAAAAGAAAAATCCTCGTCCCCTCCACGTTAACTATATGGCGCTTCTCAGGAGAATACAGCTTTTAGTTCGCACAGCAGAGCATTTTCATAAAAGCCACACAACATAACACTGTTTTTACTAACATTAACAACAGTCTGCAACACAAATTTTGACACATGTTACCTAACGGAATACTATTATTAACAAGGTACCTATTTACGTTTTAAACTTCTCTGTAAAGCGAAGTGTGATAATGGGGTTCGATTTGCAGGATTGATATGCCACACAAGTTATTACATACATAAAACTTTATATGGCCTTCCTGGATTTGGTTCTATCTGCACCCCTGTAGTAAACAGCTTCCAGCTATGTAGCCTTAACTTACGGTAGATCAACTGAAAGATAACTATACCTATGAAGATTGTTTTCGCCGCCAGCTCTGGAGAAGAAATTTCAATACTTTACTTCGGTTTATCTTTAAAAGCGCCAGAAGTAAATTTACTTTAATGACTTTTGTGACAACTATTTTACTTGGAAACAAGATGGAAGCAGACTGAGATATTCTCACACGGCTTATGGAGTGCCTGCACCAAGGTCATCCAAAAGACTGGCGGTCGAAAACCCGTATTGAATTCCCTAATTTTATGATTCCATTTGGTTTAGCTGAATTGCATTTTCTAATACCCTTAGAATGTTATAGACAGTACATTTATAACTTACATTCATTTCTTCAATTTCTATTTGAATAAAATTATTAATTTTTCACAAAATACTCTCTCCTTCCAATGAATAATTATCACAGACATTACATTTGTGCTTATTGACATAGTTATAGAGGTTTCCTTAACACTAATCTTTCGTACAAGATCGATCATTTTACTATGTCGATTTTCTCTCGATACTGCTTAAATAAATAAAAAACTTTAGAAAATGCAATTTTAATTTAATTGTATCATCACAAGCTCGCAACCTCAGGGCAACAAGGAAGCAAATAACTGTGGTAGTGGATCAAATATACAAACAAAAACGGTTAGAAATGGCTGGTAGAAAGGTAAATACAGGATGGCAAATAACATCACTCAGGTGACTAGTTTTACAAAGCAGCAAATGAAAGGTAGTATGGAATTCAGGTAACCAGCTTGCCAATCGCCTTACCAAAACAGGCACCTTTTATGAGTCGTATTGCAGAACTGTTTGGTGAATGTCACAGGAAAGTCGCTGACAAATGATTCGTTAAAAATCACTATTTCTGAAACACATATATACAAACAGGATTAAACATCACTCTGCTCATATAAAAGCCAGTACAGAAATATAAAATGACATGTCAATATGAACAGAGACTGACTAATTTACCATCGTTTTCGTTAAAATGCAAGACGTTATATGACAGGCAATAAAATACAAGGCACCTTAAAGAAAGCTGGAAGCATAAGATTTTAAAAAAAGTAACGCTGAGAAATTTGCAGAGTTTAAAAGGCTCTTTAAAGACACTCCAAGCACTCACTGCCCAGTAACGTGGCGAGTACACGAGAAGCTTCATGCATGTTCGTGACTATTTGGGAAAACATGAATAACGTCAACAAGTGCCTTTAGCTGACAACACCAGACTGGAGAAATGAACAAATACCAAGTAGGTGCGGAGGGAAATAGGATGCCACAACAGGGCACATAATTAATGACTGGAACGAAAAGATCTCATCATAGTCCACACTATGCTTCATATTCCTTCCGTTCTTTGCCAAGATTTTAGTATGACTCATGTTCAACACTTCTAATCCTCAATCAGATTGTGTGATTAAAATCATGTTTGTGTTTTCTAACTGCAACTTGTAATGAATTAATTTGAGTTGGCATCCCGTTTCATTTAGTAATTAGATGACCTCCTTGGTCCTAATTAAATGTATTACTGTGTGGTCAAAGCAAGTCACGTTTCCTTAGGGCCATCCTTTTTAATCAATTTTCTCTGCTCATTTAAGTCTATGGAAGTTTAGAATTCACAACACAATTGACCATCAGTATGTAGACCTCTGTCTCAGATCGCGCCATTTTAGCACACTCTGCACATCGTAGAGCAAAAACCATAATACACAGCTAATATTTGCTGACAGAAGTGACCTCAGCTCTGGTTGGCTCTTAATAAAGAAGTGTTTTGTTCTGCTCTCGGCGGGCTTCTGTTCGTTCTCTCGCTTTTGGATCATACGCCTTCCTGTGCGCCAATGACACGAATTTACAAAACTCTCCACAACGGGATGGTCGTAAACACGCTGACGAAATAATAATCGCAGTACCAAGAAGGAGCTCTCCGCCATAGATGAAAGTTGGCAGGCACGTCATCTGAAAGATGATTTCTAACCGAATTTCGCACCAGTAGCATAAGAGTACCGTTAGCAACGCCACAATGAGGATGCAAACCATGTTTGCTTTAAATACGCGCTGTAAGAGTCATGAGCGTTAGTTACCTTTGAGATTGGACGCGGTCAGCTGACGATTGTCAAGAATGCCTTTAAGGCGACAAGGACGCAATTATCAGCACTTCACTGATTTTGAACGAGGCTACGAGAAGCTAGTATTTCCTTATGTGATATGCTGTGGCTGGAACATAGACTCGAACTCGGTCGTGAGTCGTCCTTGGGTAGCTCAGGTGGTGGAGCACCTGCCTGCGAAAGGCAAAGGTCCCGAGCTTCAGTCTCGGTCCGGCACACAGTTATAATACGCCAGGAAGTTTCATATCAGCGCACACTCCGCTGCAGAGTGTAAATCTCATTCTGGCCACTGTACATGATTGCTGGGATCGGCGGTCAGGAGACCGGGCTGTTGACCTCCACGTGGCACTACCGACACGGAAGACCATCGTGTTCGACGTGTGGCTCTGATGCATCGTACTGCATCTGCAGCAGCAATCCGAGTAGTAATTGGCACCACAGCGACACAACGAACTGTTACAAAGTGGTTACTTCAAGCTTGCTCCGAAACGCCACATAGCGTGCATTCCACTGACCCAAAACCACCGCCATTTGCGACTTCATTGATGTCAAGCGAGAGTTCATTGGAGGGCAGGTTCTGATGAAATGTGGTTCTGCCTCGGTGCTGGTGGTGGCCGTGCGTTGATTAGGAGGCAAGTTGAGGACCTGAAACTAACCTGACTATCTGCTAGACACACTGGACCTACACCTCGAGTTATGCTCTTGGGTGCTATTTCGTGTGACAGCTGTTCCTCCTCCCACTCTTGGTTATCCCACACACCCTAACTGAAAAGTTGTACGTCACTCTGGTGATTTGACCTGTTATGGTTCCATTCATGTACAGCATTCCAGTGGATGTTTTCCGACACAATAACGCTCGCCCATATACCATTGTCGCAGCATTCCAGACGGTATTTTCCAACAAGATTGTCTAATATTTATTTTATTGCTCTACGTATTTTGCTTCATTATTCTTTTACACTCTTTCTGACCATAAGGTTTTCTTTTATGTCTGCGCATAGCTTTGGATTTAGCATGTCCCACATAGTGTATATTTCCATGTGCTCTATTGTTTTATTTATTTCTTAATTTATGCATTACTATTCGTATTTTAGGCTCGCCGTTATCACACTGCACCTCCGACGGGAGCGCCGCATGGCGACTGTCATTACTACTAGCCCAGTCTTTCGCATGAGCTCCTATCATTTATATGTGAGTGCTACGTGAGTACGGACGGGCCTATCCGGCCGTTATAGGGTAGAATGTGTTTACAGTTAGCGATCGAAGTCCTGCTCTGCGCTGCAATGCTTGTCGTCGCCTCCATCAGGTAATACGCATTTTTCGGTTTCTCCTTCGTTCTCTACTCATGCCTGATACCGGTGATTTCGTTTCATTAATTTTTAATATTTTTTGCGTATGGGTTACCTTTTAGTACGTTTTATATCATACTTCCTGACGGATGCTTTTAACCAGAAATATCTGATTTTCTAACGTGAGCTACATTACGTTTCTCTATGTAATTTTATTAGATCGGTTTTTGAAGCTTATTTGGCTTTATATTTTTTAGATAGCCTCGTGATGCCCTATCAGAATGAAATTCGTCTTCCTAAGTTAACAAAGAACACTGTTTTTTAAGTAGTTGCAATAGAAGTTTGCTGTACCACACCGCCAAGATGCAATGCAATAATTTTCACTTAAATATGTTGTCTAGACAAATGTATTCCAGAAATTTCGTTACTTTACATTAATTCCTTTTGGTGTTATGACTTCTTCCATCAGTGTAATTCAACAGGTGCCGAGTTCGCAAAGTTAACACATGGAAAGACTCTTTTCTGAACAGGTCTTATTGATGCCACGCTCTGCTATCATGTTCTCTCTCTATGCAATGCTGGCCGGTGCTCGTCTCTTCTGTTCTGCTAAATTACTACTGTTAACCAGTAAATAGTCTCGTTCTAAGTTCTCAGTGATTTGTCAGATCTGTCCTGTGTGAAAAGTAGGGGCTCTGTGACTCTCATGGTCCTCTAAGGGGCCTGTCACCTCACACATTTCGCTTCTGGTTAGGGCTTCCCTGTTCCAAAGCAAACCTGTTTTGTCAGACAGTTACATCTGGCTCTGGCAGCTCAGCGAGTCGGTTGAACTCAAGTTGTTCTACTGCTCCAATGTCTGAGTCCTTGACAAGCCTGGCGGATCACACACAGGGCGAAATACCGTTTGGTGACCGCTCTCAGTTGCAGCACAGGGGGTGCGTAAGACTCAGACAAGCGACCTCGACCGCCCAGGAGACCGCAACACCTCTCCTTAAGCCAAAAGAATGCTTGCTCCTCAGTGCTACACGGAAATTCGCTTTGCCACTCAAAAAAAAAAATGGTCTCTGGCTTTGTCTTGGTCTGGGCTAGAGAGAGAGAGAGAGAAAGAGAGTGAGAGAGTATGTTAATTGACGTCCTAATGTACGCAATCACTGAATGTTGCTTTCTATAAAGATAATCATACATCAGCTAGCCACAAATGAACTCATAACAAATTAATTAAAGTACCTTATGACAATAAAACATAAGCCGTGTCAGTCCAGCTGTTGCCACATATCATTAACGTTTCCATTACTTTAAAAATGAGTTTCTTGTAATAATAACAATAAAATAGTAAACGCCATTATGGCAATAATGTAGGTCTTGTTCATATTGCGATAATATCGAGAAATGATGGGAAAAAGATACCAGAACACATAACGAAAGAAAGTACTGGAGATGAAAGAGAAAGTGTAAGAGATAGAGATGGGAGAAGTCAGGAGCGTACTGATCACGGAGCAGAAGCACTGGTTCGTTTCGAAACAGCAGGAAGACAGCTAAACTCTACTGAGGCAGAAGGTACACCACTGACAACAATTAAAGTGAAATACACTATCCTTTTGAATAAGGTATAGATTACTAGGTTATTTTTGTCCACATACGCACTGCTGAAACGCACAACGATACGAAGAAAAATTCAGATATATTCTTATTATTTTGTGTAACATTTATGAAATAATGAGAAATATTCTACATGAGAGGACGAGTTCTGAGACGTCCAGTGACTAAGAAATCAATGAAGGACACAGGATGTCTAAAAATCACGTTGCTCGTCCTTTTGCATCCGTTCTAAGAAGAATTCTTAATATATATAAAAAGGAATGTTACGCACTTACCCTGAGCGAGCAAGCATTGATAGCTAGCTCGACTAGTGCTGATTTTACACTCTGGCCCACTGAACTACAACACAGTAGTAAATATCAGATTGTGTAATGACTGATGGACAGTTTATTTTTATTTTAGTTGACACCTGTTTCTCAAGTAAGTTTCAATCACATGAGAACACTAAGAAATTCAACTGTCGCTTTTTAAACTGGAAACTTCTTTATCAGAGGTACAAAACGGCTTACTAAAATCAAACACTATCAAAATAGAGGTTCTCGTCCGTCCTTGGGTTTTCTGAGATTGTCGGTAACTTTAATTGATGTACTTCTTATAGTTTGCTGTCATCAATAATTGAGTTTGTATTTACACAAAGAGCGTTCACTAAGTTACACAATACATTTTTCTTCTGAAAGCAGATTGGTTTTATTCTGGATTCCGATACACAATATTATTCTCCACCCTTTTGGCTACAAAACCCTATCTTTCAACATAATCTCCATTCAATGCGACGGCTTTACGCCACCTTACTGGGAGAGCCCGAATGTCCGCTGATACCATTCTACTGCTCGACGTCGGAGCCAACGGCTTTCTGCATGAATAGCATCCCCATACATCAGCCTCGTAACGCGCAAGCATTTCCGCACAGATCATCTTTCTTTGCTCTTTATTGTCGTTTGTTAAGGCGGCTAAGAACCCAGCGGGCACACGCCTTTGAGTACCCCATCTGGTGGACGAGTGTGTCAGCGCTACCTGCAGAGACGTCCAGCTGTAGAGAGAGGTGTTTATGATCCGTCGATCTCCTCCAACGACAGTGTACGCGCATTCCAACATTGCAGCAGAAACAGATTTGTGCGGCCGGCCGGCACGCGAAAGAAGGAGAGGTTCGCGTGACCTTGTTGCCATGATGACAGACGCTTCGCCCAACGACTCGGTGCCTTTGTTCACCGCCAGATTACCGTAGACATTCTGCAAGCACCTATGAATATCTGAGCTGCTATGGTTTTCCAGCAAAAGAAACTCAGTGACAGCTCGCTGTTATGAACGCAACCCCGTTTCAGACGCCATTTTGAACGATACGTAAAGCGCCGCCACCTATCGGAATTTTATGAAACTACAGGGGCTGAAGCGGGAATATTCCACGATGTCCCACAACAAATTCCGCATTTTTGCACTCCAAAGTGGCTAAGATAAAAGTGTTGCATTATTTATTGGATGCCTCTCGTAGTTGACTTTGCAAGTGCAATGGTAGTTAGTAAGCTGTTTATGAACAAGTTTTTGACAGTTGTGGGAAATTCCCTGATGGGGTGAAATCATCTGACGTTATTGGATTTTCGTTCTTGGATATACGAGGGGCGTTTGAGAAGTCCGTGCAAAAATAAAAACTACTTACGTGTTTGGGGTAAACCTCTTTTATTTTTCGACATAGTCTCCTTATAGACCTATACACTTCGTCCAACGCTGTTCTAATTTGTTGATCCCTTCCGAAAAATAGGAATTGTCCAAGTCTGCAAAATAGCTATTAGTTGCTACAATCACCTCCTCGTTTGAATAAAATCTTTGACCCGCCAGCCATTTCTTCAAATTTGGGAACAAATAGTAGTCCGACGGAGCCAAGTCTGAAGAACAGGGGGTATGTGAAACGAGTTGGAATCCTATTTCCATTAATTTTGCGACCACAACTGCTGAGGTTTGTGCTGTTGCATTGTCGTGATGGAAAAGGACTTTTTTGCTGTCCAATCGCTGGCGTTTTTCTTGCAGCTCGGTTTTCAAACGGTCCAATAACGATAAAGAATATGCACCTGTAATAGTTTTACCATTTTCTAGATACTCGATGAGGATTATTCCTTGTGAATCCCAAAAGGCAGTCGCCATAACCTTTCCGGCCGAAGGCATGGTCTTCGCCTTTTTTGGTGCACATTCTCTCTTGGTATACCCATTGATTAGATTGTTGTTTGGTCTCAGGAGTATAGTAATATATCCATGTTTGATCCACAGTGACGAAACGACACTTAAAGTCCTGCGGATTCTTCCTGAACAGCTGCAAACCATCCTTGCAACACTCCACACGATTCGAGATGCACACAGTGCTAGCAAACTCACGCACCTTTTCTGTCATCCATCACCATATCATGGATTTTATCAATGATTTCTGGAGTCGTAACCTCCACAGGGCGTCCAGAAAGTTCAGCTTCACTTGTGCCAAAATGGCCACTCACAAAATTTTGAAACCATTTATAAACTGTTCTAATCGAAGGTGCAGAGTCACCGCAATGCTTATCAAGCTTCTCTTTAGTCTCCTGAGGCGTTTTGCCTTTTATAAAATAATGTTTAATCACCACACGAAATTCTTCTTCGTCCATTTTTTGACGATCACTCGACTACCTTGATTCACACGAATGCCAAACACAAAGAAACAGACCAATATGGTTGAAACTTGGTGTGCGTTCTTTCCAAAGATCCTAATAACTAAACATGACATCAATATGCGCCGGTGGTGCCATTTCTCGGAATTTGCACGGACTTTTCAAACGCCCCTCGTATGTCGGGTAACGCTTTACGCTGATAATTTCGCAAAATATATTTTCAATACTTGTCCCTTGGAATCTTTAGAAAAAAGGTAAAGCATGAATTAAGTAAACTAACTACACTCCTGGAAATGGAAAAAAGAACACATTGACACCGGTGTGTCAGACCCACCATACTTGCTCCGGACACTGCGAGAGGGCTGTACAAGCAATGATCACACGCACGGCACAGCGGACACACCAGGAACCGCGGTGTTGGCCGTCGAATGGCGCTAGCTGCGCAGCATTTGTGCACCGCCGCCGTCAGTGTCAGCCAGTTTGCCGTGGCATACGGAGCTCCATCGCAGTCTTTAACACTGGTAGCATGCCGCGACAGCGTGGACGTGAACCGTATGTGCAGTTGACGGACTTACTTTGGTTGATAGGGTAAAATATAAATGGCACTGTGTGTTATAAATGTTTTAATTCCCAACGCTACGCTGTCATAAGTCACCAAGTCACGTCCAATACACCACAATGAAGCAAGTTAACGTGTTTCGATCAGAAGTGACCGCGAAGATTCGCGTCGTTGTAGCATGTGGTAGTTCCATTTCGGGGACCGTCTTTGGCACAGTGGCAGATAATCATGAGAAATTACGACAGATGCTGCTCCAAATGCCGAACTGGTTCTAAAGTAAGAGTCACAACAGTTCAAGACTAGCAAGGGCACTTTAAATGCCGCAACTCTCATATTTGTAGATAAACGGAAACAATCTGTACCTGATTAATAATAATAACGGTAATAATAATAATAATAATAATAATAACTTGACTGACAAGTGAAAGACACGACGTGTGGAAAATGCAGGATATTTCATGGTGAGATCCATCTTTTCTACAAACTGCCAACACAGAGAATAGCTGATGACCCTACAACTTCCTATCCTGATAAGTGTAATAACTATCGTGGTCGCTGTACACAGCTGATTAAATCACATTTCGATAGAAATCCAAAAATTATGGTAGAAGTATTCACTATCAGTTTTCATTAACTTTATAAAGATGGCTGAAGTGTACTTTGGCAGGTGAGATTATTTTAATAGAAAATGAAGTAACTTTTTAGTAAGTTGCTTTGGTTTATTTTATGACAGAATTCTCCAAACCTTAGGGACACACCTTGCATTTTTTAAACTGTATGCATTTACTGTTTACTTTATTTTATATCTATTAGTATTTCAAGTTTTTCGTGTATAATTGAGATGATAGTATGCAGTTTTATTATGTTGTACGGTTATTTTGATTTTCGATCTGTTTGATGGGACAATCATGTTAAAATTATAAACTTAGAGCAGTTATTTAGTCTAATTTGAAAATCCATCTATCTACACCCTTGTACCTTAGACACACTCCCGAAATCAACTAACTAGTAGACTCCTCCTAATGCGAATGCGCCTAATCCTGTTAGATATACTGCTCAGACTGAGCCAGTTCTACGATGGCCCGCCTATCGCATCGCGTTGTAATGTGAAGTCCTGCTGAGAGGTTTCGCCTGATTTAAAGCAGCCCACATAACGTAACTGCCATGCCATTCCTTCTTCATGAGGATTCTCAGCCGCACACTGCAGGAGCAACGAAGATGATCCTGCTGCATTTTCGAAGTCTTTCATCACCTGCCACACAGCACAGACTTGCCTCCTACTGAGTTTCATCTCATCGGTCACGTGAACGGCTGACTATGGGGACAACAGCAGTTTGGCGCAGACAACGAGTTGCAGACCAGCGTGGGGAATTCACGGAAATCACAAACGGCTTCGTTCTATAGCAAGAGTATCGGGAAGTTGGTACCACACTAAGACATATGTCAGTCTGAGTGTCGACTATATAGAGAAGTAGCTGTAAAGTGTAGCTAAACGTTGCATATAAAACATTTTTTTTTTTCTTTTCACTATGGTTTTCATTTTGCGACAGATCTGATACTGAAGAAAATTGCCCACGTATTACATTCATAATTGCATTGAGTGCAAGGTGTTCGCAGTTCTGAGAAAAACAGAGATAAAATATAGGGAAAGAGGGGTAATATACTATACATACAAGAGCCAAGAGGAAACAATGAGAGTGGAAGACCAAGAACGAAGTGCTCTAATTGATAAGGGTGTAATAAAGAAATGTATATAAGATTCGTTGACGACATTGCTATCCTCAATGAAACTGTAGTAGTATTACAGGAACAGTCTAATGAATGCATAGTATGCACTGAGAATGAATCGAAGAAAGACGAGAGCAATAAGAAATAGCAGAAATGTGAATAGCGAGAAATTTATTATCAGGATAGGTGATCACGAAGTAGATTAAGTGAAGGAAGTATGTTACCTAGGCAGCAAAATAATCCATGACGAAGTGAGTAATGGGGATATCAGAAGCAGACTAGCACTGGAAAAAGGGCATTCCTGGCCAAGATAAGTCTACGAGTATCAAACATAGACCTTAATTTGAGGAAGAATTTCCTGAGAATGTACGTTTGGTCCACAGCATTGTATGGTGATGAAACACGGACTGTGGGAAAACCGGAACAGAAGAGAATCGAAGCAGAAGAACGTTGAAAATTAGGTGGACTGAGAAGGTAAGGAATGATACGGTTCTCCGCAGAGTAGGTGAGGAAAGGAATATGTGAAAAAAATGACAGGAACAAGGAGCAGAATGGTTGGACATCTGTTAAGACATCAAGGAACAACTTCCATGGTGCTAGAGGGAGCCGTATAGGGTAAAACCTGTAGAGGAAGACAGAGACTGAAATACACCCACAAATAACTGAGGACGTAGTTTGTAGTTGCGTAGAAGGGGAATTCGTGGTAGGCAGCATCAAAGCATTCAGTTCAGAAACTCCTCGGGAATTCAGTAACCAAGCATTCTCGTGAGGTGTTGCCTCCAGTCTTCACGATACTTCTGAATTTTTTCATTCATTTGTGCTTAAAATATCTAACTCTGCGACATGGTCATAAGGTTTCTAATTATCACCTCGAAAAACATCAGTCTGCGAAAACAAAGTAATGCAGCCCTTTGATAAAGTGAAGAATCGTAAGGCAAATCAGTTTCTGTATTTGAAGATTAACAATGCTATAGCAATCCATGCGGAATTGTTGAGAGTTTATGGCAACACCGAGCATCATGATGTGACACGGTGGTTGGGTGACGTTTCCAAAGTGGGCAAACAAGTCCGAACGGCCAAGAATGAAGTGACAGACAGATTCGCGAATTGCAAGAGGCCCTGGCGCTCGAAGACCGACGTATCGCAAACAAGACAATAATGAAGAAAGTTAAAGTGAGTAATTTTTCAACGTATTACACGAGATTTTGAACATGACAAAGATGTTCGCCCACTGGGTTGCGCGACTGCCCACCGCAGGAAGCTGTGGAAACGTTGCAGCTTTGTTATACCAATCCAGGTGACTTCTTTAGCGGACAAAGAAGCAAAGGATCTAAAGAAGCATTGTAAATATGTCGGGTTCGACATCACCGGGAATGGAGAAGAGCCAACCTTCAATTGACTACCTGAGCCCGGCTTGCTCTTTTTTTTATGTGGGGGTTGGAGGGTGTGTGAGGGGCGGGGGGGGGGGGGGAGGGAGACTGCAGTGGTATGATACTAACACGTTATAGTCATAGTCGCAAGAGGCAAAGCGACTGCTGAAATATCTTGACGAGGTTATTGGAAGCCGCGTGGGAAGCTGTCCAAGAAGATTTTTTTCCCTCTACACCAACGCCTCAATTCGTTCTGCGCTGGACCTAGACACACATGCTGCTTCTTTGAGGTATCAGATTTTGAAAGGGCAACTGAGCCACCCCTTGAAGTTAACTTGCCAAATCCGATTTAACCACGCCAACCCCGCGTAACATGCGGGACAAAGGCGCAAGCGATAGAATAAAATAGAACAATGGAAGACGACGACTACCATTCGTTTGTTGTTTGTTTAGTTGTTGTTTTTACGCTTAATTACAATCACCCATCATTCAGTGTTAGTCCACTGTGTATTTTATATCCTTACAGAACATAAATTTACTTTTTAAGTAATAAAAATTAGTTTATGGCGTAACCTTTTCGCTTTTATATAAACAAAGCAATCACTTTTGATGTAAGTACTGTTTACGTGGACAAGCACAAAAATGTTATTGTTATTTTTTACTCAATAGAACTTTCAATATAATGATCAAAGATATTTCCTGTTGTTATTGATAAATGAATAACAGAAACATGTTTCATGTAAGTTCTATGAAGTATCGAAGCGATGTTTAATATATTTTGTTTTTCGGTTCTTTGTTTTATCTTTTTTGTTGAGAAAATAGCGTTTTCTCACGCTATATGATGAGTTTGTATTGTTCTCTTTGTTTTGTACTACAACGTGCTTCTGTTTCACGTTACAAATCAACAGTTTCCAAATACAAACTGAATTAAACATTGACAGTTTCAGTTTTGCCATAAATGCAACTAACAGATAGGATAACTGTGTAGAGCAAAAATGTTCCGAAGGTTACCCTGCTCTTTATATATCCTCTGTCAGTTTCTAGACTGTTCATCACTCACCAGGGTAGCCGAGAGCACTACCGCGCTGCTTCCTGGCGTGCCGGCCCTGGCTCGAATCCGCTCGGCGGATTAACGAGGAAGGCCAGTGTGCCAGCCAGCCTGGATGTGGTTTTTAGGCGGTTTTCCACATCCCACTAGGTGAATACTGGGCTGGTCCTCATGTTCCGCCTCAGTTACACGGCTCACAGACATCTGAACACATTCGCACTGTTCCATGGATTACACTCGACGCAGACAATTGGGGTACACTAATTCTTTCCTGGTGGTGCTGGGGGGGGGGGGGGGGTACAGGGTGGCGACAGAAATGGCATCCGGCCGCCCCTTAAAAGTAAACTGCAGATCCTGCAAGTTTAAATGCTTAGAAAGAGAGAGAGTTTCTAGAGGGTTCATCGCTTCCAGTTTCCATGGGAATAGTAAAACCCTAATCGCATATGTAAAGAAAGCTGTCATTAAGAGGTAACATCTGATCTGTATGCAACACACCCAATGTACAGGTAATGCGGCTACTAACTTAACTGACCAAAGCTATTAAGAAAAGTACGGTAGTCAACGCTTACTTATGGTAGTCTACAGAAGCCTATGGTAGTTTTACAGCTCTAGTTATTACAGTATTATGCATCCAAAGAGGACAAAACTCATTATGCATCCAAAGAGGACAAAACTCTTTTATTGGCTGCCGAAGGACAAACACCGGGAGACATCCATCGGAGAATGAAAAATGTGTACTGAGCAGCACGTCTGTCGACAATCACCTTTGCGCAATGATGTGCCAAATTCTGTGCTGCTGCTTCATGGTAACGCACGTCCCCTTGTCACAAATATCGTAAGGTGGAAGTTACGCCAGCTCACGTGGGAGATATTGCAGCACAGGCACCATAGTCCTGATCAATCACCATGCGATTACCACGCCTTTCGTCCCTTAAGCAAGGCCGTGCGGTGTCAACGATTCCTCTCGGACGAGGATTTGCAGCAGGCAGTTACGAACTTCTTGACGTAGAAGAACACGGTGTTTTACCAAACGGGTATGATGCGTCGGTCAGGTGATTCCCATAATTCTCACGACGATTATTCCTGACTGGCACACCGATTTTGGACTGTACGGCCTTCGAACGGAAGCTTTTGATCATCCCTTATACGAGGAGCGTTCAGTAAGTAATGCAACACTTTTTTTTCTTTCTAAATGAACGTTATTTGATTCAGGATTTCAATGCAGCACATTATTCCCCACTCTTTTGACTACCAAACCCTATTCTTCAACATAATCTCCGTTCAATGCTACAGTCTTACGCATGTATGCCAGCACGGTCGACGTCAGAAGCAACGTCTTGCTGCGTCAATATCATCCTCATTATCTACATATTGCTTCCCGCGGAGTGCATTCTTCATTGAGTCAAACAGACTGGAGTCGGAACTTGGGAGATCTGGGCTATAGGGTGAGTGAGGAAGAACAGTCCAATGAAGATTTTTTTAGCTCTTGTAGGATGCGCAGACTTCTGTGAAGCCTTGCGTTGTTATGGAGAAGAGTTAGTTTGCAATTTTGTGTCGCCGATCACGCTGAAGGTAGCCAATACGCTCCTGACTTGATCGTTGCACATGAAGGACGACATCAACAAGAAAAACTCCTTCAGAGTGCCCGGAGATTGTCGCCATGACTTTACCGACTGAGGGTGGGGTTTTGAACTTTTTCCATGAATTTCCCTTTTGTTTCATCGCCTTTTACAGTATTAACAAATTCTCACCATCAGTGTCGTAATGCGCAAGCAACTCCGCACGGACAGTCCTTGCTTTATCGTCTTCTGTTAGGCGATGAGGAGCGCAGCGGGCATACACCTTTGAGCATCCCAACTGGTGGACGAGCGACGAGCGAGCATTACCAACAGAGACGTCCACTTGAGAAGCGGAATTTTTGTTTGTGATCCGTCCATCACCTCGAATGAGAGCGTCCTCACGTTCCAACAATGCAGAAGCCACAGTGGTGTGCGGTCGGCAGAAACGCTGGCGATAGGAGAGATCTGCGCGAGCTTGTTGCGATGATAACAGACGCCTCGCCCTAATGCTCATCGTGCTTTTGTTCGCTGTCAGGTTTCTCTAGACATTCTGCAAGCTGCTGTGGAAATCTGTGACGTTCTCGTTCCAGTAGAAGAAAATGGATGGCAGCACTCTGCCGTACAGCGCCGACACCTCGGATGAAGAAACCATTCCGTGGTGGGCATCTCCACGATGACTACGCCTTTTTTCCGAGGTAAATCGTTTCTCGAACTGCCGAAACAGTACTCCTGCAACCAAGATCACTGGCCTTTCATCCATCGTGTGGAAAAAATGTGTAGCATTCAATATGTAGAGAAAGACTAACACAGTCAAGTTTCAAGGTCGCAACTTGATTTTTTCGAGGTGATAATCAAATATTGGTCTACGCACGGTAATTTTTAATTCCTAGTGACCTCGTAACCCTCATCGTGTTGAGCCAATGGGAGCTGCATCTCTGTGCGACCGATCCTCTATTTATACACAGGTCCTTTTCCACGATTGACCCCTGTTTAAGCAGAGGCGGAATTGTTCAACGGTAGAAAGTCATGTAACGTCCGTTGATAATACCACGCTATGGTTATGAAGAGCCATCAACACAAATTAACATTAAACTCTTGGGGCGGGCATAGTCAACGACTGATTAATAAATGTATACATGCTTTACCTTCACTTAACTGCATTTGTAAATGACAATCTTCAACTGTACTTGGAAAATAGCCTACTTGATCTTTGTCACGTACGTGTCATGGTGACACATCAGTTCATTCTTCCATCGTGCATGTGAACAACAGCAGCTGATGTTCCCCGAAAAGTGGATACGAACAGGTGGTCCTGTATTCCCTTTTTGCCCGCATCTCGTGGTCGTGCGGAGCGTTCTCGCTTCCCACGCCCGGGTTCCCGGGTTCGATTCCCGGCGGGGTCAGGGATTTTCTCTGCCTCGTGATGGCTGGGTGTTGTGTGCTGTCCTTAGGTTAGTTAGGTTTAAGTAGTTTTAAGTTCTAGGGGACTTATGACCACAGCAGTTGAGTCCCATAGTGCTCAGAGCCATTTGAACCATTTTCCCTTTTTCCTCCTTCATTTGCTGTATTATGTTCGCCCCTTTTTATTAATTAAATTCAGTACTTAGTGCGTTAGATAACAATTTCTGCTAAACCTTGGCTTTCTGCACATTTGATCCTCTACTGCCTTCACCATATCATCCCTGAGGGTAAGCTGGCCCGAATCCTGGCGGTGGATAAAGTTCCGCTCTCAGTATTTGGTCGGCAAGGGGAGGAGGGGTGGCGATGTGAAGTTCCTGTTCACTATTCCTTGCGCCAACGTCGTAGATTAAATTCCAACCCTCTCCACAGTATCTCATGAAGTGAGGGAATGTGACACTGTTGATGGTACTCTGTCTGTCGAATGGGGACGTTAAGCTTGACGACCCCCTCGATGCTATTCACGAGAAGTAGGCTATATGTCGGTATCGGTTCTCACTCTCTCCCTTCTTCTCTCATCATCATCATCATCATCATCATCATACTGCACGAACATCACATTAACCTTCACACACACACACACACACACACACACACACACACACACACACACACACACACACACACACACACAATACACTCATGTAATAATACAACTATTGTAATGGAGTATATTGCAAATAAAAGTACCCTCAAACCCCAACACAAGTTCTTTCTGCTTATCCACATCCCATCTCTTTAGTTTCTCACATCTTACAATTTTTTCAGGTTTGATCGGCAGTCAGTAACAAGTTATGCACAGGGTCCACATCTGCTTCTGGAAATGTTTTTTTTTTCAGTTTCTAAATCCATGTCATAACATTGTATAATCTACCTGAAAGCTCCACTTCTCTTCCACGTTCACATAGTGAACATGGAAGAAAGGTACATGCTTTGAGGGACGATACTATTAGTGATTCTGAACAGAAGACTTCATATGCCCTATTCCAAATGGTTTCCGAGATAAGTAGAACACTATTAATATCACTTTCGTACGTTTTTATTGAATAAGTCGATAATCCCATGCTTCAGTTACAACGTGTCCCAGTACAAAATGAAACTAAAATACATTACCTAAATTAAAGAAAAAAAAACGTTTTTCTCTAGGACTAACAGGGTGCATCAGAAGAGCGTGAGAATACTGAAAGTGTAGCGCGACGCCCATGCACTGCAGCTTGCGTACTTTTTGTAGCAAGTTTGAGGTAGTTCCCCGACTTGATAGACCACAAGTATCCTGTACCAAACTGTTCGTCTCAACATCCTCTACACTACTATTGTACGTTGAAAGCAATATCAGTGTTGGAATACTAGAGAAAATAAAGAACAATGTACATTAAATGCGACGGCCGTTGCCGCCCAGCGGTTCTAGGCGCTTCAGTCCGGAACCGCGCGACTGCTACGGTCGCAGGTCCGAATCCTGCCTCTGGCATGGATGTTCCTTCGGTTGGTTAGGTTTAAGTAGTTCTGAGTTCTAGGGGACCGATGACCTCAGATGTTAAGTCCGACATTGCTCAGAACCATTTGTACATTAAATGTGTTCTCTCCCAAAAACAATTCGGAATAGGGCACATGTCCACAAGAAGTTTTTTCTTCAGAATCACCCCTCAGAAGATGTACCTTTCCCCCGACTCACTCTCCACAAATCTGTTTGATGATTCATAAATCAAGTGTCAACAAAGATGAAATTTTATTTTGTGCAAAATTCTACTAGGCAACTTCCCATTTCATCATTTTTCCCCAGCTCAATCTCTCCTAGTTTCCTTCCTTCTCTCTTTTCCTACTATCGAATTAAAATATATCAGCGAAGATAAACTTGTATAAACTTCTTTGACAAGATCGCTAATAATCACCTTTGGCTATAAATAATCGGTTTCGGTAATTAAAGTTATCATTTATAGATCTCTGCAGACAGCTTATTACATATATCTTTTAAATAGCCGTAAAAATACTTTTTCTCACGAACTGTCAGGTATGTAACATACATGCACGGGCATGTCAAAATTAAAAGAACTATATACACAGCTATTCACCAAATACATGTGCTAAATTTTTTGCGTTTGAAATCAAACGTTTGTTGATATGAGTTAAGTTTATTCACAAGATTTGAAATATTGGGTAATTATAGAAAGCGCTGTTTTACTAACATCGCCGACAGAAAGTAGGAACAAACAGATGAAGTTAGATTCGATACTGCACTGAAAAGACAACGCTGTACCTGTTTCCATATGGGAACGTATGCTAGACGGTACACATTTACGTGCGGTGTGCAAGACTCACCCCCAGTTGCTCTGTACGGTAGTTTCTCGCTATCGTCCTCCTTCATCAGTTGTACTGCAGATTGACTCCATGTGTAATCGGGAATTATTTTATGAACTGCGGTACCAATAAAATATAATGCTCCACTTGTTTTAAGAGATTAAAAGTTGGACGTGGCATAACAAACATGTAACACTATATAAGGAGAAAACTTGTACCTTGGAAGAGCAGGTAAATTTTGTTGATATACGTCTAATTTTATAAACCTACAATAAATATTTCATGATTCCTGAAGCCTTAATCTCTTGGTTGCTACACGGTGAAAAGCTGATATCATCTAAAAGTGATGATGCAGGCTCGTGACTTTCTGCTTTCACCATCTCCACACCTATCTCCTTCACCTCCGCCTTTTTTGCTGAAGAAAGACTGACTTGTACCACTCACAAAAGGGTACATCATTGCCGCCATTGCGCCGGTAGACTAAGGTACCCATCGCTTAAGTACATAAATTATATAAATTATTTATCTCATCGCACATTCTTTCAATTTCTTCATAATCTGCGAAGTTAGCAGATATATGAAGTTGTACTACCGTAAATGATAGAAGGCTGCACCCACTAGAAGAGTACAGGTTTGTATGACTACTAGCACCACAGCTCATGAAGATGCCTATGACTAACAATGACAATATTTGCCTTTCAAGCATCGTCTTACGAATTACGTTACGAGATGTGAAGAGACAAAGGGAAGCGGGGCGGTTGAGGGAATGTATAGGTGAAGGACAACATGTAATTCTAGCCGAAAAAATGTTTAGTGCATGCAGTAGCTCTGCGTGTAAGTATGGCACGCTGGCTGCAAAAGTTCTCCGAAACCTCTCTGCGGCTTTCTTCCTCAAATAACAAACGGCGGGCGCCGCCCGTAAACTTTGCATAAGGATCTGCGCGCGACGTTCTACCAACACCCACGTCTTTGGCTGTGTCGTCGCATGGGAATAAATTCCCCTATTTCTGCACTCCCTCTGCCGTGAAAACAACCTGACAGTATCATTCTCTCAGAATATACGCCTAAAAAATGTGGCCAAACGTAGCACAAATATAGGTTTTGATAACATTTATGTTCAGGTATAACCATGCAGCAGAATTCCAGCTAGGATTTGGCGCGTTTCACTCTGAAAGCACCGTTGGCGTCCATGTTCTTTTCGAAACTGAGACTGTGCGCAGTCTGACATATGAGTACGTGGTGATGCTCTGCAATTCAACATTTTGCGTCAGTATAAAGTTTGAGACATCCGAGGCGATTCTCTAGGAACTAATATCCTGCGTGAGTACAGTGTCAGAGAACCATTAGGCCACTTTAGCCAAATATATACATTTCAGTGACACGTAATAAGGAGTTATTTCCGTCTTCCCACTCCCCGAAGCGTTCACAATTTCCCAATATGCATAAATGGTGTAGTGGGTGACATTGACAGCTCGTGAGGCTGAATGGAGTGAGTGATTGATTATTTTGAAGTTTTTTTTTTAATTTTGTTTATTTACAGACGCAATCACAGTCTTATGAGACAGCCATAACCGGTTTCGGCCATGCAATGACCATCTTGGGATTCTAAAGGCGGCATACACTGAACACAGGTTAATGCGTTTTTGAGGGGAGATCTGCAGAGGATCAGTGCAATATACATAAATGATCTGACGGACAGGGTGAGCAGAAATTTACGGCGGATATGGAGGGGCATGTGGTCAGCTCACCGCTCTCCCGGCCGTGTGTCAGTTTACGAAACAGGAGCCGCTACTCTTCAATCAAGTAGCTCCTCAGTTTGCCTCATAAGGGCTGAATGCACCCCGCTTGCCTACAGCGCTCGGCAGACCGGATGGTCAACCATCCAAGTGCTAGTTCAACTCGACAGCGCTTAACTTTGGTGATCTGACGGGAACCGGTGTCACCACTGCGGCAGGGCCGTTGGCTATTAGTAATGTGCTACTTGACATATTCACACCGATTAAATATCGAAGCGTAACGTTGCGAAGCAATATTAAATGGAATGGGAACAGCATGTTGGTAGTATGGAAGACGAAAGGTCCACTTCGTTTTATTGGAAGAATTTTGGGAAAGTGTAGCTCATCTATAAATGATACGGCCTACAGAATACTAGTGGGTTCCATTCTTAAGTACTGTTCGAGTGTCTGGGACCTCAACCGGGTAGAATACAAGGAAGTTATCGAACCAATTCAGAGGTGTTCTGCTGGTTTTGTTAGCGGTAAGTTCGAACAGCAAACATGTGCTACAGCGATGCTTCCTGAACTGAAGTGGGAATCCATGGGGACGTAGACGAAGCTCTTTTCGCGAAACACTACTGAGGAAGTTTAGAGAATCGGAATTTGAAGTTAACTGCCGAACGATTCTACTGCCGCTAACGCACATTTCGCGTAAGGACCACGAAGATAAGGTAGAGAGATCGGGACTCGTTCGAAGGCATATAAAAACTCGCTTTCCTCTGACTCTACTTGCGAGCGGAGTAGGGAAGGAAATAACTAGTAGTGGTACGTGGTATGCTCCGCCACAAACGGTATGGTGGCTTGCTGAGTATGTATGTAGATGTAGGTGTTGGTGGTAGGATGTGTAGTTGACCCTCTTCATTAAAAAAAGAAGTAATGTAATCGGCATAGTTAGCCAGACCATTGTTGTTCGGTTGCGCAAGTGCCGACCAATATCTGGAAACAGTCGCACCCACTAAATGTCTGAGTTAAGCGTACGCAGTGGATTTACCACATACAACTATTGGTAGGAAAGGCAGACGCCAGTCTGAGATTGAACCACTAAGAAATTAGCTTAAAAAATCCTCGCTCCACCGATGCTTGAGAGTATTACTCGTCAGCCTCGAACTCTTATCAGTGTTGTGCGTAGAGGTAATACAGAAGATACAAAATGACAGCTGTACGTTTCGTTAAGGCTCGTTCTATATGTGCGGAAGGTTCTCGGAAATTCTCGTACAACTCCAGTGGCAGACGCTAATAATAAAAGCATTGTTCATCAAGGCGTCATATACTGTTAAAATTCCGGGAGCCTATGTTCGTGCAACAGGCAGCCAACATTTTGCTCTCTCTTCCTCCTACATCCATCTCACGAAGACACCATGAAGGTAAAATTACAAATTCAGCCTTACACGGATGTTTACAGCTCGCCATACGCAGTGGTAACAGAAAAGAGGTCCGCAACTCGTGGTCGTGCGGTAGCGTTCTCGCTTACCGCGCCCGGGTTCCCGGGTTCTATTCCCGGCGGGGTAAGGGATTTTCTCTGCCTCGTGATGACTGGGTGTTGTATGCTGTCCTTAGGTTAGTTAGGGTTACGTAGTTCTAAATTCTAGGGGACTGATGACCATAGATGTTAAGTCCCACAGTGCTCAGAGCCATTTGAACCATTTTTTGAACAGAAAAGGGGCAAAGTGGTAGGAGTACATGGAGTACTCTCCGCCACACTCCGTAAGGTGGCTTTCAGTGTACAGATATAGCTTGAGAAGTCGACATCTCTATAAAACGTTGGAGACCGTTCGAGAGGTCACTGGTTCGGCTCCCGTAAGAGCAAGATGATTTAATCTACAACTTTGACGTGAAATGTGTCGGCAGATGGTATTGGACGAGTTCCTGATCTTCAGACTATGCCTCGGATTAAACGCCAACCTCTACTGGAACTCAAGATAGTTATTTCTTTCTTCCTTTCATTTTATCTACTGGGCATAATAGCGAAAACACAACACTATACTTCACAAGTACTGATAATAGATGCACACGATTTATATTTATTCAGCTTATCATCCTCAAATGGGATGTTTCCTTCATATATCGTTTACAGCTACCGATACAGTACGTCGTCATCGACCCTTGGCGTGAAGTGCTAGTAGCATGCGTCAGCGTATGTTCGGTCTCAAATAGAACAGAATATTTATTTTGCTTCTCTGCGAACAGGTTGATTCGTGTAAGCCGTTCACCTCAGATACGACCGGACCAGTTTAGGTTGTCAAATGGTTCAAATGGCTCTGAGCACTATGGGGCTTAACTTCTGAGGTCATCAGTCCCCTAGAACTTAAACCTACCTAACCTAAGTACATCGCACACATCCATGCCCGAGGCAGAATTCGAACCTGCGACCGTAGCGGTCGCGAGGTTCCAGACTGTAGCGCCTAGAACCGCTGGGTCACACAGGCCGGCTTAGGTTGTCGTAATTCTGTTTACACCCATGTGAAGCGTGAAAAGGTCCTCAGTAAACGACGTATATTAACTTTCCACGGATATATTAACTACAGAGATATCGGTATCACCTTCACTTTTTCAAATGGAACCGTAGTATTTCGTGCTTCTAGTAGCGTAATGCTAAAAATAAGAATTCAACGGCATTTCACTCTTCACAATACGACTAGTGGTCTCAGAGTAATAACAATATTTAGAATTTAGTAGCCGGATTCATGTTCGAAACAGACAAATCGTGTACTATGTGGAAGACTGTGTCGTTATGAGGAGCTCTTGCCGTAACTAACGGCAAGCTGAGTGTACTCATGAAGGCGGAATGGCAGAAAAAAATTTAATTTTAAAACAGACACTAATCTTACTTGGCTGTGTGTGGCTGGATGACGTAACAGCTGGAGGGCAAAGATGAGGCATCAGAGACTGGTTCACCAGTTAACTAAGTTAACAGTTTTGCCCTTGTTTCTGCCAGAGCGTCGAAAAAAGGCGCAAATCAAAAATACAATGTTTGTAAAACAAGGAATCGAAATATAAAATTTTTTATATAATAGCTTTTCATTGTGAGTTTAATGTCAAAATACTCACTCAGAGATGATTTTTGAACTATTTGAAAAAAAAAAAAACGTAAATTAGTTACAAACTACGGCTTCCACACACTTTATTCGACACATAAACGTCACTATAGGTATTCGGATTCAGGTTATGACATATTCGAAATGCTTGCCATCATTGGTGATGAAGTGGCGCAGACGAATAACGAAATTTTGCATGACCCTCTGAAGTGTCGGATCATTGACGCTGTCGGTGACCTCTGGAATGGCTATTTTCAGCTCAGCAATGGTTTTAGGGTTATGGCTGTACACCTAGACTCTAATATAGCCCCACAAAAAGGAGTTGCATGTGTTCAGGTGCGGAGAATATGGCGGCCAATCGAGGCCCATGGCAGTGGCCTCTGGATACCCCACAGCCAGAATGCGGTCCCCACAATGCTCCTCCAGGACATTAAACACTCTCCTGCTCCGACGGGGTCGAGCTCCGTCTTGTATGAACCACATCTTGTCGAAATCAGGGTCACTTTGGATAATGGGGATGAAATCATTTCTTAAAACCTGCACGTAAAGTTCAGTAGTCACAGTGTCATCGCCGCGCGTGGTAGCCGTGCGGTCTGGAGCGCCATGTCACGGTTCGCGCGTCTCCCCCCCCGTCGGAGGTTCGAGTACTTCCTCGGGCATGGATGTGTGTTGTCCTTCGCGTAAGTTAAATTAAGTTAGATTAAGTAGCGCGTGTCTAGGGACCGATGACCTCAGCAGATTGATCCCATAGTCCTTACCACAAATTTCCAAATTTTACACAGTGCCACCAAGGAATATGGCACCGACTATTCCGTGACTGGACATTCCACACCACACAGTCACCCATTGAGGGTGAAGAGACTTCTCGATCGCGAAATGCGGTTTTTCAGCCTTTCGCCCAAATGCGCCAATTTTGCTTATTGGCGAACCCATCCAAATGAAAGTGGGCTTCGTTGCTCTACCAAACTAGAATGCGCACACTAAATCCTATCATGCTCCCCGGCCAACCGTGCATTTTGAACGTCCTAACGCAAACCGTTCAGAAGTTATGACGATTTTATTTCTTATAGTTCAATAATTACTCATAAACACCTCCAAATTCCATTTATGTCATCATGTGTGCGGAATGGTATCGTCTACTGCAATACACGTTTACAATCGCTGGTGCAAGTATTCCTGGACAAACTGAAGAGATTCCTTCGATTTCATTGCACATGCTGAAACAAAGCGATGTTTTAAACCTTCTTTGGTCGTTGGAACTTGAGCATACACTTCATCGTAGAGTTTACCTCAAAGAAAGTCAGTTTGCGTTGAATCAGGGGAACCTGCTGGCCAGTTGTCACCAGCGAACTGATATCGCCTTCTCGTCTTATCTCAGAGCCAAGAAAGAGCTGTGTGGTCGCTTTGCTACCTACAAGCCAGCTGTGAACCGGCCACTAGTATGCTGGTACCACATACATCTAAGAATTTCAAGTTGTATGTCTTCTGGGAAAGTCTGTAGCACATCGGTAGAAACTGTGTTTATCTTTTACCGTTAAGGTATCTTGAATGAAGTTAGGACCCATCGCGCACTCTTCAATATTCCGTCACCAAAAGATAACACTCCACTGCTTCTGATATTCAACCTGCCTCAGGCAATGCGACTTCTGAGCTAGGCAGTAATGTACATTTCAAAACTATTCCATACCGTGGTTGCAGGTTTGTAATTTATTTATTACGTGGTTCGCCCCGATAGGGCTTCATCATATTATCTTAAAATTAATGCCAAGGGGATATGTTACGTTAAAATTATATTTCCTGCTTACAGATTTCTTTTATTTGTGTACGTACCTACATGTTTGAAGATAATTGTTTGACGAAGGACTCTGTTGTTCTGATGTCGTATCAGAACCGAGCGATAAAATTCCACGCGTTTTCTCGAATCACGCAGGTTAATTTACTGGTCAAGTGACTTATGATAAAGATGGAAGCTGTTTCCTTGCAAAATTCGAACACTGCTGAGTTGATCTTTCCATAGGCATTGTCAGTTTCTCTGGGGCTAGCATGTGGATTACGGACACTAACTGCCAGAACATTTATTTCGTTCACTCCATTCGTTGCTGGTTTGTTCCTTACCCTCTTTATGGTATTCCACTGGCATTTCAATTACAGTCTTTCGCACACTCACTAAATTGCCATTCCTGTTGGACACCATTCGTCGGGATACATTTCTGCGGACAACTCAGTTGTTCTCTTCGCGTTAGTTATGCATTCTGCATAAAGAAGTAACGTATCTAGTTTCACGGGCAGTCTGTGGGCGAGCATTATGCTATAGGAACGATACATTACTTTCTTGTGGCAAGAACGGGTGTAAGAACATTCAGCACTTACCGAGCGCTGGTTAATGTCCCCTCCAGAAACATCAAAGGTGAACGAGAGTTGTAGCTTATCGCATCCCAGACCATGAGGCCTGGAACGAAGACAGTGTGTCTTAAAGAATTCACTCTACGAGACAGCACTCACCAGGTCTACGTTATAAGAACAAACGACAGTCACTTGTTTGTAGGCAGACTCTGCTTTCATCGCTGAAGGCCAAGGCGGCTCATTCCAAGTGATTCTCTGAAAGCGCCCGTCGAGCCGTGCGCGTCGATGCCGTGGCGACAGTGCAAGACAGTGCCTGCCTATAGTCCCACTGCTAAAAACCGGTTCGTAACAGATCCTGTTGACACGTCTGGGCTCACAAGCGATGTGATAGCTGTGCGGCCTGCTACTGCTGTTCTTACAGTACGACGATCCTGTAGGGTGTCTGTACTGCGTGAATATCCAGAACCTAGTCTACGGGTGTGGGAATATTCAAGTGACTTCTGATACCAGTAGTGTTGCACGATTGACGCATCCAATTTGGGTGGCAGTTCTCCGAAAGGACCATCCTGCTACTCGGAAGGCGACAATTCGACCCATTTCATACTCGCTCAATTGGCTATAAGAAGCACAAGTGCGTCTTCATGGCATGGTTGCTTGCTTACTTCGCACATCTGCACCACACTGAGCCTTTTGTCTGTGAGCCGCGCGGCGGGTATGTGGTGTCCATAGCGTAAGTTAGTTTAAGTTAGATTACGTATTGTGCAAGCCTAGGGACCGATGACTTTAGCAGTTTGGTCCCATAGGAACTTACCATAAATATGTCTGTGAGCTTCCCCGCCGGCCGCGGTGGCCGAGCGGTTCTAGGCGCTTCAGTCTGGAACCGCGCGACCACTACGGTCACAGGTTCGAATCCTGCCTCGGGCACGGATGTGTGTGATGTCCTTAGGTTAGTTAGGTTTAACTAGTTCTAAGTTCTAAGGGACTGATGACCTCAGATGTTAAGTCCTATAATGCTCAGAGCCATTTCAGCGTTCCCTGTTAAAGTGTAGATACAGTTAGCGCTCTGGTAGCTACGACACTACGCTAGCTGTTGACATACGACGTTGAAACCATTATCAGTACAACTACTATTCACCAGGTGGCATATGTCGACATCGGATCAAAATCGACGATGTCTTTCCAGGTGTACTAATTTTCTTTCGGGCAGTGTATTGGTTCAAATGGCTCTGAGCACTATGGGACTCAACATCTGAGGTCATCAATCCTCTAAAACTTAGAACTACTTAAACCTAACTAACCTAACGTCAATACACACATCCAAGCCCGAGGCCGGATTCGAACCTGCGACCGTAGCGGTCGCGCGGTTCCAAAAGTGTAGTGCCTAGAACCGCTTTGCCACACCGGCCGGCTCCGGCAGTGTATTTCCTCCTTATCGGACGTGAAATATTTCCTCATTTGCGTATGAAATCACGAAATTCCGCGTAAGACAACAATCGATTTCATGTTCAAAACAGATCAGTCCAAAGTTCTAAATACTTTTCTTACTTACAAGGGAACCTCCCCATCGCACCCCCCTCAGATTTAGTTATAAGTTGGCACAGTCGATAGGCCTTGAAAAACTAAACACAGATCAATCGAGAAAACAGGAAGAAGTTCTGTGGAACTATCCAAAAAAAAAATAAGCAAAATAATCAGATTTCTTCTCTTTTAAACCTACGGTACTAGCAGCAGAAGTTGTGACAATTCCACGTGAAAAATACGAGTTTATATCGATATATCTGTGATTTATATGTCTATGAAAAAATACTTAAGTTATTTGTTGAAGACCTTCTCGCAATACATCGGTCTGGAAACAGAATTCAAGTATTTTAAACGGGTCCGGAAATATTTGAGATGAACAGTTTTCCGTCCTTTCCTGCATGGATTAAACACCGTTTGTAACAAGTCATTTGTGGCCGGCGGAACGAAACAGGCGGTTCTGGGGGTAAATGAAAGAGGAGAGCGCGAAGAGAACAGGTAATCAAAACGAGGACAAAGTGCAGCAAAGACGTCTTAAGCGCATACAAGAATCTAGCGAGTTGTCCAAATCACAAACCTAAATCAAGTGAGGTTAAAACTCTGCTACTCGATGGCGCATAACTGGAGGCTTTAGAGGCTAGCGACAGGCTAGCCACAGCCGGGCTGCGGTATTTAGTGACAAACATCCTGCTGAGAGAGGCGGCACGTGACTTGCTTGCCGCAGCTGCTGCGCCTCGTGCGTCCGAGCAGGGTAGCGCAGTGGTTGGCACACTGGACGCGCATACGGGAGGACGACGGTTCAAACTCGTGTCCAGCCATCCTGATTTAGGTTTTCTGTGATTTCCCTAAATCTCTGAAGGCAAATGCCGTGTGGGTTCCTTCGAAAGGACATGGCCGCTTCCCTTCTCTATCCTTTCCTAATCGGATGCTTCGTCTCTAATGTCCTCGTTGTCGACGGGACGTTAAACAGTAATCTCCTCCTCCTCAGCCGGCCGCGGTGGCCGTGCGGTTCTAGGCACTTCAGTCCGGAACCGCGTGACTGCTACGGTCGCAGGTTCGAATCCTGCCTCGGGCATGGATGTGTGTGATATCCTCAGGTTAGTTAGGTTTAAGTAGTTCTAAGTTCTAGGGGACTGATGACCTCAGATGTTTAGTCCCGTAGTGCTCAGAGCCATTTGAACCATTTTTTTCTCCTCCTCCTCCTCCTCCTCCTCCTCCTCCTCCTCTACGCCTCGTACGAGTGCAAGCTGTGGCTGTGGTACAGAGTTCTAACGCTCTCGATGCTCGGGATAGGCGGGGAATCCGAATCAATGTCGGATACTGAACCCCTCCTCCCTTTAATTGGGACGCAGGGCTGCAAGTGTCTCAGTCTGTGCCGACTTCACCGAGGAAGGCGAGAGGGAGATGCAGAAAAATCTGCCAAAGTCTCCCGCGGGAGATCCTCAACGCAATCGGCCGAGTTGGAAGTAGAGATGAGGGTTATCGCTGAAACAACCGGTTTACGGTTATACTGGTTCTTTTCGTCTCCAGTTTAAACTGACTGTACAAACGTTGAAAATAACCAGTTTCTGAAATAAATTATTTTTCGTTTTTTTATGGCTGTTACTTGCAGTAATAAACGCAGACTTCAAACAGACTGAAAAGTTCTAATGAAGGCAAAGAAGTAAGAGATCGCGATTTATATGTGGTTGAGGCTGTCTCATTGTCTGGAGCAAAGGCTGTGTAGGTGAAGAAGATGGGCGTGCCGATACCGTGGGCGAAAGCTGACAAGTTGATAACTTCTCTGCATCGTCACTTTTGGATGGTATCAATTTTTCATCCGCAAGCAACCACAAAATTAAGGGTTGAGTTAGTATGCCACCTTTATAGCACGTCAATAAAATTGGAGGTATATCAGTCACAGTTACGTTCTCTTCCAAGGGACGTGGTGGCTGTTTCCTCCTTACATGAAGTCGTAAGTTTATTGTGCCTGTCCAATTATTAATCTTCTAAAGCAAATGGAGCATTCTACTTCAATGATATCCGCCTCGACAGCTGAGTAGTCAGCGTTGCAGAAAGAGTTGCAAGGGGCCTGGGTTCGCTTCCCGGCCGGGTTGGAGATACCCAAGTCGGATGAGTGGGATCAGTTAAAAAGACTTGGCATCAGACGACCGGTCTGCCTGATGGGAGGCACTAGTGATACGCACATTTCACTTCATTGCTACCGCACTTTGTAAAATACCTCCACACAAACGAGGGACGGTACCATTCTGTAAGATTACTAATGCCCGAAGACGACACTGAAAAACTACCGTATATAACACGTGGGAGCTGCATGTATACACGTACCATCTAAGAGAACACGCCACACGGCAACAGGTAAGGTATTGTCTCAGCAATTCTGTAGTGATTCTCATTAGGACTGTTGATATATTTAAAAATATCTTGAATCCGATATATCGATGTTTAGAAAATATCATTATCGGCCCTCGATATATGAAAAAATTATCTTCTCACCCAAAAAAAGAAGACCGACTGCACATTGCGAATATACCGCCAGTTTTAGAGCTGTATATTTAACTATTGGTTTATTACTAGCAGCGCGGAGTAGCCATGCGATCTAAGGCGCCTTGCCACGGTTCGCACCGCTACCACCGTCGGAGGTTCGAGTCCCCCTGGGGCATGGGTGTGTGTGCGTTGTCATTAGTATAAGTTAAAGTTAGATTAAGTAGTGTGTAAGCCTAGGGACCGATGACCTTAGCAGTTTGGTTCCATAGGAACTTAACACAAATTTAAAAATTTATTATTAAATACTTTGTACATAAACAAGGTAGCAGCCTGCTTATCCCACTCACAGCAAGAATTGAAAGGAAAACGAGGCACGTTGACATTCGGTGATAACCACTCTGCTAAAAATGGTAATTGCAGATAAGTGGCACAGTAAATGGTGTCCGATAGGTCCATCGTTCGGTTTCGCCACATATCGGATTTGTCCGGAACACTTCATGTCCACTTCCCTGTTTTTTCATTTCTGCAAACGCTAGCGACCTAGTAGTTGTAGTGTCAAAACTGCGTGGTGAAGGTAAACATTGCAGTCTTTGTTGGTAGCGCCGAGCGCCGATTACGTCAGCTTTTTCCCTCACTCGTCTCTATCCACCGCAAAGACCAACCTTGTCATTTAGATTTTTGTTCATCAGTTTCAGCAACTGTTTTTGAAGAATACCGATAAGAAGAAATAGCACACTATTTGCGTCAAAAATTGTTTTTAACGCAACTGCTACGCTATTTCTTCAGTCAGATAACTCGCTATTCCATTCACACCACCACCCCCAGATCAATCGTACTATTTCTTTGTGCCACCAATACTTGCATCATACGGTCAAGGAGAAAGACAGGACGTGATGAAAGCTGAAAAAGTAACAAGACTCCTTGACCCAGTGAAAGTAAAATTACGTTCTACTACAATTTCAAAAGAACAGCTTCAAATATTTATCGAAAATTACAAAGTAAAATAAAAGTATCCGACCTCGATATTGCCGTTACGATATAGAGGTGAATTAAATATCGCCGATATACATCGTTTACTTGGAAAAAATGATATATCGATATTTTATCAACAGCCTAATTCGTGTATCTTGTTTGTTGCTAGTTTCTAACCGTAGGTGCTGTTATTAAAATAGGACTGATAGCTTTTCCCAGTTTCTATAGTAATCCAATATTTCAAAACAATGGAAAGTTCATTTCCGAGGACAGACTGGAAAATGGCGAGGAAGTTGGAGAGCGACTCCCCAGAGTCGGCTGTAGTCATTATTTTGCACATCTGCGTCATTAATGTCCTGATAATTCGCTCGGCTTCCAAATTGGATCCCGAGCGGTAGTCAGCTGCTCAATGCCACTGGACTGACAAAAGTCCTGAAATGCAGACGTAATGAACTGAGGGTCGTTACCGGAAACAATGCCGGAATGTACCTCCTCTACTACAAACACGATAGACAGGGTAAACAGCAGCACCAGACGGTGCGTTCAATGGCGGCATCAACCTGCAGGCCAAAACGCACGACGCCGTGCTATTGTCGTCATAGTGCACATTCCCCAATGTGCGGTGTGGAGAAGCTTCAGGATGCGGGAGCAGAGCGCGGGAGGAACTACCGCCCCTCATTCAGCATCGTCCGTAGATAACAGAATGACCCATTCACTGAAAAACTTGTGCCATAGGGGAAAATAGGTGCGCCATTCCCGGTCGGCGTCCTTAGGAAACTGCACCTGGTTGGCCAATCCCACCGTGCAGCAGACACCCTGTGGAGCAGCGGATCACGTGCCGTTTTTGTTGCTACTTTGCGCCCCGCAATCGGAAATTTGTCAAGCGTCTGTCGCTTATCTGCTTCTAAGGCAAAACACGACGTCTCATACCTATTAAATTCGGCATTTGGGCGGCACAGCAAAGTGCATCGACGTTGGAGTACAGCGTGGTGGGCCAATAACGGATCTCACACGTACGGTAACTTAGGAACAACGCCCACTGTTGCAGCTGCTGCGCAGTTTTATCGAGAAGTTTCAAATAGAGGCCGAACAGCGATAGAAGCGGCTTGTGATCGGTAATCAGTTAAAATTTAGTACCAGGGAGATACACGTAAAACTTCAGGAAGCTATACATAATGCCCAAAGCTTCTTCCTCAATTTGCGAATAATTCCTCTACATTGCACTTAATGTTTTGCATGCAAGTGCAATGGACTCTCCTGGCAATGGCCGAATTCGTGGGACAACATGGCACTAATGCCATAATCCGACGCATTAGCGGCAAGCGTTAAAAACATGCTGTGATGGAACGTTGCTGACCATGGGCCCAGCATGAGACACTTCCGGAGCAGCACGATAGCCCTCTGGCACGTCTCTGGCGACACACATTTTTTGTGAAGTTGATTGAGCACAGGGAAAATGTGGGATGCATTGGGAATAATCATATCGTAGTGATTCGCTGAGGCACGACTGTAGTTCTTAGAGAATCTGAGGACCCGATAAGTTAGTGATTGCATGCACATGATCCCGAGTGGCTGTGAGTCCGTCTTTACTAAAGTGAGTGTCCTACGCACTTGAGACTCGGCTCGAAGACACATCTGTCGAAGCGAGAACGCAGATCATGAGCTTGAAGCCGATCAAATAACTTGTGTAGGCTGAGCAGGTGCTGCTCCCACGTGGGCCCGGTAACTGAGACGTCATCTAAATAATTACCACAGGTAAGAGTACTTTGAATGAGTTGCTCAAAATACCTCTAAAATTTCGAGTGAGCATTTGTAATTCCAAACGGAAACCTGTTATAACGATACATTCCGAATAGCGTATTGATCACGAAAAACTGTTCCGTCTGATCATCTACAGGCAACTGAAAGTGTTAGTGAGACTTATCTCTGAAAAATAATCTCTCCCAGCCAATTTAGGTGACAGTCTCTCTGGTCGAAAAAGTGGATACAAATCGACATTTGCTTAAGCATTAACGGTAATTTTAACTTCGCCACAAATTCGAAGTGATCCATGACTATAGGTTTCTTAACTGTAGTCATGGGCTACTCGACTGGCTACACGATACTGGGGGTATAGCAACCCTACTTTGCAAACTACCTGTTCGCGCATGGTAAAAGGCACTAGGCCGGCCGCTGTGGCTGAGCGGTTGTAGGCACTTCAGTCTGGAGCCGCGCGACCGCTACGGTCGCAGCTTCGAATCCTGCCTCGGGCATGGATGTGTGTGCTGTCCTTACGTTAGTTAGGTTTAAGTAGCTCTAAGTCTAGGGAACTGGTGACCTCAGATGCTAAGTCCCATACTGCTGAGAGCTACTTCTCTCTTCTTCGTCCTCGATTGGAAAGCGCGTTTTATCTGCGTCTCGGAATAGCCGTTCTCGTGAAAGATTTTTCCCCAGTGCTGCAGTTCGGAAGGGCGGGCTGTTTCTTACATTCGTCTGATTCACCCTCCTTGTCTCGTGCTCTGCCCACTGAGTTGGTGAGCAGGGATTTGCGTTGTGCACGACGGTGGCAGCTATTGGCGTTAAGGTACAGGTCGGTGTGTTTCTTCTTGCTGTAAACAGAATGACCTGACGTGTCGTCAGTCTTCTTCTTCTTTCTAATGATATCGAGGAAAGGTAGACGTCCATTTTCCTCCACCTCCATGGTGAATTTAATATTGTCACGTATGCCGCTGAGATGGTTAAGAAGTTCTTGCAGATTTTCTTCGCCATGCTGCCAAATCACGGTCGTATCGTTCACGTAGCGATAGAATACCTTCGGTTTCAGGCCCGCTGTTTCGAGAGCCGCACCTTCGAAGAACTCCACGTACATATTTGCAAAAAATGGGGACAGGGGACAACCCATGGCCAGTCCGTCTACCTGTGAGGAGGATTTACCGTCACATTGGAAGTATGTGGTAGTGTGTGGCGCAAGAGTTCCACTGTGTCTTCGTCGAAGTGTCTCCTTAGTAATGTCAAGCAGTCGTCAAGAGGTCCCCGTATGAAGAGGGACGTGACACCAAAGCTGACCCGATTGCTTCCAAGAAGGAGTCTTGCTGAAACGTTGTCGAAAGCGACGCCTTCACTCGGCTGATAACCCTAGAAGATTTCATCATCAGTATTTGCTTTATTGTCCAGTCTTCCTGCACAATGTCTGTTTGTAACCAGGCTATTAATTTCGGTCGGTAATGACCATCTTCAGGCCTGAGTAAAAACGTGTTGCATTACACATACCGCGCTATTATATGTGATGAATCAGTGAAAAACATTAGCCATTTCGGCTTCGTCAAAGAAATAAAATTATGGTAAGTGAAGAGCACCATTGAAGCGTACGTACTGCACATGAAGAGAGACAATTAACAACCGCTCATGAAGGCTGTTTCTTACATTCGTCTGATTCACCCCATGTTGTATGTAACTGCACGGCTGCCGAGAGCGGGTACGCCCTCTGTCTAATTAAGGAATGCTCACAGGTAATTATGACATTAGAGAAAGATGTTTGGTTTGTTGTCCCGTGCAACCTCCCTGAGTTTATTCATTGAAATAATTTTCACTTTGTGCATACATTTTTAACGTAAGTTATCACGACAGACTGATCTATACCGAAGTTAGAGATCTAGGTTCGGCTGAAAGAATTTGCTCGTGAGCTGGAGAACGCAGTAACAAATGTCACGGCAAGAACTCTAATTTGTGTTATGGTGCGTGTGTAATGTATATTGGGTTTCGGTGAGTGGTTTCTGTCCCCTATTCTGAAGACAACAAAGAAAATAGGTGGTATCGATAGTTTCAACGTTTCCACGATTTCGGTAGGATTCTCGCAGCTGGGAGGTAATCTAGATGGATGAACGAATATCTCGTATTACAGTGACTTTCCCGTAGTTTTCGTGGAGCAAACTGCCTGGCAGATAAATTGTGCTAATAACTCAGAATCTAACACGCAGTAGCACTGAAACAGCTCCGCCTGAGAGCAAATGAACGACTTGAGCGCAGGCACACGAGCATCTCCTGTTGCCTCCAAACGACGCTTATCGGGTTCGTCGACCGTTACTGCTGAGCCGAGCAAACAGCCGCTGTTTTAATCCGCGTAAACAAGCTTTCAGCACGATTCAAAACTGCGGTAATGTAACTAATTCAACAATAACGAATGAAAAACGGCGATGTGACAGGTTAAAAGCTTTATACGTTTCCGGTAAACCCGAATTTACGACAGCGCTTGTCACGACCACACTGTCACACGTAGCACAAAAATAAAACCTGAGCCTTCTCATTTAAAATCACATTTGTTGTAATTAAACAGAATTGTTTCATTCGCGTAAAATATTTAAGCTCTTCGAATGAAAAATTTGTCACAATTAAATCAAACCTCCTTCGTCAGCCACGAAAAACAAGCACATCCCTCGTAACCCACAAACGTGGACCACTGTATGTATAAACGTATCGCTTTGCGAAATTATTTCACCTGATTATAACCCTGAGATTTTTTAATCGTTTCCATATAATCTAGATATGTCAGTCTACGTTTTTCGAGCTTTCACAATATTTCTCACGCCTATAACTATGTAAAGCGTGCACACTTCGAAAAATAATGCGTCTCGTGACTTTTTGACGTGGTGTCCAGCATCCCTTCGCTTTCCGATATCAAGTAACTGAATTTTGTAAGATCAGTTTGAGCTAGAAGCCGTAAAAGTCTCACCGTTTTGATACAATTTTTAATAGTTTATCGATTGCGATTACGAGTTCATTTCTGTGTTTCTTATTCGTGTACATTTGTGTATTTTATTATTATTCGTATCTTCCAAATTTGCAGTGCCAAACTGTTAGTTATTTATGAATGTTACGAGATGTAGATTTTCTTCTCTTTTTGTTAGAAATGAGGAAGATTAGCGTTTAATGTCTCGTCTACGATGCGGTCATTAGACACAGCGTGAAAACTCGGATCGGACAAAGATCGAACTGGAAATGGCTCGCGATGGCTTCTAATGTATCAATCAGAAATTCACGTTGCTGGGTTTAGGGAAACCACGAAAACCTAGATCTGTGTAACTACACAGGTCTGAACCCAGCATCTCTCAGATCAAAGTCCAGTGAGATAACTACGCTGCGTCATCTACCTCGGTTTCCTTTGATTTGCTTGAGATGCGGAGAGTATAGATGTTGAAAAGCATTATGGCCGTTGATAAATTCTGGGACGTTTAAGGGGAATGTGTAAGTTGCAACATTCAGTTTCAGTATTTTAATTACTAAAATTTTCGTCCTAGACCCTTTCAAATTGATAATTCCTTGATACCTGAGGATGTGTACTATCAACTGACCCCTTCTTTTAGTCAATAAGTGCCACAAATTTCCTCTCAGTCAGATACAGTAACTCGTCATTATATGTTACATCTACCCATCTATTTCCAGTATCAGCCTGTGTGATATTTGTAAAGCTTCTATTCAGTTCTCGTCCGAACTTTAGCCTTCCACAGCTCGGTTCCGTACAAGACTACACTCCAGACAGTGTACTAGGGTTATTCGGAAAGTAAGGAATGATCGGTCGCGAAGTGGGAACTACTGAGAAAATCCCCTGAGGTTTGGCACAGGTGTGTTGGGCAGTGTCTCTAGTATGTCCGTCGAACACACTACGTCGGTCTTTTTAGTTTTGAGCACACAGGGAGCATTTAAAGATGCCTAGAACAACAGTGTCTCCCGCCAAGTACTAGGACCTGGTGAGAGAGTTTGCCTCAAGCTATGCAGCAGCGAACATTACATAACTGTCATGCGTTTTCTTCTTCAAGACAGTTCTCAGCCTCATTCTGCAGGGGCAATGAAGATGCTGCTGCATCTTTTTCAATTGGAAATGTTTAATTACCCACAATACAGCCTGTAATTGTCTCCCTCTGAGTTTCATCTCTGCTCACTTGAACCGCTGGCTATGAAGACAACATTTTTGCACATACAACGAGCTGTAGTCCAGCGTATAGAATTGGTGGAAAGCACTGGCGGTTGCCTTCTATAACGACGGTAATGGAAAGTTGGTACAACGCTACGACAAACGTCTAAGTCGGATCGGCGACTATGGAGATAAGTAGCTGGAAGTTGTAGCTAACTGTTGCAAATAAGATAGTTTTGATTTTCATTGTGATTTCCATTTCGCGACTCATCGTTCCTTACTTTCCAAGTAGCCCTCGTAGATGCATACTTCCAGAATGTTGGGCGTTATGGGACAGCAACTCTAATTGATGGTCCAAAAGTTAGCCAGAGTTGCGAATAGAATAGATGTTTATTCAGTAAGTGACCAGTCCCGGGTTAATGCCCGTTTTCGAAGAAACCCATGTACAAAAAGTCAAAAGTATAATACATCAGAACACATGTTTACATTAAGTATTAGTGCAAAATACACTCCTGGTAATGGAAAAAAGAACACATTGACACCGGTGTGTCAGACCCACCATACTTGCTCCGGACACTGCGAGAGGGCTGTACAAGCAATGATCATACGCACGGCACAGCGGACACACCAGGAACCGCGGTGTTGGCCGTCGAATGGCGCTAGCTGCGCAGCATTTGTGCACCGCCGCCGTCAGTGTCAGCCAGTTTGCCGTGGCATACGGAGCTCCATCGCAGTCTTTAACACTGGTAGCATGCCGCGACAGCGTGGACGTGAACCGTATGTGCAGTTGACGGACTTTGAGCGAGGGCGTATAGTGGGCATGCGGGAGGCCGGGTGGACGTACCGCCGAATTGCTCAACACGTGGGGCGTGAGGTCTCCACAGTACATCGATGTTGTCGCCAGTGGTCGGCGGAAGGTGCACGTGCCCGTCGACCTGGGACCGGACCGCAGCGACGCACGGATGCACGCCAAGACCGTAGGATCCTACGCAGTGCCGTAGGGGACCGCACCGCCACTTCCCAGCAAATTAGGGACACTGTTGCTCCTGGGGTATCGGCGAGGACCATTCGCAACCGTCTCCATGAAGCTGGGCTACGGTCCCGCACACCGTTAGGCCGTCTTCCGCTCACGCCCCAACATCGTGCAGCCCGCCTCCAGTGGTGTCGCGACAGGCGTGAATGGAGGGACGAATGGAGACGTGTCGTCTTCAGCGATGAGAGTCGCTTCTGCCTTGGTGCCAATGATGGTCGTATGCATGTTTGGCGCCATGCAGGTGAGCGCCACAATCAGGACTGCATACGACCGAGGCACACAGGGCCAACACCCGGCATCATGGTGTGGGGAGCGATCTCCTACACTGGCCGTACACCACTGGTGATCGTCGAGGGGACACTGAATAGTGCACGGTACATCCAAACCGTCATCGAACCCATCGTTCTACCATTCCTAGACCGGCAAGGGAACTTGCTGTTCCAACAGGACAATGCACGTCCGCATGTATCCCGTGCCACCCAACGTGCTCTAGAAGGTGTAAGTCAACTACCCTGGCCAGCAAGATCTCCGGATCTGTCCCCCATTGAGCATGTTTGGTACTGGATGAAGCGTCGTCTCACGCGGTCTGCACGTCCAGCACGAACGCTGGTCCAACTGAGGCGCCAGGTGGAAATGGCATGGCAAGCCGTTCCACAGGACTACATCCAGCATCTCTACGATCGTCTCCATGGGAGAATAGCAGCCTGCATTGCTGCGAAAGGTGGATATACACTGTACTAGTGCCGACATTGTGCATGCTCTGTTGCCTGTGTCTATGTGCCTGTGGTTCTGTCAGTGTGATCATGTGATGTATCTGACCCCAGGAATGTGTCAATAAAGTTTTCCCTTCCTGGGACAATGAATTCACGGTGTTCTTATTTCAATTTCCAGGAGTGTATAAATGGATTGCACGGCACATAGCAGAACTTGCAAAGTACGTTCATTTAGCTTGGTATGTGAGGTAGTCGATTAGCACTACAAGATGAACTTTGGTGGCTTGAAATTCTCATTAAACTAAAAATTCTTGCGTACAACACCACTCGACTGTTCACAAGCTGCCACCTGCTGTGTGCTGTCACACTGGTTCCGTGTCATAGCACTTAACCGCATTCCTGTTTTCACCGTGTTTTCACGGACGAGGGCATTTTGTCGAAGACGGAGAGAATTTTATTGTCTTCTGAGGCTGCCGTAAATATCATTTTAACGTACACTTACAAAGAGAAACTTTCTGATAATACTGTGCAACGAAACATCGCACTGTATAATTTCCAATACACTGTTGTTAAGAAAAAACAGAACACCTTGAACAACTAGATAGGACGTACTATAACACTCCCTGTCTGCTACCACTGTACCATAACCTCAATGCTAGAAGCAGATTGTGACATAAAACAATTTTGTGAAAGCAACTATGGCACAAAGCAACAGAACAGTGTTACCCTCTGAGAGGAATTTTGTTAAATTGACCGTGTTGTTCCTAACGGAGGTGGCTTATCGGATATGAAAGTCAGAATTACGTAAATATTGGAATAGTGACAAACAAAATTTTGCCTAGCTATACTATTTCTAGAATAAGGGAAACGGTCGCCAGCCTAATTAGGCAAGAGAAAGATTAACGTTCTCGTTTAAGAAAGCAGGTATAAGTAACTGAAACGGACAAACACAACCTAGACAGCCACACCCGAGTGCAATGAACTGTGACACACATATGTTTTAAGATTGAAGCTGACAACTGGAGCAGCACAAACTATTTGCAAAATTATAAGAGATACCATAAACATTACTATTACCATGCACTTCTAATACCCAAGATACACAAACACTTAGCGAACATGAATATATACTGTTTCACAACTATAGCTTTCTCACTATTACTACAGCGAAACACAATGCTGACCAAATTGCAAGAAACTGACTCACCTTTTAGAATTCACTACAGACAATAATGTGATCATTTGCCTTATAAGCCTCAGTCTTAAGAACTTTTAATATTGAAGTTAGCAACAGCACTTTAAATAGCAGTTTTAATAGGAAAATTATTTTTGGACAAATAACATTTGCTTTAACTCACTCTGTTACCACATTATCTTTAACTATCTTTTTAATAAGTTCAAGAGGCATTATTTAAAAAACTGAGTTTCAATGTACTTTCAGTAAGGACACTCGGTAATCACTTTACTTCAAACGGAGAGGACCCTGAGAGGTGTTATGATGAGGAGTAAAATCAAGGTAGGTACATAAATTCCGATATAAATTACCTTATATTTGAGCACATTAACACATCCATTAGGCTGATCCTTCACTGTACATCAATGCAGTATTCCGATACAATGATTGCGCAATGTGGTGGCAACTGCATGTTGGTAGATGGAATTGCAGGTAGAATAGCTGGACTCGGTCATTTCTTGGTGGCGATGATCAATACAAATTCCAGAATAGTTCCAGCTATTTATCCACCCATCCGAGGCATTGGAAAGAAGCAGGAAAAGCCTCTCTCTGAATCAGCACAATATGCACCTTTATACTAGCAGTGCACGGACTCGTAGCTCGTCCCCGACTCGTGGCTCGTCCCCGACTGACTATCAGTTCCACCTTTTCCACCTAGGCCAACCACAATTTGCGCGCGCTACACAGTTCCGTTCCCGAGGGGAATCACTACACCTTTTACATACAGAATAACTAAGAGCCCTAAGTGAGGATCAGCAATTTACATAACAGCAACCAAATACATTAAAAAAAACATTTACACATATTGACATCTCTACAAAAAACTATTCATATAAAATTTCAATCATATACAGTAAGTTTTGTTCCCTCCAAATGGGACAAAGAATATAAATTGCAGATACACTACTTTGCATAGAATTAAATCAAGACACCAAAGTTTTTAACAAAGAAAAGAGTACATAATTTTATGTTATCGATTTAAACACATTTACAGAAGATCAACAATGTGACATTAAATAAAGCAAAAGCAAAATAAATCCATACAGCATAAGAGCTGCGGTGTTACAGTACGTAATAACAGGACATGTACATTAGTATGTTCTGCATAAATAATTACACTACTGGCCATTAAAATTGCTACACCACGAAGATGACGTGCTACAGACGCGAAATTTATCCGACAGGAAGAAGATGCTGTGATATTATGATTATCTTGTCAGAGCATTCACAAAAGGTTGGCGCCGGTGGCGACACCTACAACGTGCTGACATGAGGAAAGTTTCCAACCGATTTCTCATATACAAACAGCAGTTGACCGGCGTTGCCTGGCGAAACGTTGTTGTGATGCCTGGTGTAAGGAGGAGAAATGCCTGCCATCACGTTGCCGACTTTGGTAAAGGTCGGATTGTAGCCTATCACGATTCCGGTTTATCGTATCGCGACATTGCTGCTCGCGTTGGTCGAGATCCAATGACTGTTAGCAGAATATGGAATGGGTGGATTCAGGAGGGTAATACGGAACGCCGTGCCGGATCCCAACGGCCTCGTATCACTAGCAGTCGAGATGACAGGCATCTTATCCGTATGGCTGTAATGGATCGTGCAGCCACGTCTCGATCCCTCAGTCAACAGATGGGGACGTTTGCAAGACAACAACCATCTGCACGAACAGTTCGACGTTTGCAGCAGCATGGATATCAGCTCGGACACCATGGCTGCGGTTACCCTTGATGCTGCATCACAGACAGGAGCGCCTATGATGGTGTACTCAACGACAAACCTGGGTGCATGAATGGCAAAACGTCATTTTTTCGGATGAATCCAGATTCTGTTTACAGCATCATGATAGTCGCATCCGTGTTTGGCAACATCGCGGTGAACGCACATTGGAAGCGTGTATTCGTCATCGCCACACTGTCGTATCACCCGGCGTGATGGTATGGGGTTACATTGGTTACACACCTCTTGTTCGCATTGATGGCACTTTGAACAGTGGACGTTACATTTCAGATGTGTTACGACCTGTGGCTCTACCCTTCATTGGATCCCTGCGAAACCCTACATTTCGGCAGGATAATGCACGACCACATGTTGCAGATCCTGTACGGGCCTTTCTGGATACAGAAAATGTTCGACTGCTGCCCTGGCCAGCATATTCTCCAGATCTCTCACCAATTGAAAGCGTCTGGTCAATCGTGACCGAGCAACTGGCTCGTCACAATACGCCAGTCACTACTCTTGATGAACTGTGGTGTCGTGTTGAAGCTGCATTGGCAGATGTACCTGTTCACGCCATTCAAGCCCAGGCGTACCAAGGTCGTTATTACTGTCAGAGGTGGTTGTTCTGGGTACCGATTTCTCAGGATCTATGCACCCAAATTGCGTGAAAATGTAATCACATGTCAGTTTTAGTACAATATATTTGTCCAATGAATACTGGTTTATCATCTGCATTTCTTCTTGGTGTAGCAATTTTAATGGCCAGTAGTGTAGATAGGATGTTCATAATCATAGGACATGTACATTAGTATGTTCTGCAGAAATAATTAGCATTTGAACCATGTCGGCAGGCAGGTTTAAGGACAACATCGATTTCGCGGCGCAACAGCTTCTACTGGTAAAATGTGCCTGCGGTTCTCGTTGTCGCTATTAAGCGGAGGTAATGCACAAGCTTGACTTGAGCCGGCGTGCAGGATGCGTCGCAGATATATGCGCGAACCGTACCGTCAAATCAGTGAGTCTGAAACAGGGCGCATTATTGGCGTGAGTGAATGTGACGTATCCATCAGGAAACTGCTGCTCGTGTGGGACGAAGTGTTTCGGCAGCACAACGGGTGTGTGAGGATTGGTTCACGGAATGTCGTAGAACACGACGAGATGGTCGCATCACACAGACCGCCTCCCGAGGACATCGACACCTCATCCGAATGGCATTGAAGGGCAGATCTGCGTCTTCCTTGGCTCTGGCTCACCAGTGGAATAGTGTAACACATTGTACAAATCTGGGATGACAGCCCATCGCCGTTTAATTACGGCATGGGTTATGTGCGCTTCATCCACTTTTCTACCTACCTTTTACGAATGTGCAGAAAGATGCTACACGGAAATGATGTTTGGAACGATGTCAGTGGGGATAGGAGTGGGATCAGGTAGTGTCCTCGAACGAATCCAGATCCTGTTTATTTGAAAATGATTGCCCCAATTTGGTTCGCCACGGACGGGAGGAGCGGCTGCGCAGTGACTCCATTCGCACAAGATGTGCTGTGCTAATTCCTTATGGTGTGGGGTGCTGTTGGGTACAACCATAAATCACAGTTCGTGCGTGCCATGGCACTGTGACCACTGTCACCTATATGAATGATATCCTGCAACCTGAAGCCATACGCTTTCTGCATAATAATCCAGACTCCATTTGTCAGCAAGAAAATGCACATGTTGCACACGTTGCTGCACGAAAATGAGCCTTCCTGATGTGCCAGCCTTTTGCCCTGGCCCGTTAGATCACCATGCTTGCCGGAAATCTAAAATGTGTGGGATATGGTGAAACGACGGATGCAGAGCTGTGATCCAATGTCAAAGATAACCTTTTGAACCAGGTGAATGCAGCGTGAGTGGCTATACCACAGGACGCCATTTGCGTCTTAAACGCGTCGATGCTATCACGAATGGAACAAGTAACCAGCGCCCATGGTGAAACCTGCCTGTTAGGCAACAGGACACTTGTTGAACCGAATAACTGAAATGCTAATCATTTCTGCGGAACATACTACTGCGCAATCCGTGTGAATACGAACGTCCTGTCTCTAATCTTTCAAGGTGTTCTGTTTTCCTGAACATGAATGTAACATGCAGCTACTCATAGCCATATTTCTGCAGATAATCAGCATATTTATAGGGAAAAATCTTCTCAGTGACCGCATATATTTGATGATTGTGCATTGTGTTTACAACTTGACTACAAGCAGACGCAGTGGACCACTTGCAAAGGTACCGGCGACACATGCATTTATCGCGACTTGTCCGCCTGGCAGCTAGATAATTACTTGCTTGCCGCTTGCGTGCTTGTTGCGGCCAGATTTCCAGTAAAGGCGTGCCTCCGAGGGGCTGGCCCTAGCGTGTTCGCTGACGGATCTGCGGCCACCTGAAATCTCATCTCCTGCCGCTCCCCGAGCCTTTGTAGCGTTCCACTTTATGTACCGTGTGCAGGGAACACGAATTACGTGACGACTAACTGCCACGGTGGACTAATACTGATAAGCATAAAACTAATGTGTTTATTCGCGTAATACATGCTAGCCTTTTAGCATATTTATTTTCTTGGAATTATTTTACCTGGAAATATTAGGATCGTGTTGCCCTTCCTACATCTAATCTGGTATCCTTAGAGATTATATTTACATTTAACAAGGTCAATTTCATTGTGTATCAGTTACTCATACTAATTGAATAATTATAATAATAATAATAATATTTCACGAAATGAGAGAACCGAAGAACATAAACATCTTAGAAAAATAATACAGAAGAAAGACAGTGGCGGGAAAACTAATAAACTCACGACAAGGAAATGAAAATGACCTTTCAGTCGACTAAAGATGTGAATAATAAGTAGTACATCACCTCTCAAACAAAGTTACTGCGCTACGTTAACGTAATGAAACCAAAATGTTTGCACGCAGCTGCCCTACTGAATCTGAGTAAAACCGTCCTCGGAGTAGTGAAGCAACTTAAATCACTTAATAAAAGCAAGTCTTCTGGTCCACACTGTATACCAATAAGGTTCCTTTCGGAGTATGCTGATGCATTAGCTCCATACTTAACAATCATACACAATAGTTCGCTCGACGAAAGATCCGTACTCAAAGACTGGAAAGTTGCACAGGTCACACCAATACTCAAGCAAGATAGTAGGAGTAATCTACTAAATTACAGGCCCATATCGTTAACGTCGATTTTGGAACATATATTGTTTTCGAACATTATGAATTGCCTCAAAGAAAACGGTGTATTGACTCACAGTCAACATGGGTTTAGAAAACATCGTTCCTGTGCAACACAACTAGCTCTTTATACACATGAAGTGTTGAGTGCTATTGACAAGATATTTCAGATCGATTCCGTATTTCTGGATTTCCGGAAGGCTTTTGACACTGTACCACACAAGCGACTCTTATTGAAATTGCGTGCTTACGGAATATCGTCTCAGTTACGTGACTGCATTTGTGATTTCCTGTCGGAGAGGGTGACCTCTCGTAGTAACTGACGGAAAGTCATCGAGTAAAACGGAAGTGATTTCAGGCGTTCCCCAAGGTGGTCTTATAGGCCCTTTGCTGTTCCTTATCTATATAAACGATTTGGGAGACAATCTGAGCAGCCGTCTTCGGTTGTTTGCTGATGACACTGTCGTTTATCGACAAATAAAGTCATCAGAATATAAAAAACAACCTGCAAAACGATTTAGAAAAAATAATTGAATGGTGCTAAATAACGAAAAGTGTGAGGTCATCCACATGAGTGCTAAAAGGAGTCCGTTAAACTTCGGTTACACGATAAATCAATCTAATCTAACAGTTGTAAATTCAGCTAAATACCTAGGTATTACAATTACGAACAACTTAAATTGGAAGGAACACGTAGAAAATGTTGTGGGGAAGGCTAACCGCAGACTGCGTTTTATTGGCAGGACACTTAGAAAATGTAACAGACCTACTAAGGAGACTGCCTACACTACGCTTGTCCGTCCTCTTTTAGAATACTGCTACGCGGTGTCGGATCCTTACCAATTGGACTGATGGAGTACATCGAAAAATTTGAAAAAATGGCAGCACGTTTTGTATTATCGCGAAATATGGGAGAGAGTGTCACAGAAATGATACAGGATTTGGGCTGGACATCATTAAAAGAAAGGCATTTTTCGTTGCGACGGAATCTTCTCACGAAATTCCAATCAACAGCTTTCTCCTCCGAATGCGAAAATATTTTGTTGACACCAACCTACATAACGAGGAACGATCACCACGATAAAATAAGGGAAATCGTTGCTCTTACGGAAAGATATAGGTGTTCATTCTTTCCGCGCGCTATACGAGATTGGAATAATAGAGAACTGTGAAGATGGTTCGATGAACCCTCTGCTAGGCACTTAAATGTGATTTGCAGAGTATCCGTGAAGTGATCTGAAAGAGATAAAAATCGAACAACATGAAATTCAGAACAGATATACGTTTCAGAAAGCTTTAGATTCCCATCTCAGAGAAAAACAGAAGAGGACAACTGAAGCAAAGCAACAGCACTTTGATCTAAGGAAAAATTATTGTAAAAACTGGAAGTAAACTCATAAGTAGTTGCTTACGAGGTGTGTATGAAGCCCAAATCACGTCTAAAAAGATTGGCTAAGTACTGGTAGGACTCGCACACTGACGGTTCCGCACATATTTACTTATGTGTATCGATAGTTAACCCACTGTGCTCATCGAAAATTTCGACCATTTTTCTATGTTATCGATTGTGATACTGGCAAGATGTCGGTCCTGGGAATTCCGAGACTGTATCATAATCTCTGCGGTAGTTCCCGAGTCTAGCCCGAACATGCAAAAGAAACAAGCAGAGGCCTTCAGTTTATATTTGTAGGAAGAGATGATTTCGTAAAATATTTTTATTTGACTGCTAAAATATGACCACAACTTACATTTTATGGTTTCATGCAGTAATATTTTTCCCATCATGCTTTTTAACATATGATGAATGTAGCGTAAGTTCAAAGGCCGCAAAATTATCTTTTATGTCAGATAATAACAGTTCAAAAATTTTCGGATTTTTTCGCTTTCTTGTACTGTGAAACCTTATTTCTTGCCAAATCCACGATTCTAGGTCATCGGGAATTACCCTATATGTTTTGAGGAGTCAGTTTGCGAGTATCTTTTAACTGCATAGACTTAGAAGCTTAAATTTTTTACACCTCTAAGGGACCACGGACCTTAGCATATGACATAAATTTCGACTTGATAGGTCTACCCGTTCCTCAGAAAAGGGTTCTTAACAATCGGACAAACAAAAGGCAGACAAACAGACGGACAATAAAGCGATCCTAGATGGGTTCTGTTTTTACCGATTGAGGCACAGAACCCTAAGAAAGCAAAAATAAGTTCGTGCAGGGTTGTCAGCTGGCTTACAGGAGAATACCATCCAAACATACGTCCAACCATTTGTATACTTTTCATTCTCTTGGTAGAGAGGACAGTTCAAACTTTGACCCTTTGTAGAATCAGGGTCTTTTCACTCGTAGTGGCACAGACGAATCTCCAGCTGGGAATATTTGTCAGAGGATTTCCTGTTCCAGTCATTACCTTAGAGCCAAGAAGAACATCCCATAAACCCTTAAAAGAGTCGGTGATGGGACAATTTTCAGTTTAATTCTGGGGCAATATATCCCAGACAAAAATTTACAACGCTAGTGTAGGTGTATACGTGGTGAAGTCAATGACTTGCTCGACATCGTTACTCTCGTAGAAAAGTCTGCCACCTGATTACATACGCATACTTTTAGGTTGTTCCTGTACGCAGCTGCCTACACAGAATGAGAGGAAGCTGGCTGAAACTACGACAGCTGCGTTAATATCCACACACTTCCTGACGAAAAACGTGAACACCCACAAAGTGAGGAGGAGAAGAAATAAAATTACATATTGCAGTACGAGCCCACGGACAACTGTGACGCTGTACTACTTCTGGCCTAAACCCATGCACTGGATCGCTTGAGAAGGGTGTCATAAATCCATTTTTTCCGCTTCTGATCTCTTGTAGCTGGTTCTTGATATCCGAGATTCTGGCATGTGCACGTACGTGCGAACTGGTCCCACATAATGTATTCTACAGTGGACAGATATGGGGTCTTACCGGCTACGGCAGCACCTCAACGTTACATACAGTAGATGGTTCTTAAGACATGCCATGTGCGTGTATGACCATTATCCTGTTGAAAAATGGCGTCACGATGCTGCCGCATGTGAGGATATGGCACTGTTGTGATGTCAGAGTTGCCTCAATCACTACCAACTATAATCTTAAGCTGTACTCTGTGGCTCCCCACACAATGGCGAAACGAGTAACACCGATGTGCATCTCTACAACATTCCGAAAATGGGGCCTCTCACTTGGTCACCACCATACTCGCCGACAGTGGTCATCCGAGTAGCGCAAAACCGCGATTCACCACTGAACACAATGTCATAACATTAAACTGCTGGTTGGTTGATCTAGGGGAGGGGACGAAACAGCGGCGTCATCGGTCCGACATTTAATCAACTGTCCATGCTTCCTATTTGTGGTTTAGCTCCAAACACAGTAGTTCGTGTTATGATGTTAATGGTAGCATACAGAGTGGGCGGTAGCTCCCTTGTCAGGCTCCTACTGGCCTACGACCAATGGTGTGGGATAACAAAGACTGTTGCAGGAAGTCCACTTTTTATTTCGAATGTTAGGCGCCCTTGAGAAAGGATTACGATGTGCTTAGTGTACAGGACGGCAGTCCTCCCTTGTGATGAGTAGATATGGTCGACGGGAACCTTGAAGACGAGTTTGCCTGCCGTCATGTTTCCATGCAGACCAGGATCAGGCCGCTGTGACATCCGAATGCCCCATAGATATGGATATTACACGATTCAACCAGACGGCCAAATGGAGACGCACATGAGACTGTTTTCAAAAACTGTCACGCGCTGATAACGAGGTGTTACACGAGTACGTGGCATCTCACACAATATCTGGCACTGTTGACGCCCTTTACAATCCCTTCCAGGTCTGGTTAGAACACCAATACGAACAACGTTAATGGAGTCTAGTGATCGTGATATGTATCAGACAAATGACACTCAAATAACCGCCGATGTCTAACAATGTCTTATTGGACTTCACTTCTTTGTCAGACAGAGTACGAGGGCGTTCAATTACTAACACGTTTTTTTCTCGGCCAGTTTCGGTTGAAAAACTGCGATATTTGTTGTGGGACATCGTGGAACATACCTACTTCAGCCCCTATAGATTCATGAAGTTCCGATCGTAGTGGCGCTATACGCAGCCTTCAAAATGGCGTCTGTAACGAAGAAGCGTTCCAAGCAGACAGCTGTCGCCGAGTATCTTTTGGCAGAAAACTAGTTCATGGCAGATATTCAAAGACGCTGCTGTCCACCCCGATAGCTGAATGGTCAGCGTGACGCACTGCCGTCCTAAGGGGCCCGGGTTCTATTCCCAACTGGATCGGGGATTTTCTCCGCTCAGGGACTGGGTGTTGTCTTCATCATTTCATCCCCATCCAGCGCACAGGTCGCACAATATGGCGTCGAATGTAATAAGACCTGCACCAAGGCGGCCGGACCTGCCCCGTAAGCGGCCTCTCGGTCAATGACGCCAAACGCTCGTTTCCATTTTCCATTCATAGACGCTTGGGGAATATCTACGGAGATATTCATAGACGCTTGGGGAATGTCTACGGAGACCTGGCAGTGAACAAGCGCAAGGTGGGGCATTGGGCGAGGCGTGTGTCTTCATCGAAATAAGGTCTCGCAAACCTCTCCGATATCAGTATACGGGCCGGCCACACACATCTGTGGCGGCTGGAATATTGGGTGTGTGTGGACACTTTCATTCGCGGTGATCGATTGATCACAATCAAACACCTCGTTACTCAAGTGGACATCTCTGTTGGTAATAGTGACACACTCGTCCACCGCCGGCCTGTGTGGCCGAGCGGTTCTAGGCGCTTCAGTCTGGAACCGCGCGACCGCTACGGTCGCAGGTTCGAATCCTGCCTCAGGCATGGATGTGTGTGATGTCAGTAGGTTAGTTAGGTTTAAGTAGTTCTAAGTTCTAGGGGACTGATGACCTCAGCTGTTTAGTACCGTAGTGCTCAGAGCCACACTCGTCCACCAGTTGGGGTACTCAAAGAGGTGTGTCCTCTGCGTTCTTCGTCGCCCTGCAGAAGACCATAAATAGCATTGAAGGATTATTGGTGCTGTGCTGCTTATCCACGACAACGCTAGTCATCACACAAGTCTGTGCCTCCGAGAGGAGATCATAAAACTTCCTTGGAATGTTCTTTCTCATCCAACCCACAGACCGATCATGCACCTTCCGACTTCCATCTATTTGGTCCAAAGAAAGGAAGCACTCCGCCAGAAGCACTACGTGGATGATGGGGTGATGACTGATGCAGCAAGACGCTGGCTCAGACGTCGACCAGTAGAAAGGTACTATGCGGACATACAGGCACTCCGATTAGGTGGCGTCAGGCCGTCGCATTTAACTGAGATAGTGTTGAACAACGGGGACTTTGTAGCCAAAGGAGTAAAGAATAATACGTTCTATTCGGATCCTGAATAAAACCGACCTGATTTCAGAAAAATGTGTTGCCTTTCTTATTGAAGCCCCTCTTATTATGACCGGTCTGTGAACGCAACACCCGGACGAAGTGGCCGAGCGGTTCTAGGCGCTTAGGTCTGGAACCGCGCGACCGCTACGGTCGCAGGTTCGAATCCTGCCTTGGGCATGTACGTGTGTGATGTCCTTAGCTTAGTTAGGTTTATGCAGTTCTAAGTCTAGGGGACTGATGACCTCAGATGTTAAGTTCCATAGTGCTCAGAGCTATGTGAACCATTTTTTGAACCTCCTTTGTCTACGAAAGGCAAAACCTAAAGATTTTCATTAATACTCGTGGCAGTGTGCTTCGCTGTTTTTAGGTGTTCCTTATATGTGGATTGTGCGTAGGGACGTGAGTTCTCGGTATCTTTCTCTAAAAGACCTACCTGTTATACCACTGATGTTCGTTAATTAACGATAGTAAGGCTTTTATCATAAGAATAGAACCACAAATGCCACGCGTTTAATACGTTATTGAGAGCATCAAATGCATTCCAAAAGTAAATCTATGAACTAACATCTGACAATTCTAGATGAGAGCAGAAACAGTTTCAGCACTGCTAACTTTTTCCAAGATGGCGTACCGCCCTGTCCATCTGCAGTCCATTCTATAATGATGCTATAACGTGTGTGTCAGACAGTAAATTCTCTTCACAAAAAATTAACAATGATTAATGGTCTTGTAAAAAGAAGTAGTTAATGAATGCCGATAACATCGAAGAATGTTTCCTTCCAAGAACTTATCTGTTTCACAAACAGTCCTGCTGGAGGAACATCCGCAACTGAGCATTATAGTAGAGGTTGAAAACGCCGCTTCAGTGTGAGGCCTTCTTTTATACTGAAAATAAACAAGAGACTGATGCTAATAATAACTTTCACAGGCAGCAGTACAAAATGGCAATCAAAAAAGTACTACGCAACGTTTTAGAAACGAGCTAGGTCCGGTAAAACCTAAGCCAATGCCAAAGTGACACCACACAATACAACGTACGACGGCCTGTGTAAATGGTATCGAAGCTGGAGTACGCCAGGGAATCATCCTAGGGCCCATCTTGTTAAACCTGTACAGTAACGACTTTCCAGCAATACAAAACATGACGTTAGCCATCTCCGCGGATGACACAGCCAACCTTGCGCAAGATTGGAAACCGTCGAACATTAATTCACGAATACAGACAGCACGCAGAACTGCCGAGCCTTGGTTGGAGCGATGGCGTATTAAAGTAAACGTCGACAAGTGCGAAGCAGTTCTGCTCGCATGCAGACCGAAACTACTGCGCAAACATCAACACAGTAGACAGATAACGCTACATACACGCCCAATGCGTTTCCGAGAGAAAGTCAGATATCTCGGTGTCTGGCTGGACCGGAAAGTTACATGGGGGGGACCACATCGAATACGTTGCCAACAGAGCGCACGCGAGGCTCAAACAACTCTACCCAATGATCAACAGGGAAAGCACACTGAATAGGAGGGTGTCGAGGTCCATATACAGGACACTGTTTAGACCTCTGATGACGTACGGAGCTCCCCTCTGTGGATATTCAGCAGCTCCTACACGACTGCGCCGCCTGCAGATCATACAGAACAAAGTGCTACGAATCATTAGCAACGCTCCACGCTACACACGCACCGTGGATCTTCACAATGAATACCGCCTCGAAACCCTCAAGGAAGTGTTCAAAAAACACGCCACGTGACTATACAGGAACTCGAGACACTCGAACAAACCTTTCATCCTTAATCTGGGAAACTACGATCACAACCATAAGTGGAAGCACAAGCGGCCAAAGACACTACGAGCTAGGGCACAGACACCTATGGAAAGCTAACATACACCAACAAGCGACAAAAGTCGGCAAGCCCCTGCATGTCAGAAAAACTGACTGGAAATTACCAGCTGCCATTAGAGCCGACCAACAGGCCACAGCAAGGAAACAGACAAGCTCGCCCACTGACGCACAAACAGCTCGCCAATATCACCCTACACTGTACATGCGATATATGCCCTATTGGACACAAAACGATGATAAACCTAAGTGTTGCAGGTTGCTGACGCTGATCGTGAGTTCAACACCGGAACCCAGCGGCAGCCGCCGAGCAACAGCACCGCACAACGTCAAAGTTATCGACATGTATGATACACACTACTAACAAAGCCTACCCTTGCACGACCTATCGCAGGCAGCAAGACAACCGCTATTGCTCTTACCACTCGATCTAACTATCGCAGAGGTTTTTTTCCCCTTGCCTCTTGCCTTAGCACTTTTTTTCGTGTGCCCTTCAAACCGCTACCCTCCGTTCGTCTTCGACCCAATCCATCTCCAGATGAGCGCGTATTAATGGTTAAGCTTAACCAGACGTACGCAAACATCGCAGTACCCACATCCTGCGACACCTCACCATAGTGAAAACTAACCCTTATGCAGAGATGGCAGTAGACGTTTTTATTTGGCCATAACGCCACTGTGGGCGTGGAGGGGCTCCACCTCTGTTAAAGGATGGATAAAGAAATCCGCGCGGCGTGATGTCGAATATACGGCGCAGAACACCGAGTTGCGTGCACGAAGGACGAAGCAAACTGGTAAACCAAATTGGAATACGTATTGCCATCTGCCGACTGGAAGAGCGACGAGGGACCAACTAGCCGGGCCGTTCACAATTTGAATTAGTGATATATATACAAAACGAAAAAAATACAGAAAAGTGATAGTTTTTCTTCATGTAAATCACTACTTCAAAGCGTGAAAAACGTATCAAACTACATCTAGATCAGAGTATGAAACTGCTTAAAATCTATCGTGTTTTTAAATTTAACCGATACCGCTGGCTGTGTCAAATTCATCAGCTATTGAAAGGGTCATTGGGAGGGGAAATAGTAAATCACCAACACAAATTTGAAACTGGGAACTATTTTTCATGAAGAATTTACGGCTCCAGAGATCGCGATATCTAGACTGTGGTAGAAGATCACATGAATTTCCATCATAGACACATCCGCAAATTACACAATAATATTGAGAGAATCTGTTTTGAAAACCCGTAGATACACAGTGTGAACTATGTCACTGTTTTTCTCCTTATCTTTTTTTTTAATATTTAGTCCTGGTGTTTTATGTATACATACAAGAATAAAAATTCTCTAGCATTCTTTAATTTTTACATTCACTTCTATCAACGGTAGAGTAATATTAGAGACCATCAACCGAGCTCTTTTTAACAGAGGAAGATATCTTTGTTGGTATTTAAAGTTTTAACGCTACTTCTGGTTCTGAACATAAGTGTCTTTTTTTCATCGTATGTGCTGACTGTGCGTCTTTCATGATAGTGAGACATGCTTTTGAGCGACAGGTTACAGCGAACATGGAACGAGAGAGACTATTTTTGTTGATTCAGTCTTAATGTATGGTTGGCAATGTTTTTATTCTAGTATGTAGTACAAATTCTAGTGGGTATACAGGATGTTTCAGAAAGAATATATGTATCACAAAGTATTATGTTGTGCAAACTATCGATCGCTGCCCCCCGGCTCGAACGAACACATTACGAAAGTTACATTCATTGTCGTTAGAAATCGTTTAAGTGTAACTTGGGTACCTGTCATATGTTTCAAAATGGCTACTGTGCACCAGAAATCATTTTGTGTTCTCCAGTTTTTGAAGTGTAATTCCGTGATTACAGCGCAAAGACGTTACAGGCTGAGGTGATGCTCCGAATGGATGGAACATTCGAAGATGTTACCGACAGTTTGTAGACACAGGATGTGTATGTAAAGGAAGAGGTCTTGGCCTCCCTCATGTTTCCGACGAATGTGTCGCACGTGTTAATAACACTTTCCAACATAGTTCCCCAAAAACAACTCGTCGTGTCACTCGGGAGTTAAAACTGTCTACAGCAGTCTGACGTGTTTTGAGACGTCGTTTCGTTATGAAGCTGTAAAAGTTACAGCTGTTACAGGTTCTACCACATGACGAAAAATGCAAATGTGTGGTGCTTTCTGACACGCTTCAGAGTGCTATTGACAATGATAACACTTCGCATCGTGTTCTGGGATGGAGCGAATTTCTAACTCAGTAGGAAAGTAAATAAACACAGTTTTCGAATTTAGGGCCTAGGAAACCGACATATACACATTAAACATGTATGAGATTCATCAAAAGTCATTTTATTTTTTACGAGATCCCACTAACCTTTTTACGGCACACGGCAACACGGTTAACGGTGAGCAATATTTGCTATGTTACAAAACTAGTCGTTTCCGAGGCTGGACGAAGACAACTTTATTTTCAACAAGATGGGGCACTGGAATCACCAAGTAAGAGAATATGTAAATGAAAGTCTACTGGGCCGTTGATTTGGTCGTCAAACAGTCAGCAACTTAACATTTCTCAACTGATCTCTGTGGTCATCGGATCTGACAGCCTGCGACTTCTTACTGTGAGTTTTCATTAAAGACAACATTTATGCACCGGCACTACCACAGTACCTAGAAGAGATGAAGAACAGGATTCGAACTGTCATAATATTAGTGACGATCTACATGCTTATCTTGTAACACTTATATCGCATAGAAGTAGGTTTATATTATGCAAGTATGTATATGTAATTACTGAGTGTGTATTCTTTTTTATTGAAAGTCATTGATTTGTGACAGGAAAATTTAGAGTTTTGTAGTGTATATATGGAAAAGGCAAAATGAATTGTTAAAAGGATAAATTACTATAATATATGTGTGATTATAAAAAAGACAATGTTTGTTGAAAGCTGGTTCATGGTTACAGCACTTGCATTCGTAGTACGTAAAAGACGTAGGGAAGTCTCTCCGCAACGGAAGTGGCATGGCGCGATGTAAAAGTTGGTCTTGGCGGTCGAAGTGGGCGGCTCCTGTGTGTGAACGGTACGCAGTATATGGCTATCCGTAGCACGGTACACTTCGACGGTGCTAAGAGAGGCAATTGGAAGCTGCTTTGCAAAGGATTTTTGCCTCGGATGTCGATCTGACTATTATTTGGTATTCTCGGCAAAAAGAAATGGCTTTGTTTAAAATCAGATGCCAAGAAGAGATTTCATAGATCATTCGAACTTAAAGATCCATGAGTACAGTTAGCCGCCATGTCGCTTGCCACCAAAACGTCGCCACTGCTTTACTAATTTCATACATGCCGCTAAGTATTGGGCATAGACCAGTTAATTTGTGTGTGTAGTTTTAATAATAATCCAGATGCTATAAATATGTGCCTGGAACTGTGTTTTCTACCCTGATCACGAATCTATGCAGGGTCCTCACCTAAGTGCTACTAAGACCGACTATCCTTTTTTTTAAATTATCAGTTCTTGTATTCAAGTATTTTAAAGTGATTTTTTGTCAAATATAAATGGAGTAATAAACATTAAAGTTAAAACCACAAAAGTGAAGTTGGATAGGATTTTGCCAGAGTACTCTTAGTTTACTGCAAAGAATAGTTTCGCAGGAATACAGTGCAAGATTGTGTAAATGTTATTGTCTAAACTACCTGTTTCACAGGTGATAAAAATGCAAATAAGTTAAGCTCATTTCAAAAATAGTGTGGTCTTGATTTATGTCATGAATGATTCCTTTTACAAGCTAATTAAGCTCAGTTTTGATTTTTTTTTTCCTGCAGAATGAATATGAACTACTCCAAGTGGAGGATTAGCTTTGTTTGAATTATTCTTCTCTACTGAAATAATCATACAACTTGACTAGTGGCACTATACTAGTTTATGGGTCCCTATCATATTCTCCGTAAATTAGAAAAAAAATTGGAATATTACTGTTGCTAAGGAAAACATATTTGTGGAGGAGTATAGACAGTGTATTTATGATATTATTTATCTGTGTTTCTTTCTTTTTCATGTCAGTTAAGATATAAGCCCCTCATGTCCAGCCCGCATCTCGTGGTCGTGCGGTAGCGTTCTCGCTTCCCACGCCCGGGTTCCCGGGTTCGATTCCCGGCGGGGTCAGGGATTTTCTCTGCCTCGTGATGGCTGGGTGTTGTGTGCTGTCCTTAGGTTAGTTAGGTTTAAGTAGTTCTAAGTTCTAGGGGACTTATGACCACAGCAGTTGAGTCCCATAGTGCTCAGAGCCATTTGAACCCCTCATGTCCAAATTTAGTTCTGCGCTTCACGCAGTAACATTTCAGTATTGGTTTAAGTAATAATCTTGAGTGTAGCTGTTATTAGTTATTTGCTTTCCATTATTACTGGTGTGTGCGTTATTCATAACTGCTGCTACACACGGCTCAGAGTGCCCTGTGTCAGTTTGTATCCTGTGTGCTATTCAAAGCGAAATATCAACGAAAGTTATTTTAATAAACAATGTTCAATTTGTTATAGATATTAATATGCCTAATTGGGCTGGCAAGCCTCATTTTTTCAATCACATATGAGTTTCACAACTTTAATTAACTCCCAAGTTTAAAGTGAGTTTAGTTTTTCTGTTAATTTCACCATTTTCAAAATTATGGTTCCATACCTTTACCCATTAGACACACACACGGTCAAAACTTCAAAATCCTCTGAGGGTAACATTAGCTTGTGTCACGGTACGCTTGTGCATTTTCCTTGGTAAGTTAGTTACACGTGGCTTCTCCCGCGACAGGATTAAATGTTAGGTTGCTAGGGAAGAGTGGTGATGATGATGTTTGGTTTGTGGGGCGCTCAACTGCGTGGTTATCAGCGCCCGTACAGTTACCCAATCTTTGCTCAGTCCAATTTCGCCACTTTCCTGGATGATGATGAAATGATGAGGACAACACAAACACCCAGTCATCTCGAGGCAGGTGAAAATCCCTGACCCCGCCGGGAATCGAACCCGCGACCCCGTGTTAGGGAAGAGTGACGGATAAGAACGGGCTAGTGCTATAACCTCTGTATGGGAGGAATTGTTCGTGTTGCTGGTGGCGGACAGATTGCTCAATTGTAATCTAAACTTGAGAGATTTGTGTGTGTCCCAAGTTTCATGGTTGTATGCCTTAAAAGTTAATATATATATATATATACAACTGAAAAACTAAATACTGATGATGAATGCAGTTTCCTCCAAAAAAGGATGCAGTATTCAGTTTTTCAGTTCTTATTTATGCCCTTAAAAATGTGTAGATTGTATCTCATACATTGGAGCGTCGTGGAGAAAGGACTGGAATATTATTGTAATTGACTAGTATCCTACACAAACACATTATTTGTGGAGATATAAACGCCATAACTCATTGTATATTCAGCAGTTCAAAAACTCTTGTTTTAGAACTGAATTTCTACGTAGAAGAAATGTGCTATTCGTGTCACAAGATATGATTTTTTTTTAAGCAAGTTGACTTTTAAGATAGGCAAAAATGCACAGGGCTGTTACAAATACCTTTTCTTTGGTTCAAATATTTTGTCGGAAAAGTGGTGTGCTTCGACGTATTTGCTATCACTATTCTGTAGTTCGAAAGTGTACAGATATCATCACAAGAACTTATGCAGAGTAGCTGAAACACATGTAGCATTTGGATGTACAAAAACGAACGAAAACTGAGAAAAAATAGTCTGTGGGACTCGAACCTAAAGGCAAATAAAAGGGTAAGGGGCGTTAAACTGGTGTAGGGAGGAGAAACGAAGAGTGGAATTGAGATCCTCATAATTAGTGATCGGACTGATGACCTCAGATGTTAAGTCCCATAGTGCTTAGAGCCATTTGAACCAATTAGTGATGTTGGACATCTTAATCTACTCTTGTGCCGTCACTCTAGCACTAGAGTTTTCCCTTGCAGACAGGCTCAGAATTGTCGTTACTCGACTACTGATGATTCTCTTAATACTGTGCTAATCTCTTGAGCGTGTCGTTATGCAACAGCCTTACTGTGGTTCAATTGGTAGTCTCATTACCAAAAAGGCAAAATGTAACAAATAACAAATTCAATTAGAATGTTAAATATGTGTGGGCATTTCAGAATAAATTTACTGACGGGAAAGAAATCAAAGCAACAGGAAGAAATTGTGTGATAACTATGACGTGAAAAATGATGTCTATTCAGATTTCACGCCAGTCGCACGAGAGTGCGTTTAAAGCGGTGGAGAAGCCGTTACCGACGCCTCACTGAGTTTCACCGATGTCGTGTTATAGGGCTAAGAGAAGTCCGATGTTCTTTCTGGACTGGTGAAGGACTTGGCAGGAATATAGCCACTGTACGTGAATGCTGTTAGCAGTGGTCACGAAAATGTACGGTTGCAAGAAACTGGGCTCCGGGTGGCCACGTTGTACTATCGAGAGGGAAGACCATCGTGTTCGGCGTATGGCTCTGTCACGTCGTATTGCATCTCCTGCAGCAATGAGAGCAGCAGTTGGTGCCACAACGAACTGTTAGAAATTGGTTACTTCAAGGACAGTTGCGAGCCAGACGCCCTGTAGCGTGTATTCCTCTGACCCCAAACCACCGCCATTTGCTGCTTCATTGGTGTCAAGCAAGAGCTCATTGGATGTTAGGGTGAGTCTTTGTGTTTCCCAACGAGAAATGGTTTTGTCTCGGTGCCAATGATGGTCATGTGCTGATAAGGAGGAGGTCAGTCGAGGGTTTGCAGCCAATTTACGTGCTAGACACACTGGACCTACACTTGGATTTATGGTCTGGGACGTGATTTCCTATGAAAGCAGGAGCACTCTCGTACTTATCCCATCGACTGCAAAATTGTACATCAGTCTGGTGATTCGATCTGGCGTGCTGCCATTCATTAATAGTATTCCAGGGAGTGCTTTCCGACAGGAAACAATTGTTGTAACCCAACATGTGCTACAGAGTGTCGACTTGTTGTCTTGGCCTGCTCAGTCACCAGATCTGCCTCCAGTCGAGGACACATGTGAAATACTCGGGCTCCTGCTCCAGCAACCGTCCCAGCATTGCCCGATCAAGTGCATCCCATCTCACAGACAGACGTCCGGTACCCGTACAATATAATGCATGCAAGTTCGCATGCTTGCATTCAACATTCTGCTGGTTACTTCGGTTACTAATGTACGAGCGTACCAGCATTTCATATTTGTAGTGGCTAATCTCGCGCTCACGTTAACCAGTGATCTTCTAATGTTAATCAATTAAATACGTTACCCAGACAAACATATTCCTGAAATTTAATTACTCTACATTAATTATTTTTTGGTGTTGTGATTTTTCTTCCGTCAGTTATTTATTATTTATTTATCGTATGGCTTTACCAGTGCAAGTGCGGTATTGACATCGTAAATTTACATAACATAACGTATAAATACGAGTACAAACATACATATACACACATACATAATAATATAAACAGAACAAACACCAGTCATTATTAAATCTGAGCAAAGTTGAAATACAATCACAGCTACAATTCGCCAAAAAGTTATGTCCAAATGTGACAGCCATTTAATGGTAGCAGGGCTGGCCTCCACGAAGTCTCTCTGGTCACCACAGATTCTTCGCAGTGGGCAATCTTGCACTAGATGTTGTAATGTTTGTTCATCAGTTTCACAGTCACACATTGGGTTATCACTGGCGCCCCATTTGTACAGTAAGGATTTAGTTCTCGCGTGTCCAGTTCTCACACGGTTAAGCTCGCACCAGATTTTACGAGGAAGCTGCATTCCTGGGAGTTGTTGGCTGGGGTCCTCTATATTGCGTCGGTTAGTGTCACTATTTTTCCACTTGGTTTTCCACGATTTGTGGCAGTCATAGGTATTTCCTTGGGCAAGTGTTCTGTCTTCCCATATTGGCGCTCTTGATTTAAGGCGATATCGACAGCGGTCATCTTGTACTTGGTGTATCGGTAGTACTCTTGCCTTATCTGCGTGATTTATTTTTTGCCATTCCTGAATTGTTGCCTGCTGTCTACAGATTTCAGGCGGAGTGATGTTTGAGACGACATGAAGCCATTCTAGAGGTGTTGACTTTAGTTGAAATGGTTCAAATGGCTCTGAGCACTACGGGACTTAACTTCTGAGGTCATCAGTCGCCTAGAACTTAGAACTAATTAAACCTAACTAACCAAAGGACATCACACACATCCATGCCCGAGGCAGGATTCAAACCTGCGACCGTAGCGGTCGCTCGGTTCCAGACTGTAGCGCCTAGAACCGCACGTCCACTCCGGCCGTCGTTGACTTTAGTGTCCCTGTTACTGTCCTCATGGCTTCATTGATCTGGGCGTCAATCTTCTTTACATGCGCACTGCTACTCCACACAGGGGCAGAGTACTCTGCCACGGAATAGACGTGTGATATTGCTGCAACACGTAGTGTATTTGCATCCGCTCCCCATGTGGTACCTGCAAATCTCTGGATGATATTTCGGGTTTTCAATTTCTGGCTAGTTAGTTCCAGATGTTTCTTGAAGGTAAGTGACCTGTCAGGAATTACGCCTAAATATTTGGGAAATTTGTTATGTTTAATTCGTTTTCCGCAGAAAGTAATATTTAGTTCTGTCTGCTAGTTTGTTATTTAAATGGGAGGCGCAGGTTGTAATGTCCCCACAGAAAGTACCCTCTACCACGCACCAATTAATCATTGTCAATCAAACCATCCACATTCATTCACTTTGGAAAAGTATCTGATCTGATTTTCTCGTAACATATGCGGCGACAGCTCGACGACGCCAAAGTATTTTCTAGTGCGTTTATTCTTTGAAATAACAGAGATGCATATATGCATTCTCCATGGTTGTTAGAGTGGTAACTAGGACAGCTTCTGGAGTATCTGTTGAGGGATTGACGTGTTTCTGGGAGATACATATTCTGCTTTTCTTCTTGCTAAAGCGAGCCAATTAACATTTGTGCCGCTATCGATTTGTTTGAAGAGAAAGAGACTGTAAAAGGAAAAAATTAAGACGTGGAATCACCGGAGATCTGGATATGTAATGGAGATGGTTTTAATACACAATTTCCTTCATAAATAAGGTTTGTGATTTTTTTTGTTCGGGAGTGAATGAACGAATGGGTTTTTTCTGAATAATTTGATGATCACGTTGGCCCTGTAATTAGTGGGGAAGTTTCAGCTGTGTCGAAGAGAGCCTGCAATCACTGAGTCTGTGTTAAATCGTCCAAAAAGGCTTCGTACACATCTGGAATTCGCAATCTTTCGTAAAAGGAACAAATTGTCCACACGATTGATTCTGCCGACTGAATGCAGTGTTTAACAGTAGTAATAAATGTAAAGATCTCTTACAGCATGCCAGCCGCTGATCACCAAGACGAAGGACTCCACCAAAGATCCTATTTGGCTGATTTCACGTAATGAAATATTATATTAAAAACTGTACACAGATAAAGGAGAGAAAGAGAGAGAGAGCGAATGAAAATAGAGATAATACTAATAATCCTCCATTAGTCTAACTTTTCGCCTGTCTTATCACGGATCAGCCAAGAAATGGGAGGCCCTTTCTTTACTGTATAGATTTGTGTGAAGGTGAAGGGATCTTAAAGGCCACAGATACACGTCTATACAGACAAGACATTACACAAAGTTAGCGGCTAGCTGCATTCATCATCTATTCTTAGATAAAGAGACGGCAACTTATTACCCTTAACATTTAAAAAATTGTTAAAAGGTCTCTTTTTTATTTGGGTTTGGGCACAGTCTCCATTTTTTGTAGTACTGGTTTGGTACTTCTAGGTCAGCAGTTAGGGTTCTTTCACCGTCTTCTAGCCATTTGCTTTGAGTAGCTATAGCCATGTCATCAGCGTAGCAAAACTTACTTCACTCAGTGTCTATCATATCACCGATGTAAATATTAAAAATCAGTGGAGCCAATACAGATCCTTGGGGGAGTCCATTTTTTATTCTTTTTGACTTCCGTCAGTGTAATAAGAGTGACAGAATATCTGGTTACTGTAGGTCGACCTGTTTTCTGTATCCTGTGTGAGAGAGAACTAGATATGAGTTTCGTTTCTTCATTCATTGGCAGCTGTAGACAACGAAGTTTCTGTTTAAGACTTCGGAGTTACGGAACAGTTCCCGCTTATTACTGTGGAACGTATCGTAGCCATACCAGTTTGGTGCAAGACACAATGAAGAATGGAGGCAACAGAGATGCAGCAGAGCAGTGCAACGGTCGCCGTGAGGAGCGGACACACGAGACACGGGCCACGCTGGCGGTGCCTCCCCTTAATTACAGGCGCAGCCTAGCAGGCCACGCGACCCAGTTTGCGGGCGGCGGGGGCGGACGCGGATGACGCGCAAGGGAAGCGGCGAGGCGGTGAGGCGGACCACTGCGGAAGCGGGCTGGCTCCGGTCTGCCCCAGAATTCTCTGCAGCGGCTAGACAGCAGCCAACGGGACAAGGGCGTTGTATGCAAACTTGAGATGTCCCGTACGTATAAAATGCTCATATACCTTGCGGGTATGCAGACTGGTAACGTCTTCGAAATGCCGCTTATTAGACGGCTCTACATCCCATGACTTCCACGGCACAGATACATCAAGAGGACGTCGTGCAAGGAAGTTCAATACCTCGCCATCCAGAGCATATGCGGAAATACAAGGCCCAGTTACATTAACAGACCAACAGCTGCGATCGACGTCAACGTGCAATAGCCACTCACAGACGTAAGATGGCAGCACTTGCACTGGAGGATATACAAGGTGGTCCATTGATAGTGACCGGGCAAATAATCTCACGAAATAAGCATCAAACGAAAAAACTGCAAAGAACGAAACTCGTCTAGCTTGAAGGAGGAAACCGGATGGCGGTAGGGTTGGACAGCTCGATGCCGCTGCCATATGTCAAACGGATATCAACTGCGTTTTTTAAAATAGGAACCCCCATTTCATTACATATTCGTGTAGTACATAAAGAAATATGATTGTTTTAGTTGGACAACTTTTTTCGCTTTGTGATAGATGCCGCTGTAATAGTCACAAATGTATAATACGTGATATGACGTAACATTCCTCCAGTGCGGACGCTATTTGCTTCGTGATACATTACCCGTGTTAAAATGGACCGTTTACCAATTGCGGAAAAGGTCGATATCGTGTTGATCTGTGGCTATTGTGATCATAATCCTCAACGGGAGTGTGCTATGTATGCTGTTAGGTATCCTGGACGACATCATCCAAGTGTCAGGACCGTTCGCCGGATAGTTACGTTATTTAAGGAAACAGGAAGTGTTCAGTCACATTAGAAACGTCAGCCACGACCTGCAACAAATAATGATGCCCAAGTAGGTGTTTTAGCTGCTGTCGCGGCTAATCCGCACATCAGTAGCACACAAACTGCGCGAGAATCGGGAATCGCGAAAATGTCGGTGTTGAGAATGCTACATCAACATCTATTGCACTCTTACCATATTTCTATGCACCAGGAATTGCATGGCGACGACTTTGAACGTCGTGTACATTTATGCCACTGGGCACAAGAGAAAATACGCGACGATGACAGATTTTTTGCACGCGTTCTATTTAGCGACGAAGCGTCATTCACCAACAGCGCTAACGTAAACCGGCATAATATGCACTATTTGGCAACGGAAAATCAACGATGGCTGCGACAAGTGGAACATGAGAGACCTTGGCGGGTTAATGTATGATGCGGCATTATGGGAGGAAGGATAATTGGCCCCCATTTGATCGATGGCAATCTAAATGGTGCAATGTATGCAGATTTCCTACGTAATGTTCTACCGATGTTACTACAAGATGTTTCACTGCATGACAGAATGGCGATGTACTTCCAACGTGATGGATGTCCAGCACATAACTCGCGTGCGGTTGAAGCGGTATTGAATAGCATATTTCATGACAGGTGGATTGGTCGTCGAAGCACCATACCATGGCCCGCACTTTCACCGGATCTGACGCCCCCAGATTTCTTTGTGTGGGTAAAGTTGAAGGATATTTGCTGTCGTGATCCACCGACAACGCGTGACAACATGCGTCAGCGCATTATCAATGCATGTGCGAACATTACCGAAGGCGAACTACTCGCTGTTGAGAGGAATGGTGTTACACGTATTGCCAAATGCATTGAGCTTGACCGTCATCATTTTGAGCATTTATTGCATTAATGTGGTATTTACAGGTAATCACGCTGTAACAGCATGCGTTCTCAGAAATCATAAGTTCACAAAGGTACATGTATAACACTGGAACAACCGAAATAAAATGTTCAAACGTACCTACGTTCTGTATTTTAATGTAAAAAGCCTTCCTGTTACCAGCTGCTCGTCTAAAATTGTGAGCCATATGTTTGTGACTATTACAGCGCCATGTATCACAAAGCGAAAAAAGTGGTCCAACTAAAACATCCATATTTCTTTACGTAGTACACGAATATGTAATAAGAAATGGAGGTTCCTATTTAAAAAAAAAACGCAGTTGATATCCATTTGACCTATGGCAGCGCCATCTAGCGGGCCAACCATAGCGCCATCTGGTTTCCCCCTTCAAGCTAGACAAGTTTCGTTCTTTGTAGGTTTTTCGTTCGACGCTTATTTCGTGAGATATTTGGCCCGTTCACGATGAATGGACAACCCTGTATAAAGCGTTCGGGGTGGTGGTGGTGGTGGGGGGAATGCGCAAAACAATGCAGTCGTGGTCGTAACACGGAAACTGAGCGATTTATCTGACGTCCACAAATTACCGTCATTGACTTTCGGGCCAAAGGTGGAAGCATTTCCAAAACGGCTGCGTTTGTAATCTATTTACCTGCCACCGTCGTTTAGGTACACTACGCATAGCAAAATAGCGCTCACCATAACAGACTCCGTGGTAACTGTGGTGCACATCGACCCATAGATGAAAGGGGTGAACGACGGCTGAGGAGATGCATCCAAGTGAATAGACGTGCAGCTGTCGAACAACTGACCTCCCACACGAACCAATGGGCTACCAGCAGTGTCTTCTCAACGGTCGTTAAGCGAACATTGCTGCCCTTCGGCCTCCATAGTAGGTGCCTGTTTCATGCACCCATGCTGACTGCTGTTAATCGGCGACGAATATCTTTCTTGAAGTCTCTAAAAATATGCAAATTGCATGGAGAGAGATCAAGGCTGTATGCATGATTTGTGACTTCCCAGCAAATCTTATGCAGTGGAGATGAAACAAATTTGGCAATATATTGGCGGACCTTGAAAGATGATATCAAGGAAGTTCATTAATTTTACAACAAATCTAAATATTTTAAAACTTAAATATTATTAGACGGAAGCGTTGCCCGTGCTGATTTTATCTGTACCGTGAGCTCGGAAAATGTCTTGTAGCATCTCCCTACAGTCTAGCTAAGTGATAGAAGCGAGATAGCTCGGCTCAGATGACGGATATTTTGCTGGCGGATCTTTACTGGATCATGTGACAGTGTCATGAATTTTACCTGCCTGGGTCTAAGCTTTCCTGTCTCCTGGGTGTCGTTTAGAACTGCTACTGTAGTTATGAAGCTGCTAAGGCACGTCGCCATGGAGATTGTACCTACAATTTGTTACATGTCTCTTACGTTTTACAGGCCGAGGTGTCGCGCTGGCGTCTGTGACTTCACAGGCGCCCACTCCAATGCCGTATATGGTTTCGCCGCACACCCACGCCCCCGTCTTAACCTTCCGATGGCCGACTGACGAGGTATGTTTGACTGTGGCCACCGTCTTTATTAAGGGTATTGTCAGAATTTTTATCCCAGAAAACGTTTGTCCGTTTAATAATAGATGTCTCGTCGCATGTAATTCGGTCTCCGTTTTCCAGAGCTTGTTCTGGTGTGAACGGTAGCAGCAACGACACGACAGTAAAAATTTGACAACGGCCGAGGAACATGGGGTCGAAAGACTGTGCAGGTTTAACCAGTTCGCGTGGCTGGAAGATAGAGAAAATTTTACCTGTATACATGTTGGTCCATTGATCGTGACCAGGCCAAATATCTCACAAAATAAGCGTAACCTAAAAAACTACAAAGAACGAAACTTGCCTAGCTTGAAAGGGGAAACCAGATGGCGCTATGTTTGGCCCGCTAGATAGCGCTGCCATAGGTCAAAAGGGTATCAACTGCGTTTTTTAAATAGAAACAACCATTTCTTATTACATATTCGTGTAGTACGTAAAGAAATATGAATGTTTTAGTTGGACCACTTTTTTCGCTTTGTGATACATGGCGCTGTAATAGTCACAAACATATGGCTCACAATTTTAGACGAACAGCTGGTAACAGGTAGGTTTTTTAAATTAAAATACAGAACCGAGATACGTTCGAACATTTTATTTCGGTTGTTCCAATGTGATACAAGTACCTTTGTGAAATTAACATTTCTGAGAACGCATGCTGTTGCAGCGTGATTACCTGTAAATACCACATTAATGCAATAAATGCTCAAAATGATGTCGTCAACCTCAGTGCATTTGGCCATACGTGTAGCGACATTCCTCTCAACAGCGAGTAGTTCGCCTTCGGTAATGTTCGCACATGCATTGATAATGCGCTGACGCCTGTTGTCACGCGTTGTTGGTGGATCACGATAGCAAATATCCTTCAACTTTACCCACACAAAGAAATTCGGGGACGTCAGAACCGGTGAACGTGCGGGCCATGGTATGGTGCTTCGACGACCAATCCACCTGTCATGAAATATGCTATTCAATACCGCTTCAACCGCACGCGAGTTATGTGCTGGACATCCATCATGTTGGAAGTACATCGCCATTCTGTCATGCAGTGAAACATCTTGTAGTAACATCGGTAGAACATTACGTAGGAAATCTGCATACATTCCACCATTTAGATTGCCATCGATCAAATGGGGGCCAATTATCCTTCCTCCCATAATGCCGCACCATACATTAACCCGCCAAGGTCTCTCATGTTCCACTTGTTGCAGCCATCGTTGATTTTCCGTTGCCAAATAGTGCATATTATGCCGGTTTACGTTAGCGCTGTTGGTGAATGACGCTTCGTCGCTAAATAGAACGCGTGCAAAAAATCTGTCATCGTCGCGTATTTTCTCTTGTGCCCAGTGGCACAACTGTGCACGACGTTCAAAGTCGCCGCCATGCAATTCCTGGTGCATAGAAATATGGTAAGAGTGCAATAGATGTTGATGTAGCATTCTCAACACCGACATTTTCGCGATTCCCGATTCTCGCGCAGTTTGTGTGCTACTGATGTGCGGATTAGCCGCGACAGCAGCTAAAATACCTACTTGGGCACCATCATTTGTTGCAGGTCGTAGTTGACGTTTCACATGTGGCTGAACACTTCCTGTTTCCTTAAATAACGTAACTATCCGGCGAACGGTCCGGACACTTGGATGATGTCGTCCAGGATACCTAACAGCATACATAGCACACTCCCGTTGGGGATTTTGATCACAATAGCCACAGATCAACACGATATCGACCTTTTCCGCAATTGGTAAACGGTCCATTTTAACACGGGTAATGTATCACAAAGCAAATACCGTCCGCCCTGGCGGAATGTTACGTGATACCCCGTACTTACACGTTTCTGACTATTACAGGGCCGTCTGTCACAAAGCGAAAAAAGTGGTCCAACTAAAACATCCATATATATACTACACGAATATGTAATAAAAATGGGGTTTCGTATTTTTAAAAAACGCTGTTGATATCCGTTTGACCTATGACAGAGCCATCTAGCGGGCCAACCCTAGCGCCATCTGGTTTCCCCCTTCAAGCTAGACGAGTTTCTTTCTTTGTGGTTTTTTCGTTTTATGCTTATTTCGGGAGATATTTGGCCGGGTATCGTCTAAGCAAATCGGGAGTTTCACGATCTGACACCCCAATTATACAAAATTTGACACGATATGCTTTAAGAGGACATCTGACAACTTCGTCAATCAGTGCCAAGCCGAATAGTAACTTGTATGGGGGCCATCGGTTAAGCAACGCGATACTGACTTGCTCACTTTGTGAAGTTCTTTCTCTTGAATAAATCATCCAATTTTTCTGAAACTGTAATCATTTATTTGTGTATGCATGTACATCACATTTATCAATTTCTGTCCCATTCGGACAATATCTTCGAGTCGTTTTTCGTATCTTAGAATGTATAACATGATGGCAGCAATTTCAGTTGAGGTTACGAAATGTAATTATTGTCAGTGTTTATTCTCTCGTTTCCGAGGCATACAAAGTAAATATATACCGCATGCAACAGAAAAAAAAGCAAACATGTAATGCCATCGGTTAAAACTGAAGACGCAAAATCAATAAAATGTGAAGTGAATAAGTGAGATTAAATTTAAGGCATCAAATCCCACACACTAATACTATAACTTATAAAACTCATTTCTTTATCGAATTTTATGGACAACCGCTCTCCTCATTCTAAAGTACTGTCATGTAATTACCATCTCCGGTTATCGGCTGGTCTGATGTACTAAAATTTTTCATCTCAATCTCTGTTCAAGTAATTAATTTTAAACACATTTTCGTTTGCGTTATATTCACCTTTCGATCATTTCGTAAACAGTCGCTGACTTTCTCCTCCGCTGTTCTATGGTCTTGAAACTTCCATGTGAAGAACACACACATTCAATGATTTAATAATAAATTGTAATCTTCCATTTCAATTCTTTCGATCTATAACTAGGTTCTTACAATTTTGTATCGCAATATTTTTTGTAAAATGTTATACATTCCGAGAAAGAACCCCAAGTATGTATTGCGGACACATGTCAAATTTCTCAGTCTTTTCACTCATATTTGCGAAAATTAGAGAGCAGACTTATATTTTGGCATTTGAATGAGAACGAAGGGAACCTGACAAAAAATTATGGAACTCGTGGTTGGAACCAAACGAAAGATTTTTCGTAAGTACAACGGACTGGAGGGGTCAGACGCAAACAGATACACGCAAGCAAAGCTCTCTCCCGTGTGGGTGGTTCCACAGCAATTTAAAAAGTTTCTTTCAGCTATCCCGAAGAACCAATAATCTGCAGGCCAATTTCGTGGGTTAATATTCAGTTGTAGATCAAGAACATTCTCTCGGTTTGGCCTCAGATACAAGGAGAGCTTATTTATTGGACTGCCGAGGGCGAGGTGCATATTGCAGATTACCCAGCAGCTTTTGATAACTTGTGAAGTTGATCAGTCTTCAAATTCCTTAGTGCAGATTCTTCTAATATACTACAGAGAATAAATTTTTGGCATTTGGACTCTGTTTCCTAGTCCACGTTGTAAATCTCTTTATTAGGCCTTCCTTAGTGGCAGTTTACGGGGAAATAGTCAACGGTTTGGCCATGTAGACTGATCTTTATTGTCGATATACAGTATAATAACTGGTGAAGTTCCCTTGTAGATACATAAGTGGTAGATATTGTGCCGTGATTTAGCGAGATACGGCACATTTGAGGTCCCTCCCCATTCCACAGTTGGCGCCAGGGCTGGTGGTATGTTCCTGCCGCGGAGGAGTGCACGCTTTTTAACGTCTAAATAGTCGAATGCATCGCCACAGCTATGTGACGAGCCGCCGTGAACGACAGATGTAAGCAGTCTAGGGGTCTGATAGTGAAGCGACCACAACTAATATGCAGCATTGAGGGAGAGTGGCGGTGGGCAGACGTCGACGGTAGCGGCAACGGGAGGACGACACTTGGAGCGTGGCATCTAGTGTTGTCTTCTTCCCAGAGTGGCTACTTCCTGGAGTTGGCCAGTGAGCAGCAGCTGGTCTCATAGCGGATGCCTGGGGAGGCGAGTTGCGGCAGCAAACTAACAACACCAGCAACCGGCTCCGTATGCAAGGAGCATGGGATGGCCGTTTTGTTTGGCGGTCGAGCAGTTGGTAAGGCGGCAGCGGAGTGGCAGAATCTGGCAGAATGGGGTGATCTCTGTTAACGTGATGACAGGAAACCGAAGGCGAGGCTGGAGGCAAGTTAGTCTGTGGATACATACCAAGGAAGAACTAAAAAGGGAGCAACAAAGAGAGATGTGTGCAGTACAGAGAGAACTAAAAGTTCGTGTGGGCAGCAGTGGGGCAGCCAGATGAGTCTGGGCTTGAGCTGCTAGCTAATAGTACTTTTTGCAAATTTGCATTAAGGTCTTACGGGATCAAACTACTGAAGTCATCGGTCCCTCAGCTTACGCACTACTTAATCTAACCTAAACTAACTTATGCTAAGGACAACACACCCACGCCTGAGGGACGACTCGAACCTCCGACAGTGGAAGCCGCGCGGAACGTGACAAGGCGCCTAAGACCGAGCGGCAACCCCGCGCGGCTAACAGTACTTGTTATTGAAGTGGTGGACCTGGCGTGTGGGGCAACTTCTGTGCTGGGTTGGATCGTGGCCGTGGGTCTTGCGAGAGCTGGCAGTTGAAGTCCAAACATTTTATAGCCACTCGTGGGACTACACTCGTTCTGGCTCGGTGTATGTTCCCTCACAGGACGTGGCGAGGACGGCTCGCAGCGACGGTGAGGTGGCGGCCACGGCACAGTGACGCTGGTACATGGGAATGCTGACTGCAGAAGCTCACGCAGTGGCGTGGGTACCAATTAGAAAGACACGTTGCTCTCGAATGCAGCCAACGGTGCTCGAAACTGCCGGGTTACTTGCAGGGGATGCTAACCTCGGGTGGTGGATCTCGCCCCTGCGAGAGACGGTGCACGGCGTCTAGGCGTCCGCACCACCACGGACGGGTCACGAGTTTAGCCACCGTGAGAGTAGGCCAGGAGGCGGCCTGTTAGAGGAAAAGAATCAAGTCCAAGGAGGAGGTCTTGTCACAAGCAGATGATGCGATGGCTCCTGCGTGCTGTACCACATTGAACGGTGGCCTGTCGTAGCCTTCTCGAGCCCATAGGCGCTGCTAGACTGCTGACCCCTCCGATAGAGGTAATAGTTACTAGCGTGGTTTCGTAAGTCTGGTAAATTTCCATGGATGAATAGAACATTTTTGTTATGCCTTCGTGGTTGGTAAACTTGATTATTCCAAGGATCTTATAAAGAATTTTAGCAGTATACAGCGTGCAATCCATTGTTGAAAGGCTTCTAAATTGGTCAGTGTGCCTCTGCTATTGAAAATGGAGAAAACAGGTTCGTGCTGTTATTAAACTTTTCGTTTGAAGTGTTGGACGGCCACACAAATCAAAGTACAATTGGATGAGGTTCATGTGGGTTCATCACCATCATTTAAGACCATTTACTTTTGGATTAATGAATATAAATATGGTCGGACTAGGGCGCTCCAGCATTACACATGGCACTACAAACGAGGATGAGGAGATTAGTGTTTGAATTCCCGTAGACAATGAGGTCATTAGAGACGGAGAACAATCTTGAACTACGGAAGGATGGGGAAGAAAATCGCCCGAACACTTTCAAAGAAACCACACCGGCATTTGCCTGAAGCGATTTAGGGAAAACATAAATCAGGATGGCCGGAAGCTGGTTTTAACTTTGTCCTCCAGAATGTGAGTCCAGTGTGCCACCTGGCTCGGAAACCGTGGTCAAAATCCACGGTACGGTAGTTAAAGACCACTGAATAAAAATTCGTGAGATTTGTGAGAATGCATATTACCGTGCATGGAGAATTGGTTATGAACAAGCTGTGCACAGCTGCTCACAGTCGATCAGTAGTGCCACCGGCCCAACTTTTCAGCACAACAGCTGGCGGTTTTAATAGCAATTCGCAAGACTCCAATTTGTGACTGTTGATGAAACCTGGATCCATCGTTACACTCCAGAGTCGAACCAGCAGTCAGAACAATGTTAAAAATGTAGTGTTCTTCAGTCGGCAGGAAAGAGCTAACTATCACGTTTGAACACAATTTATTTAACTGAAACGCCTTCTTGGCGTGCACTAATTTCCAAACGCAAGAACAACAAGAAGCACAACAATTTCTGTGGAGGTTCAAAAGATGGTTCAAATGGCTCTGAGCACTATGGGACTTAACTTCTAAGGTCATCAGTCCCCTAGAACTTAGAACTACTTAAACCTAACTAACCTAGGGACATCACACACATCCATGCCCGAGGCAGGATTCGAGCCTGCGACCGTAGCGGTCTCGTGGTTCCAGACTGTAGCGCCTAGAACCGCTCGGCCACTCCTGTGGTGGCAAAAGACGGATAAGAGTACAAGACAATGAAAAAAATAATAACCAAAATAGTACTGTGAACAGTTACAAAGTGACGTTATGCCCAAAAAAAATATAACTTCCTACTGAAGGTTACGGCGAGTGTCTACTAGGCTAGAGCCGTCGTATGTATCGGCCGGAGCTGTCCTATCTGAAGGTACACACTGCCGGTCTTACTCTACTGGCTTGCTTATAACACCGATTCAGTGCAGTGCTACACGTAGTCACATTAGTTCCAATTGGTGGATCTCTGCAACATGAATTTCCACGAAGTAGTGCCGAGTTTATGTGGAAAGTCTGTCGATATTTTGATCTGATCATTTAAAGCGAGGTCGGCAGCCCACTTAGTTGTCTGTTGCGTGGGCCCTCTAGCAAGTAAGGGACCGCTACGACAAAAGGTTGGTGAAAGTTCACCGAATTACCGTTTCATCAACTGGTAAGATCATGACCACTGTGGTTTGGTATTCTCAAAGAATAATTCTTCCTGATTAGTTGGAAAAAGACAGAACGATAACTATACTCTACTATGCACCACTGTTTGATTGTTTGAAACCTTGGCTGGAAACATGGAGAGTGTATCACTCTCCATGTTTCGTACTTCCTGATGCAGCCTTGTCTAGTACTCATTTTATTTTATTTTATTAGTTTTGTTTATTAATAGAAACAGTTATGTAGGCATGCTATTCCCATTTTGTGCTAAAGGTTTTCCTATCTACTCAATTGTTATTTATGTACTGTTCAGCTTTTACTTTTTCATTGCAAAGATGTTACTTACTGTATGTTTCTACTTCAGTTTCGATGTGTTACTTCTCTTCCAATGTTGTCTGCTAACATTTAACTTTTTTGGTGATAATACTCAGTAAATGTCTGAAGATGGTCTTGTAAGCTGAAAACCGGTTAACAATAAAAGTAATATTGTAGAACAAAAGCAATTTTCATTTATTATTGAAAGTCTTTCCTTAACATCAAGCGTAAATTTGTGATGTACAGGTTGAAATGAACTCTCACGTAGTGTATGTACGCAATCCTTCTTGGTTTTTTAAAGTCTGTATTTTATTACACGAGGGCGTCTCCCAAAACACGTGCGTGTCTGACTATTAGTTCCTGAAGTTCCTCTTTCTGGTCTATGGGCAAACACGCAGATTCACTTACCTTCTTATTTACGATGTTAGGATCTACGTCCTCTTCTGATACCTCTTCAACCTCTTGTATATTTATAAGCATGACAGCTGGATGAAAGAATTGTACGTGGATATTTGAGGTGTGCTCTTGTTTATTTTCATTGGTGTTTGTTATAACCAAATTTATTAAGCCCGCCAGGCTAGCCGCGCGGTCTAACGCGGTGCCTCCCGAGCGGGAAGTGGTGCCGGTCCCCGGCACGAATCCGCCCAGCGGATTCGCGGTCCGGTGTGCCGGACAGCCTGTGGATGATCTTTAAGGCGGTTTCCCACCTGCCACGCCGAATGCGTACTGGTTCCTCTTATTCCGCCTTAGTTACACTATGTCGGCGATTGCTGTGCAACACTGTCTGCATGTGCACTTACACCATAATTACTCTACCGCGCAGGCATTTGGGGCTACACTCGTCCACTGGGGCCCGAACATTACAATAACCCTGGGTTCGGCGGCGGCGGAGGGGTGGGTGGACTCCTGTGGCCTGTTGTGGAGTTGTGAACCACTGAGGTCTACTGTGGGACGAAGCCTCTACATCGTTTCTAGACCCCGCTGCAACACACGCAATACACAAATGTATTGAAAATTGTGGTCGTTTATTGTAATTTCCATTTTCATATTACAATTTACGCTGATTTTTTCTAAAAGTGTCCATACCAATAAGTAATTTACTAACAATTTCTCAACCACTAGGAAAATGCATTGTAAATGAAAATTATAATTTTTAACAGGGATTAATGCTTACATTTTGACTCCCTTAGACTTACTTCCTACTGCTGTCTGTATTCTGCAGTTCTGAACTGTAAGTGTTGGTATGCAGCCTCGCTTTTGCATTTCATCAAATACTTCATGAGATTTCACGTCAGTCGTAGCGCCGGTATATAGTACCGTTGGTACATTTAATGAATTTGGGCGTTGATTATTTCTTGCACTGTTTCCTCACCTTCCCTTTCATGGTTAGTAGTATCTTCCAGACACAATTCATCTTTGGTATCTCCACTCTGATCATATCTAACAACACAGTTTTTAATTAGCTTTATGTCTCGACCCTCTACATCGCTCGTCAAACGGGGGACCTGTGGAGACCTGTTTAAGTTTTGCTGGCTGACTGGGGTATTGACCTCATCATTTGTGGTGATGTCAACTAAGTGTACGTTGTGGGTTTCGTTCCTCCAATTGGTGCCTTGTGCAGATCTTGATTCGAAATTCCTATGGCCTTCCCAACTATTTGAAACGTAATTGTGATCATCTTGACTATAATCGGCTGTTCACATTTTGTACTTGTCAGCGACCATACTCGTTATTTACACCAGTCGGTGGTTTCATTGTGCACCTGCTGGCTGTACGCTCTCTGATCAGCATAGCTCGATCGGTTAAAATATTGTCCTCGATTGTTCTTGTAACCTCGTTCATATTTTTGGCCTTTCCCGTTGCCAAAGAGGTTCCTATGACCATTGTTGCGTGTTGGGTGCAGCTGCCAACCGTGTTCGTTATTGTTACCATTTTCACATTGATGTTCGCTAGATCTTGGGGACTGAATCTGTCTCTTGACATTTTGTGTCTGCACTGGCCCTTCCTCATAAATAAAGTCTGTGGAATCAAATACTGATAAAAAATACTGTGTTCATTTTCTGAAATGGTAATTAATTTTTCACGGATGTGGTCAGGCAGAAGGCTTTCCAAAATCTTTAACACATCCACATGGGAGATCGAGTTCGTCCAGTATTGCGTTTTATTCAAATACGTCTCAAAGTATTTTCTTAGCCCCCTCATGTTTGCTACTGAATGGTGACGGATTAAGAACTTCACGGTGCAACCTCTCCTGTACCGCAGAAACCAAAATTTATCCAGAAATGCTCTCTCGAACTGTCCATAAGTGTGGAATCCTTCTGCCATGTCGGTGGCCCATAGCAAGATTTCGCCTTGCGTATATCTTACAACAAAACGGATCTTTTGTGTCTCTTTCCAGTTTCTAGCGAATACATTACGTAAGGCCCTCATGAACACTGCCAGGTTCGTTCCTTTACCTTCCGATGAAAAAGTAGGGGTCTATGCCGTGATAAACCTTCCTCAGCTAATAAGGCGGAAAGACATGCAGCACTGTCTGTTCCCTGTTTGGCATTGTTTTGGTACATGTGATTACACTACTGGCCATTGAAATTGCTACACCAAGTAGAAATGCAGATGATAAACGGGTATTCATTAGACAAATATATTATACTTGAAACGACATGTGATTATATTTCTACGCAGTTTGGGTGCATAGATGCTGAGAAATCAGTACCCAGAACAACCACCTTGGACATAATAACAGCCTTGATACTTCTGGGCATTGGGTCAGAGCTTGGTTGGCGTGTACAGGTACATCTGCCCATGCAGCTTCAACACGATACCACAGTTCATCAAGAGTAGTGACTGGCGTATTGTGACGAGCCAGTTGCTCGGCCACCATTGACCAGACGTTTTCAATTGGTGAAAGATCTGGAGGTGCTGTCCAGGCCATCAGTCGAACATTTTCTGTATCCAGAAAGGCCCGTACAGGACCTGCAACATGCGGTCGTGCATTATCTTGCTGAAATATAGGGTTTCGCAGGGATTGAATGAAGGGTAGAGCCACGGGTCGTAACACATCTGAAATGTAACGTCCACTGTTCAAAGTTCCGTCAGTGTGAACAAGAGGTGACCGAGACGTGTAACCAATGGCACCCCATACCATCACGCCGGGTGATACGCCAGTATGAGGATGACGAATACACGCTTCCAATGTGCGTTCACCGCGAAGTCGCCAAACACGGATGCTACCATCATGATGCTGTAAACAGAACCTGGATTCATCCGAAAAAATGACGTTTTGCCATTCGGGCACCCAGGTTCGTCGTTGAGTACACCATCGCAGGCGCTCCTGTCTGTGATGCAGCATCAAGGGTAACCGCAGCCATGGTCTCCGAGCTGATAGTCCATGCTGCTGCAAACGTCGTCGAACTGTTCGTGCAGATGGTTGTTGTCTTGCAAACGTCCCCATCTGTTGACTCAGGGATCGAGACGTGGCTGCACGATCCGTTACAGCCATGCGGATAAGATGCCTGTCATCTCGACAGCTAGTGATACGAGGCCGTAGAGATCCAGCACGGCGCTCCGTATTACCTTCCTGAACCCACTGATTCCATATTCTGCTAACAGTCATTGGATCTCGACCAACGTGAGCAGCAATATCGCGATACGATAAACCGCAGTTGCGATAGGCTACAATCCGACCTCTATCAACGTTGGAAACGTGATGGTACGTATTTCTCCTCCTTAGAAGAAGCATCACAACAATGTTTCTCCAGCCAAAGCCGGTCAATTGCTGTTTGTGTATGAGAAATCGGTTGGAAACTTTCCTGATGTCAGCACGCTGTAGGTGTTGCCACCGGCGCCAACTTTGTGTGAATGCTCTGAAAAGCTAATCATTTGCATATCACAGCATCTTCTACCGGTCGGTTAAATTTCGGGTCTGTAGCACGTCATCTTCGTGGTGTAGCAATTTTAATGGCCAGTAGTGTATATTCCGAGTACGCCTGCGAGACATGTACAGTAGCCGGCAGCGCCTGCTGCAACTCTTAACTCGTATCTACCTCATCTGACAGCCTTGTAACAGCGTGAGGATAGGTACAATTGTCTATGCAGTTTAATGGCACTTGACTGCTTATGTCGGATTTTATTTTTATTACTTTTGCAACATTGATTAGGTTACTCCGCAACTTTTCCTCCGCATTTTAATGCCCGCATATATCCTAGCCAATAGTTCATTCTCTTTTCCTTTCATCACCTCCTCGACCACTTCCAAGTGAGTTCCATGTTTCTGAACTATCTTTCGTGCCAGGGTACTACTTTGATCTAGCATATCTGCTTCACCCTTTCCTTTGATTCTTTTACATTTCTGTCAGTTCTTTCCCACTCTTTTTGCGCAAACTGAGTGTTTAAATGTAAATAATTTAGTTGCAATGACATTTTGTGTACCTCTTCTGGTAAACCTTTACTGCGATTCATTCACAGCACCTGTCAGGGTGTCCAAATGCTTACACATTAGTGATTGTATTTATTTCATTTTAGTTTGTACATCACTCAAATCTTTTAACTTACCTGCCAGTTGTTCTTGTTCTTCGTCTACCGACAACACTCCTTCATTCACTTCATTTATATTCTGGAATAAGTCAGTGATTACTTTGCTTTTATCTCCTTTCCGATGTTAACAAGTTTTCACGTTAATTCATTCGATAGGTCAGTACGAAAATTCTGACTGTCATCGAACTACTATGTTAAATGAACTACATATCATCAAACGTCTGCTTTTGTTAGTTTTAAGAGTGTTAAAATGTTGTGTTTGTTTTTCACCAAATTTGTCAAACGTTTACTTTTATTCCTTAAAATCATTTTTTAAATCATTGAATTGTTGTGCTTGTGTATTGAATGTCACATCAAAGTATCTCGCTATCTCTTGCATTAATTGCGTCATGTTCAGGGTACCGGATGTGCCCATCATGTTATTCAGTATTCCGATTAGATGTCTGTGTCACAGGAAAAGTATAATGTAACGAATCTGCGCTATCGCGCCTTTCACTCTCACCACGGAAGAAAATGCTTCCCGGTGAAGAGAGAGAGGCCGCTCCGTCTGCCATAATCATGGCAGCATCACGAATTGCAGCCCTGCTGTGGTCTATGCCCATAGCATTTGAAGAGTATAGTTAGTTGGCCATTGTCACGGCGACCGATATTTTCAACTACAATGTTATTTGTTGCTCCGCCCGCGTCGGCAACATCTTGTCTTTGCATATTCGCTGATCCAATATCAACAATGGACCGATCTGATGTACTCATTTTTGCTACTTTCAACAAAACAATTGAACAGCTGAAAATCATAGAATAAAATGTTCTTTTCGTAACTGTGATGATACCGCTTCACAACCTAATTTATAGTGCGCTCCCTGTTAGTGTAATCTGGTTCAAATGGCTCTGAGCACTATGGGACTTAACTTCTGAGGTCATCTGTCCCCTAGAACTTAGAACTACTTAAACCTAACTAACCTAAGAACATCACACACATCCATGCCCGAGGCAGGATTCGAACCTGCGACCGTAGCGATCGCGCGATTCCAGACTGTAGCGCCTAGAACCGCTCGGCCACACTGGCCGGCTAGCGTAATCTAACTGAACGCACATGCTTCTCAGTATCAAAATAATTTCTTAAAATAAATATTAACTTTTGTGAAAATCATGCTTCAAATCGAGATATAAGTCCGAAAAGGTGTTATGACTACTCTTGGAAGAGCCGCTACTAAGAGTGATCATGCAAGCAATGTGTCGTGATTTTCCGACCTTAAAGTCGGTTCGGTCTTCTCGATATTAATTCTCTAGTTAGTCTTCTCTGATTTACGCAGTCCATGTGCCTGTCTCTCCGACCTTATGATGACAACAATATTCGAACTATCAAACGAAGAAAGATAATGACAGTTAATACAACGAAAGATAAAAAAATACCATGATACGAGTATAGCATTTAAACAATAACCTGATACTTTCTCTCTATGGCACCGTCCAAGGATCAGTCGCTATTGTATAAAAATACAGTTAATTTGGAGAGAGGGAGAGGTATGACGACAACATCGCAATCAACAGGGCCTGTCGAAAGTTTTCTCCCATACACAAGTACCCAGCTGGACATGACGACGTGTACCGCTTTGTCTTCTGCAGCATGAACTAGGAATAACTAACTTTGAAAGATTTCTTCCTGTTAATGATAATTACATCTTTTCTCTCGTGTTACGACAATGCCGACGACTATGCGTCGGTGGTCATCTTGAAGATTACTCTCGTGCATCCGAAGATTTGACCTAATGGTTCGTAATGCACATAGAGGGAACAGGTAGAGGGAACAGGTGTACTTGAAACTGGTAGAAATAAAATACTTTTCTTCCACGAGCTATTCACTTTTTATGCGTTAGGTACATATAAGCAAGACACGTTCTTACACCATGGCGGGCGAGAACAGAAGAGCGATGTACCAGTATTACAACAAGAGAGGCAGTGCAAAAAATCTAAAAGTACGTTGCTTCCCATTTTTCCGCCGCCCTCTCGGTTACATTACTGCGGCGTAATATGAATTAATATATCTCTGGCGCATTCAACTGGCGCCTGTATAAATTAAGAGATCTTTTCCAATACAGATAATCTTGCAGGTACCTACAAAAATGGCATCATTTTAGAGGTAGACTCATTTGCACATTTTCGTTCCGTCTGAAAAATTTGTTGGGAATAGAGATGGCACCAAAGAAGTAATAAATTTAAACGTCACGCACAATGTGGCAGTTTTTCACGCATCTCATTGCTTATGACGTCATATCTCCTGAACTATGTTAGGTAAGTGGCTCTTACCCCATCAGAGATTGTTACCTGACAGTAAGGAAAGTGTGTACCAAGTTTCGGTTTGAGGGAGGGATGTGGAACATACATCCACATACACACGCACTCTGAGGAATACATACATAAATCCATTTTTATAATATGTATGGTTTATGTTCATATGCACTTGTTGGATATGAGCGAAAGTAATATTTTCTTATGCTTTTTATTATGCTCATGCGGTCTGATTTGCTGGCGTGTGATATTAAAAATGCTTTTAAGCTTGGTAAGTACTTAGGCTGCTTACGTCGTTCGTCTAAGCCTACAGCCTCAGTAGTGTGTTTACATTTTGCGGCGTGCACTGCAGCTGCAGCGGTTGTAGAGCTAAGTACTGACAAACTTATATGTGCACTGCTATACAGTTATTAAATTTAATAGTTTTCAGCGGTGTTTCGTGCCGATTGTGGTGAAATAACGATTTAATAAATTTTTGGAAACGTTCGCTAGCTGTGTTTTTTTAGAGTTTTCTGTGCGTTGAAGTCGTTACGTAAATTTCGTGCTTTAGTTTTCAACCAACGTTTCTTATTGTTTCTAGTGAAATATTTCAGTAAAATTTTCATTCAGAGTTTTAACTTCGTTTAGTGTTCTAGTGGCCGTTTGAATTCTTTTGGTTCAAATGGCTCTGAGCACTATGGGACTTAACTTCTGAGGTCATCAGTCCCCTAGAACTTAGAGCTACTTAAACCTAACTAACCTAAGGACATCACATACATCCGTGCCCGAGGCCGGATTCGAACCTGCGACTGTAGCGGTCTCTCGGTTGAATGGAGAGTAATCTAGTGTAGCTGTAGATGTAGGGAACATGCAGCAGTCCTCAGCAATTAGGAGGACTAGGTTAGTTCCAAAGTCTGACAGAAAGAAGGAGGTTCTGCTGCTAGGTACTTCTCACAGTAGAGGTGTGGGCCACCAGTTGCAGGAAGTGTTGGGGTGTGAGTACCAGGTCACCAGCATTGTGAAGCCCAGTGCAGGGTTGGCTCAAGTGGCTGACAGCATACGATAGTTACGTAGGAATATTACGAAGGAGGATCAGGTAGTGATAGTGGGTGGAGCAGGGAACAGTCCTGATAGGGACGGGGAATATGATGTAGGTGGTGACCTAGTAAAGATAGCTACTCAAACTGGTGCCACTTATGTGCATTTCGTGCGGCTGTTAGGCGCGTTAACTTGGGGCTGGGGAGGGCGCTGACGGCAGAAGGCATGGGTCACATCTCAGTGGTGCCAGTTGGGTCTGTCAGTAGATCGGGTTTCACTAGGCATGGCCTGCACCGCAATAGGTATGGGAAGGGGACGCAGGCTCAGCTTATAGGTGACAGTGTAGTGGGTGATGGTCGTGGTGGTGGTGCCACTCATGGAAAAATTCTTGTAGTAGCTGGTGTTAGAGCTGTACAGTTTTTGGATTGAAGTCAGCTGATAGATATACCTGCTTAAAGGAAGTCGCTCTAACTAAGGGCTCACCTTCCGAAGTAATTTTCCCAAGTAGACAAGGAATTAGCATATTTCATCAAAATATAAGAGGTATTATAGATAAAGTTAGTGAGCTGCTTATATATGTTGAGTCTGATGTTATTGGTATATCAGAGCACTACTTAAATAATTTGACGATTCAGAGGCTTCCTTTACCAGGATACACATTATCTGGCTGTTTTTCAAGCAGTTCCTTGCGGGCTATGGGAGTGCATTGTACGTAAAAAACAATATTCCTTTTGAGTCCATAGACGTATCACGACACTGCACTGAACATATATAGTGCAGGGGCAGTTGAATTTAGTGAAACTAAACTTCTAATTGTTGTTGTTTATAGGTCCCTTAACTCCGACTTCAGAGCATTTCTGCTTAAGCTAGAGAGAGTTCTTGATTCACTTCGTAGGAAGTACCAGAAAGTAGTTATATGTGGTGACTTCAATATTAATTTTGTATAGGACGGTGCAAGAAAAAGGATGTTGGTAGAGCTCGTAAATTTATGTAATCGGATGCAAACTGTGTTTTTTTCAACTAGGGTGCAGGGGAACAGTAGCACAGCCATACACAATATTTTTATTCATTCTTCATTATTAGCAGTAGTAAAAGCGTGAATAGCCTTTCAGACCATGATCCACAAATTTTAACACTAAAAGGCTTTTGTACACAAATAAATGTCATATTTAATTACAAACTATGTAGGACAGTTAAACCAACAGCAGTAGAGAGTTTTTTAAACCTTGTCGAGGAACAAGAGTAGCAGGATGTTTATAGCGCCGATAACATAGATGATAAATACAATGTTTTCCTTAATAGATTTCTCATGCTCTTTGAGAGTTGTTTTCCATTAGAACGTTCTAAACGGGGTACTAGCAGTAATAGGCAGCCTGGGTGGCTGCATCACAGGATACAATTAAAACCATATGGTCAGTTGTGAAGGAAGTGTCTAGTCAGCAGCACAAGGTCGACGATATAAAGTCAGTTCGCATTAAAAATATTTCTGTTAATGATAAATCAGATATATGTACAGTATTTAACAATCATTTTCTGAGAATTACTGGTGAATTAAATAAAAATTTAGTTTCTAAAGGGAATCATATAACTTCCTTGCAAATGCCTTTCCGAGATTGATGTCTGAAACACTTCCCTGAGACAAGAGGGAGATTGAGTCAATAATTAAATCACTGAACGTTATGATAATGTCTAGCAGAATATTAAAGTACTGTGCTGCACATGTTAGCCCTGTATTTAGCCATATTTGTAAGTTTTCCTTTATGAATGGTGAGTTTCCTGAGCGATTAAAGTATTCAGTAGTAAACCCGCTTTATAAAAAGGGAGAAAGTGATAACGTAGATAATTTTAGACCTATTTCTATGCCATCAGTGTTTGCAAAAGTTATTGAAAAGGCTGTGTATTAAGGATAATTGATAATTTTATATCACACGATTTGCTATCAAATGTACAGTTTGGCTTTAGAAGTCGTTTAACAACTCTTTTCTCTGTGACGTGCTGGATAGGTTAAACAAAAGATTTTGGACGCTTGGCATATTTTTTGATTCAACTAATGCATTTGATTGTGTTGGTCACAAAATAAAATGGTTCAAATGGCTCTAAGCACCATGGGACGTAACATCTGAGGTCATCAGTCCCCTAAACCTAACTAACCTAAGGAAATCACACACATCTATGCCCGAGGTAGAATTCGAACCTGCGACCGTAGCAGCCGCGCGGTTCCGGACTGAAGTGCCTAGAACCGCTCGGCCACAGCGGCCGGCCAACGTAGATACACGAAGTAAAATTGCACCAGCTGTGGATGACCAAAAATAGTTATTATCGTGAGCACTGGTTTCTGTGGATATGGTATTGATCAAAATGAAGCAAGGCGACTAATTCGTCCCTGCTGCTTTGGGATCCAACGAACTCAGAGCCCGTTGGCTGCTACCCGCTTTATTGTCATTTTCTGATAAGCACACTCGATAAACAATTGTTCACCGACAACAGACATCGCGCTGATACAGTTTAAAACCTAACTGAACCCTCGGATGTCCAATCGGGCCACGTCATTCCGCTACGGCGGCCGCGGTGGCTGGTAGCTCTTCGGTGGTGGGGATCTGCGTATTTCTTCGGCCTTATTGGTTGATAGAGCGCAGGTGGCCTATTTGACACTGATGTAGGAGTCTGGGGTGAAGATGACACCTTTTGAATGAGTCCGGTAGTTAGCAGTACAAGACCAGCAACATACGGCTTTGCCCAACACCTGACTGCCCTTCTGAGTCCATATATGGGAATTGCGAACATCACACCCACAATTCCATTCCTCTGTACAACACCTTCTACTCAGTGATACTGACCTGTTGGCGAGTTTCAACGTATTGTCCCTCTTCATCAGGGTACCAGACTCCACGAAACTGACAAGCAAGAAATCCGACGCCAACCTGACGAGACTCTTTGAGTTTGTGCTCATTTCAACGTACTTTCTGTTCGACGGAAATTACTATCAACAGACGGACGGCGTCGACGTGGGATGTGCCCTGTCTTCACGAAGGATTTCGAGGAGAAGCCCAACTGACAGCAGCTCGTGTGGATGACATGTTTGTCGTCTTGTCTCATGTCCGGGAAAGTTTAAGTAAATTTATGTATCACCTCAATTTGCTTACCATGGAGGTGGAACAGAATGGCGTCGTCCTGTTTCTTGACGCCATACTGAAATGGAAACCAGATGGCAAGCGCGAACACCATGTGTCCAGGAAACCTAAACACACTGGTCTGTGACCTGTGACCTATATCTGTGTGCCTCCAGTAGTCACAGCTATCAGTGTGAAGGCGTTTCGCGCACACTTGTTGACAGGTCGCAAACCTTCTGTGACCAAGACAACAAGAAGTTATTAATAATTTTAATTAAAGGGTGTCTTAATAGTAAGGGTTTATTCATTAGTAAAATTAACTAATTTTATGGCCAGGTTCCTGGTTGATAATAGTTATCTTTTTGAGATGAACAAACTCGACACGACATTCCGAAGAAATGGGTACAGCACCAAGCAGATGAGGCGTGCGTTCAGACAGGCGTAATGTAGATATTAGCAGCAATAAAAATCAGAGCACAAATCACTATCGTGCGTCCCCTTTGTCGGCAGTACTTCCGGAAAAATCGACAGGATCACGAAACGACATAATGTTAAATGTATATTTCGTCCATTCCCTAGACGTCTGACTCTACTAGGCTATGTGCAGGATGATCTCGGCCTTTCTAAACCAGGTGTCTACCAAATTCCCCGCCAGTGTGGCCCAACGTACGTTGGGGAAACTGTTCGCACGGTTGAAGAAAGTTGATGTGAACATAGATGCCACCCTCTTTTACGCCAGACAAGCTACAGCCGATCATAGTATAAAAATCGGCTACACTATGGATTAATATAACACCAAAATACTTAGGCAGTCTTCTTCCATCTGCGATGGCGTTATTAAATAAGATAATGAAATTAGGTTCTAAAATGGTCTAATGAATAAAGGTAGCAGCCTACAATTGAGCCAGGCGTGAAACCCTGCACTGAAGCTAGAAAAACAAAAGTGCTTGCGTACAGCGGGGTCTGCACCCGAAAGAGAGAGCGCGGCCACTGGAGACAAGGGTTCGGAACCGGGCGCCGCTGCCGCCCCCAATCAGAACAACAGTTATCTTCTCTAGCACTAAATTGGGCGAGGAAGATTGTTTTGTATGCCATGTGGACCTGAAACCACTCATTGATAATTAGGTGCCGTAGAATTACCAAATGAGGAGGAGTAACTACACCTGCTATTCCAAATGCACTGCACAACAGAATTAAAGGATCACTTTCTCAAAACCCCGTAATTCCCACCCATTGTGCTGGCGCAAACGGCCTACAGCCTTCCTCTGTAATGGTGCAAAAAGTGTGGCGCCCTGCAATTTCACACTCTGGCTCGACGGCACTTCAAAACAGCAAAGCGTCGACACATGCGGGAAAAGATCAAAGCTCCAAAGTTTATGCGACGTGTACAGTGGGCTGATGTCACAATGACACCAACTTTCATTAAAATTGTGTCCAATGCCACCGTGGACGTTTCACACTATGGGAAGGACGTCATGATCTCTCTTACTCATATTTGAGCCCTTCTCTTGACGCATATGAGATGGAAGTCAGAACTGCGTGCGAAGTGTTGACTTCAGCGGTTCCTTAAGTGGCTGAGGAAAACATTCCAAACAAACCGCTGCATGGAATTGCGTAAACGGCATAAATAAAACCATCCCTTTCCCCGGGACGTTGATTCCCACACATTTCGCAGTTGGAAACGACAGTTCGCAGTACGATGAGCAAGAGAAAGTTCTTCATAACCTTTGACACCGCTGACATCTTCGGGCGTTTCAACCCTTCTCTAAGGACGTTATGGATCACCATCGAACGTGATCGCATCGAACTGGAGATCGGCGTGAACGCAAATTTTGCTCTTGGACACAGGCTGAACCCCTAGCGACCGTTAGAAAGCATTCGACGAAATTTGATCGTAGTCCGAGCAGAGGGTTCTTATGCTTTTTCTGCGCTCGCACTTTGTGTTCCCCTGTGGTGCTATCACTTGAGGATACGAGATTGACACATGCGTGACTAAAACGGCATGGGGTCGCTCTAAGACCTCCCCAACGCAGTACCCTCGGTCACTCCATCTAAGGTCATAATTTAGGTTAAGTAGTGTGTAAGCTTAGGGACTGATGACCTTAGCAGTTAAGTCCCATAATATTTCACACACCATCCCAGTCACGCGGAGTGGCCGCGCGGTTAGAGGTGGCATGTCAGTAATTGGGCGGACCCTCCCGCAGGAGATTAGAGTCGTCCTTCGGGCATGTGTGTGTGTGTGTGTGTGTGTGTGTGTGTGTGTGTGTGTGTGTGTGTGTTATCCTTAGCGTAAGTTAGTATAAGTAGTGTTGAAGTCTAAGGAACCGACGACCTCAGCAGTTTGGTCCCTTAGGAATTCACACACATTTCGCTTCACACCCTCCCACTTTTATTTAGAATTTGAAAATGTACCTATACAGATAACACCCGTGATGAAGTCCTGAGCGCAGTGTAGTTCTAAACATTTTCTATAGAGATAAGATCGTTTGATTCTCTGGGAAAATCGCGATTCGATAGGGTTCAAATGGTTCAAATGGCTCTGAGCACTGTGGGACTTAACATCTGAGGTCATCAGTACCCTAGACTTAGAACTACTTAAACCTAACTAACTTAAGGACACATCCATGCCCGAGGCAGAATTCCGACCTACGACCGTAGCAGCAGCACGGTTCCAGACTGAAGCGGCTAGAACCGCTCGGCCACAGCGGCCCGCTGCAGTAGGGTACCTGAATATTCATGAACCATGAAAATATATGTACAGTGCTTTGAACAGGGCGGTCGTGATCTCGGAAGATATGTCAACAAGATACTAAACATGAATAGAAGAAAGTGAAACTCTTGGGCACTAGGAATACTGAAATAAAAATCCTGATTCTCTGTCATAGTGACCTTAATGAGTGGGCCCAAATAATGGTATGAAAAACACCCCAAAACATAACTACCTCTGGTCTAAACTGCACCCTCCAAACACTGCGGGTTGAGCGGCTCGTTGTGCAGTTTGTGCACTCGATGTACCGTATCGTGTGGAAAGAGGCACAATGGCGAGTGGTCGAACCACACTTCAGGCGTACCGTCGGCTACTGTACAGTTTCTGCGTTGTTTGGGACACTGAAGATGTGTCATGTGCCACTGTGCAGTATGGCCCTGACCGAGGTACCCGATTCTAAATGCCAATTACATGCAATTGTCTTTACAATGTTCTCTCGTGAACTGTTTGAGATGGATCTGCACTCATTGACAGCAGCAATTCCTCTCACTGACGAGACGTGACACTTGTCTCTGGTCTGTCGCAGTTAGTATCTCTGTGACCACTGTTCTTACACCATGTTACATGGTTGCGATCAGTTTCGATGGTACGCACTTGAGCCGTGCTGCAGCTTGCATTGGTGCCATGTGTAGGTTTCTGCCAGATCATATCGTTTAGTTTGCATGGTTGCGTTGTTTGTCTTCTTCTCGTGTTCACTGGCGCCATTCAGTTTCGCAAGAGTTGCCTGTCCACTAGTGGCAGCAGTGCTTATCGATATGCAGTTCTACTGCCCTATCTTTGGGGCGACCTCGTGCTTCTTCCGTGTGGTGTGAGTGTGAAGTTCGGATGGGGATGCAGGAGCGGCGAGGTTCGCGCAGAGCGACAACACGCCGGGACCGCTGGCGGGCGTGTATGGACTGCGGATCGAAGGGCAGTGGTCACGAGGGTGCACGACTTCGTCATAACAGGATCCTGCATGTCTGAGTTCACTGCAATTTGTGTACAGAAATCTCCACCACTGAGAAATCTCGCGACTCTCCAGTGACTTGGGTTCGTGTTATGCTCATAGTGTCGCCGAGGCGAAAAGCAGCGAGTGGAGTACTTGGGGAAGGCGGAACTGATTAGCCTTCCTGAGCTTCTAATTACTATTTACTATTTTCAGCTTCTTACATTGTTAAGTTCACCCAGTGGTGTTGTGGTCGCTAACGCCCCTGTTACCTGCCCTGGGGGGTTAGTGTATGTAACGGCAGTGTACATTTCCTCGCCTTGCCGCCGCTGTCTGGTGAGGCGTGTAAGTTTGACAGCTTCTTGATTGTAGGTTGGATGGCGTTTTCCTACGTTAGTGATAGTCATTCCTTCTTGTTCCGGTCGCTCTAAGCACAGTATTCTTCGGGCGGAGCCCAGACCACCGGTTCCGGCTTTGGCGTAATTTTACTTCTTGCCTTTGTTACTTTGGGTGTCACCAAGATTATCGTTAGTCGCTCGTTAGACTGCCACTAGTCCGAGTTACCATCTTGTGATCTGAATGCAACTCTTCGCTGCCTTTCTTTTACCTCGCGAAAGTGTTTGGTTTGACCTACTCAGAGGTCCATTCCTGGAGCACCGTCTGTCAGTGGCCCTTGTGTTTTATTTTATTATTGTATTATTAAGCTACCATCATTTGTCTCATCTGTTTGGTGATCTGTTGTTTCTTATTTTTAAATTAACTTTTGCTATGCCATTCGCCGTTTGACAGTATATTTCTTAATTTTTTTATAATTGCCATTCTGGCGTTAAAGACCTTCAGTCGTGATGGTGGTTACTTGCTTTAAAATTCTGATTGCGACCACATTGGGTTGTTTTCAAAAATTATTTGCTGTCTGTATTTTATGTATGTGTGCTAAATATTTTTAATAATTGCCATTTTGGGCGTTAAAGGCCTTCAGCCGTGATTGCGGTTACTTGCCTTAAAATTCTGATTGCGACCACATTGGCTTGTCTTCATATTATTGGCTGTCTGTATTTTATGTATTTGTTAAATTTTAAATAAATTGCAGTTACGTGCCTTAAAATTCTGATTGCGACCTCATTGGCTTGTTTTCATAAATTATTTATTAAAATAAATGTGTGAAATTGTAAATCAAACTAATAGTAATTGATTCGGTCCCCGTCCACAATTGTAGCCCAATCCTGCCATCCTTAATTATCAGGTTTTGAGCAGTCATAAATCAACATACTAGAGAACCTTCATCATGGTATGCTCTTGGTCATGTCCAAATACGATAGCTCCTTCCTGCCAATTTGTCACGTCCTCATTTTCAACTCACATTATTGTGGTGATTCTACACAACAGACCGGCACGTAACATACACAGGACAGGACTGTCACAATATACGTCAGCGGTGGACGGCCACGCGTCTACCTGATTATAGTTCTACAGCGCCCAAAGCACTCAGTGGCCTGTTCCAAGGAGCTGAGAAAATTACCTTGTCCCGATAATTTCCTAAATAATCATAAAAACATTTCTACAGCGATAGAATAATCAGAATAATGCAAAGTTAAACATTCTTTGAGGGTTACCGATCTAGCCACGGAGAATGTCGTCTTAAAACTAAAAGAAATTGTATAGAAGCCATGTTTAAATTTTTACCTACCAAAACGTCAGTGATTCACACATGGTTACAATGTACTGTCAGAAAGGACATGACGAGTGAGAGTTCAAGGTGGAGAATCATATCTGCGAAACTTGGCTTAAGTGTTTACACGGAGAGACAGGTATTTTGACCCAAACCCAAGTATTTTCATTTTCTCTGTATAGCGGAAGTCAGCAAAGCACCCACTGTTGACATGAACCGTGGTTCTTAATGGGAGAATTACTTGAAGTAAAGTAATCTGCCAGCAGGTTTGTTTTGACGACGCCTTCGACTCCATTTAATGCTGAAATTACGTAGCGCTGTCAGGCGCGATGTCCGCGGGACAAGGTTCCCTTTGACGGCCGCGTGGCAATTTCTTGGTGCTGCAGCCTTTGAGGTAACACTTCTCTTCATTATTCGCAACCGACACTTTCCGGCGAGGCGAGCCGGACGCAGCAGACGGAGATGACATCACCGCCGCTTGCGTAATAGACCTCCTCGCCGAAATCCCATTAAACGCGCATTCATCAGCGAAGCCCGAGTTGCAGAGCCAATTAAACTTCGAATTGCACCGAGGCGAGCATTAATTTTGACAGGAGATACGCTCGACGCACACGCTCCGAAAACAGCTCGCGGACGGCTGATAACCAGCGGAAATCACATTCTCGTTTATCGTGATACTGTTTTTATTTTTTCAACAATTGTTTCATTTTGACGTTTCGAATAATTTGCAAACGCTGAAATAATGGGAAAAGTTATTCACGTCGATGACCTGAAACACGGGATAAAGATAATTCGTGTTCCCACCGCCACTCACAGGCGTGGTAGGCAGTCCCGCCGCAGCAGTAACCCAACTGACATAGTTTATAAAATTCATCAAGATTCTCTGGAACACGTTTACTCGGATGTTATTGCACTTTCTTTCACTTTCCGCTTGCGTATAATTCAGTAAATCGTGAGAATTGGCAGTAAAAATACACTATCCGATCAGAAGTATCCGAAAATCCTGTTTTTTTTTTTTTTTTTTTTTATTTTTTTTTTTTTTTTAAATTGACCACTGTACACCACGAGAGACACATCTGTCAGTGTAGAAGGAAGAGGGGAATATTGTGTTGTCAATACACAAGCAGTAACAGCAGAACTGGTCGGCCGGGATAGTTCAGTGACTTCAGAGGGGGCAGTCATTGGACAAGTCCTGAGAAACAAATCAACAGCGACAGTTCAACCTCATTAAAGCTGCCAAAGTCGACTGTTGGCGATATGACTGGACTGGCATCGAGGAAAAACCACCACATTTAAACCAAGATCAAACAGACCTCACGTATTGACCGACAGGGAACGTCGAGGACTATGAAGGGTGGTTGTAGAAAATCGGCTGAAATCAGAGAAAACACTTGCGAGTTTCAAAGTGTTACCACAGTCCAACAACCACAATGACTATGAATAGGAAGTTACTGGATGGGGTACAACGGTCGAGCAGATCCTAATAAGTCACACATTTCTGTAGTCAGTGACGCCGCTGGACAGTGGATGACTGGGAACCAGTGACTTGAGGTGGTGACTCACGCTATAACATGTGACAATCTGATGAAATGGTTGGTGCTTCGCGAATGAACGTCACCTGCAAACACGTGGAAAGCCAGAAGCGAAGTACAGAGGGGGTTGTGTTACGGTATGAGAATGTCTTTCGTGGTTAGGATGCGGTCCCCTTATTGCACTTAGGAAAAATACTAAGTGAGGAAGGATATTAATACATTTTCAGCATTGTGCGCTGCGTGCAATAGAGGAACAGTTCGGGGACAAAGACTGCATCAGCAAGATATTGCACCCAGTCATAAAGCAGTATGAGATAGTGGTTTGTGAACAATAATATTCCTGAAGGAAATGGACTGGTCTGCCCAAAGTCCCGACCTCAACTCAACGGAACAATTGTGAGTTGCGGCAGAACATCGACTCGGCTCCTGATTTCAGTGTCCAGTCCACTATCTTTGTTAATTTCGGGTCTTGAGGGACAACGAGCTGCCATTCCTCCACAGACATTTAGATTTCTCACTGAAAGTGTTCCCAACAGAATTAACGCCTTCAAAACGGTGCAGACTGGACGCAAATGATTCAAATTGCTCTGAGCACTATGGGACTCTACTGCTGAGGTCGTCAGTCCCCTAACTTAGAACTACTTAAACCTAACTAACCTAAGGACATCACACACATCCATGCTCGAGGCAGGATTCGAACCTGCGACCGTAGTGGTCGCGCGGTTCCAGACTGAAGCGCCTAGAACCGCTCGGCCACCTCGGCCGGCGACTGGACGCACTTAATATCAATGTCAACAAATAGTTGTTCGGATACTTTCGAGCGAACAATGTATTGTTTTGGATGTATTCCAATCAAACCAGTAGTAAGGCTCCAAAAAAAAAAAGTTATTGGCTCCACCCTTATTTTAGCTTTCTGCAGTGAATTCAACTGCAGTTCACCAAGTGAGGATACGTTGTTGATACCTTCCTTTGTTCCGTCGTGTGCCACGTCGGTACGTCCTGCACGGTCTCTGTTACGGTGATACAGTGCCTGCCTTTTAATTTCATATAACTGTCGGGGCATTCATGAACATCTGTCATTCATGGAACATGTCTGCATTAAAAATTAATGAAGATTAGGGTTCAACGTTCCATCGACGAGTTGGCCATTAATTACGAAGCACAAGCTCGGCTGTGGAGGGATGCCCAATGGTCTCACTCACTAATCGACATATGGTAATCCTTGGGTACGTACACGTAAGACTGATGCTGCATCGGTCAATTTCAAGACAGCGGTCGACAATGTACTCGCTAGGGAACAGTAGAGCGTCAATGAAATCATGCAAATGACTGTATCATCCCACCCTGCTCCAACAGATTTGATCCACAATAAGTACTTAGCTAAACACACGTATACAATTTATTTCTCATTGCCAGAGAGTACGTTACGAGTATTCCAGTTCCAAAAAAGTAGAGAAATGTCACTTTGACTAAGAGGACTGAGGTTTAAACACCTGTCCGACAATCCGGATTTAGTTCTTCCGTGAGTACTACGCTAACCTACTCTTTAGACCAAATATGATCTATAACAAATAAACTCGCCAAATAGCCGCGCAAATTGAGAAGTTATTTTATTTTGTTTTAGCTAACAGTTTCGGCGATACAATACGATGTCTTCAGGCCCCATATGCACCTCTCAAAAATTATCGATATTGATATATCAAGATGGCATACTGAATTGCCGAAACTGGTAGCGAAAACATAATAAAATAACTTCTGAATCTGCACAGCTGTTTGCTGAATTTCTTTGTTAAATGTTTGACCAGTCGCTGTCCCACATTCACAATGAATCAACAGAGATTGAATATGACCTATGTCTCTCAGATTGTCTACATGCAGGGGTGGAGCAAGGCAGGGGGCAAACACAATACATCAGAATGCCCCATCCCTGTCCTAAGCCCTCCTCCCTTGCCCACTCATCATCTTGAAAATTGCCCAATCCGAGTGCATGACACCAACTGCGTTACGGTAAACAGATATTCAGCTCTCACTACCGCAGCTGAGTGTTTAGATATAATATTACGTGTCGGTTCAGTTTTCCATTATATACAGAGTTGGAACACAAATTTTACTTTGTTGTTAGGCTATTTAGCTTTTTATTCTACTTTCGTTAGTACTCATTTTAGGCCTAGTTGATGTCATGTTTCACTGGTAGTAAAGAAATCGAAATTACACCACCTGATGTTTTTTAGAAATTTTTCAGTAACGGTTTGCTTCAACAGCCATCACGTTAAGGGAAAAAGATTGTAATTTATCATGTCCTACAATAGCAAAGCTATAGCTGTTATTCCTGTTTTGTTATTTTCTATCTTTGTCTCAAAAAGGTGAAACCCCATAGTATGAGCAGTTTTGAGAGTATATTATTTTCTCATTTTGCTAGATTTTCCGTTTTCAATATTGATTTTATGAGGCATATGCCTCTAGAAAAACGTCGCCAACAGAAGGTATCACAATTCTCTAGTGGATGTCGTCTTCTGTTTTGACGTATTTGAAAAAAAGCAAGAATTGAAGCTACATTATTTTCCACAGATAAATCAGTAACCTATTTTGTTTTTTGTTTGTTGATAACGTTGCCATATTCGATAGTCATATATGTTTGCGAGAAAAACGAAAAACAGTTTGTTTACTTACTATCTGCCACATTTTTTAGCTATTAAGTCACTATACTCGAAATGAAACGTGCTGAATTTTAATGTTATCTTCGTTGTGGGACAGCATCATTTCTTGCAAATAATCTTGAAGGAAAGACAAGTACAAAGTCCGAAATATCATCGCTCGACTTTTTTTAACCGTTTTACAGGAAAGGTTCAATGCGACGTATCCACGTAATAAATGTGTTTCCAGATATATTAGAGTTTTTTCGTTGTCTTCTTACTGATAGATAAAAAAACAAATATGTGGAGCGTGAGTTCCGTAAAGTTAAATTGATGTTCGATTCTACATACGAATTTTTTGAATCTTGTTATCACAATTGCATCTCTTCGTTGTCCTCCATAAACCAGGATGTCCGAGTTTCGTCTTTGGGGCACTATTCAGGAGAACACTCCGCCTTCATGGTGTGTTGGTTGTGTTTTTCTTGTTAATGGTGGTCTATGCATTAGACCCCTTTTTGCTTCTTATATAGGTGCGTCACTCGTTTGTGTGTTATGCATAGGTGTGTGGTTTGTTACGTAGGTGCATGATCTACTGTGTGTGTGTGTGTGTGTGTGTGTGTGTGTGTGTGTGTGTGTGTGCGTGCGTGCGTGCGTGAGTGTGCGCGAGCACACATGACATGCTCTGGGACAAAGGGCGGTATATGAGGTGGAGGTGATTTTCAATTTTTTTTTTTTAATTAAAGTGTCAGTGGTGGGAGATTGAGTAGGTTATTATTAGCTAATTTCTAATTTTTCTTCTGGAGCGTGTAAATGTGAATAGACTATGTTTCTTTCTCTGTATGCTATGAATAATCCTTCTTTATTCACTATTTTATGCATCTTGTGTGTGTGGGAGGGAGGGGGAGAGGGGGAGCGAGGAGGGGTGATAATGTGCAGTATACATTTTTGCTAGTCGTGTCATAAGTGTTTCTGTTGTGTGTTCTTGTTGGTACTGTAATATTTATACTGATTGTGGAATTTTGTGAAGATTACGTTCTCTGCCTGTTTTCATTTCTGTTTACCTATATTCTGATTTTGGTATTGAGTTTCTGTATTATAAGGGTTTCTAATTTTTTTTCATGGTTTTCTCGGATGACTACGGTTTTATTCCGTCCGTGTGCCATGTGTTGGATAGCTGATAGTTTGTCGTTTTCTGGGTGATTCAGTGTGGTATTATAATTGTATCTGTTACTGTTAATTGACAAACTTCGCTCCGTGCGACCCCCGCCCCCGTCGGATGTTCGAGTCCTCCCTCGGGTATGGGTATGTGTGTTGTCCATAGCGTAAGTTAGTTTAAGTTAGATTAAGTACTGCGTAGCCTTAGGGAGCGATGACCTCAGCAATTTTGTCCTATAAGACCTTACCACAAATTTCCAATTTCCAGTAACTTCGCTTACTGCTGTGCCTCTTTATTATTAAAACCAAAAGTGGATCTTCTTTTGTTTTTCTTGCCCCATGTGACTGCATGAAGTTTATTTCTATCCTTTGTTGATTTATCGTCTATAAATATATGATCCACAAATCTGTAACCGTAAATAATTTTGTATCCTTTGTTTTTCATTATCGTATCAATCATTGTGTTTCTTTATAGTCGACGAATATATTTCCTAATGCTGTCTACACAGAAGATCGAATTAGAAGGCCGTCTTTTTTAAGCAATATTCCTTCTCAAAATGTAAGGAATTTTGAGATATGATTATTGTGGGGATTTTGGTTACGTCTCTAATGTTATCAACGGGTTGTTTGTTGTATGTTAGTAGATTCGCTTCAATTAGTTTTATTATATGAGCAGTTGCTATTGAAATGTACATGTTATCTACGTCAAAAGAAATGAGTGAAGCTGTTTGTTCAATGTGGAGAATTTTATTTGTGTTATACAGTTCTTTTCCGTCTGGCTATTCGTTCTTTATTTCGTATGGTTGTGTTGAGATAGTGTTGTCTGCGATGTAGGCAACATACAATACTGCAAATAATGTTCAGTAAACGATAAGCACGAAAACAGAAATTTCATCACTATTCCCTTCGTTTCAAACATTTTCAAGACGTGTGCTGTCCATCAACAACAATTTTAAATAGCACTGAAGCAACATCACGTAACGACACACCATAATTCTTAAAAGATGCAATGGTGCCGCTGTCAAAGTCCTAAATGCGCTGGTAGACCTTTTCCATTCCTACACGAGGCATAATACGTTTGCCTTACAAACAACCAATATTCAAATGCGATATCTGAGTGGGAAACCTACTGCATAAAGTTTCCTTACATACTGAGTACAGATTGTTGTATGTCGCCTTCGTGGTGTTGCGATTTTAATGGTCAGCTGTATAAGTAAACGAGGAATTTAATAGAGGAGGGAAGGAAATAATCATGATTTTGTTGAGAAATAAGTACCTTAAGTTTTATAGGAGCACAGTTGAAAATAAATGCGCTCCTTCTGAATACAGACCAGTCATCACAACTGGCTACGAAGCAGCAGACGGCTCTAACGTGAAATGGACCTCTTGAATATCTGAAGTTTCTTGTTTCCTTCAGCATTGATCACGTAATCAGAAAAGACAGGTACCTCCGTAGGAGACACCTGTTTCATATTTGCGCCGGGTTAAGACCCAGATGAAACCTATAAACCATGCGATAAGTTATCACCTTGCATATTCAGTGAATGATGCAGTTAGATGTGCTATGGACGTTGAACAGCGGGGAGCAGTGTCGGCTCCACATCATATAACCGGTAACTCGTCTATCATATGGAGCACACATTCAATATCCTTCTACCGGTGAACGCTGTTTTCCTAAGGGAAATCTCTACGGGTCTCATGTCACAGTTTTCAATAACTAACAAACTCTTTTCCTTCCTGCCAAAGTGTACCTTTGGCTGTATATTCTAAATCGAGAGGTGGCATCTGCCATCCCCAGAGGAAAAGGCTGTTTATTTTCTGCTAGATTCTGCTTAGCTGCTATACGATATCTTAACACCGAGGTTTTAATGCCACAGTCTCTACAAAACTTTTATTACAAAATATTGTCGCTGAAAAGTGGTCGCGTAGAAGCTTTACTGAAAACTGATAACTAATGTGCTTGCTACAACCTTTTTCTTCAGTGTCATTATACAAGACTAGAACGAGAGCTGTTAGTATTGAAACACTCATTGGGCGCTACTACTCAAAATTGTCCTCCTCTCGTTTTGTAATCGTTCTTCGTATAGTTGTTAAGTGTTCCGCATGATATTTTGTGTGGGCTGTGCCTAAAAGAGAATATCTGTGCAAAAAGAAAAAAAAATGTGGGCGACTCCACGGAAACACACAACGTCATGCCTGCTTTATAAGGGTATCATTACACCTATTCATTTTAGTTTTCAAATTTAGAGCCTTTTCATAGGTTTCAACACGTCCTCCGACTCTTTCTGAGTGTGCGTATTTTTCATATAAAGTTCATTAAAAACTTACAATTCCTAAATATGTCTTTAATTTTCTTTCTTCTTTGTCGGTGCTTGAAATTTTCCCTCGGTTACTCCTACATGTTGCAGGTTATATTTAGCTGGATTTCTCAAAATAAGTCCCGTCAAAATTTCGTTTCTTGTGATAAAGGCATATAACAAACTTCTTTCCAAGCCTATTCTTAATCGTAGCTCTTCTTTCCACACGTCATCTGTCAACTTTTAGCGTTGTTTTGAAGAAGCAAATTTCAAAATTTTTCAAACTTTTTCTCTCTGGTTTCTCTATAATTCACTTGTCACATGCGAAGTACACAGTGTTTCAGAGGTACAGTATCAGTAACTTCTTGTACTGTTCCATGGCCACATTTTATGCAAGTAGAGCTCTTTTGTTGACGGAAGCTTTCTTCACCTGCGCTCATATCCTTCTACCATCGCCCTTTCTTTGATAGTTTCCGTCCTTCATAGACAGAGTTACGTCTTTCGTCCACTATTATCATTTCCCCATTTTCCATGTTTGCTCATATGGCGGAACGAGGTGAAATCTTCGTCAGACGACGTGTTGATATGCATGAGCTGTATGACAACAGACGGCGCGTGGCGGCAACGTCGTGGTTTTTCTTATTTATAAGGGGCGAGTCGGCGCGCTCCGGGAGGCCGGTGACTTGCGGCGGACAGGTGGGGTATACAGTTTTACTTCGAGAAAGGGTGACGTAAGGGGCTGTCATAGGTTAGGGGTGGGAGAAACCTGACCCTTGTGAAACGGGCGACCTGTCTAAGCTCTCAGACACACTGTAAAAATGTCATAATCGCATTTTATTTTGTTAACATTAGATATGATTAGAACTGTAAACTACCGTAGGCTATCATAAGCAACTGTAGACTACGGTAGTTATCCTAGTAGCTTTGGTCAGTTAAGACCGTAACCGCATACCTGTAAGTTAGGTGTATTGCTTACCTCTCGGGCATCACCTCGTTTTTATCGCTTTGTTTGCGTGTGCGATCAGTGTCTTATTAGATTCCCAAAGACACTGGAAGAGGTGTGCTGTCAAGAAACTCAGCGCGGATGTAAAAAAGGGCTGTGTAACTTACGGAACATTTTGGTTCTACATAGTTATTCTGTCATCTGTTACTTAAAAATGAACAGCATTTACAGCAAAATTCAAACTGTCAATGTTTAGTTTAGATTTTATTGAAAAATTGTTGATTTGCAACGTGAAAAAGATGGTTGTTTATTAAAAATAAAGGACGAGATACGAGTGCTAGGTGGTTATAACTAAACGTTCCCCATTTAACGCTTTATAATATGGAAACTAATTATCGTAAGAGCACCAGACTTGTAGTATTAATTTCAAGATCATGGGGAAGAGAAATAATGCAGAAACAATTCAACTGAAACATATTTAATGCGCTGCTATGGTGCATCATGCCATTACCTACCGGTACCATTACTGCTACAAACGGGGCTCCATATGGCGCCCATCAATGTCCAGAAGAGTCTGAAAACTCAAGACTGCGCTCGGCACAGCAGAATGAAGCATGCCCGTACTGATGCTGGCTACCTCTCTTGATATGCTGTCCTTCGCATCAACATATGCGTGAATGTTCCACTGGCAAACCCTGTCCTTCAGGTAGCCCCACAACCAGATACCACAGGGAGTGAGATCAGGTGACTGTGACGGCTAAGCGTTTGAAAACGGTCGGCTGATGATTCGGTACTTTCCAAATGTGTTTCGGAGGAGGAGGTGAACTCCACGAGTGATGTGCGGTGCGGCCCCATCTTGCACAAAAATTGTTCAGTTCAGTGCTTCTCTCTCCGGTAGGGCGGGTATGACATTCTGGCGAAGCACATCGCAGACGTTAGCCAGTCACACTGCACTTCTTTGCTCCTCAAGCGCCAACCTAGTCAGAAACGAATGGGCCAATGATGAACGTAACCGTGAACCTACATCGATGACAAGTTCACAATACAGAGGAACCTCATGCACAGCGGCTGGACGTGAAGATCCCCACACTCGGCAATTCTGTGTGCTCACCTCACCCTACAGAGAAACATGAGTGTTGTCTGTGCATAGGATGGTCCAGGGCGAGCCCTATTCAACTGCAGTCGTTACGAGAAATTGGAGAGCGAAGTCCACACGTGGTTGTGTCTCCTGTGGTGCAAGCTACTGTACGATATCGATATTGTACTAATACCATTTGAGAATGGCTGGTAGCACCTTTCGTACAATGGGCCACTGGATGTTAAACTATCGTGACACAGCATACGCACTGCTTGAGGATCGGGAATTGCGTGCAGCGTTGTCTGCTATAGCAGCGATTTCATCAACCACCTATCGTGCAAAAGGTCGTCGGCCTCTTCCCTGAGCGACGCCCAGTTCTCCAGTCGATTCGAACTCCTTCAGCATGCGATATTCTTGAAGTGCAACTGCAGGATTACTGTTGTTTTGATAACAGAGCTTCACCTTCGCCCAAGCCTATGTTGGCACGTCAACAAGTGCACTGCAAAAAAAAAAAAAAAGAAAAAAATGGTTCAAATGGCTCTAAGGATTATGGGACTTAACATCTGAGGTCAACACTCCCCGAGAACTTAGAACTACTGAAACCTAACTAACCAAAGGACATCACACACATCCATGCCCGAGGCAGGATTCGAAACTGCGACCGTAGCAGTCGCGCGGTTCCGGACTGAAGCGCCTAGAACCGCTCGGCCACCGCGGCCGGCAAGTGCACTGTAACTGGTTAGGTGTGCGGGACTATGAATTACTATGACTGATCACGGCACCTGGTGGTCATAGTTGGAAATGGACGGTTGCGCTGTGACGCATGGAAATCATGCACCCCGTTCTCTGGAAATTAACGCTACCGAGTTTGGTACTCGTAAGGTAAACAGTTTTCGTGTTATAAAGTGTTAAATAGGGAAAGTTTAATTATAACCACCTGATATTTTATCATGTAGTGCTAGAAAACGCAATTTCCTCCGAACTAGGTAAAATTAGAAACATCACTTCAATATTCAGTCGAGCTTGTATAAAACATGTCGGTGTTATTCAAATTTGAAAATTTGTGGTAAGGTCTTATGGGACCAAATTGCTGAGGTCATTGGTCCGTAAGCTTACACACTACTTAATCTAACTTAAACCGACTTACGCTAAGGACAACACACACACCCATGTCCGAGGGATGACTGGAACCTGCGAGGGGGGGAACCGCGCGGACCGCGACGCGGTGCCCCAGACCCCTCGGCTACCCCGCGTGCCTATGTGTTATTCATAAACATCTTTCACGTTTAACAATAATAGTAAGAAACTATCGTCTTTTATTGTGATGAAGAACGTTCTATTGAGTACAAGATAAAGGTAATAATCAAATAGACTTTTTTATGTATGTGCATGTGAACTGTACTTTTCTCAAAAGCAATTGCTCTGGTTACATAAAAGCGCAGAAGTTACACGTTCAACAAACTGCTTTTACTCATGAAATACAATTTATATTTTGTAAGGATATAAAGTACACATTGGAGTAACAGTGCACGATATGCATTTCTTATTATGTGAAAAACAAACAAAAGGACCGAGCAAAATTGACGGCTCCGAGTTTCTCTCACACAATTCATTTATGTTTCTTTCCGTATCAATGCTATCATTTCTAAAGCTTATTCTACCTTTTACGACGTCGTTTATGTGCGTACAAAAACTACTGAACTCTAAATCCCGGTGAGAGCTATCTTGTATAAACTATCCAACATTCTAAATATCCTCCCTTGAATTTAATGGCATTAACACATCACTTTATCCTGGGAGAAAGTAAAATACTCAACAATTACTCCTGCAGTGTTGAATAGAACGTACTCTCTGGCACAGTGAGCGGAGGACTAACAGGGGTGCGCGACTGAGGGACAACACAGACCTGCGTTCATTTCCAATGTACTTGAAGCCAGCCACACACATTCGACTTGTTAACGTCCCTGTTGTTGCCCGTAATGCAGTCGTCTATACACTGCAGTCCTTCTCTGAAACCTGATTAAGTTTTGCAATAACACAATAAATGCCGGGAAGGGATGGTACACAATCAAATAACAAGCTGATCTGGTAAAACCGTAATATATTGTTGAGGCTCTATGTCTTCCAATATGGTTAGCATACATACATAGAGTACAAAAATTATGCAAAGCTATAAATGACACACATCAGAATTCACAGACTCTACACCACAGAAACGAATTCTGATTGTCAGGTCACTTCGTCTTTACCGAAATAGCTGCTCCAGTATAAAATTACAACACTGCTGATGCCAAGTGGGACTTAGAAATGAAACGCCAGGTTAGCTCTGGATCTATTGGTCAATACGTCACATCTATCCTCGTCGTCAGCGATAATCTAATTACAACACAGAGAAATTACATATCTGGGTAATAAGCAATTGTTTCACTTTCCGACAGTAGGTTGAGTGTATTACACGTCATAAGCTTTGTTCATTTAAACTGCCTCTAAGACTGTAGATATTGTCACCATCGAGACGCCACTGAATATCACCAATTAAAAGAACTGCCTATGCGATTGAACGTATTCATGCTTCAACATAAATCGAACAAATACAAAGCCACCGCAATATCGCATTTATCCACCAAAACCAGTCAAGACTTAAGTTACAATATCTTCGCCTGTACGGGAATCACGTAATGTGTTACGAAAACACACTCTTACGCAGGCCCGGCGACATATGGAAGTTTGGGTGTGGTCATGAAACGCACACAGATAGCCAAAGCTGTGAAAGCAACCCTCACGTAAAACGAGAAATCAGGGTTCGAGTCCAAGTCGACACAAATTTTCATTGCCATCATTCCCTTACACGGCTGAAGGTTGTCCGTATTCGCAACTACAGTTCATATAAATACAAAGCTTATTACGCTACTGAGATGGGACTGCCATTTGACATTGGTCCTGCCTCAACCTGCATCCAACATGTACCTTCTTACACACCGGTCTGTAGCCCCGATTTATAGCTTTTCGAGCTCCTACGACGTCAATATTATGGAAATGGAAGAGGATGTAGATGAAGATGAATTGGGAGATACAATACTGCGTGAAGAGTTTGACAGAGCACTGAAAGACCTGAGTCGAAACAAGGCCCCGGGAGTAGGTAACATTCCATTGGAACTACTGACTGCCTTGGGAGAGCCAGTCCTGACAAAACTCTACCATATGGTGAGCAAGATGTATGAGACAGGCGAAATACCCTCAGACTTCAAGAAGAATATAATAATTCCAATCCCAAAGAAAGCAGGTGTTGACAGATGTGAAAATTACCGAACTATCAGTTTAATAAGCCACAGCTGCAAAATACTAACACGAATTATTTACAGACGAATGGAAAAACTGGTAGAAGCCGACCTCGGGGAAGATCAGTTTGGATTCCGTAGAAATGTTGGAACACGTGAGGCAATACTGACCTTACGACTTATCTTAGAAGAAAGATTAAGGAAAGGCAAACCTACGTTTCTAGCATTTGTAGACTTAGAGAAAGCTTTTGACAATGTTGACTGGAATACTCTCTTTCAAATTCTAAAGGTGGCAGGGGTAAAACACAGGGAGCGAAAGGCTATTTACAATTTGTACAGAAACCAGATGGCAGCTATAAGAGTCGAGGGGCACGAAAGGGAAGCAGTGGTTGGGAAGGGAGTGAGACAGGGTTGTAGCCTCTCTCCGATGTTATTCAATCTGTATACTGAGCAAGCAGTAAAGGAAACAAAAGAAAAATTCAGAGTAGGTATTAAAATTCATGGAGAAGAAGTAAAAACTTTGAGGTTCGCCAATGATATTGTAATTCTGTCAGAGACAGCAAAGGACTTGGAAGAGCAGTTGAACGGAATGGACAGTGTCTTGAAAGGAGGATATAAGATTAACATCAACAAAAGTAAAACGAGGATAATGGAATGTATTCGAATTAAGTCGGGTGATGCTGCGGGAATTAGATTAGGGAATGAGACGCTTAAAGTAGTAAAGGAGTTCTGCTATTTGGGGAGCAAAGTAACTGATGATGGTCTAAGTAGAGAGGATATAAAATGTAGACTGGCAATGGCAAGGAAAGCGTTTCTGAAGAAGAGAAATTTGTTAACATCGAGTATAGATTTAAGTGTCAGTAAGTCGTTTCTGAAAGTATTTGTATGGAGTGTAGCCATGTATGGAAGTGAAACATGGACATTAAATAGTTTGGACAAGAAGAGAATAGAAGCTTTCGAAATGTGGTGCTACAGAGAATGTTGAAGATTAGGTGGGTAGATCACGTAACTAATGAGGAGGTGTTGAATAGGAGTGGGGAGAAGAGAAGTTTGTGGCACAACTTGACTAGAAGAAGGGATCGGTTGGTAGGACATGTCCTGAGGCATCAAGGGATCACAAATTTAGCATTGGAGGGCAGCGTGGAGGGTAAAAATCGTAGAGGGAGACCAAGAGATGAATACACTAAACAGATTCAGGATGTAGGTTGCAGTAGGTACTGGGAGATGAAGAAGCTTGCATAGGATAAATTAGCATGGAGAGCTGCATCAAACCAGCTTCAGGACTGAAGACCACAACAACAACAACGACGTCATACGTACATAAGTATTTTCACTTTGAATAATACAGTGCCCTATACTGGTTCCTCCAGTAGAAACTCTTTCGGGACACTAGTGGAAATTATATTTCCATCATACTAACTCTTAAAAATAGTAATTGTTGGATGCACTATTCTCCTTTTCCCTGTCTTCAGGGATTGGGATGGGTCAATCTGCTTGTTGACGAGAGGCGTCTTCCACCACAAACCGCACCTAACTTCTAGTTCTTTCCTGTCATACCCTTATGCCAGCTCTCCACAAACTTTCTGACGACGCACTCCGAGCCCTCGCCTTGGTGACTCAAGTTCTCCAGTGCTCAGCTACCCACCAGTCTATAATGGTAATATCTTAGGTCGCTGCGTGCTGCACGAATTCTTTTTCCAGCAGTTAAATAAAATCCAAATTTCTCGTGATTCATAGTGGGGATCGCGATGCAGTTTTCACCAGTCAGTCTTAAATAAAAGATCACACTCATGCACCTATTGCTCCAATCTCCTTCCTTATCTTAGTCAATTATCGTTATTCCAGAACGTAAGAAATCGGAAATGAACAAGTTAAATGAGATAACAAATCACTCAACAGAATTCTTAGTTGGTGCTTCATTATGTTCAATGGGACTTAGTAGAATTTAGCTTCAGTCAGCCAGCTAAGCTCAGATGGTCTTAAGATTCATCACATGCTGCACATGTGTCTGAGGATAATGAATAATTATTTTAAGATTAATTCTCACGTATGTTGACTACTGTAATTTGAAATCAGTCCCACATCATCATTATTTAGAAATATTTACAGGTTTTTTTGATGAACAATATTTTCAGGAACAGAATGCTACAGGGCACGGAAAGCCCTTTCACACAGATGGGTCATAAAATTCAATAATTATCCGTGCATCGCAGTACGACAACAGAATGTCATCTGGCGGCAACCTGGTGATTTGCTTATTTATGAGGGGTGAGTCGGCGAGCGCCGGAAAGCGAGCGACTTGGCATTTTATGTTGTTAACATTGGTAGTGATAGATATATCCGCGACATTAATTGAAATAAACTATATTTTACTTTAAAATCCCACATAAGAGCAGAAACCTCATCCGCTGAAAGTTACCCCCACGTGCCCATGTTGGCTGCGGTTTGTATTTAGCTGGATTCCTCAGACTATGTACTACCAGTTTTTCGCTTCTCATGGCAAAGGCTTTCCGTTAACTTCTTCCCAAGACAATCTTCACCATAGCTCTTCATTTCATATGTTATCCGTCAACATTTAGCATTCTTCGATAGGGGCACGTTTCAAAATATTTCAAGTACTTTCTCTCTTGTTTTTCCATACTCCATTCTTTGTTCCGAAATACGTTGTGTTTCAGACGCACAGTTTCAAAAATTTCTCGTGCCATTCCATGTTCACATTTAATACCAGCGAACCTTTTGTTGACGAGAACTTTCACCTACACCAATTTTCCCCCGTTACCTTCCTTCCTTTGGTAGTCACCGTGTCTCGTAGACAGATTTACGAACTCCTTCAGTTATTGTGCTATTGTGCCTGCACCAACTTCGATGTTTCGCTCATTTTTACCATTTGCCATTTTTTAAGTCTACTTTGTTTATTCATTATCTTGTCCGACTACTTCAACAGGACCTATAAATAATTCATTTTCACCAACATAAGTAGTAACACTACTATTTATCTTGACCACTCCACGTGAGATTTTCTCCAAAAGCAAATGTAGTTTAGCTATCAGAGGGACATCAGCATGACTCCCTTCGTCGTATCTTCGTTCATTACAAATATACCAATGGTAGTACGTCTTTTTTAAATAGTATTCTCAAGACTTCTGTAAATCCGTATCACAGTGTACCATTCATGTAAACTCTCCGTACTAAAAACTAACACAAAACTGACTTTGACTCTTGTACCAGGGCAAGTAGCTGAGGAAGGTAAGCCGTCCACTTTTGACAGTAAACAGATGGAAACACAGGGAACCAGTCATTCAACTGCCTTTAGTTGAACGGCCGTGTGATCACAACGTACACCGTCGAAGCATTTCTACCTTCTCTCCCTTGTTGCTGTAACAGATTCGGACAAGAACAACTTTCCAGATACTTCAACGACTTCAAAACGCTACTGGTATAGATACATGCATGCCTGTAGTGACAGTAATGTCTGTCAAATCTGTGACGACTGTAAAAAGTGTTTCTGCTTCTGGTCTACTACTCCAGCAGTAACGTATTTAATGAGAGGGGCTCTATTAGATTTGTTTAGTCCCCCTTAAACATCCCAACAACCACCACCACCATCTATTAGATTACGTGGATCTGAGAAAGCACTTGAAATGACACATCGCCAAAATCATCTGATCGTATGAGGTAAGTGTGATCGTAAAATGGCTAAAATAAAAAATGGAAATGTATTTCAATAAATATGTGCCTGTGAAAATCGATGTGAAAAAAAAAATCTTACGAGTGTTTTCCAGAAAGTAAGTTCCGATCGGTCGCGAAATGGAAACCACTGGGAAAATCCGGTAAAGCTTCGCACAGATGTGTTGGGCAGTGTCTCTAGCATGCTTGTCGATCGTGTCGCGTCGCTCTCTTCAGTTTCGAGTGAACAGTGAGCACGTAAAGATGCGTAGGGAACAGAGTCTCCCGCCAGGTATGAGGGCCTCGTTAGAGATTTCGCCTGCGTCATGCAGCCCACATAACACAACTGTCGAGCAGTTCCTTCTTCATGCCAATGAGAAGCGTTTGATCACCAACAATACAGTCCGTAATTTACTCCCCCAGAGTCTCATCTCTGTTCAAAAGAACCGATGGTTATGAAGACAAAATTTTTCCACGGACAACGAGCTGCAGACCAGTGCAGATAACTGGCTGAAAGCAAAGGCGGCTGCTTTCTATGACGCGGATATTGGAAAGTTGATACAACACTACGACAATATTCGAAGTTGGAGCGGCGACTATGTAGAGAAGTAGGTGGAAGGTGTACCTAACTGCTGCAAATAAAACGTTTCCCGTTTTCACTGTGGTTTCCATTTCGCGACCGATCGGAACTTACTTTCTGGACAACCCTAATATTTACGTTCCTATCCTTTGAATCTCCCCGACGTCATTCACTTTGAAAATGTGTGTTTGCGGAGAATCATACTATCCTTCACAGCTTCGAAAAATGCGATAAAAATGTTCTTGTCAGCTGAGGCCAGTTGTGTTTCGAAATTCGGCAGGATGGCTCGGCATCGCAGCAGACAGCAGAGAGGGTTTACCTGGGCGCCTATTGAGGTGAGAGCAGGGGGTTGGGAGGGGGTGGCAAAATGTAAAACGATAAGCCCTGACTGCTACTATTCGCCCCGCGCCCCCCTCCTCTCACAGTAAGCGCTTTCCGATGATCGACACACTTGCTTCCCATTTAGTCAGTATCGGTAATGCCTGGATTTATTTCTGTTCGGCAGCGTAGCACCGTTTGATTCAGCCAACAACGAAGGCAGACGGAATGCATACCTGTATGCGAGGGTTCGACATTTCCGAGTATAGCGTATTCAGGAACACGCGTTAGCTATTTATCTTCCCTGCAGATGCATTAAATCCTACCATTCGTTCAGCCAAACGTCAACGAACGAACGGGTACCACTTCCCACTAAAAGGAGCTCCGAATCCCAACTGATTATCAGGGCTATACTGTATTTTCAAACGATGATTGAACAGCAGGTAATTAGTAACACACGTCATCTTATAATGCGGCTGGGAACAACTGCCAACGCAACACACGAAAGCACCTATCCCTGAATTATATCTCACGTGTTGATTACGGAATTCTAGCTTTAAATGCTAGGCTCGCAGAAATCGAAATTAACTTGTTGTCCAGCCATAATATGCAGTCGTCAAACCTGATGAACAGATGCCAATCTCGCTTTGCAGCATTTATAAGTGCTACAAAGGGCTACAGTTCTATGCCCTGTGCTGGGCATCAGCTTTAATTATTACTCAGTGGCATTTTTCAATGAAGTTATTTCTGTGTCGTCGGTTAACAATAAAAGTAATATTGTAGAACAAAAGCAAACTGGTGCTCTTCATTTATTAACACCTTTTGTCCTTGTTCTTATCTTTGTTGTTGTCGAATTGTTAGACTTTGTCACACGTAATTTCGTCCTGTTTTGTCTTTTCACAGCAAAGGGAGTCAAATCTGTTGAGTAGCAAAAACAATAGTAACAGCAAATTTAAAACCGAGACTTTTGTCAGATATTCGTCGCCTTAAAAACTGAGGATGTATGTAGTAAGTTACATACTGGATAGTGACGGAAACAAAATGCTGCGACCTACAACAATGAAACTGAAACCTTGAATTTTTTTTGTTATATTGAGCCAAAAACGAGCAGCTTAATTTGTGTGACTCCATACTACCTGTACGAATTATACCCACTATTTTTTTGTAGTTTCCAGGTACGCCTCCGCTATGACAGCGAACAAAGTGGCACCTATTGCACCTCCCTGCAGCACGCATATGTAACGATGCTTCAGCTGAACTATCAAGAGTCAGCGAGCTCTTTCGCTGCTAGAACGATATACAGCATTCATGTATCTCTCTGTACTAAACAGGCTGTTACTGAACATTCAAGTTGAACACGGTAGCGCTCGTATTGCTGTTTTGTGTTTATTTTTTCGTTCAAAATAAGAAAGAAGACAACATTTTTTCCCCAAGACCCCTTTCGAGAGTTTCATTACCTGATATTCATGTGGACAGCCTAGTTATGAAATGCATCATGACGATTTTACACTGTTCTGCCAAGTGTTCTGTGTGTGTTGCATCATGTCCTTACATACGTCATACTATTAATATACGCAGCAGAGTGATTTATCTGCACTTTTACTGCGATGTCTCGTGTTGTGTTTGACAGTGACAAATATGTTGACAGAGTAATTAGGTCCGAACTCGGAGTTAGATCCGCATTCTGTGCTACAGGGGCGTAGCATAACTCCATCACAAGTTTGAGTACACAGAGCTGCAGAAAAGCGAGTAGGCCTATTTGAAAACGGACGATGAGTGAATTTTCCAAGGAATAATCGCTTTTAGGTGTTTCCTTTAAACAAGAGGAGTTTTAAACTCATTCTACGATCAGCGTATTGTCATAAATCGATGTAATTAAGCAAAAGTTTCTAATGATGAATATCACACAGAAAGAGTCGGACAATTATTTAACAAACAGCAACATCTGTTGGACGTACGAAGGAAGCAAAAGATAATAAAACCTCAAATTGAACAAAGCAGCTATTAAAGAACAGACAGAAATTTCAGGTAACCGATAACAATGGAGAAAGCTATCCGAAATGTAAACATAAAACCAGAGTGGCTGTTGCAGACAGTCTGGTACAGAACTAGTTGTTTCAACAGAAAATGCGGTTACCCTGAGCATGAGTACACCATCGAAAATCAAAACATTTTTGTTGCCATTATGGAAGTTGAACTGGGACTCATTCGTAAATATAACTATTCCCTCATAAGCGTACGACCTTTTGAGGTAATTCAGTAGGCAGTCGTTTGGGATGATTGAAATGCATTTTCTATGCACCAGATTTTTCTATTAGCGCTGGTGAGCAAAGGCCGTAGCTTCGAATCTCGAAACCATAGAGTTACGTGGTTGCCTTATGTCTTTTGTGTATCGAGATAGATGAATAGACAGAGAGAGAGAGAGAGAGAGAGAGAGAGAGAGAGAGAGAAAGAGAGAGAGAGATGCCAAAATTTGGTTCATTATTTTCATTCCATTTATCCTTAATAATAGGTGACTTAGAGCAAAACGTGTGACGCTGTCCGCTTATTGTAAACTGTTGAAGAGTGTTTAGTAGTATTTAGTAGTCTAATATTCAAATTATTGGAATGAGCGTATAAAACATGTGAATAAAGATAGAGTATTCGGGTGATAATAGATGGGTAGACAAAACGAGACAAAATTACTTTTAATAATTTTCATGGGAAAACAATAAAACTGATCTGGACGTAGAACATTCAAAAAAAGCAAGTGCCAAAGACACCGCAGGAAAATATGACTCGAATTATTACAGAGGGAAGCACGAGTATGTCACACATCCTGTACATAATTTTTATATGGAGTCGCAATAAAGGGCTGTTGAAAGTGTTCTTCAGGGCAGCAATCGACGTAACTATGCGCTACATGAAACTTACTGGCGTCACCTGTCGTCCTATCCTCAAACAAACTGTTTTTTCTACTTGCAGTAGGCGTACGAGTACTGCAGCGTTAGTCGTTTGTAAATGATAGTTTTTCGTAGTACTGCTGCGATAATGTGCTCAATTTTTGTGGCAACGTCCTGGTTACTTCCCTGTTATTGTCATTATCTTTCCATTTGCCATAACGTATGAACACCAGAGTCTATTCACACAGCTGAACCAAGTTTACTCCAGCTATACTGCTGTTCTGGTATCACATGTAGGCATATAAGTAAGATACGTCGAGCTTAGGTTCACCATCAGACGCGCAAGTCACTATCGACCGTGTTGTAAGATTCCCATACGTTTTCTGCCATTGTAAACAATTCACCTCTACTGTACTGAGACAAAGATGAATCAGCGCGCTGTATGAATGAAGAATAAGATCGATGACTGTGTTTAGTTTTTGCTGTGGCTGACTTGTTAGTCGGCCAGTCGTGCAGCGCTGCGTTATTTGAGGCTTTGTAACGAGCAGTTGTTCTTCAGGCAATGAGATCTGTTATTGTGATCTGGGAGAAGCTGTCTGGAATACTTCATTACCGACATAAAAATTCATTTCATGCTTTCTCGTTCATGTTACTGAGAGAGAATACGCAAAAACAGCATCAATAGATAAGTCACTTTTATTTCAGGGCAGATCTCACGTTACGTTATTGTGCGAACAGTGTGTCGTCAGAATTGTCAGGTGTCGTGCTAGTAAGTACATTGATTTTCAGTGAACAGTGTTGCTAACTTCAGTTTTTTTCTTCCGAGTGGATTCTTAGCTTAACATTGCACTTTATATTACGCATCGCTCGTAATGTACTTCGGTACTCAGTTTTAGTCATATAGTTTTCGTTGAGCACAGAGCTGGTGACTTTTGGCACTTAATTAAATTCACTTTCTTTATCTCATATTTTTCATTTCATAATGTTTAAAGTTTTATTTCACGACACTGTTCACATACGCAGCACAGGGCCAACCATCAGTCAGTTTTGATCAGCAATTGATTGCGATACCTAACGTACACGTTACGTAAGCGGAAGTTTTCGAAATCAATCATAATACCTCTTAGACAGATAATATTTTATAGAAGGCTTATAGTGTCAGATACCATTACTCCATGGGAGGTTTGAAATCTAATCACTGTCATTGGTGCAAAGCCAAGTGACTAGGAACTGTAAGCCACGACCTCCGCCACATGCACCCCCTACCTCCCCCCTCACCACTCATCCATCCACCGCTATTGACAAAATAACAAATATTTACGATGACAATTTCTTCCATTGCTTGAATTCGAGTAAACTGCACCAGAACAGTTCATCTCTCCCTCCGCACCCCCTCCTCACTTGTTCACAGCCTCTCCTTGCGGCTGTCTCTACATTTGTGTTCATAATGGTAGTGCTACGTGAATTACTAATAATGGTGAGTGGACAAGTAGATTTTATATTGTGTGGATTATGGCGTCGTCATAGTTGTGAGGAGAGGTAACGTTGTGTTGTGGATGGGTGCCAGGAGGTGCCGTATTAAAACTCGGTGAGAACTTTCCAAATGATTTATTTGCTTCCACTACAGTACTCCATTCACCTCGGTCTGTATCACAGGGTCCCGTAATGCTGAGGAAGCACCCCAGCGACCTGTGCAACGCAACGCTGTGTCGTGCCGGCCTTGCACGCCAGCTGCAGAGCTCTGATTACGTCAGGATGGCTGCGCCAGCAGCCGACTCAGCGGCCACCGTCCTCGGTGTTTCCATGCTGCTCCGCCGGGAACTGTAGGTCGGCCCCGGTACTGCTTCTTCCTCGCTGGCGTAGCTAAGAATGCGGCAGCAACGACCACCCGTCATCCGGTGTCCGAATCTGCGGCCCTCGCTTCGGAAGTCTCCGGCGTGTGTCGGGATCCAAGACGACTGCCCGCAATAGCAAGCCGAAGAGTGGCCCAACGCTGGCTGCCTGCGGATCCCATGTCAGCTTCAGAGAGTCGAACCAATGACCCACAGTGGACTGGGACGCTGTCACCCCATCTGTTGCTGCGTGTAGCCCGGCGGTGTGACACGCCCCGCCATCGAGGAGAGCTGCCACACACAAATGAATCTCGTTAGAAAACAGCACCTATTTATACTCGACTGTACGCATGTGTTACGCCAAGCGCGCTGTTTTGCGTCACGTATGCATAACACTTAGGTTGGCCAGTGGCCCTCTTCTGCCTGTGACTTGCGCCATGGAAACTGCTGTGTGCGCCCTGTCCGGCAGTTCTACGCCCCTGTGGCCTCTATTTGCCTTAGCAACTGCTAGTATGCATAACTTACTGCAATCCAGCCCAGAGCTCGCTGTAACTTGTGGTCCGAATATCGCACAAAACTAACTTTCCCTATCCTAAATGGTGGTGCCGTTACAGTTATATACCGCCTGATAAAAAATGTGATGCATGCAGAAGACATCGTCGGACGTCAGTGTAACTTCGTACACGATCACTCCATGGAAGAGTATGTAAGTAATTGGTGTTGCAAGTCTCTGTGACATGTAGAACAGCCACAAGAGAGTGTTATTGTTGTTAGTGTTTAGTGTTGTTACAAGGCCTGTCTGGGAATATAAGGGGACCTGAACAGCGTGAGATGGTGAATGATAACTGAAAATGACACAGAGGGGTTGCTCACCTGTATGTGGCATCATTATCAGCACCCGAGTGTGGTTCACCACTTGGGCAGTTAGTCGAACCGTACAGTATTCAAAATTTCTCAGGCATTCACATGTGAAAGTGAGCCATTGTTGGACTAAATGGAAACGTAAGCGCAGACGTACTCGTCCTCAAGATTCCAGTCGACCACGTCTAACCAGCTCAAGGGAAGATAGCCATATTGCGCACCCAGCGCATTATAGGTCCTCCACATCTGCGCCTGCCGTCCGAGAACAAGTAGTGGACTCTCTGAAACATTCTGTGGTGCCACGCACCGAGGGTCGCAAACTATCAGCGGCCAGACTACAGAGGTCCCGTCCCGTACGTGGGTTGCTGTTAACACCACGAAACAAACGGCTGCATTTCGAGTAGTGCCGTCACCGAAAAGCGTGGACTGGTTATGGAGGTCTCCGCATTGTGTTCAGCCACGAAACGCGTTTCTGTACTACTCCAAATGACCATTGTCAGCGAGTATGGTGGGCAAGTGGGAAGAGACCTCATCTTTCCAATGTTTTCGAAGGAGGCACCACTGCTACTCATGGTGTCATGGTGTCGGGAACCAGGATATAATTTCAGGTTACTGTTGGTAGTGAGTGGGGCAAAACTGACGGCACAACGATTCGTCTCTGGCATCCCGCGTTCTCATGTATTACATCTAATGGGATTGTATCGTGGTGCCATATTTCAACAGGACAATGCTCTACCACACATGGCGAGCGTATTTATGAACTGTCTACGTGATCTTGAGGCACTCCCATACATGGAGATATGGCCATATCCGTCCCCTTCAGAACGTGTGGAACCAACTTGCACAAAACTGCGTCCCAGTACAAGGGTTGACGATATCAAGGATCAGTTTGAATAGTTGTGCACTAGCTTGCCTCAGAAGAGGATAAAAGGGATGTGTGGCACCTTTCCCACGTGAATCATGAAACGCCTGTAGGCCAGATGGGGCGCAACATCATACTGATACTAAATTTGATTCGATTTTGTTATCACCGAGATAACATCACATACCCTCTCAACCCATGAGCTATCATTTCATTTCCTCCAACCTTCCTGCGTGCTTCCCTTTTTTGTATGACAGTACAGTTCTTAAATCAATGAATTCCAAATTTTTGGAATTTATGCTAAATTTATGTGCTAAGCACTAACGTAAAAATATTATCATCATTATTATATTAATACAACTTACATATTTTGTTATCGTATTTAAAATCCTTGGGCGCTGCTACTACGGTCGCAGATTGGAATCCTGCCTCGTGCACGGATGTGTGTGATGTCCTTAGCTTAGTTAGGTTTAAGTAGTTCTAAGTCTAGAGGACTGATTACCACAGATGTTAAGTCCCATAGCGCTTAGAGCCATTTGAACCATACAATCCTAGGCACCTGTAGACCTTAAAAGTGGAGCTGACAGAAAATTACATTTGGATTGGGAGTGCTGGGAATCTCACAAACTTCGATGCCTCTCCGCCTTCCCCATGGCCCTCCCCGCAGAATGGGAATGGGAAGACGATAATAAATCGTGACCCCCTCCAGGTCTGAAACCTCGATCCCCGCTTGACGTGCCTTTTCCAAAGGAACCATCGTGTCCTTGCCTTTAACTACTTTTGGAACTTTACGAAAAATCTAAATGTCTGGACGGTAATTTAAGACCTTATCTCCCTAATTTGAGTCTAATGCCTCGATCAAAGTGCCTCTTTGCTTGGTAACCGCTCTGATGTGATACCTGTAAATGTGTAACAGAATGAAGTCTTTCAGCTTAATATGGGTTCTCCCACACATAACGCGTGTGAATGCTTTCTCGTCGGCGCTGCCTGTTGTTTATAAACACTATGCTTGTAAAAGTACTTGTTTTGAGAAACACGAACATTGTCATCTTTTTAAGTCGGTAATATACTGATTATATCTGAACAGAATGAGTGATGCGAAAATTTAAGTATTATACCAGGATACTATTAACCGTTATTTGAAAAAGGGACAAAGGCGTCTTCGGTACCAGCATTACACATCGCCCGTGGCGAAGATACGAAACAACCCAAGCAGTGTCACAATACACAAACACACACACACACACACACACACACACACACACACACACACACACGACACACAGTGCCAAAACATGTGCGCTCTTTGTACACGGCTGAATTCACTGCACACAAAATAACGTGAGATTTGTCAGCTGTATTTGTAACCGCTTAGTTGCTTGTGGTTCTTGCCGTACGACTGTGAATATCACGGCCACAACTGAGATACAGTCTAACATATTAAACCTTGTGTAGCTCTGTTGTCTGAAACTCCGCTTCCATTAACAGCCAACAGAGAAAACGGTAGCTGTTCAGAGAACGGCGTTGGGGCAGGCACGAAAACAGGATGAAGTTAAATCGGGCGGGTGGCTTCTTCCATTATTTCTGACACACACTCTTGAGTTTCCGCACGCTTATCATGCAACAGCGAAGTTCGTATGAGTCTCCCTTAAGCCGCGCCTCTACGCTTTGCCGGCTCTGCGGATACCCAACACGCTGCTGCAGCAACTTTAGTAGTCGACACATTCTTTTCACTCCCGAATCCTGGTTTTAGTTTCATTAAGACATTTAAGCACTAATTCGTCCCGCTTCTTTGATTTCCCAATGAGTTACTATCCTGCCCGTGAATAATGTCCCAAGAAAGGCCCAAACGCCTGTAAGTAATTTCAATAAAACGGATTTTTGGTGACCTGTGATATGGGTGATTTTAATACATGTCCATTATAATTATCCGGGCTGTTATGCCGTGGTCGGTTGATGAATTCTGTGTCGATTCCCAACGTTTTGTCTCCGACTGCGGGAGGCATCTTCAAGGGGGTCCGTAGCTCAATGGAAGGTCCAACACACCCACTGGCTCGCTACTGACCGCCGCTAAATTCCGTGTCCGCGCGCTCCCACGCCGCGGCGTGACGTCACGTGTTTTGAAAACGTCAGTGCGATTGGCCGCTGTCCGTCGCCGTCGATCGCCGTTGCCATCACCCAGTAGTGGGCGGGTGGTACACATCTTCTTTAACACCGGCATCCATATGCCGTTTAATTTCACACCCTCCTCCTTACGGTTGAAATTATTTGGGTGTTTAGCGATTTCGATTGCCTCCCTGTAGAGCCTTTCGTAATATCCGCTTGTGGCCGCTAGTACTTGCGTCTCCTCGAAACGAATATTGTGGTTCCCTGGCTGGAAAGCATGCTCCGCAACAGCTGATCGTTCCGTTTTTCCTCTTCTGCAATTTCCCTTATGCTCTTCCAAACGTTTAGAAACAGTTCTTTTAGTGGTACCCACATAAAAATCACCACAGCTGCATGGGATCCTATACACTCCAGCTTTTTCCAGTGGTTTGCGAGCGTCCTTGGCAGGCTTAAGGTATTCCTGTATCTTCCTGGTGGGCTTGTAAATTACGGTAATATTCCGCTTCGTCAAGATCCTCCCTATTCTTTCCGTTACATTTTTAACAAACGGCAGGAAAACCTTAGATTTTGCAGTAGCCTGTACGTCAGTATGATTTCTGCGTGGCTGCCCCAAAGCAAGTTTTATTTCGGCGGACGAATATCCGTTCTTCATTAGTGCATTGTGGAGATGTTCCATCTCAGCGTCGAGCAACTCAGGTTCACAAATATTTTTAGCTCTGACGGCTAACATCTTGATAACACCCCGCTTCTGTTGTGGGTGGTGGTTCGAATCCCGGTGCAAATAACGGTCCATGTGCGTGGGTTTGCGGTATACTGAGTGGCCCAAACTACCATTTTCGTTTCTAAAAACAAGCACATCGAGGAAATGTAGCTTGCCGTCTACCTCCTCCTCCATTGTAAACGGCGCAAGCGTATAGGAAGCTGAATCGACTGCTGGCCTGGTCGGTACGTTCTCCATGTCTCCCATGCACGCAAAACACATAGCTATGGGTTGCCGAGACACTGGTACGCAACCTGTCGCAAGGCACTATGGTTGATGAAGACAGTTGAGGCAGAATGGAATAACGTTCCGGTATACAGAGTGCAACAGAAATGTACGGCACAAATTGCAGGACACATTCCTCATACGTAGATGAATCAATTGTGTTATATGAACGTGGGTTATTTCCACGTGACAACAAATTAATCGTGGGAAACACACACCAACCGAACGCACCAGCGTACCATATGCAACTCTTTCTCATAGAAATGTTCAACATGCCCTCCGTGGGCCTTGACACGTGCATCAACCCGTCGTTGTAGTGAATCTCGAATGCGCGGTACGTATCCCTAGAGCACTGCGAATGATTTTACAGCCTTCCATAAGACGAGCCCCGAGATTTTGAGTGTCTTTTACTGGGCTTCCATGCAGGAGCTTTCAAATGCCCCACAAGTAAAAAGTACAGTGGGTTTAGATCTGGAGAGCGTGGAGACCAGACAACTGATCCGTCTCTACCTATCAGAGTGTCACCGAATCTGTTACTTAGAAGCCGATAGATACACCATGCGATCAAATCCTGACACCCCCAAAAGCATAAGTTTTTCACATTTGGTGCATTGTGCTGCCACCTACTGCCAGCTATTCCATATCAGCGACCTCGGTAGTCATTAGGCATCGTGAGAGAGGAGAATGGGGCGCTCCGCAGAACTCCCGGACCTCGAACGTGGTCAGGTGACTGGGAGTCACTTGTGTCATACGTCTGTACGTCAGATATCCACTCTCCTAAACATCCCTAGGATCATTGTTTCCGATGTGATAGTTAAGTAGACATCTGTCCAGACCATCACACAGGAATTCCAAACTGCATCAGGATCCACTGCAAGTACTATGGAACTTAGGCGGGAGGTGGGAAAACTTGGATTTCATAGTCGAGCGGCTGAACTCAAGCTACACACTACTCCGGTAAATGCCAAAAGAAGCTTGTTTGAGGGAGTGTAAACATTGGACGACTGAACAGTGAAAAAAACGTTGTGTGGAGTGAGGAATCACGGTACACGATGTGGCGATCCCACGGCAGGAATTACCGGTGAACGTCATCTGCCAGCGTGTGTAGTGCCAACAGTAAAACACGGAGGCGGTGGTGTTATGGTTTGGTCGTGTTTTTCATGGAGGGGGCTTGCACCCCTTGTTGTTTTGCGTGGCACTATCACAGCACAGGCCTACATTGATGTTCTAAGCACATTCTTGCTTCCCACTGTTGAAGACCAATTCAGGGGTGGCGATTGCAGCTTTCACTACGATCGAGCACATGTTGATAATGCACGTCCCGTGGCGGAGTAGTTACACGATAATAACATCCCTGTAATATGAACTGGCCTGCACAGTCCTCACCTGAATCCTATAGAATACCTTTTAGATGACTTGGAAAGCCGACTTCGTGCCAGGCCTCACCGACCGACGTCCATACCTCTCCTCAGTACTGCACTTCGAGAACAATGAGCTGCCATTCCCCAAGAAACCTTTCAGCACCTGATTGAACGTATGCCTGCGAGGATGGAAGCTGTCATCAAGGCTAAGGGTGGGCCAGCACCAAATTGAATTCCAGCAGTACCGATGGAGGGCGCCACGAACTTGTAAGTCATTTTCAGCCAGGTGTCCGGATACATTTGATCACATAGTATATTAACCCTAAAACTAGGATGTGCTCTATCACTGTATTGTTGATTGCGTTTACTTAAACTTATGGACTGATTTTTTTCGGGTTCATAAACATTTATTTTTATCTGTTATTACTTTTGTGTTGTAATTTCATGTACTGACACGTTCCATGACCTTGGAGATTTGCTCCTCAATTTCGTCCTACGGAACTTGACGTGTAAAAAATAAATAAAAATCACTGCCTTGTGGAACGACAGAAATGACTTCTGTTTTACTCGATGATTTTCCGTCAATTGCTACGAACTATGAGCTCCCAGACAGGTAATCACAAATCCAGTCACATAACTGACGCGATATTCCATGAGCACGCAATTTCGTTACTAACCGCTGCTGTGGTAGTGTCAAAAGCCTTCTGAAAATCTAGAAATACGGAATCATTTTGAAATCCCTTGTCAGTAGCACTCAGCACTTGTCAGTAAAGAGCTAGCTTTGTTTCAAAAGAACGATGATTTCTAAATCCGTGTTGACTGTTTGTCAATAGACAGTTTTCTTCGAGGTAATACATAATGTTCAAACACAATACACGTTCCAGAATCTTGCTGCATATCGACGTTAATGATATAATTAGAACCGCATGTCGTTCAGTGTTAGTCCATTTTGTATTTCATATCCTTACACTAGTCTGGGGCAGCAGCGGTTAGCGCACCTCTCGAATACTGCCATACTTTTACAGTAAACCAAACACCATTATTTCGGTTCAGTAATTCGGAGGTGGAGGTCTCCAAGTCTTCTCATCAGTGAGATCGTATAAATCCTCCTCTCCTTTGTAAATGATTCAATGTTGTTGTTTTTTTTATACGATGAGCAAGAGGATGGGACGGAATTATCTTAATGACAGGAACGCATTTAAAAATCTGCACGATCAATGATAATTGCTCCGCTACAAGTAGAATGTTGCGTGATCTTAGAAGGGAAATTTCAGTCTTTCAACGTTAGTATTTGCGTTAAATAGCAATGTTTTTTTTAAATCGATCGTACTTCGAAAACAAAATTTTCGAAACAGACAGGTTCTTTTTCTTGATCGTGCAATATGCATTTAAGGCTGCAGAAATGGCGGACTATCAGCAGTATCACCATATTACTAACATCTACGTCACTGTCGCTCCTCAATCACAATCCTTTAAAATATATTCAAAAACATGTTCCGACAGGAGATATTAGTAATACTAAGCAAAACAAATTAATGCTTGAATTATAAGTAATTAATCTAAACTGTACATAAAATAACGATGTCACTTTCTCCTTTGCATGCAAACAGGAGACACAGCAGAAAGTAAGAGGGACAAAAGAAAATCAGCGAGAGCTGTCACTTGTTTAAAACAAAATCATTTCACAGAGTTTATAATTTCCACTTCATTTCAGATCTCGGGAAGCTGTGTATTTCTGTTATAAAATTCGATTATAGCTGGCAACTCACAGAAAACAAGTGGAGCAGACCGGACAGGTAACAGTCTCGAAAGTGGAAATCGTCTTGGCGAATGGTAGCAGCGCATCACGGGTTTGGTCTCTTAGCTGATATGCTGCCACGTAATATTGTGAAAGTTCGGAAGAGAGACTATTTACTAGCGTTTGTCCGAAGCAATGACATTATGCCTGGTCGGCGATGACCGAATGTTGTCAGCGCTCTTCACTTTCCGCCTATTCCGCAACAACGGCTTTCAGGGCTTCAGCTTATCGTCTTTCTGCCGTATCATCAGCATGGTAAGTGTTCTTGTGAAAATTTTATTTTCTCTTGCGAAATGAAGCTGCGCTGTCAGAACGACGCTATGTCTTCTCCTCGTTGAAGTCACGCAGCTGAGTTTGCGATTCAGACCTGTGGTTCGCCCGAGGTAAAACAATATCTTCTCGGTTTGCTCTGCTATTCGCAACGTTGACCTTTCTGTTTGCCATTATGATTGCAACACGGGGTATTGGTCTGGCTTGCCTTGCCTTGGTGATGGCTGGAGAGAACGTTGAGAAGATTATATTTTTGTCCATAATATACTAAGGTGGCGAAAGTCATGGGATCCCTCCTAATATTGTGTCGGACCTCCTTTTGCCAAACGTAGAGTAACAGCTCGACGTGCCGTGGATTCATCAAGTCATTCGAAGGCCCTGCAGAAATACCGAGCCATGCTGCCTCTGTAGACCATCATAATTGTGAAGGTAATCCTAGTGCAGGATTTTGTGCACGAACTGACGTCTCGATTACATCCCATAAATGTTAGATGGGATTCAGGTCGACTGATGAGGTGCCATATCATTCGCTTGAACTTTCCAGATTTTTTTCAAACTCAATCGCGGACAATTGTGGCCCGATGACATGAGATCATTGTTTGGAAAAAGGGACTACCTGAATGGCTGCAAATGGTCTCCAAATAGCCGAACATACCCATTTCCTGTTACTGTTCTCTTCAGTTGGACCAGAGGACCTAGTCCAACCCATGTAAACACACCACATTGTTGAGCACCTTGTTGACAACTTGGGTTCATAGCTTCGTGGGGTCTGCGCCCCACACGAAACCTAACATCAGCTCTTACCAACTGTAATTGAAATTTAGTATTGTCGGCACACTCTTAACACTATGGATGTCAGAATATTTAATTCGTTAACAATTTCCAAAACGCAGCCTGACATGCGTCTAACTCCAACTGCCATTCCGTGTCTGTTTCCATCCTGTGGCCTTATTCGGGATGCGGGCTTTCAAATAATATGAAATGATGTGGTGGCCCTCTGACTCAAAGTAGAAATATTAAGTTTTCGCTGGTATCGTTGTCTAGGGGCTGGGATCCGTAGTTGCCGCATTACAAGCCAAATATTGCTGAGTCTACAGTACACAATATGAATATACACATGAATCGAATGGTCTAAGGTTCCTGTCACTCGGCAATTGCGAATTTTGAACGTAATATAGACGTTTATAAATGAAAGATTGCAATTAAATAAAATCTGCCGGTACTATATTAACCACTTTAAATGATGAGTACGATAGTAAAAGTACTTTTGAGAATGCGGTATAATTCTGCAAAACACTTATTGGTGTCGATAGTCCAGCAATGAAATAAGATATAAGTTGAATAACGGGGAAACAATAGATTCCTACTGCACGTAATTAGTCATGAACAACAACATAGCTCGCGAGATATTCACTTCTAAACGCATAGTATGTCTTCATGGAAATCTCACAACTGCACAAGTTGGCACTCCGAAGTATTTGTACGAGGGCTGTCCAGAAAGTAAGTTACGATCGGTCGCGAAATGGAAACGACTATGAAAATCCGATAAAGCTTTGCAAAGATGTGTTGGGCAGTGTCTCTAGTATGACTCTAGGCAGAATTATGTCGCTCTTTTCATTCCCGAGCTCTTAGTGAGCGCGTAAAGATGTTATAGAAAATAATGTCTCCCGCCAAGTACGAGGGCCTGGTGAGAATTTTCCCCTGAAGCTATGCAACCAACATTATATAACTGTCGTGCGGTTTCTTCTTCAAGACAATTCTCAGCCTCATTCTGCAGGGGAAATGTTCCTGCATCGTTTCAATTGGAAATGTTTGGTTACCCACAATACAGCCCGTAACTGTCTCCCACTGAGTTTCGTCTCTGCTCAAACGAACCGCTGGCTATGAAGACAACATTTTGGCACAGACAACGAGCTTTAGGCCAGCGTAGAGAACCGAGCGAGGTGGCGCAGTTGTAGCACACTGGACTGGCATTCGGGAGGATGACGGTTCAATCCCGCGTCCGGCCATCCTGATTTAGGTTTTCCGTGATTTCCCTAAACCGCTTCAGGCAAATGCTGGGATAGTTCCTCTGAAAGGCCACGGCCGACTTCCTTCCATAATCAGATGAGACCGATGACCCAGCTGTTTGGTCTCTTCCCCAAACAACCCCAACCCAGCGTAGAGAATTGGCGGAAAGCACTGGCGGCTGCCTTCTATGATGAGGGTATTGGAAAGTTGGTACAACTTTCTACGACGAATGTCTGAGTCAGAACGGCGACTACGTAGAGAAGTAGCTGAAAGGTGTAGCTAACTGTTACAAATGAAACAGTTCTGATTTTCACTGTGATTTTCATTTCGCGATCAATCGTAACTTACTTTCTGGACAGCCCTCGTATCTGCCGCGACCACGCGCAAACCGCTCCACACTCTCCAAGTCTCTCTCGCGACCGTGCGTCCGTCGCGCCGCCGCGCCCAGCCCTTCCCGTGTCCTCTCCCGTACTCCATGCTCCTACCCCACTCCCATACAGTCTCTCCATGAACGAACGCTGTGATTGGCTAGAGCACTCCCGCCATATCTTCAAGCCAACACACACACACAATCATATTAAAACACAATCGAAATACTGGATTTACCTTTAAATAACTTGAAATTTAAAAAAATATTCCTACGGCTGGACCATAAACACGCTCTAACACACATTATTAAATACATAAACAAATCAAATAAATATATATCGAAGGAATAGAAACAAAAGGTAGGCCAGTAACCTAGTATCTCCGGGCTTTCTAAAACACAGTAAATATTTAACCAGTTTCTTCGTGAATAGGATATATCGGATATAAACAAAGACATAGATGAATAAATATATTTATAAGCATGCTGCCACCGTTTTTTCGTGTAACAGTGGAGTACTTATGGACCGATGCGATCGATAGTAATCGGCCAATTTCACCTCCAATAACTCATGTGCTGTAATTTATACCAATTTAGGTTTACGCTAATAGCTTCCTAAGGACACGTCGATCCACAAAATCGGATGGTCCGTTTAGATTGTGGAAATTCGTTGCTTCAGAAGCGTCGTGCTAATAATGGTAATGTACATGTTTCCTCCCCCCCCCCTCCCCCCATGAACCATGGACCTTGCCGTTGGTGGGGAGGCTCGTGTGCCTCAGCGATACAGATAGCCGTACCGTAGTAGTAACCACAACGGAGGGGTATCTGTTGAGAGGCCAGACAAACGTGTGGTTCCTGAAGAGGGGCAGCAGCCTTTTCACTAGTTGCAGGGGCAACAGTCTGGATGATTGACTGATCTGGCCTCGTAACACTAACCAAAACGGAGTTGCTGTGATGGTACTGCGAACGGCTGAAAGAAAGGGGAAGCTACAGCCGTAATTTTTCCCGTATGATTAAATAATGATGGCGTCCTCTTGGGTAAAATATTCCAGAGGTAAATTAGTCCCCCATTCGGATCTCAGGGCGGGGACTACTCAAGAGGACGTCGTTATCAGGAGAAAGAAAACTGGCGTTCTACGGATCGGAGAGTGGAATGTCAGATCCCTTAATCGGGAAGGTAGGTTATAAAATTTAAAAAGGGAAATGGATAGGTTAAAGTTAGATATAGTGGGAATTAGTGAAGTTCGCTGGCAGGAGGAACAAGACTTTCGGTCAGGTGAATACAGGGTTATAAATACAAAATCAAATAGAGGTAATGCAGGAGTAGGTTTAATAATGAATAAAAAAAAATAGGAGTGCGGGTAAGCTACTACAAACGACATAGTGAACGCATTATTGTGGCCAAGACAACACGAAGCCCACGCCTACTATAGTAGTACAAGTTTATATGACAACTAGCTCTGCAGATGCCGAAGAAATTGGTGAAACATGTGATGAAATAAAAGAAATTATTCAGCTAGTGAAAAGTGACGAAAATTTAATAGTCATGGGTGTTTGGAATTCGATAGTAGGAAAAAGGGAACGAAGGAAAAATACTAGGTGAATATGGATTGGGGTTAAGAAATGAAAGAGGAAGCCGCCTGGTAGAATTTTGCACAGAGCACAAATTAATCATAACTAACACTCGGTTCAAGAATCATGAAAGAAGATGGTATAGTCGGCCGGCGTGGACGTGTGGTTCTAGGCGCTACAGTCTGGAACCGCGTGACCGCTACGGTCGCAGGTTCGAATCCTGCATCGGGCATGGTTGTGTATGATGTCCTTAGGTTAGTTACGTTTAAGTAATTTTAAGTTCTAGGGGACTGATGACCACAGCAGTTAAGTCCCATAGTGCTCAGAGCCATTTGAACCATTTGATTGTATACATGGAAGAACCCTGTAGATACTAGAAGGTATCCGATAGATTATATAATGGCAAGACAGAGATTTAGAAACCAGGTTTTAAATTGTAAGACATTTCCGGGGGCAGATATGGAACTCTGACCAGAGTCTATTAGTTATGAACTGTAGATTAAAACTGAAGAAACTGCAAAAAGGTGGGAATTTAAGGAGATGGGACCTGGATAAACTGAGTAAACCAGAGGTTGTATAGAGTTTCAGGAAGAGCATTATGGAACAATTGACAGGAGTGGAGGAAAGAAACACAGTAGAAGAAGAATGGGTAGCTTTGAGGAATGAAGTACTGAAGGCAGCAGAGGACCAAGTAAGTAAAAAGACGAGGGCTAGTAGAAATCCTTGGGTAGCAGAAGAGATATTACATTTATTTGATGAAAGGAGAAAATATAAAAATGCAGTAAATGAAGCAGGCAAAAAGGAATACAAACGTCTCAAAAATAAGATCGACAGGAAGTGCAAAATGGCTCAGCAGGGATGGCTATAGGGCAAATGTAAGGATTTAGAGGCACATATCACTAGGGGTAAGATAGATACTGCCTACAGGAAAATTAAAGAGACCTTTGGAGAAAAGAGAACCACTTGCATGAATATCCAGACTCAGATGGAAACCCATTTCTAAGCAAAGAAGGGAAAGCAGAAAGGCGGAAGGAGTATATAGAGGGTCTATACAAGGGCGATATAATTGAGGACAATATTATGGAAATGAAAGAGGATGTAGATGAAGATGAAATGGGAGATACGATACTGAGTGAAGAGTTCGGCAGAGCACTGAAAGACCTGAGTCGAAACAAGGCCCTGGTGGTAGACAACATTCCATAAGAACTACTGACAGCCTTGGGAGAACCAGTCCTGACAAAACTCTACCACCTGGTGAGCAAGATGCATGAGACGGGAGAAATACCCTCAGACTTAAAGAAGAATATAATAATTCCAGTCCCAAAGAATGCAGGTGTTGTCAGATGTGAAAATTACCGAGCTATCAGTTTAATAAGTCACAGCTGCAAAATACTAACACGAATTCTTTGCAGGCGAATGGAAAAACTGCTAGAAGCCGACGTCGAGGAAGATCAGTTTGGATTCCGTAGAAATATTGGAACAAGTGAGACAATACTGACCATACGACTTACCTTAGAAGAAAGATTAAGGAAAGGCAAACCTACGTTTCTAGCATTTGTAGACTCAGAGAAAGCCTTTGACTATGTTGACTGGAATACTCTCTTTCAAATTCTAAAGGTGGCAGGGGTAAAATACAGGGAGCGAAAGGCTATTTACAATTTGTACAGAAACCAGACGGCAGTTGTAAGAGTCTAGGGACATGAAAGGGAAGCAATGGTTGGGAAGGGAGTGAGACAGGGTTGTATCCTATCCCTGATTTTATTCAATCTGTATATTGAGCAAGCAAGAAAGGAAACATAAGAAAAATTCGGAGGAGGTGTTAAAATCCATGGAGAAGAAATCAAAACTTTGAGGTTCGCCGATGACATTGTAATGCTGTCAGAGGCAGCAGAGGACTTGGAAGAGCAGTTGAACGGAATGGACAGTGTCTTGAAAGGAGGATATAAGATGAACATCAACAAAAGCAAAACGAGGATAAAGGAATGTAGTCGAATTAAGTCGGGTGATGCTGAGGGAATTAGATTAGGAAATGAGACACTTAAAGTAGTAAAGGAGTTTTGCTATTTGGGGAGCAAAATAACTGATGATGGTCGAAGTAGAGAGGATATAAAATGTAGACTGACAATGGCAAGGAAAGCGTTTCTGAAGAAGAGAAATTTGTTAACATCGAGTATAGATTTAAGTGTCAGGAAGTCGTTTCTGAAAGTAATTATATGGAAATGAAACATGGACGATAAATACACTACTGGCCATTAAAATTGCTACACCACGAAGATGACGAGCTACAGAAGCGAAATTCAACCGACAGGAAGAAGATGCTGCGATACGCAAATGATTAGCGTTTTAGAGCATTCACGCAAGGTTTATCGTCGTTGGCGACACCTACAACGTACTGACATGAGGAAAGTTTCCAACCGATTTCTCATACACAAACAGGCGTTGCCTGGTGAAACGTTGTTGTGATGCCTCGTGGAAGGAGGAGAAATGCGTACCATCACGTTTCCGACTTTGATGAAGGTCGGATTGTAGCCTATCGCGATTGCGGTTTATCGTATCGCGACATTGCTGCTCGCGTTGGTCGAGATCCAATGAGTGTTAGCAGAATATGGAATTGGTGGTTTCAGGAGGGTAATACGGAACGCCGCGCTGGATCCCAGCGGCCTCATATCAATAGCAATCGAGATGAGAGGCATCTTATCCGTATGGCTGTATCGGATCGTGCAGACACGTCTCGATCATTGTGTCAACAGATGGGGACGTTTGCAAGACAACAACCATCTTCACGAACAGTTCGACGACGTTTGCAGCAGCATGGACTATCAGCTCGGAGACCATGGCTGCGGTTACCCTTGACGCTGCATCACAGACAGGAGCGCCTGCGACGGTCTACACAACGGCGAACCTGGGTGCACGAATGGCAAACGGTCATTTTTTCGGATGAATCCAGGTTCTGTTTACAGCATCATGATGGTTGCATTCGTGTTTGGCGTCGTCGCGGTGTACCCACATTAGAAGCGTGTATTCGTCATTGTCATACTGGCGTATCACCTGGCGTGATGTTATGGAGTGCCATTGGTTACACGTCTCGGTCACCTCTTGTTCGCGTTGACGGCACATTGAACAGCGGACGTTACATTTCAGATGTGTTACGACCCGTGGCTCTACCTTTCATTCGATTCCTGCGAATCCCTTCATTTCAGCAGGATAATGCAAGACCGCATTGCAGGTGCTTGACAGGCCTTTCTGGATACAGAAAATGTTCGACTGCTGCCCTGGCCAGTACATTCTCCAGATCTCTCACCAACTGAAAACGTCTGGTCAGTGGTGGCCGAGCAACTGGCTCGTCACAATACGCCAGTCACTACTCTTTATGAACTGTATAGTGTTGAAGCTGCATGGGCAGCTGTACCTGTACACGTCATCCAAGCTCTGTTTGACTCAATGCCCAGGCGCGTCGAGGTCGTTATTACGGCCAGAGGTGGTTGTTCTGGGTGCTGATTTCTCAGGATCTATGGACCAAATTTGCGTCAAACTGTAATCACATGTCAGTTCTAGTATAATATATTTGTCCAATGAATACCCGTTTGTCATCTGCATTTCTTCTTGGTACAGGAATTTTAATGGCCAGTAGTGTAGTTTGGACAAGAAGAGAATAGAAGCTTTCGAAATGTGGTGCTACAGAAGAATGCTGAAGATTAGATGGGTTCATCACATAACTAATGAGGAGGTATTGACTAGAATTGGGGAGAAGAAGAGTTTGTGGCATAATGTGACTAGAAGAAGGGATCGGTTGTTAGGACATGTTCTGAGGCATCAAGGGATCACCAGTTTAGTATTGGAGGGCAGCGTAAAAATCGTAGAGGGAGACCAAGAGGTGAATACACTAAGCAGATTCAGAAGGATGTAGGTTGCAGTAGGTACTGGGAGATGAAGAAGCTTGCACAGTATAAGAGTAGCATGGAGAGCTGCATCAAACCAGTCTCAGGACTGAAGACCACAATAACAACAACAACAACATGTGTCCTTTTGAGGTATCATGATTGATCTGGCTACTATTAATTTCTATACGAACTGTGAAATGTCTGCCATGATACCTTCACAAAGTCTGCCATCTTTGTCACTCTCGGCATACAAGTTTCTTTCACCGACACAGCATCACAATGAAATTCCCAGCCACGTGTTAGGGCTGGGCCCCTCTTGCTTCGGCCAACGTCCGGCACCACGTGTTTGCTGTCGGGCTCCGACTTGCGAAGCAGCCCGTGCGGCCACGCCAACTCCGAATATTTTCAGGGCGCCACGACTCGCCCATTACCTCACAACGTCGTAATCCTTTTCAGGATCACGGGGTCCCGGGTTCGATTCCCGGCCAGGTCGTGGATTTTCTGGGCTCGGGGATTGGGTGTTTGTGTTTTCCGCATCATTTAATCATCATTAGTGAAAGAGGCGGGTCTGGATTGTGTAAAGATTGGGAATATGTACGGGCGCTGATTACCGTGCAGTTGAACGCCCCACAAACCAAATATCATCATCTAAACCTTCTCGCATGAGCCTCGTGAGTACAGAAGACAGCTCCGTCAATGCACCGTCCTTTTATACCTTGAGTATGCGATAGCACTTCTATTCTAAATGTGCCTATTGTTATGCCATGACTTTTGTCACTTCTGTTTACATTTCTGCTCTGTAACAATACTGTCACGCCCAATAAGTAAAATTTCGTTATTTTCTTTACTTTCAGGCGTTGGAGATTTAATGGCCAACAATGTATTAGGCCAGTTCCCTGATGGCTTGGCATTTTCTGTCGATGCACTCATTTATTTCCTTTCCACCGTGGATGACCACGCGTCCCTGTGCAGCGTCGCCTCTCCGTGCATTAGTCTAACGCCCCAAGCAAATCACTGACTGTAAAAGTTGGATAGCGCTTGCGTACCACGTGCACCACAGTCCATTTCATTAGGGGGTCCGATTTGCAGGTGCGTGGCCAGGGCTTAATTTACGAGCTCCAGTTGCGCCGTGAGCCCAACGTTTCGATTAACAGCGCCCCGCGTCGCGTAGCGAGTTCGCTCCAGTTACCGCCTGAAGAGATGGCGCCGGACCCGTGCAGTCGTCGGGTGCGCTATCTGCTTCCACTGCTACTCGCATTGCCAACATTTCCGGCATTTCCCAGCGGCTATAGGGATGCTCGTGTGCTGAAGACACAGCATCACTCTCGCGCGCTACAGCGGACACTGTTCATTTCTGCTCTAATTGCGTCGCATGAAACACACTCATTGTATAGACTGTGTTGTATACAGTGTGGACGGAAAATTTCAAGGCTAGTAGTAGGGACGAAAGTAAATGAAAGGTCCAGAAAACATGACCCCTAAAATGCGTAACTTAAAAGTTCCGAGCACTTGTTGAATAGAATAACTGTGTTTCATAGCAGCGAAAACGAGCAAGTGCTCATAGCTCTTAAGGCATAAGTTAGAGCCCATCTTTACTAGACGTTTTTCTTGCATTCGTTCATACTGCCACCTCTGAAAGTTTATCGATGGAGTTCTGGTTCAGCCTGGATAGTTATAGATGGCATCGGAGTCTTCTAATAGGTTTACATCCAAAGTTATCGATTAATTTGTTGGATGCATTCCATTGAGGAAAGTACAAGTCATTCTAATTAGGCACCTCAGTTGAGCGCTAGGGAGCGTCCTTAATCGATATGCGTAAAGCAGTCATACACATACAATTTTTACGTTTCGATTTATTTATCTTTATTAATGGTGCAACACCTAGTTAACCAAATGGACCGTTTTTCATGCGAGAGGCTCAATAAGCAATGCAATACACTTTTTTCTCAGCCGTTTCCGGTTGAAAAAACGTAGAATTTGTTGTGGGACGTCGTAGAATGTTCCCACTTCAGCCTTTTTAGTTTCATCAAATTCCAGTAGGTGTCGGTGCCATACGTAGCCTTCAAAATGTCGTCTGTAGAGGAAGTGCGTCCAAGAAGAGAGTTGTCGTAGAGACGGTTTTGGTAGAAAACCAGAGCATCGCAGATCATATGCGCTTGCAGAATGTCAGCGGAGACTTTGCAGTGAATGGAAGCACGGTGAATCGTTGGGCGAAGCATCTGTCATCGTCGCAACAACGTGGAGGGAACCTGTCCGATCTCCTGCGTTCTGGACGGTCGCACACACCTGTGACTCCTGCAATGTTGGAACGCGCGGACACTCTCATTCGAGGTGACGGACGGATCACAGCCAAACAGCTCGTTGAACAACTAAACGTCTCTGCTGGTAGTGCTGAAACAGTCCGCCATTTGGGGCACTGAAAGGTGTGTGCCCACTGGATTCCTCGCTGCTTAACAGAAGACAATGAAGGGCAACGAAAAACCATGGGCGCGGAATTGCTTGCGGGTTACGAGACTGATCGTGACAATTTTTTGTCTGACGTCGTCACAGACGATGAAACGTGAATTTGGTAATTGACTTTTACCATTAATGATGTGTGCACCAGGGCTTATCACTTCGAACCGGAAAAAGAAACGGCAATCCATGGAGTGATGCTATACCACCTCTCCTCCGAAGAAAAAGTTCAAATCCGCACCCTCAGCTGGTGAAGTCGTGGCGGCGTGCTTCTGGGACTCTAGATGTGTTGTCTTGTTTGATGTCCTAATCCATGGTACAACTATCAACTTTGATGCCATTCAAAAAAAAAAAAAATTCATTTCTATGCTTGTTCATGCTTCGTACGTTTTACTACTTTTTGAATGCGGCTATAAATTCATTGTTTTGTGTGCTCTATGAACACTGCTTTGCTTTCTACCCCACCAACTATATGCTTGGGGGAACAATTATGGGTCAAATGTGTTAATTTTTGTTTTTGTATTGTGCCTGTACCGTGTCCTTTTTTCATTTCTACCATTCCTTAACGAATGTGGTCAATTATGAATGTTATGAATGACGTAGCAGACGAACCGAAGAGGTACCAGCTTAAATTCTATCGTAGGCAGGCAAAGAACGGTTCTGTCGCTGCAGTCCGGAACCGCGGGACTGCTACGGTCGCAGGTTCGAATCCTGCCTCGGGCATGGGTGTGTGTGATGTCCTTAGGTTAGTTAGGTTTAAGTAGTTCTAAGTTCTAGGGGACTTATGACCTAAGATGTTGAGTCCCATAGTGCTCAGAGCCATTTGAGCCAGGCAAAGAACAAGAACAGAGATGCCGCACCAAACATGTGTAAAAGTTAACAATTCTGCGAGCAGAGGTTGGTCATGGGCTTCCCCCACCACTCCAGTTGCTCGGATACGGGCATCAGCCGTTGAATTTGCAAGAATATAGGTTATCGTCAGACTTTCCTGTAGACCGGCTGTGTCGAATATTGGACAAAGGCATTTGAGTGTTTTATTAAGTAACTAGGTTTCATTATTTCTTTTTCACAAGTTGTTGTAAGTGACTTATTTAGACAGAGGTCATGATTTTTGTCAGCCGGCCGGGGTGGCCGAGCGGTTCTAGGCGCTCCAGTCTGGAACCGCGAGACCGCTACGGTCGCAGGTTCGAATCCTGCCTCGGGCATGGATGTGTGTGATGTCCTTAGGTTAGTTAGGTTTAAGTAGTTCTACGTTTTAGGAGACAGATATCCTCAGAAGTTAAGTCCATAGTGCTAGAGAGCCATTTGAACCACTTTTATCAATTTAGAATTGGGACTTGACTATGTGGCAGCTAGGCAAAATCATGTGGCTTCCAAATTATAATTTTCGCCCTCCTTAGATACAATACCTTGTTCAGCTCTTATGTTATCGGATTCTAAATTGTCCTATTTATCATATGAAGATGTTAAAGAACATTTTTAAAGAGATTTTGAATGCATTTCTTCAAACAGAATCAGGTCGTTTGAGAGCGTTGTAACAAGCGTACTTGAGCCTCCCTTTCAAAATAATTCTAATCTATACCCGCCGCTTCACGGCAGACATTACAAATTTGGCCAGCTTAAAACAGACGTGCGTGGAAGCTTTTTCTGGGCTTCATCAAGCGTACGTTGGATTTCGATCTGCTGAAAACGGTACAGATTTTTAGTGCATATCTGCAACCATTTTCGTCTACAAACCGCTCAACCCAATAACATTTTTCGAGGAGCTTCACGCATGTAAAATGCGGGCACAGAGCCCTGCTCATTGCTTAATCCACGAAAGACTGTGTATACTTTTGTCTTACGTAGCTATTGTAGAGTTTGCCTTTCTGTTCCTCTCTTGAGATTTCGTATTATGATAGTTTGCTTTTGAACCCCAACGGTGAGCACATGCTATCCGTAAGTTACCTCCCTTTTACCCGCAGCGTGATGACTGAGTGTTGTGTGATGTCCTTAGGTTAGTTAAGTTTAAGTAGTTCTAAGTTCTTGGGGACTGATGACCATAGATGTTAAGTCCCATAGTGCTCAGAGCCCTTTTTTTTACCCGCAGCACCGTGCTAGATAAAACCAACAGTTCAACATATTATCAATTAGTTTTGTGTAAAAATGCAAAGGAATATTTTGAGCCTCCAAAGAGTAAGAGACTCAATTTCTTTGTCAATTGTTTGACTGGTTTTACTGATGGATGTCGTTAAAATGATCCCAATTCCCTTTCACCTACATCATTTAAAAGCCCTTGCCTGAAAGAGATACCCTTTTTTGTAAGCATTTGAACAATATACTGAATATCTAAGAGGTAAAGATACTAGTACACAAAACATTAATTCAAATCCATGGCAAAATTCTACCTAAGCAAAAGCACGTAACATTCTCAGACCATCCCAAATTTTCTATTTTTGCGTTATCCGTTGCGTGTTTTAATAATATCCGTGGGTACGTAACGGTAACAGGGAACAACTTCAGTCGAGTCTAGATTGAATTAATACACAGGTGGGCCACACTTCCTTTCACTTATGGGCGCAAAAACAGTCAGGGAAGTTTCCGTAACCAACAGAGAAACATGTTTACGATTCTTTATGAAAGGACGCCCAATCAGCTATAATTTAAACAGAGTATAAGTTACACAGGTCTGCAAAAAAATATTTTTTGAAAGTTGTTTGAAATTTGATAACTGAATTTTATGTACTTTTCAGCGCTGATTTCAAAAATGCAATCTATTTATTTATTTATTTATTTATTTTTTTGGTATCACGTCAGGTTTTCTCCCAAAAAAGGGAGAATTTTTGGGTATAATACTAAAAGTTGAGAAATTTATCACATTCTTTCCAACGTTATAAAATTTGATTGTATTTATAAATCATGTTCTAAACTACATTTCCAGTACACTTCCATTTCTCTTTACGCTCATAAGTCCTTATAATAACGCTTTCGCTTTCTGTAGAAGCTTCTTTTATTGCTTTTCCAGCTGTGGACTGTTGGAAGATCATCTCTTTTTATCATACAGCAGTAGTCCGCTTCTTTCCATTTCTTTGATGTCTTGGTGGAATCTTTCGCCGTGCTCTTCACTTACATCACCAAGGTTCGCAGGGAAGTAGTCAAGATGTGAGTGGAGAAAATGAACTTTAATGTTCATGTTACAGCCCACATTCTTAAAGTTGTCGAGCATGTCCACGACGATTGTCTTGTAGTTTGGATCCTTTTTGTTTCCTAGGAAAACGGTAACAACCAATTTAAAAGATGTCCATGCTGACTTTTCTTTTGTTTCTATTTTGTTCACAAAGTTGGAATATGTCATTAGTTTTCTAATGTCTGGTCCGACAAGGATTCCTTCCTTTAATTTTGCCTCGGATAAACCAGGAAACTGTCAACAAAGATATCTGAAACATCCCCCTTCTTTTGGCAATGCCTTAACAAATTGGTTCATCAGCGCGAGCTTAATGTGAAGGGGTGGAAGTAACACCTTTCTGGGATCCTCAAGGCTTTTCCTCTCGACATTTTTAATTCCTATCTGTAAGGTTTTTCCCAAGGTCCAAGCATTTTTATGTAGTGTTGCTTTTTGTCTCTACTGTCCCATTCACGGAGAAAGCAAGGGAACTTTGTGTAGCCACTTTGTTCAGCAAGAAGCATTGAAATCACTTTTAAATCACCACATAGTATCCATTTGTGGTCTCAATAGCAGAGTTTGCTTGAAACCAGTTCAAGGTTTTCGTAACATTCTTTTAAGTAAACCAGGTGTCCAACTGTTATAGAAACATACTTATTGCCATTGCGTAGAAGTACTGCTTTATGGCTTCTTTTTGAAGAATCAATAAAAAGTCTCCACCACTCATCAGGAGCATATTCTACTTTGAAAAGTGCCATAAGCCCAGGAACATCACTGCAAAACACCAGGTCACCTGCTTGAGAGAAGAAAGATACAAACTCCTTTTCTCTCGATCGATACCATGAAAAGGATGTACCCGGAGCCAACATATGTTTATCTTCCAATCTAGATCCTAAAACCTCTGCCGATTCTTTAGAAAGGCCTAGGTCTCTAACAAAATCGTTCAGATCAGATTGTGAGAATGGAATGGGATCGGTTGTGCCAGGTCGCAACAATTTCTGTCTTCTTCACTACCACCTTGTTGAACCAATAGCTCGTGATCATATATATCATCCAAATAATCTGGAGGAGAGGGTATTGGGTGAATGGCTGATTGAATGTTAGGGTAAGAAATATCCGTTGCAAGAACAAAAATAGCAATCATCACTATAATTTTTGGGCTCCCTCCAAACCATTGGTATTCCAAAACGTAAGGACTACTTTTTACGTTGAAACCATTGCCTCAGTTCTTCAACACACACTGAACAAATTTTGTGTGAGGCCAATGGCTTATCTTGATCGCCTAACTTTATACCAAAAAAGGCGAAATATTCTTTTTCAACAAAATCCGAAATGTTTCTTTGTTGCTTTTTAACGGTATAGCTACCACAAATGTAGCAGAAGCAATCTGGCGAGTTTATACATCCTCTGGTAGCCATTGTCCATTGTCCATAAAACAACTTCATAACACAAGAAAACAGTCACTACTTTAAAGCACTAGTAACAACACCTGAACAGCACAGGGTGAAGAGGTACTGTGAGCTGAAGGACAATAGCAGAATCTCACTGGTTGGTGATGGCAGGGGGGAAGGTAGCACGACAGACAGGCACTGACGTGAAAATACTGCTGGTTTATCCTAATTACTTCTTATTTTATGTATATCTAGTATCAAAACGGCTAAATAACAGTTTGAGATCCTAAAAAACAAAATTCAAACTCATTAGAGTGCTGAAATATCGAAAACAGCTAAAACTAGACAAGCAGTTTGTGAAATAACTGTAAGTGATGGAATTTTTTCACTATTTTACCCGAAATCAGCGTTGAAAACACTATAAAAATCACTTCATAAACTTGAAACAATTTTTATGTCGCAGACCTGTGTAATCGCCCTCGTAGTCTCAATGATAATCAAAAAATAAAGATACACAAATGAATAGAGAAGTAAGAACAGGAGGGATACACCACCTCCAACTGTTTGGCTCAATGAAGGACGCTCTCTGCGGGAAGCAGGTACACGGATGGTAGGAGGAGGGGGGTTAATGAAGCAGCAAGCCGTTGGCTCCAACATTGACCAGTAGAGTGGTCCCATGAGGGCACACAGACCCTCCCAGTGACGTGGCGTAAGACCGTCACATTGAACGAAGATTACGTTGAAAAATGGGGTTTTGTAGGCAGAAGAGTGGTGTATAATATGGTGCATTGAAATCCTGAATGAAACCAACGTGCTTTCAGAAAAAAATATGTGTTGCGTTACGTACTGAACGCCGCTCGTACAGCGCGTTTTGAAACAATTTTTACATAGTGGAAACACGTACACTTTCTTAGAGTAGCTTACATACATTTCCTAACCAAAGACCGCGTTTCATTGGTAGAACACATACAAGATGAAACAGAATTACTAAAGAGACTGCCTGCGTTACACTTGTCCGTCTTCTTATGGAATATTTCTGCACCGTATTGGATCCTTACCAGATAGGATTGACGGAGGACATCGCAAAAGTTCATAAAAGGGTAGATTGTTTTGTATTATATCGAAATAGGGGAGAGAGTATCACGGATGTGATATGCGAGTTGGGGTGCAATCATTAAAACAACGGCGTTTTTCGTTGTTGTGAGATGTTTTCACAAAATTTCAATCACCAACTTTCTCATCCGAATGCAAAAAAAAAAAAAGAAATCGGTTGGTGCTCACGTACATAGTCAGAAATGGTCATCACAGTAATATAAAAGAAATCAGCACTCGCAAGGGAAGATTTTTTCGAGGAGTGGAACCCTAGATAAATAGTTAAACATCTTTTGATAAATCCTATGTTTGGCACTTACGTGTGAATTAAAGAGCAATCATGTATGTGTAGTCGTCGATATTACCAGTAGCCTCGTTACCTGCTGGTGGCGACCGTTCTGGCAGCTCAACTTCCTTTGGACTTGTTGCTTCTATCAGGCAAGCCATTAGAAACGACCAATTGAAACTACCCTCCACCCAATACTTTGGAAAAAAACTGATGATAACAACTAAAGAACTAAAAACATTAAAAACTGAGGGTGGAGAGATGAGAAGGAATAACAGGAATGAAAAGAAACGAAATATATGTAAAATTTTCAGCTTTGCACACCTCGTGGTTAACCACACCTGATGATGATCAATAGGTGATAGTAGTTAGTAATCATCTGTGACTAATTGCAGATTGCTGTTAAAATAAACATGTTTTTAAGATATCATTATTACAAAAATGTGTGGAAGAGGCTAGATATACTGTTTCAATTTTTTTTCAGTAATGAACCATGGACCTAGCCGTTGATGGGGAGGCTTGCGTGCCTCAGCGATACAGATAGCCGCACCGTAGGTGCAACCACAACGGAGGGGTATCTGTTGAGAGGCCAGACAAACGCGTGGATCCTGAAGAGGGGCAGCAGCCTTTTCAGTAGTTGCAGTGGCAACAGTCTGGATGATTGACTGATCTGGCCTTGTAACACTAACCAAAACGGCCTTGCTGTGCTGGCACTGCGAACGGTTTTTCCCGAGGGCATGCACCTTCACTGTATAGTTAATGATGATGGCGTCCTCTTGGGTAAAATGTTCCGGAGGTAAAATAGTACCCCATTCGGATCTCCGGGTGGGGACTACTCAAGAGGACATCGTTATCAGGAAAAAGAAAACTGGCGTTCTACGGATCGGAGCGTGGAATGTCAGATCCCTTAATCGGGAAGGTACGTTAGAGTATTTAAAAAGTGAAATGGGTAGGTTAAAGTTAGATTCAGTGGGAATTAGTGAAGTTCGGTGGCAGGAGGAACAAGACTTCTGGTCAGGTGAATACAGGGTTATAAATACAAAGTCAAATAGGGGTAATGCATGAGTAGGTTTAATAATGAATAAAAAAAATAGGAATGCGGGTAAGCTACTACAAACAGTATAGTGAACGCATTATTGTGGCCAAGATAGACACGAAGCCCACGCCTACTACAGTAGTAGAAGTTTATATGCCAACTAGCTCTGCAGATGACGAAGAAATTGAAGAAATGTATGATGAAATAAACGAAATTATTCAGATAGTGAAGAGAGACGAAAATTTAATAGTCATGGGTGACTGGAATTCGGTAGTAGGAAAAGGGAGAGGAGGGAACGTAGTAGGTGAATATGGATTGGGGGTAAGAAATGAAAGAGGAAGACACCTGGTAGAAAACACTTCGTTCAAGTATCATAAAAGAAGGTTATATACATGGAAGAAGCCTGGAGATACTAAAAGGTATCAGACAGATTATATAATGGTAAGACAGAGATTTAGGAACCAGGTTTTAAATTGTAAGACATTTCCAGGGACAGATGTGGACTCTGACCACAATCTATTGGTTATGAGCTGTAGATTAAAACTGAAGAAACTGCAAAAAGGTGGGAATTTAAGGAGATGGGACCTGGATAAACTGAAGGAACCAGAGGTTGTAAAGAGTTTCAGGAAGAGCATAAGGGAACAATTGACAGGAATGGGGGAAAGAAATACAGTAGAAGACGAATGGGTAGCTTTGAGGGATGAAATAGTGAAGGCAGCAGAGGATCAAATAGGTAAAAAGACGAGGACTACTAGAATTTCCTTGGGTAACAGAAGAAATATTGAATTTATTTGATGGAAGGCGAAAATATAAAAATGCAGTAAATGAAGCAGGCAAAAACGTCTCTCAAATGATATCGATAGGAGGTGCAAAATGGCTAAGCAGTGATGGCGAGAGGACAAATGTAAGGATGTAGAGGCTTATCTCACTGGGGGTAAGATACTGCATACAGGAAAATTAAAGAGACCTTTTGAGAAAAGAGAACCACTTGCACGAATATCCAGAACTCAGATGGAAACCCAGTTCTAAGCAAAGAAGGGAAAGCAGAAAGGTGGAAGGAGTATATAGAGGGTCTATACAGAGGCGATGTACTTGAGGACAATACTATGGAAATGAAAGAGGATGTAGATGAAGATGAAATGGGAGATATGATACTGCGTGAAGAGTTTGACAGAGCACTGAAAGACCTGAGTCGAAAAAAGGCACCGGGATTAGACAACATTCCATTAGAACTACTGACGGCCTTCGGAGAACCAGTCCTGTCAAAACTCTAGTATCTGGTGAGCAAGATGTATGAGGCAGGCGAAATACCCTCAGACTTCAAGAAGAATATAATAATTCCAATCCCAAAGAAAGGAGGTGTTCACAGATGTGAAAATTACCGAACTATCAGTTTAATAAGTCACGGCTGCAAAATACTAACGCGATTTCCTTACAGACGAATGGAAAAACTAGTAGAAGCCGACCTTGGGGAAGATCAGTTTGGATTCCGTAGAAATATTGGAACACGTGAGGCCATACTGACCCTACGGCTTATCTTAGAAGCTAGATTAAGAAAAGGCAAACCTACGTTTCTAGCATTTGTAGACTTAGAGAAAGCTTTTGACTATGTTGACTGGAATACTCTCTTTCAAATTCTAAAGGTGGCAGGGGTAAAATACAGGGAGCGAAAACCTATTTACAATTTGTACAGAAACCAGATGGCAGTTATAAGAGTTGAGGGGCATGAAAGGGAAGCAGTGGTTGGGAAGGGAGTGAGACAGGGTTGTAGCCTGTCCCCGATGTTATTCAATCTGTATATTGAGCATGCAGTAAAGGAAACAAAAGAAAAATTATTAGTAGGTTTTAAAATCCATGGAGAAGAAATAAAAACTTTGAGGTTCGCCGATGACATTGTAATTCTGTCACAGACAGCAAAGGACTTGGAAGAGCAGTTGAACGGAATGGACAGTGTCTTGAAAGGAGGATTAAAGAAAAACATCAACAAAAGCAAAAGGAGGATAATGGAACGTAGTCGAATTAAGTCGGGTGATGCTGAGAGAATTAGATTAGGAAATGATACACTTAAAGTAGTAAAGTAGTTTTGCTATTTGGGGAGTAAAATAACTGATGATGGTCGAAGTAGAGAGGATATAAAATGTAGACTGGCAATGGCACGGAAAGCGTTTCTGAAGAAGAGAAGTTTGTTAACATCGAGTATAGATTTAAGTGTCAGGAAGTCGTTTCTGAAAGTATTTGTATGGAGTGTAGCCATGTATGGAAGTGAAACATGGACGATAAATAGTTTAGATAAGAAGAGAATAGAAGCTTTCGAAATGTGGTGCTACAGAAGAATGCTGAAGATGAGACGGGTAGATCACATAACCAATGAGGAGGTGCTGAATAGGATTGGGGAGAAGAGAAGTTTGTGGCACAACTTGAATAGAAGAAGGGACCGGTTGGTAGAACATGTTCTGAGGCATCAAGGGATCACCAATTTAGTATTGGAGGGCAGCGTGGAGGGTAAAAATCGTAGAGGGAGACCAAGAGACGAATACACCAAGCAGATTCAGAAGTATGTAGGTTGCAGTAGGTACTTGCAGATGAAGAAGCTTGCACAGGATAGAGTAGCATGGAGAGCTGCATCAAACCAGTCTCAGGACTGAAGACCACAACAATAACAACGACAACAAGTAATTTCAGTGATTGGTGTACTTAACGTGCAGTTCGTGCTTCGCTCTAGATTGAGGAGCCTCGTGGACCCTACAACTAGTCTGTTATGTACTGGAGGGTAGGTGAGCTTTTGAAACGAAGACAAAGTGACGATCTACTGGAGAACATTTTTGGCTGCATTTCCATCCTGCTATCGAGCCTTTCACCTCCTCTCCGGCATGTCACATCCTTTTGCCGTGGGCAGGCAATACTTGGCAACTTTGCTCTGTTTTGGCTGTCTGTGATAAGACTGAAGCCACTTTATTCAGTACGAAAAATTTATACTCATTACACATTCTCTCGTAGGTAGCAGTGGCCTGAAGCTGCACCCTCCCATTTGTAACCAAGGGTTCATAAACTGGATATTCCAGCTGGACTTGTTCTGGTTTACTTAAGGCTCCGCCGACCTTCTCCGCCGAGTGGTTCTAGGCGCTTCAGTCTGGAACCGCGCGACCTCTACGGTCACATGTTCGAATCCTGCCTCGGGCATGAATGGTATGATGTCCGTAGGTTAGTTAGGTTTATGTAGTTCTAATTTCTAGGGGACTGATGACCTCAAATGTTAAGTCCCATAGTGCTCAGAGCCATTTGAACCATTTGCACCATTTGATCTTGAGACTCGAGACTCACAGCTGAGTTGTTTTTTTTTCTGGATTCTGCGTAATACGGATAGAATGACTGAAAGTAAGATTACCAGCTGTGAAAAACAGAAATAATTATAATTGTGCGTGCGTTCTTTGAAGGTGCCTTAACTGGATTATTTCTCTCTCATTGTTTACCTTTTTCCTACTTTAGCATCTTCCTTTTCTTTGCGGGCATCGTCTTTTCCTCATAGTCTTCTTTCTCTCGGTCGTTATTACTTCACCGACAGTGCACGTGAGACAAAATGTAATTCTATATTTTATTTTTATTTTTTTATCTGCCTCTTGTAAGGTCAACAGTCTTCTGACTGGTTTTGTACAACCCGCCACGATGTTATCCACTGTGTCGACCTTTACATCTCCGAGTAGTATATGCATCCAACATCTTCCATTATTTATTCGATATCAATCCCTGTTTCCCTCTACAATTTTTTTTCTGTCTTCGGGTCCATTTAGTTCCATTGAAATTATACCCTGATGACTTAACATATGTCCTATCATCCAGTGCATCTAAGCAGTTTTCACAGACGTGTCTTTATTGGGGGGCCCTGAGAGTAATCTCCTAATTTCTCAACTTATCAGTCCGCCTATTCTTAAACATCCTCGCACAGCACTACTTCTCAGACACATCGATGCTCTTCCTTTTTGTCGCAGTCGATGGATCACTTCCATACAATAGTGCACCACATTCTCGGAACTTCCTTATCAGTTCGACACTAGTAAGCTTGACTTAGCGGGAAATGTCCTTTCTTGCGCTAATTTGCTTCTTATGTTCTCCTTGCTTCGTCCATCTTTCATTATTTTACTTCCAAGACAGCAGAATTACTTCACTTGTGACTACACCTTATCAATTTCGTAGATCTTGAGCTCATTTGACCATTCCATGCAAGGGGAAATGTGATTTTTCCTTACTTTCACAGAGGATATAAATGCCGTTAACGTATCCTATGGTTGATGCACATACAGCTACAATTTTAATCCCTCTCTTAAGGCATTTTTTTTATCCGCTGTCGCTTCGTCGGTCTACAACAGTGGTGGAAAACCGCATACTTGCCTTACGCTCTTTTTAACCCGAGCGTTTCTTTCTTGACCATAAGTTCCTATTGTCCCCTCTACGCTTTTGTGGGTAATCTGGATATATTCTCTGTAGCTTACACCTACTTCTCTGAGACCTTCTAACATCATAGGCTGTTGTACGTTGTCGAACACTTTTACCACGCCGACCAATCCCACAAAGAAGCGTCAGTGTCTCTTGTCCCTATTATTTAAAGCCAATTACACTAAACTCGAAAATTACCCAGCGAGCGATGCATGTTGGGGATTACTGGCAGAGGAAGGAAAACAAGGAACAAAAAGATTGGAGTGGAAGGCGTTATATGAGTGTATTGAAGATGAGATGACGGAACATGTAACCAAGCGAACATTCGTTGAATGGATCAAAGAAATTCTTTATTTAATTAAGAGACGACGACCGAATGGAAAGTGGGGAGGCAACAGAGATACTACAGTACATGGAAAAGTTAATCCAGGAGAGGGTCTAAAATGGCTGAGCTTGATAAGATACCTCGTATAAAATTGAGCAGTGTACAAGCATACAACGAACAGGCGCCAGATTGAATTAGAGAAAGACAAAACACAAAATACTACTTAATTAATGACAGCCGACTTTCGAGTCTTATCATAGCGCTATAGCTTGCTGGTACCAGTATGCTACTGGCCATTAAAATTGCTACACCACGAAGATGACGTGCTACAGACGCGAAATTTAACCGACAGGAACAAGATGCTGTGATATGCAAATGATTAGCTTTTCAGAGCATTCACACAATGATGGCGCCGGAGGCGACACCTACAACGTGCTGACACGAGGAAAGATGCCAACCGATTTCTCATACACAAACAGCAGTTGACCGGCGTTGCCTGGTGAAACGTTGTTGTGATGCCTCGTGTAAGGGGGAGAAATCGTACCATCACGTTTCCGTCTTTGATAAAGATCGGATTGTAGCCTAACGTGATTGCGGTTTATCGTATCGTGACATTGCTGCTCGCGTTGGTCGAGATGCAACGACTTTTAGCAACATATGGAATCGGTGTGTTCAGGACGGTAATACGGAACGCCGTGCTGGATCCCAACGGCCTCGTATCACAAGTAGTAGAGATGACAGGCATCTTATCCGCATGGCTGTAACGGATCGTGCAGCCACGTCTCGATCCCTGAGTCAACAGATGGGGACGTTTGCAAGACAACAAACATCTGCACGAACAGTTTGACGACGTTTGCAGCACCATGGACTATGAGCTCGGAGACCATGGCTGCAGTTTACCTTGACGCTGCGATGGTGTACTCAACGACAAACATGGGTGCACGAATGGCAAATCCTCATTTTTTCGGATGAATCCAGGTTCTGTTTACAGCATCATGAAGGTCGCATCCGTCTTTGGCGACATCGCGGTGAACGCACATTGGAAGCGTCTATTCGTCATCGCCATACTGGCGTATCACCTGGCGTGATGGTATGAGGTGCCATTGGTTACACGGTCACCTCTTGTTCGCATTGACGGCACTTTTTGAACAGTGGACGTTACATTTCAGATGTGTTTCGACCCGTGGCTCTACCCTTCATTCATTCCCTGCGAAACCTACATTTTAGCAGGATAATGCACGACCGCAGGTCCTGTACGGGCCTTTCTGGATACAGAAAATGTTCGACTGCTGCCCTGGCCAGCACGTTCTCCAGATCTCTCACAAAATGAAAACGTCTGGTAATTGGTAGCCGAGCAACTGGCTCGTCACAATACGCCAATCACTACTTTTGATGAACTGTGGTGTCGTGTTGAAGCTGCATGGGCAGCTGTACCTGTACTCGCCATCCAAGCTCTGTTTGATTCAAAGCCCAGGCGTCTCAAGGCAGTTATTACGGCCAGAGGTGGTTGTTCTGGGTACTGATTTCTCAGGATCTATGCACCCAATTTGCGTGAAAATGTCATCTGCATTTCTTCTTGGTGTAGCAATTTTAAGGGCCAGTAGTGTAATTTTAAATACAAAACATGGAGCATGTGCGATCATGGCCATCTGGTAGAGGATGTTTCCTATACATTTACAGAAGGTTTAAGAAGGTAGAGAAAGCTCATCTTGCCACACTGGTCTTGAATCTGTCCTCATAAAATAGACCCAAGATGACGGCAGAATAGTTACATTTGTCCAGAGAATTGGAAAATTCATTGAAGTGAGTGGTGGGATTCATGAAAATCAACTTTGAAGCTAATCATTTGCCTTCTGTGAGTATTTATTTTGGTTAAATTGGAACAAATCTATCTCTGTAAATAACAAAAAGTGGACACATTTCACACAGAACGTTTTTTTCTTTTTCGAACATACTTACAATGAGGTGACAAAAGTCATGGGATACCTCCCAATGTCGTGTCGGTCCTCTGTTTGCCCGGCGTAGTGCAGCAGCTCGACGTGCTATGGGCTCAACAAGTGACTGGAGTGCCTCTGCAGAAATACTGAGCCATGCTACCTCTATAACCGTCCGTAATTGTGGAAGTGTAGCCAGTGTAGGATGATGTGCACGAACTGACTCCTAGATCATACCTCATAAATTTTCGATTGCATTCATATCGGGAGATATCGGTGGCCAAATCATTTGCTAAAACTGTCAAGAATGTTCTTCGTACCAATCGTGAACATCTGTGACCCGATCACATGGTGTATTGTCATCCATAAAACGTCCTTAGTTATTTGCGAATATGAAGTCCATGAATGGCTGCAAATAGTCTGGAAGTAGCTGAATATAGCACCAGAGCACCTATTCCATTCGATGTAAACATAGCCCACGCCATTATGAAGCCACCACCACCTTCATCTACATCTACATCTACATGTACATGGATACTCTGCAAATCACATTTAAGTGCGTGGCAGAGGGTTCATCGAACCACATTCACAATTCTTATTACTCCAGCCTCGTATAGCGCACGGAAAGAACGAACACCTATATCTTCCCGTACTAGTTCTGATTTCCCTTACTTTATCGTGGTGATGGTTTCTCCCCATGTAGGTCGGTGTCAACAAAATATTTTCGCATTCGGAGGAGAAAGTTGGTGATCGGAATTTCGTGAAAAGATTCCGTCGCAACGAAAAACGCCTTTCTTTTCATGATGTCCATCCCAAATCCTGTATCATTTCTGTGACACTCTCAACCATATTTCACGATAATACAAAACGGGCTGCCCTTCTTTGAACTATTTTGATCTACTCCGTCAGTCCTGTCTGGTGAGGATCCCACACCGCGGAGCAGTATTCTATAAAAGGACGGACAAGCGTAGTGTAGGCAGTCTCCATAGTAGATCTGTTACATTTTCTAAGTGTCCTGTCAATAAAACACAGTCTTTGGTTAGCCTTCCCCACAACATTTTCTGTGTGTTCCTTCCAATGTAAGTAAATCCAAATAAAGTGCATGCCCAAGGTTATAAGATAAGAAGAGACAAAGGGGCTGTAGTGATATCAAACCGGTAGTAATCCAGATCAAAGTGTAAGTATATTGTCTGTGAGTCTGCAAACAGGCGCACACGCCGGCTGTCTGTGTGAGTGTGTCCTATTCGTGAAATTCTTTGACATTCGTAATATGATGTACACACATATTGTTTGGTTTTTGGTTCTCAGGGCCGGCCGTTATAGCCCACCGGTTCTAGGCGCTTCAGTCTGGAACCGCGCGACAGCTACGTTCGTAGGTTCGAATCCTGCCTCGGCCATGGATGTGTGTGATGTCCTTAGGTTAGTTAGGTTTAAGTAGTTTTACGTCTAGGGGTCTGATGACCTCAGATGTTAAGTCCCATAGTGGTCAGAGCCATTTGAACCATTTGAATGAGCAGACTCTCCACTTCTAAAGTATTCGAAAGAGAAATACGACGAATTTTTTATGACATGTAATAGCAAATGATCTGGAAGAGCAGTTCAACGGAATGGACAGTGTCTTGAAAGAAGGATATAAGATGAACATAAACAAAAGCAAAACCAGGATAATGGAATGTTGTCGAATGAAATCGGATGTTGCTGGCGGAATTAGATTAGGAAATGAGACACGTTAAGTTGTAAATGAGTTTGCACGGTGGCTTATCGACGACATGGGTACATGGCTGCGTGAGTTCTGCGGCCGGCCGCGGTGGCCGTGCGGTTCTGGCGCTGCAGTCCGGAACCGCGGGACTGCTACGGTCGCAGGTTCGAATCCTGCCTCGGGCATGGGTGTGTGTGATGTCCTTAGGTTAGTTAGGTTTAAGTAGTTCTAAGTTCTAGGGGACTTATGACCTAAGATGTTAAGTCCGATATTGCTCAGAGCCATTTTTTGAGTTCTGCACCACACTCGAACCATAACATCAGCTCTTATCAAATGAAATCTGAACTCAAGTGACCAGGCCACGGTTCTCCAGTTGTCTAGGGACCACCGACATGGTCACGAGCCCAGGAGAGGCTCTGCACACGATGTCCCGCTGTGAGCAAACGCACTCGGGTCGGTCGTCTGCTACCATAGCCCAGCAGTGCAACATTTCGCCGCACTGTCCTAATGGATACGTTCTTCGTACGTCCCACATTTATTTCTGCGGTTATTTCACGCAGAGTTTTTTTGTCTGTTAGAGATGACAACTCTACGCAAACGCCGCTGCTCTCGTTGACTAAATGAAGGCCGTCGGCGAGGTAATGCGTGAAATTTTGTATTCTCGGCCTGCTCTTGGCACAGTGGATCTCGCAATATTGAATTCCGTAACGGGTTTCCGAATTTTGACTAAAGTTCAGTCTTGATCACTCATGTATGTTTTAATGATATAGTTGACTGCGTAGCAGCGAGGAGAGCTCCGCCTACCATCCTAAGGGAGCCATGGGTCTGATGATGGTTCTGTAGAAAGAACCGAAAGCGGTTACCTATATCATTAAAACATACATGAGTGATCAAGACTGAACTTTAGTCAAAATATAACAATTAATTGATCACTGCTTTCCAAAAATGTTTACCAAAAGGGTTTCCGAATGCCCCATGAGTCTAACTACAACTACCATTTCACGTTCAAAGCCTGTCAATTCTCGTCATGTGACCATACTTGCGTCGTAAATCTTTTCGCGTAGATCACCAGAGTACAAATGACAAACCCGTCAGCGCACTGCCCTTTCACACCTTGTTTAGGCGATACTAGCACCCTCTGAATATGTGGATATCGGTATCCAAGGACTTCAGCCACATCAGAGTATACTAGCACTTCCGCAATTTTTTGCTGCTCCTCCTCATATAAACTTGATATACAGAGGGGTCCAAAAAAATGCTTACACTGTTAAAAATTCCCTAACTGGCAAACTAATTGACGGTGCTGTCTTATCTTTGCTAGTGTAATAGTTTGTAGTTCCGGCAATCGCCACACAAGCGTTGTATTGCGTTTGTTTTGTCAGATGACAGTCGCCAGATAGTCAGTGTTTTGTTCTTAGTTGCACCTAGTTACTCGAGTAAACATTGCTGGCGCAATGAGTATCATACAGACCCACCGAGACTTTTAACGATTCGTCGCTTTCGAGACAAATTTGAAGCCGAAGGCTGTGTAAAAGATGTACACAAACAACGATCTGGACGACCTGTAACAGTAAGAAGTCCAGCTAACTCCCGTCGTGTGTTACAGCAATTCACTCGCTCACCACAGAAGTCCGTGAAACAGTATGCCCGTGAAACTGGAGTGAGTCGCTCAAGTCTTGGGCGAATTTTGAAGACAGCAAAGTGGAAGTGCTACATCCCACGATTTCTACACGCAATGAACGAGGACGGCCCAGATCGTTGAATGGAGTACTGCGAGTGGTTTACTAACATGCTGAGCAACGACGAAGAGTTTGCAGAGATGATTTTGTGGTCTGATGACGCACAGTTCAAACTCAATGGTACAGTAAATCGCCACAATTGCATCGACTGGGCCGCCGAAAATCCGAACTTCCATGTAGACAAAACCGTGAATTTGCCAGGAGTAAATGTGTGGTGTGGGTTGTCTTACCGGGGCTTGATTGGGCAATCCTCCTTTAACGGCACAGTTACTGGTGATGTGTACCTTCAGAAGCTTCAGACATCTATTTTACCTGCCATCCGAGACTTGTATGGAGACGGAAGAGTTTACTTTCAACAAGATGGTGCCCCAGCCCACTACCAAAATCGTGTTATGGCGTATCTCTACCAGGAAGATGTATATGCCGTAGATGTGCTGTGGAGTATCCACCACGTTCCCCAGACCTAACTCCTCTGGACTTTTACCTGTGGGGAACACTAAAGGACGTCGTTCATCGACAAAAGCGGTGGTGGTGGTGGTTAGTGTTTAACGTCCCGTCGACAACGAGGTCATTAGAGACGGAGCGCAAGCTCGGGTTAGGGAAGGATTGGGAAGGAAATCGGCCGTGCCCTTTCAAAGGAACCATCCCGGCATTTGCCTGAAACGATTTAGGGAAATCACGGAAAAACTAAATCAGGATGGCCGGAGACGGGATTGAACCGTCGTCCTCCCGAATGCGAGTCCACTGCGCCACCTCGCTCGGTTCGACAAAAGCCACGTACATTGAATGAACTTCGAGAATCCATCGTACATTCATGTGCAAATATCCAACTGAACACGTTGCAGCCAGTAGTTCGTGCTGCACTTCGGCGGCCTCGTTTGTGTGTGGATGTTAATGGTGACCATTTCGAACACCTACAATCATATCTTTAAGTTTGACTTTAAGCAACACTTTCACCAAAAATGAGACAACTCCGTCAATTAGCTTGCAAGTTATGGACTTTTAAACAGTGGATACATTTTTTTGGACCCCTCTGTATTTGGTAATCAACTGACCAACAATAACTAATGTTAAAAATGATCAATAAATGATTTTAAAATGTAGCATGGTTACTGCTTAAGAACACAGACGTTAAGCAAGACATTAACCACTGCAGTACTCTTGTCTCACGGGTCGTGCATTACGCGACATTCAGAAGAGGAGAGCCGCGGCCGTATAGAAGGGCCCACGTCGGTCGCCCGAGTAGGAAGCATAACGGCGCGCTGTGAAGGGCGAAAGAGCTGGCTGGCGGGATCTGTGAAAGTTGCGGAGACAAACTTTGTGGCGGAGAGCGCCTGCGAGTCTGCAAACAGGCGCACACGCCGGCTGTCGGGGCTTCCTATTCAGCAGGGGCGCGCGCAGCGGGTCGGCGAACCGCGTGTTGACACAGGAAGGCAGGCAGGCAGGCCTGTGCGGGTCCCGGCTTCCGTGTGACGGCTCGCTCATCGCTGTCCGCGCCCGCAAATGCCTCCCGAGCAACGAATACAGCACCCGCCGAGACAGTCGTCAGGCTTCACTGCTCCTCTTCCAATTTCTCTTCCGAGAATCCAACAGTGAAGCACTGCAGTACTCACATCTCCGTTTCTTTCTGCGTATATTTACCTGTTAGTTGAAACTCGTTCAGTGTTGAAATAGCGCTAGTGGTATACAAAAAAGGCATGTGCAGTTAGGCAGCTGACTAATGTACAGTTAAAATAACTAACGACTTTGGTCAGTTCGGCCCACACAGGCTTTACTGGCACAGCAGCTAGCACTTCACTGTGTGGCTTCCAGTACTTAGGTGAAAATGTGTGAACTGCCATATACTGCGCGTTCAACGCAGATTATGGGAATAAAAACTAAAAACGCTCTTTATCAGAAAGTTTACATTTGATTGCGATGCTGCAGCGGATATGCGACTCCCATGTGGGTATACAGGGTGAGTCACCTAACGTTACCGCTGGATATATTTCGTAAACCACATCAAATACTGACGAATCGATTCCACAGACCGAACGTGAGGAGGGGGGCTAGTGTAATTGGTTAATACAAACCATTACAAAAATGCACAGAAGTAAGTTTTTTAACACAAACCAACGTTTTTTTTAAATGGAACCCCGTTAGTTTTGTTAGCACATCTGAACATATAAACAAATACGTAACAGTGCCGTTTGTTGCATTGTAAAATGTTAATTACATCCGGAGATATTGTAACCTAAAGTTGACGCTTGAGTACCACTCCTCCGCTGTTCGATCGTATGTATCGGAGAGCGCCAAATTACGTAGGGATCCAAAGGGAACGGTGATTGACCTTAGCTACAGTAGAGACTGGAACAGCACATTACGTCCACATGCTAACACCTTTTTATTGGTCTTTTTCACTGACGCACATGTACATTACCATGAGGGGTGAGGTACACGTACACACGTGGTTTCCGTTTTCGATTACGGAGTGGAATAGAGTGTGTCCCGACATGTCAGGCCAAGAGATGTTCAATGTGGTGGCCATCATTTGCTGCACGCAATTGCAATCTCTGGCGTAATGAATGTCGTACACGCCGCAGTACATCTGGTGTAATGTCGCCGCAGGCTGCCACAATACGTTGTCTCATATCCTCTGGGGTTGTAGGCACATCACGGTACACATTCTCCTTTAACGTACCCCACAGAAAGAAGTCCAGAGGTGTAAGATCAGGAGAACGGGCTGGCCAATTTATGCGTCCTCCACGTCCTATAAACGCCCGTCGAACGTGTACCTCACCCCTCATGGTAATGTACATGTGCGTCAGTGAAAAAGACCAATAAAAAGGTGTTAGCATGTGGACGTAATGTGCTGTTCCAGTCTCTTCTGTACCTAAGGTCCATCACCGTTCCCTTTGGATCCCTACGTAATTCGGTGCTCTCAGATACATACGATCGAACAGCGGAGGAGTGGTACTCAAGCGTCAACTTTAGGTTACAATATCTCCGGATGTAATTAACATTTTACAATGCAACAAACGGCACTGATTACGTATTTGTTTATATGTTCAGATGTGCTAACAAAACTAACGGGGTTCCATTTAAAAAAACGTAGGTTTGTGTTAAAAAACATACTTCCGTGCATTTTTTTATGGTTTGTATTAACCAATTACACTAGCCCCTCTCCTCACGTTCGGTCTGTGGAATCGATTCGTCAGTATTTGACGTGGTTTACGAAATATATCCAGCGGTAATGTTAGGTGACTCACCCTGTATAAGCACCGACATGTAGGCAAAGAATTAGTGTGGCATAAATGAGGAAACGTCAACTATAGCGACATTATTGACAAATGTGTCCACACAGGAGTAACGTGCTGTTGTTATTCCTTTTTTGGACGCCGAAGGACAAACGCCGGTAGACATCCATCGGAAAATCAAGAATGAGTACTCGGCAGCGTGTGCGTCGAAATACACAGTTAAGGTGCGACAAAACGTGCTGCTGCTTCATCATAGCGAACGTCCCCATATCGCAAATGTTGTCTAGAATAATCTTTAGCCGAAATTTCCTTTATTCCATTTTTATTTCACCTTGATATCAAGACCTGAACATTTTTTTCGTGTTTTGGTCATCTTTTATAATATTTAATAATTGCGAGGACTCTTTCCTTATTTCCAATGGTAAACTGCAGGTGTTCATGAGACTTAAGTATTCCATTATTTCCATCCTTTGTACTACCTTTTATTTAGTACACACTAGCTTCATTATCTTTTTTAGTTTAGAAGAACTCTGAGCAAAATGGAATTGTTCTTTTTGACACTCGTGAACTTACATAAAACGTACTAATGCTAGTGGTACACAGAATTCAAGCTTTCCAGAATAATCCGTACATAATTTGGTGACTTTTGTCACTATACTGTCCCTTTCCCCTAGGATCAGCACCTTTACCTTGCCGGTGGGTTGATCATATGAGAGCACTTCCTCTTTCCATTTTTTGTTAGGTACGCCCCTTTATAAAAAGGTCGTCCTATCTCCAACTAGGTACGACTGTCCCATATACTTAGGAAATGCCGGGTACGGCCCCCTTATCCTGTCTGATTAGGCCTCATGGTTCATTACCCTAGTATACGTTCTTATGTATACTATAATTAAGTATTTTCTGGTAAAGTTACAAATCTACTCTACACTTCACATATACTTCTTAATACTTCATCTAATCCCTAGAGTCCTCCTCTACTCATCAACTTCTATGCTTCCACTGGATACCATGTCTATATACACTATTCAGCAGATAATATGCCTACTTAGACTGTTCGAGACCCACTATCCTACAATTCGTCACTTTATCGAAGCATTTATTACACTGACTTTTCTTAGATGACTACCATGACCAATCCCACTATTGCTTGCGTTTTTTTTTCCTTCACCCACGCGCTCCTCCTTATGTATACTCAATGTAGCATCGTCCTAGTTCTTAGATACTTATGTATATGTATGATCGTTTTATCAAAAGTTTCGGCAACTCAAGTGCGAGAAACTTTGGTACACGCCCGGAGCCGTGGCGACGTCGTGCTAGCTTTGTAACCTCTGACTGACCGGGGTCCCTGCAGGGGTCGCGAGTGCCGCACCGATCCGCTCGGTTTATAGCTGTCTGCGAGTGTGGAAAAGGCTGAACTCGTGTCGCTGTTGGCGATTTGGTGTTTGGTATGAGGCGGTAGCAGGTACTCACCGCGTGTCCAGTCTGTGGACATGGTGGCCGCTGGGGTCCCTTTGTATTTTCGGAGCCGTATGCACGATACCATCCACTGCGGCTGATTTTTAGGTTTTGGAGAGAGACTGTACCAGCAATTTGCCTCCTGGAATGTTCTTGCCGTATACAGTTTGGATGCTGGCGGCCGGAATAGTGCTTTGAACGATGGCATATGGAGTGCTAAGGAAGTTATGGTGCGTATTGTGTTTATTCCCTCAGTGAACGTTGCCTCTGGAGTCTCAAGGGTGAAGTTTTCTGCAGTTACCGTAACCTATTTGCAGCCTCGATAATGACTTTCCTGATTTGCTTGGTGACTTCTGTTTATGTGTGTGTAAGAAGTGTTGTACGAACAGCTGGTCTGTCAGAATCACACAGATAGTCTCGGGTTACATGAATGTTTCCTTAAATGGGCCACTGACTGAAGTGGTAAATTTGTATTTGAACTTTTATGCTTCGATTCTGCCAGCAGTACTTAACGTGCACTGCTGCTTCCATATTTATTGTTCCTTAGCTTTAACTCATTCCTTATCTAAAGGCATCCAGCAATTACCACAACCAGTCGCCTTTTTAAACAGATGTATTTCAGTATATCATGACCAATTTCGAGCTGTCTAGCAGCACATCATCATATGGTACAACGTAATGCGATCGACGGCCATGCTAAGAGACACTGCCCTATACACCTGTGCAAAAGATCATCAGATTTTCCTTACTTTCCGAATAAACCTCATATATATTGTTGCTTTGTCAGACTTGGTGTGTATCTGTGGCAAGACAGAAAACGACACTACATAAGCGTCATATGTGGTAAAGTTTCACAAAATGTTTGCAATGTAAGTTCTGCTTACAGGTGGTACTTACAGTCAATAGATTCTGCAGGTATATATTTGTTATGTGTAGCACTTTGGAAAACATTATTCACGATTTCGAGTTACTTTCGCACACTACAATTAACAGACTTTGCCATAGACACCAACTTCCACGTTTTATAAATTGTAAACAAACCAAAGAGTGTGATTAAACTACAGAATTAGCAAACAACCCCTTCTTTCAAAATTTTAAAGACCCTTTAAACTTGAATAACTAAACTGCCATTCAGAAACAAAACACACACACACACACACACACACACACACACACACACACAGTCTCACTCTCAATCTCACTCTCAGCCTCCCTCCCCTCCCCTCTCTCTTCCCCTCTGACATCTCTACCCCCCTCTCTCTATCTACCTATCTTTCTTTCTTTCGCTCTCCCTTCCTCTCTCTCCCCCCCCCCCAACCCATGTCACTCTCGCTCTTAAAGTCTCTCACCTCCTTCCTTCTCAAAGCCTCCCCCCCCCCCCCCCGAACCCATCTTACCGCTCCCTACCAAATTCTCACAATACTTATTAATTTTAAACTAACCACTGACCTACTACCCTCAAATGTCGTATGCCCATTCAGCCAATATATCAAGCAAGAAAATAGTTGTGAAAAATTATCCCAACGACAGAACTCTTAAACGTAGTGGAAATATCATCTAAAAATATACATTCATACTCCTTACAAATTACGCACATTAATTTGCAGCTTAATTTTTACTAATTTAAGTTAATTTGGTATTTATATTCCCTGTAAGTAAGATATAACGTTCATCACTGTGAGTGTTAACCAACAACGTCTTTGATCAACACGAAATCTTTCAGCCTGTAGTTTAATCATACCCTTTGGTTTGTTTACAATTTGTGAACCGTAGAAGTTGGTGTCTATGACAAAGTCCGTTAACTATATTGTGTGAAAGCAGTTCTAAAAAGTGAATAATGTTTTACAAAGTGCTACACACTACAAATACATATCTGTAGAATCTATTAACTGTAAGTAACACCTCTAAGTGGAACTTATATTGTAAATATTTCGTGAAACTGTACGACATGCAGCGCTTATTTACTGTCATTTTTTATCTTGCCACAGATGCACAACAAGCCTCACAAAGCTACAACAAAAAAGCAGTGAATGTGTATATGTACCATCCGATGATGAGCTGCTAGGCAGCTCGAAACCGGTCAAGGTTTATTGAAATACATCTGTTTAAAAAGGCGACTGGCTGTGGTAATTTCTGAATTTTTTTCGTATTATAGTCGCAGTGTTCCACATTCACAATGGATTAAAGTTTCATTCACTGTTATAAGTTTTGAGCAATGTTGAATCAGGTTTTGATGTTTTAAGCTAATGTTCTTTTAAATTTGTTTTAGATGGCTTTAAATCTTGAAGGTGTAAAACCTCAATCTTATCCGTAAATGTTAAGCATAAAGTTCGTGCCTGGCGGGTACGCATGTATCTATACTGTCACGCCAAAGAAACTGGTAAAGGCATGCATATTCAAACACAGATGTGTAAACAGGCAGAAAACGCCGCTGTGGTTGGCAACGCCTACATATGACAACAGGTGTCAGGCGCACTTGTTAGGTCGGTTGCTGCTCTGCAATGGCACTTACGCAGATTTAAGTGAGTTTGAACGTAGTGTTACAGTCAGCGTGCGAGCGATGTGACACAGCATCTCCGAGGTAGCGATGAAGTGGGGATTTTGCCGTACGACCATTACCGTGAATACCAGGAATCCGGTAAAACATCAAATCTCCGACATCGCTGCAGTCGGAATAACATCCTCCTAGAACAGGACCAACGACGACTGAAGAGAATCGTTCAACGTGACAGAAGTGCAACCCTTCCGCAAACTACTGCAGATTTCAATGTTGGGTCATCAACAACTGTCAGCTAGCGGATCATTCAACGCCTCATCTTCGATACGGGCTTTCGGAGCCGAAGGCACATTCGTATACCCTTGATGACTGCACGGCACAATGCTTTACGCCTGTCCTGGACCCGTCAACACTGAAACTGGACTGTTGATAACTGGAGATATGTTGCCTGGTCGGACAAGTCTCGTTTCAAATTGTATCGAGCGGATGGATGTGTATGGGTGTGGAGACAACCACATGAATCCATGGACCCTGTATGTCAGCGGGGGACTGTTCAAGCTGGTGGAGACTCTGTAATGGTGTGGGGCGCGTGCTGTTGAAGTGATGTGGGACCCCTGGTACGACTAGATACGACTCTTATTGGTGACACGTATGTAAGCATCCTGTCTGATCAGCTACAACCATTCATGTCCATTGTGCATTCCGACGGACTTGCGCAATTCCAACAGCACAAGGCGACATCCCACATGTCCAGAATTGCTACAGAGTGGTTCAAGGAACACTCTTCTGAGTTTAAACACAGACACACACACGCACACACACACACACACACACACACACACACACACACACACACACACACACACAATATTATTCTGTAATTTCAAAAGATCATTCGATGTCCGTTGGTAAATCTGCCACTGGTTATCACAAGGTTCTAACCCTTTTATACTGAACGTCACGCTTCTTTAAGGGTTTTATAAAGTCCTGAAAGATCTTAAGACCGTATTGCCGGAGCTCACGGCTTTAGTGTTGCAATGTGTATGTTATTTGTTGAGAGCCTTGGTTTCTGAGCCGTGAGACATTACTTATGTAGTACCACGTGATGGAACCGCAACTTCCGGTCGCGGCAGCGGGCGCAGTCCGTTATCACTACTTTGTAAGTGAGAACTTCGGAGCACCAACGTTGCTGATAATCGGGCTTAAAGGCACTCTCTCTTTGTGTACCTTCGGGAGTCCGTAAAGGCACGGTGGAACACGTGCTCTCTGTCGTAACTTCTTCACAACATCGTCTTGTAAGCCGTACTCCCTGGAAACAGCCATGGTCTTCCCCTCCACTCTCTTGATAGGATCAGCGTTGATCTTCCGACATGCGCTGTCTTCCAGCATGCCACGCATTTTCTCAGTGTAATGCTGGTGAGATAAAATCACAATTGCGTTGCCTTTGTAGTCTGGTTCAAGACCACGGTATCTGCATCTTCTCGTGGCTCCGTATGGCCGCCCTCTCCGTGGTAGAGATGTTCAGTTTCGCCGGTTTAATTTGGGTGAGAGCACGACAGGTTTCGCCACGTATTTCTTCAGCTGCTTCAGATAGAAATCGTGCAGCTGCCTGTTCCACTGCACTGATAATATCCGTGATAGGTGCCGATTTAGGAGTTTGTGCGGAGTCCTGTCTCAAGAACTGAGAACGCGTGTCACCCTGTTGCTTGGTCGTGAGCTTAGTGACAGTCTTGCAAGCAGCCTCAGAAGGTTGTTGTTTTGATAAATGCTCGAATTTTGATGTCTGACGTCCAGTGGCCTTTCTTTGTGCAGAGTCCGCTGAGGCCCGTGTGAAACCATCAACCCATTCCCACGTTCAGGAGTTCACATAGTAGGCTAGCTCTAGCTGTAGTTTGGGAAGTTCTCTGTTGGTCGAGTCAGGCACCATCGAGCAAAACGTATGATGCTGGGACTGCGTCATTAAAGAATTTATCAAGATTCGAGGAAGGCAGCCGCTGATCAATCGAGATAGCGGTTACATCCTTACTAAGGCCTGGTAACTTGCTTTAAATCTGATTAAAAGGAGAAAGAAGACATCCCATCACGAACTGAGTTCGAGAACAGGCAGAGATACTAAGGAAACGCCGCCGGTACGAGCCCCTTAGCGCTGACCGCGAATGGTTCAAATGGCTCTGAGCACTGCCGGCCGTGGTGGTCTGGCGGTTCTAGGTGCTCAGTCCGGAACCGCGCGACTGCTACGGTCGCAGGTTCGAATCCTGTCTCGGGCATGGATGTGTGTGATGTCCTTAGGTTAGTTAGGTTTAAGTAGTTCTAAGTTCTAGGGGACTGATGACCACAGATGTTAAGTCCCATAGTGCTCAGAGCCATTTGAACCATCTCTGAGCACTATGGGACTTAACTTCTGAGGTCATTAGTCCCCTAGAACTTAGAACTACTTAAGCCTAACTAACCTAAGGACATCACACACATCCATACTCGAGGCAGGATTCGAACCTGCGACCGCAGCGAACCGCGAAAAGAACTGATGCTGGACGCTCCGCGCCTGGGCGTGGACATCGTTGGGAACACCTGGGGGGGGGGGGGGGTGGGGGTGTCGGAGGGAGGAGATAAAAGCCCGCCGCCGGTACTTCGGCGGTGAGTTCGTCAGCGCACCTAATGATGCCAACGTGGTCGCTCGCCGAAATATTGTGTCCGTTGGACATTAATACCCGGCTATTCACCTGTGACCTCTTTCGTCACAGAGTAGGCCAGGAGAAATTGAAGAATCAATAAGGGGGATGTAAGGCGGCTATATTAATTGTAGAATTACAACTGAGTTTCACAGTAAGTGTAATACATTTATTATACATGTGTTTATGGTCCATTGCTGAGTGTTCACTTTGAGAATTAATTTGGAAATGATGCGTTTCTCTCGCCGATTCCCTCAAGAAGATAAAACGAAATGGGCTGGGCAGAATCGATTGAATAAAAGACCATCCTTGCTGACTGTAGGAATAAACGGATATACTTGCTGGCCAACCAAAACACGTTTCTTGGGAACAAGTACGCAATACCAGCAGTATTGCTGACACGCTACGCAACAGGAATTTGACTGAAAACACATTGAATTTTTTCTTTCATTTATTGTCTTACACATTTGTTTAATAATTTTCTATAAATAGAAAATAAAAATAAAAGCCATAATTGGGTTTCGAACTCGTGGCGAAAAAGTGTGAATCCGTGACGCTAACCATCGTGCCAAAGCGTCGGCAGAAATCGTCCCCTGCTGAACACCACACATCAAAAACTATAATTGTCGTTTTCTTAGACATGGTCACGTATCTGTGTTCAAGCTGAACACGTGTTCGTTCATTTTGACCCCTCTTCCGCTGAGCGAAAATTTTGGGAAATCGGGTTATGGCACTTGCTGTGTTATCTTCGTGAGTAATACCGCATTGCAGAATGACAGTGTGAGTTTGAAAAACGAGGCGCTTGGTCGCGTTAGATGTGTGTGTGTGGGGGGGGGGGGGGGGGGAGGGAGGGGGGCGTGAAGTGATTTCACAGAGTACGGTCCACGCACTCGACTGACTTAATAAGATATAATAATTAGTAGTTCACTGTAATTAGTTCGTTCAGCTGTCCTACATATTCAATAGACATTTATTGATGATTTTAAGAATTTTACTAGAATATTAGAGACATGCAATCAGTCTGGCTGCTAGCTCGGAGACCATTATGACAATTGTTAATTATTTTAGCGGTCTATCACATAAAAATTTAGCCTAAAATCCAAGAAAGTGTCTTTTACAATTTTGTTCATGAGATAACTGTTTTTTTTTTTTTTTTTTTTTTTTTTTGTAGAATATCTGTGAAAGTGTAAAATTTGGAACCCTGTACAGATAATCATTCACAGATGTAATCCAGTAGAGTCTGTTTTATCTTTATACTTTTTATTGGCTTTCGGGACGCGCCCATACAGCCATCTCAACAGTGGAATGTTAATGATATCGATACGAGCGCAACGACAGCACAACACCCAGTCACCTACCGGAGAAAATCTCCGACCCAACTGGGAATCTAACCCGGTCGCTTTCATTTAGCCATACGGCGCGCTGACTACGTTGCTACGAAGCAGACATCTTCGTTTCACATTCAGAGAGTATTTTTCGACCACTACTGTTACCTTGGAATAGAAGTTAGATTTCATCTCCACTTCTCTCAGATGCACCTCTTGTTTTCGTGGGTTCCTTCTTCTCAGATTTTTCATTTGATTTTTTAGATATAGAAGTTTCGGCGTACATTACAAGATCGTGAGTTTCTCGCACAACTGCGCTTATTCTCGTCCTATTCTTCATGCTATGAAATGAAATGCTTTTATCAAGATCATGTAAGCGTTTTTGCTCTCTGTTTAATTTCACCGCCTTTATACTGTGAATACACTCCTGGAAATGGAAAAAAGAACACATTGACACCGGTGTGTCAGACCCACCATACTTGCTCCGGACACTGCGAGAGGGCTGTACAAGCAATGATCACACGCACGGCACAGCGGACACACCAGCAACCGCGGTGTTGGCCGTCGAATGGCGCTAGCTGCGCAGCATTTGTGCACCGCCGCCGTCAGTGTCAGCCAGTTTGCCGTGGCATACGGAGCTCCATCGCAGTCTTTAACACTGGTAGCATGCCGCGACAGCGTGGACGTGAACCGCATGTGCAGTTGACGGACTTTGAGCGAGGGCGTATTGTGGGCATGCGGGAGGCCGGGTGGACGTACCGCCGAATTGCTCAACACGTGGGGCGTGAGGTCTCCACAGTACATCGATGTTGTCGCCAGTGGTCGGCGGAAGGTGCACGTGCCCGTCGACCTGGGACCGGACCGCAGCGACGCCCGGATGCACGCCAAGACCGTAGGATCCTACGCAGTGCCGTAGGGGACCGCACCGCCACTTCCCAGCAAATTAGGGACACTGTTGCTCCTGGGGTATCGGCGAGGACCATTCGCAACCGTCTCCATGAAGATGGGCTACGGTCCCGCACACCGTTAGGCCGTCTTCCGCTCACGCCCCAACATCGTGCAGCCCGCCTCCAGTGGTGTCGCGACAGGCGTGAATGGAGGGACGTATGGAGACGTGTCGTCTTCAGCGATGAGAGTCGCTTCTGCCTTGGTGCCAATGATGGTCGTATGCGTGTTTTGCGCCGTGCAGGTGAGCGCCACAATCAGGACTGCATACGACCGAGGCACACAGGGCCAACACCCGGCATCATGGTGTGGGGAGCGATCTCCTACACTGGCCGTACACCACTGGTGATCGTCGAGGGGACACTGAATAGTGCACGGTACATCCAAACCGTCATCGAACCCATCGTTCTACCATTCCTAGACCGGCAAGGGAACTTGCTGTTCCAACAGGACAATGCACGTCCGCATGTATCCCGTGCCACCCAACGTGCTCTAGAAGGTGTAAGTCAACTACCCTGGCCAGCAAGATCTCCGGATCTGTCCCCCATTGAGCATGTTTGGGACTGGATGAAGCGTCGTCTCACGCGGTCTGCACGTCCAGCACGAACGCTGGTCCAACTGAGGCGCCAGGTGGAAATGGCATGGCAAGCCGTTCCACAGGACTACATCCAGCATCTCTACGATCGTCTCCATGGGAGAACAGCAGCCTGCATTGCTGCGAAAGGTGGATATACACTGTACTAGTGCCGACATTGTGCATGCTCTGTTGTTTGTGTCTATGTGCCTGTGGTTCTGTCAGTGTGATCATGTGATGTATCTGACCCCAGGAATGTGTCAATAAAGTTTCCCCTTCCTGGGACAATGAATTCACGGTGTTCTTATTTCAATTTCCAGGAGTGTATTATTTAAATCTTTCCTCCACCAATCTACGGATTTTGTGCAACTGAATTATATACAGAAAAATTAATATTTTGTGTATTGGTGTGATACGAGCAAAATTAATATTTTCAGTACCGATACGGCATCAACTGAATCAAATTTGCCTCGTTGATAATTAGAGACACTAATGCCGTTCGTCTTACTAATAAAATAACTGCCACAGTACTGATTACTTCTTTGCCTGAGACAAAAATTCAGAGAACTATCATTAAAAAATCACCTTAAGCCTTACGAGAACGTGACATCTATCAGTTTTTAACCTCTCTCACTAGTATTGAAATACCAAGAGTCAGATAAAAATTAATACTGCTGCACCAGACTAGTGAATGATTTATTAAAACGCCGGCCGGAGTGGCCGTGTGGTTCTAGGCACTACAGTCTGGAGCCGAGCGACCGCTACGGTCGCAGGCTCGAATCCTGCCTCGGGCATGGATGTGTGTGCTGTCCTTAGGTTAGTTAGGTTTAGTTAGTTCTAAGTTCTAGGCGACTGATGACCTCAGAAGTTAAGTCGCATAGTGCTCAGAGCCATTTGAACCATTTGATTTATTAAAATTCTATACTAATACGATTCCGATGACATGCTTCCTTCCTTCTGTGAGGCACAACAGATATTTTGCGACTACCCGCTAACAACCGAAAATACTGTGACAGCTGTAGACGATTTAGCGGGAACATTCGAAGCAGGATATAAATGATGAACACGTATGCAAATCGCACTACCGTCCGGTAAAGTTAAAGCACCTCTTCACCACTCTCCACCACGTCGGTTTACAGTATAGCCTGTATCTGAGGACGCAACATTATCTTTACAGATGAGGGTGAGATTATACTACTACGCTGTGTATTCTTCGCCACGCACGATATGGTCTATGCAGACTGGATTTGCGATCTGAATGTAAATATTGATGTATGGGCTCTACAACACACGCACTGCAGTTCCGACATTGGCAAGGTTGCTTTTTTTCTACTCTTGGCAGTTAACAACGCCATAACTGTAAATCCGTGACCCAATTCTGTTCCACATGTTGTCGCTTTCAGACGCTGCTGACCTACATTTTCCAATGAAAGACTTTTTAAAAAACTGGGCGCTGTTCGCTGCGTAATTATCGCTGTGCTTGTTAATCCTTTTTATGCTGTTCCTGTTTGCGGAAAGCGTGCTAATCTGTGAACATACCAGCACATTTTGTCATATATGTCACCATCACAGTGCCACTGTGTTTTTCCGCTTACATGGCTGCCATAAATTATATGAAACAGCATTCTTACTTGATGTCCATTCATTGTCTAAGTAAGGTGCTAACAACTGGTTACCAGCTTTTTTAACATAAAAACTCTCCTAGCTTTCTTCGTAGATTTATTAACTTTAGTAACCATCGTTGCGATCATGACATCGTCATCAGAAAATCCCTGTCTGTATACTGACACTGTCAGTAAGGTCAGGCCTGTTTGTAGCTACAAGGTCTAAAATATTTCTGTTGCGTGTGGCTTGTCTAACTAGTTGTTCAAAGCAGTTTCCGGAAAACGAAAGTACCTCACAAGACTGTCTCACAGCATCCCTGCAGTGAATCCATAGACGTCCCAGTCTATACTCGATAGATTAAAGTATCCTCCAGCTATTACCGCATGAGCTGATTATTTTCGTATTACTGAGTATAGACTTTCCTTGAATGATTCTACAGCTGTTACGGCGGAATCAAGTATCCAATAAAAACATCCGATGATTAACCGAAGTTCACCTAGGCTCGCTAGTCGTGTCCAGATAACTTCACAGTCGGACTCGGTTTCAATCTCTACAGACACAATATTTTTGTCGACAGCGGTAAACACTGCCCCTCTTATAGCGTCTAATCAAAGCGTCTAATCTGTCTTTTCGATATGCGTTCCATGCTTCTCTAAATATTTCGGAGCTTTCTACTTTGGGTTTCAGCCACTACAACGTGCTACCAAGCTAGGTCCCTTCCTAAGTCACGCCTACCCCTTCTTAAGCCATGCCATTTATGGGAAACAGGCTAATTGGAGAGTTTCTAAGCGAAAACAGTATTTAGCTATCGCAATAATAGCTCAGTATTTTACAGTCCAAGCATATTTCTCAGTTACTTTCTTGAAAATATGTCAATCAGAGAGTATCTAAGTCAATTCAAATATTTAGGTCAGCCTCAGAGCACTATTTTATTACCATATCAGTTTACCCAATCACATTTCTCAAATTATGCTTTAGCAACGCCACTTCCTTGAATGTAGGCCAATCAGAGACTTCCTTTGGCAAGGAAGTCCGTATTACCAGTTCTGTAACGTGTGCATGGGATCGGACATACTCGTGCCATCGGAAGTTGTAATTCGCTTTATATACCCTAGGAGCCTAAAACGGTGAGACATCATGCTATGAAAGAATGGGCGTCGCAAACATATGCTATAACAATGATCTAGTTGGTTTTAATTCGTATTTTAACATTCTACAAGAAAAAGATTTGAAGTGACACCCATTTCTACATCAAAATCGCATAACCTATTTTGATTCCGCTAAATTTGAAAGTAATTATGAGTAAAATGTAAAGCAGTTTCTTTTTTTACTGTGTACTACAGTTTTGCACCATTAAATCACCATATCCCAAGCGAAATGCACTGAATTTCGATGACAGTGTTGTCCGCGATGTGGTGGCAGTGTGTTATTCCAAATAATGCTCAAATAACGGTGGGTAAAAAGAATGAACGATCGTCACCTAGCGGTTTTTAGAAATTTTTCAGTTATGGTTCACTCATCAACTATCATTATAGGGGAGAAGATGGTAATGCACGATGTTCTCCATCAGAGAAATATAATGGTCGTTCTGATTGGCAAATATAGCTTTTTATTACATTCGGTTTTGGTCTAGTTCAGTTGGTGTTCCACTGGTGCTACAAAAACGAACATTCATCATCCGACGGTTTTTAGAAATTTTTTAGATGTGATTTCCTCATAAACAATCATTTTAGGGGAAAAAAATGTTAATGCATGACGTACTACACCGTAACTGTCGCTTTTTACAGATACGAGTTGTTAGCCCTCTTTTGTTGGTTTCGATTTTGGGGACCTAGAAAGTGAACATCATAGTACGAGCAGTTCGAGAGGATTTTATTGGCCTCATTTGTTGGATTTTCTTTTTTCGATATAGTTAATGTGAACGGTATAGCCTCTTACGTATGCGTTATTTAGTTCTTTAACGTTTTGTAGGGAAACGGATTTGAAGTAACAGCTGTTTCCACATTGAAGTCAGTAACGTATTTATCACCAGCTGCGATATAGTCGCTTATATGAACAGTGATCCAATTTTGTCAAATGTTTTTTATTCCAGTCTTTGATGACAATATCAACTCTCTTGACGATGACCGGTTTCAGTCAGTAATGACCATCCTCAGATCTTTGCTACACCATGTCCTAAAGTGATAAAGCTGTAATGGCATCCTCAAAACATATAAATATACTCAGCACAGCATCGTCACATAGACCTAAAATAAGGCTTGAGCCAGTTGCAAAAATGACTATGTGGACGATGTGGCCTATTCTACATCTATGTGACGATGCTGTGCTGATTATATTTATATGTTTTGACGATGCCATTACGGCCTTATCACTTTAGGACATGGTGTAGCAAAGATCTGAGGATGGTCATTACTGACTGAAGCCGATCATCGTCAAAAGAACTGATATTGTGATCTAAGACTGAAAAAAAAAAACATATAACGTATTTGTGTTCGGACATGGAAGAGATACAGAGAGATAGGGACTGTCGATGACATGCCTCGCTCAGGCCGCCCAAGGCCTACTACTGCAGGGGATGACCGCTACCTATGGATTATGGCTTGGAGAAACCCTGACAGCAACGCCACCATGTTGAATAATGCTTTCCGTGCAGCCACTGGACGTCGTGTTAAGACTCAAACTGTGCCCAATAGGCTGCATGATGCGCAACTTCACTCCCGATGTCCATGGCGAGGCCCATCTTTGCAACCACGACACCATGCAGCGCGATACAGATCGGCCCAACAACATGCCGAATGGACCGCTCAGGACTGGCATCACGTTCTCTTCACCGATGGCTATCGCACATGCCTTCAACCAGACAATCTTCGGAGACGTGTTTGGAGGCGACTTAGACATACTGTCCAGCGAGTGCAGCAACGTAAAGGTTCCCTGCTGTTTTTGGGTGGCATTATGTGGGGCCGACGTACGCCGCTGGTGGTCATGGAAGGCATCGTAACGGCTGTACGATACGTGAATGCCATCCTCCTACTGTTAGTGCAACCATATCGGCAGCATATTGGCGAGGCATTCGTCTTCATGGACGACATTTCGTGCCTCCATCGTGCACATCCTGTGAATGACTTCCTTCAGGATAACGACATCGCTCAACTACAGAGGCCAGCATGTTCTCCAGACATGAACCCTATCGCACATGCGTGGGATAGATTGAAAAGGACTGTTTATGGACGACGTGACCCACCAACCACTCTGAGGGATCTACGTCGAAACGCCGTTGAGGAGTGGGACAATCTGCATCAACAGTGCCTTGATGAAGGTGTGGATAGTATGCCACGACGAATACAGGCATGCACCAATGCAAGAGGACGTGCTACTGGGTATTAGAGGCACCGGTGTGTACAGCAATCTGGACCACCACCTCTGAAGGTGTCGCTGTATGATGGTACAACATGCAATGTGTGGTTTTCATAAGCAATAAAGAAGGCAGAAATGATGTTTATGTTGACCTCTATGCTAATTTTATGTAAAATTTCCGGAACTCTCGGAAAAGAGGTACGTAAAACTTTTTTTAACGTGTGTAGATTGTTTGCTGCCTACTTAGTACGGTTATGCGCTATTAATAACCTATATTCCAAATAAAATGCGCTCACATTTTGTGACAGTGTTGTCCGCGATATGAGGGAACTTCTGTTGTTGCAAATAATGTTCAGGGGAAGTTGGGTTCAAAGAACGAACTACCATCACCTGACGTCTTCAGAAGCTATTCCGTAATGGTTCACTTGACCAAACACCATTTTAGGAGGGAAGACGATAATGCGTAATGGTGTACACTAGAAAAATACAGTTGGCATTATTGACTGGCTCATATAGGTTCTTATTATTTTCGATTCTAGACGTTGTCGATGATACGTTCCATTTTTTACACAAATGTAATTTGTAATGAAATTATATTACTTACACTTTTTGTTGATTTTCAAATTGTTTCTTGTCCTATGTAGTGTGATGAGGGTCTTCTTATACGTGTTTTAGATCTGCATTGGAAAAGCTTGACAGGTTATAATAACATTGTGATTATTTGCAGTAATTCTTGCTAATTTAATTATATTTATCATGTAGATAAGAACAAATGTTACATGTCCCTCTCCTCCCACAATGGAACATAACCTTCACTATTCCTAAAACCAAACATAATAAAAAGCTATGTTAGGCAGTCAATAATGTCAGTCATATTTTTCTACCATAGAACATTACGCATTATCGTCTTCCCTCCTAAAATGGTGTTTGGTGATGTGAAACATAGCCGTAAAGCTTCTGAAAAAGTCAGGTGTTGACACTTTGTTCTATGGACCCAACGTTCGTTGAACAGTACTTACCGTACCGATGCTTCCATAATATCGCAGACAACGCTATCGTCAAAATTCAGGTCATTTTATTTGGAATATAGTGCCTTAAGATCGCAAAGCTGTGGTAAACAGTAAATAAACGAACCATTTCACTGACAGATACCTAAGACTGACTTTTACACATAGCAAAACACAAACACGTTATCGATTTCTCAGTGGATATGATTGTACCTTCAAATTTTTCTTCTCGAGAAACGTCAAAATACAAAATAATGCCAGTTAAAACATTACACTAGCATCTATTTGCGGAACCTGCAAGGTTAACTTTCATACGTGCGGGAACATGCAGCTGATAATCGCTGTATCGAAAATAGAAGCTGCTCACAGTATAAGCAAACTGTTTATTATATCGAACGTAATCACCGTTACTATTAATACATTCATCACACTGTGAGACAAGGCGGGCAATACCTTCATGGGAAAATGTTTGCGGTTGCTTTCGAAATGATGATTGTACCCAGCCGTGCACCTACTCATATGAAGCAAATTGGTGGCCACTAATATCTTCCTTTTGGGTTCCAAAATGTGGAAATCGAAGCGGGAGAGACCGGTACTATATAGAGGATGTATAGGGACTTCCCAGAGAAAGTTTCGCAGCGTATCCGAAACATCAGGCACGCCAGCTCCAATAAATAATGACTACCTTACTACCTTCTTCTCTGACTGCGAGAGACCGCTGCTCATTGATTTCCTGGAACACGGTGCCACAATTAATCCACAGCGGTATGTGGACACACTACAAAACCTGAAGCGCGCCATCGTGTCCAAACGCCCAGGAATGTTGACGGAAGTCATCGTTCTGTTGTAATATAATGCCCGCCCACATGTTGTTTCGATTACGCTGCAGAAGTTTCGCTGGGAAGCCCTTACAAATCGTCCATACAGTGCCAATATCTCCCCATGCGATGTCCATATATCTGGAGCGCTGGCTCGTAGTCGTCGATTTGTTTCGGACGAAGAGATGCACGCCTGGGTAGAGGTTGACTGTCTTGTCTCACAGCGTAATGTACAGGGTGAGTCACCTAACGTTACCGCTGGATAAAATACTGACGAACCGATTCCGCAGACCGAACGTGAGGAGAGGGGCTAGTGTAATTGTTTAATACAAACCATACAAAAATGCACGGAAGTATGTTTTTTAACACAAACCTATGTTTTTTTAAATGGAACCACGTTAGTTTTGTTAGCACATCTGAGCATATAAACAAATACGTAATCAGTGCCGTTTGTTGCATTGTAAAATGTTAATTACATCCGGAGATATTGTAACCTAAAGTTGACGCTTGAAACAAACAGCTGCAACATACATCGCGTTTCTACAGAATGATCTGCCAACGTTGCTCGGAAATGTCCCACTGGAAACGCGTCGACGTATGTGGTATCAGCATGATGGTGCACCTGAACATTCCGCAATTAACACTAGGCTGACCGTTGACAGGATGTTCGACGGGCGTTTCATAGGACGTGGAGCACGCATAAATTGGCCAGCCCGTTCTCCTGATCTTACACCTCTGGACTTCTTTCTGTGGGGTACGTTAAAGGAGAATGTGTACGGTGATGTGCTTACAACCCCAGAGGATATGAAACAACGTATTGTGGCAGCCTGCGGCGACATTACACCAGATGTACTGCGGCGTGTACGACATTCATTACGCCAGAGATTGCAATTGTGTGCAGCAAATGATGGCCACCACATTGAACATCTATTGGCCTGACATGTCGGGACACACTCTATTCCACTCCATAATTGAAAACGAAAACCACGTGTGTACGGGTACCCCACCCCTCATGGTAATGTACATGTGCGTCAGTGAAAAAGACCAATAAAAAGGTGTTAGCATGTGGACGTAATGTGCTGTTCCAGTCTCTTCTCTCCGATACACACGATCGAACAGCGGAGGAGTGGTACTCAAGCATCAACTTTAGGTTACAATATCTCCGGATGTAATTAAGATTTTACAATGCAACAAACGGCACTGATTACGTATTTGTTTATATGTTCAGATGTGCTAACAAAACTAACGGGGCTCCATTTAAAAAAAACGTAGGTTTGTGTTAACAAAACACACTTCCGTGCATTTTTTTATGGTTTGTATTAACCAATTATACTAGCCCCTCTCCTCACGTTCGGTCTGTGGAATCGATTCGTCAGTATTTGATGTGGTTTACGAAATATATATATATATATATATATATATAAAATATATATATATATATATATATATATATACAGGGTGAGTCACCTAACATTACCGCTGGATATATTTCGTAAACCACACACACACACACACACACACACACACATATATATATATATATATATATATATATATATATATATATATAGCTATGGTGATCACTTTTGAAATAACTTTTTCCATCTTGCTCGTTTCCATTTGACTGCACCTTACAAAATGTTTCACCATTTTAGGTGCCAGTGGTAAGGTGAATGAACTGACGTTGGCAGTGGCGCGCTTATTTCTGACACCATGCAGACATTACGGCTGCCAATCCCAAAGCACAGCCGGCCTAGTCGCCGAGCGGTTCTAGGCGCTACAGTCGGGAACCGTGCGACCGATACGGTTGCAGGTTCGAATCCTGCCTCGGGCACGGATGTGTGTGATGTCCTTAGTTAGGTTTAAGTAGTTCTAAGTTCTACGGGACTGATGACCTCAGCAATTGTCCCATAGTCCTCAGAGCCATTTGAACCATTTATGAAACCAAAGCACAAGGATCATGTTATGCCCGCCCATCCTTGCCGTAGGAAGCTGTCTGCTCTGGCCTATTTCCGAAAAATGGGGTCAAAATGGTTCAAGTGGCTCTATGGGATTTAACATCAGAGGTCATCAGTTCTCTACACTTAGAACTACTTAAACCTAACTAAGCTAAGGACATCACACACATCCATGCCCGAGGCAGGATTCGAACGTACGACCGTAACAGCCTCGTGGTTCCGGACTGGAGCGCCTAGAACGGCTCGACCACAGCGGCCGGTGAGAAATGGGGCGTGGCTGGATACATATGACTGGATGAGCTGATACTGAGCTGTGAGTGAACTAAACCGTGTTCGGCAATGTTCCTGGCTGAGCGGACGATTTGGATGGGATTCGGTTAATGAAAAGGGGACATATAATACAAGGTTTATTTCCCCAAAACAATTAATTGTAATGAATTACACTATGGTTTACAAATTACAGTGACACAAACAATCAAACTGCTTACAATCTGAGGTAATAAAAATGTGAAATGTTAACAGAGAAACTTATTTGTGGTTTGAATCTCTACCAAACAAATTTTACAATTTGATACTTTAACAAATAATCGTTGCGCATTAAACTACATACTTTCACCTAATACAGTTAAATTTTTAAAATGTAAAGCACAAATGTATAATTTACAATTAAATTTTCAGTTGAAGTTACTCCTTCCTATACCTTCTTTAAAAGAGTGATAAAATTTTCAACTGGTATCTCAGCTAAAAATGCCCTAAAATCCTTAACACAACAGCACGTACATGAGTAAATATATGTGCGGTAAGGCCCAACATTAACAGCGCAAACACATACAAACTTTCGCCAACATGGGCCGCTTGCCGGTCAAAACATGTTACGACTACAGCAGCGGGCAGACTTACATAGGTAATAACACAGGCACCTTGCAATCTTGCCCAAATCAGTTTACACGAAGGAGGAAGGAGGGGGGGAGGGGAGGGGTAAACACAATAAATACCATACACAAGTGCACTTGCCAAACCTAGTACTAAAAATACAGTATAAAAGGATCTCAATTAATGACAAATCCGGGATAAGCCCGGCAATATTGCACCTGCGCGCTAGTAGCCAAATAAGGTTGACAGATACCAAGGTCTGACATCATCTTAGGGCTAACTGGCACAACAAATAAATAAGAGTAAAAGAACAAACAAATGCCAATGCTCAAGAATTTAAATAAGAGTAAGTACACACGAGGCTAAAATCAATTGCTAGCACCTTGGACATCGTTTTAGGCTTAATTGACACTACAAATAAAGGTAAAAGGACAGACAAATGACAATGCCCAGCAATTTAAATAAGATAAGTAAGCACAAGGCTAAAAGCAATTGCTAGCAACTTAACAAGCACACATAAAAACATCAGACTGCTGCCACAACACAAACGGAACAGGCGCGCGCGCAGTCCCCAGCAAGCCAGAAAACCAACAACACACACTCCAGAAACCGAGCCAGCCTGACCACAGTAATTTCAACTCAGAATCAGGGCGCGTGAGCACACCGGGTCCACGCAAAACACACACTGCTCAATAATTCCCACCGACAGATACGGCTGCCCCCCGGGTGGGAAAACAGGGACGACGACCGGGTACACACCAGCAGAAAACTCGACACCCAGACTCCGGCTAAAGCGGAAGCACACAGAAAATACGAACAAGCTTAAGTAAGGTGAAACGAACCCCGCCGCGCAGACCGGTCAGAGCAAACACACACAAAAAACTCCCCTGCAGTCCTTACAACTCCTGAGTGCGGAAACCCAAGCGATATCGTGGCACCCTTTTCAGAGGCTGAGAACCTCGAGCTATCTCGTGCGGGAATCCATCAGTTGTCCACTACACCACATCATCAACACGGCACACTGCCCAATGCCCAAATCAACGAGACCACACCTCCGTGCCGGGGCGGAAGGCAAAATACCGCCAACTCGGTGCGAAACCAACAGCCGAGCCGAGCGCGCCCGGCCCCCCGCGAAAAACGCTCCAGAGGGTAGCAGCCGCCTCAGCGCCTGCGCATGCCGAACCAGACGGAAACAGAAACACAAGTGGCTATCGATGGTGCCGGATACGCAACGCGCCAGAGAACTGTCACTCTGGGTGCATTTCATGTTGCCACCTCTCGCCGTAAGAGGATACATCCGGCATTGTCTAACATGATAGTTTTGACGGTACAGGTGTTATGGTGTGGGGAAGTGAAATGTTGCATCTGCTTACTGACCTCTAACTATTTGACGATGGTATTCTCACCGGTACGTTACTGTGGCACTGTACTTCTCCGTCATGCACGTCTTTTCAAGGGTACATTCGGCTCTGACTTCATTGTTACGAATGGCGATGCGCGACCGCATCGAACAGTACGGGTGGATAAGCCCTTCAAACGAGAGGGCGCCTTGAGGATAGATATCGCAGCACGTCCATATGCGCTATCTTTTTTTTTTTTGGTCATCAGTCTACTGACTGGTTTGATGCGGCCCGCCACGAATTCCTTTCCTGTGCTAACCTCTTCATCTCAGAGTAGCACTTGCAACCTGTCCTCAGTTATCTGCTTGACGTATTCCAATCTCTGTCTTCCTCTACAGTTTTTGCCCTCTACAGCTCCCTCTAGTACCATGGAAGTCATTCCCTCATGTCTTAGCAGATGTCCTATCATCCTGTCCCTTCTCCTTATCAGTGTTTTCCACATATTCCTTTCCTCTCCGATTCTGCGTAGAACCTCCTCATTCCTTACCTTGTCAGTCCACCTAATGCAACTGTTAACCGCGCTGGTGAAGAAATGGAACGCCCTACATCAAGAAATGTTTATCAGTCTTGTAGCCAGCATGCTAGCACGACGCAGAGTATGCACTGCCGTTCGTGGTGAGGGCATACCCAAATAAGACACGTACCTTGACTTTGGAATGTAGAGGGGACCATCGTTAATACCGGTGAGTTCCGTATAATGATTGTCTTTGAATAAAAGAGTCATTTCTGTTCGTCTCAGTCATCTTCTGTACTATCCTGTTACAGTTCTTCCTGTGTATGGTTCAAATTTCATCGAGGTACGTTACTTGGTCATGACACATTATGTGTAAGTTACTTTCGTCCGTAAGTTTTGCACATCAGTGTAATTTCAAGCATAACGTCATGAGCAGCATCTGTAACACAAATCGGCGTTGCGATGGAAATCTGCACACCATTGTGTAGACACGTTTCCAGTCGCTTAAATATCGCCTGTTGTCTTACGTCAGTTTTTATAGAGAAGTATACAAAATTCGGAGCCTCACTTTTTGAATGACATACTTTTGTCCACGGAGCAAGGCATTCTTTTCAGAGTAGCGAATTTCCTGCACGTTCTACGCATTAGAATATACAATGCTCCAATTTAATACACCGACGGCCTAGGAAACATCCGTTGCAACTGAAGTCGTTGAATTGTATTCCAGTGGATTTTATCTGTGAAGCTCGATGAAAGGAAAATCGAAACCGTGTAGATATGCAAAACAGAGTAATTAGACGCTCGAATTTTGAACAGTGCTACCCTCTTATAAGTTGATAGCAGCAGTTTTGAAAATCTGAGTTACACATATTTTAATTATTCAACCGTTATCATCAATAATTTTTTCAATACTCACTGTCGGGTTCAGAGCTTTCATTCTTTCATTGCGAATCTTCTCGCAGATTTTTCGACTATAGTGCCTATGTCGCAGAGATGTTCGTTTTTACGACGACGTTTACTTGATGAAGTGAGGCCTTGTGCACCAAAAATATATTCTTCTCGGTATACTTGCGCGTTTTATGTTCAAAATACGACCACTCAGTTTAAAGCATTTTCCAACATTTCATTTTTCGTGACACTTTCAGCTCTCGTCAATCTTGCGACAGTGCTCTCGCTTGGTTTTCGCTGTTTTTGTTACGCCATCGTCGTTATTCTCCTGAAATACAATTCTCTGATTTTTTTAAGAGAGACGTCCTTTTAAAACACATCACGTACTTTCTGCAAACATTTCGTGTTCCGGAAGTAAGCCCTTCAACGAATGCGTGGATGCCTGTGTGTCGGCTAACTGGATCAGCGATCAGCGGAATTTTAAAGGCAAAGCTTCGATTCCGCCTATGTTTGACGAGCGAGTATTTTTTTAACGACAACATTTAATCCCTCGTACCAAAATACGCGTTGCCGTTTGAGAATTTTGCGCGTCGTTCAAGAAATTCGCTTCTGTTGGTAAAATCTAAAACACCCATTGGCTGTTATTACAATTGTCAGCCGTGGCTGTACTAAGTATATTACACGCGTGGACCAGTGACGCAGTTTCATTGCTTATTAGTGAGGTTTTATTTAATTCCTGGAGTACCTGTTACAGCCTCAGTCAGAGGCCTAAATCTTCTCTTACTGTTCACCAGCCGTTTGAGACTTCTCGCTTTGTATATTATTCTTTAAATTTCTCTTTAATGTACGAACGAAAAACCAGCAAGGTGGCTCTAGTTATGTTTAAACTGTATCTTCCGATGTGAAAGCCAATTTTAACGTTCCTGTTCGCTACTTAAAGGTACCTCAAGGCGGGATAAAGCCCTTTTACTACGCACCTGACTTCCCTTGATTCTTGATAATTACTTTTCACAAATGTAACAACTACTGATCACCTTTCTCATAAAACTGTTTCGCCTTATTTCGGATTAGATAAAGTGCGTCTTAGTCATCTATATAATTATATGTATGGGTAGTCGCTGCAAATGTGTAATATGCAATTAAAAACTTTAATGTAACTCGATTCGCCCCTACATGTATCATCTGTACATTGCTCATGTGAGTGCAGTCGGCATAACATACAACACTACTTCAAGATACAAGCATACTAACTCACCATTTGTTAAAAGATTGTCTGACGCTAAATCGAAGTAATGTACCGTACGTAGTCGCTGGATGCACTGCTCTTCGACGTACCTTGTGTTGCTGAAAATTACAGGCAATTAGCAGAATTAATAATGTACACTCATGCTCATAAATTAAGGGTAATGCTGATACATGGTGAAACAATACTCTGGTGGGCGGTTGCGGGTTTAAATCACCTCGGAGTATGACCATACGGTGTATATGACCTGCGGGCGTCGCACGGTGGCGCTGGCAGCAGTCCACATACGCAGAGGTTTGTTGGTGCATATCAGAGTACGGTGCAGCGAGTAAGTGTGCAGACGTTTTCAGGCGTGCTAATAGTGACTGTGTGTTGAAAATGGCTCAAAGAACACATATTGATGACCTTATGAGGGGTAGAATACTAGGGCGACTGGAGACTGGTCAAACACAGCAGGTCGTAGCACGGGCCTTCCGTGTGCTACAAAGTGTGATCTCAAGATTATGGCAAAGATTCCATGAGACAGGAAACGTGTCCAGGCGCTACAGTACGGGACGTCCACAGTGAACAACACCACAAGAAGACCGATATCTGACCATCAGTGACCGCAGACGGCCACGGAGTACTGCAGGTAGCCTTGCTAGGGACCTCACCGCAGCCACTGGAACAGTTGTCTCCAGACACACAGTCTACAGACGACTGAACAGACATGGTTTATTGACCCGGAGACCTGCAAGGTGCAAGTGATCCCTCGTCACAGGAGAGCCCTTAAAGCCTGGTGTCAAGAACACAATACATGGTCTTTGGAACAGTGGTCTCAGGTTATGTTCACGGACGAGTCCAGGTATAGTCTGAACAGTGATTCTCACCTGGTTTTCATTTGGCGTGAACCAGGAACCAGATACCAACCCCTTAATGTCGTTGAAAGGCACCTGTACGGAGGTCCTGGTTTGATGGTGTGGGGTGGGATTATGACTGGTGCACGTACACCTATGCATGTCTTTGACAGAGGAACTGTAACAGATCATGTATATCGGGACGTCATTTTGCACCAGTATGTCCGCCTTTTCAGGGGAGCAGTGGGTCCCACCTTCCTCCTGATGGATGATAACGCACGGCCCCACCGAGCTGCCATCGTGGAGGAGTACCTTGAAACAGAAGATACCGGGTGAATGGAGTGGCCTAACTGTTCTCCAGACCTAAACCCCATCGAGCATGTGTGGTATGCTCTCGGTCGACGTATCGCTGCACGTCTGCAAACCCCTAGCACACTTCAGGTGCTCCGACAGGCACTGGTGCAAGAGTGGGAGGCTATACCCCAGCAGCTGCTCGACCACCTGATCCAGAGTATGCCAACCCGCTGTGTGGCCTGTGTACGTGTGCATGGTAATCATATCCCTTGCTAATGTCGGGGTACATGCACAGAAAGCAGTGGCGTTTTGTAGTACATGTGTTTCGGGGCGGTTTTCTCATCACCAATACCGTGGACTTATATATCTGTGACATGTGTGTTCCCAATGTGCCTATGCTATTAGCGCCAGTTTTGTGTAGTGCCACATTGTGTGGCACCACATTCTGTGATTATACTTAATTTATGACCATGAGTGTAGATACTTGTACAAGATATCTGGACAGGAAAGTGCAGTTTAATATGGCGTACCGCCCTTTTTTTGCAGGCTTCTGAAGACCTTTGATCGATGGCAAGTGATGAATACGGAAGTAAACCTTGGGGTAAGTCATTCTCATCTAGACGGGGTATGTTTCAGCTTCCCTATATTTAGACGATAATATTTTACAATATATACCGTCTGACGGTAAAAATGAAATGCTATGTGATCGTGTGGTGTCTTTTCTTTCTAAAGAACAGACACCATGCGGAATCTGCAGCTGTGTAACATTACACGTAAATTAAAGGGGACTGCTTCTGTCAGGTACAGCAGGACATTACGCAGAGTCAGCGGCGACGAGCGAAAATGAGTGGGGACTGATGACCTCAGATGTTAAGCCGCCTAGTGCTTAGAGCCATCTGAACCATTTGAAAATGTGTACCGGACCGGGATTCGAATCCACGATCTCCTACTTGCTAGACGGGTGCGTTAACCACTGCGCCATCCGGGACGCAGCGTTACCGCATCAGCTCAGACTACCTCGGCACGCCTCACTGCCGGCCAACATTCCCACCGAGCGCCAAATATCCGCAGTGCCCGTCCATTGACTCCATGTTCTCTACTCTTTTGCCACAGCTGCATCCGCATTGAAGAAGGTGGCTCCATTGCCCAGCTAGGTGCGTCAATTACATGACTGCGTGGTGTCTGGTCTGTCGGACTGAAGAAGCTGGATCCATTGTCCAGCTGGGCATGACAATTATATGACTGCATGGACGTTCGAAAGAACAGACACCACGCAAACGTATATTTGATGCACCTAGCTGGGCAATCGAGCCGCCTTCTTCAGTGCGGATGCACAAATACGTCTGATCTCCTGTGGGAATCTCAGAGTAGCGAACATGGAGCATAATGGACAAGAAATGCTGCTAGGTGGCGCTCGGTGGGAATGGGAATCGGCCGTGAGGCGTGCCGAGGTAGTCTGAGCATTTGCGGTAACGTTGCGTCCAGGATTACCGCACCTGTCTAGTAAGCAGGAGATCTCGTGTTTGAATCCCGCTCCGGTACACATTTTCACTCCTTGTCGCTAATTCCGCGTAATGTCCCACTGCAGCTGACAGCACTGATCCCCATTAATTTATAAAATTGAAATTCACAGTAAGGTTGGAGGAAACGAAATGAATCTTCACGTGTTGAGGCGGGATGTGACGTTATTTCAGTGATTACAACATCGAGTCAAATATAAAAAAAACTTAACAGTGCGAGTTCACTTACTAGTATGGCGTTGAACCGCTCGGGCCAGGATGCATGCACTGATTCACTTGAGAAGGGTGTCGTAAGGCCGCTGTATTCTCTCGTGAGGCACATAACTGCTACAACTTATCCTTGAAATCATGGATATTCGCACGGGAATGGATTTGACGCTCGAACTGTTCCAACAAATGTGCTGCCGGGGATAAACCTGCTGGTAACGGGAGTACCTCAGCACCACGAAGACAGTTCATAGAGAAACGTGGCATGTATGACCGAGGATTGTCCTGTTGAAAAGTGGCACCACAATAGAATCACATGAGAGAAGACACAGGGTGTCCCCGGTGTTACCGTGGTGCAATCATTACCTGCGGAGACCGCAAGTCATATCCACACGGTGACGACAGGAGTAACATCACTGTGCCAATCCAGAACATTAGCAGAATGAGACATTTCCCCAGGTTGCCGCCATATTAGCCGAAAGTGGTCGTCTTCAGGTGCATACGCACTAGACCAACGAATGTCAGAGGAACAACAGACACTGCATTCGGCCAAAATTGGTCGCTAATGTACTGGCGTTCGGCTGATAATCTTCACTAAACGAAGTGCTCGAGGCAGAGGAATATGGCCACGTGAAATCGCTCCGGTAACTTGCCGACGTTGCTCCCTTTTTGTTATTGTTATAAAGCAGCGTTTTAATTGCAGTTTCACTGGCCGATACTATGAGGGAAGAATAGGATTTAGCAGTCGTTGCACGTGTATCTTTTATTTTACTGCAACAAGCTGACAATCAGAAAATGGAGATACGATGCTGGTGGACGGTCTCTCTTGTAAAAAGTAGGGAGCAGTGGGGTGGGTGGGACAAAATTAATGTCCACCTTAAAGCTGAATTGGAATATGGACTATTTCATAATTTTCTCCGACTGAAAGATACGGATTTCGAGTTACTGAATTGTGTAGGCCTTAAAATTCCCAAAGATGACACCGCTTTTATGAGAGTTGTACCTGCAGCAGAAAGATTGTCATTCCCAGTTTGGTTTGTTTCTCTTTCTCATTCATGGAGAAAATAAGTCAATAAAGACTCCATTTTCTTTCACATCGTGCGCGTATATTTCTAAAATGTCACTATTTCCTTCAATGTCGAATCTTTTCAATTTGTTTTTATAATCGCAGTTCGTAGGAGCCGATAAACATTCCCGTTCACGATAAAACGCTATCAGATGTAATTCCCTCTCCATATTCCACACGGTACTCCAGTAGTTTTAAACATAACAAATGCACACCATTAGCGAGAGCGGGCATTGCCTGCAGCGGAAAGAGCGACTGTTCAAGTTTTTCAGGACAGCCCCAAGTCTCACTCAGTACATTCGATTGACTGGTTCCACTTTTTAATTTAATAGCCAAGAACTATACTTTAAATTGTGAACTCTAGAGTTTCTGATAATGCTCCTTTTAAATTAAAGGTCGAAACCGGTCAATAAAACACACAAAGTGCGACTTGCGGCTGTTCTGAAAATCTTTAACACACACCTGTTGAACAGACGCGGCAAATCGCAGCTGAACCAACGAACATTCACTCCGGCGTACACACTAGAATAGTGGTCCTAACGGCAGCCAAACGCCAACGTTTTGATATTACCGCCAGCAGCCCAACTGCAACCAAGGCTAGCCCCTTCGTTGGCTCCGATTTGTCGCCCGTACGCACCAAGCAAACGGCAACGAAGTGGTTGGCTGTCGTTCGTTGACCTTCGTTAGCGTAGCGTGTTCGTGCCTTTGGGTAGTGCGGAACCACGATTCATCGCTGAACACAATGCGACGCCCTTCATAAGCAGTCGATGTTTCCCAGGCCCGGCAACACACCGCATGCAGCCTTTTTATCGCGATGTTAATGACAGCCTACGCATGAGGCGGTAATGACCTAGTACAGCTCCTGCTAGACTCCAACCAATGATGCGGGACGATACGGGATGTTGCAAAGAGTCCATTACTTGGTCTCGGATAGCAGCCACTGATGTGAAGAGGTTACGGCCTGCCTGCTGCTACTATGGCGATCCCGCCTTGTGGAGCTCAGACGTGGTCGACTAGAACTTTGACGATGAGTATGCCTGCCCCACGTTGCCATGCAGTCCCACATTGTGTAACGTCGCCAGCATATTTGTTTCTGTATGAAATTTAGCCCAATTTTATCTCCCACTCTGTAAAAAGTCTGCTTATTACCAAAACTATCTACCCACAAATTGTTATTCAGCTTCAACTCTTACGCTAACCTTTGGTTAAACGGAACCTAATATGAATTGGATTGTAACTGATCTGAATGCAAGTTGTCGTTATATTAAATGCGCAACTGAAGTAAAACAATTAACTGGCCCTAAACAAAATTTCAAGTTACCTCGCGTATTGACAACATTGTTGCAGATTTCTCGAAGGTACAACAGCAAACAGCAAGCAGGCAACGGCTTTATATTTATATTTCTAAACAGAATTTCCAAACTATATTCCAACTGTTGCCTAGCACAAGGTGAAATGTGGTAAAGCGTAATGATAAACAGTGAGACGGACAGACTAACTATTCCTGTGAAATGATATTCCAGGATAACGATGTTAGAATGAAGTGTGTATTCCGAAAGAGAGAGCAAAACATCGCATCAACTTGACACACAATACTGGTTTGAACAGTGCTATGCTCAACAACGTGAACAATGATTTAAAAAGGGCACAATATAAATTGAATTTCCTTAAAAACCAAACAGCTTGATCAGTCAATATGTTAATGAATGGCTCATGAAAGTGGGGTGGTCTTTCTCTTAGCTCTGAGCAAGTGAACAAAGTTAACTAGCTGCCAAAAGTCATTTCTACAAATTAGGTGCGCAGTGCTGCAGTCTTACCTCAAACTTCTTCTCTTCAAAAGATAATAACATTATTCAAAATTTATATACCTTTTGCATTTCAGTGTATGCCTCATATTCATCCTTGCTCTCCTTTACAATAAAACTTTCTTCATCTAACAGATAGAATCACAAGTCAACACAGCACTCCAGAATACGTCCACCATCTACCACACTTCATCTAAAGATATATCAGACTGCGTAGAGGCAAAAACTGCGCCACAAGACCAAAGACTGCTTAACAGAATCATAGCTTCCTCTCTCTCTCTCTCTGACGTGCACATCGGTAACATATAAAACTCAAAATGACATGACCACTTTACAATAGGTCAGTGTCACATCCGAATGCCTCACAAATGTGGACATCGTACGTTTCGACCAACCGGCCTAACCCTATCAGGTGTTGATAACGCCGTCTCAAACCAACAAGCGTCATTTCTGTATCCTTCATGGGGGTCTCTTAACATGTGAGCCGGCCGGAGTGGCCGAGCGGTTCTAGGCGCTACAGTCTGGAACCGCGCGACCGCTGCGGTCGCAGGTTCGAATCCTGCCTCGGGCACGGGTGTTTGTGATGTCCTTAGGTTAGTTAGGCTTAAGTAGCTCTAAGTTCTAGGGGACTGATGACCACAGCAGTTAAGTCCCATAGTGCTCAGAGCCATTTGAACCATTTGAATCTTAACATGTGACGCCGTTCTCGCCCCTTGTACACCTGACCAGACCTAGTAACAACACTAAAGACGAACAACACTAACGCACTCTGGTGGCCGTTTTACATAACACGGACAAATACAGCTCTGATCTCTCACATACCAGCCGATGTTGTGTACATGTACGAACTTACACTTGCATCCAACCACGTCTTCTGGGTGCTTCACTTTGTCACACAGTGTATAACTGGCATGCAAGCTAGACTAGCTAGTTAACAGCGTAAGTAGTCTACATAGAGAATGTGAAAGTCCACTGACAACGGAGACATTTACTATCGGATTTTTTATTATGAAGACTTCAGTTTAAGCTTTAATTACAAGCGAGCCAATAGGCCTATCGCAAAATGGGCTACACCAATATTTTTCTTGCTTTATTTTGAGTTAGGCTATGTACAGCAATTTGGTTTAAAAGTTAAGTATATATCTTTCATTTTAGATCGTCATAGGGATTGTCCGGTTTACGGCGTCTTCGCTACGAACTGCTCACTTCAAAACTGTACACCTCGAAATGTATTTATGTAAGGAAATGAAACACCTACAGCCGTCCTTATGATGTCATTTACTGTGTCGCTACCAGTTTAGGTGCTTCAGTGCATCATCTTCAGGCTGACGCTAAAGAGGTTAATACCATCTGTATACGAGATGCGTAAATTGAAAATTTGTGTTAAGATAGTATGGGACCAAACTGCTGAGGTCATTGGTCTCCATGCTTACACACTACTTAATCTAACTTAAACTAACTTTCGCTAAGGACAACACACACACACATGCCCGAGGGAGGACTCGAACCTCCGGAGGGAGGGACCGCGCCATCCGTGACATGGCGCCTAGACCGCGCGGCTACCCCGCGCAGCACTAGATGCGTCAGTGGCCAAAATCAACAACTGCTTCACGCAAATTACCTGTAACCGCGATGCTGTCTCTCTAACCATCAACTATTCATAGTCTTCAAAAAAACATATGACCTGGACAGGGAGGCGGTAGTGACTTGGGTGAGTTACTAACACTAATTTTTTCATTAGTGAAGTAGTATTCGAAGTTAAGTTTGGCTTTTCAAAACATTCGACAATTAAAATTACGTTACTCAGAAAAATTACAGCCTTTTACTGCATGAAAACCTTTCTTCGCTGACGTAACCACAGACAACGAGATTTTACTAATATCACTAAAAAGCAGAAAGACAAATCGTCAGATTACGTAAGCCTGTGTTAACAAATCTTAGAAACATTACGGAAGGGAGATAACTAACTAGCCTATACGTGCAATCTGTTTACGTACGTTCTGGGGTTACTCAACACAGAACTCACTGTTACCAATTATCACTCAACTCATTTACTCTAATGCACTGGCAACACGAAAGTAATAAAAAATTACCTTCTTTACCTTAGCTGCGAGAAGACTTCTGCCTCCACACATATATATTTCCAATAATGCATGCACTCGTAAACCTTCTCTGTAATATCAATCCAGTAATCCTTTCTTGTCACAAATAAAAATTTACATTTCAGCATTTAACTTTCCATTCCATTATAAAATCACTCCTCATTATTAAATTAATGTTTCACGTGCGATGTAACACAAAGTATTGGTACGAGAAAATTCCTACAATATGATCTAACAAAAAAATGGTTCAAATCGCTCTGAGCACAATGGGACTTAACATCTATGGTCATCAGTCCCCTAGACCTTAGAACTAATTAAACCTAACTAACCTAAGGACATCACACACATCCATGCCCGAGGCAGGATTCGAACCTGCGACCGCAGCAGTCGCGCGGATCCGGACTGAGAGCCTAGAACCGCTAGACCACCGCGGCCGGCTATGATCTAACACTTGGTGGCTATTTCAGAAGTCAGATAGAAACTACACTCCTGGAAATGGAAAAAAGAACACATTGACACCGGTGTGTCAGACCCACCATACTTGCTCCGGACACTGCGAGAGGGCTGTACAAGCAATGATCACACGCACGGCACAGCGGACACACCAGGAACCGCGGTGTTGGCCGTCGAATGGCGCTAGCTGCGCAGCATTTGTGCACCGCCGCCGTCAGTGTCAGCCAGTTTGCCGTGGCATACGGAGCTCCATCGCAGTCTTTAACACTGGTAGCATGCCGCGACAGCGTGGACGTGAACCGTATGTGCAGTTGACGGACTTTGAGCGAGGGCGTATAGTGGGCATGCGGGAGGCCGGGTGGACGTACCGCCGAATTGCTCAACACGTGGGGCGTGAGGTATCCACAGTACATCGATGTTGTCGCCAGTGGTCGGCGGAAGGTGCACGTGCCCGTCGACCTGGGACCGGACCGCAGCGACGCACGGATGCACGCCAAGACCGTAGGATCCTACGCAGTGCCGAAGGGGACCGCACCGCCACTTCCCAGCAAATTAGGGACTGTTGCTCCTGGGGTATCGGCGAGGACCATTCGCAACCGTCTCCATGAAGCTGGGCTACGGTCCCGCACACCGTTAGGCCGTCTTCCGCTCACGCCCAAACATCGTGCAGCCCGCCTCCAGTGGTGTCGCGACAGGCGTGAATGGAGGGACGAATGGAGACGTGTCGTCTTCAGCGATGAGAGTCGCTTCTGCCTTGGTGCCAATGATGGTCGTATGCGTGTTTGGCGCCGTGCAGGTGAGCACCACAATCAGGACTGCATACGACCGAGGCACACAGGGCCAACACCCGGCATCATGGTGTGGGGAGCGATCTCCTACACTGGCCGTACACCACTGGTGATCGTCGAGGGGACACTGAATAGTGCACGGTACATCCAAACCGTCATCGAACCCATCGTTCTACCATTCCTAGACCAGCAAGGGAACTTGCTGTTCCAACAGGACAATGCACGTCCGCATGTATCCCGTGCCACCCAACGTGCTCTAGAAGGTGTAAGTCAGCTACCCTGGCCAGCAAGATCTCCGGATCTGTCCCCCATTGTGCATGTTTGGGACTGGATGAAGCGTCGTCTCACGCGGTCTGCACGTCCAGCACGAACGCTGGTCCAACTGAGGCGCCAGGTGGAAATGGCATGGCAAGCCGTTCCACAGGACTACATCCAGCATCTCTACGATCGTCTCCATGGGAGAATAGCAGCCTGCATTGCTGCGAAAGGTGGATATACACTGTACTAGTGCCGATATTGTGCATGCTCTGTTGCCTGTGTCTATGTGCCTGTGGTTCTGTCAGTGTGATCATGTGATGTATCTGACCCCAGGAATGTGTCAATAAAGTTTCCCCTTCCTGGGACAATGAATTCACGGTGTTCTTATTTCTATTTCCAGGAGTGTATTTTCCAACACGACAACCCTTGGACGATTGCAAGAGATCTCTACCAGAAGCTCGTGGGCACTTAAGTACTTGACGCTGCTTGAAACCCGAGAATATTTTGTCGATGACAACCCATGTTTGAGCAGTCGCACTGTCCTGACATAAGAGCCACTTGTTGGGTCTAAATCTTGTTCGCTGTTGCTTCAGTGCACTAGGCGAAAAGTACAGTACTAATTACCCAACTACAACAGCATGTTCTACGGATTTATGGTGCGACATCAATTCGAGCAGGAGGCCTCGGACCATGACGTAATTTTGAAAGGACAAATGTCGATGGTGAATAGTCGCTAGAAGTGAACTGATTATTTATGTAAAAATTTTTATATTCACGCGCAGCCCATCTTCAAAATCCCAAATGGAAAATCCTCCAGACAAAGTATGCAGCCAAGTGCGCGCGTCGTCACGAACAGTGCTGAACTGCAATTATGCATTATACAAAATGTCTCTGACATATAGGCATGCTAGGTACACTACACTTCGTAAGGTGTCAGGCAAATCCAATACCTTCCATGAAAACCCTGACATGATAAGCAAATCCAGTAGTATGTCACATAGCTCCGAATAAATCGTGACATTAAATTAACCAAAGTAATACGAGTAACGAGTGAGCAAATGGAATACCACAGACTAACACAAGAATGCCTAAATGCATGTCATACCTTCCCACTGTGAGACAGACGCAGTTCCGAGGGGAGAAACGAGAACAGAAGCCGAGAGCAGAACCGTGTTAAGTTGGAGGCTCTACGATAAGGGACGGACACCCACGTCGCCAGCTAACCGCTAGAACCACCCCCCAGCCCATGTTAAAAGCTAGAGCCCTCCAGAAGAACTATATAGATCTTACGATAACACAAAAAGGACCACACCAGCCGCAAGTTTTAGCGTGAGACTTTTTCGCGTCTCTGTTACGTTGCAAACTTTAAAAACATTGCCTCATCAAGAAAAGTATAACGTTTCTCATTGGATTGACAGAATTTTTGTAGGCAGAGCTTAAGGTTAACATTGAGACCCTGATTGGTCAGATGAAAACACAGCCAGATAGTCTTTTTAAACCAACTTCGGTAAATTGTAGAAAGGAGAAGGTAGAAGGAGTTGCTTCCGAGAAGGCGAGGTGAGTGGAGCTGTGCTGCCCGCCGCCCCCTGACGAACACCGACAAGGTAATGAATGCATGCGATGCCACATAACAGTGCATAAAGCTTCCCTCAGAACTGCAGAAGTCTCATCTGTTACAACCCCTTTTTGCGTAATACTAGTGTCGATCGTCAATTAAAGCTCATGGTGATCACATTTGCCACTTGAAGTAAAAATCTGAAACGCGATGATTTTTCTGTTATATAGTTACTGAGAAACCACATCAGCCACTGTAATTTAGGACAAGTTAGATAAGTAATTAAAGATAATTGATGGTCACTGTAGACCATTTTGATAGTTTTCTTTTTTGTGAAACTTAATTTAAACCTAGATTATAGATGTGATATGGCATAGGTCATCCTTCGATCCATTGTAGAACTTTGAAACCCATTCAGGGAATATTCGTTCACATTTTTGTTGAACGCAGTTGGTTTTTACCATCCTGTATTAAAACATTTCCTTTTATCAATAGTGCAATTTATAAACAATGTATTGTGAGTAGAATAAAATTTCCAATGGTAAACTTAACTGCTTTTTCGACGTTATTTTACCAGCTAACTAAAAATAGGAAAACCTTGAACCCCTTCCACTAAATTTAGTTAGTATTAAGATTCTTTTACAGGGAGTGCAGTGGAGCTGACGCTGAAATCATTAAGTATTTGGTTATATCATCACTAGTCTCACTGAACTCTTCTGAACTCTACATGTCCTGTGTGGTCTGACGTCTCCTTACCAGCAACAGGTCCCAGGTTCAAACTAGGCAATTCTCTAAAAAACACGCTCAGAGCGTCGTTGCGCGAAAGTGGTAGGGAGACACGATATAGAACAACAGACACCATGCAGAATGTTCGAAAATGGCGACCCTGCCAGCATGGTAAAATACCATGATTGAAGGTCGACCACATGCTTAACTAGGTCAGAAAAATATCTTGTTAAAAAATTTTCGTAATAAAAAAAAATTTCTTGAAAGGTATACATAGTCGAAAACAGTAGCTACAGCGATAGATAGAAAGAAAGTATTCAATAAAACGTGAGACATTCTGGCAGAGACAATAGCATAATCAAATTATGAATTTTAAAAATTGTTAGAATTAAGTTTTCTCCTCAATGCAAGCGCAGAGGTGGCGCATACATCGTTGACAAGTTGTTTCTGACCCAACAAGTAAGTGAATGGATTGTCAGTCTTGGGTATAATAAGTGTCAAGTCGTGTAAACAAAAAGTTTATAAAACGCTTGAGATCGTATGAGCGCATGTTGACTCGAAGTAGGGCGCGTGAATTGCTTTTACAACAGAAAATAAGGGATTCGGAAAGATTAGCAATGGCAAATCGAGACCTTGACCGACCTGAGGTAGAGACCGAGCATGAAAATGGACAGAGAATAGAGGACAGTACAACAGACGATGCAGTATCGCGAGAAATAGGACATATAACGCACCATAACGAGGATAATGTACGTCAAGGCATAGAAAACGTAAGTCAGCATACGACAGAGGAGCAGGAAAGTAGAAAGACAGTCGATGAGGATTCTAACTTGCGTCTTGAATACATAGAACCAATAGTACAAATAATCAGAGCTCCCTCACCACAGAGTACAAGGAATGCGAGCAGAAACGTATCACAGCACAGTTCAATGCAATCGGTTGCGAACCAACACTTGGGCGAAAATACAGAGTGTAGGACGTCGGAAGAAAACGCGATAGGACCCACCAATCTGTCAGAATTATTACAACAAATTACGGAAACCATGACAAGACAAAATAAAGACATAGCGAACCAAATTCAAATTCAGAATGCAGAAACCACGAGACAAATGTGTGAGATTAAAGAACAAAACAAAAAAAATTCAGTTACACCTAAGTCATATTGAAGACGAGGCAAAAGAATCCCGAGAAGTGATACGAAACTTAATAACAGGTCACAATCAATTGAGAACAGACATTGACCAGGTACAAGCGGACGTACAAACATTGCGTAATGACATTCAGGACGAGATCAAAACATTACGTAACAACACCCAGGGAGAAGTCAAGAAACTAGAGAAATAGATAAACGAAATTACTAGACAAGCAGCAGGTACAGCGCGTGAAGTTGTTGAAAACAGCGTGTTACACAAACGTATCACAAAAGCAGCGCTGAAAAGATATGGTAACCGCATAGTCAAAATAGAAGCGCAAACGAAGCGACAATTTCAGAAATTGCGAACAGAGTTGTTGCAAACCATTGAAGAGCGTAGTGAACAGGATCGAATAAGCACAGAGTCTGCAACAACATCCGTATCTGTAACAGCACCGGAAAACAAGCAATTAACGAAGATATTACGCATTTGCGATTCCAATCACAGGCGGAAAATAACATACGTGAAATCAGACAGCCTGCACCGCAACAAAAGACGTTTCGAAATTCTTGATGAACAAACGGAACCACAAACACATGCAGAACCACAAATGTATGTTTCAAGACAGTTTGGATCGGGTAATGAAGCGGCAAGGTTAGCCAGACAAGATTCTGAATCAATACGTGACAATGGAAAGCCAGGTCGCGAAGAGTACAGTGCAATGCATTCAGCTACACGTCCACAACCGATGGAAGAAAATTATTGCGTACCACTACAACGATACTACGCAAGGGTAGGCGAAAGTTACAGTGGACAATATCCAATGGAAAGAACGACGGGAGAAATGATCAGAAACAAAAGTGGCGAAGAATCGCGAATTTCATATGGAACTATGACGAAGCACGACATCGATCGTTTCCTCACAGTCAGAAAATTTCAACACTTTCGAGAAGGAAACTCGTTACATCCACGAACTTTTATTGATCAATTCCGAGTAGGATTACCAGAACACTGGACGCTAGCACACAAATTAGACTTTATATGCGCACACATGTCAGGAGCAGTCGCAGAAACCATGCAGAATGTTGGTGTGACATGCCGATCGTATGAAGATTTCAGAGAGAAGTTTCTCTCACGATATTGGCCCAGCAAAGCACAGAACAGAGTGAAGTACGAATTATTACAGAAACCATATTTTGAAAATTCAGGATAGAAGAGTCCCGTGAAATTTTTTGAATTAATGGCAAAGAAAAATCAATGCTTAGATGTACCATACAGTGACAGAGAGTTGATTAAATTATGCACGATGAAGCTACCATTGAAATACCAGCAATCATTAGTAGGTCGCGGAGGCAATGACGTCGAAGCATTTAAAGGTAGTCTAAGGGAACTATAGTTCATATTTTCGGAAGATGACGTAAGAAAAAGATGAAGCGCACGTGAAAACGAAAGCAAAAAGCAGTGGAATCCACAAGACACAGTACGAAGAAACAATAATTACGAACCATGTGATAACTTCGCACCAAGAAACGACAATAGATTTCAACAAAGAACCGGTTATGGATTTAGAAGAGAATATGGCAATAAATATAATTCACCCAGGAACGGCAACAACTATTACAGAGGGAATAACGACAACCGGAATGGGTACTGGAGAACCAATAGACCGACAAATTATCAACAACGAAACCACTATCAACAAGCTGAACAAGAAAAGAGAATACTGATAGAAGAGGTGGAGGTAAGACCACCAAACCCCGATAAACGTTCGAATTGACAGCTAAGCGCCCATGCCAAAGAGAATGACGCACTGACCCAGGACAACTGCAGCACCTTGAACAGAGAAGTAAAAATCTTATCACGAGAAGAGAAGAAGGAAGAAACAAATCCGCAGGGACCAGATGAAAACGAAGACAAGAAAATAACAATATCGTGTTGGGACGAAATTAATTGAGAGAATACCGACGAGGAAGATGAATTACCAGAGGCATGCACAACGAATGTAGGAGGAAAGGACGAAGTAATGAGTATTGCAGAGCTATTGGAGATAGAAACCAGGGAAAGCGAATTCAATGAGGATAATGCGCAGTAAACACAAGTTGAAAATAAGTTACAAGTGGGCACACAACCCAACGTATATAATGAAGGAAGTTATGAAGCGATAATTAGAGCATTTAGATGCGATTATGTGGAAGTAGCGACGAAGAAGTAGAAGATAGACGACGATGAGGAAAAAGTAGAGGATGTTGAAGAAAGCGTAAATGGAGGAAGAAATAGAGAAGAGGAAATAAAAGAGAGAGAAGTAGCAGTCGAAGCTTATCCTCCAGAAAGTTCGAATTCACAAGAGAAATTCCTAAAAGGACTCATGTATGATTCAGTGGAGGATTCGTTGATGCAAGAAGAAGAAGAACAGAACAAACCCTTTCAAATTCAACCAATTGTGAAGGCCATGGTAAAGCATATCCCAGTCAATATTGTAATTGATAGCGGAAGTGAACTGACTGCGATCTCAGTAAATTTATTCATGCAGTGTAAGGCCAATGAGGAATTGCCAGTTCTGAAAACACGTAAGATTAAAGTAAGAGGTCCTATTAGAAACAATGCTGCGGAAGTTACGAGACAAACAAGGTTTAATCTTTCTTGTCAAGGTCAAAAGATCGAAGCCAACTTCGTGATTATACCTAAACTAACTGTAGATTTGATTATAGATGCAGATTTTTTAAATGAGAGACGAGCGATAATAGATATGGGAAAAGGTAGCGTAACATTCGGTAATGTCACACTTCTCTTTGAGCAAAAGCTAAAATTAGAAGAAATACCAGTTATAAACAAACAATTAAGAATGACGCGAGATAAAGAGGATGAAGAATTAGAATAGTATGCACAAAAGGGGGAATCGCCTCAACTCATGTTAGAAGTCCATAACGAAATCGACGAAACATTGCAAGAAGTTCAAGGTATTTCGGAACACAGTAAAAGAGAATTAGTGGGTATTTTACGAGATAAAGCAGATGTATTTTTACCTCAGACTGGCAGTATTAAACACTTTCAGTACAAGTTTGAAGTAAAACAGCACAAACCATTTAGAGTGCCACCCTATACAATCCCATTAAGCTACAAGAATAAAGTATTCCAGGAGATATCTAAAATGTTAGATGACGATATTATTGAACCAGCTACCTCCACATATAACAGTCCGCTCCGTATTGTACAAAAACGAGATGGGAGCATCAGGTTATTGCTGGATTCCAGACAGATCAACACAATCATAATCACTGAGACAGATCGCCCAGAAAAATTAGAGAAATTGATACAAAACTTCCATGGTGCTAAGATATTTTCATCAATTGATTTACGGAGTAGTTTCTGGCAAATAGAATTGGCCCCAGAATGTAGAAAATTTACAGCATTTATCGTATTCGGTAGATGTTACCAGTTTAAACGATTGCCATTTGGTTTAAACATATCATCAGCAGCGTTTATTAGGGGATTTAATACTATACTCAGTCCTGAAATTTTACAAAAAATTACTTGTTATGTTGATGATGTGATTATAGCAGAACCCTCTTGGGAACATCACAACGACACATTAAATCAGTTTTTACAGATCATGAAAGAGCATGGGGTCAGAGTAAATATAACAAAATCCAAATTTGGAAGGCGAGAGTTCAAATTTCTAGGACACATAATTTCAGAGAAAGGGGTAATGCCCGACCCAGAAAAACTAACGGCAATCAAAGAATTTTGTACTCCATATAATAAGAAAACTCTCAGAGGATTTCTAGGTCTCACCGGATTCCATAAAAAATTTATTTGGATCGACTCTCTCACAACACCACGCCTATGTGCAGTGACTGGAAAAAACACGCCGTGGGTATGGGATCAACAAGCCAATGAAGAATTTTAAGTGAAAAACGCACTAACAACAGCACCGATTTTAGCACATCCTGATCTAACACAAAATTTTTGTATGGCCACTGATAGCGCGAAAACAGGTTTAGGAGTTGTTTTATTCCAAGAATACGAACAGGCAGGGCTAAGATCATATAGAACAATTGCATTTGCCAGTCGGGTACTCACAAAAAGCGAGGAAAACTGTTCAGTCACGGAGCTGGAAGCAGTGGCCATTGTATGGGGCTTCCAACGTTTTCGATACTTTCTATTCGGAAGAAAAACAAAAGTATACACTGACCACAAAGCATTAGAATTTCTGTTATCCGCCAAACTAACTCATGGGAGGTTAGCCAGATGGATGTTAATACTACAAGAATTTGACTTCACTATTACACACATACCAGGACCAGCGAATGTATTAGCAGATGCTTTATAACGATGTCCACAGGGTGCATCCAATAACATAGGTTTGGAAGCAGCAGAAGACCAGTTTACAATGTAGTATATGAAACAAGTACCTTTCGAAAACTACGTTACGACAGCATTGAAAAACATAGGCAAAGAACAGGACAAGGATCCAGAAATACTAGGAATCAAACACAAGTGGAGAAGTAAGGATTTTCCATACATTCGACAGCACTATCTCGTAAAAAACAATGTTTTATTTCTTAGACGAAATGTTGCAACGAATGAATGGTTAATTTATATTCCAGATGAACTAATTAATAAGTACATGTGGTATACACATTTAAGTAATGCCCACTTTGGACCAAAGAAATGCTTTTTAAAAATAAAACAAACAAGCCATTTTCCTAATATGGAAAGACGAATTAGAACAGTATTAGTCAAATGCAAAAAATGTATGAGGGCTAAACACGTCACTTTCCAAACCAAACCACCTATGTTTCCAATAACCCCTAAAAGTTTAGAACAAATAGCTGCAACAGATTTGATGGGGCCCCTCCCACGCACAAAAAATTGATATATTTTCATATTTGTCGTTTTGGAACTTACTTCTAAATATGTTACCTTGACACCATTAAAATGGGCAACAGGTCTTACTATAAGTAAAGTATTTAGACAAGATTTTCTCAAACAAGTAGGTCGAGTGGAACGAATAATTTCGGATAATGGCCCACAATACAAATCAGTGCAATGGCAGAACACGTTAAAACAACACAAAATAAAACCCATCTACATATCTAAGTACAAACCTAGCGTAAATCCAGCAGAGCGATCTATGAAGGACATAGGCACTTTATGCCGATTATATGCAGGCAAAAGACACAACACATGAGATATACACCTTAAAGATTTTCAGTAAGTAATAAATGAAATGCCACATAGCACTACACTACTACCTCCCATTACTGTACTTAAAAATATTGAACCCCCAAACATAACCAGAGAAAATGTTAGATTTCCTATTGTACCACGTAGACAGCACAAACAAGTCACAGCAACAGCACTCTCCAACATCAGAAAGGCAGCCATTAAAAGAAAAGAAAGAGGAGATAGAACAGCAATTAAAAGAACATTCTCAGTAGGCCAGAAAGTATTTGTTAAAACACACCATCTCTCCAGCAAACAGAAACACAAAATACATAAATTTTACGCTGCATACAAAGGACCTGTCATAATTAGCCAAATTGCTCATGATAATGCTGTGGAACTAATGAACCCAAAAACGGGCATAACCTTATGACTTCACCATGTGAGCCATATCAAAAAGTTTGAAGATTAATTTTATTACTGGTAAATAATCAGCACAATATTTCAAGATTATGTTGCAGATAAGATCGTCAGGAGAAAGAAGAATGAAGAGAGAGGAAGGTGGGAAAAAGAAAGTAGTTTCAATAAAAACAAAAACAAAAATAACACCAATAGTACCATAGATTAAGGTGAAGGGATAAAGTGTAGATAGTCTAACAGCATGAAATACTAAAATGCTATACACCACGACACTGCACAAAAATAAAAAATGAATTTGAGGATTCTTGTAGACATTATGACTCAAAATATCTTAGAATTGTATCATGGAAAGGGTGCCGAAATTTGTAAAGCTTTTAAGAAAGCGTAAAACAATGTAGGTACTAGACATATGTTAGATGATAGTAAGTAAACCTTTTTGTAAGAACCATTGTAAAAACTCCAGCAATGACGAGATGCAACGACCCACAAGTTGCAATGCGAGAAGTATCAAGAAAGGAAAGGACATAATTAGCAAGACATGATCCTACAAGGCAGAAGCGTCGAGAGAAGAGAAAGGACAGCGAGACCAACAGAAGGCCCTTGTAGCCGAAGTGGTCAGTAAATAAATCTGCTGCCAAGCTGAACCACAGGGTGGCGGAACCCTGCTGGGACAGAACACGGAACCACACAGTGGCGGAACCCTGCAGAGACACGACAGGACACCAAACGCCAGAAGGGTCTCCGAATGCCCCGACTCAGCAGAGCGACAAAAAACGGCCCGACGAGAAGACCACTTGGGCAAGCCACCACTGGCAAAAAAATATGTGTAAAAGTCACACTACTGCTATTAAACAGTACGCTGATGCACGAAACTGAAGAAAACTTCCCCAAAGTAAAAATGACATGCCCAAACAATTTATCAAACTGTTACTAAGAGGAGAACATCAAAGTGACTAGTTATCAATAAATATTTCTGTATCCTGCCCAGAGAAGAACCAAGAAGCAAGTAAGAAGCAGACAAAAAGCAGGAAGAACAGCAGTTGAAGATTCGCAAGATTGAGACCAAGAAAGAAGATGGGTGAAGAATAGACGACATACCTTCCCAAATCCCTATCCTATTGTAAACTAGTCGTCTGCAAAGTATTACAACGAAAAACGGCCGCTTTCAGCGACACATAACGATGACTTTCACGCATACAAAGCCAGTAAACCACGAGATTCTGCACTCACAGCTCCATTCCATTATGGGACCTCAACAACAGCAACACACACTTGCAAAGCCAACAAGGAACGACAAATGAAGCTGTACATCGAATACTTGCCCACATCCATCTCGCTCAAGTCCATCACCTTCGTGCAAAAAACATTCACCAACCTCATGCTTAAACATTCATAGGATTGTGTGAATGTGTGAAATCAAATTATGTGATGTAGGAATTGTGCAAAAGAAACGTGTGAAAAACTAAATAAGTTAAGCACACCAGACAGCTAATAAACTACAAAATAACAGTCATTGACTATGGACTTAAGTAAAAAATAGACTATCGATAAAAATAAGTCATTAGTTCTGAAATGGACAGTATATAAATAACAAAAGTAAGGAATAATAAACACTAAAACTATATGCCACTTATTTTCTCCTCATAAAAATAAAAGAATAAGTATATTTTACTTATTTTCTCCTTATAAAAACAAAGAATAAAAAATTATCTTGTTGGATGTTTTCCCTTTTTTTTAACATTTGTACCATTTGTTAGGATAATATCTCAATACTTGTGTATGTATATTTCTTTGTCAAAGCAATTCTTGGAAATAATTCTTATTTGTTAGTGTAACAATGTTGAAATGAGTGTCTAGAAACAAAAACATTTTACTTGTACATGATATTTAGAACATGTGTTAGGAATAGATTTTTCTTAATTACTACATTTATAAAACAACAATATTTCTAAGACAATCGATGTGAAAGAGTCCTCACTTTCGATAACAAACTTCTTAAAAAACATACTTCACAATTAAATAAAGAAAAGAATTAAAAAATAATAATTATAATAGAATAAAAATATTCTTCCCTTGTCAGTATAAACATATTTTTATAATAATATGCAAGAATATAAAAATATAAATTAGTAATACAAACTAGCATAGAACAGAATAATGTGGCTGAACAGTAGGCAGCAAAATTTAGATAACGGAATAATTTTTGACTGGCTTAGACAACGATTCAGTCATTGCCTAACTTCAGTACAAAAATTAAGTTCGAAGGGTGGTGATATGTAAGGTGTCAGGCAAATCCAATACCTTCCATGAAAACCCTGACATGATAAGAAAATCCAGCTCCGAATAAATCGTGACATTAAATTAACCAAAGTAATACGAGTAACGAGTGAGCAAATGGAATACCACAGACTAACACAAGAATGCCTAAATGCATGTCATACCTTCCCACTGTGAGACAGACGCAGTACTGAGGGGAGAAACGAGAACAGAAGCCGAGAGCAGAACCCTGTTAAGCTGAAAGGCCCTACGATAATGGACAGACACCCACGTCGCCAGCTAACCGCTAGGACCACCCCCCAGCCCATGTTAAAAGCTAGAGCCCTCCAGAAAAACAGTATAGATCCTATGATAACACAAAAAGGACCACCCCAGCCGCAAGTTTTAGCGTGAGACTTTTTCGCATCTCTGTTACGCTGCAAACTTTAAAAACATTGCCCCACCACGGAAAGTATAATGTTTCTCATTGGATTGACAGAATTTTTGTAGGCAGAGCTTAAGGTTAACATTGAGACCCTGATTGGTCACATGAAAAACACGGCCAGATAGTTTTTTTTTTAAACCAACTTCAGTAAATTGTAGTAAGGAGAAGTTAGAAGGAGTTCCTTCCGAGATGGCGAGATGAGCGGAGCTGTGCTGTCCGCCACCCCCTGACGAACACCGACAAGGTAATGAACGCACGCGATGCTGCATAACAGTGCATAAAGCTTCACTCAGAACTGCAGAAGTCTCATCTGTTACATCCCCTTTTTGCGTAATACTAGTGTGATCGTCAATTAAAGCTCATGGTGTTCACATTTGCCACCTGAAGTAAAAATCTGAAACGCGATGATTTTTCTGTTATATAGCTACTGAGAAGCCACATCAGCCACTGTAATTTAGGACAAGTTAGATAAGTAATTAAAGATAATTGAGGGTCACTGTAGACCATTTTGATAGTTTTCTTTTTTGTGAAACTTAATTTAAACCTAGATTATAGATGTGATATGGCATAGGTCATCCTTCAATCCATTGTAGAACTTTGAAACCCATTCAGGGAATATTCGTTCACATTTTTGTTGAACGCAGTTGGTTTTTACCATCCTGTATTAAAACATTTCCTTTTATCAATAGTGCAATTTATAAACAATGTTTTGTGGGTAGAATAAAAATTCCATTGGTAAACTTAACTGCTTTCTCGATATTATTTTACCAGCTAACTAAAAATAGAAAGCCTTGAACCCCTTCCACTAAATTTAGTTAGTATTAAGATTCTTTTACAGGGAGCGCAGTGGAGCTGACGCTGCAATCATTAAGTATTTGGTTATATAATCGCTAGTCTCACTGAACTCTTCTGAACTCTACATGTCATATGTGGTCTGACGTCTCCTTACCAGCAACAGGTCCCAGGTTCAAACTAGGTAATTCCCTAAAAAAACACGCTCAGAGCGTCGTTGCGCGAAAGTGGTAGGGAGACACGATATAGAACAACAGACACCACACAGAATGTTAGAACTTCTCTTGCTCTAAATGTGGGAATAATGCGTTCTGTTTAGTTGAAAATGACAGAATACTTCCACAGACTAATAAGACTTATGGATCTAGGCTCAACGATGTTTGTGACTACAAATGACCTTAGCGTATATCGATATGTATACAGGGCTTTAAACAATATTTCGCGTAACTGAAGTCCATGTAAATGCGTGTGTGTGTGCGTGTAAAAGATAGAGTAGTAATATGATGGCTGTACGGTCCAGCGCCAAATAAATAACGATATAATAACGCCACGGAATGAGGGACGATAACTTTCTAGTTTGTATTGTATTGTATTGTATGGAACAGGGGGCCTAGAAACGATGGAGAGGCATCGTCCCCGGCGTAGCTGGCTCAAATGTCTCTGAGGACTATGGGACTTAACTTCTGATGTCATCAGTCCCCTAGAACTTAGAACTAGTTAAACCTGACTAGCCTAAGGACATCACACACATCCATGCCCGAGGCAGGATTCGAACGTGCGACGGTTGCTGCCGCTTGGTTCCAGACTGCAGCGCCTAGAACCACTCGGCCACTCCAGCCAGTCCCGATGTAGCCTTCAGTGGTTCAACCCCACAACAGGCTACCGCAGTCCGCTCACCCCACCGCCGCCCCTCGCCTTACCCAGGGTTATTGTGCGGTTCGGCCCCCAGGGGAAAACGGTAATGTACAATACATACTAGGACAAAGAGCAACAATAAAAATGAAGACCAAGAACGAAGTATTCGGATTAAAAAGGGTGTAAGACAGGAATGCAGTATATCGCCCCTATTCTTCAACCAACACATCAAAGAAGCAATGGTGGAAATAAAAGAAAGGTTCAGGTGTAGGATTAAGATTCAGGGTGAAAGGACATGTGATAAGATTCGCTGATGACATCGCTATCCTTAGTGAAAGTTAAGAATAATTACAGGGTCTGTTGAATGGAATGAACAGTGTATCGAGTACAGAAAATGAATCGAGAGTAAGACGAAAGTAACGAGAAGTAGCAAAAATGAAAATAGCGAGAAACATAATAGCGAAACTGGTGATCATGAAGTAGATGAAGGTAAAGGATTTTACTATCTTGGGAGCAAAACAACACATGACAGACAAAGCAGATTAGCACAGGCAAAAAGGGTATTCCTTGCCAAAATAAATCTACCAACTTGTAGTCTTAATTTGAAGAAGGAATCTCTGATAACGTGCATTTTGGGCAGAGGAATGTATGGTAGTGAATCAGGGACTGTTGTAAAATCATAAAAGAAGAGAATCACGACGTTTGAGATGTATTACTGTAGAAACCTGTTGAAAATTGGGTGGATTTATAAGGGTATTAAGAGGTGCTGTGCAGAACCGGTGAAGAAAGGAACACATGGAAAACACTGAGAAGAAGGGAGAGGATGATAGCGCATTTGTTAAGAGATCAGGGAATAACTTCCATGGTACTAAAGGAAGCTGTAGTGGGTAAAAACTGTAGTGCGTCGAGTACAAGTGCTAATCTGGGATGAAGAGGATGGCGCACGGGTGGAATTCGTGGCTGCCCTGCAAGTAATCAGTCAAAAGACTGATTATTCAAAAAAATAAATAAATAAAAATACAGAAAGAAAGAAAAAAACACCTTCCTATAATCTCATGAATTTTAACATAACCTTGGTGCGAGCACAGCTATTGTCAGTTTTAAATAATAAACGATCTTGAGCAATGGAACAGCATCGTTATGATTTTTTTTCTTATATCAGATTTTACCTGAAATGCAGTTTATTTCTTTATATCGTTTATTAACATTAGTGTGATAGATCTATTTGGAAGTTTGAAAACATCAACGTTTGCCAACAATCGTGTTGCTGCGTAACATTTCCCACTATTTCGTATAAATTAAATTAATTTGTTAATTTACCCTAATAATCTACGTCATAAATCTCCCTCTGTGAGCTAAGTCCGAAAGCGTTTTGCAGATTAACCATCAGAATCAGAGCGTCACCTTTGCAGTTCGACATCGTCATCATCGTCATCGCCATCATCAGCAGTAGCAGTAGCATCAATCATCTGAACTTTAATGCTGCATAAAGACCTCCTAGATATTCTTCCATCCATATGCTGGTGAGCCATACGCATGCATGTTTCTCCGCCAGGTCTTCTAAAGACGAACACGCAGCTTACATTTTATCGTCGTCTAGGTCATTAAAATTTAGCACAGAACTACGTTGCTCCAGCTACCCTTCATTCATCTACGTACACACCCCTCCCACTATATACAATTAGCACCATGTGTAACTGCTGTGACGTCTGAAACAATTTCTCTTATCGTCCCTCCAACGTAGAAAACGCACAGATGCCACGTTTTTGGGGTTCCCGGTCCCTATTCAGCTGTCATCGTCCTTAGGTAGTTTCATACTACTTACTCCACATGGTTGCCTTGTGCACAGTTCACTAGGGGTAACGCCCTTGCGACGATGTTTACCCGTGGTGCTAATTATTTGTCCAATTATTTGGCCCAGGAATAAAAATCTGTGTTCGTTAGATGCGATCAGTTTTCAGCGGAGCGTGAAACGCGCACTGCGGGCGTTTGCATCAATAAATCACTTGCCAGAGTGTGGCACGAGGCAGCACCTGATGGCAGCTAATTAAAACCCCGGGCTGTCGGCTACTGCCGGTTTCTGCTCGCAGCCGGCTGTCTGTAGGTTCGCTGGTATCCACTCAGCCTCTGCTAAGCTTGTTCACGTACTAACGCGACGATGCAAATGTCGATACATCGAACTCTGTTTTTAACAAACCGTGATTAATTACTTCTTTGTAATTTGTTCACAATCCTTTCTTTGCACAACACGTTTGGATATAACTTGAAGTCGTTACTGCTCACACAGAAAAATATAATCTTTTTACTCCTTGTATTTTCGCCTATCCAACAACATTTTTATTCAAATAGAAAAATGATGAAATCTTCAAAATCCGCCTCATGTTTTGGGTGGGAGACACAGTTTAAAGGATTGCACCAACCTTCGGTAGTGTCGTCTGTCTGGCAGTATGAGGATCCTCTTATAGACAGAGAGAGCAAGATGAGGCATTAGAAATTTTCCGTTCTCTATTGGCAACAACGTGCGATCTTGACGTGCGCAGACACTGTCTCTTTGTCTTTCGCGATGCTGCACAGTGGGAGTCGTAACATGCTGACGGTGTAAGACGATGTGGAATGAATCTCGAACTCAAGCCCTTGTCTTTGGGAAGGGAAGGGAGAGTTGAGGGGGCTGGGGCGGTAACGCATTTACCAACTGAGCTACCGAGGCCCGTTTCTCAATTCGCCTCACAGCTTCAATCTGCTAGTACTTCTCTTCCACTGCCGGCAAATTACGAGAAAGTAGGTTCACATATCGTATACAATGTTACGAAATGGAAGATTTGTACTAATTGCTCGAGCATTAGATTGACCGGGAAAAGAGATCTGCAGCCTCCAAATTTGTGAATGACTAAAATTTCCCAGTAGCCATAGCACTCTATTTCGGGTGAGAACCTTTAACTCTGCAAACGTTTTCCCCTCCTTCTTGACCCCTTCTTGCGCTGTCCTCCTGCGTGATGTCCTCAATCTTCCGTGTTTCCTTTTACCCTGTGAGTGCCTTCAAAGAGCTTGTCTCTTTACAGCATCCTGCCATTTTCGGAGGTTCTGTTCGATCCAACTCAACTGCATTTTCGTAATAAACTCATTCCGAAACATTATCAATTTTGGAAATACAAATTACCTATTGCATCATCGAACATCCACAATGATTACAGTCAAATTTAGAAGTGAAGTTGTTAAGAAATCTGCTGTAGATTTACTTAAATACCACATCAGTCTGCTCTAGATGCAAAGAGGGAGATTCCTAAACACAAAGCGGGTAGAGTAGAAATTTTAGTAACTTATCCAACAGACTGACACCACCTCACTTCGTTGTCTGCTTCAAAGCTTAGGCATTTCAATCGTGCTATTTTATGTAGCGTGTGTCCATTTATCTCTTTTTATTTGAAACAGCGTAATATCTGTTTTTACAAGGTTCAGATCTGAGCTGTTTTCTATTAACCAGTTAAAAGTTACATATTTCTCTTAAAGACCTCTTTCTTGCAATTTCTCTGTAGATTAATAAGTCACAAACATTAACAACAGAGGCTAGTACTTGGCACTTGCCGTAATCTTATCTGATAACTTATGAAACATTAGGTCTATCAGTATCATATCAATGTAACGAGACGCATCGTTTCGTCAGTACACACATGCATGTGTGTTGTCGACGACATCGACGGCAGTGTTAGCAGAATATAATGTGAGCTGCGATAAGTCAATAAGTGTCCCATTAAAAATCTGTTTAGCAAGATTCCCTTAATGTCTCCTAAATTGTCAGTTACTGTCCAGTTCCCAACAGTAGAGCCACTTTCCATATAAGTTAAATGTTGAGGCCGGGTTATCTTTAGCAAAGGTGATATGTCTGAGGTGAGGTAAGCACATTTAGCTTCGCGCCTTAAAAGCTCGTATCTGGAATTCAAAGGAAATACGGCCCCTCCATAATACATGTCTTATCGACACATATAAGCCCTACTGTGAATGAGGACGTCACGATATATTGTTGGAAGTTGCAGTGTGATACAAGAGACAGGAGTTTGTCGCTACAGTAAACTTCGAAAAAAATATCTCTATGTAATTGAGGCGACTACTTCATCCTTCATCGTCGTCAGAATAAACAGTCTAATATCATTACAACCGCGAGGGCCTCCGACTAGAAGACCTAGGACACCATGATGTGAAGCAAAAGTCATAATACCCTCATAATCTACTAGAAATGTATGAAATAGAATAGCCCTTGCAGCGCCACAGTTTCCATATAAAACTAAACAACTCGGCATATTTTCCACGTAGTTTCGCAATACACTTTGACCACATGACCCCTAGACCTGTTGAACTAACCTTAAATTTATAAAGAATATCTTCCATTGGCATTTATTGTCAGCGCTATTAGTTCTCGCATCTAAAGGTTCGTCACACTGGTATACAAGTAACAGCAAACCGTAGTAGATCGCCACGAATGTCACATTAAAGATTCTTAGGGTAAGTGACAGAAGTAAATATATCAGAACCGATGCAGATGACATTAATATCTGTTGGATGCCGTGTAGTTGTTTACAAAAGCCTCTGGCAGACACATTGAATCTGTTGGCAGATTATTTTCCCCAATTGACTGTTAAATTTATTGAGCGATACACTTTATGACAAGACAAAGGGAACGGCCATAGTTGTCTATCATCTAGAGAGAAACATTGATTTGAGGAACATTTCTAAAAGAAAGAAAAGGACGGAAGATTTCCATTAACTTTTCGCCGAAAAGATCGTTAGAAACGCCGCGCTGATTGGTTTGGACGATGATCGATTCGGATAGTGGTCGGCAAACCACTGCTCGCGACCCACCCGTGGCGCTTCCACGCCTTCAGTACTGATGTTGACATTCTATATCTCAAAGCAATACTTTTAAAGGTGAAGGAAGATCGGGATCAAATTCGCAAGATTCTAAGGAAACATGACGCTCGACCGATTTTCCGACCAACTAAGAAAATAGGCCAAGCACTTCGTTCCGTTAAGGATAGACGTCCCCCTCCGTCTGCAAAGTAGTGCATATAAGATCCCGTGTACGTGTGCCAAGGTCTACATTGGAACTACAAAGAGAAGTGTGAATACACTGTTGAAGGAACATAAAAGTCTTGGCGAACTAGGGAAAACAGACAAATCAGCCGTGGCGGAACATGCTCTTCAGTCAGGTGATCACGTAGCGAAATTTTCGGAAACTGAAGTTTTATGTACTAGGACGAACTATTAACCACGGCTATATAGAAAAGCCATCGAAATATATAAACATGGGGATAATTTTAACAGAAAAGAAGAAGCCATGAAACTCAGTGATATATGGACTGCGGCGCTACAGAATCGATGAGAAGTTTTTTATCTTTGACGTACTATGATCAATAGTTAAAATTTTTTTATCTTTGACAAGGTTTATCTCTGCTATCACGCGAAAACTAGACCACGCCCACTTTCCACGGTATTTAGGCCGCTCTTCGACGTGCGACTCGTCACTCGGCGAGACTTAGCACGACCAGGAGCACCTTCGAAGATGTCCAACGTAGCTTTGGACGAAACGTCAGGGATTGAAGAGTTCCGTGGACCACGGCCATACAACCCGGAAGAATTCTCAGCAACTGAAACATTCAGTCGTGAAACTCCTCATTGTATGAATAAAAAATCTATTCTCACCGTAGCTATAAGAAGCGTTGGCAAAAATACTTTATCGTTCGAGCTTCACGGGCGAAAACGTCGCGTTTACACAGTGTTTCGTAGAAATGCGTTGCAATTTAGAGGCTTCATATGGATGAAATAACAAAAACTGGTTATTACAGTTGATTATTGTTTCGTTTTTTATACGTTAAAGATTTTATTCACTAGTGTCTTAAAATCATCGAAAATTCTTCGAGTGTGCAAAATAATCCATGTACCAACACTGTAATTATGCCCAGCCCTACCCTTTGTAAAACCAAATTCGGGTTCCAACCGGACCTGGCGACTTATTTGTTTTCAACTCTTTTAGTTGTTTCTCTATGCTATGGGTGCTTATTACTATTTCGCTCGTATATGAGTCTGTGCAATGGTCAAACGGCGGTATATTTGTACGATTCCGCTGCGTGAATGTTTTCTTAAACGCGAAATTTAAAATTTCGGCTTTCGTTCAGCTATCTTCAACTGCAAACCGGACCGGTAAACGAGTGACTGAGTGGAAACCTTTGTGCCTCTTAGAGATTTCATGCATAACAAGAATTTTTTCGGGTTCCCGGCCAGTACTTTTACTGAGGTATGACGGTGGTAATAGTCCTATGCTTTCGCACATAGATTTTTTTCACAGACGCATGAATCTCTACTAGCCTTTACCTGTCTTCTTTGTGCATTCTCGTTTGGACTAAGATTGCTACAACTTTTGCTTCCTCGGCATGTTCTGAATATCGTTGTTAAATCATGATGGTCTTTCCCACCATTAACCCAATTACTAGGCACATAGTTATCCAGACTAAGAATTACAATCTGCTTAAACTTTGCCTGTAATTCCTCTATATCCGTCTTACTGGAACTAAGTGATGTCAGTTCATTGCCCAAGAGAGGTGCTAACTGCTTATCTTCTCTTTCCAGCAAAAATGCATTCCTAGCCTTCTTGACTGATCTACTAACTTTTGTAATCCTAGTCACTATGATTTCATTATCGCTAATTTCCGTTTTTACACTGACAGTTTCCATAAGGTCCGGCCTATAAGTAACTACAATGTCTAAGATATTTCTATTGGCCACGCGGGGTATCTGCGCGGTCTGGGGCGCCATGACACGGTCTGTGCGGCTCCCCTCGCTGGAGGTTCGAGTCGTGCCTCGGGCATGTGTGTGTGTGTGTGTGTGTGTGTGTGTGTGTGTGTGTTGTCCATATCGTAAGTTAGTTTAAGTTAGACTAAGAAGTGTGTAGGCTTTTTAGGGGCCGATGACCTCAGCAGTTTGGTCCCATAAGACCATAACACAAATTTCCAATATTTCCATTACCCATGGGCTGCCGAGCTAGCTGCTTAAGACAGTTTTCAGGAAACGTGTTCAAAAGTATTTCGCATGACTGTCCGTCTGTACCCCCCGCAATGAATCCATAGACCTACCAGTCTATACTTGGTACGTTAAAGTCGCCACCAACTAATATTGCATTATTTGAGTATTTCCACGCTACTGACCGTAGACTTACTTTGAATGATTCTACAGCTGTCACAGCAGAATCGGGTGGCCGGTAAAAACATCCAACAATTAACTTGGTTTCAGCTACACCTGTTATACCCTGTCAGATAACTTCACTCTCACACTCAACTTCGACCTCAATATCTTTCCGATATACGTTCCATGATTCGCTGAATATCTCAGAGCTTTTCACCTCATGTTACACTCAACTCTCACTCCCAAGAGTAATTTGAGTGCGAGAACTTTCCTGGAGGGCAGTAAGTGCAGGAACCTTTTTACGGGTATTTCGACAGTTTACTGATAAAATTTTAATAGTCGAAGTGTCTTTATTCTGAACGCCGTCTGATTCCTCTTGCTGCGTATCGACTGGCGGTTTTCATCAGAGCACCTGAACATCTACATCTACATGTTTACTCTGCAATTCACACTTAAGTGCTTCGCAGAGGGTTCATAGAACCATTTTCATATTACTTCACTACCATTCCACTCTCGAATGGCGTGTGGGAAAAAGGAACACCTAAATATTTCCGTTGGAGCTCTGATTTCTCTTATTTTATTATGATGATCATTTCTCGCATTCGGAAGAGAAATTTCTTGATTAAAATTTCGTAAATAGATCTCGCCGCAAAGAAAACCGCCTTTGTTTCAGTGACTTCCACCCCATCTCGCGTATCATATCAGTGACACTCTCACCCCTATTGCGCCATAACACAAAACTAGCTGCAATTCTTTGCACTTTTTCGGTGTCCTCCATCAATCCTACCTGGTAAGGATACCACACCGTGCAGCAATATTCCAGCAGAGGACGGACAAGTGTTATGTAGGCTGTCTCTTTAGTGGATTTGTCGCATCTTCTAAGTGTTCTGGCAACAAAGCGCAGTCTTTGTTTCGCCTACCCCACAATATTTTGTATGTGGTCTTTCCAATTTAAGTTGCTCGTAATTGTAATTCCTAGGTATTTAGTCGAATTGACATCCCTTAGATTTTGCGCTTTATCGTATACCCAAAATATATTGGATTTCTTTTACTACCCATGTGCTTGACCTCGCACTTTTCTTTCTTTAGTGCCAATTGCCACTTTTCGCACCATACAGAAATTCTCTGTAGATCATTTTGTAATTGGAATTGTTAGTCTGACAATTTTACTAGACGGTAAATTACAGCGTCATCTGCAAACAATTTAAGGGCGCTGCTCATATTATCACCTATATCATTTATGTAAACCAGGAACAGCAGAGGGGCTATGACACCACCTTGCGGAGCGCTAGATATCACTTCTGTTCTTCTCAATGATTTACCGTCTATCACTCCGAACTGTGACCTCTCTGAGAGGAAAGCACGAATCCAGTCACACAACTGAGACGATACTCCATATGCACGCAATTTGATTAATAGTCGCTTGTGAGGAACGGTATCAAAAGCCTTCTGAAAATCTAGGAATATGGAATCAATCTGAGATTCCTTGTAGACAGCACTCAGTACTTCATGGGAATAAAGAGCTAGCTGTGTTGAACAAGGACGATATTTTCTGTATCCGTGTTGGTTATGTATCAATAAATCATTTTCTTCAAGGTGATTCATATTGTTCGAGTACAGTATATGCTCTAAAATCCTACTACAAATTGAGGTCAGTGGTATGTGTCTGTAATTCAATGGGATATTCCTCTTTCCTTTCTTGAATATTGGTGTGACCTCTGCTATTTTCCAGTCTTTAGGAACAGACCTTTTGTCAAGTGAGAGGTTTTATATGATTGCTAAGAAAGGCGCTATTGTGTCTGCATGCTCTGAAAGGAACCTGATTGGTGTACCAACTGGACAGGAAGACTTGCCTTTCTTAAGTGATTTGAGTTGTTTCGCTACACGTAAGATATCTACTTTTATATCACTCATGCTAACAGCTGTTCCGGTTTCGAATTTTCGAATATTTACTTCGTCTTCCTTCGTGAAGGAATTACGGAAAACTGTATTTAGTAACTCCGCTTTAGTGGCACCATCATCGGTAACATTTCCATCGCTATCGTGCAGTGACGGTATTGACTGTTTTTTTGCCACTGGTGTACTTTACACATGACCAGAATCTCTTTCGGTTTTCTACCATATTTTGAGACACTGTTTCGTTGTGGAAACTATTAAAAGCATTTCGCATTGATGTCCGCACTAAATAACTAGCGTCCAGTTGTAAGGGATCCATGATCCCACGAACATAGATGCTAGTATCCGACGCCCAGGTCGATAGTAGACAGGAGTCAATTGTCGAGCGCTGCAGGAGGCAGTGAGGCTAGTGCCGAGTGCGCAGAGTAGTACTGGAGAGTGTCGAGCGAGCAGTGGTGCGGGAAAGACGGGCAAGAATGGTGGCCGAGTAAAATTCACCGGAGTATGACGAGTTAGCACGTCCCCCTGATCGTCGTGGGGTTGACCCTCACTAATGCCGATTCGCGAGTCATATGAAACAGAAAGTGACAAGTGCCGGATTAAGTGTTTCGCGTCAACCGCGTCGGCCAGCAATAACCATGGATTGCTGTGAGGATTGTTGTAGACGTTAACCATCATCATTGCGTGTGACGAAATACCTAAAATCAGCAACCAATAAGAGATATAATCGTAATCAGATGTGTAACGCGAAGGTAGCAACTGCCTCAGTATTTGTGTGTTAGTGGGAAATATATATTAGTTTGTACATCGCCACCTTTGTGCTCTTTAATAATAGACAAACTTTCATCATTCCACTATTCAGTTGCAAAACAGCCGCACTCGGTTGAAATATCCCCGAAACCACAGCAGAAAAACCGATAGCCTTTCATCCATTAAGCACACGGTCATACACTCCTGGAAATTGAAATAAGAACACCGTGAATTCATTGTCCCAGGAAGGGGAAACTTTATTGACACATTCCTGGGGTCAGATACATCACATGATCACACTGACAGAACCACAGGCACATAGACACAGGCAACAGAGCATGCACAATGTCGGCACTAGTACAGTGTATATCCACCTTTCGCAGCAATGCAGGCTGCTATTCTCCCATGGAGACGATCGTAGAGATGCTGGATGTAGTCCTGTGGAACAGCTTGCCATGCCATTTCCACCTGGCGCCTCAGTTGGACCAGCGTTCGTGCTGGACGTGCAGACCGCGTGAGACGACGCTTCATCCAGTCCCAAACATGCTCAATGGGGGACAGATCCGGAGATCTTGCTGGCCAGGGTAGTTGACTTACACCTTCTAGAGCACGTTGGGTGGCACGGGATACATGCGGACGTGCATTGTCCTGTTGGAACAGCAAGTTCCCTTGCCGGTCTAGGAATGGTAGAACGATGGGTTCGATGACGGTTTGGATGTACCGTGCACTATTCAGTGTCCCCTCGACGATCACCAGTGGTGTACGGCCAGTGTAGGAGATCGCTCCCCACACCATGATGCCGGGTGTTGGCCCTGTGTGCCTCGGTCGTATGCAGTCCTGATTGTGGCGCTCACCTGCACGGCGCCAAACACGCATACGACCATCATTGGCACCAAGGCAGAAGCGACTCTCATCGCTGAAGACGACACGTCTCCATTCGTCCCTCCATTCACGCCTGTCGCGACACCACTGGAGGCGGGCTGCACGATGTTGGGGCGTGAGCGGAAGACGGCCTAACGGTGTGCGGGACCGTAGCCCAGCTTCATGGAGACGGTTGCGAATGGTTCTCGCCGATACCCCAGGAGCAACAGTGTCCCTAATTTGCTGGGAAGTGGCGGTGCGGTCCCCTACGGCACTGCGTAGGATCCTACGGTCTTGGCGTGCAAACGTGCGTCGCTGCGGTCCGGTCCCAGGTCGACGGGCACGTGCACCTTCCACCGACCACTGGCGACAACATCGATGTACTGTGGAGACCTCACGCCCCACGTGTTGAGCAATTCGGCGGTACGTCCACCCGGCCTCCCGCATGCCCACTATATGCCCTCGATCAAAGTCCGTCAACTGCACATACGGTTCACGTCCACGCTGTCGCGGCATGCTACCAGTGTTAAAGACTGCGATGGAGCTCCGTATGCCACGGCAAACTGGCTGACACTGACGGCGGCGGTGCACAAATGCTGCGCAGCTAGCGCCATTCGACGGCCAACACCGCGGTTGCTGGTGTGTCCGCTGTGCCGTGCGTGTGATCATTGCTTGTACAGCCCTCTCGCAGTGTCCGGAGCAAGTATGGTGGGTCTGACACACCGGTGTCAATGTGTTCTTTTTTCCATTTCCAGGAGTGTATAATTATAATAATTAACTGTTTGGCGGCTACGGTAAATTTCACAAAACCCAATAAGGAATTTAATCGGGGGTGTTTCACAGTCTTGGGGCCTAAAAAAGGGTCATGTGCACTCCACGAGTACTCCGTACACGAATAGCAGCTACCTTTGTGTAGTGCACCCCTGACCTATCAAGGGGACTTCTACAAATTCCCACATGACAACGCAGGTCCATAAATCTGCAGTCAGGACCGTCACAATCGACGAAGCCTTTGGCTGAGACCATCTGTTCGGCTCCATACCAAAGAAACCTGTCAGCCCTGAGAGCAACGCTGCAAATTGAGAGCTCTGCTTGCACCCCACGGGCGAGGCAAGCAATCTACACCACCTCTGCCAGCCGCCTGTATAAACTGAGTATGGGCTCAGAACTCATGCGACAGACGTCATTGGTGCCGACGTGAGCCACAACTTGCAGATAACACCACACTGCACGCTCGATAGCCGCAGGCAAGAGCGCCTTCACATCACGGATCAGGCCACCCCGGCAGACATATCCAGTGCACATTGGCTTTCTTTCCAGCCCTGAACGCTATCTGCCTAAAGGACCCCATAACTTTCTAACGTTGGAGCTCCCGATAACCAGTAAACCCATCTCCCCGTGTACCTGCTCAGACCCTGCTGAAGGAGCGGCCACCTGACCAATCGCAGGGTGAATGGGCAAGGCCAAGCGGCCAGTCTCCACATTGGTCCTCCACTTCCAACGACGCGAACGCGTTACCACCCGCCACTCTCCTTTCTGTGAGGGCGGGTCCATCGGGTGACTATCAGGTGCCTCGAAACCAGAGCACCTGAGGAGTGCAATGTGCGCTACACCCCGAGGCAGCAGCCTGAAGGTGACTGACCGTGGAAAAAAGCGCACGTAGCTGTTAGCGAACTGCGGCCATTTCCTCCTGCATCCGCACACAACATGCAAACATCCTAACCATTCTAGCAAGACCAACTATAAAGTAAACTATAAAGCAACTAGATACGCAACTTGTTACCCTTCTGATGTGTTACCAATGGAAAGAAATGGTTCAAATGGCTCTGAGCACTATGGGACTTAACATCTGAGGTCATCAGTCCCCTAGAACTTAGAACTACTTAAACCTAACTAACCTAAGGACATCACACACATCCATGCCCGAGGCAGGATTCGAACCTGCGACCGTAGCAGTCCCACGGTTCCGGACTGCAGTGCCTAGAACCGCACTGCCACCGCGGCCGGCTGTTACCAATGGACGCTGATACATTAATGAGCTATGCAGCTGGCTGTTCAGTGAGCAACTACTGCGCTAAAGAGAGAGTGAATTTACTCTTACAAAAACGCGGGATTAACCTCGTGATCAGAAAAACACGCACGAAATTTAATAAATATGTTGTTGTTGTTTTGGTCTTCAGTCCTGAGACTGGTTTGATGCAGCTCTCCATGCTACTCTATCCTGTGCAAGCTTCTTCATCTCCCAGTATCTACTGCAACCTACATCCTTCTGAATCTGCTTAGTGTATTCATCTCTTGGTCTCTCTCTACGATTCCTACCCTCCACACTGCCCTCCAATGCTAAATATGTGATCCCTTGATGCCGCAAAACATGTCCTACCAACCGATCCCTTCTTCTAGTCAAGTTGTGCCACAAACTTCTCTTCTCCCCAATCCTATTCAATACCTCCTCATTAGTTACGTGATCTACCCACCTTATCTTCAGCATTCTTCTGTAGCACCACATTTCGAAAGCTTCTATTCTCCTCTTGTCCAAACTAGTTATCGTCCATGTTTCACTTCCATACATGGCTACACCCCATACAAATACTTTCAGAAACGACTTCCTGACACTTAAATCTATGCTCGATGTTAACAAATTTCTCTTCTTGAGAAACGCTTTCCTTGCCATTGCCAGTCTACATTTTATATCCTCTCTACTTCGACCATCATCGGTTATTTTACTCCCTAAATAGCAAAACTCCTTTACTACTTTAAGTGTCTCATTTCCTAATCTAATTCCCTCAGCATCACCCGACTTAATTTGACTACATTCCATTATCCTCGTTTTGCTTTTGTTGATGTTCATCTTATATCCTCCTTTCAAGACACTGTCCATTCCGTTCAACTACTCTTCCAAGTCCTTTGCTGTCTCTGACAGCATTACAATGTCATCGGCGAACCTCAAAGTTTTTACTTCTTCTCCATGAATTTTAATACCTACTCCGAATTTTTCTTTTGTTTCCTTTACTGCTTGCTCAATATACAGATTGAATAACATCGGGGATAGGCTACAACCCTGTCTTACTCCCTTCCCTACCACTGCTTCCCTTTCATGCCCCTCGACTCTTATAACTGCCATCTGGTTTCTGTACAAACTGTAAATAGCCTTTCGCTCCCTGTATTTTACCCCTGCCACCTTCAGAATTTGAAAGAGACTATTCCAGTTAACATTGTCAAAAGCTTTCTCTAAGTCTACAAATGCTAGAAACGTAGGTTTGCCTTTTCTTAATCTTTCTTCTAAGATAAGTCGTAAGGTCAGTATTGCCTCACGTGTTCCAACATTTCTACGGAATCCAAACTCGAGAAAAACACAGAAAACGGTTAGCATTTAACTTACCGCTCTGTAGATGTACACTGAAGCACCTAAGAAACTTGTAAAGGCATGCGTATTCAAATTCAGATATATGTAAACAGGCAGAATAAGGCGCTGCAGTCGGCGACGTGTCTGGCGCAGTTGTTAGATAGGGTTGCTGCTGCTACAACGGCAGGGTATCATGATTTGAATGTGGCGTTATAGTCGGGGCACGAGAGATGGGACACAGCATCTCCGAGGTAGCGATGAAGATGGGATTTTGTCATTTTACGAGCGTACTGTCAATATCAGGAAACCCGTAAAACATCAAATATCCGACGTCGCTGAGACCGGAAAAAGATCCTGCAAGAATGGGACCAACGACGACAGAAGAGAATCGTTCAGTGTGAGAGAAGTGCAACCCTTCCGCAAGTTGCTTCAGATTTCAATGCTGGGCTATTAACAAGTGTCAGCGTGCGAATCATTCAATGAAACATCATGGATATGGGCTTTCAGAGCAGAAGGCCTACTAGCATACCCTTGATGACTTCACGACACAAAGTTTTATGCGTTACTTGGATCCGTCAACACCGACATTGGACTGTTGATGACTAGAAACATGTTGCCTGGTAGGACGAATCTAGTTTCAAATTGAATCGAGAAGATGGACGTGTACAGGTATGGAGACAACCTCATGAATCCATGGGCCCTTAATGTCAGCAGGGGACTGTTCAAGCTGGTGGAGGCTCTGTAATGATGTGGGACGTGTGCATTTCGAGTGATATGGGACCCGCGATACGTCTAGATACGATTCTGACAGGTAATAAGTATGTAAGCATCCTGTCTGAACACTTGCATCCATTGATGTCCATTGCGCATTCCGACGGACTTGGTAAATTCCAGCAGGACAAGGCGACTGTCCAATCATTCATAATTGTTACAGAATGGCTGACAACCAAACTTCCCATACATGAACATTATTGAGCACATCTGGGATGCCTTGCAACGTGCTGTTCAGAAGAGATCTCCACCCGTCGTACTCTTACGAATTTATGGACAGCTCTGCATGATTCATGGTGTTAATTCCCTCCAATACTACTTCAGACATTAGTCGAGTCCATGTCACATCGTGTTGTGGCAGTTATGCGTGCTCACGGAGGCAGGTGTACCGGTTTCCTTGGCTCTTCAGTGTATATCAGCTGAGAGCTGGAGCCTTGAACATTTCGCACCAAAATTATTCATGTTAATTTTTCTAGCGGCGGTTTCTTAATTTTCAGTTTTTATTATTGCATACTTTAAATAAACAATAACAAGAATTTTAAGAGAAGAGATAACAGCAAGATGTATGCTTTTTAATAGTTTATTATCTGTTGCGCGAATCGTTCAGCTAGCAATATATTAAGCTTTTAAGTAAGTTTATGTAATATGATCGCTTCGTAAGCTTATCTACATAAGATAAGCTACTTATGAACATTATTACTATAGTCGTCACACGATAATTACTATTTCGTTTGGTATGGTATTTATGTTTGCTGTTATTTGAAGCACTGTACAAGTTTGTTGTGGGTATTTTTCATATGTTTGCGAATATAGTCTAATGCGTATATGAATATAAACTTTAAAACTATCGACAAGTGCGCTGTCGTACATCTACACGACGCAAACAAATACAAAATTTAACAAAACAAAAAATATAAAACAAACTAATAACAACTAATAAAAAGTAAGAAATGTTAAAAAAATAAAATAAAACACGAAATCTCCCTCTGCTTGTGATCTTGACGCAGTGGTCAGGTTTGTGTGTTCTGAGGACACAGCAGGCTATACTGGACAGATTCAACATACCAACCAAGTAGCCGTAGAGGAGGCAGACTAACGGTTCCCAACTCAAGTAACATTGTTCGAAAGACAACTGAAAAACCTATACCGCATCAATTGTCGCCCGAATCAGAAAGGTCTACATCGACTGCTAGGCTATGACGGCCTAATGTCAAAATTTTGATAGAGTATAAGTTTACAACCAGAATGGAAAATGCTCCTATCATCGCGCATGTCCTAGATAGAGTTATGGATTCACAAGGCGCTTTTAGAATTATTTGACAGTTTCAACGACATTTATAAACTATCATGACAGATTCACCCTTTTTTTAGAGTTATCCCCACTTCCCCAGAGCAGTGTGCTCTGTCTTGCAATTTGTGGGCTAAATTTCGTGAGTCTTTGCCAAAAATTCAGAAGATTCGCCAGCCAAACCAAATAATATATAATATCACAAGGCAGACATGTAATGACCAGCCAGTGTGACCGAGCGGTTCTAGGCGCTTCAGTCTGGAACCGCGCGACCGCTACGGTCGCAGGTTCGAATCCTGCCTCTGGCATGAATGTGTGTGATGTCCTTAGGTTCGTTAGGTTTAAGTAGTTCTAAGTTCTAGGGGACTGATGACCTCAGATGTTATGTCCCATAGTGCTCAGAGCCATTTGAACCATTTTGAACCATACATGTAATAGCTGAAAACATGTTCTTTGGGTGTAATATTTCTGGATAGCTAAAAACATGTTCTGTGGGTATATATTTATGGAGGTGGATTTTTACCTGAGGGGACGCTAAAAGACTTTTCTTGACTGACAGGTGGGGGAGGTTGATTTTTTTCCCCCCCGAAGCGACCATTTCTCCACCCAAACCCACCCCCTGTTACATGTATAGCTAGGGGTGTAGGAAAATTAAACACAAATTTATGTGTTTCTAGAGAATGGGATGCATCTACAATAGGAACTATCCGAGAGTGAGGATTCATATGTAATAGAAGTATCTCAGAGAGGGGATGCATGGATCCTTAACTTTATGAGCCGTGCATGGCCCGCGTTTATCCCATTTATTGTTTGTCATCTTCTATTACAGTACTGCCGCCTCGTTTTCTTATTCGATTTACTGGCGTCACTAACTTCTTCCTTACTTACTCGTGAGCGGCAGCAGCAGCGCATATCGACAAGTGCACTGTCGTACAATCTCTGAAGCGATCGATAGTATTTCCGGGTCGTGTGTCTGGTAGTCAGTTGGGGACGGACCAGCAGTGCAGTCGGAGATGGAGCGCCGCTGAGGCTTCGACAGACAGTGCTCACCGACCGCTGGCGACACATATGCACTGTCCGTCGGAGGGAGATTGAAGCGGGACGACCGTTGGTTGGTCGTTCAGTTGGTCGTCTCATTGGCCGACGTATATTTGGTCCTTTCACCGTTTCCCTGCCTGGGAGTTGGTCGGTTGGCATGGAGCAGCAAGGAAATCTCCAAGGGGCGTGGTTTGGCCAGGCCCGCTGGCGACCTCTATGCAGTATCGGAGTGTGTGGTGCTGTTCCCATAGCTACGAAGTTCGTGGCTAACCGATCCTGGACATTAAAGTTGAGCTTTGACTTCATCTACCAGGAAGTCATGACTGCTCACATTGTGTCGTTTGGAGTTCGTTGTCAGCTGTTGAGATATTCCCGCGAGCAACAACGTGTGTTTTCAAGTTGACAAATTTTAGCCACCCACCGGTGGAGTTTAACTGTACTTGGTTATTTGAATTGAATTGCACCAGCGGAATCTTTTGCCTTGTAGCCGTTAACGTTTTGGATACCTGCTCTGGCTGTTGACATAAATTCAGGCAGTGTATTTTCCTCATCGTGTTGTCGCTGTCCAGCACGGTGTGTAGTTTGACAGCTCAATGTATAATAGATTGTGGGCGCCAATACCTTCTACGTTGTTCCATTGAACTCCCTGTTGTGTGCTGGTTGGGTGAAGCGTAGGTTATCATGTCCATTGACTGTCTGACCGTTGGTTTGTCGTCGGATCGACAATGGTTGGGCCGACTGCCTGTCTCACCTAAGCAAGAGTTAGTGTTAGAATTCCAGGCCGACCCTCGGAACTTCTGAGCGCCCTTGGGTATACTGCCCTTTCTTGTTTGTTCTTGTTGTTTATACTTGTATGTCTTCTAGGCGATTTTTAGATTAAGGTTGTTTTGCCCGTACGGCGCCAGATGGTTTGGGCCTTAAGGCTAATTTAAGAACTGTTTTACGTAAAGCCTTTGGCATTTTTAAAATTAATGTTATTGGGTCTTAAGGTTGGGCCTTCAGCCGATTTTGAATTTATGATGTTTGCTCTTAAAGTGTCAGATTCTTTGGGACTTCAGTCTAATTAAGGAACTGTTTTAAAATAAGGCTTTCCCTTTTAAATATCTAATTTTGGTTGACCTTTAAGTTATTGGCTTTCAGCCATTTTTAAATTAAAGTGGTTTTGCCCTTGAGGCATGAGATTGTACGGCGCAGTCAGCCGCTAATTAAGTTCCAAAACTAAAGCGGTGTTTTTTTTTCCCTTGGCTCTTGTAATGCTTGATCAAATAAAAGGTTCTATGTTCGAGTGTAACTGACAGCCGCTTATTTTGGCCCCTTTCCACAACTTAAACTGCCTGTCCTGTCCTGCAGGTTTAGCAGGGCGTCTCACTTTAGTTACACATTTTCATAATCCACGACATGACAAATGCCATGGTTGATGGCATGTGTCATGTTATACGACATGACGTTGTGTAACATGTCACTTTACTTGCCACGATGCATTATATAGGGTGTCCCAGACGAGTGTATACGATTGGACGTGAATATATGCATATAGCCACACCCCATGGTGCGCAAACCACGTGTACGCGGGCCACGTGACCCACAGCGGTTTAGATCGTAGTGCGGGATGTGTCAGTGTGAGTGGAGAAGTGCGCAAAGTGGATGATGGTACTCGCAGTAGAGCAGCGGATATTTGTTGTGGAAAGTTATGTGACAGCAAATTTGTGGACACGGTGTGGTCTGTTGTTCGCTGTGAAATTTAATGGTGTCAAAGTGCCAGCAAAGAGTGCCATGTAACGCTTACTCCAAAAATGGCCTCAGACAAGATCTGTTTTGAACAAGTCAAACAACATTCCGAAACCTGCCCACAAACCAGAAAATGTGGCTGCAGCTCACCAAAAAATGCTTCAGGGTCCTACAAAATCAACCCTACGCCTGTCTCAAGAGAACGGCATAACACGCCTGTCATGCGGACGAATACTCCATCTGGACCTGCACATGCATCCCTACGGGTGCCTGTTGCCCATGCATTAAAACCAGAAGATGCTCCTCAGCCCCTCCAGTTTTGTGAGTAGTTGTTTACTGAGATAACAGTGAATGGCTTCGACATGGATCTGTTTTTTATGTCTGATGAAGCCTGGTTTCACCTGAGTGGACATGTCAGCTCACAGAATCACATGTTCTGGGCAGCGGAGAATCCGTATAACTTCCACGAAACACCATCTCATAATCATAAGGTTGAGGTTTGTTGTGCAGTGTCTGCAATCCGCATTATTGGTACTATGTTCTTTCGTCAGACGCTGATTTCTGCGCGTTACCCTGCCAACATTCTGAAACTATTTGTGGCAGCAATGACGGAGGAGGGGAAGACCTGCAGTTACTTCCAACAGGATGGAGGAACTACCCATAATGCCGTCCGAACCTTGTAGCTCATTTACGCAATCATCACGCCGGACAGGGTTGTTAGCAGAGGTCAACCAAGTCGCGGCCCCAGCAGGCCACGCAGATCACCTGATGTGTCAGTGAGAGATTATTTTATGTGGGAGCGCTCAAGTGTACGATGTATCGCAACGACCTTCTTAGTCTTCAAGAACTGCAGCAGAATGTTTCTCATGAGGCAGCAGCACGTCCAGCAGTCCAGCTTCGATCTGCCTTCAGCAGCTTACTTTCCTCTGATGTGTTTCCTTCTACCCTGGAACTCTGTTCTCCGGACCAATTTTATTTGCAGCACCCCGTATTGCATAGCGGGTACTAATACTAATAAGTAAAAATGAGTGAATATGTCTAGATGTTATGATACAATTTTCTTTGAGGCTCTCAGATAACTCGAAAAGCTAGTTCCCTTCTTTTACATTCCTAAATTTTCCCAGGACATATTCGCTTTTTTGTGCTGTGGTAGAAGTCTTTTTCATTCTGGTAAGCAAGAAGTACTGGCAGGGGTAAAATACTGGTACAGAAAGTCTATTTACAGTTTGTAGAGAAACCAGATGGCAGTTACAAGAGTCGAAGGGCATGAAAGGGAAGCAGCGGTTGGGAAGGGAGTAAGACAGGTTTGTAGCCTATCCCCGATGTTATTCAATCTGTGTATTGAACAAGAAGTAAAGGAAACAAAAGAAAAATTCGGAGTAGGAATTAAAATCAGTGGAGAAGAAATAGAGACTTTGAGGTTCGCCGATCACATTGTAATTCTATCAGAGACAGCAAAGAACCTGGAAGAACAGTTGAACGGAATGGACAGTGTCTTGAAAGGAGGATATAAGATGAACATAAACAAAAGCAAAACGAGGATAATGGAATGTAGTCGAATTAAGTCGGGTGATGGTGAGGGAATTAGATTAGGTAATGAGATACTTAAAGTAGTAAATGAGTTTTGCTATTTTGGGAGCAAAATAACTGATGATGGTCGAATTAGACAGGGTATAAAATGTAAACTGGCTATGGCAACGAAAGCGTTTCTGAAGAAGAGAAATTTGCTAACATTGAGTATAGATTTAAATGTCAGGAAGGCGTTTCTGAAAGTATTTGTATGGAGTGTAGCCATGTATGGAAGTGAAACATGGACGATAAATAGTTCGGACAAGAAGAGAATAGAAGCTTTCCAAATGAGCTACAGAAGAATGCTGAAGATTAGATGGGTAGATGACATAACTAATGAGGAGGTATTGAATAGAATTCGGTAGAAGAGAAATTTGTGGCACATCTTGACTAGAAGAAGGGATCGGTTGGTAGGACATGTTCTGAGGCATCAAGAGACTACCAATTTAGTAATGGAGGGCAGCGTGGAAGGTAAAAATCGTAGAGGGATACCAAGAGATGAATACACTAAGCAGATCCAGAAGGATGTAGGTTGCAGTAGCTACTGGGAGAAGAACAAGGAGCTTGCACAGGATAGAGTAGCATGGAGAGCTGCATCAAACCAGACTTTAGACTGAAGACGACAACAACAACAACAACAACAACAACAAGCAAGAAGTAATCTGTATAGGTCAGTCCATACGAAAATTTTACAGTCATTGTGCAGTATACTAATCGCTCACTATATATCGACGTTTGTGCAAATCAGTCGTCGACTACCAAATTCCAAAAACATTATACGATGTATTTTGAGCATTCAGCATTGGAAAAAAAACATATTTACTTGTTGTCCTCTCTTACTCTACATGTTTCAACGAATTTACAAATCAGTAGTGGGTTTTCGCAGTTTTACCGTGAAACACAAGTAATGATGGTACCTGCATCTATTCTTAGCGCGCGGTGCGTATGTCTTGCAATACAGTAAATTAAACCCACTGATGTTCGTTCACATCGTTGAAATACGAGTTGAATAAAGAACACAGAGAAACAGTGTCTTGCTCGAGATGGAATCCTAGAAATACTTTTATTGTTCAAGCAAACACAGACACAAGCAGAACTTTCTGGAAGCTCTGGATTATAAAACGACGTTTGATGAGACAAAAATATTGAACCATTTCTAGACTTACTGAGAGTCTGTCATCAAAGAGGACACGGAGATAAGAATGTGCAACAACAGAGTTAATCATGGCGTGGATGTTTAGTCCCTGAGTCGCTGCACAGAACTGTTCCAAGTATTTTTGGTTTAGAACGTAAATGTTGCAGCTACCAGGCCACCCTCTTGACGTACAAAATATACATGTATATAAGTTCCTTAACTTCTGCATGACATATCGATGACATAGATCGCTCGAGCATACGACGTCTACTCATCATAAAACACCATCACAATAGTAATCACAACGTTTGTTTCTCATGACAATAGCGATGCAACTAGTCTTCGAAATCTCGACTTATTCTCCTATTCTCTCTCAGCACTGACACCGAAGGTATTCAATACCTGTGCCTGTGTTACCTAGGGCGAGAGAAACTGAATAATACTACGACTTCCAGAATTCCTCTGCAGGATCGCAGTTCCTTTTATAGAAGCTGCATTAAACGGATGGAAAAATAACAGTGCGGATCAAGTAATCTCGCGAGGTCGGATTTTATATCCTCCCGCAATTAGCGATTTAATAACTGCGCCATTTGCAAAGTGAACAGTCACGTGTATTGAAGAAAGTGGAAGAATAATTACGAGGTTGTTGGGGTGATAGACTATGGCAATTTCTTGCTCCGGGAATGACTACGTCCAGGTCATGCCGGCAATCGATTTTGTACGTCGTTCAAGATTCAGGTAGGTGCAGGTGTCAGTACTTCCTGTAGCTGCCTCAATAACAGCGATTTTGTTTAAAAGGAAAAAAGGAGTAGACCATACAAAGCGCACGCCAACTAAGTATCCTTATAATATGTCGTAGAATAAATATTTAAACATTACGGAATTTCTTTCGGTTTGCGAAGATGACAGAGCACTGAAAGACCTGAGTCGAAACAAGGCCCCCGGAGTAGACAACATTCCATTGGAACTACTGACGGCCTTGGGAGAGCCAGTCCTGTTAAAACTCTACCATCTGGTGAGCAAGATGTATGAAACAGGTGAAATACCCTCAGACTTCAAGAAGAATGTAATAATTCCAATCCCAAAGAAAGCAGGTGTTGACAGATGTGAAAATTACCGAACAATCAGTTTAATAAGTCACAGCTGCAAAATACTAACACGAATTCTTTACAGACGAATGGAAAAACTAGTAGAAGCCGACCTCGGGGAAGATCAGTTTGGATTCCGTAGAAATACTGGAACACGTGAGGCAATACTGACCTTACGACTTATCTTAGAAGGAAGATTAAGGAAAGGCAAACCTACATTTCTAGCATTTGTAGACTTAGAGAAAGCTTTTGACAATGTTGACTGGAATACTCTCTTTCAAATTCTAAAGGTGGCAGGGGTAAAATACAGGGAGCGAAAGGCTATTTACAATTTGTACAGAAACCAGATGGCAGTTATAAGAGTCGAGGGACATGAAAGGGAAGCAGTGGTTGGGAAGGGAGTAAGACAGGGTTGTAGCCTCTCCCCGATGTTATTCAATCTGTATATCGACCAAGCAGTAAAGGAAACAAAAGAAAAATTCGGAGTAGGTATTAAAATCCATGGAGAAGAAATAAAAACCTTGGGTTTGCCGATGACATTGTAATTCTGTCAGAGACAGCAAAGGACCTGGAAGAGCAGTCTTGAAAGGAGGATATAAGATGAACATCAACAAAAGCAAAACGAGGATAATGGAATGTAGTCGAATTAAGTCGGGTGATGCTGAGGGAATTAGATTAGGAAATGAGACACTTAAAGTAGTAAAGGAGTTTTGCTATTTGGGGAGCAAAATAACTGATGATGGTCGAAGTAGAGAGGATATAAAATGTAGACTGGCAATGGCAAGGAAAGCGTTTCTGAAGAAGAGAAATTTGTTAACATCGAGTATAGATTTAAGTGTCAGGAAGTCATTTCTGAAAGTATTTGTATGGAGTGTAGCCATGTATGGAAGTGAAACATGGACGGTAAATAGTTTGGACAAGAAGAGAATAGAAGCTTTCGAAATGTGGTGCTACAGAAGAATGCTGAGGATTAGATGGGTAGATCACGTAACTAATGGGGAAGTATTGAATAGGATTGGGGAAAAGAGAAGTTTGTGGCACAACTTGACCAGAAGAAGGGATCGGTTGGTAGGACATGTTGTGAGGCATCAAGGGATCACCAATTTAGTATTGGAGGGCAGCGTGGAGGGTAAAAATCGTAGGGGGAGACCAAGAGATGAATACACTAAGCAGATTCAGAAGGATGTAGGTTGCAGTAGGTACTGGGAGATGAAGAAGCTTACACAGGATAGAGTAGCATGGAGAGCTGCATCAAACCAGTCTCAGGACTGAAGACCACAACAACAACAATGCGAAGATGACGCGGGTTGGAACACTCTACTTGAATTCATAATGTGTATTACTTAACCTTTACTGCAATGATAGGCATGTAGCTGCATTTCAAACACCAACCGTTGAGGCGTTCTCGAGTCACAATGTGTTGGCATCAGCCGACCTGATGTTTCAGCTAAATAATTCTTTGAGGGAATTGGCACCTAATGACAGTCTGTGCCTGGACAGCACTTCGACCTCAAACCGCTCCCTACAGTGGCCTGGTTAAATGAACTGTGTTGGTAGTCGTTCAAGCAGTTAGTGCTATTGGTGAGTGTATCAAATTATTCCTAGCTTATCGATATCTCGTTGAACAAAAATTGGCAGAGAGTCGATATTTGACTTCTCTGTCGTCAAGACGCGTAAGAACGACAAACAAAACTTCAGACTACTGCACGTAGGAAAAATCAGGAATCTGAATCATCGAAACTTTGGACACATGTTTCAGAATAAAAGTGCGCCTCTAGAAAGTGCTGGACCAATGCCTGTTTAACAGGCGACCTACGACACCACTGTCGAGGCTGAAAGCAGCTGCATCTCGACGTTTATTTAATAACTGTCTGGCACGAACATTGAACATGGCGGAACGACATAGAGACTTCTGGGCCGCTACTACAGCGGATACATTTCAGTCATTTGTATCGAGCATGGTCTACCACAGGAATTTTTCCAGGAGTGGGCAATATTCAAAACTTGTCATTTACGATATAGTTCATTCGGTGACTTTGAAAACATGTTGTAACCCGAGAACTAAATTTTACAAGAAGATTTTGACACTTAAATGGAAAGCACATTTTAGTAGCATAAACAAAGCAAATATTTTTATGTTACTGGTATTAATATGGACGTCACCATTTGGACTCAGCGATCTAAAATTACATCTTCATATGACTAAATCCGGGGCATCCAAAGGGTTACGAAATAAAGCTAGAAAATATTCATAAAAATAATTTACTCTTACTCCCATAATATTAGGCTGAAAATGACAATTAAAAATTTCAGTAGGAAAACAAGTCTTATGACTGAGAAAATGTTGCTAAGTATACAAAATTATCACACAAAAACCTCTCGAAGTGGAGAAACATGGAATAAACTAGAAAAGTCTTATTCATCTTTAATGCCATCTATAACATTTTGTTTGCTTCTAGAACTTCACATCTGTTCGCCATAACTGTTGTATTGCCGTACATTCATTATATCTACCTTTTAGTGTCGACTGGCGTAACGAAAGTTGAACAGAACGTGTTCTCAGAGCTACATTTACTTTGATTGGTTAGGTAAAGTGTAGCCAAAGGCCAATATACGACTAGGTGAACGTAGGACACCTCCAAAAACTGTCCTCACATTATCCAGTAGAATGAACTTCAGCAGCCTAGGAGTGCACCAACGTAAACCTTGTCTCTACAGTTTGTCACATTATTATGCAGCGTGCCAAATGGGTTGCCTAATTCGTAGCTTTGTGACTGTATGTGATGCTGTGTTGTACCCATTGACTTTGAGAAGACCCCAATCTCGGTGATGACATTCTTTTTCCTCCTTTAAATTTCACACTTTTGTCCCCTCTTTTCTAGTACATAAAATGGCATATTTCTTTTTTCGATTGATGTGTTAGGAGTTAGCCACAACATGGTTGTCTTCTTTAGAGTGTACTACTATAGCTCTGTCACGTAAAAACGAACGCAGAATCTGCAAGCCATCATGGGTTTCTTTTTTCCACAAAAAAGTTATTAGCTACTGTTGTGATTCCATTGTGCATAAATGGGTAGGATGCGTCCTTATGGGAAAGCGGGCGGATAACTGGCACGTATGCGGTGTCATGTTCATGTGCTGGGAATAGGTGATGGAATCTACAGGCCAAGATGTTGGTGTGGCTCCAGACGGTTCTGTAAAGCGGTATTACACGATGCACTCTCGTGCACAGGTCTGCAGCAGCTTCCTAAGCATACAAGCTAACTTTTTCGGGCGCCCTATTACACAATACACCTAACGTGTAGGTCTGCGCTAGACCCCCATGGGTACATATTCGGAACTGTAGGCTTCTTTACGTCATTGGGTGTGAAAGTTGATATTTTTGTAAAGCTGCTACTTACTCATATTTAAACTTCTGAGAGTTCTAGGTTCATATGCATTAAAGACGTTATAATTATTTTGTGTGGTTAGAATTAAGTTACGTTAAGATTATAGAAAATTATGGACCAAAGTTTTCGTTTTGTATAGTGCTGGTATATGCAAATTATGAAGTTTACGTTTCACAGCATTTTGGACATGTTCTATCTGAAGCATACTCAATGACTTAGAACTACTGTATGGTAGGGACAAAAATACTAATAGGTGATACAAACAAAATTTCTTATTGAGCGAAAAGGCTCATTTAAAATATTAGATCTTCCTCATTTGGCTCTGAGATCAAGACATAGTTAATGATGGTACAAAAACATTGTCAATGATCGTAAATAGATGCTAGTCAGAACACCAGTATTGTGGTCGTTTCTTATGGTAATGGTATACATTTGTAAGCTTTCTACAAAAATTCGATTATAAATTAAAATACTGAATATTACATTTGCAAAAACTTGCTCAACATTGTCGTGAAACAAAACTTTATACTTAGTGAAACACTGAATTTGAAATAATGCAAACTAATCTAATTAAATGCCAGAAATAACTGACTGTGTATTCAGTGAAAACTATTTAAATGAAACTCAATAGTGAAGTACATTATGAAAGTTGCTCGACATGAACTGCAATTTCTGACTTGAAATGTCCACAAAAACCAAATACTGCTATACTCAGAAGAAAAATAGATGTTTGAAATTACCTACACATTTCATTGTAAATTAATCTGCTTGCTTAGCACAACACCTGATAATTCTGACTGCGAACCGTTTCTTCATAAGAACGTAAAGTCAGATCCGCCCTGAAGTACAAGTACTTCACGATGTGCTCGGCATGTTGTTTTGTGTCTGGCATACTAACGTTCTCGAAAGCAAATAGGAATCAGCAGATGCAGCATATAAAGAAAAAATAACCTACCGTATGTTCAAAAAGTCTCTCCGCAGTGCGGTATGGTTGTCAACCGCGCGTGCCGCATGCCGCAGTAAATATACCGAAATGAAACTCAGTGAAATACAAGTTATTAATTTATTGAATATTCATTTTTACTTACAAATTTTCACATTAAATGTTGAAAGTGTCCCCCCCCCCTCCCTGTTGTTGAATACACAAGTCAACTCGTCTAATAATGTTTCCAAACACAAGCTATAACATTTCTTCTGTAACAGAAGCAGTGAAAGTGGATATTGCAGTTATCAATTCATCGATGGATTTTGGATGGTTTTTATTGACAGTTGCTTTCACTGCACCCCAAAGAAAAGTCAGGTGGTGTTAGGTCAAGCGATAGTGGAGGCCAAACTCCCTGTGAAACTATGCGATCACCAAAGACATCAGCAAGCAGAGACTTTGAAACGCGAGCTGTATGTGTGGTTGCACCATCTTGTTGAAAATAACCGTTCAGTATTTCACTTAACACAATTTCTCCTACAAATGGGTACAAAATATTACTGCAGTATCGTTGTGCGTTTATTGTTTCGTTGAAAATTATGGGACCCTCAATGATATGGCTAGAAATTGCAGTCCAAACTCCTATTTTCATGGATACACAGTGGATTTGCAATACTCCACATACGAGAATCTTGCGAGTTCATGTACCCGGATAAGTGAAACCACGCCTCATCGGTGAAAAACGTTTCATTAAGAGTATCCCTTCCATTTTGTTGAACGAAATCTTTGAACCATTGACAATAATGTAGTCTCTTGACATGATCAGTATGTTTCAGTTCTTGCACGACTGTCACTTTGTATGGGAAAAGTTCTCATTTTTTTCTTACAGCTGTGTGGACCGTTACGACACTAACATCGATTTCCTGGGCGAGTTGTACTGACTTGTTCGGACTCATAGACATTTCATCGGAAATATCGAGTAGTTTATCCTCAGACAAAACGCTAGGACGACCACTTCTCGGTGCATGTCACTGAACCCGTACTTCGAAATTTGTTAATCAAATCTCGCACAGTTTCGCGATATGGGAGTGTTGTCTCGGGGAAAACTGAATTAAATGTTTGACGAACTGAAACTGTGTATTTACCGCCAGCTTTGAACACTTGTTCGACTAAAAACACACGTTCTTCTATGGTTAGCATTTTATCAGTGACAAAAACGAAACAAGGGGACTAAACTTAAACGTTCAAGTCAACACGTAACGACAGACACCAACGATACTATTGACGCTGGCTGAGATAAACGAATCAGTGGAATGTTGGGGGAGTCCACTTGAAGTAATCCGGAAGGCGTACAATCATACGGCACGCGCGGCTAACAGTCGTACGGCACTGCGGAGAGTCTTTTTGAACACCCCGTATATGTAAACTGAAGATGTTGGGGGGACATAGGAATTTTTGGTGTCAGCTGCATCGGGACATTACATAGCACGTCCAACCTCTGTGGAACACCACGCATTCATATAAAAATACTCGCTACAAAATTTATTTTTCTGCTCGCCAGAAATAATCTATGGCTTTGTGTGTCATAAGGTGCAATGCGCTCACGACAAAACATTCAAAACAGCATTAAGAATGATGGAGGAGCATTTTACTTTAAAGGAAGTTGGTCTTGAAAAATTAAACTCTGAGTATTGTCAAAAAAGACTGTACAGCGTAATAAGACCCTAACAATTACGAAATCCTCTCAACACAAAAATTACAGACTTTCCAACCAACTACTAAACATAACAACAACCAACAGCCAGCATTGCTCAGCAGTTGAATACGTTACACGAAGAGAGAGTTTTTGAAAACACAATATTCAGTATTTAATTTGTAGATAAATCTTCATAGAAAGTTTACAAATGTATATCATTACCACAATAAACGATCAGAATAGTGGCGTTCTGACTAGCATCTGATTTAGATCATTTGACAGTTTCACCATAATGTTTTTATACCATTGTAAATTGTGTCTTGATCTCAATGCCAAATCAGGAACTAATACATTGAAATAGGGTCTAATATTGCGTTATTTGAGACATGATTAAAACAGCCAGATTAAATTAATACCAATCATGAATGTTATTAGTTATCTGAGGGACAAAGATTTTCTTCAATTAATAGTTCTGACAAACAAACGTTTCATTCTCGCGCACGAATTGGTTACCTTGAAAAATTCCTCCAAAAAATCATCTCCATCAGTACAATGAATCGTATTTACGAACAAGTGTTCATCTCCACAATAAAGTATTTCAGATAATTTGTCTCAGATTCACAAATATCAAGTCTCCTTCTTTAAAAACTCAAATGCTCGTCACTATGCCTCAAATAAGAATGCCCCAGCACTGCACAGCTGACTGGTGACCAAGCACACCACAGATTACATTAAACACAAAACAAGGATATTCAATATGCGTGCAGCGCACTCATTTATCTTTGTCCCAGTACAGTAAAGGCACAGACATACATTACTAACCTGGCAAAAACGTAGTTTTTCTGCCGTTTGGTGAGGTGAGATGGCAGCCTCAGGAAATTTGTTTGCGTTCTTAACACGATTTTCTGAAACTAAATGCTGTTGTAAGCTTTACCAGATGATTTAAAGAATTTCTGCAGTTGAACAGATACAACTACTTGCGTACTAGTTGAGTCCAACACATACAATGTAGATGCGGAATCGTGTTATGAGAAGAGGATCAAGTTACATATACACACGCTTAAAGCAGACTACAACCTTCGCAAGAACACTCAAATGAAAAACATACACTTGTTGTCAACGACAAATAGCACGTTCTAATTATAGGCACTTTCATAACGAACATCCTATTCGAAGAAAAGCCGAAGTTGATCGAAACTGCTTAAAAGCACATCATTAAGCTACGTCTGTTAATACTATATTTATTAAATCCCTTAAAATATACATAAACTACTCAAATTCTGCCAGTATTTCGGATAAGACAAACTGTAATGTAATTATTTAGGCTTACATAAAGTACAAAAGCAGAAAATATGTAAGATGCTTCTAGCTGTGATTGTACTGAGACACGTTCCACTTTTTCAGCTGTCCCCATCGAGGTATATCAACAACACCTGTCGGCAGCTGAGGCTTTCAATTGATTATCACTTATTCTAGAGAAGCTGCACGGTCACAAATGGTATCTGTTCTTTCCAGAAACTATCTTCATATATATTCCTAACTTTCATTATGACGTCAATTGGGATTATTCGTAGGGTCACTGTGAAGTCATCATACACTGATGAGCCAAATCTTCATCACCACCTGCTTAACAGCTCGTTTGCCCGTCTTTGGAACGAAATACATCACTGATTCTGTGTATCAGGGATCCGACGGTTTGTTGGTAGTTTTCTGGAGGTATATGGCATTATACGGCTACGAACAGGTCACGTAATTCGCGTAAACAACTGGCCGCTGATTTGCGTACACGATGATGGCACCCGACAACGACCCAGATGTGTTCCACAGGATTTACAACAGGCGAATTTGGTCGCCAAAACATCAACATGACTTCACTATAATGCTCCTTAAAGCAGTATAGTACGGTTCTGGCTCCGAGACCCGGACAATTACACCGCTGAAAGATGACGTCGCCGTCGGGGAAGACATGAAGCATGAAGGGATGCAAGTGGTTCGCAACTATCAGCGTCTCTTCGTTTACTATCACAGGTCCCACGTAAGCGCAGGAGAACATCTTCTGTAACATAATACTGCTCCCACCAGCCTGCGTTCGTGAAGCGCTGCACGCTTCTAGCCGCCGTTCACCTCTATGACGGCGTTTGTGGAGACGACCATAGGCCTAGTGTAGCAAAACTGAGATTCTCCTGAGGAGCCGGCACGTTTGCACTGATCGACGGTCGAATCCCGATGGTCGCGTGCCCACTGCAATCATAACTGACGATGTCGTTGGATCAACATGTGAAAACGTAGTGTTCGATGCTGCGGTGCTCCATGTTGAACAATGTACGATGAACGGTGTGCTCTGAAACACTTGTGCGTGCACCAACATCGTGCACTTTCGTAGAGATGCCACAGATTACCATCTATCCTCCTTCACAAAGCAGACATACCCCCGAACCCCACGTTCCGTGAAGAGACAGGGGCGTCCAACCTTTTAGCGTCTAGTGGTAGTTCCACTGTCCTTCTACCTCTTTCCGTAGACGCTCACGACAGCAGTACATGATCGTTCGGCCACCTTCGCTGTTTTCGAGATACTCATTCAACGGCTGTGCGCAATAATAATCTTCCCTTTGTCAAAGTCGTTTATCTCAATGTATTTCCCCATTTGCAGCCCATATCTTCGCTAGAGTCATCCTCCGTTCGTGTCTGCTCCACTTACATACTTTTGTTAACGAGTCAGGTACTCACAACGCCACCAGGCGGCATCTAACGTCGCTATGGGAAGTGGTCATAATATTTTGACTTATCACAGTACGTTTCTATTCTATGGTTGTCGCTCAGGTTATGGCATTAGAACTGAGCCAAGAATCCAATAAGAAGAAGAAAAAGCTTAATTATTGGATCTGGAAGTGGGTTTTATGCAGAAATAATATAGTGGCGTCAAACAAAATTGTTAGGGACGTAGCATACGTAAACAAATAGTGAATTTCTTTCGAATAACAACAGACAATTTCTGGTACTTACAGACCTGTGACTCGAGCTTTATTAAAACATCTGATACATTAGAGGCACAGTCCTGACTAGAGAGAAGCTAGACGTTACACTTCTGTATTTGACGTTTGGTAGTTACCTGTCATTTTTCCAATGTTTATACCACGTTCTCAAAAGCAAAATTTTAGATTTCTTGGGTGATGTGTTGATGCTATTTTGTTGTTGTTGTTGTGGTCTTCAGTCCTGAGACTGGTTTGATGCAGCTCTCCATGCTACTCTATCCTGTGCAAGCTTCTTCATCTCCCAGTATCTACTGCAACTTACATCCTTCTGAATCTGCTTAGTGTATTCATCTCTTGGTCTCCCTCTACGATTTTTACCCTCCACACTGCCCTCCAATACTAAATTGGGGATCCCTTGATGCCTCAGAACATGTCCTACCAACCGATCCCTTCTTCTGGTCAAGTTGTGCCTCAAACTTCTCTTCTCCCCAATCCTATTCAATACCTCCTCATTAGTTACGTGATCTACCCACCTTATCTTCAGCATTCTTCTGTAGCACCACATTTCGAAAGCTTCTATTCTCTTCTTGTCCAAACTAGTTATCGTCCATGTTTCACTTCCATACATGGCTACACTCCATACAAATACTTTCAGAAACGACTTCCTGACACTTAAATCTATACTCGATGTTAACAAATTCCTCTTCTTGAGAAACGCTTTCCTTGCCATTGCCAGTCTACATTTTATATCCTCTCTACTTCGACCATCATCGGTTATTTTACTCCCTAAATAGCAAAACTCCTTTACTACTTTAAGTGTCTCATTTCCTAATCTAATTCCCTCAGCATCACCCGACTTAATTTGACTACATTCCATTATCCTCGTTTTGCTTTTGTTGATGTTCATCTTATATGCTCCTTTCAAGACACTGTCCATTCCGTTCAACTGCTCTTCCAAGTCCTTTGCTGTCTCTGACAGAATTACAATGTCATCGGCGAACCTCAAAGTTTTTACTTCTTCTCCATGAATTTTAATACCTACTCCGAATTTTTCTTTTGTTTCCTTTACTGCTTGCTCAATATACAGATTGAATAACATCGGGGAGAGGCTACAACCCTGTCTTACTCCTTTCCCAACCACTGCTTCCCTTTCATGCCCCTCGACTCTTATAACTGCCATCTGGTTTCTGTACAAATTGTAAATAGCCTTTCGCTCCCTGTATTTTACCCCTGCCACCTTCAGAATTTGAAAGAGAGTATTCCAGTTAACATTGTCAAAAGCTTTCTCTAAGTCTACAAATGCTAGAAACGTAGGTTTCCCTTTTCTTAATCTTTCTTCTAAGATAAGTCGTAAGGTCAGTATTGCCTCACGTGTTCCAACATTTCTACGGAATCCAAACTGATCTTCCCCGAGGTCGGCTTCTACCAGTTTTTCCATTCGTCTGTAAAGAATTCGCGTTAGTATTTTGCAGCTGTGACTTATTAAACTGATAGTTCGGTAATTTTCACATCTGTCAACACCTGCTTTCTTTGGGATTGGAATTATTATATTCTTCTTGAAGTCTGAGGGTATTTCGCCTGTCTCATACATCGTGCTCACCAGATGGTAGAGTTTTGTCATGACTGGCTCTCCCGAGGCCATCAGTAGTTCAAATGGAATGTTGTCTACTCCCGGGGCCTTGTTTCGACTTAGGTCTTTCAGTGCTCTGTCAAACTCTTCACGCAGTATCTTATCTCCCATTTCGTCTTCATCTACATCCTCTTCCATTTCCATAATATTGTCCTCAAGTACATCACCCTTGTATAAACCCTCTATATACTCCTTCCACCTTTCTGCCTTCCCTTCTTTGCTTAGAACTGGGTTGCCATCTTAGCTCTTGATATTCATACAAGTGGTTCTCTTCTCTCCAAAGGTCTCTTTAATTTTCCTGTAGGCAGTATCTATCTTACCCCTAGTGAGACAAGCCTCTACATCCTTACATTTGTCCTCTAGCCAACCCTGCTTAGCCATTTTGCACTTCCTGTCGATATCATTTTTGAGACGTCTGTATTCCTTTTTGCCTGCTTCATTTACTGCATTTTTATATTTTCTCCTTTCATCAATTAAATTCAATATTTCTTCTGTTACCCAAGGATTTCTATTAGCCCTCGTCTTTTTACCTACTTGATCCTCTGCTGCCTTCACTACTTCATCCCTCAGAGCTACCCATTCTTCTTCTACTGTATTTCTTTCCCCCATTCCTGTCAATTGTTCCCTTATGCTCTCCCTGAAACTCTCTACAACCTCTGGTTCTTTCAGTTTATCCAGGTCCCATCTCCTCAAATTCCCACCTTTTTGCAGTTTCTTCAGTTTCAATCTGCAGTTCATAACCAATAGATTGTGGTCAGAATCCACATCTGCCCCAGGAAATGTCTTACAATTTAAAACCTGGTTCCTAAATCTCTGTCTTACCATTATATAATCTATCTGATACCTACTAGTATCTCCAGGATTCTTCCAGGTATACAACCTTCTTTTATGATTCTTGAACCAAGTGTTGGCTATGATTAAGTTATGCTCTGTGCAAAATTCTACAAGGCAGCTTCCTCTTTCATTCCTTCCCCCCAATCCATATTCACCTACTATGTTTCCTTCTCTCCCTTTTCCTACTGACGAATTCCAGTCACCCATGACTATTAAATTTTCGTCTCCTTTCACTACCTGAATAATTTCTTTTATCTCGTCATACATTTCATCTATTTCTTCATCATCTGCAGAGGTAGTTGGCATATAAACTTGTACTACTGTAGTAGGCATGGGCTTTGTGTCTATCTTGGCCACAATAATGCGTTCACTATGCTGTTTGTAGTAGCTAACCCGCACTCCTATTTTTTTATTCATTATTAAACCTACTCCTGCATTATCCCTATTTGATTTTGTATTTATAACCCTGTAATCACCTGACCAAAAGTCTTGTTCCTCCTGCCACCGAACTTCACTAATTCACACTATATCTAAATTTAACCTCTCCATTTCCCTTTTTAAATTTTCTAACCTACCTGCCCGATTAAGGGATCTGACATTCCACGCTCCGATCCGTAGGACGCCAGTTTTCTTTCTCCTGATAACGACGTCCTCCTGAGTAGTCCCCGCCCGGAGATCCGAATGGGGGACTATTTTACCTCCGGAATGTTTTACCCAAGAGGACGCCATCATCATTTAATCATACAGTAGAGCTGCATGTCCTCGGGAAAAATTACGGCTGTAGTTTCCCCTTGCTTTCAGCCGTTCGCAGTACCAGCACAGCAAGGCCGTTTTGGTTAATGTTACAAGGCCAGATCAGTCAATCATCCAGACTGTTGCCCCTGCAACTACTGAAAAGGCTGCTGCCCCTCTTCAGGAACCACATGTTTGTCTGGCCTCTCAACAGATACCCCTCCGTTGTGGTTGCACCTACGGTACGGCCATCTGTAATGCTGAGGCACGCAAGCCTCCCCACCAGCGGCAAGGTCCATGGTTCATGGGGGGGGGGGGGGGGTGATGCTATTTACTAAAACCTAAAGGCTCATCTAAAAAATATTGAAGTTATTCTACAGCGAATTTGCACCAAAAGGCACTGCAATATAGTTTTTGATTTCCTTTATTAAAAGTTACACTGGTCGCCACATTATATTGCCACCAGAGACCTTGCCATTTCCTTCCTCAGATCGACTGGGCATTTACTTAAGATTTTGAAGTCGCACATACTTTCACCACATAAATTAACTGTTGTGTGTTAAAAACTGCAATACGAATACCATACACTTGCTTCACATAAATTAACCATTATATGCTCATAACTGCAATGTCAAAACTTCTTAGCTACCAGCAACGTTGAAATCAGAAAGTTAATACTACGTTCCCCTTAAAACATGTCGTGCTGCAGGACATATGCAGTTTAGAATAACACACACTTCATGTTATCAGTGTTGCTTGGTACTCACAATACGTGATAAAGTCGTAGTCATAATTCTGTTGTCATTATTACAGCATAAAACGATGAGTTTTTTATATTGGCTTAAATACAATAACAGCAATAATGTTTAAGTAACTTTCACAACTGTCTCATTTGTATTTTAAAGGCAATGCAGGAATTTTACTCTAAATGCAGTTAAAAGAAAATAATAATCTTTTTAAACTGGCTATACTTTTTCATTTACATATAAATAAATGCTAGATAATTTTCAGAAATTAATCTCTTTGGGTGCCAGTTAGACCTGCGGGCGCTCTACTGCAATGTGATCTTATTAGTTTGTTGTTGTGGAAATTGCGAATGCTTCTTGTTTTAGTTTGCACAGTACGTAAACCACAACCATGTACGTTTTCCTACACACCATCCACAATTTTAAGCCATTCCTGAACATGTCATTGTAGCACTCGTTTTCGTTTTTTCGTAAACAACTGTACAGTTGTTGACAACAAGCACTTCATAGACATTTTCAGGTACTGCGAAACACATACACGGTAAAACTACTAACTCGAAAACATTGCGATGGCGCTTCGAAATTCAGCCACAAGATGGCAGTCTAAAGACAGTAATCATTAGCCAGTAGTTGGTTTGGGAAGGAAAGTGGCGTCACAAATTTAAAGCGACTTTAACATTTGTGGCTTGGATAAAAGTGGGCCGGCCGTTGTGGCCGAGCGGTACTAGGCGCTTCAGTCCGGAACCGCGCTGCTGCTACGGTTGCAGGTTCGAATCCTGCCTCGGGCATGGATGTGTGTGATGTCCTTAGGTTAGTTAGGTTTAAGTAGTCCTAAATCTAGGGGACTGATGACCTCAGATGTTGAGTCCCATAGTGTTCAGAGCCATTTGAACCATTTGTGAGCTAAAAGTGGCGTCACTCGAGTGCCGCCCAGGAATTTGGGTGCTTCCCCACACAACTTTGGCGTGCACGTGGAATACCATCTTTACGCTCCGATCGTCACCGCTTGCGCATTGAACAAATGCAATGCTAACAGTGCTTACGCGACTATCGATACAAACGATAAGATATGTAGGTTACAGCGTCCGGGCAAATAGACGACTCAATAGGACACGATGTTCCACAGATAACAGCCGCCTAACCGTTACAAAAGATTATGTAGGGATGCTTTTAGAGTGTAACATTCATAAAATGTGTGTTTCACTATCGTGGGAGAAGAGGGCGTTACACAACAGCAACGAAAATTACTAACAAATAATTCGATTGGCTATGTGAAGAATCGTTTCTTCACGTTTCTTCTTTCTTTTCACGAACGGAAACACTATATATACGAGTTGTTCCTCTGTCCTTACAACGTTGCACAACTCATCCGTTAAGACGATTTTGAAGTCTTGCGTATCAATGTGCCAGTTGTATTTTTTATCAATTCACAACATTCTAAACATTCTAAAACATTCATCAGCATTCAAGACTGTTCATAAAAGCTCTAGAATATTATACAACAGTCTCGATTTCTTTACCTTGAAAAATTCTTAATGCGAAAAAGATATAAGATGTCCCGATGAGCACCACGCTTTTATGGTGCCCACTTTAAAGTACAAGCACTCGAAGAATAGAAATACTGGAGGAAACTGACCTCAGGGTGGATCAGTTCGATTTCCGGAAAAATTTAAGAACACGTGAAGCAATTAAGACACTATAGCCTCTCGTAGAAGGTAGATCAAAGAAGGCCCAACCTACATTTATATCATCTGTGGATTTAGATGGCTCTGAGCACTATGGGACTTAACATCTGTGGTCATCAGTCCCCTAGAACTTAGAACTACTTAAACCTAACTAACCTAAGGACATCATACACATCCATGCCCGAGGCAGGATTCGAACCTGCGACCGTAGTGGATTTAGAGAAAGCTTTTGACAATGCTGACTGGAAAATACTCTATCAAATTCTGAGGCCAGGAAGAGTAAAATACAGAGAGCGACAAGTTACTTACAACTTATACAAACACCAGATTGCAGATATATGGGGCGAAGGACGTGAAAGGGAATTTTGGATGATTAGGGTGTGAAGTATCGTTGCAGCCTATCACCGATGTTACTCAATCGGTAAACTGAATGAACAGTAAAAGAAACCAAGGAGACATCTGGAAAGGGAATTAAACTCAAGGAGAAGAAATAAAAACTTTGCTGTTTGTTGATGACATTGTGTCAGAAACAGCAACGGACTTGGAAGAGCAGTTGGAAAGAAAGGGTGGTGCATTGAAGAGAAGTTTTGACAGGGACGTCAACAAAAATAAAGCACGTGGAATGAAGCGTTCAGACAAAAGACCAATAGAAGTTTTGAAAATGTGGTGCTACACAAGAATGCTGAAGATTAGACGGGAAGATTGGTTACCAGTGAAAACATAGTTAATCGAATCGTCGAGAAAAGAAATGTATGGCACAGTTTAACTAAAAGAAGGGGAAGCTGTATGGTCATGAAACAGTCGTCAGCTTTGCAATAAAGGGAGGTGTGTTGGGAGGGAGGGGGCAGGGAGTTTAAAGATTGTAGAGAGACATCTCAGCCTGACTACAGCAAGCGAGCTGAAATGGGCGTAGGTTGCAGTAGTATTCAAAGATGAAGAGTCTTGCGCAGAACAAATTACCATGTAAAGTTGCATCAAACCAGTCTTCGGACTAAAGACCACAGCAGCGCGACAGCAACAGGAATTAGTCTACTGTGGTTCCCTTACTAACTTCTAGTTATCGGTCACCGTTTTTTGTACCTTCGCACATCACCCGAATTACTCTCGATTTGTGAGCGTGTACTCGTTATACTGCGTGTTCACCCTTTAGCATCAAAATTATGCACTAGGGAGAGGAATCCAAAATGAGCACTTCCAGAAAATCAACCAATGGTGCTGATGAAAATTTCAGAGAGTAGGTAGGTGGCTTCGTGAAGGTCAACTAACAGGACTTTATTTTCTAGTACACTATTAGGATGACGCACTACATGTGATTCTCATTCGAGTTGTGCTGACAAAGTTGTTGGATGTTTAAACTGTTATTTTTCACAAGAAAATGTGATCTGAACAAGATTTTGCACCATCCCACTTCGACATCAGTATCCACAAACATTTTAGAACAACAGATACCTTCACTGTTGGATTCGAAAATGAAGTCACCGGATCTAACCCTTATGGATTTTTTCGTATAGGGCTGCTTAAATAGCTAGTTCCATAGATCATCTGAATATTTTCTCATCGAAGTTATGCGAATCGAGACAATTTACAGAATGTGCATACACTCTTAGTTTTAACGTTAATGAAATATTAGTCCTACTCACGCAATTACTCTGAAAAATAAATTTTTGTTTACAGGCTACCAGTTATTAAATAAATATTCGTTGATGGAATAGGATGAGCTGTCCAGAAGAAATAATCTACGGCTAGATTTAAAATTTACTTTCCTGTCAAGTAAACATTTTATTTTGTAATACAAATTACCGAACATTTTTACTGTTGCATACCGGACTCATTTCTGCGTTATTGACACTTTTAATAAAGGACAGTAAAGATCATATTTTCCTCTAGTGCTGTAGGCATGTACATCACAGTTCTTCTCAAATAGTGACGAATTATTTATGATGAATATAATTAGAGAATATATGAATTGTAATGGTACAGTTAAAATGCCCAACTGCTTGAAGAGATATCTAGAAGATGACAGCGAGTGAACACACAACTTCGCCTTACTACTCGCTTTTGTGAAATCTGTACTTTCTTTCTAAGTAAACAGCTACCACAAAAGACTATTTCGCAAGACACTAATGAGTTGAAATACGTTAGGAGGTTGATCCGTTTGTTTCCACAACTAGCAAGTGTACGAAGAAGAAAAGTACCTGAACTTAATTAATTGAGCAGTTAATTCATATTCTTCCAGTTCAAGTTTTCATCAATTTGTACGCCCAAAAATATGGACTATTCTGCACTGTGTACTGACTCCTGTTCATCTGCCACATCCATTGTTACTATGCGTTTTCTCAAAATTTAGAGAGAGCCCACTTTCAGACGACCACTTAATAATAATTTTTTCTGATGCTTTCTCTGAAAAAGACATCAATTTTGCTTGATGATTGTTGAGTTGAAGGTTACTCACATATATCGTCTACTCTCTCGCCCAACAGAACAACGACTGCTCTAGACATCCTCTGAACTACTACTGCGCCCAGTGGAGGCGCGAAATAATAATCTTTGGTGCAATCTCTGGCGCTGTGACTCAGTGTAGCCACCTTTCTCCGTGCATTGATACACTACTGGCCATTAAAATTGCTACACCACGAAGATGACGTGCTACAGACGACAAATTTAACCGACAGGAAGAAGATGCTGTGATATGCAAATGATTAGCATTTCAGAGCATTCACACAAGGTTGGCGCCGGTGCCGACACCTACAACGTGCTGACATGAGGAAAGTTTCCAACCGATTTCTCATACACAAACAGCAGTTGACCGGCGTTGCCTGGTGAAACGTTGTTGTGATGCCCCGTGTAAGAAGGAGAAATATGTATCATCACGTTTCCGACTTTGATAAAGGTCGGATTGTAGCCTATCGCGATTGCGGTTTATCGTATCGCGACATTGCTGCTCGCGTTGGTCGAGATCCAATGACTGTTAGCAAAATATGGAATCGGTGGGTTCAGGAGGGTAATACGGAACGCCGTGCTGGATTCCAACGGCCTCGTATCACTAGCAGTCGAGATGACAGTCATCTTATCCGCATGGTTGTAACGGATCGTGCAGCCACGTCTCGAACCCTGAGTCAACAGATGGGGACCTTTGAAAGACAACAACCATCTGCACGAATAGTTCGACGACGTTTGCAGCAGCATGGACGGAGACCATGGCTGCGGTTGCCCTTGACGCTGCATCACAGGCAGGAGCGCCTACGATGGTGTACTCAACGACGAACCTGGGTGCACGAATGGTACAACTTCATATTTTCGGATGAATCCAGGTTCTGTTAACAGTAGCATGATGGTCGTATCCGTGTTTGGCGACATCGCGGTGAATGCACATTGGAAGCGTGTATTCGTCATCGCCATACTGGCGTATCACCCGGCGTGATGGTATGGGGTGGCATTGGTTACACGTCTCGGTCACCTCTTGTTCGCATTGACGGCACTTGGAACAGTGGACGTTACATTTCAGATGTGTTACGACCCGTGGCTCTAGCCTTCATTCGATTCCTGCGAAACCCTACATTTCAGCAGGATAATGCGTTCACTGCGATGTCACCAAATACGGATGCGACCATCATGATGCTGTAAACAGAACCTAGGTTCATCCGGCACGACCGCATGTTGCAAGTACTGTACGGGCCTTTCTGGATACAGAAAACGTTCGACTGCTGCCCTGGCCAGCACATTCTCCAGATCAATTGAAACGTGTGGTCAATGGTGGCCGAGCAACTGGCTCGTCACAATAAGACAGTCACTACTCTTGATGAACTGTGGTATCGTGTTGAAGCTGCATGGGCAGCTGTACCTGTACACGCCATCCAAGCTCTGTTTGATTCAATGCCCAGGCGTATCAAGTCCGATATTATGGCCAGAGCTGGTTGTTCTGGGTACTGATCTCTCAGGATCTATGCACCCAAACTGCGTGAAAATGTAATCACATGTCAGTTTTAGTATAGTAATATATTTGTCCAATGAATACCCGTTTATCATCTGTAATCCTTCTTGGTGTAGCAATTTTAATGGCCAGTAGTGTATAACGGATAGGACTGGACGCAAAATTTGAACCATGCGGTACTCCCTCCGCGATTTCTCTCCAGTCAATAAATTTCTCTCTCTTTCCAACATTATTTGAATTATCCAGCATAGTTTTTTGCATTCTGTTTTTTAAGTCGCATGAAGCTGTTCGGGTACGATCTCTTTGGTGGGACTGTATAGGAACTGATTCTTAAGATGCTAAACAACAGAGAGACTTTAGTAAGAGTGGAAATATTTTATGGGTCGTGGTAATGTATGTATAGAGACTGACAGTTCTTACTTTGAACAGTCGCTGTTGGGTTAAGTTGTTGCTGTCAATGTAAAATTGTTTATGTGAGTAAAAAATTCAACATTGATTTTCCAATGTTATTTCCCCATCTGAGAGTATTCAGCTTAGAATTCTCTACCGCCTGCGCAATTTTAACCCTAACGGTTTCACTGTATGTCGCACTGTACCAGCTGACGGCGTTTACAGTCTTCTCCTTACGTGAGACTGGCACCAATCCTCGTATCTCATATTCCCAAAATAGTATTCACGAATGTTATGAGTCGCCATGTGTGCGAATGAGTACGCTGCAACGTACTCTAGACGGTGCTGCCACCCTGCGTATGAGGGACATATGAAGAACCAGTACTGTCCGCTCACGAAATTATTTGACTTTATCCTTTTTACGTGCTAGCAAGCTACGACTTTCCTCCCTCACCGACAAGACTAGATTTAGATATGCGAATATTCTCCTTGTTACGTTAAAATACGTGAATCACGCCAGACTAGCGATACTAGAAAAAGAAATACTGGTGGCGCTCGTGCTGGCAAATACTGCGATTGCAAAACTAAGCTGGGTTGACAGAGAGCAGCCACTGGTCGAAAGATGGCAGTATGTGACTTGCATTGTTATGCAGCAATATAAGTAACAAGACATTAAAAGGAAAGTATATGTTAACGGGAAGATTATGCTACTTACGTTTAGAGCAGAGACTGTTACGTCATACGAAAGTGATGTCAGAATGACGTGTCATTTGATGCAGCAAATGCCACATTGATTTTGCCGTATTTAGCTGTATTGTTTTATAACTTGCAGTATGTCATTTCAAGGCAACAGCGCGCTGAAGATCATAAACAGGTCGCCCTTGTAAAGATCAGTTACTGCCTATCAAAGTTGTTAGGCGTTTAAGAGATACTGTGATAACCGACACAAAAGATAGAAGTCGCGTGTATTCATTGTAGAGTAGTGAATAAGGATGTGACTTAGAGAATCAAAGGAAGTTGTTCCATGTCTCGCTATACGCCAACTTTTTTTTTTTTGGGGGGGGGGGGGGGACTCTCACTTCAAGTTATGCAAGAGGAACAGTGTGCCATTTCTCTGGCGCGTTGCGTATCCGGCACTACCGATAGCGACTTGTATTTCTGTTTCCGTCTGGTTCAGCCTGCGCAAGCGCTGAGGCGGCTGCTGCCCTCTGGAGCGTTTTTTGAGGGGGGAGGGGGGGGGGCTCGCGCGCTCTGCTCGGCAGTTGGATTCGCACCGGCACCGGCACCGGCACCGGCACGGAGGTGTGGCCTCGTTGTTGGCGGGCCTCGTTGATTTGGCCGTTGGGCGGTGTGGCGTGTTGGTGACGTGCTCTAGTGGACAACTGATGCATCCCCGCACGCGATCGCTCAAGGTTCTCCTCCTCTGAAAAGGGTGCCATGGTATCGCTTGGGTTTCCGCACCCAGGAGTTGTAAGGACTGCAGGGCAGGCTCTCTGTGTGTTTGCTCTGTCCGGTCTGTGTGGCGGGGTTCGTTTCACCTTACTTCAGCTGTTGTTTATATTTTCTGTGTGATTCCGTTTTGGCCGGAGTCTAGGTGTCGAGTTTTCTGCTGGTGTGTATCCGGTCGTCGCCGCCGTTTTCCCGCCCGGGGGGCAGCCGTATCTGTTGGTGGGAATTATTTGGCAGTGTGTGTTTTGCGTGGACCCGGTGTGCTCACGCGCCCTGATTCTAAGTTGAAATTACAGTGGTTAGGCTGGCTCGGATGCTGGAGTGTGTGTTATAGGTTTCCTGGCTCGCTGGGGACTGCGCGCGTGCGCGCGCCTGTTCCGTTTTGTGATGTGGCAGCAGTCTGATATTTTTATTTGTGTTTGTTAAGTTCCTAGCTACTGCTTTTAGTCTTGTGCTCACTTGTTTTAATTTAAATTGCTGGGCATTGTCATTTGCCTGTTCTTTTACTTTTATTTATTTGTATTGTCAATTAAGCCTAAGACGATGTCCAAGGTGCTAGCAATTGGTTTTAGCTTCGTGTGTACTTAATCCTATTTAAATTCTTGGGAATTGCCATTTGCTTGTTCTTTTACTCTTATTTATTTGTTGTGCCAGTTAGCACTAAGATGATGTCAGACCTTGGTATCTGTCAACCTTATTTTGGCTACTAGCGCTCAGATGCAATATTGCCGGGCCTATCCCGGATTTTGTCATTAATTGAGATCCTTTTATACTGTATTTTTAGTAGTAGGTTTGGCAAGTGCACTTGTGTATGGTATTTATTCTGTCCCCCCCCCCCTCCCTCTTCCTTCTTCGTGTAAACTTATTTTGGTAAGATTCACCTGTGTAAGTTTGCCCGCTGCCGCAGTCGTAACATGTTTTGACCGGCAAGCGGCCCATGTTGGCTAGAGTTTGAATGTGGTCTGCGCTGTTGAAATCAGCAAACTTTCTGTGAGGAAGGAAATGTTGGGCCTTGCCGTACATATATTTATTATTTGAGCTAGTCACGTACGTGTTGTTGTGTCAAGGGTTTTAGGGCATTTTTAATTGAGATACCTTTTGGAAATTTTATCACTCTTTTAAAGAAGGTATAGGAAGGAGTAACTTCGACTGAAAATTTAATTGTAAATTATACATTTGTGCTTCACATTATAAAATTTAACTGTATTACGTGAAAGTTTGTAGTTTAATGCACAATTATTATTTGTTAATGTATCAAATTGTAAACAGTTTCTTTGGCAGTGATTCAGACGACACAAATAAGTTTCTCTGTTCACCTGTGGCATATAACATTTTTATTACCTCATATTTTAAGCAGCTTGATTTGTTTGTGTCACTGTAATTTGTAAGCCACAGTGTAATTTATTACAATTAATTGTTTTGGGGAAATAAACCTTGAATTGTCTTTCCTTTTCATTAACCGAATCCCATCCAAATCTTCCGCTCAAACAGTATATGAATATTGCAGTGTGTCTCAAGGAAGAGATAGAAAGTAATTTAATACTGTTGTTTTCTTCTAAATAAAAGTAATCACGCTTTGTAATGTTGGCATACTATCGGCGGTAGTTCTAGAGAAAGCAGAGTAGAAATTACGTTTCTGAAGTTCATTTGCTGGTTTTGCAGATATAATTTGAATAGCGATAAAAATAAGTCAGATAACTGGAAACTGTATCACATCAGTGCATAGCTTTTTTATCTTCATCGACAGTGAAAACAAACACATACGTGGCAGATGGATATAGCCGCTTACGAAATATTAAATAGTACCATTTCTCACACGAAGCTCTGGCAAGGAGCCAAGGGTCAGATCTGAAACTGCAGACTGTCGTGTCACAGAATTATTAAATATTTCCGCTTAAAGCGACAATACAATGGACAACAACTGTTATAATACCAAATCGGCATATTCGTTTGCGTGCTTTCAAAGAGAGATCGCGTGCGTCATCACTATTACTTATTTCTTCAAGCAACAAACATTACAGAATGCGTAAAATATGTATCCAAGAGCACATAGGTTCGCAGCCTGTGCACAGAGCTGGTGTTGCAGTTCCGCTTTCAGCCGCTATCCTGCAGCGTTACAAATGACAACCGATTAATATTCAAACGTAAAATATTGCTTTTTCTACACTTGTATTTCGTCGTTTAAAATTGGGGCCATGAAGAGAAATAACCTGTCAACAGCATGTAATCAATTTCTCGCTCTTTTTCGAGCGAGTGTTATAGGTCGGTGTTATACGTCGGTACACCGAACACCAGTTTATTTCAGATGATACAGTCTTACGCATAACAAATATTTATTCCCTCTTAATCGCGTAATTTTGGAATTTTCACACAAACTAAGAAAATAACGAATACTATGCAGAGTCGTTCTAATGTATGAGTGAATGGTTCAAATGGCTCTGAGCACTATGGGACTTAACATCTATGGTCATCAGTCCCCTAGAACTTAGAACTACTTAAACCTAACTAACCTAAGGACAGCACACAACACCCAGTAATCACGAGACAGAGAAAATCCCTGACCCCGCCGGGAATCGAACCCGGGATATATGAGTGCACTTGCTTTCCTTTTACAATAATAGAAACTGCTTATTTTTGTCCTTAGAACGCATGTGTATAAGTCCAAAATTATAAAGCTACTACTGACGTTTAGAAACTTGTCTAATCGAAGAACTTAGTTTCGTTGATGAATACATTCACCTGAAATGCATATACAGGAAACGAGTTAACGTTCAGAGATTAGGCACGCACATTGCGCACCTTTTTAAATATCAACAGATAACTACGTCAACAAAGGAGTGGGGAAAACCTATACTGAGCTTGCCAAGAGTTTGCATACTAAAGGTAATGGCGAGATTCATTTAGGTGATTCACTTAGATGGCTGATTCGACTCGAAACGTTGTGTCAAAACGTAATGTCGTTTAGAAGTGCTGTAATTAATGTTCACAAACGAATTTTCACAAAGTCGCTTTAGACTGTCATATTAACACTAATCCACGTACAAGCTGTAAAGAAACTTCGGATGTAAATTTGTAGACTTATTAAAGCAGATAAAAAAAGAAACGCTTTTGTTATGTGACACAAATGTCACAAGGGCACCGTTTATCCGCTTTTATCGTGAAGGGTTGGACTCTGAACTTTTCTTAGGTCAACGTTCACAGTTGTGAATACTTCGTACACAACATATTGACACTCGTAGCTGATTTGCACCGCAATTACTCCTTACTATTAGTAACTCTAAGTTTTCGTTACTGATTGCAATTTCCACCTCTCTGGATAAGCTCTTACATTGCTATCGGCTATGTTGTGTTGTGTTTACATGAATGTTTCTACTGATACTTACAGGTTCTTCATAGCTGATCATTTTCTAACCGAGTTAGCTGACACGCATCGCATTAAGCGAAGCGCAACGAAACAGTGGAGCAGCAAGAATTTAATGGCCGTCTTCGTGACACAGCATTCCTCAGACCAGACCGATGGGAAACTGGTAGACCTCGCAGTGTGCGAACTGTCCAGTTTGAGGAAGCTGTAGTACAACAAACTGAAGACAGTCACAGCACCAGCACACGATCCATAGCCACGGAACTAAATACATTCTAAGACAAAGAAACGCACCATGAAGGCATGATCCGAATGCGACGGAAATCTGTAGCTGTGATGTACATGTACAAAAAACAAATTATTAGAATTCCAGAAAAAAATAGATGATGTATATAAGAAAAAGGCATGCACAGACTGAGAAAGTCAATAACGCGTTGGTCCACCTTTGGCAGTTATTCGGCCTAGCGTTAATTGGTAGGGTTGCTGGATGACCTCCTGAGGGATATTGCAGATTCTGCCCAACTGGCGCTTTAGATCGTCAAATTTCCGAGCTGGCTGGTGGGGCTCGCCCATAATGCTCCAAACCTTCCCAAATGGAGAAAGTTCCCGCGACATTACTCGCCAAGACAAATAAAGAAAGGTCCGGCGACCTTATTGGCCAACCTACGGTTTGGTAAGCACGGAGACAAGCAGTAGAAACTCTCGCCGTGCGAGCGGGCATTGTCTTGCTGAAATGTTAGCTCAGGATGGCTTGCTATGCAGGGAAACAAAACTGGATGTAGAATATCGTCGACGTACCACTGTGCTGCAAGACCGCCGCAAATGACAACCAAAGGGGTTCTGCTGTGAAAAGAAACGGCATCCCAGGCCGTCACCCCTCGCGGTTAGGTTGGTATCCACCCTCTGTCCGGATAGTCTGCAGCAAATTATTAACATCTCTAACTTCGAAATGTGTGTTTTGTTTACTGACAAGGCTACCTTCCTAAGGGAAGAAATATTCATCTGGCACAGAAGCCGTTTATCAGAGTTGGAAAATCCTGACGCTAGTTATGTGCTCTGTCATCAACAGAGATTTACCATAACGAACCAAAACGAACATCTGACTGGGCCGTATCTTTCGCATAATACGCTCAGTGGAGGAAATTCTCGTATCTTTCTTCCTGAGGTACTACCGGAAATGTTGGAGAATGTCCCGATAATAGTCAGGCAGTGATTGTGTTTCCAGCATGACGAGGCCCCACGACGCTTTACCATCGATGTCAGAGAACATTTAGAGGATGATTACCCCAATTGTTGGATTGGGAAGAGTGGACCAGTAGATGAGACCGGAGCGGAATGGACCACTGAGCCAGAATGGTCCCGCATGTCTAATTTCGTCTAGAGTCGCTAGGATGCGCTCTGACTGACAAGTGTTTAACAAACGAATGGCTGTTATGGTTTAGTACAGTTGAAACTGTTGTCACGCACTAACTGCGCACTCTGCCTATAAAAGTGAGCGAATTAGCAGTTCCCATTATAATTTTCTGGAGAATTTCCAACTAAGCTATTATATTTTACTTCTTCACAATCAACGTTTAGACTCCATGCATAAGTATATTCTTAGCTGTCTTTCTACCCAATGTAGTTGGAAAGAAATTGTGCACCGTAGTTACTGAATACTTTCTCAATAAAATGTTCAAATGGGTGTGAAATCTTATGGGACTTAACTGCTAAAGTCATCAGTCCCTAAGCGTACACACTATTTTACCTAAATTATCCTAAGGAGAAAACACACACACACACACCCATGCCCGAGGGAGGATTCCAACCTCCGCCGGGACCAGCCGCACAGTCCATGACTGCAGCGCCCGAGACCGCTCGGTTAATCCCGCGCGGCTATTTTCTCAACAGATATGCGTTTGGGGCGGAGTGGTCTACTGGTATAATCCGTTCCTCTCTGGCTGCCTTTTATTCTGCATTTGACGAATTCTACCGCATGGCTTGCCTTTCACGTTTGCAGATGGTACGTCATTGTTACAGAAAATGGAGAGACAAAACTGGTCCACGAAAAACATGAAATCGGTAATAATAATAGAACGATAACCCAAGGAAAAGCACTAAAGCCATTTGTCGTGCCTTTTACTATTTTAAAACGATACATAAAAATGAAAAAGGACAATCCCTTTCAACAACTGACAAAATCTGCGGAAAATATCCGTATGTTTTCAACACGGAGCAAGAGTTAGTACTTGCCAAAGCGACATTTTGGTATGACTATGAAGGAACTGCGCAGATTAGCGTATCAACTCGCAGGACGAAACGCGTGTCTCCACCCATTCCCCAACGAAATGAAAATGGCTGGAGGAATTGGGTCGTTGGATTTCTGGTTCACCATCCTGACTTAAGTGACAGAAAGCAGAGCAAGCAGTGGGCTCATAGTTCGTGGCCGGACATAGATACTGATGACGGTAAAGCACAGATTACTTGCTAGGTGTATCATCGGAAAAAGAACCGAGTCCGTTCCGCCACGTGCACTTATTTAGTTTATTAATATAAGAAACTAAATACACTCCTGGAAAAGGAAAAAAGAACACATTGACACCGGTGTGTCAGACCCACCATACTTGCTCCGGACACTGCGAGAGGGCTGTACAAGCAATGATCACACGTACGGCACAGCGGACACACCAGGAACCGCGGTGTTGGCCGTCGAATGGCGCTAGCTGCGCAGCATTTGTGCACCGCCGCCGTCAGTGTCAGCCAGTTTGCCGTGGCATACGGAGCTCCATCGCAGTCTTTAACACTGGTAGCATGCCGCGACAGCGTGGACGTGAACCGTATGTGCAGTTGACGGACTTTGAGCGAGGGCGTATAGTGGGCATGCGGGAGGCCGGGTGGACGTACCGCCGAATTGCTCAACACGTGGGGCGTGAGGTCTCCACAGTACATCGATGTTGTCGCCAGTGGTCGGCGGAAGGTGCACGTGCCCGTCGACCTGGGACCGGACCGCAGCGACGCACGGATGCACGCCAAGACCGTAGGATCCTACGCAGTGCCGTAGGGGACCGCACCGCCACTTCCCAGCAAATTAGGGACACTGTTGCTCCTGGGGTATCGGCGAGGACCATTCGCAACCGTCTCCATGAAACTGGGCTACGGTCCCGCACACCGTTAGGCCGTCTTCCGCTCACGCCCCAACATCGTGCAGCCCGCCTCCAGTGGTGTCGCGACAGGCGTGAATGGAGGGACGAATGGAGACGTGTCGTCTTCAGCGATGAGAGTCGCTTCTGCCTTGGTGCCAATGATGGTCGTATGCGTGTTTGGCGCCGTGCAGGTGAGCGCCACAATCAGGACTGCATACGACCGAGGCACACAGGGCCAACACCCGGCATCATGGTGTGGGGAGCGATCTCCTACACTGGCCGTACACCACTGGTGATCGTCGAGGGGACACTGAATAGTGCACGGTACATCCAAACCGTCATCGAACCCATCGTTCTACCATTCCTAGACCGGCAAGGGAACTTGCTGTTCCAACAGGACAATGCACGTCCGCATGTATCCCGTGCCACCCAACGTGCTCTAGAAGGTGTAAGTCAACTACCCTGGCCAGCAAGATCTCCGGATCTGTCCCCCATTGAGCATGTTTGGGACTGGATGAAGCGTCGTCTCACGTGGTCTGCACGTCCAGCACGAACGCTGGTCCAACTGAGGCGCCAGGTGGAAATGGCATGGCAAACCGTTCCACAGGACTACATCCAGCATCTCTACGATCGTCTCCATGGGAGAATAGCAGCCTGCATTGCTGCGACAGGTGGATATACACTGTACTAGTGCCGACATTGTGCATGCTCTGTTGCCTGTGTCTATGTGCCTGTGGTTCTGTCAGTGTGATCATGTGATGTATCTGACCCCCAGGAATATGTCAATAAAGTTTCCCCTTCCTGGGACAATGAATTCACGGTGTTCTTATTTCAATTTCCAGGAGTGTATATTATATCGCGTTATCTTCATTTGAAAATTTTGTTACAAAAGTATTTGAATGGACGGTTCCTAATTTTTCTAATTTTTTTCATCACTGACACCTGCAAAATTTACTCCAAACTTCTCCCGGCCTTACTCCTATGAATCTCTTTTCGTGGAGGAAGATGAAGCGTTTGGTGTACGAGACACCGATAGACACAATATAAAAGCTGATTGTTCGCTTGCCAGAAGCTGTAACCGTTATTCGTGAACCCATGATCATTTTGAGCGAGTTAGATAATCACTAGCATGCAGATGCCAGTTCTGCATTAATGTAAACGGACGCTACTTTCATCTCCATCTCTCAAACAATTTCATCACATAGCAGTTTGATCTTCCTCAGGATACCGCTTCTTTTTATTTTAACTCAGAGCTCTGAATTCATATATTCTGAAATTAGTGGAGCGTCAACGTCTTTTTGCATATTGTACATTATCCACTTACAACAAAATTAAAATCTGCACTACCAGTAGAGATGTCTATGCAGGGGTGAATGCATGTCGAAAGTGTTAGAAATTTGATCACAATATAAATGACAGTATTTTTGGCGCATTTTAAATATTTCGAATTCTTTGCCACTGTTATTTAATGAAACATTAACTCATTAATGGGAAAATGGAACGAAGACTGGTGGTTGTCATCTTATTTTTCAGTCCACGCCCATTTCATAGATGTTCTGCTGACTCGAGGACCCTCACGGTGATGGCGCTGATGCCGAATTATATGTTAACATTAATATGAATGTTTCACGTTAAGCGGCAGTTTCAGGTTTTCAATAATTCGTTTCCAATAACTCGCGAATTGCTCTTTGCTAACACTTTGCAAATATACTCTGTAATTAGTATGGATGTATGCAGTGTTGTGCGTTGTCGGTTGAAAGTGCGTGCTTGTGGACTAATTTGAAACGCGTTTGTTCCAGTGCCCTTGTTCACGAGGTCGAAGGTCAGATGCGGCACGCTATGTTTGCAGTTATTGGCGTGAACGTTTCATGTATGCGAAGCGGTTCCCGCAGGCAAGGTTTTTGCCATATATTCATTCGTGAGGTGTTCGTGTCCTGCGGCTTATTTTCATTGATTGCTATGAGTGGCGATGGTGAGCTGATATTCAGGCGCGTGGTGTTACGGAATTTTGCAACTCTTTGCGCTTTCAACGAGCTTGAAGCTGGGCAGAGGTTCCGGCCAGTCAGTTCGAAGCATTATGCGTTCAATTTTCTCATTCTCCTCTTTAATTTAGACCATTTTACGCTTTTCTCGAAATCGTGCATACATATTTGTGTCTTTGTGATTGCTAGAACTTCTGAACTTTGTTGCACGTGAATCTTTAATTCCAAGTTGCTTGTGTCCTCCGTTTGCTTGACATGAAATCAATACACAGTTTAATTTCATTTGCTGTTTCTCATATCCATTTTCCTAAGTCATTTATTAAACTCTGAGTATTTTGTGTGCCACCATTCCTTATTCACATGCTACCAAGTATCACCTTTGCCTGTCTAACTGTGGCAGTAGATAAAGATGACGAAGTCATTCAGTTTTCAGATAGTCTTCCCCTGTTACCAATAATACATTTTCCGTTCTATGCACGTAACTTTTTCATCTGCTGTAGATTCTATACAGTATACAGAATGTCGCAAGAGAAATGGTCAATATTTAGGGATATAGGAGCAACGATTATTCAAAGCAGAAAAGTCTAGTAAACATTGTTCCTAAATGCATACCTTAAGAGCTATCAATACTTATTCAGCTTCGATATTGTGAAGCAAATCTCTCCTACTGCAAGCTCTTTGCTTTCCTTATTTCTGGAGGAACTAGTATGGACCAAAACATGTAAAAATGTATAGTTAACAAGGGCTCTGAAGTGCATAACTAAGAGCTATGAGCATTTGTTCAGCAGAACAGCCGTGATTCACAGTAGCGAAGGTGAGCTTATAGCTCTTAACATATGCAATTTTGAGCCCTGTATGTTGTTCATGCTTCATGAAACTAGCTTGTAGACAGTATTGTATCGATGTTTTCATACCTAAATAACAGTTCATTCATATTCTATTCAAATAACTTGGAGAAATATTACCAGATGTTAGCCATTTTCAGTGTTGTGATGACAGAAAGGGGTCCCCATCCTCATTCAGCAGGGGTCACTGTAAGTTAATAACTATTTCACTACTATTTCTCGATAGAATCTTTCGAGCGATTTTCGCATTCATTGATGTTTAGCTATACTCACCATGTTTGCCTTTCATTAGGTGCGTGATTTAATGCAAGTTTGAGCTGCTCTTTCAAATTCCGTTTGCCCTATCGAAATAAGATAGCGCTACACTACTTATTATTGGGTAATGAAGTTATTTATAAAAAGGGATAGTTTCACTAAGTCAGTGCTTAAGGGGCTCCGGAACGCCCTATACTGGCAATGTTAAAATAACGCTTATAAATTACATCTTTCCTCACAAAGTATTTGAGGTAGGAAGTTGAACTTTTTACAGATTATTTATTGGAATATGGGCTACAACTTAACACAGGGATTTTACAAAATTTTAGTTCAGTTATCAAAGATGATTTTTTTTCAATTGTAATGAAAATTCACAACATTTATTTGCAATTTTTTATTTATATATTCAAAAATATACAGTTTTTTGGAAAAAGGCTGTGTTAAATTACGCAGAAGATACTGTTTAACATTTACTGAAAGTTTGAAACAAATATGTTTGGAAGATCCTTAGAAAACATGTAATTAGTATGAGAAAATAAAAGTTTTGGAAATCGAGCGACAAAGATTGGATTAACTTTTTAGTGCATTCCAGGTCCATAGGATGGATTATCTTCATCCTCTGCAAACTCCTCCTCCAGTTTCCTTTTGTTACTCCTCCTGTTTACTCTTGCTTGTATTTCTAGACTCTTTACAGCCCTGTCTGCAGCCCGAAGGCGTTCCTTGTCTAAAGCAAGCATCGCTCGTACCATGTTAGAATGTTATTATTTACAGTAATAACTCATACCTTTGGCTTTCCAACATTTCTCCTTTTCTTAAAAGCCTTCAGAGGATTTCTAATAACTTTACTTTTACTCATTATTATACTTCAACAAAACAGAGACTCAAGAAACAGAATTAATTACGAATATTTTCGAGATAACGACAGAGTAAATAAACATGAAACAATCGACAATCACACCAGCGATATATATTGAACCATCACAGGTTAGCCACAACACATACTTTATCTCACATCACTAAAATGTACCTGATGAACACGGACGTTAATAATAACACCATTTGACAGCAGTTTAACAGCGCCACAGTGGGTCACGCCCATGTAGAACACATTTCAAAAAAAATTTAAAAATAGTTGTAGTCTTCGGAATTGAATAAATTATATATCTATTAAAAGGTAATAGTCTGCAGATTCAGAAAACGCAAAAAAGTAAAAATTGAACTTTTCATGATTTTGAGCCTTTCCGGAGCCCCTTAACTATACTAACTGTATTAGTGGTTTCAATTACTAATAAAGTATCCACCTTACAAACATAAACCAAATGTCAACTCGATACCAGTTTTGTTTATACAACTCAGTTATCGTATAGTGTAAGACTTTTTTTTTTAATGAATGAACTCCAATATCTACATAAGTTTCTTTTATGTGGTTTATTACCATATCCAAATGGGTGCCTGATGTCTATGTAGTCATTTGTCTTGGTAATCCCCATGAGGTGACGGACACCCCAACATTGCTGTTGCAGGTGTATGTTTGGAGAAAGCGCACGGCATGATGCTGGAAATTCAGTGATTAGAGATTTAAGGAACAGCAGCAGACATGGGCATACTAGGAAAAAATGTACGGAATATTTTATATGGAAAATTAGCTTAGACTGAGCTTTACTGGATGTGTGTGTCGTATTTGCTGAATAGTTGATAAAAATAAGTCCTGGAATGAATTTCTCGGCAGTTGTTGGACTGTCTCTACAAAAATCCAGTATCGTGCGTTGACACAGTTGAGACGTGGGATCATAGATTCACGCCAGAAACGAAACCGTTGGGTAAATATAGATGTTTCAAAAAGAATGAACTGATTTTGGACGGTAGGAATTACGAAAAATGGGACGTGCCGGCAAGGAAATGTGTGTTGCTTGAATGACAGTGGTCTAGACTTTCATAAAATCGCCGTTAGATCCCAGTCAATGCGTCTTCTCAGCTTGCAGTCTATCAAAAGTAAGATGACGTCCGCTCAAAAGAAGGGGTTTTGTGTGCTGCAGTTTGTAAAGAGTGAGTCAGTGATTTCGATCCAGCGTGTTTTTCATCCGCGTTTGGGCATTGATCCGCCTGCAACCAAAAACATTCATCATTGGTATCGCCAATGTGAAGAGACATGCTGCTTGTGCAGAGGTAAAAGACCACGTCGACATCGCACTTCTGATGACAAGGTGGAAAGGATTCGGCAAACGATTAAGTGGAGTCCACGAAAGTCTACTCGCCGCGAAAGCAGAGAACTGGAAATGACTCATACGACTATCGGGCAAGTGTTAAGGTGTCGTTTGGTTTATAAACCAAACAGACTATAATTAGTACAAGCTCTTCGAGTTGGAGCACGCGAGCACCAGACACTGCCCTGCCCTCTTGGCCTCCAATATCGCCAGAGATGACCCAAGACAATTTTTTCTTGTGGTAATACGTGAAGGAAAGTGTGTTCACCTGATTTTTACCTCGTGACTTCGAAGTGGCTGGGCTCTGAGCACTATGGGATGCGGTTGACATCTTAGGTCATCAGTCCCCTAGAACTTAGAACTACCTAAACCTGACTAACCTAAGCACATCACACACATCCATGCCCGAGGCAGGATTCGAACCTGTGACCGTAGCAGTCACGCGGTTCCGGACTGAAGCGCCTAGAACAGCACGACCATCGCGGCCGGCACTTCGAAGTGGATAACAGAATTATAGCCACCATAGCTTTTGTAAAAGCAGATAAATTATGTAAAGTTTGAGACGAATTTAGCTATCGTCTCGATTAATTCCTGCGACTGCTGGTGGGCACATCGAGCATTGTAACAACACACTAAAATTGGAAGATTCTGTGAGTTTTTTGCAATTAATCCTATGTTTATGGTAGGTTTTTGTTAATAAATGTAGGGTTTTGAAATCAAGTCATTGTTTTTGGAACACCTTGTACTGTGTGCAGGCTGGCTACTCTGTATCAGAAGAGGTGAAATGGAATTCACCTGACAGAAAGGATATGGCATGTGTTTTCTGCTATGCATAAGGAATTCTCCTTGCCGGCCTCTTTGGCCGAGCGGTTCTAGGCGCTTCAGTCTGGAACTTCGCGACCGCTACGGTCGCAGGTTCGAATCCCGTTTGGGCATGGATGTGTGTTAGGTTTAAGTAATTCTAAGTTATAGGGGACTGTTGACCTCAGATGTTAAGTCCCATAGTGCTCAGAGCCATTTGAACCATTTTTGAATTCTCCTTACTCAAAAGTTCGCAAGCCTACCAAATACTAAGCATATTTATTAGACAAACAGGATGATGGAAATATGTAAGAGTCCTGAACTGCAAGAGAAAAAAAATCATTTCCATTAGGACATTGCGCCGTGCCTACAAAGGTGCTTTGACTGTGCATTAAGCGAGAAATTTGAGCACTTTTTGTTGAAGCATCGAACATACTAACGAAAACGTAAGTTTACTGACATTTTCGGAAATTTATGGCTGGAAAGCCTTTTGACACAGATATAAAGGTTAAGTGTTCTGAATGGCATTTCAATGATGGAATCTTCTCCTTAGAGAAAAACCGAACATTATACAGTGGATGAAAAAAAGTTAAATGCATGGTAGCGGAGGAGTAAATGAAGTAAAATGTCACGAGTTAAGTGGGCATGTGACGTTATTTCTATGCTTACAAAATCGATTAAAACTTACAAAGAACTTGCCCGTATGAGCCCACTAATTAGTACGAAGATGCATCGTCTCTAGCCTGTATGCATACTCCGACTCAGTTGGGAAGGGTTTCATAAAACCGTCGTATTCCCTACTGAGGCAAGCTGGCCAGCAAGTGTTGCAACTGTTCCTTTACTTCCTGGACATTGGCACTGGGATGGGTTTGACGTGCGAGCTGCTCCCGTTCAAATGTTCAAATGTGTGTGAAATCTTATGGGACTTAACAGCTAAGGTTATCAGTCCCTAACCTTACACACCATTTAAATTATCCTAAGGACAAACACACACACCCATGCCCGAGACAGGACTCGAACCTCTGCCCAGACCAGCCGCACAGTCCATGACCGCAGCGCCTTAGAACGCCTGGCTAACCCCGCGCGGCTCCCGTACATGTTCTACTGAGGACATGTGTGGGGATATTACTGGTCACGGGGGTACCCCAACATCACACAGACAGTTCATAGAGACCGTTGCCATGCGTGGACGAGCATTCTCCCGTCGAAAAATGGTACCACGATACAGTCACATGAAAGGAAACACATCAGCATGCAGGATATCCGTGATGTACCGCTGTGCCATCGGTGTTCCCTCAGTCAGTACGCACAGTGACCTGAGATCATACCCAATGGCTATCCACACGATGACGCCAGGAGTAACACCACTGTCCTTCTCCGAAAGTTTGGAAGAATGGGACCACCCGCCAGCTTCCGCCATACTCGCCGACGATGACCATCTGGGGTAGTATGGAACCACAAATTCACCTTTGAACGCAATGTAACGCCGCTCGTCAGCAGTCATTACAAACATAGCAGGTCGTGCTGTGGTGCCAAGGACAATGTACGTGTGGGGCGGTTACTCCCTACTCCGGTTGCTGTTAGTCTCGACCAGAGGTGCCGGAGGCCCCAGAATGTTGCTGGGAATACTTGTTCTCGTAAGGGAGACGCAGGTATGACGTTTCAACGTACTTGGTGCACAGTACAGCGTTCCTCTTTCGAGAAACGTGGGCGTGGTCGACCACAACCTTGACGACGAGTATGACCGCCCTCACGTTCCCATGCAGTCCAGCATCAGGCCAGTGTTACATTCGAATGCCCCTCTAATATGGATACAGCACGAGTCGACCAGCCAGCCAAATGGAAACCCACAATGAGGCTCATTTCAAATTCTATCACGTACTGACGACGCTTCTCCGAGTCCGTCACAGTGGTCTTTCAATATCTCATGATGTCTCCGCCTCATGTATATTACAGTGAAAACTCATTTTTTAGTTAGACCACGTTCTTACTAGTTAAAACAAGATCATAATGAATACCTTTGTTATAACTAGAATTTACTGCAGGTCAGAAATCAATCTCAGTCCATATTGGTTTTAACAAGACAAACTGCGTTTCGACAAAATGACTCATTCAAAACAGTTTCGATCCAGGGCAAGGCTCATTTAGTTTACACGTGATGCAGTATAATGATTCTGATTTGTCGAGAGGTGTCGACTGACTCAGGTGGAGTGAGTTTACACGTAACTACTCAGTCTTCCGCTAGGCATGTGTAGATCGAACAGTACGCATTTTTCATGGCAGATCTACACTGAAGCGCCAAAAACAAGGAAAAAATGGTATAGGCATGCGTATTCAATTACAGAAATACGTAAACAGGCAAAACACAGCGCTGAGGTCGGCAACGCATATATAAGACAACAAGTGTGTGGCGCAGTTGTTAGATCGGTTGCTACTGCTACAACGGCAGGTTGTCAAGATTTAAGTGAGTTTGAACGTGGCGTTATAGTCAGCGCACGAGCGATGGGACACAGCATCTTCGAGGTAGCGATGAAGTGGTGATTTTCCCGTCCGACCTTTTCACGAGTGTACCGTGAATATCAGGAATCAGGTAAAACATCAAATCTCCGACATCGGTGTGGACGAAAAAGATTCTGCAAGAACGGCACCAACGACGACTGAAGAGAGTCGTTCAGTGTGAGAGAAGTGCAACCCTTCCGCAAGTTGCTGCAGATTTCAGTGCTGGGCCATTAACAAGTGTCAGCGAGCGAATCATTCAACGAAACATCATCGATATGGGCTTTCGGAACCGAAGGCCTACTCGCTTACTCTTGATGACTGCACGACACAAAGTTTTATGCGTTACCTGGGTCCGTCAACACCGACATTGGCCTGTTGATGACTGGAAACATGCTGCCTGGTAGGACGAGTCTAGTTTCAAATTGAATCGAGCAGATGGACCTGTACGGATATGGAGACAACCTCATGAATCCATGGGCCCTTAATGTCAGCAGGGTATTGTTCAAGCTGGTGGAGGCTCTGTAATGATGTGGGACCCCTGATACGTCTAGATACGATTCTGACAGGTTATACGTATGTAAGCATCCTGCCTGATCACCTGCATCCATTCATGTCCATTGTGCATTCCAACGGACTTGAGAATTTCCCGCCGGCCAGAGTGGCCAAGCGGTTAAAGGCGCTACAGTCTGGAACCGCACGACCGCTACGGTCGCAGGTTCGAATCCTGCCTCGGGCATGGATGTGTTTTATGTCCCTAGGTTAGTTAGGTTTAAGTAGTTCTAAGTTCTAGGGGACTTATGACCACAGCAGTTGAGTCCCATAGTGCTCAGAGCCATTTGAACCATTTTTTTTTTAGAATTTCCGACAGGGCAATGCGACACCCCACACTTCCAGAATTACTACACAGTGGCTCGAGGAACACTCTTCTGAGTTTAAACGCTTCTGCCGGCCACCAAACTGCCCAGGCATCAACATTTTAGAGTATATCTGGGATGCCTTGCAGCGTGCTGTTAAGAAGAGATCTCCACCCCTTCGTACTCTTGCGGATTTATGGAGAGTCCTGCAGGATTAACAATGTCAATTCCCTCCAGCACTATTTCAGACATTAGTCGAGTCCATGCCACGTCGTGTTGGGGCAATCCCGCGTGCTCGCGGGGGCTCTAGACGATATTAGGTAGCGGTAATAGTTCCTTTGGATCTTTAGTACAAATCAAGATGGAAAAAAGATGGTATTACAGATGAGTCAAAAGGGAAAAAGTAAACCACTTCCATGTAGTGATAAAAGAAACTTACGATAAATTAGTAGACGAAATTGAAGTGGACAGTTTACAATTACAACAGCAGTCAAGAAGCTAAATGCTAAAATGGTTCAAATGGCTCTGAGCACTATGGGACTTAATTTCTGAGGTCATCAGTCCCCTAGAACTTAGAATTACTTAAACCTAACTAACCTAAGGACACACATCCACGCCAGAGGCGGTATTCGAACCTGCGACCGTAGCAGTCGCGCGGTTCCGGACTGGAGCGCCTAGAACCGCTCGGCCATCGTGGCCGGTAGCGCCAGTGCAGTGACTAAAATAATTCCAGCTAGTGGTGAAGATTCAGAAGCTGCAATTAATGCAAAGATAGTCTCAAATAACAGCAGCTAGACTACCAGTTCATAAAAACATGACAAAACAGCCCAAGAGAATGAAATTGGATTTCGATTTAATACATGATCATGTAGAAATGAGTAATAATTTATGAATAATTATACGAATTCCTGATTTCGAGACAGCAAAAGCAGAAGTCCGCAATATTATTAGAGTGATTCCTCAAGAGGATGAGCAGTATTCGCACATGACAGGAACGAAATATGAGATACTCGATCAACTCAATTGCAGTTATATATTGTTGATGTCTAGTAATTAGGGAAGAATGTCGTCGCGAACGCTTTCAGTGACCCCTTGGTTGAAAGCACTGAAAATGTGCAGTTGTTAAACGTTGCTAACTACTCAAGTACTTCTTTAATGTTTTAACGTTTAATACTTTTGTTGTATAGTGCGTAGAAGCTGCTATTAAATATGTAATCGCTTTTTAAGTAAGTTATCTAAAAGTGCTTTTTCAGCTTTGACAGTTCTTTTACTAGCAAGAATTTTTCTTTGGATACGTCGAATGCAGAGGGAAATTTATCTTTGAGAACTTCTGTTAAGACAGCAGTTTTAGGAGCAGGTGAGAAGTTCTTTCACTGTGTTTGAAAGAAGGCCTGTATATCGAAAAGTTGCTTTTGTAAGGAAAAAGGCAACCTTTGTAACTCACAGATACTTTGCCTTGCAATAACAAATAATATAAGTTTAATTCTTCCATCTTTTTAATTTTTATGTAATTTTTGTCTTTTATTAAGCCTCAACCTACTTTCGTTAAACTATCAGATTACTTAATACACTTATAATACACGATTATTTTCATTTTCCCTTTTTTAAGTAATACTGTCGACACGAGTGTGTGATGTTCCTTAAAAATCTTTCTTTAGTGTACAGATGTTCTGTACTAAACAATGCAAATGTTTCTAAAATCTCAGTTATCACTTAACTACTTTGGATTGAACTGGTTCCCCCAAACAATTTTCTGTAACTAAAATTAGTTTTGTCTCATGTTCAAAGTTAAAACTAGTTTTATCTTAAATTCAAGCACGTACAGCAATAAATTGACATCCGATCATATCTTCTGGGAGATTCCCTCTTTTCGTCAGCCGTGTATAAAAATCTAAAAGTGAACGACATTTAAAAAAACAGTATAAAATGGAGGAAACACAGACGTGTCATTGCCAGATTGAGAACTTTTCACACTACCATCGTATCGAGCGATATCGTTGACGTCCACTTTTTTCTGGCCAGCTGAGAATTATGAATTCTCTTTTACCGTTCTGAAAGATTAAAGCTGTGTGCCACACATGACATCGAAATTGTATTAATCCCTTTCGCACGTAACGTTCTCGTTGCTGCGGACTGAAACATTAATTCTGGAAACGGAACATACATCGTGATTATACTGTTAACTGAGACGTCCTTTATATCGGGAAGGGAAGAGCAGCAAGGTTGCAGGAGTGTTTCTGTGTGATATGCAAAGAAGAAAAATGGTGCTGAGAGAACTGAAGCTGCAAAGGAAGAGTGTGAATCGTTCGTGAGGGGAGGGAGGGGGGGGGGGGGTAGTTCAGTCAGTAAGGAAGCTTCCAAGATAGGACGATTTCGGCTCTAAGTCCTTTATTTATAAACACGATAAGTTTCGCAGCATTTTAGCTGCATCATCGGAAACCGTCCGTGCTTATAAATGAAGGACAGCTAAAGCGGTCTTATCTTCAAAATGATAAATCCAGACTGACTACAAAGTCTGCAGTGGTAAGACAATTGCCCACGAAAGGTAGGTACCTGGGTTTTAAGCCCTGTCCTGCACTCGACTACAATCTGGCAGGAAATTTCTAGATTCGCACTCTCCGCTGCAGAATGAAAGATTGATTTATGTTGACATCCCTTACCGAATCGGCCACTCCGCAGCTGAGTGGTCAGTCCAGCTGACACCCACGCCGCAGACTCACATACGATTCCTGACACCCTGGTACTACCAGGGATCTCTCCTTGGTGAGAGGATTGGAATGAGGTCCTCTCAGTCTCATGATACCAATTGAGGAGTTACTTGACCGAGTAGTAGCGGAACCATGTCTGCTAACACGACAACGGGCGGGAGAGATGTGCGCTGACGTAAATTCCCTCCATTTCGCATCTCGAAGATGCCGTTGGCTGGGGATGACACGGCGGTCGTACGACCCGAATCGCCAGCCTGTGGCCACAACGGCGGAGCTTTCTTCTTCCTTTCACAATTTCAATAACGACTCCAAACAATCTCATATTTCTTTGGCAGTCAAGATGACAGGTTCCAGTCGACGGAAAAGGCCAAATTTTATTATCAGTAAGTTTATTTTCCCTGTCTAACAACGTACAGGCATCGTCTGTATTTGTAGCTCCTGTGAGAAACCCATTGGAAGTGACACTACCACCGTTACTCTAAGAGCACCTTGTTTCTGTTCCGTTCCTCAGCTTCGATCAGCGTACACTGACAAGATGCAGAATGTTGTCTGAGACACAATTATGAGACAACCTCCGTTAATTTCCTCCATCTCAGCAGCATCCAGTCATGGACCACAGTAAATCCAGTTAATATTGAATTCCCGCTCTTCATGAACTTTATATGCTACGCACTGAAGTGGATCACTTCTGCCAAAAAGTGTCATCAGAATGGACACTTTCAGACAGCACTTCAGTCTGCCCTAGGCAACTGGCGTAGTGTGTGGTTCGGATTTCTATCATATAAAACTTGGCCAACTTCAGTACAGAATTTCATGATTGACAGGGTAAAAACAACGAAGTTAACATTTATACTATTTTAGGTAGGCGAGAGCACTGTACCTTGGAACATTTTTTCAGGTTTTCGCCTTTAGTTAGTCCTGTAAAGAGACTTTAATACATTCTCGTATTCCATTTTGAAACGGTAGTATTCACTCTTTGTGTGCTGATATTACAAAAATTACTCCGGGAAAGGAAATTTCTCGCAACGAAGTATGGCATAACCGCCTACACCTTATATAACTAGGTCCAAAGATATCTGGACTTTTACTTACCATAAAATTCTGTAACTGAAGAATTAACAGTAACTTCCAAATAGTTTTAATATTGGGTTGGTGCATAAGTTCGTAGCATTTTTCCATAAGTCAAACAGGTACACGTAACAGACTTTAGTCATCAATAATACATTCTCCTTCACTATTTACGACAGTCTGCCAAAGCTGGGTTAACTTTTAGATTCCGTGGCTGTATAAATCACGTGGTTTTGAGACGAAGAACTCGTCGACCCATGTTCCGAGCGCAATTTCATCCGGAAAGAAGTTCCTTGAAGGTTATTCGATAAAGAGAAAAAAAGGTGAAGATCTAAGGTCGCAAGATCAGGTGAATAAGGTGGATGTGGAACAACTTTTCAACACTATTCCTGTGTAGTGTTTATGAGTCTAGGAGAAAAAGGCGAAGGTCCTGAGTTGGAGTCTCGGTCCGGCACACAGTTTTAATCTGCCAGGAAGTTTCATATCAGCGCACATTCCGCTGCAGAGTGAAAGTCTCATTCTGGAGTCTAGGAGAATGTGGGCGGACCTTTTCGTGGAGTAGCGTCACTTCACCCATTCTTCCTCGTTGTTGTTGTTCTTGGACTGCGTCTGAAGACGTCTCAGTTGTTGACAATAAATTTCAGCAGTGATGTCTATTCTTCGGGGAAGCAATTCGTAGTACGCCACACCGTCGTTGTTCCACTAGATGCATCTTTGCGGTTGTTGACAAGTCTTTGTACGTGCATTTACTTCTCCTTTCGCGCTCAGCCATTCCTTTGTTTCCCTTATGTTAGCATAAAGACTCCTCTTCTCGTCACCAGTAACGATACAGTATAGGAATGGTCAGTGTTCATAACGAGCCAATTGATAATGTGCAAGTAAAGATGCACCTGCCTGTTTTTGTGATTTTGGCTTACAGCATGCGGTATGCATACATCCGATTTTTGAACCTTCCTCATTGTATGCAAATGTCATACGATGGTGGAATGCTCACAGTTCATCACATATGCCTGTCCTGGAGTACACTGACACGAATCATTGTGAATTAATGCGTTTAAATAATCTTCGTCAGGCCTCGGCGGTCTTATGTCCTCTAAATGTGAAAACCGTTTCCTTGCAGTGCTCTTCTGTCCAATGATGTTATCTCCATACACAGCGCAAATGTTTCTGGCCCGCTACCGTCACTCCTCTGTCAAACGCAAACTGAAGAATATGTAGGAAATGTTACGACTTCCTCACTTGGCGCTCCATTTTCTAGCGTACACATCTCCACTCGCTCTCTTCAAAGGACAAGATGACAATATGTAAACTCAAATAGCGACAGTGAAGTAAAAATAAAAAAATGACACTTGATAACTAAACACAGAGGCAACGGAATACCAACATACATCAGAAAACCGCTACGAACTTATGCGCCAACTTAATACGAGGGTCGTGCACAAAGTAAGTTCCGTTTCTGTTTCTGTCCGTGGCAGTGCTACGATCGCAGTTCCGCGAATACGCGGCAGTTACTCTGACTCAAGGAGGAGACACGTACGCCATTTTCAGATCTCTGCTGCCGACGTATTCTTTGTAGTGCTTATTTATAATGTCAGCCGTAATTGAAAATGCCGCCGCGTGTGAAATCAGATCTGTGAATCGTTTTCTAAATGCAAAGAAAATTAAACCAAAGGGAATTCATCAGCAAATCTGCGAGGTTTATAGACAAAATGCTATGAGTGGTTCAAATGGCTCTGAGCACTATGGGACTTAACTTCTGAGGTCATCAGTCCCCTAGAACTTAGAACTACTTAAACCTAACTAACCTAAGGACATCACACACATCCATGCCCGAGGCAGGATTCGAACCTGGGACCGTAGCGGTCAAACGGTTCCAGACTGTAGCGCCTAGAACCGCTCGGCCACTCCGGCCGGCCCTGCTATGAGTGATTCAATGGTTAGAAGATGGGTGAGACTGTTCAATGAAGGACGTGATCAAGTGCACGATGAAGAACGAAGTGGACGCCCGTCTGTGGTTACTGATGATTCTGGTTCACACAACTGAAGAGGAGATTAAGCACAACTGTAAGTTTACACTTAGTACTCTTGCTATAGAAGTTCCGCAAATCTCACGATCACTAATTCATGAAATTGTTACTGACAAACTGAAATTTCAAAAACTTTGCTCACGATGGGTACCCAAAATTCTTACTGAACAACACAAAAACGGATGGCCAGTGCACTTCAGTTCTGACACGCTACAACGAAGGAGGCGATGGTTTTCTTTCTCGGATAGTCATGGGGGATGAAACTCGGGTATCGTACGACATCCTTGAAAAAAAATCTGTGGAATGGAAGCACACTTCCTCCCCAACGAAGGTTAAGCCTAAGCAAGTCTTGACACCTCGGGAAGTCATGTGCACCGTTTTTTGGGATAGAAAAGGCATTTTACTGATTGATTTCTTACCACAAGGTCAAACAATCAATGAACATGGTTACTGCGAGACGATTAAGAAATTGCGCCGTGCAACACAGAACAAGCGCCGAGGATGACTGTCAAAAGGTGGTGTTTTTTTCCACGATAATGCCCGACCTCACACGGCGAATGTGACCAAACAACTGTTACGGGAATTTCACTGGGACGCATGTGATCATCCTCCGTACAGCCCGTACCTCGCTCCTAGCGACTTTCATCTCTTCTTACAGCTAAAAGCTGTCCTTGGTGGTCAACACTTCAACGATGATGATGACGAGCTGAAAAAACTGTTACCACATGGTTGAATTCACAGGTTGCAACCATCTATTAAGAAGGCATACATAAACTTGTGCCACGTTATGACAAATGCCTAGAAAATTTCGGAAGCTATGTAGAAAAGTAGTTTAACAGTTGTAGATTTTTGTACAATAAATATTTTTTTTGTATCTATACACGTTTGTTTTATATAACCAAACAGAACTTACTTTGTGGACATACCTCGTACATTATACAGCACTTAAATGTTTAGCTCTCAAAATATTTACAAATGTTGCACAAAACAGAACCTCACGTCTCAGGACAGAAACAGTAGAATATGCTGAAAAATGCTTATGGCGATCTCTAGGGCGCAATGCTTCATTACATTCTAAAATTGGTCACTAAACTGAAACACAGATCGGGAAAAATCAAGTGTCCTTGGTGCACTGTACACGACGCAGGCATATGAAAATACGCAAAAATCAAGTTACACTATTGCAAATAGTATAAGAGCTACTCAAATGAAAGTTTCAAATGCCTGGAAATAACAGCATATTAGACGTTAAAGTGACACATTTGTAATGAATTATTTATTGTTTCAAAAAGCAAAACTATCTGACCTTCGTTGATATATGATTAAATATCGTGACCCTCGTAATATCTGATCTGTGACTGCTATTTCGTTTTTATACTCGACAAAATGCTTGTATTGAGACTCTAACAAGAAAAAAAAACAACACAACAGTTTTCCAATGAAACGTAATATCTCTACCGATGCAAGACAGCAAGACCGAAGTAAGGTAACAGAGGACGAATCGGCGCTTTCTTCGATACTCGAGTGATGAAAGAGATAGACACAAAGAGAGTGGGACCAGAAACTCTGAGGAGAGGGAAAAATTCTCAGCACGGACTGCTATTGTTTTCAAGACCACTGGGAAGACACAAAGCTGGAAGCTCTCAATCTGAGTAGCAGCCACAACTTTCAGAATTACGGAATCAAACGTGAGGCCCTTATAAAACAGAAACACTGCATCCACGACACCCTAAGACTTGCTAACCCGTGACAACTACTTCTGCAACGTGTCCTACGAAAGTTTAGGTATCTGAAAACTGGTTACGGGTTTTCTGATATACCAAAGAACAAGTAAGAAAATCGAATCAGACATATATAAACAATGACCTCTGTTTATACCGTCGTGAAGTTCTACACATTTATAGTGTGACAGAATTTAATTACTACTGTAGCATATAGTTAGATTTCTGTGAAATGAATGGTTATTTAGAGCAATTTGAACGAAGACGTTATGGGTCTATTCTTCTGTGGAACTCAGCCATAAAACACTTATTAATTGAAGATAAATTTCTTTACTTACATTCATGTTATACCATTTGTGTACCTCGAAACTCTAGTTTCCCAAAGATATTATCCTGTTACATAAGACGTTTTGAACAATGGACATCACTGTGATGCCACGAAAGACGATTCATGTTTACCATAAGATGAGCACAGTTTGGCGAATGCAAGCAAACATATTTCATCTGAAAAAAATTCATCGAAAACATTATAATCGATGTGGATTGGAGAATAATCCTCCCGATATTTGACAAATATTGATGCAAAATCACAATTAGAACGCTACGGTACGAAAAAAGACAACTGTTTTTTAACGGAAAGACACAGAAACGAGTTGCGGATAAAATTCCAAAAACTCTCTTACATATGACATTCAACAGAAGCAGAGACAGCCAATCTCTTAACAGACAAAATATCACACGACGCATCCGCTTCCCAACTACGTGGTTGTCTCAGGGAAGTCTCAAGAGATACTCTAAATAATGAGGACTTACCAGAAACAAAATTAGTTTTGTAACTGTTACACAAGTACCGGATATAAGAAAGGAATCAAGTGACACCTTTAATTCAGTTCCTTGTAAATGTACGGATCTGAGGTGGAAGCCATGGCTTTTTGATGCGAGAAATGGAGAGGTAGCAAAGAAAGGCAGGTAGCAGGGACAACAAACGTCACGCCCTGCACATGTAGGAAAATAACATTACTGAGCACAATATTATTCTTGACGGTAACTGATTCATCCGTCGCACGTTGGTAGAATAACTTCATAACTGTAGATGAAAAGCGCTAAACCGTGGATGCTCTACAGTATTAATTTATTTAGTTAAACGGTTTTTGGTTTACAAGGGCATAATCATACCGATTATCATCATCAAAGACGATACAAAATACTGGTGCGCAACATTGCAAAAGATATTACACATAGAAAGTGAAGTGCAAACAAAGATTCGATAGTATAAAGGAAAGGTAACTGAAAATGTTAGACAGTAAATAAATGTAAGCGAAGAAAGTGGAAAAACGTTAAGGTGAAACATAGAAACAAATTGTGTATGTGTGCGAAGGTGTCGTGCGGAGATGATGAGACGGGAGAGTTGAGAACACTGTGAAATACTTACTCAGCAGAAGTGCATTATTAAATCGACCGAATATCTTGCATAACAATTTAAATAAAGTTAGCAATCACACTAAAATACAATTAGTACATGAATAAGCATTACATGTAGAAGGTGGTATAGAAAGAGTGTAACAAATAGAACCGACAGTCGTAACGGGAGAAACATAAGCTAAAGTATGTATCAGTGCTATGAAGAATTACCTTACTTAGGAATAGATGTAGGTACAATACAACGAAAGAATTTATGAACTACACAGACAATCGCAATACAACAAATAAATACAGGATAAAAGGGAGAGATAGAAAAGGACAGACATTGTGGCAACAGTTGACGACATGTGCTAAAGTGAAATTTAGGAGAGGGGCAGTACTGAGTTTTGTTTGGTCATCGAATATCAAACGTGGACTATCTACTACGTGATTATTGATTTGTTTGTTAAGCGGAGGACATGGAATTGTGTCCAGCATCTGTGGCCCTTTTTTTTGTGCGTGTTCAGGAATATGGAGTCATTAATCTGCAGCATCCACACACGTTCATGTTCAGTCAATCTAGTGGCAGTCTCTCAGCTTGATTGACTAATATAAAATTTATCACATTCAGGACAAGAAGTTTTATAAACACCATTGTTGGTTTGTAATTGGGTCCTATTTTTGCTATTGAAAATATACTCGCCAGTGATCTTTGTCACCTTGTAATGAGTCTTATACCTGCAGGATTTCAGTGCTTTGGAAGCACTATGTGATACCTCTCCTTAATTCTGTGTTAGTATATCACTTCCTGCAAACATTGGAACGAATATCAGAGTGAGCATAGAAGAGAAGCATAATTCTCAACTTTTGATTCTTGGGTAACGAGTGACCATCTCACAGCGGAAGTATTGCAAGGAGTGCTCATGTTTCGGAGGCATGACCGAAAAATGTTGTATTACATCCGCCGAGAAAACTTATTATTTCAGAGCTACAATGGAGACTTAGCACTCGTGTGGCGTGCGTCAAGATTCGTCCTTCTGTGCTTGGAGCCTCCCGCCGTACAGACACTTTACCATACGTTGCTGTTTCGGTTTTCTGTGATTTCTCTTTTCGGTTCTTTTTACAATCACGTGCAGTCATCGATATTTTGACTCTAAAAATCCCAAGCTATTTGACCTATTAAAAATTAATATTGCAGGTTTATTGAACATAAGAGTTGGAGATAATCGAACAAAACTGCAATACAATTTTTTTGTGTAATCGAGGGTAAGAAGTAAACAGCCTGATTAAATTTCTAGCAAATACATTCGATACTTCACATCAAACTCTGATACACTGGACCTTTAGCGCTACATAGGTAAGTAGTACTCTTATGACATACATAGAATTAAATCTTCATTAATTGCCAGGCTCAATCCGTCACATTTTATAAGATAAAACTCTTATTAAATATCAGATCTGATATCTTAGTTAAAGTGTTTCTTATCAAGCTAAAGCGTTAAAGAATGCTAATCATCTGGGATGATAAGAAATAACAGACTTCTGGCGATTGCTTATCCTAGTCTGCATTTTAAAACTTTTTGTCAGATGATTTGTTGAAAGTAGGTGATCTTGAATCAATTTTTTATGCTGATGCTAGAAATAACTGCAGTTTTTGTCTGTCACGTCAGGTTTTTACACAAAATAAGAAGTAATATTTTGACGATTTTTACTTCCGAGCCCACATGTATATTCCAACACCATTTCGCACAAGAGCATCTTTCAGTCAAAACACATTTAAAAAAGAAAATACATTTACAAAAAACTCCTCAGAACTCCCCTAATTTGTTTCGTAACTACCTTGTATAAAAACAAGAAGTCAACAGCGTTCTAGAAATTTTTAACCTCTCTCTCCTTTGAGTTCCTTGCTGATAACTGTTCCCATTCAACGTCCAACAGTAGTCGGCCATCACAGTTTCTGTCCACTGAATCTCATTAATATCTTGGTGAAAACGTTCACGCTGCTCCTCAATATAAATTCTCAATTTTTCGGAAAGCAATCGATATGTGAGTGTAGAAAGAGGACGTTCACACTCGTGTTGCAACCCATCTTCTGGAAATTTTGCTCTTTTTTCAACAATGGTCTTGAAATTAGGATCTTTATTATTCCAAAGAAAGTTCTGAGTAACTGATCGGAAGGCGCTCATAGATCTTTTTCTCTTTTCTTGATTGTCTTCTCAGAATCTTCATCCTTCATGAATTTCTGTATTTGAGGACTAACAAAAAGTCCAGCTTTCAGTTTGTTCGAGTGATGAAAGGGAATTTCTTCGAAAGATACTTGATGCAGGGTCCACCTATTGTAGAGCGTTTACAAATTACTTCATGAAGTCCAATTTTATTTGTAGAGCCGGAAGCAAGACTGCGTTTTGTTCTGCAAGCGGTTCGTGCAGGATACTTTCTAGTTACAGACTCAAAATTTCTCCGCTCTGGCCAAACTCTCACACTCCAATGTCTTTGCTTTGTCCCACTGTCCCATTCGCTTGGAAAGCAAGGCATTTTTGTGAACTCAGCTTGTTGTTCTAGTAATGTTCCGATAACTTTGAAGTCACCGCAGATAAGCTAAGGGTGTTCCTCATACTGGATACTTTTTAAGAGTATCTTCATGTTCTCATACATCGCTTTCATTTGAACTGAATGGGCGACAAGAATGGAGCCATACACGTTTCCATTACGCAGTAACACGCCTTTCCGACTACTCATTGACGAATTAGGAAAGCCTCCAGTGTGTAGGATCATGTCCAATGCCACAGAAGTGCATTAACTCGTTCTCTGAGAAAAATGAACTAATTCTTTCTCTCTATGACTGTACTATGAGTAAAGCGTTCCTGGTTCCAGAAAATTCTTACTTCTTAACTGGGAGCCAAGTAGTTCTACAGACTCCTTAGGCAACTTCAAATCTCGTACGAAAGCATTAAGATCACTCTCAGAGAACAGTTATGGAGAAACGTCGCATTCAAGTCGGTGGACATCACTATCGTCTTCGGTAATTGCATAAACTTCATTTTCATCATCATCATCTTCTGCCACGTTCTCTTCAACAGCTGGAGGAGGAGGCGCAATCAAATCTACCCCATGTGCAAACTGGCCTAATGGCTGATCCATGCTTTGATACACAATTTCTATCTTGTTTTTCGAAACGCATCCCTGAACATTAATTAAGCAGAAGGTGACTTTTAGGCTCCCTCCACACCAATGGAATCACAAATGGCATGCATGTTTTCTTTCCCTCTGTCCACAATCTCAACCTTTCCACACAGTAACGGCGATCTGTCTCTGGTGCCCATCCGTTGTCCTGGTCACCAAGTTTCATTTTAAAATAAGCATGATAAGTTTTTTACGTGAAGTCTGCCTAGCCACAGCATAATTCCCAAAAATGTAACAGAAAATATTTAGGTTAACCAAGCCTGTGAGATAAGCGACACTTTCAGGGTCTCACAGTAACAATTAACATCAACTGGCGTAACAACATATAGGTATATAGGGCCGTATTGAAAAATTTCCCTCCAACAATATGCATAACCTACTGGCACAGCAATATATCTTTGAAGTCAAATTGCGGCAAATCTGTACCAGATAGCAAAAGACTGAAAACAGTTTAGGAATCAGCGTAAAATGTTGAAGTAGTATCACATAATAATTTTCAGTCATATGAGACCATGCAGACTAGTGTTACCAGTTTGACAGGGGTGTCCGGTTTTTAATTCGGTAAGTGCAGTTTCTTTCCCGAGAAGTATACCAGCCATTCAATCGAGAAACATGTTATCTGGTTCCTCCGACCATCTGGTACGACGCTACGGAAGTATCAGAAGCTGAAATTCTGGAGGCTGCTACAGACTACGCGACAAAGGGTCAGCAGAGAGGCACCTGACCGCCCATAAACGCAAGCACCGTGTCGCTTCGGCATTTTTCCCCTCTCTGGCGCAGTAGTAAAACAAGGCTCTAAATTGTATGCACGGTCTTGCACACAGCTCGAGCTGGTCCATACAAGCTTTCCGCGAAATACGTGGAGGACGGAAGTGTAAGCACACCTCCCACACGTACCTCCCAGCTCCGGGAACTGCGGGTCCGAAGCGGCTACATCCCCAGTAATGCCTCTCTACAGCTCTGACCACACACACACACACACACACACACACACACACACGACAGTGCTCGTATCTGCATTCAAAAGCGTGCGCAGTGCGCAGTGCGCAGGTGGTCATTTTACAACTTATCCTCTGCAGAAGTAGACATTCAGACACGGGGATTAAAAGACACGTTTCTGTGGCCTGTAAACAGCGTTATGTTGCCTTTTCGCGTGTTCACTTGCCTCAGTGAGCGCGTGGTTTAACAGGGTGCTTTTTAAGTAGCTAGAAACTAAACCAGAGCGCCGTTCTTAATAGTGACAGTTACTACTATGTTAGTAAGTTTTCCAGTACTACGAATCGTCTAATCTCTCGTAACTTTATATTACCGTTAACACAAAATAAATTATGAGGAGATGACTAAAGTATTCCAAAAAGACGACAATAAGTGCATCATCTCTAAATGAGAACGAAAACAAAAGACAAAATTTACAGTGAGAGACATTTGTAAAATGTAAAAATGAGACGTGGTTATCTAACGTAACCGGATAAGTGAAAGATAAATTATAATCAGTGAACACTTTTTACTTGTTCCAATTTCTCGTAAATAAGTAATATAATCTCACTACCTCTGACATTCTTGCGAAAAATTTGAAACGAAGGTGTTACGCAGAATTTTATGTTACTGAATTATATCTTTGTCGTGGTTTTTTTATTTATTTATTTCTTAGTGTCTTTACCCCGTTTCTCGTAGTTTGTGGTGTTTCTTTTCCGTGATAAATTTGATTTTTCGACAACAGATGGCATGCTTGAAAGGCCATAGACACTGAATTTGCCACACACACGAATATTTGTGACTTTAATCATCACTCAGAAGCTCGGTCCTTCCTAACAAGACGCTGAGCTAAAATCGTGTCGCGGTACGTTTCCAATCGTCTCGTGCACCCGCAGTGTGTCTTGGTCTTCGATTCTGCTTTGACTGAAATCGACGTGGAGGTCATAACTGTCTGACCGTTGTAGTCGTTTGTGCTTTCAAGGACAATGGCGAGGCTGCAACGTCGTGGAAAACATTCCTCCACGAGATATTGTAGCCTATAAAACTCTGATATTGCCAGAAACTGTGAAATGGTATTCTGCCTAAACCGTAGCGAATGTTGCTGTGAATAAGCCATTATGTATTCTTACAAAGTATATTTGTAAATTAATCCCAGATGACGTTCTGTATTTGGATGAAACATTATGCATGTAATGTATAGCTCTTCACTCTCATCGGGTCACATTTTTATTCGTTGCAGGGAATGCTATATTACTGTCCGCAAACTAACTACAATTTTGGCTTCTGGGTAAATCTTGGCGGTCATTTAAAATGAATCAGCAGCGTTCCTCTATTAACATTCGTCATTAAATTGTGAATACTAATTTTTTGAGAAGTGCATGCAACTGTTATTAATATGTATTAGTTTATAATATATTGTTATGTGGTAAAGTCTAATATACTTCTACATCTACATCTAAATCCATACTCCGCAAGCCACCTGACGGTGTGTGGCGGAGGGTACCTTCAGTACCTCTATCGGTTCTCCCTTCTATTCCAGTCTCGTATTGTTCGTGGAAAGAAGGATAGTCGGTATGCCTCTGTGTGGGCTCTAATCTCTCTGATTTTATCCTCATGGTCTCTTCGCGAGATATACGTAGGAGGGAGCAATATACTGCTTGACTCTTCGGTGAAGATATGTTCTCGAAACTTTGACAAAAGCCCGTACCGAGCTACTGAGCGTCTCTCCAGCAGAGTCTTCCACTGGAGTTTATCTATCATCTCCGTAACGCTTTCGCGATTACTAAATGATCCTGTAACGAAGTGCGCTGCTCTCCGTTGGATCTTCTCTATATCTTCTATCGACCCTATCTGGTTCGGATCCCACACTGCTGCGCAGTATTCAAGCAGTGGGCGAACAAGCGTACTGTAACCTACTTCCTTTGTTTTCTGATTGCATTTCCTTAGCATTCTTCCAATGAATCTCAGTCTGGCATCTGCTTTACCGACGATCAACATAATATGATCATTTCATTTTAAATCACTCCTAATGCGTACTCCCAGATAATTTATGGTATTAACTGCTTCCAGTTGCTGACCTGCTATTTTGTAGCTAAATGATAAAGGATCTATCTTTCTGTGTATTCGCAGCACATTACACTTGTCTACATTGAGATTCAATTGCCATTCCCTGCACCATGCGTCAATTCGCTGCAGATCCTCCTGCATTTCAGTACAATTTTCCATTGTTACAACCTCTCGATACACCACAGCATCATTTGCAAAAAGCCTCAGTGAACTTCCGATGTCATCCATCAGGTCATTTATGTATATTGTGAATAGCAACGGTCCTATGACACTCCCCTGCGGCACACCTGAAATCACTCTTACTTCGGAAGACTTATCTCCATTGAGAATGACATGTTGCGTCCTGTTATCTAGGAACTCCTCAACCCAATCACACAATTGGTCTGATAGTCCATATGCTCTTACTTTGTTCATTAAGCGACTGTGGGGAACTGTATCGAACGCCTTGCGGAAGTCAAGAAATACGGCATCTACCTGTGAACCCGTGTCTATGGCCCTCTGAGTCTCGTGGACGAATAGCGCGAGCTGGGTTTCACTCGACCGTCTTTTTCGAAACCCATGCTGATTCCTACAGAGTAGATTTCTAGTCTCCAGAAAAGTCATTATACTCGAACACAATACGTGTTCCAAAATTCTACAACTGATCGACGTTAGAGATATAGGTCTATAGTTCTGCACATCTGTTCGACGTCCCTTCTTGAAAACGGGGATGACCTTTGCCCTTTTCCAATCCTTTGGAACGCTACACTCTTCTAGAGACCTACGGTACACCGCTGCAAGAAGGGGGAAGTTCCTTGGCGTACTCTGTGTAAAATCGAACTGGTATCCCATCAGGTCCAGAGGCCTTGCCTCTTTTGAGCGATTTTAATTGTTTCTCTATCCCTCTGTCGTTTATTTCGATATCTACCATTTTGTCATCTGTGCGACAATCTAGAGAAGGAACTACAGTGGTATTTCGGCCTTTAGTCTGTCATCCTCTGTTTCAGTACCATTTTGGTCACAGCTGCGTTACCCGGAAAGAGGTGTATTATTCAGTTTGTGGCCTCGGTAAAAGGTATCATCCAAGTTCTGCCAACGGCCCTGTCGAAGAGGATGGGGGAGTGTGCAGAGCTTCAGGACAGTCTCTAGTCTTTGGGAGTGACCCATAATGTGTACCAAGGACATTTTTGCCCGTAATTGAAAACTGTCATGATGATCAAAGGATTTTGGATTAGTCGCCCATTCGTATGTCCGAAAGCGGACTGCAAAAGGGGAGGTGACCATGACAAAAAGACATATTAATCAAATAAAGTGTAACATTCTATGAATTGGTGCGAGGAATATCAAAAGTATGAGTATGGTAGAGAAGCTGTAAAGCCTGAATGTGGGGGTCAGCGAAGTGAAATTAAAAGAAGATAGGGATTTCTGGTGTGATGAGTACAGCGTCATATCGACAGCAGCAGAAAATGGTGTAACGTGAGTAGGATTAGCTATAAATAGGAAGGAAAGACGGAGAGCGATTTAGTGTGAGCTGTTCAGTGATAGAATTATTCTCAACACAATCGACAGCAAACCAACGATAACAATAATAGTGGAGGTATAAATGCCGACGTCACAAGCAGAAGATGAATATATAGAGGAAGTATGTGAGGACACTGAACGGCTAATACAGAACGTAAAAGGAGATGTAAAATCTAATGATCACGGGAGATTCGAACGCTGTAGGAGGGGGAGGAATAAAAGAAACAGGTATACAAGAATATGAGCTCGGTATTAGAAATGAGAGATGAGAAAGATTAATTATGTTCTGCAATACATTTCATATAGTATCAGTGGATACACTGTTCAGTAATCACAAGTGGTGGAGTGTTACTTGGAAACGGACTGGAGATACGAGAAAATTCCAGCTGTATTACATCGTAGTAGACAGAGATTACAGAATCATATAATCGATTATAAGGTGTACCCAGCAGCAGACACTTACAAAATGTAACAGATCTACTAAGGAGACTGCCAACACTACGCTTGTTCGTCCTCTTTTAGACTACTGCTGCGCGGTGTGGGATCCTTACCAGATACGACTGACGGAGTACATCGAAAAAGTTCAAAGAAGGGCAGCACGTTTTGTATTATTGCGACATATGGGAGAGAGTCTCACAGAAATGATACCGACAGGATTTCGGCTGGACATCATTAAAAGAAAGGCGTTTTCCGTTGCGACGGAATCTTCTCATGAAATTCCAATCTGCAACTTTCTCCTCCGAATGCGAAAATATTTTGTTGACACAGATCTAAATAGGGAGAAATGGTTCAAATGGCTCTGACCACTATGGGACTTAACATCTATGGTCATGTCCCCTAGAACTTAGAACTACTTAAACCTAACTAACCTAAGGACATCACACAACACCCAGTCATCACGAGGCAGAGAAAATCCCTGACCCCGACGGGAATCGAACCCGGGAACCCGGGCACGGGAAGCGAGAACGCTACCGCACGACCACGAGCTGCGGACTAAATAGGGATAAACGATCACCACGATAAAATAAGGGAACTCAGAGCGCGTGCGGAAAGCTATAGATGTTCGTACTTTCCGCGCGCTATACGAGACTGGAATACTAGAGAATTGTGAAGGTGGTTCGATGAACCCTCTGCCAGTCACTTAATTGTGATTTGCCTATCCATGTATATACAGATGTATAACGCTGTAGACACAGCAATAATCAATACCACAATAGTTGGATCGGTTGAAGAGGAATAAACATCTCTATAGATTACAGTAACTGAAGTTGGATATACGTGACTTGGGACTGAAATAAAAAGGAAGTGCAGGGGAGATAAGGCGAAACGGATACAGTCACGTATGTGAAGTAATTGAAGAAGGAATGGTCACCTGAAGAACTAATTCACAAGTTATAAAAGTCAGAATAACCTTCGGGGAAATCAAAAGCAAAGACGTCAACACATTAACAGTGCAAGCGTAATTCCACTGTTAAATACAGAGCAGATACTGGATAGGAGTAAAGAGTACATCAAAAGTCTCTACAAGGTGCAGGAATTTTCTGATAACGAGTTAGAAAAAGAAATGGGTTTCAGTATGGAAGATGTACGTAATCCAGTATTAGTCAGAGTTTGACAGAAAGTTGGAAGACTCGAGATCAAATAAGGCAGAAGGCATGGATAACACTCCTTTGGAATTTCTAAAATTAGTGGAGGAAGTGGCAACCAACAAACTATTCGTGTGTAGAATCTATAATGCTGGAGATCAGACTTTCGGAAAAATTTCATCCAAGCAGTCCATAAGATGGCTGATAATTGCGACACCTATCACACAATTGGTTTAACAGGTCATGCAGCGATGTTTCTGACAATAATAATATGTTAGACGGAAAGCGTAAAGAGACCTCTTGTCGGAGAAGTAAAATTGTCAGTACAAGCCGAAACGTTCGGTAATGTTTAAAGCATCTATTTTCGGTTTTTTATATTGTAGTAATTTACTACATTCTGCACACATTCTTATCAATTTGACAGTTGATTGAAACCATCAGGAGTCAATAATATCACTAAAGACAATTGCTATCAGTCTTCTAAAAACGAACTTTTGTCGTTATGGGGAAATAACAATCGCTTGACAAGAGGCCTCTTTTCAAAATGCTTTAGCTGCGTATGCAATTCTTGACAGTGTGCTCTCTCCTGTATTTTACTGATATATTAAGAAGCCCAAAGTAACTCTACATAGAAGAAGAACATTTTGTGAATACAGTAATGCCAAACAAGACATGTGAGTATCATAAACGCCTAGAGGTGTTACCAGTTTGCAGTTGGCATCCCCAAAATGCCACCTCACGGCTGAACAAAAACCTACACCTACAATACACGTTAACTATTCCATTGCTGCTAGGAATGAAAAAGGTAAAGTGTTGTGAATACATGGGATTGACTAAATTCCTTAAAGTACCTGGCATAACCAAATTTATCCACCTTGAGTTTATCATTAGCAATGAAGGTACTGTACATTGCAAAATGGACGTTGATGGAAGTTTCCAAAAATAATCGACCCGTTAGGTTTCCTGGTGCAGTAATTTCAACAGAGATGAGAAGACAAAGAAAAGATTACATTTTTAAAAACACCAGAACCTTTTGCAAAGAGGAATAAAAAGACATTTTGTGTACTGAAGCAGAACCACAGACTGAAACAGAACCTCAAGTCAGTGACAATGAAGATCCTGAGGAAGAACATTACCAGCCAGATATTCCAAAACCGGAGAAAAAGAGGCGAAAACACTGTCTGTAAATTACCTTCAACCACTTAATACAAGTATTTTAGAGACAGAAAATCAAATCCTGTAGCCACTACAAAGTATGTGGGATGTCAGCAATAAATTTTTGGGTGTTTGGTGAATTAAAGCTTTTAGGTGTTTTGTGGCCCATTAATGGCTTCAAAATCGAAATTTGGCTCTAAAAGTTACAATAACACAGTAAAATTACTAATATTTTGCCAAAAGAAAAGGCTGTGCAGGGTACGCTAATTTTTCTCAATTTGAATCCAATTTATTTCGTTTTAAATTTTTGTACACTATGATGTGCTATAGGTCTGAAGGTGTAATGTCTATAGGTCTTAACGTGTAATGTTAATTTGAAAAAGGCTATGTCATTTGACAAAGGACATGCACATATGCAGAACGTGTCTCACAAATATGACAAATTAATCAACGGTAATGAAAAGAAACTTTTAAATGAATTACTTCAAATCACTCATTTTCCATGATCAATATTCAATATGGCATAACTCACTCAAATTTCGAGACGGAAATCTATATGGCGTTTACAAACTGTTCGAAATTTAACGCTGAACGTAAAAATTAGAACAGATCAAAATCTAAAATTTTCCGCAAGAGGTCCCTTTTCAATTTGCGTCTCACCACATACAAAAGAATGGAAAGGAAAATTTAGGAAATGGGAAAGAAAATTGAGGATCCTTTAGATAATCGTCAGTTTGGCTTTTAAGAAAGATAAAGCCGATAAATGGGCAGTTATGTCGCTGTGCTTGATAAATGGAAACTATATATATATATATATACTCCTGGAAATGGAAAAAAGAACACATTGACACCGGTGTGTCAGACCCACCATACTTGCTCCGGACACTGCGAGAGGGCTGTACAAGCAATGATCACACGCACGGCACAGCGGACACACCAGGAACCGCGGTGTTGGCCGTCGAATGGCGCTAGCTGCGCAGCATTTGTGCACCGCCGCCGTCAGTGTCAGCCAGTTTGCCGTGGCATACGGAGCTCCATCGCAGTCTTTAACACTGGTAGCATGCCGCGACAGCGTGGACGTGAACCGTATGTGCAGTTGACGGACTTTGAGCGAGGGCGTATAGTGGGCATGCGGGAGGCCGGGTCGACGTACCGCCGAATTGCTCAACACGTGGGGCGTGAGGTCTCCACAGTACATCGATGTTGTCGCCAGTGGTCGGCGGAAGGTGCACGTGCCCGTCGACCTGGGACCGGACCGCAGCGACGCACGGATGCACGCCAAGACCGTAGGATCCTACGCAGTGCCGTAGGGGACCGCACCGCCACTTCCCAGCAAATTAGGGACACTGTTGCTCCTGGGGTATCGGCGAGGACCATTCGCAACCGTCTCCATGAAGCTGCGCTACGGTCCCGCACACCGTTAGGCCGTCTTCCGCTCACGCCCCAACATCGTGCAGCCCGCCTCCAGTGGTATCGCGACAGGCGTGAATGGAGGGACGAATGGAGACGTGTCGTCTTCAGCGATGAGAGTCGCTTCTGCCTTGGTGCCAATGATGGTCGTATGCGTGTTTGGCGCCGTGCAGGTGAGCGCCACAATCAGGACTGCATACGACCGAGGCACACAGGGCCAACACCCGGCATCATGGTGTGGGGAGCGATCTCCTACACTGGCCGTACACCACTGGTGATCGTCGAGGGGACACTGAATAGTGCACGGTACATCCAAACCGTCATCGAACCCATCGTTCTACCATTCCTAGACCGGCAAGGGAACTTGCTGTTCCAACAGGACAATGCACGTCCGCATGTATCCCGTGCCACCCAACGTGCTCTAGAAGGTGTAAGTCAACTACCCTGGCCAGCAAGATCTCCGGATCTGTCCCCCATTGAGCATGTTTGGGACTGGATGAAGCGTCGTCTCACGCGGTCTGCACGTCCAGCACGAACGCTGGTCCAACTGAGGCGCCAGGTGGAAATGGCATGGCAAGCCGTTCCACAGGACTACATCCAGCATCTCTACGATCGTCTCCATGGGAGAATAGCAGCCTGCATTGCTGCGAAAGGTGGATATACACTGTACTAGTGCCGACATTGTGCATGCTCTGTTGCCTGTGTCTATGTGCCTGTGGTTCTGTCAGTGTGATCATGTGATGTATCTGACCCCAGGAATGTGTCAATAAAGTTTCCCCTTCCTGGGACAATGAATTCACGGTGTTCTTATTTCAATTTCCAGGAGTATATATATATATATATATATATATATATATATATATATATATATATGTTAACAGAATTTATGATCCTAGATAAAGCCTTCGACAATGCAAATGGTGCAAGATGTTCGAAATTATAATAAAAATTGGAAAAGAAATAAGAAAACGGAAAAGGAACATAGCAAAAGATGGTTAATTAACATCAGGTTCAAGAACCAAGAGAGAAACATAAGAATGCAAGATCAAGTACGAAGTAGTTGGATTAAAAAGGATGTAAGGCATCAATATAGTTTTTCTCCTCTACTTTTCAGTCTGCACATCTAACAAACCACGACCGAAATAAAGCAAAGGTCCAAGAGTGGGATTAAAATTCAGGGTGAAAGGATGTCTATAAATGATAAGATTCACTGATGACACTGTTATCTTCAGTGAAATTGAAGAATAATTGCAGGGTTTGTTGAGTGAAATGCACAGTCTAATGAGTACAGAATAAGAGTACAGCGAGTGAACCGACGATAGTAATGAGCATCAAAAATGTGATTAGCAGTAAAGTAAATACCAAAAGTGGCGACCGCGAATTTAAGGAATTCTGTTTACCTTGGAAGCAAAATGAGAGACGGTAAGAAAGACATACAAAGCACCCTCCCATCGGTAAAGAGAGTATTCCTGTTCAAAAATGTCTGCTAATATCAGGCATCCTCCTTAATTTGAGAAAGAAATTTCTAAGAAACGACGTTTGACAGAGTTACAGGGTGTTTCAAAATTGACCGGTATATTTGAAACGGCAATAAAAACTAAACGAGCAGCGATAGAAATACACCGTTTGTTGCAATATGCTTGGGACAACAGTACATTTTCAGGCAGACAAACTTTCGAAATTACAGTAGTTACAATTTTCAACAACAGATGGCGCTGCGGTCTGGGAAACTCTATAGTACGATATTTTCCACATATCCACCATGCGTAGCAATAATATGGCGTAGTCTCTGAATGAAATTACCCGAAACCTTTGACAACGTGTCTGGCGGAATGGCTTCACATGCAGATGAGATGTACTGCTTCAGCTGTTCAACTGTTTCTGGATTCTGGTGGTACACCTGGTCTTTCAAGTGTCCCCACAGAAAGAAGTCACAGGGGTTCATGTCTGGCGAATAGGGAGGCCAATCCACGCCGCCTCCTGTATGTTTCGGATATCCCAAAGCAATCACACGATTATCGAAATATTCATTCAGGAAATTAAAGACGTCGGCCGTGCGATGTGGCCGGGCACCATCTTGCATAAACCACGAGGTGTTCGCAGTGTCGTCTAAGGCAGTTTGTACCGCCACAAATTCACGAAGAATGTCCAGATAGCGTGATGCAGTAATCGTTTCGGATCTGAAAAATGGGCCAATGATTTCTTTGGAAGAAATGGCGGCCCAGACCAGTACTTTTTGAGGATGCAGGGACGATGGGACTGCAACATGGGGCTTTTCGGTTCCCCATATGCGCCAGTTCTGTTTATTGACGAAGCCGTCCAGGTAAAAATAAGCTTCGTCAGTAAACCAAATGCATATCGCCGTCATCAATCCTGTGCACTATATCGTTAGCGAATGTCTCTCATGCAGCAATGGTAGCGGCGCTCAGGGGTTGCCGCGTTTGAATTTTGTATGGATAGAGGTGTAAACTCTGGCGCATGAGACGATACGTGGACGTTGGCGTCATTTGGACCGCAGCTGCAACACGGCGAACGGAAACCCGAGGCCGCTGTTGGATCATCTGCTGCACTAGCTGCGCGTTGCCCTCTGTGGTTGCCGTACGCGGTCGCCCTACTTTTCCAGCACGTTCATCCGTCACGTTCCCAGTCCGTTGAAATTTTTCAAACAGATCCTTTATTGTATCGGTTTTCGGTCCTTTGGTTACATTAAACCTCCGTTGAAAACTTCGTCTTGTTGCAACAACACTGTGTTCTAGGCGGTGGAATTCCAATACCAGAAAAATCCTCTGTTCTAAGGAATAAACCATGTTGTCTACAGCACACTTGCACGTTGTGAACAGCACACGCTTACAGCAGAAAGACGACGTACAGAATGGCGCACCCACAGACTGCGTTGTCTTCTATATCTTTCACATCACTTGCAGCGCCATCTGTTGTTGAAAATTGTAACTACTGTAATTTCGAAAGTTTGTCCGCCTGAAAATGTACTGTTGTCCCAAGCATATTGCAACAAACGGTGTATTTCTATCGCTGCTCGTTTAGTTTTTATTGCCGTTTCAAATATACCGGTCATTTTTGAAACACCCTGTATATGGATGTGAGTCATGGGCTACGATAATACCAGAAAGGAAGACAGTCGAAACGTTTGAGATTGTCGTTATGAAAGGATGCTGAAACTTAGGTGGAGTAATTGGGAATGAGGAGGCTCCCCACACAATCGGTGAGGATTTGTGGTCAAGCAGAAGGGACAGGATGACAAGACAAGTGTTGGCACATCACGGTATAACTTCCGTAGTACTAGAGGGAACTGTAGAGGGTAAAAACTGTAGCGGAAGACAGGGAGTGGAATATTCCCAACAAACAACTGAGCATGTAGTATGTATTCTAAGATGAAGATGTTGGCACAAGAGAGGGATTCGTGGCGGGCTGCATCAAACCAGTCCCAGGCGAAAACGGACTTAAGCTCTGATTATACGTAAATCTTTATTTATCAGACAGACTTATTAACATAAGTATGTGGTAATAAGATAATAAATAAAACCCACTGAAGAAGGAGAAACTTTTACGAAACATGTATAAGCAGTAAAACAAGGCAAAACCACATTTTCTTATTACGTAAATCCTTACCTTCTGACCTCGTAACAATAATATGTAGATAATCGATAGCAACGGTGCTACATCAGGTGGAAGTAACACAGTTGTTGTTAATGGTGCCGAGACTATAAACAATAAGCTTGAATACAGTAATGGTTTGCGAAGCACCTATGGGCGTACTAGCAAAGTCATGACGATTAAGAAATGGGGAACAGTCAAGGCTAGACTAGTAATATTACTGAAGATGATAGCACAACTTGCACTAGCGATGTCGAGGCAATAAACTGTAAACCACGGGACCACCAAAATGAAGTTCCAGTCGTGGTCTGACGGCTTACAACAAGTAAGCCAGTAATTTCCGCGATCAGCATCGTTCAGGATGGCGTGAGAGGTACTGCTCCGGAGGCTGGTCTTGAATCGTGATCGACGGCTCATCCAGAGGAAACATTTGTGGGTTCACCCACTGAAGTAACAGAACATTAACACATGGACACAACAGAGTCTGCTGCCACAGAAACGTCGAGTTAAGTTAGAAGACGAAAATTTCTACAAGTATTAACATTGAGGTCAGTACGATGTAAACAAAGAGCCCTCAACAACTTGAAATATTCTCAAGCTCCCCACTACTGTAAAGTGAAGCAGAACCTAGCAGAAATATAGGAAAAGAGACATGAAGCATACATTCAATCCAGAATCCACACTTGTTACAAAATTAGGAACTAAAAGTATAGATAACGGAACTGGAAACAAATAATTTAAAATGGGAAAAGATGACAATGTACAAAAATTGCTAAATTTGTACTTTAAATACACAGCGTAGGCCCTTGAACGCAATTGTGGTTCATTAAGAAAGAACTGCTACAACGAAACAGAATGACACAGTGTCAGGTTTCATTAAATTTATAAAGAAGCATAAAGTTCACTTTTAGAACAGAGACAAAGACATACAAAACTTTCGGAATATAAATATATAGTCATCAAGGGATTTATCCCACAACGAGACGTGAGTGTCAGTGTCTTCATTAAAACATGTCTGCGGTTGTCTACATAACTGTGATTGTACCCAGACTTGCAGCTCTTCATCTAAAACAAATCTACGGCCACGAATGTCAGTGGGGCCATATGTTTACAAGGTTGTAGTAGTTTCGCTGGGGAGCCTCTACATATCCTCCATACAGTCCTGTTCTCTCCCCGTGCGATTTCCATATTTCTGAAGCCCTGGTTAAAGACATTTGTGGCTGTCGATTTGTCTTGGACGAAGAGGTGCACGCCTAGTTACAATCATGGCTCCGTAGGCAACCACAAAAATTTTTCCATGAAGGCACTGACCGTCATGTTTCACAATGGGATACATGTATTAAGAGTTGCGGTGATTACTGTTGAAATAATAAACAGTTTACTTTCTTTTTTCCATTTGCCTCGTTCTCATTTGCCTGCCCCTTACAGAATTGTTTTGTGCTTATCACAACTGGGAAATCTTTTCAAAGACAATTTCCTGAGTTTTTCTGAAACCTGTGTCTTACTGATGTAGGAAACTGATGTCCGGACACTGACAAGGGAACCTCCCCATCGCACCCCCCTCAGATTTAGTTATAAGTTGGCACAGTGGATAGGCCTTGAAAAACTGAATACAGATCAATCGAGAAAACAGGAAGAAGTTGTGTGGAACTATGAAAAAATAAGCAAAATATACAAACTGAGTAGTCCATGCGCAAGATTGGCAACATCAAGGATAGGGTGAGCTCAGAAGCGCCGTGGTCCCGTGGTTAGCGTGAGCAACTGCGGAGCTACAGGTCCTTGGTTCAGGTCTTACCTAGAGTGAAAAGTTTACTTTTTTATTTTTGCAAAGTTATGATCTGTCCGTTCGTTCGTTGCGTCTCTGTTCACTGTAATAAATTTAGTGTCTGTGTTTTGCGACCGCACCGCAAAAGCGTGCGATTAGTAGACGTAAGGACGTGCCTCTCCAATGGGAACCGAAAAGATTTGATCGCAAGGTCATAGGTCAACCGATTCCTCGACAGGAAAACAAGTCAGATAATAATTGTCTGAAAACAAAAAATTAAACTTTTCACATGAGGGAAGACTTGAACCAAAGACCTCTAGTTCCACAGCTGCTCACACTAACCACGGGACCACAGCGCTCCTGAGCTCACGCTATACTTGATGATGCCTATCTTGCGCATGGACTACTCAGTTTGTATATTTTGCTTATTTTTTTCATAGTTCCACATAACTTCTTCCTGTTTTCTCGATTGATCTGTGTTCAGTTTTTCAAGGCCTATCCACTGTGCCAACTTATAACTAAATCTGAGGGGGGTGCGATGGGAAGGTTCACTTGTGAGCATCTAATCCACTAAGTATGAAGAAAATCAAAGACAGCCAGTCGTTAAGGATCGCCTTGTAAGGAGGAAGATATTTCGTAGTGAATTCAGTCCACATACGCAGCTGTTAGATTACGTTAGGCAGAGATTCCGAAATCAGATACTGGATTGTAAGGCGTACCCAGGAGCAGATACAGACTCAGATCACAATATAGTAGTGATGAAGAGTAGGCTGAAGTTCAAGACATTAGTCAGGAAGAATCAATACGCAAAGAAGTGGAATACGGAAGTACTAAGGAATGATGAGATACGTTTGAACTTCTCTAACGCTACAGATACAGCAATAAGGAATAGCGCAGTAGGCAGTACAGTTGAAGAGGAATGGACATCTCTAAAAAGGGCCATCACAGAAGTTGGGAAGGAAAACAAAGGTACAAAGAAGGTAGCTGCGAAGAAACCATGGGTAACAGAAAAATACTTCAGTTGATTGATGAAAGGAGGAAGTACAAACATGTTCCGGGAAAATCAGGAATACAGAAATACAAGTCGCTGAGGAATGAAATAAATAGGAAGTGCAGGGAAGCTAATACGAAATGGCTGCAGGAAAAACGTGAAGACATCGAAAAAGATATGATTGTCGGAAGGACAGACTCAGCATACAGGAAAGTCAAAACAACCTTTGGTGACATTAAAAGCAACGGTGGTAACATTAAGAGTGCAACAGGAATTCCACTGTTACATGCAGAGGAGAGAGCAGATAGGTGGAAAGAATACATTGAAAGCCTCTATGAGGGTGAAGATTTGTCTGATGTGATAGAAGAAGAAACAGATTTAGAAGAGATAGGGGATCCAGTATTAGAATCGGAATTTAAAAGAGCTTTGGAGGACTTACGGTCAAAAAAGGCAGAAGGAATAGATAACATTCCATCAGAATTTCTAAAATCATTGGGGGAAGTGGCAACAAAACGACTATTCACATTGGTGTGTAGAATATATGAGTCTGGCGATATACCATCTGACTTTCTGAAAAGCATCATCCACACAATTCCGAAGACGGCAAGAGCTGACAAGTGCGAGAATTATCGCACAATCAGCTTAACAGCTCATGCATCGAAGCTGCTTTCAAGAATAATATACAGAAGAATGGAAAAGAAAATTGAGAATGCGCTAGGTGGCGATCAGTTTGGCTTTAGGAAAAGTAAAGGGACGAGAGAGGCAATTCTGACGTTACGGCTAATAATGGAAGCAAGGCTAAAGAAAAATCAAGACACTTTCATAGGATTTGTCGACCTAGAAAAAGCGTTCGACAATATAAAATAGTGCAAGCTGTTCGAGATTCTGAAAGAAGTAGGGGTAAGCTATAGGGAGAGACGAGTCATATACAATATGTACAATAACCAAGAGGGAATAATAAGAGTGGACGATCAAGAACGAAGTGCTCGTATTAAGAAGGGTGTAAGACAAGGCTGTAGCCTTTCGCCCCTACTCTTCAATCTGTACATCGAGGAAGCAATGATGGAAATAAAAGAAAGGTTCAGGAGTGGAATTAAAATACAAGCTGAAAGGACATCAATGATACGATTCGCTGATGACATTGCTATCCTGAGTGAAAGTGGAGAAGAATTAAATGATATGCTGAACGGAATGAACAGTCTAATGAGTACACAGTATGGTTTGAGAGTAAATCGGAGAAAGACGAAGGTAATGAGAAGTAGTAGAAATGAGAACAGCGAGAAACTTAACATCAGGATTGATGGTCACGAAGTCAGTGAAGTTAAGGAATTCTGCTACTTAGGCAGTAAAATAACCAATGACGGACGAAGCAAGGAGGACATCAAAAGCAGACTCGCTATGGCAAAAAAGGCATCTCTGGCCAAGAGAAGTCTACTAATATCAAATACCGGCCTTAATTTGAGGAAGAAATTTATGAGGATGTACGTCTGGAGTACAGCATTTTATGGTAGTGAAACATGGACTGTGGGAAAACCGGAACATAAGAGAATCGAAGCATTTGAGATGTGGTGCTATAGACGAATGTTGAAAATTAGGTGGACTGATAAGGTAAGGAATGAGGAGGTTCTACGCAGAATCGGAGGGGAAAGGAATATGTGGAAAACACTGATAAGGAGAAGGGACAGGATGTTAGGACATCTGCTAAGACATGAGGGAATGACTTCCATGGTACTAGAGGGAGCTGTAGAGGGCAAAAACTGTAGAGGAAGACAGAGATTGGAATACGTCAAGCAAATAATTGAGGACGTAGGTTGCAAGTGTTACTCTGAGATGAAGAGGTTAGCACAGGAAAGGAAAAAAAAAAAAACGCTTTCACTTCCGTTATCGGATACTCTGTCTCACGTGGCTTTTCGATGGCTACCTGTCGAACTGTCATGCTTTGCCTAGCGATGTCATGCGGGCGCTGTATGCAGGGGCATATGGTCAGTAGACTTTCCAGACCGTGGAGCAGCTACTAATCGGTCAAGTAGCTCCTCAGTTGACGTCATAAGGGTAGTGCACCTCGTACCAGTCTCCCACCAAGGAAAAATATTTGGCAGTACCAGGAATCGAACCCGGGTCCACCGAATGACAGACATCTTCACTGACCTCTTTTTTTTTTAATTTTGAAAGGGATGTTTGACGTAACAAGAGAGACGGAGGCGAGAGAGTGTGCCGGGACTTACCCCAGTTCACGGCTACTAGCGCCAAGCGGCACGACGTCGCATACAGGGCACTGCGCCGTAATCTAAGACTGAAATAAAAAATTAAAATAGCTTTTCTAGACTCTGTCGACATGTGATTCAGTATATTAATGTTAAAACCGTTAAACCTGAGGTCATTTGATGAATATGTTTCACTAAATACATTGTTTCAAGTAAAACACAAGCGGCGCTAAATAATGAAGTTAGAAAACCAAAACATGTTCATAATTTGCATATGTATGTCGCAATTAACTATTACAAGTTTCGGTTTGATCAGAACAATATTTTTCTTAAAATCGGTGTTTTTACGAAACACTGAAGGGGCTAAATATTAGATTCAGAAATATTAAAATTGGTATGAAGCTTCAGTTTGATAGAAAACCATTATCTACTTGACCTCATTAAGCTACCTCTAATAGTTTTCGAGTAATTTACCAAAAACTAAATTTGGGACAAAAACGTTCTTATTTGTTACAAAATTAAGTACAATTTATATTAATGATAGTTCTGGTTACAGCACCTGATTAGATCTATTAAGTAATAAAGATATTACAAGTTTCAAGACTTTGATGTAAAGAACAATAGTACAAGGGCTCTTAAAGAATAGTGGTTCTGGCGCTGCAGTTCGGAACCGCGGGACTGCTACGGTCGCAGGTTCGAATCCTGCCTCGGGCATGGGTGTGAGTGATGTCCTTAGGTTAGTTAGGTTTAATTAGTTCTAAGTTCTAGGGGACTGATGACCTAAGATGTTAAGTCCCATAGTGCTCAGAGCCATTTGAACCATTTCTCCCTATTTAGGTCCGTGTCAACAAAATATTTTCGCATTCGGAGGAGAAAGTTGCAGATTGGAATTTCATGAGAAGATTCCGTCGCAACGAAAAACGCCTTTCTTTTAATGATGTCCAGCCGAAATCCTGTCGGTATCATTTCTGTGAGACTCTCTCCCATATGTCCCAATAATACAAAACGTGCTGCCCTTCTTTGAACTTTTTAGATCGTCGGGCAAACAGCACATGACGGCAGATGTTTCGGTCGGCCGTCCGCTGCGCCCATATACAAATACGTCCTGAGAGGCAGTGACGGCACACACTTCGCACCAAGCTGTCACTCTGTCCGAGTCAGTCAGACGCCGGCTTTCACTCTGCCTCATATGACGTCACCACCAGGCTGCTTCTAAACGCAGGTTTTCGGTACTAATAGAAAATGAGGACTGTACACCACCCTTGATCGCTTAGATTTCACGGACGTGATTGTTCGTGTGCCGTCCTTAATGCTGACAAAACAGCGTAGCAAGTGGTAGGATTATTCCCCCCTTTTGTGGCGAGCAATTAACTTCAATGATTAGAGGTCAGGGCGAAAGACTATTTAATTGGAACTTTTTGTAGAGGTCCTCTGAACTACTCACAGTGCTGCGTAGAATAGGGACATTATTATTATTATTATTATTATTATTATTATCAAGAATATTACTGTGTTTGTGTGAACTTTCACTGGATACTTGAATCAGCATTCAAAACTTTTATTTATAATCATAGTTCCAGATTCCGCTGAGTAAATAGCTAGTAGAAACATTTCTTTCAGTGAGCACAAGAAGAATGTAGACTCTCATACTGGAAATTATGGTCAGCATGTTCTCCAACGCTTTCTGGCTGACCACAAATATAGGTTTCAGGCTCTTGTAAAAGACGACGAACAAAATCTAATTCAATAATAAAATAAACCCTCCACCCTACAAATGCAGACATCTTTCAGCTGAAAGTGTGCTGAAAATTCGTGTAATCCTGAAAAAATACTTCGCTCATTTATCAAATAGAAACGCTGAATAAGACGTACAAATAGATTTTAATGTAGTGGTTCACTTATTTGCTTTATGATATAGGGTAAAGCAAAAAGTGATATGCGATTGAAATCAGCTGTTATTTTATACGTGAACAGTTCCAGATCATGAAAATAATCCGTTTTGAAAAAATTGTATTGGTACCTTTGCCATTTATGAATGTCTAATATTAAACAGCACTGTCATTACAGATATTCCATTGATAGCAATGAAGTCTGCCGTAATTGATCTAAAGTATTGTAACTGAAAACAGTTAAGAACCATTGAAACTAGTCTGCTAGGCACAATAACAGAAAATGAATCTTTTTCTAATTTTACATGTTTTAGTTACAGAAATGGAACTATCCCATGGCTTCTTTTATACATTTTTCACAAACATATATGAATAACATTTATTGGGAGTTGGACAGTGGTCACGCGTATTGTATTCCCAGTGACTAGAGACTGGTTTATTTGCATCAGAAACAACATAGTAAGTTCTTTTCTGTGAGATTTAAAATTTTCCCGACGTACATATTGTTCCACAAAATTTCGGGCGAACTGCCGGATGTTTGCAGAGTCTTCTGGCCATCATCAGGTGATACTGGCGAAAACTCCCTGAGCTCTGGTGTTTCAGGCCCCTCCGGCACATGCGTGGTGGATTCACTTGTCGTTGCGCGCGCGCTACTGGAGCGCGTTCTGTTCTGCTGCGTCGCGCGCCCTCCGTGGTGAAAACTCGCCGCATCGATATCAATTGGATTGTCTTCCTGCGGTTCCATCACAGACCTACGCCGGCTACGGAGGACACGAAGGTTTTCGACAATTGGATTCCATACAAACATCCGGCACTTCACCCGAAATTTTGTGTAACAAGTTCTTTTCTTCTTATTATTGTATTCCTGGTACTGTCGACGAGAGGATATGTTTTGTTCACTGGAAATTTAAGCAACTGTAACATGAATATCATGCCATAGTCAATACATTTCTTCTACTACTAAAACGAAGCATTTTTGATGCTAAACAAATTTACAAAATGATGTTCAAGGCAAAATAATCACATCACAACAATCTTACATAAATAATATTTTTCATATGTGCAAGAATATTTTTACATAAATACAATCTCAAGGAAAGAACTTAATGCAGTGCATACAACTGTTACGTGGAGAAAAGACATTCCGAGTATACAAATAGATTTTTCTTTCTGTTGGAGGCTCAACAATTTTCAGGCAAATGTCAGCAAATTCGACAAACATACGTTCGATCATTGCTGCCAGAATTGCTTGTGAAGGATGTTTAAATTTATCAGTTGCTATTAACATCTCTTTCAATTCGTGGTATTTTAAAACATCTTTAAGTTCATCTGACTCCGGTAATGCTTGTAACTTCTCCAAAGCAACATCATCTTCCGATGTGGATTCAGAATTTTCTTCTGTTCAACTTACCAAATTAAGGCGGCGCTGTAACTGTATGTCTGTATGTTACAGGCTTACATGTTGTTAAAGATTTGTGATTCTTCCTGCAGTCAAGAGAACAATAAGAAATCAGACAATCCAGACACTTATATTTCGATTTTCCAAGCTCGCATACGTTGCAAACAATTGTCATATGTCAAGCCTTACACTTCACACCGCTCAGATGCCGATGAGGACAGTTTAAGATGTGCCCCGTAATCAGTATTTCCTCCTACTGTTACGGAGTCAAGTAAATTCGTAAAGGAATTGGCCTGGTTCATATGCTACGTCTCTGTCAGAACGCACAAAAAATTAGGTTTCGACCGGGTGCATCCGGAAGACCTTACATAAGATCTCTCGTCACTTTGCGACGCACTGCCACCACGTGACTGCGTACTCAAAACGTCATTTAGGTCATTCCGGAAATCCGCAATTTTGTGTGCAAAGAGCAGACACGAGGAGGAAGCAAGAGACACCTGTGCAGGATTGCCCAGCGCTCATATGTGTAGCGCCTTTGAATGCTGGGTTATTGCAGTGGCGCCTTTGGAGCCCTGGGCTGCGGCGCGCCTTCCCATTTACCACCTGCTTCCTGCTGGCTGCTGTAGGCAGGAAATAGCGCCCCGACAATGAGGCCGCCCACGCGCATGCAGATTTCTCGGCGGCGCCCCCCCCCCCTCCCCCTCCCGCACCCATTCCCCAATCCTCATGCCTCCTTTCGTTCCGCCGACTTCATTCAGCTTCCTTTCCTCTGCCGTTTATAAATATCGTTCCTCGCATTCTGCTCCAAATATCACGCTGCGTCTTGCGTCACAATTTCAACTAGAGGTCTTTCCAAATTAGGCCATTTCTGCCACAAAGAGAAGTTACGCTCTCGCATACACCAAGCAGGCCTTGATACTTTTATTTTATACTGTCATTATTCTTCGTTCGTCGTTTCTTTGCTGCATCAGTGCACACGCATTTAAAAAGACTGTGCGATCGTAAACTGGGTGACGTAAATTGTAGTCACAAGAGTATTCCTTTCTATTTTTTTATTTTTTCTTCGATGATTGTATTAGCGACAGGATCCGTCAATGCTGAGGAATCACATGCAATTCTAAATCGATCACGCGACTCTGGTGGTGGGCGTTATGATAAATTGTTTGTGAGTTGCTAGGGAAACCTAAACGATTTATGTCGGTAGTGAGTTGGGATGTCTGCTGTAGACGTTTCTTCGGGCGATTGACTCAATTGGAAGAATCTAATTCCACGCTTATGGAATGTAGAAAATTGTTTGAGTTTTTGAGGGAAATATGGACTAATACCGGATGACGAAAGGAGGCACGGTGTAGACTGCGGTGGGTCGAAGTCTACAAAAGTTCATAAAAAGAGTTCTGATAGTGAAAGAGCTTTACAAATTAACTGTGTAAACTGTGCTAAACGAACGACTATCAGGCAGAATACATGGTTTGGGTATTCCAAATTATCGATCCAGATCTGCATAATTCTTGTATCTTGCTGGGTTAGGGACCACACCCTGCAAGAAACAGCATCTAAAAACGACTTATCTACTAACACAGTGTGCGTCGATTTCGGGTTTTGCAGAGAAGTGTGTTAAGTAACAGTGACGAACGACAGTGCACCAATCAGCGGAGCAAATAAAGTTGCTGAAGTGGACGAGTTGCACATAGCAAGAAGAAAAACCCACGGAGGACGACCTTTAAAGAATGAAATCCAACATATTTGGGTATTCAGTGGTATAGAACGACAGACCCGGAAGTGCTTTGTGGTAAGAGTGTTCTCCGGAGGCAAGGGAACTCTAGTCGGTTTGATAAAGCACTTTATACTGCCTCATAAAAAAAGTGATTACAGACGGCTTTCAGTCCTACAAGACACTGAAAGTAGAAGGAATCAACAAGGAATTCGTGAATCATTCTGTAGAGTTCGTGTCTTCCGATGATCCCAGCGTGCACACGCAGAACGTCGAGCGGCTGTGGAAATGAGTGAAATCTTCCGTTACAAGAGAAGGGCGCCAAGAAAAAAGAAACCAACTCTACTTCTCTCAGTGTCTGTATTTCCGTAACATGCAGTTGCAAGGAAAAGTTGACGCATGTGACACTCTACCCATATTTTTGCATGACATTGTCAAGAGTCTACTCAGCTTACGTCGAAAATGGAATGCTTCCCGAAGCATACACATCAAGTGGACTTTATAATGACGACAACGTCGACGACGAGCAAAGTAAGTCGTTTCCTTTGTAATTACGAGTACTTTAGTCAACGCTCTTCTCTTGTCGTTGCTGTAGTGACCACTGTAAGTATGCTCATAACGCCACCACAACCGCGCGATTGATTTAGAATCCCACGTTCGATACCTATCGTTTGGAACCCGCGGCTTCGACAGACAAACGTTCTTCACCTTTTTGTTCAGGGGTCGCAAATTACTATCGCCACACTAGTATTAGGTTAATTCGAGCTTAACTAGCCTGTGAGGATAGCAATGATGTTTCGATGTGAATTAATTTTGACTATAATCTGATTCGCGATTTTATGAAAGTTGTGAAGTCGGACCAGAGATACAATATGTACAGTAATGGTGCCTCAGTATGGAGGTATTGTCCATAATTTTTGCTGCATGTAATGGCAATTAATTCAGAAGCTAGTAATTTTTGCCAATATTGAACTTTTCGTTGCAAAGGAGCCTTTTGTGCCAGGTCTGAACGATACTTCGCGCATGAAAACACTATGCAGGCGCCAGAGATGCGGTTCTGGCCCGTGGAAGAAGTCAGTGTTTGCCATCCTAACATCACATAGGAATTTGACCAAAACGACGTAAATGAGCATAGTCAGATTGGCCACGAAAGGTAGAAGTATCTGTGCCATTGGCAGTTTTCTTCGAAACCCGAGTTTGTAAAAAACATCCACAGCAAGAGCTATGTCTCATTAACATCGAAGATCTTCTGACGTCAAGACGCGTTATCGGTGGCAGCTACAGTCCGTCTCAAGACGACATAATCCTACTGTTTATGTGACGCGTTGACATAGTGTAACTGGGTGCCACTCGAAAAGAAATTGCCGTTCAGTCAGAGGAACACTTATTCATCATACTGCCCCCTACTTGCGACTGTCGGATCGCCCTGAATTACGATGGCAATTCGTAGTTACGATCGCATCGGTAGCACTGACGCCTCCATGCCGCCATTAAAGTATCCTGCCACGTTGTCCTGCCACGTGCCATCATTACACAGAATCTCTATGTCCCTGTTGCCCTCAATTACCTCCTTCAGTTCTTCGATTTTTAAGTGTCCTCTAATTACTTATGGCTGTGGATTTTCATGGCTGAACGGGCGTTGGTTACTGGATAAGTAACAACTGTGTCATGTGCAGACACTTTTGCAAAATATGTCGATGCCTTTTTTACCTCCTTCAGCCGTGTAAGCTTCATTAGTAATTGCACTCTATGTCAAAAACACGACGCACCACGCAGGAATTATCCGACTGGGACGGTAGGTGTGACGTACAGTTACATACAAACAAATAAATACTAGAATGAGATTTTCCCTCTGCAGCGGAGTGTGCGCTGATATGAAACTTCCTGGCAGATTAAAACTGTGTGCCCGACCGAGACTCGAACTCGGGACCTTTGCCTTTCGCGGGCAAGTGCTCTACCAACTGAGCTACCGAAGCACGACTCATGGCCGGTACTCACAGCTTTACTTCTGCCAGTATCTCGTCTCCTACCTTCCAAACTTTACAGAAGCTCTCCTGCGAACCTTGCAGAACTAGCACTCCTGAAAGAAAGGATACTGCGGAGACATGGCTTAGCCACAGCCTGGGGGATGTTTCCAGAATGAGATTTTCACTCTGCAGCAGAGTGTGCGCTGATATGAAACTTAAAGGCAAAGGTCCCGAGTTCGAGTGCTAGTTCTGCAAGGTTCGCAGGAGAGCTTCTGTGAAGTTTGGAAGGTAGGAGACGAGATACTGGCAGAAGTAAAGCTGTGAGTACCGGCCGTGAGTCGTGCTTCGGTAGCTCAGTTGGTAGAGCACTTGCCCGCGAAAGGCAAAGGTCCCGAGTTCGAGTCTCGGTCGGGCACACAGTTTTAATCTGCCAGGAAGTTTCAAATAAATACTATTTCAGATAAGGAGATGATTTATCCAAGAGAAATAGTTTCACAAATTGAACAGGTCAATAACGCATTAGTCCACCTCTAGACCTAAGCAAGCAGTTATTCGGCATGGCATTGATTTATAGAGTTGTTGTATGTCCTCCTGAGGGATATCGTGACGAATTCTGTTCAGTTGGTGCGTTAGATCGTTAATATTCCGAGGTGTCTGAAGAGCCCTGACCGTAATGCTCCGAACGTTGTCAGTTGAGGAGAGATCCGGCTATCTTAGTGGCCAAGATTGCGTTTGGCAAGCACGAACACGAGCAATAGAAACATTTGCCGTGTACTGGCAGGCATTACATCGTTGAAATGTAAGCCCAGGTTGGCTTGCCATGATGGGTAATAAAACGGGGTGTTAATATCTATAACGTATGGCTGTGCTGTAAGGGCGCCGCGGGTGGCAATCATAGGGATTCTGCTATGAAGACAAATGGCGCCCACAGACCGTCACGCCTGGTTCTCGAGCTCTATCGGTCGGCGAGGTCCCATATTTCTCATAGTAGAACTCTTCGGTTGCTATCCGCGGCTCAGTGGTACGTCGATGATGTTCTATACCCCGTTTTGATGCCCTTTATGGCAAGCCATTATGGACTTACATTTCAGCAACATAATGCGCGCCCTCACCCGCTGAGATTTTCTGCTGCTTGACGTCGTGCGTGCCAAACCCAGCCTTGGCTGTCAGTGTCTGCATCTACATCTACATCTACATCCATACTCCGCAAGCCACCTGACGGTGTGTGGCCGAGGGTACTCTGAGTATCGGTTCTCCCTTCTATTCCAGTCTCGTATTGTTCGTGGAAAGAAAGATTGTCGGTATGCCTCTGTGTGGGCTCTAATCTCTCTGATTTTATCCTCATGGTCTCTTGGCGAGATATACGTAGGATGAAGCAATATACTGCTGAATAGTCGGTGAATGTATGTTCTCGAAAGTTTGACAAAAGCCCGTAGCGAGCAACTGAGCGTCTCTCCTGCAGAGTCTTCCACTGGAGTTCATCTATCATCTCCGTAACGCTTTCGCGATTACTAAATGATCCTGTAACGAAGCGTGCTGCTCTCTGTTGGATCTTCTCTATCTCCTCTATCAACCCTATCTGGTACGGATCCCACACTGGTTAGCAATATTCAAACAGTGGACGAACAAGTGTACTGTAACCCACTTCCTTTGTTTTCGGATTGCATTTCCTGAGGATTCTTCAAATGAATCTCAGTCTGGCATCCGCCTTACCCACGATCAACTTTATATGATCATTCCATTTTAAATCACTCCTAATGCCTACTCCCAGATAATTCACGGAATTAACTGCTTCCAGTTGCTGATCACTATATTGTAGCTCCATGATAAAGGATATTTCTTTCTATGTCTTCGCAGCACATTACACTTGTCTACATTGAGATTCAATTGCCATTCCCTGCACAATGCGTCATTTCGTTGCAGATCCTCTTGCATTTCAGTACAATTTTCCATTGTTACAACCTCTCGATATACCACAGCATCATCCGCAAAAAGTCTCAGTGAACTTCAGATGTTATCCACAAGGTCATTTATGTATATTGTGAATATCAACGGTCCTACGACACTCCTCTGCGGCACACCTGAAATCACTCTTACTTCGGAAGACTTCTCTCCATTGAGAATGACATGCTGCATTCTGTTACCTAGGAACTCTTCAATCCAATCACACAATTGGTCTGATAGTCCATATGCTCTTACTTAGTTCATTAAACGACTGTGGGGAACTGTATCGAACGCCTTGCGGAAGTCAAGAAACACGGCATCTACGTGGGAACCCGTGTCTATGGCCCTCTGAGTCTCGTGGACGAATAGCACGAGCTGGGTTTCACACGATCGTCTTTTCCGAAACCCATGCTGATTCCTACAGAGTAGATTTGTAGTCTCCAGAAAAGTCATTATACTCGAACATAATACGTGTTCCAAAATTCTACAACTGATCGACGTTAGAGATATAGGTCTATATTTCTGCACATCTGTTCGACGTCCCTTCTTGAAAACGGGGATGACCTGTGCCCATTTTAATCTTTTGGAACGCTACGCTCTTCTAGAGACCTACAGTACACAGCTGCAAGAAGGGGGGCAAGTTCCTTCGCGTACTCTGTGTAAAATCGAACTGGTATCCCATCAGCTCCAGCGGCCTTTCCTCTTTTGAGCGATTTAGTGATTTTAATTGTTTTTCTATCCCTCTGTCATCTATTTCGATATCTACCATTTTGTCATCTGTACGAAAATCTAGAGAAGGAACTGCATTGCAGTCTCCCTCTGTGAAATAGCTTTGGAAAAAGACATTTAGTATTTCGGCCTTTAGTCTGTCATTCTCTGTTTCAGTACCATTTTGGTCACAGAGTGTCTGGACATTTTGTTTTGATCCACCTACCGCGCTGACATAAGACCAACATTTCTTAGGATTTTCTGCCAAGCCAGTACATATAACTTTACTTTCGAATTCATTGAACGTCTCTCGCATAGCCCTCCTCACACTACTTTTCGCGTCGCGTAATTTTTGTTTGTCTGCAAGGCTTTCGCTATGTTTACGTTTGCTGTGAAGTTCCCTTTGCTTCCGTAGGAGTTTTCTAGCTCGGTTGTTGTACCACGGTGGCTCTTTTCCATCTCTTACGATCTTGCCTGGCACATACTCATCTAATGCATATTGTACGATAGTTTTGAACTTTGTCCACCGATCCTCAACACTATTTGTACTTGAGACAAAGCTTTTGTGTTGAGCCGTCAAGTACTTTGAAATACGCTTTCTGTCACTTTTGCTAAACCCATAAATCTTCCTACCTTTCTTAATATTTCTATTTACGGCTGGAATCATCGATGCAGTAACCGCTTTATGATCGCTGATTCCCTGTTCTGCATTAACTGTTTCAAATAGTTCGTGTCTGTTTGTCACCAGAAGGTCTAATATGTTATCGCCACGAGTCGGTTCTCTGTTTGACTGCTGAAGGTAGTTTTCACATAAAGCCCTTAAAAAAAATTTCACTGGATTCTTTGTCCCTGCCACCGTTATAAACGTTTGAGTCTTCCAATCTATATCTGGCAAATTAAAATCTCCACCCAGAACTATAACATGGTCGCCGGCCGGAGTGGCCGAGCGGTTCTAGGCGGTACAGTCTGGAACCGCGCGACCGCTACGGTCGCAAGTTCGAATCCTGCTTCGGGCATGGATGTGTGTGATGTCCTTAGGTTAGTTAGGTTTAAGTAGTTCTAAGTTCTAGGGGACTGATGACCTCAGAAGCTTATGAGGAGCTGCTTGACCATTGTATCTTAATCTCTTTGACTCCCTATGCACATTAACGGCGCAACGTACGAGGGCGGGGTGAAAAGTTACGACTACGAATTTTTATTCTGTTCTTAATATCTGTTAATGTATTATACGTCAAACATATTACGTTTTGGACTTTCCCGCTTGCAACCCTCTGCCGTTAGAGGGCTCCGAATTGTACTGTATAACATAGCGGTGTGTAAGGTAACTATGTCGGTGGATGAGAAATAGCGTGCTGCAATTGAGTTTGTAACCGCAGAAGAGTTCGTCCACCCATGGAGCACCCTCTCCCTCAGCATGACAATTCTAGATCACGCACGAGTGACATATGAAACAACCAGGCGTCTTCGGTTCACTGTCACTGATCATACTCTGTACAGTGCCTACTTGGCTCCATCCGATTTTCACTTGTATCCATAACTCAAACAACACCTTCGAGGACTTTGCTTTAATAGCGATGAAACGGTGCAAGTAGAGGTGAAGTTGTGGCTCTGTCAACAAAGCCAAACATTCTACAGTCACGGTGTCATGAAACTGGCCTCTCGTTGTGACAAATGTGTTCATCGACAGGGTTACTGCTTTGAGAAGTAGATATGTAAACATGAGAATAAAATTTTATTAGAGTGTTAATAAAGTTTCTTTTGTTTAAAAAGCTTCAAGAGCCTCCACATAAGAAATTAGGAGGCATTACTTATCAGCACACTCTCGTATGTTTTGAGTCCGCCCCCTTCCACACTTCTTAAAAACAGCAGACCACACGCAGACACTAAAAAAGGCTTTTACAGCAAGCATTCCTTTGCCTGCAAAATTCGGTGTTCTCTTATCTCTATTTTGTCAATGTGCTTTGAGTCCACGTCCTTTCCGCACTGCTGAACGGCAGAAAGACTCCTCGCAGGGCGCCATGAATTTTTACTCTCCTGACAGCGATTAGCTACTAGTTGAAACGCCCTGGGGAATCACTCGGCCTCAGGCAAGTGCCTTCCTCACACAACCATTGCCTGTGAGTCGTACGTCCTCCAGGCGCAGTCCAAATACGTTACAAACTAAACTTGTAATACTGTCAAAGACGCATTGCAGACGTGTTATCTTGCATTGTCCAGCACGAAATAACCGCACATCTCCTGTTAGTTGTTATTTCTTTGATATACGGTTGTACGAGTAGTATACAATATCCGAAGAAAGTATTTTGGCACCTCAACACGTCACGAAAAGGCGGACGCGAAGCAGCACTGGTCCCAGAGGAGAGGTCATAGACTTCGAACACGGAGTAGTCGTGGCATGTCACCTGAGCAAGAAGCCATCAGGTACAGCGAAACCCTCCCAGAGCTGCCCAAGTGGACGACTGGTGATGTGATTGTGAAGTGGAAACACGAATAAACAACGATGGCTAAACCAATCCCAAGCAGACCTGATTTACTGAACAACGGACAGGGACTTTCCAGCACTGCAGACGACGTACTTTTTTTATGGGATGAAATCAGCGGAAGGAATCACTTGTGAATTCCAAGGTGCTACATGCAATCCAGCTAGCGCCGTTAATGTGCATAGGGAGTCAAAGAGATTAAGATACAATGGTCAAGCAGCTCCTCATAAGCCGCACATTTCTGTCATGCCAAGCGACGCTTGAAGTAGTGTAGAGAGCGATGCACTGAACAGTGGTTGACTCTCAACGAGTGATTTGGACTGATGAATGGCGCTATAACGTGTGGCATTCTGATGAAAAGAATTGGATATCTACATCTGCTGGGTGCTTATAGTTAAACTGACGGTGTTCCAAGTGCTGCAGTGCGGGCTTATACGTCACAGGACGCTGAAACATCGTAGGTTCGTTCATTAAGCAGTGCGGTCGCGGAGTATTGTGAAGAAGATAATAGTTCCACTTTCTGTCAACAGCAGAAAATATGGATCTGTAAGAAGTCATCATGTGAAATATTTCCTGTTTTGACGTCAGTATGCTGCTTGTCGCGTGGCGACGCATACTGATTTCTTTTGTGAAGTGACTGTTGGTATAAAAAGGGTTAAAAGCGTAGAATTTTTCATAATAAACTCAATGGCTACTGAGAAGAAAGACCGCGCACTGCTTGTAATGGTGTTATAGCAGAACGGCAGTAATAGCAGCGTTGCATTGTCGGTTGACACTGTTGCGAAGAGGCTCCATATCAATAGATGGAGTAAAGAATATTGTCGTGGACGAATTTGTACACAAAGGTAAGGGAAGGTGGGCTACAAAGTGGTGTGACAACTTTCGTCGTAGGAAAATTGGATAGGAGCTGAAATGATTAGCGAAGAAGATACCACAACAAACAGAACATTTACTTAACTTGTCTTTCTCTAAGCGAACGAGGACTCAATACAAATATTGCAGCAAGAAACAGAATCCAGGTATCACAATGTCCACAAGGAAAGTTTCTCTATACTAAATCATGAACGCTTAAGGCGGAGCCGCGACCAGGCGGTGTCCGTGATGCGAAGTTGCTTCGAGCACAAATTGGGCTGAGCCACTGCCGCCGGCCATCTTGCACTGCAGTGTGAGAGGAAGCTCGACGTACAGAGCTGCCAGAGTTGTGGGTCAGCGGGTGCACACAGCTGGGTTCTCCAGATACTGTGCGACCTTTATTGGCGTAAGAAAGAAAATTAAAATTCCATTTCTACAACGGCCCCTGGGGTGGTATCGATACGTAATGCCACATCCCCCCCCCCCCAAACCTGCGCACCATTGTCATACAGAAGATGGAACGACGAGGGTTGGGAGGGCTGCTTGCAGGTGGCAATGAGGAGACGGGAGTCGAAACTCATGCCGAGCTCCTGGCCACGCCCAGGTATACGCCCTGAGCCCATCTGCGAAAACCAGCCGGAAAACCAGGCAGAGGGAATGCACCCACATCCGGAGATGTAGCAGCAAATGAAGACGAAGCATCTTGACGGCTGCAGAGGGACTCGAGGCAGCACGTGGGACAGCCATCGGTAAGAGGGGTCCATCTCCAGATGATGGTGGTTGTCGAGACGGCGATGATAACCAAAGGGCGTCGACTTCCATTGGTTCTGGCACTGGTGCCTACGGCGCAACCCCCACAGGAGCCGCATGCAGCGAGGGCTGCGGCGTCCAGGCAGGAAGGAATCTGAAGGCACAAAGCCCGCGGCAGGATCAGGCAATTCTCAAGGATGAATCTGATTCTGCGGGGCGTTGCCGCAATCCTCTTGGTCCCTGCAGGTGAAACATAGAATTTGCAATACGTTGTACAATGGTGCCTCACTCCCACTGTCTCCGTCCACCATACAATCTGTTAAAGACCGAACCGTTGGTTTGTTACTTTGCCTGTCTGGGGAGGGTGGACGCAGACCGCCGTGGCAGGTGCAGTCACTGTAGCAGGGTGCGATGGCGCCATCCATGTAACAGCTCCATCAGCGATGCTACATATAACAGCTCCATCAGCGATGGTCCATAGCATGGCTGGGAGCAGTAGGAAGACAAGAAGTGCGGCAGAGCTTGATTCTATATGTTGAAAGCATACATCTGTTTTTTTTAGTGTTTCTACAAAGCGTTCAGCTTTGCTGTTGGATTGTGAGTCTAACGGTGCACTCATGAGGTGGAAGATGCCGAAGGTGGTGCAAAACTGTTCAGTCTGAGGTCCGTTGTCAGTCAGAATCACTTCAGACAACACCTCTAGGTAAAAGATCGGCAACAAGGCCAGGAATGGGGAACGAGCCATAGTAGAGTGCGTAGGAACCACGGGGGGAAATTTTCTGTAAGAGTCGACAACGATTCGCCAACGTTTATTCCAGGAAGGACCCACAAAATCATTGTCATTGTTGCGAAAGTGCTTCAGGTTTGGGCCAGTCCAAGAACAGCTGAGGCAGAGCCGACAGATGTGTAGCACAGGCTTGGCACTGAGAAGTTTGCGCATCCAGACCGCAAGAAGTGGATTACGTCGCCCCACCTGCTTAGTGCGAACAATCCTTAGTGACTGTGGTGCAGCAAACGAATCATGACAGCCTGGAGAGCCAGGGGAACCACAACACATCATTGGTGCAAAGCAAAATGACAGAGATTCCTTTTCAAAAAAAAAAAAAAAAAAAAAAAAATGTCCGGGTTCCCGGGTTCGATTCCCGGCGGGGTCAGGGATTTTCTCTGCCTCGTGATGGCTGGGTGTTGTGTGCTGTCCTTAGGTTAGTTAGGTTTAAGTAGTTCTAAGTTCTAGGGGACTTATGACCACAGCAGTTGAGTCCCATAGTACTCAGAGCCATTTGAACCAAAAAAAATGGTTCAAATGGCTCTGAGCACTATGGGACTCAACATCTTAGGTCATAAGTCCCCTAGAACTTAGAACTACTTAAACCTAACTAACCTAAGGACATCACACACACCCATGCCCGAGGCAGGATTCGAACCTGCGACCGGAGCAGTCCCGCGGTTCCGGACTGCAGCGCCAGAACCGCACGGCCACCGCGGCCGGCATTCCTTTTCAAATTGTGAATAATTACACAGAGCTTTGTTCGACAACTTCGATGCAAAAGTAATCGATCTGTCGACAGAACAAAATTTATGCCATAACAGTGCACTGATACCATAAGAGGAAGCATCCACAGCCAAGATCACAGGTTTGGCTGGATCAGAATGAACAAGGCATCGATCAGTGAGCAAAGCATCTTTCAAAATATGGCAAACAGACTGACACTCTTACGACAGCGTTAGGAAGACATCGGATTTAAGGTCACAGATAGGAAGCAAATATGACTGCAGTGCGTGAGTACTATCTATTAATGACAAGTCCTAAGTATTCTAGTTCAATATGAGAAAAACACATTTGTCTGTGTTACATTTGAGACCAACTGCAGACAACACTTGAAACAGAGTGGAAGATTGCTAATGTGTTCTTCAGAAGTGCGACCTAAGACGACAATGTAATCTAAATAATTCGAGCAAGATGGAACTTTGGCAGTCAGCTGCTCCAGAAAGCGCTGAAATTGGCGGACGCGGAATCACTGTCAAATGGCAATGAGAATAATTTGAAAGAGACTCAGATGGGTATCAATGACAAAGGCTAGCTGTCTGCTGCGCTTTCGCAGGTATCCCGATAATCAAGAATCTACAAAATCTTTTCCAAGGAAGAGTGTGTGTATTTAAGAATATGTTCCCCAGTCCGAGAGTCAGCTACACTGTGCGTGATGCTATTACGAATCATTGTATCACTGTAGTATTTGTCACAGTCACACTTGGATCTACACTGTCTGGTAAGGCCTTGCAATTCAGTCACCCACTGACAGTGTGTCCGTTATTATTGGTTACGCAACCTAATAACCCTGTCCTCATAATTCCTCGTAAGTGCCTGCAACAAAGTCCGCCTAGTCTACCAACTCAGGGCATGGCGTGGAAAACTGTTTGGTGCATAACCGATACACTCTTGCTCCCACTGTGGCCAAGAAACAACAGTGTTTGTCAGTACGCGGTATGTCGTCTAACGCGCTGCTTCCCGAGAGGGAAGGCCTGCCGATACCCGGCACGAATCCGCCCGGCGGTGTGCCGGCCAGCCTGTGGATGGCTTTTAAGGCGGTTTGCCATGTGCCTCGGCAAATGCGCGCTGGTTCGCTGGTCCGCCTCAGTTGCATCGCGTTGGCGGTCGCTGCGCAAACACTGTCTCCACGTACGCGTACACCATAATTATTCTACCACGCACATATTTGGGGCTACACTTGTCTGGTATAAGACGGTCCCGCGGGGGGTCCACTGTGGGCCGAACCACACAATAACCCTGGGTTCGGTGTCTGACCACGGTGGGGTGGGCGGACTACTGTGGCCTGTTGTGGGGTTGTGAACAACTGATGGCGGCGGCGGGTCGAAGCCTCCCCGTCTTTTCTAGGTCCCCAGTTCCATACATACATACATACATACATCCATACCCGGTATGTGATGCGCTGCGATGTGTGTGTTGAACTGCACTCTCTCCATTCTTCCTTCGCCTCGTCAAACTCACGAAATGGCGGCACATAAGCAGCGGTGGCGCTGCCGTTAGGTCCGGTGTGCTGTGCGAAGTCCTCTGCACCATCATGAAGTGATTCGTCTTTTCAAGTAGTTACTCTACGTTTTGACTCTGAAACTGAATAAACTGCGTCAGATCAACCGCAGCCGATTTCAGTTTACCAGCCATAGTAAGTAACACACAAGAGAAGAAGACAGTTAAGCAAATTAAGCAACATGCGAATAACGAAACGCAAAAATAGCACAGAGAATGCAAAAAAGGGTGCAAATGTAGCGCCCGCCCCCCCCCCCCCCCCCCCCCCCGCAGGATGTTCGAGTTCTCCATCGGGCATGGGTGTTTATGTTGTTATTAGCACAAGTTAGTTTAAGTAGTGTGTAGGTATAGGGACTGATGACCTCAGCAGTTTGGTCTCTTAAGAATTCACAGACATTTGAAGATGTTGTAAATGTAGAGAGTAGAGTAGAGTAGAAATTACTAGCGAAGAAGTTAACACAACAGACAGAAGATTTAACTGCACTTCTCATAATGAACGAAGACCAGATACAAATATTGCAGCAAGAAATGAAGGCCGGCTATCACAATGTCCACAAGGAAAAGGCTCTCTGTACTAAAGCATGAACGACGAATACAGAGCCGCGACCAGGCGGCATCTGTGGTACAAAGTGGCACGAGTGGGGCTGAGCCGCTTGTATTGCGAGGACAGAAGGCGCTCAAAGCACAGAGCTGCTGCAAGTGTGGCGCAGCGGGCACGCACTATTGGGTCCGCCAGATCTCGCGTGACCGCTTTCGGCGTCAGGCGGAAACTTACAATTCCGTTGCTATGACACCTGTATGTTGGTATTAATACATGATACCACAAACATGATCAAGAAATTTGAAAAAAAGTTGAATTACATGGTGCGGCAGGGAGAGGGAGGCAGCCAGTTGTTGATGAAGTTTCTTTGCTATAGCCGACCGTGCATCTCAAGCCTCAACTCCTGCAACCAGTGCTCGATGTGTGTTACGCAATTGTCTCTTCCCTGGTCAACAGTTCAAAAGATTTCACTGCGAATTTTACACTGGTGCCCCAACTAGAGTTAGAATGTGCACCAAATGAAGTCCCAAGATAGGCTACAATACCGAGACATTTCTCTTCATTTTTTGGCATGCATCGAAATGGATGATATGTGGCCAATGAACATTCTTTGGATGGACGAGGCATATTTTACTCTGCACAATGCAGTGGAGGCCAAGAACTGTTGCATATAGGGTTCTGCTCCTCCACATGTCGTACAGGGACACCCACTGCACTCAGCTTATGTCACTGTGTGGTGTGGATCCACAAACTCCTTCATTCTCGTTCCGGTTTTCTTTAGGGTGGGCCTGTTAGGTGTACAGTGGCTTCTGCCCGTTATAAATACCTCTGTGTGCAACACTTGATTTTAGCTTTGCAAGAACGCGTGTTCCCCCCCTTCCCCCTCCCCTGTCATTATTTTCAAGCAGTATGTGGTGACACCACATGTCGCTTGCCTGGTGACGGATTTGTTTCGAGAAACCTCTAAAGAATTGCAGGATGTTTGTTCTTCCAGATCCCCTGACCTAAAACCATGCGACTTCTGGTTGTGGAGGAGGATATTCGTGTTTAACGTCCCGTCGACAACGAGGTCATTAGAGACGGAGCACAAGCTCGGATTAAGGAAGGATGGGGAAGGAAGTCGGCCATGCCCTTTCAAAGGAACCATCCCGGAATTTGCCTGGAGTGATCTAGGGAAATCATGGAAAACCTAAATCAGGATGGCCGGACGCGGGATTGAACCGTCGTCCTCCCGAATGCGAGTCCAGTGTGCTAACCACTGCGCCACCTCGCTCGGTCTTCTGGTTGTGGGGATATCTGAAAGATCGTGTCTATTAGGGATGTGCCCGAACTCTTCCTGATCTGAAGAATAACATATGATGACATATCGCTCTGATTACACCAGATATGCTGCGAGTATCTGTCGACCATACTGTGTTACGAATGCAGCATGTTGCTGAGTTGGAAGACCATACTCAACACATGTCCTAACTTGCGACCATATCGTAATAAACGTGGCAGAACCACCGTTATCACATGTCTGATCGTTCCTCCCCTGTTCCTGCACCCACACCTCATTCTGACTGCTTACAGCGCCATGTTTTCACCTGCAGCAGAAAGTGGAACTATTACTTTTTTCGGCATACTCCGCGAGCGCACCTACAATGTTTCAGCGCCCTACAATGTACATAGCCCGCAGTGAAGCACTCAGAATACCTCAGTTTAATCATAATAAGCCAGTACATGATTACTCTGCAATCATCACTTAAGTGCCAGGAAGAGGGTTCGCTGAACCATCTTCAGACTTTTTTCTACCATTAAATCAATTTGTGCGAGCTCTTATTTTAATACGATGATTATTTCGCCATATGTATATGAAATCAACAAAATATTTTTGCATTCGCAGGAGAACTTTGGTGATAGAAATTTTGTGAAAGGTTTTTCTCTGTCCTATCTTGTATGTAGAACAGAGTATATGATCATCACTCCCACTGGCTGTAGCACAGAAACCGGCGGAAAGAACAGACGGTTCTTGAAATTAATGACAAAGGAGTTCACGAAGACAAGACCAGAACGTAGCAAAGTCGTCTTAAGCATATAAAACGGTCCAGGGAGCAATCCAGAACACAGACGTAAATCACGGAAAGTCAAGACTATATTATTCAAGGGCGAATAACTAAAGGCGACAGTGACCAGAGACAGACTGACTAGTAAAAGCTGGTCCGCGGAACTTAATGACACAAACACACACGTCAGACGGCGGCGCCAGCTTATGTGGCGTCTCCTGTGGGCTCGAGCTGCTGCCGTCGTACTGTGGCGTGTTCAACCTATTGATACTCGGACTACGCGGGGAATACGAATCACCGTCGGATACTAGACATCATGTCGTCGTAACATTATCTATGTGATCGCTCCAGTTTCGCAATAGTAATTCCCGTATTCAGTTGATTTTGAGCTTTTATACACTGAAGAGCCAAATAAAATGGTACAACTGCCTAATATCGTGTAGGGCCCCCGCGAGCATGCACAAATGCCGCAACGCCACGTGACATGGACACGACTAATGTCTGAAGTATTGCTGGAGGGAACTGACACCATGAATCCCGCAGGGCTGCCCATAAATCCGTAATAGTACGAGGGGGTGGAGATCTCTTCTGAACAGGACGTTGCAAGGCATCCCAGATATGCTCAACAGCGTTCATGTCGGGAGACTTCGATGGCTAGCAGGTGTTAAAACTCAGAAGATTGTACCTGGAGTCACTGTGTGGCATTTCTGGACGTGTGGGGTGTCCCATTGCCCTGCTGGAATTGCCCAAGTTCGTCGGAATGCACAATTGGACATGAATGGATGCAGGTGATCAGATAGGATCCTTACGTATGTCTCACCTGTCCGAGTCGTATCTGGACGTATCAGGGGTCCAATATCACTCCGACTGCACACTCCCCACACCATTACAAAGCCTCCACCAGTTTGAACAGTCCCTTGCTGCCATTCAGGGCCTGTGGATTCATGAGGTTGTCTGCATACCCCTACACGTCCATTCGCTAGATACAATTTGAAACGAGACTCGTCCGACCAGGCAACATGTTTCCTGTCATCAACAGTCCAATGTCGGTGTTAACGGCCCCGGAAGGCGTAAAGCTTTATGTCGTGCAGTCATCAAGGGTACACAGTGGGCCTTCGGCTCCGAAAACCCATTTCGATGATATTTCGTTGAATCATTCGCACGCTAACACTTGTTGATGGCCCAGCATAGAAATCTGCAGCAATTTGCGGAAGGGTTGCACTTCTGTCACATTGAACGGTTCTTTTCTTTTACCAGCCGCAGCGATGTCGTATATTTGACATTTTACCGGATTCCTAATATTCACGGTACTCGTCAAATGGCGATACGGGAAAATCCCCACTTCATCGCTACCTCGGAAATGCTGTCTCTCATCGCTCGTGCGTCGACTATAACACCACGTTGAAATGCACTTAATCTTGATAACCTGCCATCGTAGCAACAGTAACCGATCTGACAACTGTGAGAGACACTTGTTGTCTTATACAGGGTGTTACAAAAAGATACGGCCAAACTTTCAGGAAACATTCCTCTCACATAAAGAAAGAAAATATGTTATGTGGACATGCGTCCGGAAACGCTTACTTTCCATGTTAGAGCTCATTTTATTACTTCTCTTCAAATCACATTAATCACGGAATGGAAACACACAGAAACAGAACGTACCAGCGTGACTTCAAACACTTTGTTACAGGAAATGTTCAAAATATCCTCCGTTAGCGAGTATACATGCATCCACCCTCCGTCGCATGGAATCCCTGATGCGCTGATGCAGCCCTGGAGAATGGCGTATTGTATCACAGCCGTCCACAATACGAGCACGAAGAGTCTTTACATTTGGTACCGGGGTTGCGTAGACAAGAGCTTTCAAATGCCCCTATAAATGAAAGTCAAGAGGGTTGAGGTCAAGAGAGCGTGGAGGCCATGGAATTGGTCCCCCTCTACCAATCCATCGGTCACCGAATCTGTTTGAAAATGTTCTGTAAAATTATTGCCACATGGTAATTGTATCTTAAATATGTCACCAATAACTTTCAGTTGCTACTTTTCGGATTTAGATGCCTTCCTTCAACGCGTTGGCCGGCCGGAGTGGCCGTGCGGTTCTGGGCGCTACAGTCTGGAGCCGAGCGACCGCTACGGTCGCAGGTTCGAATCCTGCCTCGGGCATGGATGTGTGTGATGTCCTTAGGTTAGTTAGGTTTAATTAGTTCTAAGTTCTAGGTGACTGATGACCTCAGAAGTTAAGTCGCATAGTGCTCAGAGCCATTTGAACCATTTTTTTTCAACGCGTTGTTTTCAAATATTCTTACGAACAGAATTAAATTGATATGGACATTGGAGTCTTCAGGCAAGATATGATAGGTAGCCAACACGTCATATAATTTTTTTCAGGTTCTCTATATGTGGTGCAACCTCTTATCTATTCCCATTTCCCTTGTATCAGCATTCTCATTATTCTTGGTGTAATAATTCAAATAATTCTTTTTTATTTTATTTTATGTACTTAGCTGTCTACCCTTCCCAAGTTAATGCCCTTAGCTCTATTACACTCAGCAATTTTCAATATAACTGTATAAAAGTCAATGACAACACAAAAGACGGCACAGTCGACTTGTATTATTGCAAATATTATATAAAATTACAGCTTTCCACGGGAATAAAACAAAAAAATTTAACAAGAAGAGGGGTGTACGCGCAAACGGCTGTACACGCAACTTTCCAAACTTATCAGTTTTATAAGCGCATCATTTTGGCTTTGTGCTGCATGTTTTTTCTGCTTTCTTCGTCTTTTGGAACGTGTTCCTTACACTGACTGATTTACGAAACTAACTTTTACATATGCTCCCCTGACACTAATGTTACATTTCCGCCTTTTCGGCTTACTTTTTTGTGGTACTACCTTGTTCTGATAGTGAATTCATATTTCTTCTTCCGTACATACGTTGATATGACACAAGAGGTTACAAAATTGCACAAAACACAAATGGAACCGCTGCTCCGACCAACTGCATTCACTAGTCAGCAACAGCGTATTTCTAAATTGCAGCTGTCGCTGAACTAAACTAATTGCTCGTTGTTGTCAACATACCTTTCGAAAAGATGTGTTCACAGGAACTAACATACGGCTTAGCTACCACCGCTGTATTAATTTTCAGCGGCGATGCCGCTTCATAGCCAGACTAATATTACAGCCCTCAAGAGATGCAGTCCACTCTCACAGGTCTTCGAGATGTAATTTGACGATTCAGTCACTTTTTACTCCACTATCACACTGCTGGAAAGGCCTCATCCAGTCTGGCAACTGTAGTCCCTATAGTGTTAATGGCAATATTAAAGAGAACACTGAAGTATACACCCGAAAGTTGCAGAAGTAAGCTTTCAAGGTCGCCACATAAGCGATCCGCAGACAGACAGACAAATCGCTCTTGAAAACTGTGACATCATACATGAATCGTTCTGTTAGAAGGACTCCACTTCGCCATCATGTACCTTCCGTTTTATTTTACTGATTTCCTACCCCTGTTCTATCCGTGACTTCTTTGCAATCTAGCGTTGGTTGTTGACACGCTCTTGAACAATTAGTGTGATGTGAATCGTAATACGTGGCATTTATCCAAGGGTGTTTTTCCACCGCTACAGGATGTTCAGTGGTTCTTTTTTCAGTGGTTCTTTTTATTACTTATTATGATAGAATGTAGTATGGTGTAAACAGAACGTCATAAATTTGTAACCCACATCGATATGGTTATAACATATCATCTGCAACACTAGAATGCGTTTTATTAAGAACTTTCAAAATTTTTCACTGGTTTTTTCGCTGAAAAATCGTAATATTCATCATTTTGGTTGTAGGATATATTAGTGCTCCTATTTCTTATAATTTGTATCTATCATTTGATGGATACAAGTCGAGACACGGTGAAGTAATCTCACCAGGGAAAAAATTGCCACCTGAGTAATCACGAACAGAAAATGGTTCAACCTTTGGAGATGGAGTGGCGATCCGGGCACTCGCTCAACTGCGCGCGCGCACTGCCTCTGAGTGAGCGTAAGGCAGCAGCGATCAGTGAGACACTTATGTTTCAAGCAAACATGCACGTAAACATGGGTGAATGTAAGGACGTGAGAAAGTGGCAACAAGAGCAATCTTGTTTGACTGTTCTCGTGGTCGGACTATGTTTGAAGTTACTGGATTTGTTGGTATGTAGTGGCGGACTGTTAAGCGTATCTACGACGTGCATTCAAGTTCTAAGGCCTCCGATTTTTTTTCTCCGGACTGGAAAGAGATAGAAACATGCGCATTGTTTTAAAATGAGGCCGCGCTCATTGTCAATACGTCACAGAGATGGCAGCACCGTACGGCAGATGGAATTTTACCGCCAGCGCCGAGAATGAGAACTGTTTTAAATACTTAAAATGGCGACGTTTTCCTTACTTGAACAGCGTGCAATCATTCGTTTTCTGAATTTGCGTGGTGTGAAACCAATTGAAATTCATCGACGGTTGAAGGAGACATGTGGTGATGGAGTTATGGATGTGTCGAAAGTGCGTTCGTGGGTGCGACAGTTTAATGAAGGCAGAACATCGTGTGACAACAAACCGAAACAACCTCGGGCTCGCACAAGCCGGTCTGACGACATGATCGAGAAAGTGGAGAGAATTGTTTTGGGGGATCGCCGAATGACTGTTGAACTGATCGCCTCCAGAGTTGGCATTTTTGTGGGTTCTGTGCACACAATCCTGCATGACGACCTGAAAATGCGAAAAGTGTCATCCAGGTGAGTGCCACGAATGCTGACGGACGACCACATGGCTGCCCGTGTGGCATGTTGCCAAGCAATGTTGACGCGCAACGACAGCATGAATGGGACTTTCATTTCGTCGGTTGTGACGATGGATGAGACGTGGATGCCATTTTTCAATCCAGAAACAAAGCGCCAGTCAGCTCAATGGAAGCACACAGAGTCACCGCCACCAAAAAAATTTCGGATAACCACCAGTGCTGAAAAAATGATGGTGTCCATGTTCTGGGACAGCGAGGGCGTAATCCTTACCCATTGCGTTCCAAAGAGCACTACGGTAAAATGTGCATCCTACGAAAATGTTTTGAAGAACAAATTCCTTCCTGCACTGCAACAAAAACGTCCGGGAAGGGCTGCGCGTGTGCTGTTTCATCAAGACAACGCACCCGCACATCGAGCTAACGTTACGCAACAGTTTTTTCGTGATAACAACTTTGAAGTGATTCCTCATGCTCCCTACTCACCTGACCTGGCTCCTAGTGACTTTTGGCTTTTTCCAACAATGAAAGACACTCTCCGTGGCCGCACATTCACCAGCCGTACTGCTATTGCCTCAGCGATTTTCCAGTGGTCAAAACAAACTCCTAAAGAAGCCTTCGCCGCTGCCATGGAATCATGGCGTCAGCGTTGTGAAAAATGTGTACGTCTGCAGGGCGATTACGTCGAGAAGTAACGCCAGTTTCATCGATTGCGGGTGAGTAGTTAATTAGAAAAAAAATCGGAGGCCTTAGAACTTGAATGCACCTCGTACTAGCAGTCGTGTAACTTTAAACACGAAACACGACGTCAGAATTATTGTCAGAAAAATATCCTGACTGAGAGGGACTGGAGACGCGTTTCACGACTTGTAAATCAAATTGCTTCAGACAGTGAATGAAGATCCACCCCAATTTCTTAGCGAGAGAAAATTGCGACGGAGACTGCATGCGATGAACAGTTGAAAGCGATCACCTTACAGGAGGCTATTGCTCACACAGGCACATAAAGACGGTAGCAAAGTTCATCGTGCTGGAAGAATATGTGACCAATTTTCTGAACACTCTCCTACTCTATTACTGCAAAATCACCTGACTTGGACCCCATAGAACATTTGTGGGGCATGTTGGAACAGCGGTAAAAACGCCGATATCAGCATCCCCACAGTTTGGTTGAATTATATGATCAAGTCCTCGGCGAGTGGCTTAACCTGGAATTGCACAATTCTGGACTCAACTTTCTAACAGAATGCAGTCTGTTATCAAGTCCAGGGTGAAATACACGGTACTAAATGATGCTTGTAATGATTTCTCTAGGGATGACCAATTTTTTGTTCAGTGAGCTTTACTTTTTCACCACTACATGGCCACCAACCGGCACAGCAAAGACTTGTGTCTAGAAAGAGCTTCCTTCACAGTAGTGAACCACTCGCTGACACTCCACATCAACACCGGGAGAAGAGATGGTAGGTCAGATGCCAGTATCTGGAGGAGTGGCTGATCCCGCAAGAAGTTCTTCCCCCAGGCCACACAGAGAAATTGTCCACATGGAAATCACTCAACCGCCTGCGTTCTTCTGTCACAAGATCCAAGAGTAATCTGGAGAGGTGGGGCTTCCAGGTGGACTCTCTCCAGTGTGACTGCGGAGCTGCCGTGCAGACGTCAACACATCTACTACAATGCACATTACCTCCAACTGTGTGCACCATGTAGGACTTCGTAAACGCTACACAAAATGCACTGGACGTTGCAAATTTTTGGGCATCCACTGTATAGATTAAAATCACGTTATGTTTGACTGCACAATCTGTGTCTAATCATTTATTTCATTCTTGACTAGTTTAATTTATAAACCATAATGTATGTATGTATGTAGTAATGTATCTAATATTGCTTTTTTTTTAGTTTGCTTCTGACACGATAAATAAATAACTTTTTCACCATGCCAAAACTGAAGCAAAAGCGTAGTGAAAGTAATTGCTTTCGTACACCCAACTTTTTAGGCGTCTTGTAGGGAATAACTTAAATGTGAATGCAGCAAATCTTCGGACGCGTAAAAGACGCCTTTGGACGGGAAGAACAAAGAATGAAAATGGCACTGGTTATGCATTCATAGCATGGGCAGCACTAGCTTGGCGATGCTGTCGTTTACCTGTGGAAATGTCTATTACTTCAACAGAGCTGAAATTTTATAAGCACTTAACGTACACAGCACACTGTATTGTGGACAAAATTATTATCTTAACGGACTCCTGTCCAGAAGTCACCATCATGAAAAATAATTTTGCACAACGATATAACAAATGGTTCAAATGGCTCTGAGCACTGTGGGACTTAACTTCTAAGCTCATCAGCCCCCTAGAACTTAGAACTACTTAAACCTAACTAACCTAAGGACATCACATACATCCATGCCCGAGGCAGGATTCGAACCTGCGATCGTAGCGGTCACGCGGTTCCAGACTGTAGCGCCTAGAACCGCACGGCCACCCGGCCGGCAACGATGTAACACCTCACGTCTATGACATTGTGAAAGAAGCCAGTAGACAGCAAAATTTGGTCAAAGAATTCATTATAATCTGAGTTAAAGGTCACCGCGGTATCTTTACCAACTCACTAAACAAGGTTCATCTTTGGGTACAATATACTATTCAGAGGTGTCGTACACCAATTTTAAATTACAATGGGAATGAGGTGGGATGAAGAACGCAGAAGTTCGATTAACAAATAACGGCAACTCATTGCTGCACTAGCCAACAGCTCTCTAGTGAATTTGATACAGCCATGAAAGGTATGAAAAACAATCGTGGTTGCTTGAAAAATACTATAATGTGTAGGACTGACTGACGCCCCTCTTTGGAGATGTGGAAATGAGGAAGATATGGATTACATAATCTTAAGACGTTCTGAAAAGAAAAAATGACAGTAGGCCGAACACTAAAATAACTGAATGGTGTGGTGCACACAGACCACCACCGTGTTCGCACTTTGAGAACAACAAGAACTGACGAACTGACAACTTAAATTCTGCACGTGTTTCTATTCTGTGAAAATCGATAGAAAACTATTTTGGACCAAAAATGTGCCAGTAAATTCACGAAATACAACATACGAATGCAGTCCGATATAACAACATCAGGAACGAGAGCAACCGAAACGAAGAAAGATAAGTCCTTTGGAATGACTGCGTCTAAGCAGTACGACAAAAGACCAAAACGCCATACACATTTTAAAGCATCCATAGAGCGAATTTGCTAGAAATTTATGAAAAATGTACTGCTTATTTTGAAGATTAATTTAATTTTGTTCTTCCGTGTTCGAAGTAACATTGTGATTAGCGCCTAAATATAGAAAATAAATAAATAAATAGTTACATTTGTATCATTCTGAGATTGTACGTAGATTTCATACCGTATCTGATACGATGTTAAATGTTTAACCGTAATAATAATGTTCGTAACCTACATTTCCAACGGTATTGTGCCGAAAAACTTTCATTTATCCTTAAACTTTCAGTTTATAGATTTGTTAATCTTCAGTCTCTTCAACATAGTGAAAAATTTTAACATCAGTCATAGAAAATATACCGGGTGGCAACAATTAAAGTGCATCTACTCACAGGATTCCAGCGTGGGATGTAATTATCGTATGACAGTGAAACGTGGTAAATATGCTAATACGTTAATGCGGAACCGATTTACGCTGAAAAAATTTAGTTGCAATTTAGGCCAGCAGGAGCAAAATTGGCGCCGTGAATGCAAGAAAGACATTTGTATAGAAGTGTTCCATATGTAATGGATTAGGAACGGGACGTGAATAGAAAAAGCCAAACAAGTGAGACAGGCATAATGTTGATTTTGTTATTCACCGCCGCTAACACAATCTGTTCAGTATGAATACCGAACACGTCGACGAGTCGACGAGGTGCTGTACAGCGCCAGAGGTCCACTTGATGGGCAAAATTGGAACTTTTTTCCCACCGAAAATCGGTTCGCATTAATGCATTAGTATTCGTACCAAGTTTTGCTGCTATACCACAATTATAGCCCACACTGGACCTCCGTGGGTAGATGCAATGTAATAATAACGATGCGGTACTTATGTGCCAGATGGTATTCTGTAAACTTTCTCACGGAATTTAGAGCTCTGTAAAGCGTTCTTCTTACCATACAATCGTATAACAAATGTTTCTAATGGCTCAATAAGGGAAATGAGCATATCCCGATTGGCTTCTGTGTAGGCCATTGATCATAAAGTCGACTTGACAGGCCCCACTCTGATAGGTGATTTAGTTTGGAAGGGGGGACGATATGTGTTTAATCTACGAAGTAAGAAAAAGAAACCAAGCTTTAACGGATTCTATCGCACGTTGATAGTGCAACATACCCTGCAAGCTGCTGAAAAGTGAACTGCTCAAAATTCATATAGTATTTGCATGCATTTACAAAATATGATGTGCAATTCGAAAACGGCATGTGTGGCAGTGCAAGGAATAAACAAAACTCAGGTTAAACATCTGGCAAAGATAAATTAATTGATAAACAAAAAGAAGTGAAACCATCGAGGGTAATAAAATACGTTGTTACCAACGAATAGCGTTTGTGAAATGAAATTGAGATCTGAATACAATTTAACGAACAGTATAGTTAAGTATGATAAGTATTGTATCTCATTCGGATAAATATTGGGAACGGTGGGGTAAAGTGGCCACTGTAAGGGAAAACCATTCATCAAACTGTGGTTACTGACCATTGGCTAACACATTTTGAATCTACTTATTATAAAGTATCACATTAAATACTTCCCAGTAAAAAGTATATAATGTAAAGGATCTATATGAATTCTTCTAAGACATTACATAGTGGCCACTTTTTACAACCTAACGGGTAAGTGGCCAGTGCAGACACACATACTCCAAAAGTGAAGAGCAATCCACTTTCGGCTGAAGTAACGCCCCAGCTAGACTTCTGTCCTTAAATGGAAATACTTAGCTGTTCTTGGACCGAACTATGAACGGCTTCATCCACATTATAAATATGATGAGCAGGTTGAAATTCTTTTTCTTGCACTGTTTTAAGGGTACCAAAGAACTTGTCTATTTTCGGTTTGTTAAGAGCTTGTCCTCTAGCCGTTGAGGCAGGTTTCCTAAAACAATATCAGGGCGATGTCTTTGCGGTATTGTGTTAAACTGTGCCAATTGGAATGCTAATGTCTATAGGTCGTTCACTGTAAATCCACAATATCTCTTTTCCGTTTCAAAAACGTAATCAAAGGTCTCGTGTTCTTGTTCTTTATTGCACACAATCCAGAAGCATCCAATAATTTTTTACCACTTACTGCAGCTCTGTTTTTTTCCTAGAACTCTTTTTTTTTGGCGTACTACGAGCAACATAAAATTACTTTCCTGCTGTAGAAGAAGGCATCTTATCATTCTTTACCGTCTCACAGCAGAGTCCCGTGTTTGCTTCCCTGCTTTACAGATATATTTTCTAGACATCTTGATGTCCTAGTATCTAAAAGAACATCAAGGGGTCGCAGCAGACCGTTTTCAGTCGGACCTTTGTATTAAGCAAAATATAACAGAACAGAGACCATTTAAATAACATTCATTAATTAGTTCAAAATCCTCACTAAGGACAGAGTGACAGATGATAGCTTTCTATGTAAAAAGATTTGGAAGTCTGTGATATTACGAGGGGCATTCAGTAAGCAATGCAACACTTTTTTTTCTGAAAACAGGTTGGTATCATTCAGTATTCCAACAGACCATATTACTCCCCCCTCTTTTGGCTATAAAAAACCTTATTTTTCAACATGATCTCCGGTCAATGTGACTGCCTTACGCCATCTTAGTGGGAGGGTGGTATGCCCATATTCTACCACTGTTCTGGTCGACGTCGGAGTCAATCTCCTGCTGCTCCAACAACCTTCCCATTACCCACGTTGAGCTTCCCTCGGAGTGCATGCTTCATTGGGGCAAGCAGATGAGAGTCGGAAGGTGAGGGATCCACGCTGCAGGGTGGAAGAGGGAGAACAGTCCAATGAAGTTTTGTGAGCTCCTCTCGTGTGAGCGGACTTGTATGAGTTATTGCGATGTCATGGAGAAGGAAACGTTCATTTGCACTTCGAATGGAAGTGTCCACGCCTTCCAACATTGCAGGAATCGCAGCTGTGAACGGCCAGCCCGTACAGGGGAGATCGCACAGGTTTTGCGCGACCTTGTTGGCGACGATGACAGACGTCTCGCCCAACGACTCACCGTGTTTTTATTCACTGCCAGGTCTCCTTAAACGTTCTGCAAGTGCCTATTAGTATCGGCGATGCTCTAGTGCTCCGCTAAAAGAAACTCATCTGCGTCACAGACGCTATGTATAGCGCCGCCACCTACCGAAACTTCATGAAACTATAGGGGATGAAGCGGGAATATTCCACGATGTCCCACAATAAATTCCGCTTTTTTCCAACAGAAACTGGCTGAGAAAAACATGTGTTGCATTACGTATTGAACGCCCCTCGTATATTTGATGTATGGGAGTAACTGACTGTTATTGGGATAAACAGATGGCCAATTTTCCCGACGAGTAAAGTGACCACTTTTCCCATTCGGATGCCTCGTTCGCATCATAAGAAACATGAGAGAACTACATGTTGTTTAAACATCGATATTGTAAAAAATATTACTCTCGTTTAAGTGCATAACAAGAATAATATAATCTCTTACCTTACATCAGACATCTGAAAATCTGTAAACTCACTGACAACAATGATGGCATACATCAGAACTAGTCTCACCACCTCTTGGTAAGCGGAGACTCTAATATTGTTTTAGGAAACCTGCCTCAACGGCTAGAGGACAAGCTCTTAACAAGCTCAAAATAGACAAGTTCTTTGGTACCCTTAAAACAGTGCAAGAAAAAGAATGCCATCCTGCTCATCATATTTATAATGTGGCCACTTTCTCCGCCCTGGCCACTTCACCTCAAATTTCCCAATTTCAGTACTCTTTCGATTTGCCGCAGTTAATGACTTAATTTGCAAATGCTGTACATACTCGTTTAGCACACGGGACAGAAACAATGTTCTGAAAGAATTGATGCTGCAATGATAAACAAATCGTAAAATTATGATAGTGGATGCTTCATAGATATCCTGTGTAGTATTACTTTCTTGGTCTACAGCTACACTTCGCCATTCACTGAGAAGTAGATAGAACATGGTACTTTTTATTCTACCGTATATTCGAATTTCTTCCCGTTTCATTCAGGGGCAGAGCGTGGAGAGAATTACCGGTTTTGCGCCTCTCTGCGAAATACTGTAAGGTTAATTTTAAATGCAGTAACAGTCTTATGACACTCCCCTGGGGCACACCAGATCGTATTTCACTGCCGCGCCCAACCTGCTAGGAAATTTTGGATCTAGTTGCAAACCTTGTGATGGTTCATTTGTGGGGACATGAATACATGAATAACGATTTATCAATTCAGTACCTATCATTCTTTGCCTAAATGTCAATGGAGTAAATCTGCTACGAACGGCGACTGCACCTCGGCAGCAGTGAGAAATCTGCCTGGCTAATGGTCCACCATGAAAGAGATGTACATTGTGCAGCGACTTGCTGAAGTAGGAAAACAGGCGCTCAGAATCTTGCGAACGCCGGGGACAGTAAAGTAAATCCGTACATCCCAATGTCTCCTACGAATCCTATGCGATAGATGGAGTAATTATGAAACCACAGCAGCTTCGCGAACTTCAAGGCTATTTGTGAACGTCAGTTGGATGGGAGTTCTTAACAGCGAGGATCTAGAACGGCAGTGGCGTAGAAGGGAGCCAAGTGATCAATAAGAGCTCACTTTTGTGCATTACGCTGAGGCAACCAATCAAAAGAGTAAGAAGGAGAAAAGGATATATGAGCATTTAGGAAACATAGGGTTCGGAGTTGTGTGGAGAGACAGTATCGAGTAACCACCGCGAAAAAAGAAGCTTGGCGCTGTACCTGGAGCAGTGGAAAGCGGAGATACGCAGTGGTAGCAGGTAAAGGTAAACTGCGGACGGGAACTCACTGTAGTTTATTTACGGGATGGAGGAAAGCATTCTGCACGGGGGTAAGACTGGAAGACACGACGTGTTCTACGGGGTGTCACACCTAAAACCGTTACGTCTCACATACCGAGTAATCATCTCTAACTGCTTGTGGTATGGCGACACTGTCTCGATAGATGGCTACACTGCATTTTATCAGAAAGTTGAGTGCAGCTGTGCGTTTGAGCGTCAGTTCTCATGAGAATTTCGTATGGTTCAGTTGTTACAGAAATGCGGCAGTTCGCATTATAACAGCGAATTGATGTTTTTGAGTGTTACATAAAGGCAGGCTCCATCAAGTAATGTAAAGACATGTTTCAAGCGAAGTATCCTGGTAGGAAACTTACCACGACCAGCATATTCAAGATCTGTACAAGAAACGAAGGGTTATAGTATCCGTTCAGGTTATGCAGAAGAACAGGCGACCGATAGTGAGGACCCCTGAAACTATAGACAGGATTCTCCTGGACATTATAAGAAGGCCCGGAAAGTCGGTGGGGGTTATCGCAGCAGGTTGGTGTGTTTCGTAGATTATGAACTCAAATATGTGAAATTAAAAGGCTATCGTATTAGTGTGATGCCAGAGTTGAAATTTGAGGATTAGGAAAAAAGGGTTCATATTGCAACTAGCTGTTAACAGCGGTAGCTAACAATTACTGGGCCCTTTGTATTACTTAATGTGAGAGGAAGCCTTTTTTCATTTGTCAGGTTATGTAATTTCTAGAACTATAGATACTGATCGTAGGACAAACCATATATTCTGCCTTAAGAACCTCTCTATTCGGAGAAAATAGGTGTTTGGTGTACGTTGCCCACCATGCTCATTATTGGACTCACATTTTTCAGTTACGCCTTAAACAGTGCCAGATATTTAGAGATCATTGACCCTATGCACAATTAACACATGCAGAGAAGCTGTATGCCCTATTCCAACAAGTTGGAGTAACAGTTCACACATCCAACCAAAGTGTGGCCCACATGACCAATGTTTTCCTTGAACACAGACTTGTCAGAAGATACCTCTGGCCCCCAAGGACGTAGGACATAACTTCGTGTGATTTTTACACTCAAAAGCAAAGTGTACGCTGACAATCCTCACATAACAGACGATCTTAGACGGGAACCATGTTCCTGGTAACACATCACACGAAGTCAGCGACGCCTGGGTGCCCATGGCCACCAATTCCAGCATCTCTTATAAAGAGGTAACTACTTGTTTTAACGCTACTATTATCTATTACTTTTTATTAAGTTCATTGTAACTTTAACCTCGAGGATGAGGCGTCCCGGTTTTGTGTGGCACACCCTGTGTTTCTGTAAATAGTTTGCAGTAGGAATTCACAGTTTCTAAGGGTGTTATTCAGACTTTGTTAAGCATGACGCTTCAGAATGAGTGAGAGTAAGGAGATGAAAATTACCGGGGGTGAATGGGGTAGCTTCACTTTTAATTTATTTCGGGATGCTCTTCTCAACAAACTTATCCTCTTCAAGTTTTTACAGATTTTTGTGTTGTCGCTTTATTTATGGTGTACGCCGCTTTCCTTGTGTACGGTACATGTAAGTGAACGGGAGAGGTGTTCGTCTAATTTTATTTATTTTTGTCAATGTTCCGTTGTTGATATCTCTGCAGTACGCCGATCCTATGAACGAACACAGTCACAGGGATCTGATTTTCATATTTAGAAAATTGCCCTTGTCTCAATGGGTGAATTTGGATGGTGAGGCTGGCGACCAATTATACATTGTTAGCTCTATTGGTGGATAATGTTGGAGGCAGTTCAATGTGAATATTTTTCTTTGGATGGGTTAATGTAGGCGTGGCACGGTAAAAACAAGTTATACATCCCATAGGAATACGTCCTCTCTTGCAGGCGTCGATGTAGTACTGGATCTAAAGCGTTCCGAAAGCCTGTAAACTCCAAATCAGCCTGTTCTCATCTAACAGTGGTATTTATTATATTTGTGTAAAGGGCGAGTCGATGCAAACCAGGTTTGGCTTCTTACCATTTAAATCAACATAGCCATTGCGAGAGCTATTTTTTTCCAACCACTGATCGGTCTCAACAACAAATCCACAGTTAAAATCCGGTGTAGCTTTGCGCATGTATCTTGGCCAGATGTTTCTAGTATGCCCGTCGATCGCGTCATGTAGCTCTTTTCAGTCCTGCGCGCTCAGTGGGCACGTAAAGATATCTAGAACAATACTGTCTCCCGCCATGTATGAGGGCTTCATGAGAGATTTCGTGCACATAATGAAACTGTCATACGTTTACGTCTTCAAGACCATTCTCGGCCGCACTCTGCAGGGCCATTGAAGACATTCTTGCAGTGTTTTCGAGAAGTGTTTGATAACCCACAATAAAGCACGTAATTGGCTCTCCCTGCGTTTAATCTCTGCTCACATGAACCGCTGGCTGTGAATACAACGTTTTGGCACAGACAACGAACTGCAGAGCAGAGTTGAGAATTGGCGGAAAGCATAGGCGGCTGCCTTCTACGATTAGGTTATTGGAAAGTTGGTACAACGCTACGACAAACGACTAAATCAGAGGGTCCACTACGTAGATAAATAACTGGAATTGTAGCTAAATATTTCAGATAAAACATTTTCGATTTTCGCAGTGGTTTCCATTTCGTGACCGATCGGACCTTACTTTTCGAACAGCCCTCGTAAGTTTGCGAACGACCTCGCAGTTATGCTTCCCGCCACACGCGACTGTATCGCAGTCGCTCAGGTAAGTAGGCGCACAAATTGCGCTGAATGTGGGCTACAATGGCAATGACTCTCGCCGTTTTAAACTAGAACGCCTCCATAGTATGTACTGTTGAAATCCAGTGTCGCTTTCTGGTGTGCTTCATTTTGTTCCCATACACGGCGAAAATGTTTCTGGCTGCCTCCGCTGCTTTCATCCCTCTGTTCAACTCAAACAGAAGAATACATCCTAAATGTTCCCATTTCTTCACTTAGCGTTCCATTTTATAGCGTCCACAGCTCCATTCACCATCTCGACAAAATGACAATATTTGCAATCAAATAGAAACATTGAACTACAAAGAAAAAAATGACAATCAACAAATTAACTTATAGCAAGCGGAATACCAACAAGCGAAACGATAACGCTGCGGGCTTACGCACCAACTTAATAATACAATACTTCAGTCCAATACCACTTCACTTTCTCTTAAAAAGGTACGTAAAATTTATTATTCTCGGGATAAATCAAGGAGATTTGCTCACTGACTTCTCATATAGTATGTTACACTACAGACTTATATTTCTACAAAAATATTTTTTAGAGTTGCAGGGAAAGTTTTTTTAGGTTTGAGGCTTCGTAATTCTCTTGTAAATGCATGTATTATTTTTATCCTGGAGGACTGAGGACCTTTTTAAAAAATCGATACTGTACGTGAAAGGCTTCGCAATTGTTTCCTATTCCTTGTCATATACGCATGAACAGGCTCTTTGATCTCCAGTTTTGTGTAATCTCTTAATGCAATCACAATGGTTTTGAATATATATTGTAATGAAAATGAAAAGTATTAAGATCCTTAAAATAATTTCTCTAGGACTCTTTTTGCTTCTTTTTCAATACAATTCGAATAATTTTATACGTAGTGTGTGAATATACTATTGACTTCTGTGTTGACAGAATTCCCCTTTAGTGTTGTTCCTTATTGCAGATGTGGCTCGAAATGCCCATGACAGACAGTGGATAAGAAGTGATGATAGGCGTACGGAGTCATTTCTGTCATTACGAGTATCACTGAGCCTAACGTATTGGAAACAGTATCCGTCTGCTATTTCCATTTTAGCACACTGCCTGTCATTATAACTAAAGACTGAATTTACTTCGTTTACTACCTCCCAGTCCAAAGATACATCCAAGTGTTTCTCTCTTTTGTTCACTGGTGAAAACGACGTACATAGTTTTCTTTTCAGATTAATAATTATCTCATATTGCGTGAGCCACTGTGCTATATTATTGACACTTATAAAAGTTGTAATTACATGACGTTGTTGGCATGGAGAGAGCGATCTGTAAACTTGAATGCTTTAAATTCTTTATTAAAACCTTTACTTGCGAAGGTCGCAATGTCAGAAACAGTGATTACTTGTTTCAATCGCTTAAACGGCCATCCTCAGATCATTATAAAAACGCGCAGTGCCCAAATTAAAAGAATAGGTAAGACACTAAGTTGATATGTCCTAAAGGATGTTAACACTTAAATGACTAAGTGTCTTGCATATTCTCTTGATGCAGACCTTGTTTGTATCCTGATCTGAAGATGACCATTTAAGTAGTTGAAACTACTAATCACTATTTTCTACACTGTGATCTTCACAAATAATGGTTCTAATAACAAAAATCTAACGTGTTGAAGATACGAAAGCGTGTTTCTCCGGTACCTCAAAATTGCCACCTTCAGCACAGCCATGTCATCTGTACACAGTATCATATTTTCCTGTTCATGTCTTTGTACATTTTTGCAAATAAATGGAAAAGGATAGTTCTCATAACAGATCTATATATTGCCTCCTGTCATTGGGATATGAGCTATCTAGTGTGCTGCATGCTCACGAAAAACCATCGTTCTCAAGCTTATTTCATAGGGTTGCATGATAAATTATGTCATACGCATTGAATAAGTCAACTAAATCTCGATGCACTGCCATCCGTTTGTCAAAGCCCTGCAAAAGACTGCATACTCAGTTACTGTTTCCACTGAATTCCCTTTCGGCTGGTAATGTTATAATAATATGATTTTCCAGCAAAGAGTAAGTCTGTTTAACATGAGAATTTCTAATGTTTTTGAGAAGCCTGGTACTAAAGTTATTGGACTGTACATGTTAGGATCACCATTCTTCCTTTCTTTTGTACACACGTACTACTGGAATTAACTTATCAGGAAAAATTAATCACCTGGTATGTTCAGTCGCCTCGTGCAAGTCTTTCAACTAGACGCCAACTCGGCGACTTGAGCGTCGATGACGATGGAATGAAACGATTCGTACGGACGCCAACAATCAGTCCCCAAGCAGCGAAACTTCCTCAACCGACCAGGAATCGAACCAGGGGCCCTTGGATGTAGATGTATTAACCCTAATCACGAGCTGTAGGTTGCAGCAAAAAGAATTGCACTAATGTCAGATATTGTCAACTGCTCATTCCAAGAGCATGTTTATCAGGAAATATTCATTCTTGGAATGAGCAGTTAACATCTGACAGTGCTGTAATTATTTTTGCTGCCACCTGCTTATTTAGCTAGTTCGACATTTCATCATGTCCTACAGAATTCATTGCCTTTAGCTTTTTTTAACCGCTTTCAAGAGTATGAATGCCTTGGATTATCTATGGAGCGGTGACTTCCTTGGCTATTACTTCGATGACTGCAATAAGAGCTTCCACAATACGTTATTATCTTTCTGTTGTGACATCTGAGGTGAAACATGATGCTTTTACATAGCCTATTTCTCTATAAAACCACCATGTGGCTGTCGAACATAAAATATATATCCGACAGATAAATATCCGCCGGCCGGTGTGGCCGTGCGGTTATAGGCGCTTCAGTCTGCAACCGCGTGACCGCTACGGTTGCAGGTTCGAATCCTGCCTCGGGCATGGATGTGTGTGATGTCCTTAGGTTAGTTAGGTTTAAGTAGTTCTAAGTTCTAGGGGACTGATGACCACAGATGTTAAGTCCCATAGTGCTCAGAGCCATTTAAACCATTTGATAAATATCCATCACTAATCTCCTAAACAATCGCTACGTGAAAAACACTTCGAGTTCCATTAACAACGATGATCTACAATTTATGATTAACTACACGCTGCCAATTATTTCCGTCTTGCCATCCAACTACTAATGAGGAAATTTTAACCCAATCTCCGTACTCGTCCATTCCAACCTAACCCATTTTTTAGAGTTCTAGCTGGCTTTTCTTGGATCGGACATCATCGTGTTATTGAGGTTCACCGACATCAACCTTGGAATTGGATACAGCATAAGTATCTTTAAATTTACTGATTCCACGAGCTACTTACAAAGTCTAGAATGAAATTTTCACTCTACAGCGGAGTGTGCGCTGATATGAAACTTCCTGGCAGATTAAAACTGTGTGCCGGAACGAGACTCGAACTCAGGACCTTTGCTTTGCCCGCGAAAGGTAAAGGTCCCGAGTTCGAGTCTCGTTCCGGCACACAGTTTTAATCTGCCAGGAAGTTTCATACATACAAAGTGTTTCAGAATGGCGTTTTAGAAATTTGGGGACTGGTTCCTTTCACCAAAATAAGAAAAAAAGTCCAGTAAACATGGGCTCCAAAATTCATACCTTAAGAGATATAAGCGCTCGTTCATCCTCGATTCTGTGAACTACATCTCTTCTACTGCAACGCCTTGCTTACTATCTATCGGGAGAAGCTGGTATGGACCAAAACAAGGGAAAAAGTCCAGAACTTGGGCCCTAAAACGCGTACCTTATGTGCATTTGTTAAGTAGAAGAGAAGTGTTACACAGTAGCGAAGATGAATAAGTGCTCGTAACTCCTAAAGGACGCACTTTAGAGCCAATGTTTATTGGACACTTTTACCTTCTTTTGGTGTAATGAACATATCAACTGTCAGTGTGACTAAAAATTGGAGCCATGTAAAAAGATTTCATAATATTTATATACATCTATAGCTTGCAAACTGTGGAAAGTATCAAAGAGGACATTATGCATCACACTGGACCAAGTTTTGGGATTTCTTACAGTTCCATTCGCGTATGGAGGGCCGGTATAATGATCACTTAAGTGCCTCTGTGCGTGCTGTAATTACTCTAATCTTGTCGTAGTGGTCAATAAGGGAGCGACTCGTAGAGTCCTATATTTCTCCTCCTGATACTTTTTAAGCGGGTTTAGGTGTGATGGTTGGCATCAATCTTCAGGAGTACATCAGTTCAGACTCTTTAGCATTTTCTCGATGCTCTCCGTGGATAAAACGAGTCTGCGACTATACGTGCTACCTTTCATTGTACAGGGAGTGGAGGAGTGGACAAGAATATGTAAACACCACAAACGCAACACATTATAGTACCTTATACGGTGTAGCAGAATCGTTGATATTTTAAACAACTTCCCTCAAAACAGCGTCCAGTTGAGGTAACAATGATGCCGGTGAATAGCGGACAAGTCTCTTCTCTCCAAAGCAGACCGTAAAATCTCAATAATATTGAGATGTAGTGTCTGGTGGCCACGCGAGATGTGACAATTCATCCTCGTCCTCACAAAATCAGTTCTGGACGATTCGAGCTGCGTGAACGGGGATCGTGATGTCTTCGAATACAAATCACTGTTTGGGAACAAACATTGTACCATGGGATGGACTCGATCAGCAAAATGGTCATATTATTTTGGCAGTGACGCGACTTTGCAGAGTACCGATTGGTCCCATTGAATACTACGATACGGCTGCCCAAATCACGACTGAACCCTTGGGACGTAAACTCGACCAGACATTGGAAAAAGTGGTAACAAGACTCACCCGACGAAAAGACATTCTTCCGTTGCTCCACAGTCTAGATTTGATGAATCCAGCACCACGGTTTTGCGTTACGGGTATTTGCATCACTGATGTATGGTTTTGGAAATCTTGCTCGCAGTTCCATGCTTATGAAGCTCCCTTCATGTTGTTTTGGTGCTCACAGGGTTCACGAGTGCGACATTAAGTTCTGCAGTGACTTACGCAGCTGTCGTCTTATGTTTCGACACAGTCCTCGTTAACGAAGCTCTCTCACGGTTACTCAACACAAACTTTCGCCCGTGTCACGATTTAGGTGGTAACGTTTTTACTTTTACCCTGTATACGATATAAATTTTTTATAAAATGGTTCAAATGGCTCTGAGCACTATGGGACTTAACAGCTGTGGTCATCAGTCCCCTAGAACTTAGAACTACTTAAACCGAACTAAGCTAAGGACATCACACATATCCATGCCCAAGGCAGGATTCGAACCTGCGACCGTAGCAGTCGCGCGGTTCCGGACTGCGCGCCTAGAACCGCGAGACCACCGCAGCCGGCAATCTTTTATACGGAGCCTCTTCAGACACCTCACACTTCAGCTACTTTGATTACGGAAGCACCTACCATCCGAGCATCAACAATTTTCCCACGTTCGATTACACTTATCTCCGACGTAGTGCGTTCACAACTACATCTGACTAAGGCTGGCACTTGCAGCTTGCTGAGAACATTGCGCAGGTGCCGTTCGTGGTCAGATACAACAGCGCAACCTGTAGGCTTGCCTAGTGACTACATTTGTATTCAAGCATGGATTTCTCGTAGAGTTTCCATATTTTTGTCCAACCTTTGTATATATTAAATATCTCCTACTAGTCCTATTTCGTATAGGTCCTACACACCTGAGCATCATTGCGGGTCTTTCGTTAACAGTCTTGTTTGTACGCTGACTGTACTTTCCCAGTATCCCACCAATGAACCGCCGGGCACAATCCCACTGTGAACAAAATCTGACGATATTTCCGGGTTCGCGTGACACCCGTACAAAATAAAAGGGAACAATATGTGCAATCTCTGACTCTGTCTGCATCTTCTCTTGTTCTAAAATGTGTAAGGTACGAACAAAAAGTTTAGGTTCGAAGGCCGTACAATCCAGATCGGGCCCATCAGACAAAATCGTCCTGAGCATTGAGACAATCGTCCCAACGGCGGACGAGGCGACTGATACCCGGTGTGTCCTGCCTGAAGCACGGCCTCGTGCGACAGGGATCATCAAACCTACAGCACCTTTTTTAAAGGACAAAAGGCGTGATAATCGCGGGCGGGAGATAGTGACTATAGGGCGCGTGCTTCAGTGTCTCCCTCTTGAGTTGGCATTCCTTCTGCGTTACGGCAATTGCGATACAGAGGCGTGCGTTATCATGAAGCAACAGCATCCCTTGTCGCAGATGTTGTCTATCCTTCAGCAGCCAAGAAAATAAAATCAGATGTTGGTCCTCTTCAAACACATTTAGTAATAACATCGCCGTAGTTGCCGTTTTAGCGTTTACCACACTCACTTCGGAAAGACACGAATGCCACACCAATCCACCGTATACAAGTCGGTGCTTGAACAGCCAAAGAAACCTGCCTAATATCGGGTAGGTTCCCCGCGAGCACGCCATACTGCCGCAACACGACGTGGCATGGACTCGACTAATGTCTGAAGTAGTACTGGAGGGAATTGACACCATGAACCCTGTAGGGCTGTCCGGAAATCTGTAGGAGTGCGAAGAGGCGGAGATCTCTTCTGAACAGCACTTGCAAGGCATCCCAGATATGCTCAACAATGTTCAGGTCTGGGGAGTTTGGTGACCAACGGAAATGTTTAAACTCAGAACAGTTTTCCTGGAACCAAGCTGTAGCAATTCTGGACGTGTCGCATTGTCCTGCTGAAATTGCCTAAGTCCGTCGGAATGCACAATGGACATGAATGGATGTAGGTGATCAGACAGATGCTTACGTACCTGTCACATGTCACAGTCGTGCCATAGGGGTTCCATATCACTCCAACTGCACACGCCCCACACCTTTACAGAGCCTCCACCAGCTTGAACAGTCCCCTGCTGATATGCAGGGTCGATGGAGTCATGAGGTTGTCTCCATAGCCGCACACATCCATCCACTCGATACAATTTGAATCGAGACTCGTCCGACTAGGCAACGTGTTTCCAGTCATCAACAGTCCAATGTCAATGTCGACGATCCCAGACTGCTTCGTGCAGTGATCAAGAGTACACGAGTGGGAGTTCGGCTCCGAAATCCCGTATCGATGATGTTTCGTTGAAAGGGTCGCACGCTGACAATTGTTGATGGCCCAGCATTTAAACCTGCAGCAATTTGCTGAAGGGTTGCACTTGTGTGACGTTGAATGATTTTCGTCTGTCGTCTTTGGTCCCGTGCTTGCAGTATCTCTTTCCGGCCACAGCCATGTCGAAGATTTGATGTTTTACCGGATTCCTGATATTCAAGGTACACTCGTGAAGTGGACGTACGGAAAAATTTCCACTTCATTACTACCTCGGAGATACTGTGTCTCATCGCTGATGCGCCGACTATAACACCTCGTTGAAACTCACTTAAATCCTGATAACCTCCCATTGTAGCAGCAGTAACTGATCTAACAACTGCACCTATTAACTGTTATACAGGCGTTGTCGACTGCAGCACAGTATTCTGCCTGTTTACATATGTCTGTATTTGAAAACGCATGCCTGTACCAGTTTCTTTGGCGCTTCAGTGTATAACGGCATCTGAGTCGCAGTACGTCTCATATACGCTGCAGCAATGCGCTCAAACGGAAACTTTTTCATCGGTAGTCATGTAACGCGTAAAATGAGAAGGATTCTGCTTTCAGATTTTGAAATACTTGTATGAAGGGCAAATTCAGTTACACTGTGAATACTTTAAAAGAGATTAACTCTGATTCCTGAATTAATTTAAGTATTATGTAGGATCACTCTGCCGGAAGCTCACGAATAATAAAGGTTCATACAGTGTTTGGTTCCTGTTCATTGGAGTTTTGGTTTGAAAGGCAGCCTGATCATTTAAGTGAAACACTTCAGAATTTTCCTTATCGCTCCAATTAGGAACCGAGATGACATCAAATTCAGGCGTCGGTGATTGCTTTCTTCAATATGTCCATATCACTGAGTACCCCGTAAAATGCTGACAACAATTCGACTAGCACAGAAACGCAGTTTGCAGTGGCACGGTAACTTTTCTTGCTTGGTCACGAAAAGGTACTACCTATCAGTTAGGATATGCCAGTGCAATAAAGCAAAGCACATACTGTAGCTGCGGTACACTAGTATAGTTCCGAAGATATAATCAATGTGCAGGTTCAGTTTTAACGGTCGATCGTCGAGGGCTAAGCGCATTGATAATAGTAGCTTTAGTAGCATTCATGATTATAAAAATTTTCTTTTTACGGTCTTATTTATTATTTTCCCGACATAGCAATCCAAAAATATTGCCGGCCCGTGTGGCCGAGCGGTTCTAGGCACTTCAGTCTGGAACCGCGCGACCGCTAAGGTCGCAGGTTCAAATCCTGCCTCGGGCATGGATGTGTGTGATGTCCTTAGTTTAGTTAGGTTTAAGTAGTTCTAAGTCTAGGGGACTGATGACCTCAGACGTTAAGTCCCATAGCGCTCAGAGCCATTTGAACAAAAATTTCACTTTCTGTCAAGTTTCCAGAGCAATTGATCCTTGGTCCTAATAAAATTTAATGTTGGAATAGTTCATGATTTTTCACTTAAAAAAAACACAGATTCACGAAGTTTCTTTTTTAAAGAATGACTGGCTCTTTAATAGTTCCAATTAGCACTTTTCCATAATTAGTATTAATTTCCACTTTAAACAGCATTTAACGTAACTTATAATATCAAGCGACTTTAGTGTAGTGGTTCGCCGCAGCTGCGTTTCAAGTACAAAGATGATCTTTGTCTGTTGATTTATAATTGTCACTTCAAAACTTATTTCGCCCGTAATTTTACAAACCTTCATTTCTGCAATTTATGAATTTAGATTTATCTTTTGTATGCCTGCTAAAGAAAATCTCGGCATCCTAATCGCCGTGGGATATAATCCATAAACTATCACGTCCGTGCATTCAATATTCCAAAGATAGCATTAACGCGTATAATTTGATCTTCCGTTTCATTAAGGTCACTTCAACTTTAAAAAATCAACTTAACGTAATCCATAATATATTCCACTCTGATACGATTCGTAACAATTATCTTTACATAAAATTTTCAACTTAACACTTCAAAATTAATAACTTCACTTTTTATCCACTTTATTACAGTGAGACCACACAGTTATAATTACCCACGTATCAAATATTAACAACGTTGATGAGTAAGTTTGCACCATTTGTGATTAAAGCTGAACATGAACTCTCTCGATCTTTACAGTATCAATTCCATACAAATTCTTTTTCAGTTTGTAACACTCTTCTTTTTTTTCATTATTACGGCAAGACTGGGCGAGTCACTTCTGGGTGTCTGCTTTGGAACTCGACCGTCGTTGTTACATTTCTGATAGCTGGTAACTCTGACTATGTGACGACGGAAAGACCTTTCCTTCCGCCACTGCCACTCACCCACTCGTATCATGAGACAGAAATAAATACAAAATTTCTTCCAGTATTACAGTGTAAGAACAAAATATGAAATTCATTTTGCCGTATCTAAACATTATAACAAACCTACAGCTACTTACATTTCACGTGTCATGTGGCGGGAACAAATCAATGGTACAGCACTCCATACACTGTATCACAACAAGCTTTCAATTAATCATTTACGTATTTGAGATTGATGGGAACCTTTCCTGTGGCCGTTTCCCGATGAATCATAGGAACCTATGGGCCGGAAAATTCATTGTCGGCGATATGTAACTAAAACCTCATATCTACAACATTTGTTGAGTCACTCACTTGCGACTCACTGCGTAGCGTTGACAGTTCATCGTTTAGTACGAAAATAATTTATGAGTAAGGACGCCGTTACTCCAAACAACGTGTCCCTTGCTAATATTTCTTTTTTTTTCGTTTTTATAAATGGTAACAGCATTTCAGACGTATTCATCGTAATGTTTCAGTACCATGGGGTGCAGTGCAGCGGTCTAGTACTTTCTTTGCGTCTAGCAGTCGGAAGAACTGCTCCATATTTCCTTTCCTGTTTTAGAGCGCTGAACGCGTATCATACATCTTGCGTAGCTGCACCCTGCGGATAAGAAGGAATATTTTTTTACGGGGGAAGTCATTTGTCATCGAGGAGGGCTGCGTAGAATTTGTAACCCTTCTTAAAAGCAGCGTCGTAAATTGTGGTTCACACACAGCTCCAAGAAAAACAGGTGAGGTACTCTCTTGGCTTACTATGTCACCTACGCACGAATTACTTGTTCCCAGTTGCAAGACAGCGAATAAGTTGAGGAAATGAACATTTTCTAGGAAGTTGTCTTCCTCACATCAGCCGCTCAACCGGTAAACAGTGCATCTTTATGTATTTTGCTCTTCCTGCTATCTGAAATGACTCTTCTATTGCGATCAGTATTGTAGGAGAATGAGTGTTCACGATGGACGGCGAAGTTTTTCAAACGTTACGTGTTAGGGAAGCAGAAAAAATTGCGATGAGTATGAAGTAAGCACTAGGCAGAATAGGTCCCTGTCAGTGGAGCTACAGAAATGCCGTTGAGCCGTAGTTATATCATTCGTCACGTAGACGCTCTATTTTATTCATAAAAATGATAATTCGCAAAACAAACAAGCCGGATGGTAAGATTTCATCAGAAAAAAAGGGCCATTATTCCATTCTCTTCACGAGATAATTTCCATAACTGATGAAATATTCATCTCCTAGTCCCGCAACTTTTTCTCCGTTCATAGTATGCGGACGCTAGCGGTGATGTACACTCGCTCACGTAGTTGATACTGTGGTGGAACACCCTTTCGGCAGTATACTTTACTCCACGTGAAGATGAACTTCATACACTGGTACGCCACAAATCGCTCAGTCAAATACTAAGTGGTCATATAATTCTTAGCCTGCTCGTAAATCTGTCTTATCGAAACAACAGCAATAGTGTTGCTGCTTTTCGCAAGTATCGACGCATTAAAGGAATTAGGAGAGATCCTCTTGCCGCATCGGGACTGAAGAACATGATTTCAAAGTTAGAATTAATTGGAGATTTTGGAATTTTTACTGGCAGAGGCAGACGGTCAACTGCGACACAAATTGTTGAAGAACTTACTGTTTCCATGGCTGAGAATGCTGATAGCGATCTCAAGCAGAGCACGATCTGTTACGACAGCTGAACATTCCATCGTCCACTGATGTTTCGGGCAGCAGCAGAGCAATCCCCTATGCGGGACAGTGCTGTCGTGGATGCAGACTGTAACCTCCGTGACACAGTACTAGTCAAAGCCTGTGCTATGGTAAGTGAGCGGGATTCACCTTATGAGAAAGGATTTTCGCATAGATATCGACCGCGTGTACCTGAATGGTGTCAAATAAGACTTACATCCACTCTGTAATAACAATGATCCGTCAAGTAAGTTCGAAATGCAATTACACGTCAGGATGGATCAAAAGCAATCCAGAATATGCTACCAATGTGATAATAATACGGTCGCCAGCCTAATTAGGCATTAACTGACTTTCTTCCCTGTACGAGTTGGTATATATTCACGCAAAACAACAAGTTGTAACACTGCATAATGTAGTAGAATATTAGAACCAGAAAATCTATTGAACTGATAGTTTCACGTTCTGTATTGATAAGGAAAACCATGAATACGTAACACTACACTATAAAGTTTACTACAAAACTTTATACTGTCTATTAATCTGATTAAAATCGGGCATAGGTTACCCTAGAAATTGTACTTTCATGTCACACACAAAATGTCAATTTTGATAAAGATAAAACACTGAGAAATTTTGACTTTTATATTGACTTCAACTTTTTCTGGTCAAACCAATTTAGAGCACTTCAGAATTCTAGTGAATTGGGGGGGGGGGGGGGGGAGGGGAGGGAGGGAGAGAGAGAGATCCTGAAACTGTTATGGGTACTGTATTTAAAAAAATGATTACTGAATTTATTATTCGTTCAAGATTTCCAGTATATAAGTTGCTACTCTTTTCATATTATTTACTGCTCATTTAAATGGCTTTAAATCTGTCTCGAAATAATAAACTTCATTACTATATCAATACTAAAGTTATATTTCGACTTCGTTAGAACTTCGCTATTCATTTACTGGTTCATTAACAAAACATTTCTTTAAACACCATTCTAATATAGCTAGTTCTGCAAATAATTATTATTAACACAATTTTTAATTTTCATTTCGGGACACTCGGATTGCACAACGTTTGGAAAGGACCCTGTCTAGCTTAGTTGTGAGGATAATTAAATGATGGAAAAGTTCTGGTAAAATTTAGGTTATTATTGCACCTAACAACCACAGTTCACTCTCTGATCCACACCAATACAGTACTAAAAGTTTCAACCTGTTAGTATCGATGCGGCGGTTGGCGCGCGGCAAGGTGGCACACATACAACCCCAGCTATGGCTTTTGACGTATCGGCACTTTAATTCTTCTTAGCGTCGCAATACTTTTCCATTTAGTGCCTATGGAATTTTGCCATGCTGTGTTGGCGTCGGAACGGCACACCCGAGGCTCAGTGAAGCTACGTCTTCCAGGAGAGCCTCCTCGCCCCAGAAGGTGTTGCTCAAACCAGTGCCAAACTCCAACTACTACTGTGTTCGTTGTGCCGTGCAGTTCCCGCGCGCATTTTCCAGCGCTCGCCTGCCATCCACCTTTTACCGCTCCCTGACTGACCGGGTATTCACCCGAGGTTTTGCATTCTACATATCCTAACACATTGCCTACGTATGGACCAGACGCACGGTTACAATTTTAAACATCTTACAACAGTTTCAACATTTGTTACATTTCAATTCTATTACAATATTACTTGACATTTGACATAAACATTAATATTCACATTAAAACTTATTTACAATTTTCGTAACATAACGGCATGAAACAAAAAGAAATTAAATCAGAACATCAATTACACAAGTTCATCGTAAAATCAGATGAAAAGAATTACTTGTATGTACAATAGTACAGAGTCGTTGTTGTTACAAGACGTAAACATGGTACGTAACTGACAGATGTTTCCCTCCCATGTGGAAATTAAAAAGTGTTTCGTTCAATGGTTTATTCGTTATTTCTCTTCCGCACATCCTTACAAATGTTTCCACAAATCTCATTGTCCTACGATCGTTAGATTGTTATTCGGGTCCTCTCAAATAGCGAAAGTTTAACTATAACCACTCCGTAAGTAAAGTGTCATTTTGCCTAGAATAGAGCTGCAGCGTCAATACGTAAAGTCATTGCTTTGACTAATTTGACTGCAATGCCAGATGTGGCGAATAAAGCTAATGTTGCTAGAGTTAGGGTTAATTTTGTAATTTGAAGGCGCCAGTTAACCACGGATATTGAATTCATATTACGAAATGAATAAACTTTATGTTTCTTCCAATTTACACCCATGGTGGTCTGATTGTAACTCACGTGCTGAGTAGTGCAGTGATCATGTGGCCAAGGTTTTAAATAAGCAAGCAGAATGAGCTCTGGACTCTTCTTTTTCTGCGAGTGGTCGATTTGTTGCGAGCTCTTGGAAGTACTGTTTACGCCTACATCTACATGATTACTCTCCTCTTCACAGTCAAGTGCCTGTCAGTCGGCTCGTCGAACCACCTTCTAGCTATCTCTCTACCGTTCCACTCTGAACAGACCGCGGGAAAAAACGAATATCTAAAGCTTTCCGTGCGAACTCTGATTTCTCTTATTTTATAATAATGATCATTTCTCCCTACGTAGGTGGCAAAATATTTTCACACTCTGAGGATAAAGTTGGTGATTGTAATTTCATGAGAAGATCCTTCCGCAACGTGAAACACCTTTGATTGCCGTCCCAGTTTATGTATCATATACGTGATACTCTCTTCGCTGTTTCACGATAATACAAAACGAGACGCACTACCTTGTACTTTTTCGATCCACGCAGCAATACTCCAGAAGTGGACGGACAAGTGTAGTGTAGGCAGTCTCTTTACTAGATCTGTTGTATTTTCTAAGTATTCTGCCAGGAAACCGCAGTCTTTAGTTCACTTTTCCCACAACATTAGCTATGTGATTGTTATAATTTAAGTTATTCGTAACTGTAGTTCCTAAGTATTTAGTCGAATTAACAGCCTTTAAATTTGTGCGTTTTATGGTGTAACCGAAATCCAGTGGAGTCCTTTTAGTACTCAAGTGGATGACTTCCCACTTTTCATTATTTAGAGTCAATTTCCACTTTTCGCACCTTACAGATATCTTGTCTAAATCATTTTGCAGTTGGTTTTGATCATCTCATGACTTTACAAGACAGTAAATGATAGTGTCTGCAAACAATCTAATATGGCTGTTCAGATTGTTTTGTAAGTCGTTTATGTAGATCAGGAACAGCAGAGGGCCTATTAACACCTCCTTCGGGAACGCCATATTTTATTTCTGTTTTACTCAATGCCCTACCATCAATTACTGTGGACTGCGGCCTTTATGATAGGAAATCACGAAACCAGTCACACAACTGAAGCAACACTCCGTAGACTCGCAACTCGATTAGATGTCGCTTTTGCGGCCTGAGCGCCGCTTGGGCTTCAGTGTTATTTCGGACTTAAGAATATTTCGTTGTGCTGAGTTGAGAACTTACGATGTTTTTCGGAACTCTGGCTTTCGTTGAACTTAGGATCTCAAACTGTGTTTCAGTGACTGGACATTTTATAACAACGCCAATTCCATTGCTGTTTACGTATTTGTAGGCAACTGTGAACTATAGTGATTTTTGCTGCATTGTGTAATTTAGTAAGTAGAACGAACTTGAACGGTTATAGTCGCAATAACAGTGTTACTGAACTTAAGATTTCACTGTGAATGTTACCGAGATTTTACACTAGGCGCTACAGTCTGGAATCGCGCGACCGCTACGGTCGCAGGTTCGAATTCTGCCTCGGGCATGGATGTGTGTGATGTCCTTAGGTTAAAGTAGTTCTAAGTTCTAGGGGACTGATGACCTCAGAAGTTGAGTCCCATAGTGCTCAGGGCCATTTTTGATTTTACGCTATCGGACTACAAGAACTGGATGCATATTTTCGTGATTTTATTGCGCCCCTCTAAGCACTTATTCCGCATTTGTTGCTGTCTGTGAATGTTCTGCTTGCTCTACGTATCTATGTTTTACTTCACTATCTTAATTCACTGCTATCTTCTATTATCAGCTGATTTCGTCCCACCATTCGCATATATTTCTGTGTTTCAATAAATGTGTGGTTAAAAATTTAAAACATTCGCTGTAGACAACATTATTATTCAACGAGATTATTTTCGTATCGTTGCCCTATAATTTGCAATACGCGTTTTTACTTATTTATTTATTTTCATGTTCGTTAATTATGCTGATGAAACGGCTTTATGATTGATTTATGTTTCGATTAGCGCTTAAAAACCGACAGGGTAACTGACCCTTTTTGATTCATTGAGCCGTACTGAAATTGAAGGTTGCACAGTTGCCCTGGTGACGCTGCAATTAGTTGGACTCTCGACAGCAGGTGTTATGACGAGCAAGTAAAGCTACAACATCCGTGAGTAAATCCTATTGCCAGTAACTTCTTCTTTATTTTAACTATTTATATCCTGGTGTCTGAGGCGGAGTTCAGAATCGCACGAAATCACTTAAGGTGATATGGAAGATACCTGGGATCTCGCTGATTTGTGAACCAAACCAACTTTTGATCACAGGGTGGAGATTTTGGTCTAGTTCTCATTCATTTAGTGGTTGGGTATCCAGTGCTGAACGAGTTGCAGTACACATGTTAAATACATAAATACCTACCGAAAAGAAAGGACATTATTCTTGGCACCACGTATAACACTACTTTCTTTGCTGTCTAAGAATTATTCCTAGCCCTTATGCAGTTTATCTAAACATTTTATGTTGATTGTTTTCATAGCTTTGACAAATTGTAGAAATGACAGCGATTGGCACGATAAGCTGCTGTTTAGTAATGTTCTGTAATGTGAGATCAGTTTTGGTCAGCACCTATTTTACAAACGTTGTGTATACAGAAAAATTTCAGATTATAACGACGTTTTTAAATAGTAGTAAAAACAGAAGTTATTCTTACAGGTTTATCCTGTGTTTTCCATGAATGATTGACTACAACTGGCACTCGGTACATCTACCTGTGCGTCACTAAATATCGTTTATAAATATTATATTTTTACTTTATGTATGTAACTCTTGCTGCCAAAAAAGCCCTAAATGTTGCTTTTATTTGTACTACAGTTTTAAAAAATTCTGCATCCATGACGAATGCACAACAGTTACTCAATAGGGCTCTTTGGCCGAAACTTGTCACACATCACTGAATAAATGTGACAGCAGCTTAATGATATTACATAAAGTCTTTTCCACCATTAGTTAAACACGTTGAGCAGTGGCGGCTTTAATTTTGGCGGGCGTGGCACTCTGATAGGGCCACTAACTACTTCGACTCTCGATATCTACCTTGATCGTATGTCGGCAGCGAGGGTCTTTGGTCGGGGCGTGTGTTGTTGGTTTTTGGAGGACCCTGGTACCGACAGTTATCATAGGGCATGTGGATGGCAATTTGTTGGTTTTAGGAAACTCCTGCTGTCCGGTACGGGCCTCGAGGATCCGCGAGTGGTTAAGTTGGTCGAAAGCAAGCTTTGCCGGCTGGATTAAGGATTGACAACGGCGAGTTGCGTGAAGTGCAGCGGATGCTGCATGCAATCTGGTGAGCACGTTCCCGGCCAACTCTGCAAGCTTAAATTTTACGGCATCTGGAAGATAACCTGTACCGATCGAAGGCAATAACACTCCTGCCTGGAATCCTGGAAGCCCAAGCTCCTTCACACCTGAATGGAGTTAAGCGTTGTTTTTCTTGTTGGTATGTGTTATCGTAAGGACACGTCTGTATTAGTGTGGAATTAACGCGCCTCTGAGTGATTGTGTGATGATCATCTGACGTTGTAACTGATAATAATTTTTTGTTCCAGGCTATATTCCGTGCAAGTGCATTCTCTCTTGTCAACAGAATTGATAAAATTGAAATTGTAACATAGTCTGCATCGAAGACAAGGCACGTTTTATAGATTAATAAGCCCTACTGATAGGATTTGCAGGCGCTGATACTTCACCTTGCTAATTTTCACGTAATTTGAAGGAGTGTTAAGCTTGTAACTTAAATGTATAGTCACTTTTTAAATAAGTTAATATTGCCTACACCTAGACATTCTCGTTGCTAGCCTTGTTTGGGCAGAATACTGGTCCCTTCTGATGTGTGTTGGTAGGGCATTTTTGGCAGCGGACGACGCGTTCCTGTTTCCTGGGCCCTGAGCGGAGACGTATTTTCTTTCTGCTGCGGCAACACTTCCGTCGTCTCACGACGTCTACGTTGGTCAGCAATCTGGCGCCTCTACCAGCCGCCTCGTACTGGCTCAGGTTTGATACGTGCCACGGCGGACTGTCGCCAATTAATTCCGGAACTCTTGATTTGTACAATATTGTGAATTCAGCAAGCACATAAGCTTCGATGCGCGTTCTGCAAGCCAGAAGTTTCTTGTCGCTATACCTGATTTTTAACTAACTGTTTAAACCTTGTACCCGTATTAGTAGTTCTGGAGCGTGTTAAGTTTTAAATCCATTTACTTGTCAGTATTAACTGTTGAGTTTTTCCGTTTTTATCCACTGCCATTAGCTAACTCCACCCACTGGAAAGCTCGCCTGCTTGTTGCCTGTTGGCTGCGATAGCCACCTGCTGTATTTGCCAGCTTTTCTTGTATTTTGGGGCATTCTACAGGGTGGTTGTATGGGACATCAAAACAAATATTTTTTCCCTAATGTCATTTTTTCCTATGAGAATTATTTAAACCGGTGGAGGCCGTATTACACTCTTCAGTTGTTAGAGGCCGTATTACGATCTTCAGTTGTAGGCAACTGCTGTCCACCAGTGTAGCAGTGCATTGTCTCTGTTTGCTAATGGAGCGATACACCTGGAATGAGTTCACTGAGATGGTTGGTGCGTACTACGTAGCACACCACAACGGACGAGCTGCACAGCGGGTTTATCAACAACAATATCCTAATCGCCGTATCCTGCATCATACGACTTTTGCTGCTGTGTACCAACGTCTGCGTGAGACCGGGTCATTTAGCAGATTACCTGGACAGGGACGCCGTTGCACGGTAAGAACGCTGCAATTTGAGGAAGCTGTCTTGCAGCATGTAGAGCGGGATCCTTCAATCAGCACTTGTACAATTGCACATAACATGGGGACGAATAAGATGAATGTAAGAACAGTCCTTCGAGAGCAATTGTTACGTCCATTTCACTTACATCGTGTCCACAACCTAGAACCAGTTGATTATCCACCCAGAGCACAGTTTTCGCAGTGGTACCTGCAACAATGTGAAATGCATCTTACATTTCCATCCCATGTGTTGTTTACCGATGAAGCAACGTCCGGGCATGATGACTCTTCAACACGCACATTTCGCATGTTTGGAGTGAGGATAACCCACAGGCCACAGTTACTAGCGCTTATCAAGTGCGGTTCTTCGTTAATGTGTGGGTCGGTGTTGTAGGGACTGTTTAATTGTGCCGTATCTGGTACCTGGGCCATTAAATGGCAGGCACTATTACAATTTGCAGAGCATTGCCTGAATTGCTGAAGACGTCCCTCTCCCTACAAGACAACGCATGCGGTTCCAACATGACGGGGCGCCGGTACATTTCAGTCGTGTGCGTCGATTCCTGGTCCGACGGTTCCCAAATGGTTCAAATGGCTCTGAGCACTATGGGACTTAACTTCTGAGGTCATCAGTCGCCTAGAACTTAGAACTAATTAAACCTAACTAACCTAAGGACATCACACACATCCATGCCCGAGGCAGGATTCGAACCTGCGACCGTAGCGGTCGCTCGGCTCCAGACTGTAGCGCCTAGAACCGCACGGCCACACCGGCCGGCGACGGTTCCCAGAAACGTGGATTGGCAGAGGTGGTCCTGCACCATGGCCTGCTCGGTCCCCAGATATGTCCCCTCTGGACTTTTTTATGTGGTGAGAGATGCGCAACCTTGTTTACGCAACTCCTGTTGCATCAGAAGAGGATCTGCTTGCCCGGATAGTAGCAGCAGCAGGAACAATTCAGGATACACCTGGGTTTTTGCCCGTGTCAGACAGAACATGATCCGACAGTGTAACCTTTGTTTACGTGTCAATGGAGGCATTTTTGAAAATCTACTGTAATTGAAATTGGGTTGTGTTAATGTGTTGTCTCTTGGTCATAAAAAAATGGAAACGTGTTTGATGGTTTAATTAATTTACCGCCAGAGAAATCTTCCTCTACTAGTTTAAATGCTCCTCATAGGAAAATATGACATTAGGGAAAAATATTTGTTTTGATGTCCCCTACAATCTTCCAGAGTTTGTCGGTTTAAATTCTCTTCACCCTGTATATTTATTTAAGAGTCATTGTCAATGTTCCTGCTGGCCTGTGCCAGCTGGGAGTCACATTTTAAATGGTATGTCTTTCCAGTTTTCCTTGTATTTTGGGGCTTGAATATTTCTTTAAGAGTCATTGTAAATGTTTCTGCTGATGTGTATCAGCCGAGAGTCACATGTCAAATTGTATGCCTTCCCAGCTTTTCTTGTATTTTCGGAGACTGTGTATTTTATTGCTTAAGAGATTTTAGTAAGATATATGGATTGTTAAATGATTTACAACACCCACAATCAGTCGCGTGACTTCTTCCTTCTGTATTTTGGGAGGGGAGAGGGCGTTGTCTATCTGTTTAAGATGTTATCCATGCTGGGGAATTGTTAGTACCTTCATTGGCAGTCACCTGTAATTCGTTTTACTGGTAAAACTCAATTTATTGAACCAGCTTGCGGTCATACCTAGTTGCTGTGACTTCTTACTCGGATTTGGGGACCGTATACTGCTGGTTTCAAGCCCTGTTTCTAATGATATAAATTGTTAAAGTTTATTGTTAATGAAGTGATCCTGTGAGAGTTCTCTAAATTATTATGAGCGTTGTTATTCTCTTGACAAGTTTTTTAATTTCTAATCATACTAATTGTTGTTGAGCAAGCAAGTGTATTCCATGAAATGACAAACGATGAAATATGTGGGCCCACTTTTCATGTGTTTTTCCTTATAATTATTCAAACCCTTGTTGTGACGTATCAGTGTTGAAAGGTAGAAGTATCTGTTAAATATAAATCCAATGTTTTAGAATTATCTATTCTTTATAGCTTTAAATCGACATGTTACAATAACATGATCTGCGGACGAACTCCAATAGTATTATAACCACGATATATATATATGAAGATGGTATCTGTTCTTTCCCAATGTCCGGAAAAACAGATACCATCTTCATATATACATATAGTTAAGGCTCACCGGCCATTTGACCATCTTCGTCTCAGCGGATTCACGACCAGTGCCCGAACTCTTATGGTAATCGGCAAAAAGCCGCGAGTAATGAGTATGAGGGGCAGATGTACTATGAATATAGTGCCGGAGAATAAGTTGAGAATGTGGGTCTCACGGGATGCGTGCCAGAGATAAGTCCCTTCAGTCACACTGTCCTCTGTGTCCTCGGTGGCGCAGATGGATAGAGAGCCTGTCACGTAAGCAGGAAATCCCGGGTTCGTGTCCCGGTCGGGGCACACATTTTCAACTCTCCCCGTTGACTTATATCAACGCCTCTATGCAGCTAGGGGTATTCATTTCATTGTAGTTTATAATCACGAGTTTGTGGCAATTGGGCAAATAGAACGGTTGCTCCCTATGGTTGAGGGAAGTTTAGGGAACAATAATAAACCACCCGTTTTACAGCATGTGGTCCACCTCTGAAACGCAATACAGCAGCGATAATGCGTGGCCTGGATTCGACAAAGTCCTTAGTCGTTTCCGGAGGTACATATCTGTCATTAGATGTCTATGCATAGATGACGAAGTTCCAGTATAGTAAGGGCTGCTGTTCGTGGGGACGGAAATGAAGCCCGATAGCGCCCACATATGTTCCATCGTGTTCAAAGCAGGCAAACGTGCTGACCAAGCCGTAAACGTGAGTTCACTATCATGCTCCTCAAGCCACTATAGCACGATTCTTGCCTTGGGACACGAACAGTTATCTAGCAGGAAGATGTCATCGCCGTCTGGGCAGATTTCCCAGTAAATTGGTGGCTGCTCAGATTTATCAGCCGCTACTGCACCTGAGTCATGTTGATCTATAATTTGCAGTACGTGATGAAATGATGGATCTGACTCTATCAAAATTTGTTTTCTAAGTCTGGCATCAGTTACATTTTACACGATCACATCACTCAACATAACATCTGAATATAAAGCACCACGAGCGCATTTGAATTTGCATTTCCCTGTCATACCCTGCAAATCTCATATGTTTGTTCAGACGTTTTCTTGCAACGAAAGAATTGGTACCTAGCTGCTACCACATTCGCTTGTTGGTCATAATAGTTAGTTAGCGAATCAGCAACCTGTTAATAGGAAAATTCACTCGGAGTGGCGTTAAGGAACAATTTCTGAATGAGGCGAAAGACTGCACTTCCTACCGTTGACAAAAAGTAATGCAGTTTGACAGTACCTGGTACGTTGTGAGCAATGATGTGGGCGTCATACTGTTGCAACCAGTCTAGCAATTCCTCCTCTTTTTTGTTAAACTGGCGAAAAGGCAGTATGGGACTTGGAGCTACTGTTGTTACATGTTGCGTAACGTTCGCGGTTTAGTTTGCGAGTCACTCCTGTACCGTATTGAGAAGAGTTGCAATCTGCTGCATCTGAAACTGCAACATCTGTGTTAGCTGCGTTGCATCTATCGCTTGCAGCTGAGGCGCCTGAGCAGGAAGTGGAAGAGGTGGGTTGCTCATTTTGAAATAGGCAAATGCAACAAACAGACAATGCAAGCAATAACAATAAGCACACAAGCAAAGAAAATTTCTGCAACGCCCACCTGAAAACACGGAACAGAAAAAACACTGTAAGAGACAGTGTTAAAAGATGTAAACACACCGCTGCAGAGAAAAGACAAGGTAGGATTAAGGTGCCTGCAAAACACAAAATCCTTCGAGGAAAATACTATGGCAGCCAGGTTCTGGGTTGTCGCTATGGTATTCGTTCACCTCGTGGCCAATATTCCAATCTTGTTGTTCTGGGAAGCTTGCCTACTCTGTTCGCTAGACAAGCAACCAAACAACTCCTATTAATGAGTTTTATTACAATAAAAAAGATACAATAATTAAATCTGGCAATTAGACAGATGCGTCGCAAGTAAAGGGCGACGTACAAACTAATCAGTCTTCCTCAGTAGACAGCGCCAAGTCAGTGCTACGTAGAGAGTAAAAGCGAAGTGATTAACGCTGACGCTGCTATCGACGTCGCTAATGTTGAAGTTGCTATTGAGTTGGGCCCCACCAGTCAGACGCGGCTTTTATGCCCTCTTCACCTAGCTACTGTCGCGTTGTCGTCTTGTAGAGGGGTCAATCAGCGTGCTATTCGCTGACGTCTTCTCGCAGCCATCTGTTCTCTATCGTTCCCGACTGGCGTTCCGGCGCTGACTTCACGCTATAACACAGCCACCAGTAAAAGATGAGGTTTCACAAAAACTGCGTATAAGATAAAATTACACAGGTGCCTAAGGACCATTCGGAAGGAGGAATGAATATACCATTCGCTGGTCGCCTTTAAAATACATGAGTTTTTTCAATGAAACATCGGAAGATGAAACTGCACTAATGAGCCAAGACATTATGGCCATCTGCTTAGTAGCATGTTGGTCCATCTTCGGAACGAAACACTACAGCGATTTAGCGTGGCAGGGATTCGACAAGTCCTTTTTGGGTTTCTGAAGGCGTACTGCGCGAAATTTCTACGCAGAGATCGCGTAATTACCTTAAATTACTGGTGGAGCAGGTGGCGTGCCAGAGCGGAACTGACACCAGATAGCGTCCCAGATGTGTTCTATCGAGTTCAGACCAGGCGAATTTGGAGGGTGGAACATCAACGTCAGTCCACTATCATGATTTAGGCCTTGCGGCAATGACAGTTATCCTGCTGGAAAATGTCATCGATGTTGGGGAGGACATCATCAGGAAGGGATGCCAGTGGTCCGCAAGAATGTTCACTCAGATTGAATGCCGCCATTTGGTGTTGCATGTGCGTGACGCGATGAGGAAAGTTTATAAACAGAACACAGACGAATGTGGAGTCATTATAGTAACGATGCGAACAGTACACTGGAAAAGTCTGAAGACAGAAGAAACTTTGAGAAGGGCATATTATTATGATCCGGCACCTGGGAACGGGCATTTTGGAAGCGGCGAAGCTAGTCGGCTGTTCACGTGCCGCTGTGCGTGAATGGAAAGTGTTCGGGGACGGTGAAACCACGAGTAGAAGACAGAGTGGTGGACGTCTTCGCCACCTCACAGGAGGTGGACGCCACAGGACTGTCACGTCTCCAAAACAGTATAGGCAGCGGTCTGTGACAGATCTTATAGAGTACGATGCTGGTTCAGTCACTTCTCAGCGTACATTGCTGAACATGGGGCTTCCACAGCAGACGGCCCCTACGTGTTCCCATGTTGATCAAACGATATCGTCAGTTACGATTGCACTGGGCACGGGATCATCGAGATTGACCGTTATAAATGGAATCAAATCGCCCTGTCGGGAAAATCACGGTTTTTTCTGCATTACGAGGTGCATTCAAGTTATAAGGCCTCCGATTTTTTTTCTCCGGACTGGAAAGAGATAGAAACATGCGCATTGTTTTAAAATGAGGCCGCGTTCATTGTCAATACGTCCTAGAGATGGCAGCACCGTACGGCAGATGGAATTTTACCGCCAGTGGCGAGAATGAGAACTGTTTTAAATACTTAAAATGGCGACATTTTCCTTACTTGAACAGCGTGCAATCATTCGTTTTCTGAATTTGCGTGGTGTGAAACCAATTGAAATTCATCGACAGTTGAAGGAGACATGTGGTGATGGAGTTATGGATGTGTCGAAAGTGCGTTCGTGGGTGCGACAGTTTAATGAAGGCAGAACATCGTGTGACAACAAACCGAAACAACCTTGGGCTCGCACAAGCCAGTCTGACGACATGATCGAGGAAGTGGAGAGAATTGTTTTGGGGGATCGCCGAATGACTGTTGAACAGATCGCCTCCAGAGTTGGTATTTCTGTGTGTTCTGTGCACACAATCCTGCATGACGACCTGAAAATGCGGAAAGTGTCATCCAGGTGGGTGCCACGAATGCTGACGGACACCCACATGGCTGCCCGTGTGGCAAGTTGCCAAGCAATGTTGACGCGCAACGACAGCATGAATGGGACTTTCTTTTCGTCGGTTGTGACAATAGATGAGACGTGGATGCCATTTTTCAATCCAGAAACAAAGCGCCAGTCAGCTCAAGGGAAGCACACAGATTCACCGCCACCAAAAAAATTTCGGGTAACCGCCAGTGCTGAAAAATGACGGTGTCCATGTTCTGGGACAGCGAGGGCGTAATCCTTACCCATTGCGTTCCAAAGGGCACTACGGTAACAGGTGCATCCTACGAAAATGTTTTGAAGAACAAATTCCTTCCTGCACTGCAACAAAAACGCCCGGGAAGGGCTGCGCGTGTGCTGTTTCACCAAGACAACGCACCAGCACATCGAGCTAACGTTACGCAACAGTTTCTTCGTGATAACAACTTTGAAGTGATTCCTCATGCTCCCTACTCACCTGACCTGGCTCCTAGTGACTTTTGGCTTTTTCCAACAATGAAAGACGCTCTCCGTGGCCGCACATTCACCAGCCATGCTGCTATTGCCTCAGCGATTTTCCAGTGGTCAAAACAGACTCCTAAAGAAGCCTTCGCCACTGCCATGGAATCATGGCGTCAGCGCTGTGAAAAACGTGTACGTCTGCAGGGCGATTACGTCGAGAAGTAACGCCAGTTTCATCGATTTCGGGTGAGTAGTTAATTAGAAAAAAAATCAGAGGCCTTAGAACTTGAATGCACCTCGTAGGTTGATAGTCGTGTCCGAATACGCCGTCATGCAGGCGAACGGCTGCTCGAAACATGCACCGTGACACGGATGCAGCTCTGTGGCGACAGTATTATGCTGTGGGGCGACATTCACCTGGGCTTTTGGGCGACCTGTGGTAGCAACCAAAGGCACTATGACAGCTGTGCACTACGAGGACATTACTGCGGATCACAGCTTGCAGAATTCCGCCCACTCCCAAAAGTCTCGTCACAAGGCCCATGAAATCAATGCATTCAAAGCCTGCTGTAGGCATTTGCAAATATAGCAAGCAAATAGTTTCTTCATTGCTACACCGGTCCAAAAAACGTTTTGTTCGTTTGCATCTTAGTGGCAAACATGTAAAATTTCAGTTGGCCTCGGGACCTCTGTTACATCGCTGGATCGTAACACATATGAACTGTTAGGCTCCCCACGCCTGTCTAAAACCAGCGCACACCTGAAGGCTTATAATGGACAAGACATTCCCATTCTCGGAAAATGTGCTTTGCCTGTCATGTATCGCTCGCATACGCGAACTGTGATTTCCACTGTGCTACAATCACGCGATTGTGAGAACATATTTGACCTCGATTCATTTGATTTGTTTGGCTTTCTAATACAGGAAAATTTGTTGTCAGCGACTGGAGTAAATGCCAAAGACAGTGTAGCTAGCTAGCTTGCTGCAAGAATACCCTGCTCTCTTTCCCAAAGTTTAGGCAAGGTTAACAATTTTGTTGCACATATTACGATGAAAGACAATGCTCAGCCGAAATTTTTCCTGGCCCCAACTGTCCCCATTGCATTATGCGACAAATTTCCTGCAGAACCTAAAGACTTACAATATAGCGGAGCTATTGCGCCCATAAAAGCTAGTCAATGGGCAAGTCCACTGGTTTTGCTCCCTAAACCTTCAGGTCAAATTCGCCTCGTGCACGGTGATCTTCTGTATCTCTTCACCCGAGTTTCTCGGATCCCGAGGACAGCACGGCCACAGCAGCCGCCAGAGGGTGTCATTACGTCACCGCGGGACCACCCTATGGAGACGGAGCCTTCGCCGCCTCCACCTCTTCTCGTCCTACTGATGGACTCGCCCCTGCTGCAGCGGCCGACACCTTCTACATCTTGCTATGGGCTTCAGGAGGTGGACGTGTACCTTTCTGGGCGTTTTCCGGGGGACGTTTCCACTAGAGCGAAGCCGGATGATGGGGTACGACTGGAAGTCTGTCGTCCCCTGCAGCTACCCCTTCGGTCCATCAGAGCGTCCATGATCCAGCCTCCCCTCCCGCTGTCGTGTTCCATATACGATGACGGCCCGCCACTTTGGGAGAGGGGTGGGGGGGGGGGGGGGAAGTGTTACAGCTTAAAGTAAAGCGCTGGCACGCCAGTCGGGAACGAGAGAGAAGAGATGGCTGTCAGAAGAAACCAGCGAATAGCGCGTTGACCGACCATTCTCCAGGACGACAACGCGACAACAGGGGCCCCTAAGTGAAGAGACACAAGTGCCGCGCCTCGCTAGTGGGGCCCAGCTCAATAGCAGCTTCAAGATTAGCGACTTCGATTGCAGCGTCAGTACTAGTCACTTCGCCTGGACTCTCTACATAGCACAGACTTGGGATTTTCTGTACTGAAGAAGGTTCATTATTTTGCATGTCGCCGTTTTCTTGCTACACATCTGTGTAACTGCCAAAGTTAAGTATTGTATCTTTGCTTAGTGCAATAAAACTCATTAATACGAGTTGTTTGATTGTTTTTATAGCGAAAGAAGTCAACTAGGTCATTTGAGACTGGTGCGCCTTTTATTTCACACTATATATTTCGAGCACGTGCTCTGGGCACTCAAGAAATAAATTAGCAGTTACAAAGCAGTCAAAACTCACTCTCGCAGTGGTCAGGATATTTTGAAACCGACATGCTGGGAGACAAGCTAAAGTATGTTCCGGCAGCGACCTCGAAAACTGATAAAAAAAACACGCGCTGCAGGAAGCCTGCTGTTATAATTAATAAAGCTACAGTATATTAGAGACGTTACAGAGTAGCTGTTGTACACGGAGAAAACTTATATACCTAAGCTTTAAAAATAGAAACTTCGCAAATATTTCCGAAGTCACATTTTCTGGTCTGTTAGAGAATTGCTTTCGCTGTTGTTAACTCTGTCGTTGTCCTCGCCTGACAAAGTTGTGAAGCGGTAATTCTCGTTAGCAGCGGAGCCCAGCGCAGTTCTCCGCTCTAATGAATGTCGCCTGGCAGAAAAAAGCAAAGTCACGGGAGGAGCTATCGAAAGGCGCAATGGAAAATAAAAATAAAACGGAGAGCAGGAAATAATGATGGGGAAGTGCGGACATCGAGAAATACGACAAACTCACCTTTTCTCGTCAGCCTCAACAGTGCCGAAGATGTCAGATGAACGTGAACTACGGTGTACGAGAATGCGATTGCTACATTTCCAACATTATTCTCCCCTGCTGTCGCCTTTCTAGGTCCTTAGAAACGAGCAACATAGTATTACGTATTCCATGTACAGTCGTGGACAAAACGAGCGAGACCCCTCGCCTTTTCGTTATGCTGATCCGCACGGCTTTAAAGTCTGCTACACAGCATAACCGGCAAGGCGACGAAGTGCTACCAACATACTATGCACAGGCGTGAAATTGACAAACTATCTGAACTTTTTTAGGCTGTTTTCAATAATTTGTAAGACTATATTAATGCTGATTAGTGTGTTAAATACAACACGTAAAAATAAGACAGAATGAAGGAAGAAACGCTAATTGGTATGACCTGTCCCAATAAAAATGAATTTCAACTTATCGAGAAAACATAACTGTTTTAGGAAGACAAAGAACGCCGGATCGTTACGAATTATCAAAATATTATCCGCTTTCGGCCGCGAAACGGTCTGTGTCAACGTTCAGACCAGTCATACTGGATTACCGTTGCTGACCTACCATGAAAGTGTGCAAATTTAGCAATGCGTGAAGATTCATAACGAAATTCAGTTAAAAATCATTCAGTGCCACACTTAAGTCAATTCCATTATTGACAGAAGCGGAAAAAGTAGGCAGTAACATGTATGAAATTCTACAAGAGTGTCATATTGACATGCACAGGGCGCCAGTACAGAATAAAGGTAGCGATAAAACGTATTGGGGCCGCGAGAATTTCTTAAAATTGCTTTACTGATATTCTACCTGCCTCCATCGAGATTAGAACCGAAAACAAACCAGACCTTCCTTTCACTACGCTAGCAGACAACCCATGCAAACCTCTATTATTACCCCAGACATGAATAAGCCGGCAACTTCGCAATGAAAATGGTAAAATGAACTACAGATTCTGTTCCATAGAGCTTTCTGGGCTCAAAAACATGAATTTTCTTCCTTTATGTCACCGCTTATGTAATAATCATTCGGGATGTTTATCGAAATAACAAAATACTCTTATTAGAGGGTAAATTTAGTGGGATAATTCTGCACCACCTCAGGAAATAAACGGCTACATAGCTGCCAAACATATTCTACACTGTTTCTAATTCTCCACTAGACTCGCCACAGCCAGAAAACGTTCATTAGCTAAGTGTTTCTTAAGCTAGCTAGCAATGGGAATGTTGGCACTTCTAAAACGCGGTAGCATTAATACTGGGATGTGAACTACCACGTGTATAGGCAAATGGATTCTATTTGCATTCCTGTAAACGTGATTTGGATCGAAAGCGTAGCTACGATTAATATGCTGATGTATCGACTGCAACTAGAACATTTCGAATAAAGAGTAGGGGGTGTTATTTATGCAGCCCTCATCTTCAGTATCTGTCGTAGCTGTTTTCGTTGTTAGGATTTCGTCACCTAAACCGGTAAAAACGGAACCCTACAAGTCTCACTTTCTTGACCGTCTATCGGTCTACCCAAACTTTAAAACCCGTTTACCTCCAGAACGGGTAGACATAATAAGCGGAAATGTATCGCACTTCTTGTGGTAACCGGTCCCTTGGTGGTGTAAAAAAGTGAGCTTCTATGTCAACGCAATCTAAAGATACGGCCGTTTATGAAAAAAAAATTTACGTGAAAGGTCAAAAAATGGCTCCAAGAACTATGCGACCAAACTGCTTACGTCATCAGTCCCTAGCCCTATAACTACTTAAACCAACCTAACTTAACACACATCCATGCCCGGGGAAGGATTCGAACTGACGGCGCAAGCAGACGTGCGATCCGCGATATGACGCCGTTGAAAGCACGGCTAACCCGCGCCGGAAAGCTGTTAATATCATCTGATGTTGCTAACAAGTTATTTACTTCTGGTGAATGATTTTCTGCGCAGTTCATTTAAGATAGAATAACTAAAATATATTTGATGTTACGGAAGACGAAGGACGCCTAATTCATTTCCCTCTCTTTACTTATTATGTTACATTCGCAATCTGAGCATACGTATTATCCATAACCACACTTTAGCGCCACACAGATACGTGAATGAAACACATTGGAGTACAGTTTTAGACATAAAAACTGACCGCCGGCCGCCTGCCACAGAGACTAAGTCCGAGTCTATTCACTTAACGTAGCCAATAAAACTGACTGGCCATCTGCACAATCTGGCAACACTGTAAGATACGGAAGCGTTAGGAGGAAGTGTTGTCTACTTCCGAGATGTTCTCGGATTGTGTGAGCCCGTGGTCTAGTGCTAGCCGGCACGGTAGCTCAGCGTGTTCGGTCAGAGAGCCGGTTGGCCTCTGTAATAAAAAAACTGAGTGGAAGGATCAACCACCGAACTTGAACAGGATGTCCTGCGACGTCCGCAACGACCAAACACAACGATCAATAATGAACAATAAGAAAAAAAAAAGAAAAGAAAAAATGGTAATCGTCATGCATTCTAAGCTTATGGTCGCCTGTTCGTGTCCAACTATTTTTTTTACCACATTTCGGTCTAAAGTTATGATTCTGATTGAGCATCGAAGATAATTCGCTTAACATTCTACCCACCAGCAACGACAAGTATTCCAGAAACAATTCCGCAGGACAGCTCGTGGCTGCGCCGCGATCATAACAGCTTCCGTTCGAGCGTTTCCTCACACTGCAGCGGCTACCGGCCACCGGCCAGACGCCACCCGCCGCCTGAAATCCAGCGCCGCCCATGTGAACGCGGCGCCGCGTTGTCAGTGTATGTATCAACCGTCATTTTCGAATTTGAAGTTCTAGCTATCATCTTGCAGTTAAGCACTGGATTTTGCATACTTGAAAATCATGAACTACAGTTAAGCATTGTAAAATTGAGTCGCAAGTGGAAAAAGGTGTAACATCTGCAACACAACGTTTACTTTTGGTATAACAGAGGGGTGAATGCAGAGGAGGCAGCTAGAAAGATTTGAACTGTGTTTGGAGCGAGTGCTTTTGGTAAAAATACGCCAGAAAAAGATATTCGTGTTTCAACAAAGATCGTTCTGGCATGAATGATTTTCCACATTAAGGAAGTCTCGACTACTGATAGATGTGATAGATTACTATTTAACCATCATGCGATGTTTGCATTCAACAGGCAAAGTTCAGAAGTCTGGTGTAGGAGTACTGCATGCTCTAATTCGAAACAACAAAAATCAATGGAGTGACTATTATTGAACGCCATCAGGTCACTCATCGACCATTCCTATGCAGTACTGTTACTGGTGACGTATTTTGTTGCCTTTATTGTCAACTTCCTAAGAAGAAATAAAGGCTGTGCTCCACCAAAAGACGTAAACTCGAGGAAAGAGTAACGTGAACATGATATTTTACATCTGATAATTCCAAAAGTGTGTTTTGGGCTACGAATTCTGCCCCCAGGGTGTGTGCAACACAGCTGGCATTTGTTGCCACAACTGAGACACCTTTCTTTCGCAGTGTAAGAAAATCGAGCAACAAAACTACATCACCTGTGCTACTGTATGATAAAGCACTATGTTGATTTGAGAAAGAAAACAATCTAGGAGATTGATAGAAAAGTCGTCTGTCAGGCACTTGTATTGATAGGGAAGTCCTCTCTCAAGCACTTGTCCCTCTCGTCATATATTTGTAAAATTTTACCTTTCCCGCTCTTGATCGATCAACCGTCAAGGCAATTCATTTCTAGACGGAAATACTCTTAAAACTATTCTGGTTTAATGACATCGTTAGAACCAGTAGGTTTCTACAGGCGTAGAATTTGTAAACAACTTTAGCATTGTCAGATCGTTTTAGATATCGTGAAAGAAAATTCTGCTGCTGATTAATTTCTCTTTGATAATTACTGTTGCGTTTAGTAAACTAATGGAAAATGCAATTAAAATATTCACTGTACTAATACAAATTAAATTCAGCTTCCTACAGAAACATCACGACGGCAGTCTATCTTAATAAAGCATTAAGTGTCTGTGAGACGATCGAACCTATTTTAACACGAATTAGTAGGATATTACCAACTTTTGACTTCGAAAAGATCTGTATTTATTTCATTTACTGTACCATTCGCAAGTATTATGAAAATGTGACATTTCATAGGTAAAATTATGTATTCACAACAACAAAAAATATGTCGGCAGAAAACAAAAGTGGCATTATGAATTTGGCAGTACCGTAAGGTTTCCGCTCTGACACTAAGAGTTACTGAAAGTAGCAAGACGAATTTTGCTCGAGCGTTGTCTTACGATTCCCTTATTGAGTTTTTATCAGCCTGCTTGTAGCTGTGCTACAAAAGAATTAAAAATCTGGCTTTCAGCGAGTCGTGAATGGCGAACGAAAGCAGCTTGCACCTGTTAGCTAAGCATGTTACCTGGGAACTGGTTTTTTCCTAAACTGGGAAGACGTCCATTTGTGGTTGAATTGTTGGCAAATGTCAGTCAGACGTGTGCCGTTGGTCTAAGCGTTTCGGTGTGTTGAATTTGTACCAAAGATTTTTCTACAGGTTTTTTCTGCCCAAATAGAGAGTTGAAGTTTCCCACTAGTATTTTCACGTCATCCTGGTGAATTTTGCTCATAGTATTTTCGACTTGGTTCCAGAATTTTTCCCATGCACGTCTAAGCGCTACAGTCTGGAACCGAGCGACCGCTACGGTCGCAGGTTCGAATCCTGCCTCGGGTATGGATGAGTGTGATGTCCTGAGGTTAGTTAGGTTTAATTAGTTCTAAGTTCTAGGCGACTGATGACCTCAGAAGTTAAGTCGCATAGTGCTCAGAGCCATTTGAACCATTTTGAACCAGAATTTTTCGACATTTTCGATGTTTTTCTTATTTTCGATGTTGGTGGGGACACGTGCATTGATGAGTGTATATTTTTTACTGGGGCTCTGAAGGAGCATAGTACCTAAGCTTACACACTACTTAACCTAAATTATCCTAAGGACAAACACACAAACTCATGCCTGAGGGAGGACTCGAACCTCCGCCGGGATCAGCCACACAGCCCATGACTGGAGTGCCCTAGACCGCTCGGCTAATCCCGCGCGGCTACTAAAAGTATACTCGTCCACAAAACCCATGTGGACAATTATCTGATAATCGGTCAGGCTTCGCTTTGTCGCAGCTCTTTAGCATACAAGTCCATTTACTTTCAGGCTCCTCCTTACAATTCTTGCAATGCAAGGTAATTGAAAAATCCCATCCACTCGACGCCAACTGAGGAACTGACTGGTGCATGTGTTGTTCAACACACAGTAGTTGACAGCCTCACTAGAATCAATGACTGTGTGTGTGTGTGTGTGTGTGTGTGTGTGTGTGGGTGTGGGTGTGGGTGTGGGTGTTTTCGTTTTCATGCACAATCTGAATCAATACTATTAACATTAGAGAGAAAACCAAGAATACATAATTCATCAAATATGACTGTAAAGTATTTTAATGCGATGGGAAGTTACTAACTGAATATTCACCCAACCCACGTCCTGCATATTACGTTAGGTAAGATGTATTAACTCCATAGTATCGTTAGCAGAGACAGTGCGCTCTTGTTGTCGAGGCTCGCGACAAGCGCAGCGATCAGCAGTGCCCAATGCCGCCGCGATTTGTTTATGTTGGCTGAGCGTGGACACTGCAGCAGACGCTTCGCCATAAACAGAAAGAAATCACCTTGTCTCTGACCGCAGTGAGTGGATATCACTGCCTGCGTGTTCTTATAGTAACCAACGTGAGACTCTACTCACAGGAGCCATGGAGCAATTGCAATGGGTATCATGTCATTAGTCATCAGAATATTAACCAGTGATGAAATGTCCACTCTATATGAATCCCAAGAAAATAGGAACCTTCTCACAAAGGAATGTGAGGTGATATCAAAATTTATCCAACATACAAAAATTAACTGCAGGGCTTTCATGTATGCAGTAGTAGCACACAAGGAAATATTATGTCTTGGAAGCGTATATTTCATTTCCTCTTCTCATTTTAACGCCATTCTTTTAGTATGAAGTGGGAAAATAAACACGAAAAACTCAATTTCCTGAGAAGCATATAAGTCATTTCGTCTTCTCATATCATAACTTTTGTTTTAGTATGAGGTAAAAAAATAAACAGTTTAGGGTTCTGAAACATAATATGACACCAGATTCTTATCGTAGGCGCTATCGGAAACGCAAAAAGCAGGGAGCTGTCCATTGTTTTGTCCAAAAGTTGTTTCCTTTCATGCATTACTCACGTTAGGAGATTCTTATTTAAGGACTTGTGGGCATCAAGTTCTTCAGCAGAACAAGCCTTGTGTTATTGTGCTAATTACGGTATGGAAAAAATGCAACAAAGACGAGTTCCCCTGGAGCACATGTCTGTATTCAGCAATGACCGCCAGCTGCCACAAAACTTCACAGAATCCTTGCGGCGGGCAACACAACTGTGCGTGCACTTAAGACTTCATTCAGTAAGACGTCAGGAGATGAATGGAAACGTCAAATTAACGTTTCTTTCCGAGTCGTATTCAACCCAGAATGAGGTGTTATTAAGGTAGTTGAACGTTCTAGCAATTACACTTATATAATTCCGATATGAGTATTCAGATAGCCAAAAGAACCCGTTAGTGCGAAACCATCTGGAACTGCATTAACATCAAACTGCAAGAACTTGAGACAATACGTGGACTCTTCTCTTCGCTAGGTGACCTATTACTGATATTTAGGATTCTCACCTGCCTAGGCGTAATGGAAACGGAACTTCAGAGGCGCTTTCCGCTGTTCTTGACAAACATGAGAAACTTGTAATCACTGCGAGTTACAACTGCGTGATGATAATGGTTCAGGTTGTCAGTAGTTGTGGTGGTGTTATGCTGTCAAACTGCTTACGGCAACGTTAATGGTGGCGCACATAATTTAGCGCTGACTACCTACCTAAGTAAAGATAGTGTTGTGGCGTCGTCGCTTGTCTTTATTTGGCCTCGGCTTGAGTAATCCGATTTAACGAACATAGTACTACATTCGCGGGCTGCTAATGATACAGTATGACTACAGAGATCATCGTGCGGGTATTACATTAATTCTGCAATGAATTGCTTAAAAAATGTTACCCTCAGCTATGCAGCTGGAATGACTCATTACACAGGTACTCTATGTTGCACTTGGTTAAGTGATCAGTTCGCTGCAATCCTGCTTCTTCTATTTGTAAATGCTTGTATACGTCAAAAATGGTTCAAATGGTTCTGAGTGCTGTGGGACTTAACATCTGAGGTGGTCAGTCCGCTAGAACTTAGAACTACTTAAACCTAACTAACCTAAGGACATCAGACACATCCATGTCGGAGACTGGAGTCGAACCTGAGACCGTAGCTCTCGCGCGGTTCCAGACTGTAGCGCCTAGAACCGCTCGGCCACCCTGGCCGGCATACTTGTATACTGACCATTCGTTATTTGACTAAATATGAACTACAATCTAATTCGCATGTATATGGCATGGGTTAGCTCCGGCACGAAGGTATGACTAAGGATTGGTTTCCGTTGGAGTCCCGTTATTTTGATGGCAAGACTAATGTTCGCAAATCACCTCTATTGCCTCAAAAAACAATTGCATCTTAAATAGCGAAGGACCGACGTCCGCACTGTCACAGCGCGTTGAAATACAGCAACGACAGCAGATGAAAATTTGTGACCGACTGAGCTTCGAACCTAGACCTGCTGCTTACTAGACAGACGTTCTGACCACTGCACTATTACTTTTTTTTAAAGTTTGAGAATAATTTCAGCACCAGGTAGGCGGAGGCAAAGAGGGCAGGGGTCGAAAATCCGAGGCCTGGCCACAGTGCCTCCCCCATACCTGTCACTGAGCAGCTGCATTATTCACATGTATTCCATGTTTGCACTCATATATTCCTTTAAATTGTTGAACAAAATTGAAGTAGTAATTAAGGTAAAATAAATTACAGATTGTCGCCTCCAATCGTGTGCGATCCTTGTGGAACATAACTTATAACAGTGAACAGGGTGACGGAAAAATAAATAACAAACATTCATTCAGAAATATATTCACAATTTAAGTTATTATGCACTGGATGCATATGAAGTCTGTAAGGAAGCCATATATTTTTCAACAAATGGTAGAAGTTTCGGAGCCGGAGGGGGTTTGCCAAATTAGAACAGTTGTGATTTAAGAACCGACGTAAAAGAATATTCCAGGAATAAAAAAAAGTGAAAGAATAGTATTCTGCTTCTAATCAATAAAACTGTCCATCTCTTTGTAGCCCACATAAAGCAATAGATAAAAAATTTTTAAAACATTCCTTATATTTGTTATTCTTCTTCAGCTTAAAATGTTCTTCTGCAATATAAAACATGCACTCTTCTAAGTTCTAAGTTTTGTTTATTACGACGTACAACACAAACTGTCCCAGAAGCCACGAATAACTGTTATTCTTTGCGGACGGGTAACATTTCCAGTCAGGTTTAAAGCTTCAGTTATCGGTACATAACTTTCTGCGGTTCTGTGGATAGTGCTAATTTCTTCCTAGAACAGAAAACTTTAGATGAGCCGCGGAGACCCAAATAATTATACAGGAAGTTTCAGGAGGAATAATAAATATTGTAGGAGGTGGTAGTATAGACAAGTTGCAGAAAAAATGCCATATTACATGTGTCCAATTTTTATTTCGTACATACAGCTGGGTTCAATGCATTTATGTTTCGTATGTTGGTCCTTACAGGACCCAGTTGTCTACATTTCCTTGAAAATGACTTCCAGCGTTATTGGAAGAGGTTTATTTGGCTACAGGAATGCCTATGTTCCTCCAGCATGACGGGGCTCCTGCAAATTCTAGGCGTCAGGTGACACATTATCCAAACCTAACATTTTCTGGAAGATGGATCATTAGATATGGGCACTTTTCTTGGCCTTCAAGGTCCCTGGACGTTCTCTCTTTGGATTTTTGCCTGTGGGGATAGTTAAAGGCGAAGTCTACAAAGAAAAAGTAAACCCAAGAGCCGATTTGATCGTTCGGATTATGAATAGTGCAGCCCTCATAAAAGAACGCAAAGACGACCTCAGAAGATCTAGACATGGTGTTATCAAGAGAAGTCAAATGTGCATTGAAGTTGGTGGGGAAATTTTTGAAAATCAACTGTGAACGTCCTCATTTGCCTTTGATTTGAGTTTGTTAAGGTTACGTACACTCTTTGCCATAAAACTCGACCGGCGGCCGGCCGCTTCAGAGGCTAAGTCCGCGCCGATCGCGACATGGGACAAAAAAACTGGCCAACTCGCTAATTCTCTAAGTCCGGTTATCTGCACAATCTGGCAACACTGTAGACTGCGGCACTTCCTGGAGGAAAACTTGTCCCAAGATAGAGAGACTCTAGGCTGATTACGCCTGTGGTCTAGCGGTAGCGTGCGTTGTTTCTGTTCATAATGTCAGTGGATCGAGAGCAGCTGGCATAAAATATTTTTATAGCCTCTTCTGTCTGAATGCTGAAGACGTGAATGTAATGGTAGCGCAGATTCAATCTATTTCGCTTTATGACACACCGATATCAAAATTTTATCTAGTAACGATTTTGCGGCAGATTTCCTGCAGACTGTCCTCCTCTGGACGCCGTATGCGGCAAAGCTCCGGGATCCATTTGCTGGCTACTGGCAGCGGCCGTGGCGACAGCAGCGGCGCTGCACTCCCCCGTTCTTTATCGAAAGCGCCTGCTACCGCTCATCGCTTTTGATGATTTAAAACGCTTTATTATTAAATGTTGCTCCACAGAAAATTTCTACAATTTCCATTCACGCTCAAAAGCAACGGAGACAGACGCCCTGATTAGTAGGCGGGTAATCGGCAAGAGCTGAGTATGGCCCGAAATTAATTTTATAGACTGGAACGAAATTAAACCACCTCACTACATTCGATGCATTTATAAATGCTTCATACCTCGTTTCTTTTCCTTTCAAACTTAATTATTTGTGCAACTTTTGGTCAATGTTTGGATGTTTTCGTCAAGCCAGAGTGAGCGTCTGTGGTGTAAAGCGTATTACAGCTCTTGTTTCATTCCTTATGGTAAGTCTATGCGATAAACTGTGTGAATACCTTGCAATGCATTCTCTGTAGCAGTGCAGGCACACTGCACATTTGGAGTTCCATGTACGGGTTCATGAAGTATTTATTGTTGATCGGAAGTGATAGTTAAGGTCATCAGATTTCAACCAGAAAAATTTGTCGTTTTGAAGGTTTCAGAGAACGGAAAGGAATTGCTAACGCCGGTGTTAGAAAACGTCTACAGTTAAATGCTATTGCAAAAATTTAGAAGATGGGAACTATATTAATGAACAGGTGCACTTCATAAACAACCTTCCGACATGTTAGACCTATATGACGAACAAAGCTCAAATTTATATCGTTGACAGTCGGTTTGAATCTTTTCAGGGCCTATTTTACAGTGAAGCACCTTGGAATTTGCAAAGCAGAAATCCATGATATTAACTTAATTTACTAAGTCGAAATCGGACGAAGATTGATGTTTAAAGGCATTCTTCAGATTTCGCATAAGAAATTTTTACTAGCAGTTTGCAACTCCATTAATTAAAATGGAAAATAAAAGGTTGTAGTCAGCGGCTTCTACCGTGATTCGAACTTATAGTACAAGCACTGCAACGCACAAGGGAACCTCTGAGCTAACGACACACTGGCGGCCAGAGGCGGACTATAGTCACTGCGATGTTGCCTGAGCCTCAAAACGCAACCTTAAACACACAAACAGAGGAGGTGGAGATTACTGTTTTAACATCCCGTCGACCACGATGTCATTAGAGACGGAGCACAAGCTCGGATTAGGGAAGGATGGGGAAGGAAATCGGCCGTGCCCTTCCTAAGGAACCATCCCGGCATTTTCCTGAAGCGATTTAGGGAAATCATTGTAAACCTAAATCAGGATGGCCGGGCGCGGGATTGCACCGTCGTCCCCCCGAATGCACACACAAACAGGTGTTACTTATGTGAAGAACGCCGTTCTTGGAGTCCAGAAATTAAATATACTTTCTAATTGTGTCATCTTGCAGTGGATTATATCGTACGAGTCTTCGATGTGGAAAACGAATGTCAAGTGAATTTAGCGAGGTAACGCCGACCTACACCCGGAAGTAAATGCACTATCAGAGTGTTGACAAATACTTGCTACGACGCTGCCATTTCTCGGCTCTCTGACGAGGCAGCTCTTCAGCGAAATGCTTGCCGTGATTCTCCGATACGGTTCTTCAGAGTGGAGACGCGCGCGCACGTTTGGTTTTTATGCGGCGTTCTCCCCTGATGGTTTCTGACGTCGCCTTGTGGGCTATGTATACATATGAGACATTCAATTATCATTAATCCAGAATGATACAAGTTTCAGCTTCCGGCGTGGAAGAAGGCTGTTGACGCCGACATTATATCATTTCAACGTAGGGAAAGCAAAACGGATCATTCAATGTTTCTCATTCAACATAAAGCATGTGAGATAAATTTCCGTAAAGTTCATAATCATCTAAAAATACAAACGAAGTAAAAATACACCGGAAGCTTATTCGAATTGAATATAATGTAAGATACCAAACGCTTTGCACCTCGATGTCGAATTTGTCCACTTGCAATCGTTTGCAGCATGCACATAGAATGTCATGATTACCACGAGAATGAAGAAATATGTTGGTAAGGATGGAAGCAAGAAGAGACGCAGTCAACAAATATTCTATTCCTCATGGCATTCATTTCATTTGACACGTAAGAAGAGGTAAAGCGGGAATTTACTTTCGTTAACACGAAAGATATGCCGCACATATTGATAACGAGGAAGTCTGCGTCTTCATACGTTTCCTCCTTGAAATCTGTATGCTCTATTATATACTAAGTAGCCCGATCATTGTTTCAGTAATGTTACCCTCTTGTTTGACCCCGTAACGATGAACAGATTCCAAATGCATGTCTCTGCGTGAAAGTAGCTGTTCGAACCCTTCCTGGGTTGTTTTTTGTGTTTTATTGCTTGGAATTCCTGAAGCAGACCACTGTGCCTTCCCCCCTCGTGGGTTAGGTCTCAAAACTAAACCGCTTTGTATCCAATGGCATAATTTATTCATACAGCATCAGCATAAGACTCTTCCGAGTGAGAGAATGACAATAACAATCGTAACAAGAACAAGCAAATAATGAATGATGTTTATTCCAACGCAGAACGAGAATGCCTTTAAATATAAAAATCTATATCTATATCCATATCTATTGATCTTTGAGTTGGCACAATGCAAATATATTCTTAGCATTTAGTTACTGAATTTAGTTCTGGATGTTTGCAGAGAAAAGGAAAAGTCGGTACTTCTCGCTAGTGTAATATAATGTGAACACGACTCAAGCAGGTCCTCAAGCAGGCACTGCTGCATTCTGTTCCCTGACATTGCTCTGATGACGGTTAATGCAGATAGTTCCGATTATGAAATACAAAACGTATTGTAGGTTAGTTCCTAGGATAGTAACATTGAATTTGCGTTGTAGATGGCACATGAACGTGATGACTATCCATATTACTCATCAATATAAAAAGACAATATTTTGGGAATTTAGTAGGATTACTCAAAATGAATTCTGAAATTGGGTGACTGACCGCACAGGTGCTAAACGTCGTCAAGAGTATACGATGTCCTAATCGCATTAGGAATATGAAGATCGTCTTCGACAGCTCGCCACTTTCACATTGCTATCTCCACCCTACTCCAGACAGCTCTCGGTGGAGTTGCACTACGTTGCCGATGTTATGGAAGGCCTTCAAACCGACAACAGACCACATATTGAAAAATACAAGCGAATTCTCTTGCAGCGTAAGCTTATTGTAACTAATCTAAAAATTATTGGAGAGGAACATTGTCCTATTCAAAAAAAGTCAAATGTTACACACTGTTGACGTCAAACGGACATTATCTATGTCCTGTCTTGTGTCCTACTCATCTATAATATCAAGTGTACTATGAAAATGATTATATATAATGGATTATAAGGTAATGCATTGATACCAGATGGTGGGGGCCGGCCGATGTGGCCGTGCGGTTCTAGGCGCTTCAGTCTGGAACCGCGTGACCGCTACGGTCGCAGGTTCGAATCCTGCCTCGGGCATGGATGTGTGTGATGTCCTTAGGTTAGTTAGGTTTAAGTAGTTCTAAGTTCTAGGGGACTGATGACCTTAGAAGTTAAGTCCCATAGTGCTCAGAGCCATTTGAACCATTTGAACTATTTAACACAAAATGACATTAAAAATTTAAGTTATTCACGAGCAGCTAGTTGAGAATATGTATGAACATTAAATGACACGACGAACCGTCTTGTTCTGCATATGGATTCAAACCCAGCTCATGCAGACTAAGCAAAGATTTCGTGACTGACGGAAACTAACAGTCATTCCTGATTAGGCATACAGAGAGTGATATACCTCGATTTTAGACAGTATCAGTTAGCAAATATCAACTTTAAATTGCATAACGCAAACACTTTTAACAGACGTGAATTCCTACCCAGCATCTATTGTCCCTGTTAACGAACTACGAGAGATGTTAAATATTGCTTCTTCACAAGTAACTTACTTGAAATGCCGTGAGGTAAAGCTGTGTGTTGGACACGGATTCGAACCCGGAACCTAATCGGATTGCCATCGAAGCACAGTCAAATGTGACATATCGGAATTTCGCGGCAGTAACTAGATGTTTTAACTGAAATGACGAGACGAAACATTAATTTTTTCCTTCCCAGGACTCCAACCCGGCACCTATCGCTGTTATATTCTAGAGAAAACTAACAGTTAAATATGGGTTTGTTGCACCAGCAGTGACATGTGAGCATGTTTGAACTGAAATAATATGACGAAGAGTTCAGCGCTCACTGGGAATAGAGCCCCACACATATCGTTGTTGACTACACACAAAGAGACGTCAGCTACCGAATTTTTCTCCACCAGCTGCTCAGAATAGCATCTTGAACTTACAGTCATCTCGCAAATAGTTCTGTGTCTCACTGGGAGTTAAAAACGTCGGATATCGTTAGTGTGGACAGCGAATGAAAATACATTAAAAATCAAAATTATTATCCACCAGCAGATAGGTGTTCTCATGCTAGAGCTTGATAATACATAATTAAATCTTTAGTGCCGGGCCAGGATTCGATCCCATTCACGCATAATATGTGAAGGTGTTGAGGAATCTGCAGTTTTGAACAAACAACAAATTGTAGTCGAGCTGCATTGCCACGAAGGGATCAAATTCCGCGTTAAGGGCGGTCTGAGTTGCATTCCCAGTTCAGAACCAATTTTATCGACATACAGAAGCCCAAATAAAAGATGGAATAAGTGTCCTGTGACCATACATAGCGTTTGTGTCGTCACTTGAAATAAATAACTAGTATAAGAAAGGTTACTGGTGATAGAGTTTCTACATGTCGCCACTCCAGACTTTATTGTGGTTCAACCTGCCGTCTACTTGGTAAAGAAGGAATATCATCTTTAATGTGAATTTTCAGACCACGCAGCCATTATATCTCCTTCACTTGGTGTAGCCAGGAGAGAATGGAATCTGTCTCTCCCTATCTAAAATCATTGACAGAAGGGGGAATCGAACTCAGACCATAGGTATAACAACCTACCATCCGTCCAACAGACCACGAAATCCTCTTCTCTGCGAGTCATTTTTCTATCGTAACGCAGTTGCGCCACACTGGATGAGAATTCTGACACACAGGCTCCCTGTAGTAATTTGCAGCATGTTCAGTAAATTCATTTACTTGGTTGACCGAATCACCATGAACTAGCTGCCTCGGCTACCCAGTGCATACATTCGACTATTTTGTAATCACAGAAATAAAATCACGTTACTGCCACCTACACACAACTGCCAACATTGTAGGATGCAGAAGTTTAAATAGGAAGTGTTCCTTTCCACTTGAGCTATTCTATTGCGCTATCTGTTACTAGAAAACGTCGTTCAGTCCAAAAGAAAATCTGTAACTGTTTGTCTCTCAGAAGTCAAGACCTGGCCATATGCATAATCTCACAGTGCTGTGGAATCCAAACGTTCTGGAGGAATAGTTGCCGAGCTCTGGAGCTGTTGTAGCTACGTGTCAGCTTGTAGCATAGATAAGATGTCGCGACTTCGAATACATGCAGTGCTGTATTTTTTAAAACGCAATTCTGCTCTCTACTGAAGTTATCAATCTAATGGAACTTTGAACATAATTCCCTTCACTTCTCAACCCAAAGTAGTCGCATGTGGAAAAAGGACTAACTACTGTGACATTTTGTTCTATTCAGGTTTAAAGACAGCAGGCAGCAGATGCATCTCGAAGATGTGCAGGGAGAGCGCATCGTGCCATAATATGTCAGAAAAGTATTTTCTACATTAGCCGTCGTGTGGTAGTGATATTTGATTCTTCTTCAAACTTTGATTGACAGCTTTAACTCAGAACAAATTTTCTACATGCATGTAATCAATAAACTGCATGTGCATTGTCAGACTGTCATAGGTAACATCAGAGAATTCGCATATATCGTTGATGATTAATTTCTCTCTCATATTTACTATTGTTTTAACACCACTAAAGGAAACCTTACGAAAATTGTGCACTGTATTATAAGAAATGAAATAAAACTAACCATGATAACCTTACGACGAAAGTATCTGTACACAAGTATGCCTCTATCGACACGAATTAATAAAATTCTACTCACTTAGATTTTGATTGGGTCTGTGTTTAATTGGTATGCTGTGTCATACTCAAGAGGTATGCAAATGTGGCATTTCATAAATATAGTTACGTATTCCTAGAAACCCAAAATTCGCTTGTCAGCAGCGGAAAGAGGCGTTACCTGTTGTGCAGCATTGTAAGTTTTTCAACATTGCACTATGAGCTGAAAGCATTTTCTTGCGATTTCCTTATTGATGTTTGATCTGACTGCTTGTAGCTCTTTCACAGAAGGGATAAAAACGTCTCAGTCAGTGAGACTGGAACTGCGAACCGTAACAGACGCTGTTTCACAGGTCAGCACGTTACCACAGAGCTGGCGAGGAGGTATGGGTCTCAGTTCCCTATTACGACGGCAATAGCAACTAGAACTCGTAAACCGCTATTTAAAGGTCGAGATTAGTTGCGATTTCCACCTGCAACGACTTTCCTGGGCTGAAAACCGTAAATTTTCAATCTTTTGTTACCCTTCAAGCTATAATGACTCAGATTATTCAATGGAAATGACAGGTAAAATCAAGTGAACTTTGAGGCTTAATTCCGTGCACACCAGGAAGTAACTCGTCGATCACAGAGTTGCCAAACATACGTTGCCTTGTTGCCAAATCTCAGTTACAGTACCAGCAGGAAGAAGACGAACCGATGTGATCCTACAGCGGTCTGGGAAGTGACCATAGCTGGTGTCACCAAGTCGCGGCTGCTACGGCCTGGAATACGTAATGCGTCTGATTCGCTTTCTGTAACTAGGTTTAGGGACTGGAGCGTAGTTACTAATAATACTCAGAACTGACTGCAAACTGAGCATCATAAATCAGTAACTCTCATTATTGTTTTTATATTTCTTTCGTAAGTGCACTCAAAACTAAGAAAGTCATTCACAGGCGTTTTCGTGCCTCGCCGATAGTCGAGCACAACATACAAATAAAAATAAAAAAGAATGTGTGTGTGTGTGTGTGTGTGTGTGTGTGTGTGTGTGTGTGTGTGTGAGAGAGAGAGAGAGAGAGAGAGAGAGAGAGAGAAATAAAAAGCAATGAGAGAGAGTGTAAAAAATTGTTGTAAAGAAATTGAATCATGGTATTTAAAGAAATCTTTCATTAAAATGACATGTTCCACATCATTACGAAATGTCGTATTCATGATCTATGGAACAAGAGTTAATCTAATGTAATCTAATCTAATCTAATCACATCATATTGATGATTAGCCATGAAGAGTCATGAATTACCGAAAGTTTTGCCAATACCAGTAATCAAATCTAAACTTGAAAATAAAAGACGACAATTTTTGTAATAAACCGTGACTCCTATCAAGACCCTTTCATCCCTGTTATTTAACCACGAAAGATGTCTGATATACCTCCATTCTGAAGTAACAAAGTGTGCATGCATTTAAAGATGAAGTGCATGATGTGAAGTTCTGTGACGGAGATACGAACCCAACACGTAATCCGATTGTTAACTAAGAAAAATCAAATGTTACGTATCGGTTTTTCTTACGAGCCGCTAGGTGTCTGAATCTAAAATAAGGATACAAACTTTTGTGCCTAAGCGACAATCGAACTGCACACCTACCGTGCATCCACAAATATAGCTTAAGTATCAGTTGCTTACTCATGAACAGTAAGATGTGTGCGTGTTTGACCAGAAATAACGACACCTGTTGCGATTGTTGGCAACACATGAACAGACATTGAAATTGCGCATTAATTTTCACTAGCAGGTGGGTGTGCACTTGATAAAGCTAGAAATGAAATTATGAATATTTTTGTACTGGATCAGGTTTCAGACCCACATACTTACCTTTGGAGGAGACCTAGAGAAGATTTCAGTCTTGGGAAAAGGAACGAAATGACTGAACTATACTGTTCCGAGAGATTCAGATCCTCGAAAGAGGAGATACGAATTCGAATCACAGTCCAGCACCAAATTTTTGAACGTCTCTAGTTCAATCAAGTACAAGTAAAATAAGAGCCCTGTCCCTTTAAATGGCTGTCGGTTCATCAAATAAAATAAAATTTTCTAATGTAAGTAAGCTTACTGGCGACTGTATTTCTTTTTACCATGACTTCCGCTGTGTCATTTCCCAACGTAAACCGGCTCTGCCCAGTTGGTAATGAAGGAACGTGATGTTTAAGGCGGATTCTGGATTATAACGTCTTTCTCTTGAGGTTACCAGAGGTAAAATAAATCTGTTTGTGCCTCTTAAAAGTAAATGCCTGAACCCACGCATTGCACCTGTGATAGCTCGTTCCACCAGACCATTGTGGCCACATTACCCAGCCCCAGGAGTGTGCTGTAACGGATGATGTGCTTAGCTTACAAAATTAGTCACGGTGGAAAAAATGCGAGTCTATTAAATGGTCAAGTAGAAGCAAGCTTCTGACGCAGAGATTCTGCTATTCTCATGTCAGCAGGATGTAAAGACTCTTCTAGGCATCATAGGCTGGATGTGAAGCCATTTTGATTTTTCACAAATTCAGCAAATTTCTTAGTTCGAGAAAATCCACTGTGAAGTGTGAAGTTGCCGGATAATTCGATTATTACTGTTATTATTAATATGATTTTATTCATACTGCTGCTGTAACACAAGTGCTTGAACATCATTTAGTGCCTTTTGGTCACTATAGAAGTAGTTTCCCAAGAACAGGTTCTTTCCCTGTCTACGGAATCCTTTTCATGTTAATATCAAACACCAGCAATTACTCGTAGATTACACTAAAACTAAAGTAATTGACGAAGACGTTACTTGGTAACAAAAACGCACTGCCTTTCTTCATTTACTTTCGCCTAGAAATGGCTATAGAGTACTGACAAACCAAAAGGCAAGAGATCTTACTGCCTTCCGATATACGTTGCTGTTAGTTCTTCGACATGATTTGGTCGACATGACATGTTTCAAGTAGTGTATGACAGACAGTGTTTTAGAAAATCTATTGTTTCCCTTTGCAATAAACAGAAGTATTTTCATTCTAAGCTGTCCAAGTACAAAATTTTCGCAATATTAGTGCAAATTTAATATTCGCTTCTATAATGTATAAAAGTATTTCACAGTCGCAAAACTCGCATCCGAAACGTTGACCTTTCACTTAGTCGCTGACCATAAATTCTAGCTCAGAGTGACACCAGTTTAAATAACCTAATGTAGCGAAGACTGTTTGCCAGTGCTCTTTCTCACCGGAAAATACGCAATTGACTCATTTGGCTCCATAAGTACACTGTAACAGTAATTTCTGTGTGAAATTTGTCAGTAAGCTTTCGCCTTCCAACCGGCAAAATACGGAAGAGTACGGCCGGTAAACAATTCACAAACCACGATTTAGTGCCGATAAGACGATTTCTTTAAACATTGTCGAAGCTGAGGGGATTTAGTTTCTGCTTAAATCGTCTTAAGCAGCAACGTACACAGATATCTCAAATAGGAAAAAGCTGAATATCCAGGTACGAAGGTTGTAAAACAAACTTCCCACAGTTTGTGTCTGGTTGATCGTTTCGTCTGATAACACTGCTTAAGTATTTTGTCTAAGAGGTATCACAAGTAGTATCCCTGTAGCTGTGGGAATCATTGGTTGAAAACGAGTTTAACACCAATGGGTACAGTGCTGCTATATTTTCAAAATTATTATCAACCTAAGTCTGAGTTCATCCACAAACTGAGGCGTATTTATAATATTGAAGCTAGACTGTGTATCCTTGTCTTTCTTGAGCGGTCATTGGAAGGCGTTTACACACACGTATACAATACTATGAATACTTCGAACGCTATGGTTAACGTTGCTCTCATAAACAACTTTTTTTTTTAATTCTTCTGGGTCTTAAGCGTGCAATATGTGTTGTAGATACAGTCTCAGACCAAAAAATTGACCGCCGAGTCGTTCACGTAAGGTGGACAATACAGTCATGCTCCTCTCAGAATTCTATGTCTGGCAATTTGCTCGATCTAGCAACATGTAGACTGCGGCACTTCCCAGAGGAAGTCTTGACTCCAGTCTTAGTACATTACTCTTGACTACGACCGTAGTCTTGAGGTTAGACGCGAGACCAGCTAATATGATATTGTAGATTCGCTTGAATTACACTCATAGCTTCAGCACCGAGAGGAAAGGGGCGATAAAAATGTTGTCGATATGGGCTTTCGGTCGCCAGACGTCATATTAGCTGGTCTCGCGTTTTAGCTCAAGACTACGGTCGTGTTCCATCAGCGGTACGAATAAAATGATATTAATAATAACAGTAATAATCGAATTATCCGGCAACTTCACACTTCACAGTGGATTTTCTCGAACTAAGAAATTTGCTGAATTTGTGAAAAATCAAAGTGGCTTCACATCCAGCCTATGATGCCTAGAAGAGTCTTTACATCCTGCTGACATGAGAATAGCAGAATCTCTGCGTCAGAAGCTTGCTTCTACTTGACCATTTAATAGACTCGCATTTTTTCCACCGTGACTAATTTTGTAAGCTAAGCACATCATCCGTTACAGCACACTCCTGGGGCTGGGTAATGTGGCCACAATGGTCTGGTGGAACGAGCTATCACAGGTGCAATGCGTGGGTTCAGGCATTTACTTTTAAGAGGCACAAACAGATTTATTTTACCTCTGGTAACCTCAAGAGAAAGACGTTATAATCCAGAATCCGCCTTAAACATCACGTTCCTTCATTACCAACTGGGCAGAGCCGGTTTACGTTGGGAAATGACACAGCGGAAGTCATGGTAAAAAGAAATACAGTCGCCAGTAAGCTTACTTACATTAGAAAATTTTATTTTATTTGATGAACCGATAGCCATTTAAAGGGACAGGGCTCTTATTTTACTTGTACTTGATTGAACTAGAGACGTTCAAAAATTTGGTGCTGGACTGTGATTCGAATTCGTATCTCCTCTTTCGAGGATCTGAATCTCTCGGAACAGTATAGTTCAGTCATTTCGTTCCTTTTCCCAAGACTGAAATCTTCTCTAGGTCTCCTCCAAAGGTAAGTATGTGGGTCTGAAACCTGATCCAGTACAAAAATATTCATAATTTCATTTCTAGCTTTATCAAGTGCACACCCACCTGCTAGTGAAAATTAATGCGCAATTTCAATGTCTGTTCATGTGTTGCCAACAATCGCAACAGGTGTCGTTATTTCTGGTCAAACACGCACACATCTTACTGTTCATGAGTAAGCAACTGATACTTAAGCTATATTTGTGGATGCACGGTAGGTGTGCAGTTCGATTGTCACTTAGGCACAAAAGTTTGTATCCTTATTTTAGATTCAGACACCTAGCGGCTCGTAAGAAAAACCGATACGTAACATTTGATTTTTCTTAGTTAACAATCGGATTACGTGTTGGGTTCGTATCTCCGTCACAGAACTTCACATCATGCACTTCATCTTTAAATGCATGCACACTTTGTTACTTCAGAATGGAGGTATATCAGACATCTTTCGTGGTTAAATAACAGGGATGAAAGGGTCTTGATAGGAGTCACGGTTTATTACAAAAATTGTCGTCTTTTATTTTCAAGTTTAGATTTGATTACTGGTATTGGCAAAACTTTCGGTAATTCATGACTCTTCATGGCTAATCATCAATATGATGTGATTAGATTAGATTAGATTACATTAGATTAACTCTTGTTCCATAGATCATGAATACGACATTTCGTAATGATGTGGAACATGTCATTTTAATGAAAGATTTCTTTAAATACCATGATTCAATTTCTTTACAACAATTTTTTACACTCTCTCTCATTGCTTTTTATTTCTCTCTCTCTCTCTCTCTCTCTCTCTCTCTCTCTCTCACACACACACACACACACACACACACACACACACACACACACACACACACACATTCTTTTTTATTTTTATTTGTATGTTGTGCTCGACTATCGGCGAGGCACGAAAACGCCTGTGAATGACTTTCTTAGTTTTGAGTGCACTTACGAAAGAAATATAAAAACAATAATGAGAGTTACTGATTTATGATGCTCAGTTTGCAGTCAGTTCTGAGTATTATTAGTAACTACGCTCCAGTCCCTAAACCTAGTTACAGAAAGCGAATCAGACGCATTACGTATTCCAGGCCGTAGCAGCCGCGACTTGGTGACACCAGCTGTGGTCACTTCCCAGACCGCTGTAGGATCACATCGGTTCGTCTTCTTCCTGCTGGTACTGTAACTGAGATTTGGCAACAAGGCAACGTATGTTTGGCAACTCTGTGATCGACGAGTTACTTCCTGGTGTGCACGGAATTAAGCCTCAAAGTTCACTTGATTTTACCTGTCATTTCCATTGAATAATCTGAGTCATTATAGCTTGAAGGGTAACAAAAGATTGAAAATTTACGGTTTTCAGCCCAGGAAAGTCGTTGCAGGTGGAAATCGCAACTAATCTCGACCTTTAAATAGCGGTTTACGAGTTCTAGTTGCTATTGCCGTCGTAATAGGGAACTGAGACCCATACCTCCTCGCCAGCTCTGTGGTAACGTGCTGACCTGTGAAACAGCGTCTGTTACGGTTCGCAGTTCCAGTCTCACTGACTGAGACGTTTTTATCCCTTCTGTGAAAGAGCTACAAGCAGTCAGATCAAACATCAATAAGGAAATCGCAAGAAAATGCTTTCAGCTCATAGTGCAATGTTGAAAAACTTACAATGCTGCACAACAGGTAACGCCTCTTTCCGCTGCTGACAAGCGAATTTTGGGTTTCTAGGAATACGTAACTATATTTATGAAATGCCACATTTGCATACCTCTTGAGTATGACACAGCATACCAATTAAACACAGACCCAATCAAAATCTAAGTGAGTAGAATTTTATTAATTCGTGTCGATAGAGGCATACTTGTGTACAGATACTTTCGTCGTAAGGTTATCATGGTTAGTTTTATTTCATTTCTTATAATACAGTGCACAATTTTCGTAAGGTTTCCTTTAGTGGTGTTAAAACAATAGTAAATATGAGAGAGAAATTAATCATCAACGATATATGCGAATTCTCTGATGTTACCTATGACAGTCTGACAATGCACATGCAGTTTATTGATTACATGCATGTAGAAAATTTGTTCTGAGTTAAAGCTGTCAATCAAAGTTTGAAGAAGAATCAAATATCACTACCACACGACGGCTAATGTAGAAAATACTTTTCTGACATATTATGGCACGATGCGCTCTCCCTGCACATCTTCGAGATGCATCTGCTGCCTGCTGTCTTTAAACCTGAATAGAACAAAATGTCACAGTAGTTAGTCCTTTTTCCACATGCGACTACTTTGGGTTGAGAAGTGAAGGGAATTATGTTCAAAGTTCCATTAGATTGATAACTTCAGTAGAGAGCAGAATTGCGTTTTAAAAAATACAGCACTGCATGTATTCGAAGTCGCGACATCTTATCTATGCTACAAGCTGACACGTAGCTACAACAGCTCCAGAGCTCGGCAACTATTCCTCCAGAACGTTTGGATTCCACAGCACTGTGAGATTATGCATATGGCCAGGTCTTGACTTCTGAGAGACAAACAGTTACAGATTTTCTTTTGGACTGAACGACGTTTTCTAGTAACAGATAGCGCAATAGAATAGCTCAAGTGGAAAGGAACACTTCCTATTTAAACTTCTGCATCCTACAATGTTGGCAGTTGTGTGTAGGTGGCAGTAACGTGATTTTATTTCTGTGATTACAAAATAGTCGAATGTATGCACTGGGTAGCCGAGGCAGCTAGTTCATGGTGATTCGGTCAACCAAGTAAATGAATTTACTGAACATGCTGCAAATTACTACAGGGAGCCTGTGTGTCAGAATTCTCATCCAGTGTGGCGCAACTGCGTTACGATAGAAAAATGACTCGCAGAGAAGAGGATTTCGTGGTCTGTTGGACGGATGGTAGGTTGTTATACCTATGGTCTGAGTTCGATTCCCCCTTCTGTCAATGATTTTAGATAGGGAGAGACAGATTCCATTCTCTCCTGGCTACACCAAGTGAAGGAGATATAATGGCTGCGTGGTCTGAAAATTCACATTAAAGATGATATTCCTTCTTTACCAAGTAGACGGCAGGTTGAACCACAATAAAGTCTGGAGTGGCGACATGTAGAAACTCTATCACCAGTAACCTTTCTTATACTAGTTATTTATTTCAAGTGACGACACAAACGCTATGTATGGTCACAGGACACTTATTCCATCTTTTATTTGGGCTTCTGTATGTCGATAAAATTGGTTCTGAACTGGGAATGCAACTCAGACCGCCCTTAACGCGGAATTTGATCCCTTCGTGGCAATGCAGCTCGACTACAATTTGTTGTTTGTTCAAAACTGCAGATTCCTCAACACCTTCACATATTATGCGTGAATGGGATCGAATCCTGGCCCGGCACTAAAGATTTAATTATGTATTATCAAGCTCTAGCATGAGAACACCTATCTGCTGGTGGATAATAATTTTGATTTTTAATGTATTTTCATTCGCTGTCCACACTAACGATATCCGACGTTTTTAACTCCCAGTGAGACACAGAACTATTTGCGAGATGACTGTAAGTTCAAGATGCTATTCTGAGCAGCTGGTGGAGAAAAATTCGGTAGCTGACGTCTCTTTGTGTGTAGTCAACAACGATATGTGTGGGGCTCTATTCCCAGTGAGCGCTGAACTCTTCGTCATATTATTTCAGTTCAAACATGCTCACATGTCACTGCTGGTGCAACAAACCCATATTTAACTGTTAGTTTTCTCTAGAATATAACAGCGATAGGTGCCGGGTTGGAGTCCTGGGAAGGAAAAAATTAATGTTTCGTCTCGTCATTTCAGTTAAAACATCTAGTTACTGCCGCGAAATTCCGATATGTCACATTTGACTGTGCTTCGATGGCAATCCGATTAGGTTCCGGGTTCGAATCCGTGTCCAACACACAGCTTTACCTCACGGCATTTCAAGTAAGTTACTTGTGAAGAAGCAATATTTAACATCTCTCGTAGTTCGTTAACAGGGACAATAGATGCTGGGTAGGAATTCACGTCTGTTAAAAGTGTTTGCGTTATGCAATTTAAAGTTGATATTTGCTAACTGATACTGTCTAAAATCGAGGTATATCACTCTCTGTATGCCTAATCAGGAATGACTGTTAGTTTCCGTCAGTCACGAAATCTTTGCTTAGTCTGCATGAGCTGGGTTTGAATCCATATGCAGAACAAGACGGTTCGTCGTGTCATTTAATGTTCATACATATTCTCAACTAGCTGCTCGTGAATAACTTAAATTTTTAATGTCATTTTGTGTTAAATAGTTCAAATGGTTCAAATGGCTCTGAGCACTATGGGACTTAACTTCTAAGGTCATCAGTCCCCTAGAACTTAGAACTACTTAAACCTAACTAACCTAAGGACATCACACACATCCATGCCCGAGGCAGGATTCGAACCTGCGACCGTAGCGGTCACGCGGTTCCAGACTGAAGCGCCTAGAACCGCACGGCCACATCGGCCGGCCCCCACCATCTGGTATCAATGCATTACCTTATAATCCATTATATATAATCATTTTCATAGTACACTTGATATTATAGATGAGTAGGACACAAGACAGGACATAGATAATGTCCGTTTGACGTCAACAGTGTGTAACATTTGACTTTTTTTGAATAGGACAATGTTCCTCTCCAATAATTTTTAGATTAGTTACAATAAGCTTACGCTGCAAGAGAATTCGCTTGTATTTTTCAATATGTGGTCTGTTGTCGGTTTGAAGGCCTTCCATAACATCGGCAACGTAGTGCAACTCCACCGAGAGCTGTCTGGAGTAGGGTGGAGATAGCAATGTGAAAGTGGCGAGCTGTCGAAGACGATCTTCATATTCCTAATGCGATTAGGACATCGTATACTCTTGACGACGTTTAGCACCTGTGCGGTCAGTCACCCAATTTCAGAATTCATTTTGAGTAATCCTACTAAATTCCCAAAATATTGTCTTTTTATATTGATGAGTAATATGGATAGTCATCACGTTCATGTGCCATCTACAACGCAAATTCAATGTTACTATCCTAGGAACTAACCTACAATACGTTTTGTATTTCATAATCGGAACTATCTGCATTAACCGTCATCAGAGCAATGTCAGGGAACAGAATGCAGCAGTGCCTGCTTGAGGACCTGCTTGAGTCGTGTTCACATTATATTACACTAGCGAGAAGTACCGACTTTTCCTTTTCTCTGCAAACATCCAGAACTAAATTCAGTAACTAAATGCTAAGAATATATTTGCATTGTGCCAACTCAAAGATCAATAGATATGGATATAGATATAGATTTTTATATTTAAAGGCATTCTCGTTCTGCGTTGGAATAAACATCATTCATTATTTGCTTGTTCTTGTTACGATTGTTATTGTCATTCTCTCACTCGGAAGAGTCTTATGCTGATGCTGTATGAATAAATTATGCCATTGGATACAAAGCGGTTTAGTTTTGAGACCTAACCCACGAGGGGGGAAGGCACAGTGGTCTGCTTCAGGAATTCCAAGCAATAAAACACAAAAAACAACCCAGGAAGGGTTCGAACAGCTACTTTCACGCAGAGACATGCATTTGGAATCTGTTCATCGTTACGGGGTCAAACAAGAGGGTAACATTACTGAAACAATGATCGGGCTACTTAGTATATAATAGAGCATACAGATTTCAAGGAGGAAACGTATGAAGACGCAGACTTCCTCGTTATCAATATGTGCGGCATATCTTTCGTGTTAACGAAAGTAAATTCCCGCTTTACCTCTTCTTACGTGTCAAATGAAATGAATGCCATGAGGAATAGAATATTTGTTGACTGCGTCTCTTCTTGCTTCCATCCTTACCAACATATTTCTTCATTCTCGTGGTAATCATGACATTCTATGTGCATGCTGCAAACGATTGCAAGTGGACAAATTCGACATCGAGGTGCAAAGCGTTTGGTATCTTACATTATATTCAATTCGAATAAGCTTCCGGTGTATTTTTACTTCGTTTGTATTTTTAGATGATTATGAACTTTACGGAAATTTATCTCACATGCTTTATGTTGAATGAGAAACATTGAATGATCCGTTTTGCTTTCCCTACGTTGAAATGATATAATGTCGGCGTCAACAGCCTTCTTCCACGCCGGAAGCTGAAACTTGTATCATTCTGGATTAATGATAATTGAATGTCTCATATGTATACATAGCCCACAAGGCGACGTCAGAAACCATCAGGGGAGAACGCCGCATAAAAACCAAACGTGCGCGCGCGTCTCCACTCTGAAGAACCGTATCGGAGAATCACGGCAAGCATTTCGCTGAAGAGCTGCCTCGTCAGAGAGCCGAGAAATGGCAGCGTCGTAGCAAGTATTTGTCAACACTCTGATAGTGCATTTACTTCCGGGTGTAGGTCGGCGTTACCTCGCTAAATTCACTTGACATTCGTTTTCCACATCGAAGACTCGTACGATATAATCCACTGCAAGATGACACAATTAGAAAGTATATTTAATTTCTGGACTCCAAGAACGGCGTTCTTCACATAAGTAACACCTGTTTGTGTGTGCATTCGGGGGGACGACGGTGCAATCCCGCGCCCGGCCATCCTGATTTAGGTTTACAATGATTTCCCTAAATCGCTTCAGGAAAATGCCGGGATGGTTCCTTAGGAAGGGCACGGCCGATTTCCTTCCCCATCCTTCCCTAATCCGAGCTTGTGCTCCGTCTCTAATGACATCGTGGTCGACGGGATGTTAAAACAGTAATCTCCACCTCCTCTGTTTGTGTGTTTAAGGTTGCGTTTTGAGGCTCAGGCAACATCGCAGTGACTATAGTCCGCCTCTGGCCGCCAGTGTGTCGTTAGCTCAGAGGTTCCCTTGTGCGTTGCAGTGCTTGTACTATAAGTTCGAATCACGGTAGAAGCCGCTGACTACAACCTTTTATTTTCCATTTTAATTAATGGAGTTGCAAACTGCTAGTAAAAATTTCTTATGCGAAATCTGAAGAATGCCTTTAAACATCAATCTTCGTCCGATTTCGACTTAGTAAATTAAGTTAATATCATGGATTTCTGCTTTGCAAATTCCAAGGTGCTTCACTGTAAAATAGGCCCTGAAAAGATTCAAACGGACTGTCAACGATATAAATTTGAGCTTTGTTCGTCATATAGGTCTAACATGTCGGAAGGTTGTTTATGAAGTGCACCTGTTCATTAATATAGTTCCCATCTTCTAAATTTTTGCAATAGCATTTAACTGTAGACGTTTTCTAACACCGGCGTTAGCAATTCCTTTCCGTTCTCTGAAACCTTCAAAACGACAAATTTTTCTGGTTGAAATCTGATGACCTTAACTATCACTTCCGATCAACAATAAATACTTCATGAACCCGTACATGGAACTCCAAATGTGCAGTGTGCCTGCACTGCTACAGAGCATGCATTGCAAGGTATTCACACAGTTTATCGCATAGACTTACCATAAAGAATGAAACAAGAGCTGTAATACGCTTTACACCACAGACGCTCACTCTGGCTTGACGAAAACATCCAAACATTGACCAAAAGTTGCACAAATAATTAAGTTTGAAAGGAAAAGAAACGAGGTATGAAGCATTTATAAATGCATCGAATGTAGTGAGGTGGTTTAATTTCGTTCCAGTCTATAAAATTAATTTCGGGCCATACTCAGCTCTTGCCGATTACCCGCCTACTAATCAGGGCGTCTGTCTCCGTTGCTTTTGAGCGTGAATGGAAATTGTAGAAATTTTCTGTGGAGCAACATTTAATAATAAAGCGTTTTAAATCATCAAAAGCGATGAGCGGTAGCAGGCGCTTTCGATAAAGAACGGGGGAGTGCAGCGCCGCTGCTGTCGCCACGGCCGCTGCCAGTAGCCAGCAAATGGATCCCGGAGCTTTGCCGCATACGGCGTCCAGAGGAGGACAGTCTGCAGGAAATCTGCCGCAAAATCGTTACTAGATAAAATTTTGATATCGGTGTGTCATAAAGCGAAATAGATTGAATCTGCGCTACCATTACATTCACGTCTTCAGCATTCAGACAGAAGAGGCTATAAAAATATTTTATGCCAGCTGCTCTCGATCCACTGACATTATGAACAGAAACAACGCACGCTACCGCTAGACCACAGGCGTAATCAGCCTAGAGTCTCTCTATCTTGGGACAAGTTTTCCTCCAGGAAGTGCCGCAGTCTACAGTGTTGCCAGATTGTGCAGATAACCGGACTTAGAGAATTAGCGAGTTGGCCAGTTTTTTTGTCCCATGTCGCGATCGGCGCGGACTTAGCCTCTGAAGCGGCCGGCCGCCGGTCGAGTTTTATGGCAAAGAGTGTACGTAACCCTAACAAACTCAAATCAAAGGCAAATGAGGACGTTCACAGTTGATTTTCAAAAATTTCCCCACCAACTTCAATGCACATTTGACTTCTCTTGATAACACCACGTCTAGATCTTCTGAGGTCGTCTTTGCGTTCTTTTATGAGGGCTGCACTATTCATAATCCGAACGATCAAATCGGCTCTTGGGTTTACTTTTTCTTTGTAGACTTCGCCTTTAACCATCCCCACAGGCAAAAATCCAAAGAGAGAACGTCCAGGGACCTTGAAGGCCAAGAAAAGTGCCCATATCTAATGATCCATCTTCCAGAAAATGTTAGGTTTGGATAATGTGTCACCTGACGCCTAGAATTTGCAGGAGCCCCGTCATGCTGGAGGAACATAGGCATTCCTGTAGCCAAATAAACCTCTTCCAATAACGCTGGAAGTCATTTTCAAGGAAATGTAGACAACTGGGTCCTGTAAGGACCAACATACGAAACATAAATGCATTGAACCCAGCTGTATGTACGAAATAAAAATTGGACACATGTAATATGGCATTTTTTCTGCAACTTGTCTATACTACCACCTCCTACAATATTTATTATTCCTCCTGAAACTTCCTGTATAATTATTTGGGTCTCCTCGGCTCATCTAAAGTTTTCTGTTCTAGGAAGAAATTAGCACTATCCACAGAACCGCAGAAAGTTATGTACCGATAACTGAAGCTTTAAACCTGACTGGAAATGTTACCCGTCCGCAAAGAATAACAGTTATTCGTGGCTTCTGGGACAGTTTGTGTTGTACGTCGTAATAAACAAAACTTAGAACTTAGAAGAGTGCATGTTTTATATTGCAGAAGAACATTTTAAGCTGAAGAAGAATAACAAATATAAGGAATGTTTTAAAAATTTTTTATCTATTGCTTTATGTGGGCTACAAAGAGATGGACAGTTTTATTGATTAGAAGCAGAATACTATTCTTTCACTTTGTTTATTCCTGGAATATTCTTTTACGTCGGTTCTTAAATCACAACTGTTCTAATTTGGCAAACCCCCTCCGGCTCCGAAACTTCTTCCATTTGTTGAAAAATATATGGCTTCCTTACAGACTTCATATGCATCCAGTGCATAATAACTTAAATTGTGAATATATTTCTGAATGAATGTTTGTTATTTATTTTTCCGTCACCCTGTTCACTGTTATAAGTTATGTTCCACAAGGATCGCACACGATTGGAGGCGACAATCTGTAATTTATTTTACCTTAATTACTACTTCAATTTTGTTCAACAATTTAAAGGAATATATGAGTGCAAACATGGAATACATGTGAATAATGCAGCTGCTCAGTGACAGGTATGGGGGAGGCACTGTGGCCAGGCCTCGGATTTTCGACCCCTGCCCTCTTTGCCTCCGCCTACCTGGTGCTGAAATTATTCTCAAACTTTAAAAAAAAGTAATAGTGCAGTGGTCAGAACGTCTGTCTAGTAAGCAGCAGGTCTAGGTTCGAAGCTCAGTCGGTCACAAATTTTCATCTGCTGTCATTGCTGTATTTCAACGCGCTGTGACAGTGCGGACGTCGGTCCTTCGATATTTAAGATGCAATTGTTTTTTGAGGCAATAGAGGTGATTTGCGAACATTAGTCTTGCCATCAAAATAACGGGACTCCAACGGAAACCAATCCTTAGTCATACCTTCGTGCCGGAGCTAACCCATGCCATATACATGCGAATTAGATTGTAGTTCATATTTAGTCAAATAACGAATGGTCAGTATACAAGTATGCCGGCCAGGGTGGCCGAGCGGTTCTAGGCGCTACAGTCTGGAACCGCGCGAGAGCTACGGTCTCAGGTTCGACTCCAGTCTCCGACATGGATGTGTCTGATGTCCTTAGGTTAGTTAGGTTTAAGTAGTTCTAAGTTCTAGCGGACTGACCACCTCAGATGTTAAGTCCCACAGCACTCAGAACCATTTGAACCATTTTTGACGTATACAAGCATTTACAAATAGAAGAAGCAGGATTGCAGCGAACTGATCACTTAACCAAGTGCAACATAGAGTACCTGTGTAATGAGTCATTCCAGCTGCATAGCTGAGGGTAACATTTTTTAAGCAATTCATTGCAGAATTAATGTAATACCCGCACGATGATCTCTGTAGTCATACTGTATCATTAGCAGCCCGCGAATGTAGTACTATGTTCGTTAAATCGGATTACTCAAGCCGAGGCCAAATAAAGACAAGCGACGACGCCACAACACTATCTTTACTTAGGTAGGTAGTCAGCGCTAAATTATGTGCGCCACCATTAACGTTGCCGTAAGCAGTTTGACAGCATAACACCACCACAACTACTGACAACCTGAACCATTATCATCACGCAGTTGTAACTCGCAGTGATTACAAGTTTCTCATGTTTGTCAAGAACAGCGGAAAGCGCCTCTGAAGTTCCGTTTCCATTACGCCTAGGCAGGTGAGAATCCTAAATATCAGTAATAGGTCACCTAGCGAAGAGAAGAGTCCACGTATTGTCTCAAGTTCTTGCAGTTTGATGTTAATGCAGTTCCAGATGGTTTCGCACTAACGGGTTCTTTTGGCTATCTGAATACTCATATTGGAATTATATAATTGTAATTGCTAGAACGTTCAACTACCTTAATAACACCTCATTCTGGGTTGAATACGACTCGGAAAGAAACGTTAATTTGACGTTTCCATCCATCTCCTGACGTCTTACTGAATGAAGTCTGAAGTGCACGCACAGTTGTGTTGCCCGCCGCAAGGATTCTGTGAAGTGTTGTGGCAGCTGGCGGTCATTGCTGAATACAGACATGTGCTCCAGGGGAACTCGTCTTTGTTGCATTTTTTCCATACCGTAATTAGCACAATAACACAAGGCTTGTTCTGCTGAAGAACTTGATGCCCACAAGTCCTTAAATAAGAATCTCCTAACGTGAGTAATGCATGAAAGGAAACAACTTTTGGACAAAACAATGGACAGCTCCCTGCTTTTTGCGTTTCCGATAGCGCCTACGATAAGAATCTGGTGTCATATTATGTTTCAGAACCCTAAACTGTTTACTTTTTTACCTCATACTAAAACAAAAGTTATGATATGAGAAGACGAAATGACTTATATGCTTCTCAGGAAATTGAGTTTTTCGTGTTTATTTTCCCACTTCATACTAAAAGAATGGCGTTAAAATGAGAAGAGGAAATGAAATATACGCTTCCAAGACATAATATTTCCTTGTGTGCTACTACTGCATACATGAAAGCCCTGCAGTTAATTTTTGTATGTTGGATAAATTTTGATATCACCTCACATTCCTTTGTGAGAAGGTTCCTATTTTCTTGGGATTCATATAGAGTGGACATTTCATCACTGGTTAATATTCTGATGACTAATGACATGATACCCATTGCAATTGCTCCATGGCTCCTGTGAGTAGAGTCTCACGTTGGTTACTATAAGAACACGCAGGCAGTGATATCCACTCACTGCGGTCAGAGACAAGGTGATTTCTTTCTGTTTATGGCGAAGCGTCTGCTGCAGTGTCCACGCTCAGCCAACATAAACAAATCGCGGCGGCATTGGGCACTGCTGATCGCTGCGCTTGTCGCGAGCCTCGACAACAAGAGCGCACTGTCTCTGCTAACGATACTATGGAGTTAATACATCTTACTTAACGTAATATGCAGGACGTGGGTTGGGTGAAAATTTAGTTAGTAACTTCCCATCGCATTAAAATACTTTACAGTCATATTTGATGAATTATTTATTGTTGGTTGTCTCTCTAATGTTAATAGTATTGATTCAGATTGTGCATGAACACGAAAACACACACACACACACACATACACACACACACACACACACACACACACACACAGACACACAGTCATTGATTCTAGTGAGGCTGACAACTACTGTGTGTTGAACAACACATGCACCAGTCAGTTCCTCAGTTGGCGTCGAGTGTATGAGTTTTTTCAATTACCTTGCAGTGCAAGAATTGTAAGGAGGAGCCTGAAAGTAAATGGTCTTGTATGGTAAAGAGCTGCTACAAAGCAAATCTTGACCGATTATCAGATAATTGTCCACATGGGTTTTGTGGACGAGTATACTTTAAGTAGCCGCGCGGGATTAGCCGAGCGGTCTAGGGCGCTGCAGTCATGGGCTGCGTGGCTGATCCCGGCGGAGGTTCGAGTCCTCCCTCGGGCATGAGTGTGTGTGTTTGTCCTTAGGATAATTTAGGTTAAGTAGTGTGTAAGCTTAGGTACTGATGACCTTAGCAGTTGAGTCCCATAAGACTTCACACACATTTGAACATTTTTTTATACTTTTAGTAACCAACCCACCCACGATCATTACTTAAGATTTCTGGAAGGCTTAGGGAATTGATTTCATTAAGTCTTCGACAGTGTAGCGTGATGGTTTACTTCCCAACATATGTTTCTATATTTGTCCAAAGGTCGCTTGCTTTTGTAGATCGACGTGGCAATGGCCTTGTTACCTCTGCCCACATATTCTGTATCTGGTTGATGTTTGGTGATCGTGGAACAAACGGCAACAGCTTTATCCTCTCTTGGGCCTGAAACCAATCACGCACTGCTCTGCTATGATGGATGGGGCTCTGCTCCTGTAAATAAACTATTATCTCGTTAGTCCATGTATTTATATTTAAATAACGTATTTGTAATAAGCACATTGGATTATTATTTTCCACAGTGTTTAAGAATTCAGGCCCTGTCAGAGATAAGTGATCTATATTCAACAGTCCGATTAAGAATGTGATTTGCCCAGTCTATCACATGATGAGAGTCGTAGTCAGATATCCACATTAAGACTGCCTAGCTGAATCCGATTAGAACTATCTGGTATCGAAACGAAATTACAGAAATCGGATAATTTGAACGTTTGTATTGCAACAATGCTGCGCACATAAATTCCTATGATGGAGTAACAGGTAGCAACTGGCTAAGAAAAAGTGAGAAATATGTCTTCTAGCAGAAATGTAACGTAATTATAACCCACATTTATGTGATGGAAATACTGAATCGAACAATACACATCTATTTCAGTGGTGGGAAGATACACCATATCGGATTTGCTGATGACATAATGACAATAATAATAATAATAATAATCGCGTGTGGCGGATAGGGGAAACCCTCCCCCATATGGGTGGTACCGAGGAAATCAAATACTAGGGGTGAACCAAATACTAACACAATCCTGAACGGCTACCAAATCCGTTGAACCCAAAATCCAGACACGTCTGAGTGAAATTCACCGCTACTCTGGTCACCGTCTCTTAGCTCAATGAGCTTGGCTGAAAATATTTGCTTTCAGAGGCTTCAACACCCTCTGGTCCTGTCCGGTCCTCGTATCACCCAAGCCAAACCAATGAAACACAAGCAAACATGAACTATGCAAGCAAAGTCAACTTTACCCCAGGTGGTACACAACCCGGCTGTCGACAGGCGGCAGTTGGATTTTCGGATTCTGGGGAGTCCAGGTTAGCACGGCAGAGAATATCGAAGATTTCTGGTAAATTTGCCTACAAGGAAGAAACATACATTTAAAAGTAAACATCGATACAATGATCCAAACACGAAAACTAAATAATCTCACAAAAGAAATCCACCGACAAAAAATTCTCATCCTTGCTCTTCAAGAACCACGACTAACTGACAATGAAACCTTGCATTAGGGAAACCATTGCGTCTTCAAAAGCAAAATACAACAAAAGGTAGCGAAAGGCGTACCAATCTTCGGCATTGCATTTCTCGAACACAGATCTATCATCAATTCTGTCAAAGAAATCACACCCATCAACAATGAAAAGGTTCAAATGACTCTGAGCACTATGGGACATAACACCGGAAGTCATCAGTCCCCTGGAACTTAGAACTAATTAAACCTAACTTAACCTAAGGACATCACACACTTCCATGCCCGAGGCAGGATTCGAACCATCGACCGTAGCAGTCGCGCGGTTCCGAACTGAATCGCCTAGAACCGCTCGGCCACCGTGGCCGGCCCATCAACAAGCGACTTATGACTATGCTCATTCAGAGCCACAGTAAAAAATATACACTCATCAATGCACGTGTCCCCACCAACATCGAAAATAAGAAAAACTCCGAAAATGTCGAAAAATTTTGGAACACACTCGAAAATACTATGAGCAAAATTCACCAGGATGACGTGAAAATACTAGTGGGATACTTCAACTCTCTATTTGGGACAGAAGAAACCTGTAGAAAAATCATTGGCACAAATTCAACACACCGTAACACTTAGACCAACGGCACACGTCTGACTGACATTTGCCAACAATTCAACCACAAAAGGACGTCTTCCCAGTTTAGGAAAAAACCAGTTCCCAGGTAACATGCTTAGCTAACAGGTGCAAGCTGCTTTCGTTCGCCATTCGCGACTCGCTGAAAGCCAGATTTTTAATTCTTTTGTAGCACAGCTACAAGCAGGCTGATAAAAACTCAATAAGGGAATCGTAAGACAACGCTCGAGCAAAATTCGTCTTGCTACTTTCAGTAACTCTTAGTGTCAGAGCGAAAACCTTACGGTACTGCCAAATTCATAATGCCACTTTTGTTTTCTGCCGACATATTTTTTGTTGTTGTGAATACATAATTTTACCTATGAAATGTCACATTTTCATAATACTTGCGAATGGTACAGTAAATGAAATAAATACAGATCTTTTCGAAGTCAAAAGTTGGTAATATCCTACTAATTCGTGTTAAAATAGGTTCGATCGTCTCACAGACACTTAATGCTTTATTAAGATAGACTGCCGTCGTGATGTTTCTGTAGGAAGCTGAATTTAATTTGTATTAGTACAGTGAATATTTTAATTGCATTTTCCATTAGTTTACTAAACGCAACAGTAATTATCAAAGAGAAATTAATCAGCAGCAGAATTTTCTTTCACGATATCTAAAACGATCTGACAATGCTAAAGTTGTTTACAAATTCTACGCCTGTAGAAACCTACTGGTTCTAACGATGTCATTAAACCAGAATAGTTTTAAGAGTATTTCCGTCTAGAAATGAATTGCCTTGACGGTTGATCGATCAAGAGCGGGAAAGGTAAAATTTTACAAATATATGACGAGAGGGAGAAGTGCTTGAGAGAGGACTTCCCTATCAATACAAGTGCCTGACAGACGACTTTTCTATCAATCTCCTGGATTGTTTTCTTTCTCAAATCAACATAGTGCGTTATCATACAGTAGCACAGATGATGTAGTTTTGTTGCTCGATTTTCTTACACTTCGACCGAAAGGAATGCTCGATGAGTGACCTGATGACGTTCAATAATAGTCACTCCGTTGATTTTTGTTGTTTCGAATTAGAGCATGCAGTACTCCTACACCAGACTTCTGAACTTTGCCTGTTGAATGCAAATGTCGCATGATGGTTAAATGGTAATCTATCATATATATCAGTAGTCGAGACTTCCTTAATGTGGAAAATCATTCATGCCAGAACGATCTTTGTTGAAACACGAATATCTTTTTCTGGCGTATTTTTACCAAAAGCACTCGCTCTAAACATAGTTCAAATCTTTCTAGCTGCCTCCTCTGCATTCACCCCTCTGTTATACCAAAAATAAACGTTGTGTTTCAGGTGTTACACCTTTTTCCACTTGCGACTCAATTTTACAATGCTTAACTGTAGTTCATGATTTTCAAGTATGCAAAATCGAATGTTTAACTCCAAGATGATAACTAGAACTTCAAATTCGAAAATGACGGTTGATACATACACTGAAAGCGTGGCGCCGCGTTCACATGGGCGGCGCCGGATTTCAGGCGGCGGGTGGCGTCTGGCCGGTGGCCGGTAGCCGCTGCAGTGTGAGGAAACGCTCGAACGGAAGCTGTTATGATCGCGGCGCAGCCACGAGCTGTCCTGCGGAGTTGTTTCTGGAATACTTGTCATTGCTGGTGGGTAGAATGTTAAGCGAATTATCTTCGATGCTCAATCAGAATCATAACTTTAGACCGAAATGTGGAAAAAAAAATTCTTGGACACGAACAGGAGACCATAAGTTTAGAATGCATGACGATTACCATTTTTTCTTTTCTTTTTTTTTTATTGTTCATTATCGATCGTTGTGTTTGGTCATTGCGGACGTCGCAGGACATCCTGTTCAAGTTCGGTGGTTGATCCTTCCACTCAGTTTTTTTATTACAGAGGCCAACCGGCTCTCTGACCGAACACGCTGAGCTACCGTGCCGGCTAGCACTAGACCACGGGCTCACACAATCCGAGAACATCTCGGAAGTAGACAACACTTCCTCCTAACGCTTCCGTATCTTACAGTGTTGCCAGATTGTGCAGGTGGCCGGTCAGTTTTATTGGCTACGTTAAGTGAATAGACTCGGACTTAGTCTCTGTGGCAGGCGGCCGGCGGTCAGTTTTTATGTCTAAAACTGTACTCCAATGTGTTTCATTCACGTATCTGTGTGGCGCTAAAGTGTGGTTATGGATAATACGTATGCTCAGATTGCGAATGTAACATAATAAGTAAAGAGAGGGAAATGAATTAGGCACCCTTCGTCTTCCGTAACATCAAATATATTTTAGTTATTCTATCTTAAATGAACTGCGCAGAAAATCATTCACCAGAAGTAAATAACTTGTTAGCAACATCAGATGATATTAACAGCTTTCCGGCGCGGGTTAGCCGTGCTTTCAACGGCGTCATATCGCGGATCGCACGTCTGCTTGCGCCGTCAGTTCGAATCCTTCCCCGGGCATGGATGTGTGTTAAGTTAGGTTGGTTTAAGTAGTTATAGGGCTAGGGACTGATGACGCAAGCAGTTTGGTCGCATAGTTCTTGGAGCCATTTTTTGACCTTTCACGTAAATTTTTTTTTCATAAACGGCCGTATCTTTAGATTGCGTTGACATAGAAGCTCACTTTTTTACACCACCAAGGGACCGGTTACCACAAGAAGTGCGATACATTTCCGCTTATTATGTCTACCCGTTCTGGAGGTAAACGGGTTTTAAAGTTTGGGTAGACCGATAGACGGTCAAGAAAGTGAGACTTGTAGGGTTCCGTTTTTACCGGTTTAGGTGACGAAATCCTAACAACGAAAACAGCTACGACAGATACTGAAGATGAGGGCTGCATAAATAACACCCCCTACTCTTTATTCGAAATGTTCTAGTTGCAGTCGATACATCAGCATATTAATCGTAGCTACGCTTTCGATCCAAATCACGTTTACAGGAATGCAAATAGAATCCATTTGCCTATACACGTGGTAGTTCACATCCCAGTATTAATGCTACCGCGTTTTAGAAGTGCCAACATTCCCATTGCTAGCTAGCTTAAGAAACACTTAGCTAATGAACGTTTTCTGGCTGTGGCGAGTCTAGTGGAGAATTAGAAACAGTGTAGAATATGTTTGGCAGCTATGTAGCCGTTTATTTCCTGAGGTGGTGCAGAATTATCCCACTAAATTTACCCTCTAATAAGAGTATTTTGTTATTTCGATAAACATCCCGAATGATTATTACATAAGCGGTGACATAAAGGAAGAAAATTCATGTTTTTGAGCCCAGAAAGCTCTATGGAACAGAATCTGTAGTTCATTTTACCATTTTCATTGCGAAATTGCCGGCTTATTCATGTCTGGGGTAATAATAGAGGTTTGCATGGGTTGTCTGCTAGCGTAGTGAAAGGAAGGTCTGGTTTGTTTTCGGTTCTAATCTCGATGGAGGCAGGTAGAATATCAGTAAAGCAATTTTAAGAAATTCTCGCGGCCCCAATACGTTTTATCGCTACCTTTATTCTGTACTGGCGCCCTGTGCATGTCAATATGACACTCTTGTAGAATTTCATACATGTTACCGCCTACTTTTTCCGCTTCTGTCAATAATGGAATTGACTTAAGTGTGGCACTGAATGATTTTTAACTGAATTTCGTTATGAATCTTCACGCATTGTTAAATTTGCACACTTTCATGGTAGGTCAGCAACGGTAATCCAGTATGACTGGTCTGAACGTTGACACAGACCGTTTCGCGGCCGAAAGCGGATAATATTTTGCTAATTCGTAACGATCCGGCGTTCTTTGTCTTACTAAAACAATTATGTTATCTCGATAAGTTGAAATTCATTTTTATTGATACAGTTCATACCAATTAGCGTTTCTTCTTTCAGTTCTGTCTTATATTTACGTGTTGTATTTAACACACTAATCAGCATTAATATAGTCTTACAAATTATTGAAAACAGCCTAAAAAAGTTCAGATAGTTTGTCAATTTCACGCCTGTGCATAGTATGTTGGTAGCACTTCGTCGCCTTGCCGGTTATGCTGTGTAGCAGACTTTAAAGCCGTGCGGATCAGCATAACGAAAAGGCGAGGGGTCTCGCTCGTTTTGTCCACGACTGTACAATTTGCACAACATTTCTAAATATTACGGGACAATGTAACTGAACAGTGAGCACCGATATATCTGTACCTGAGCGAGTATTGTACTCGTTCGTCAGAATGAATGTGAAAATTGCCACACAAGCAATCTCGCATGGCCAGGAACCAAAAATACTCACAAGAGTACCACATTTTAAGCTAGCGAAATGGTTAACATACTCGAGTCGCAAGCAGAAGGCCAGCGGCTCAAATCGTGCGGACAACCAGATTTAGGTTTTCCGTGGTTTCCCCAAAACGCGTCAGGCAGACTTCGAGGTGGTTTCTTTGAAAATGACGGGGCATATTCCTGTCTTCAATCTTCGACCAAACCGAGCATATGCCCCATCTCGTATGCCCTCGATGTCAACGGGATATTATATGCCAGTCTTCTGTTGCTCCTGTTGGGAGCACTTGATCGGAGTATAAAAGGAAAACTGAAAGTAGATTAGGAAATGAAGAGTTTAGTTTAGGAGAAACAGGGACATTCGAGACACATTTCAGCACTGTGCCTAACAGAGCACAAATGTAAAAGGCAGAAGAAAACATACACTGAATTCGTAGATTTGCAGAATACTTCTGTTATTGTGGAAAGAAGAAATGTTAGACGACGTAGCATGAATCACAGAGACTTTAGGGTAATCCATTCTGGTTATGGGCATCAGGTATGTAATCACCGCTAATGGACTGGTGTAAACTGTCAAAATTAGGAAAGGTGTAAGTCAGAGTTGTTTATTGTCACCACTGATATTTAATGTATACAATGAACAAAAAAACGAAACTAGTATGGTATGGTCCGATAATGAAGAAGCAGCGGTCGCCGTATTAAGCCGGAGGTTCATAAATGATGGCGGTCATAATATGGGAAAAAGCAAAACCAAAACTAAAGCAGTGCTAGCGCAGTAAGTGAGCATACTGGATGACTTACGTCTAATTTGCACGAGAGTTTCTTGTAGAAATGGGGGAATATTGATATCTCGGAAGCGAGAAAGATAAAGAAGAAAGGTGCAAGAAAAGTATTCTAGCAGCATTTACACGTGTCAAAATGTCTCTCTGTCGAGAAGCAGCTATTAATATTTAAAACCACATACCATGAGATCACAAAAAAACCATGAACAGCTGTGGAACATATATCTGTATGACTGTGAAAGATTGACAGTGGGTCAATGGTGAAAACAGAAATGAAATGATTAGAAACCTTAGAAACAGGGAGTGTCAGAGAACGTTTAAGATCACATGTATAGTACGTGTAAGGGATAAAGTCGTCCTGCAGCGATTTAGCTAGAAAAATGTTTAATAAAGAACATACAATGCCAAAAAAAATAGAATTGTGGGTCACATATTAACAGATAAGTCTTTACTGAAAATTAAAGTTAAGGGTTCGTGGCAGGAAAGAATCGTAGAGACACGCTTAGAAAGGAGTATACACAGCCCTCACTCACAAGTGAGGTGACAAGTAGATCATCATGGTAAGAGTATATGATAACAAATTCAGATCAAATGAAACACACGTGTCACAGTAAAGCGTACCCTAACAATCGCATCAACATGCTGAGTACCCCTCTCTGGAAGCAACGCTGGCGCGTATTCTCGCATGCAAACGATGATAAAGATGCCGTATAGCTACCTGCGATAGACTGTTTCAAGCATCTTGCGACTTTTGTTGTAATTTGGCAAAATTTCTTACAGGCTCTGGAGAACGAATAAGTTCCCACTTCACCACGTCCCACACGTGTTCGGTTGGGAAGGTATCTAGTGATCTCGCTGGCCAGAACAGTCGTTGCACCCCACACAGAGAGCACTGCATCGTAGTAGCCGTATGTGGACGTGCACTGTCATGCTGAAGAAGCACATCACCTTGCTGTCGAAGAAATGGCATTAGCACGGGGATAACAACCTGTGCAGTGTAGCGGGTACTGATTACTTACAGATATTTTTAATGACATTCATATAACCTACAAAGATAAATGGGGGTAAGGAATCAAATGAAAATAAGATAACTCATTCCGCGATGAGTTGTGGCCGACCGAACATCGTCCAGGGAAGAAATTCTGGTACGTATTGCACTTCCATGTTATCAAGGACCATTGGAACAATCTCCTTGTAGCAGGACTGATATCACGTACCAAATGTGACCGCAGACTGTAATTGATCCTCCAGCAGACCGTGAATCCTGTGGTGGGACCTATGTGTCGTGAGCGAATGCACAAGTGAATAGGCCGTTCACCAGATCTATGCCATACACGCACGTGCATAATTCACATACAGACACAACCTACTCTCATCATTGAAGACACCAGAGTGTTATTACACTCTCCAGACGAGTCTTTCGCGACACCACAGCAGCTGTACTTGGTAGAGATGTTGTGTCAGTCGTAGCCTAGCCAGAGACACACGTGATCACAGTCGTACTGCTAACAGATTAGGTTTGATTAGATTTACTTTCATTCCAATTGATCCGCAGTGAAGAGGTCCTCCAGGATATAGCACATGTCAGTTTTTATTCTATTTTATTTGCATCAGGCTCGTGGCCAATAATTCCTTCGTGTCTTTCATAATAGTGCATACGTGGACACTGGTCCCATAATTTCCATGATAAACTTATATTACGGATATGGGCTCCTATTTCTCCTCCACAACTATTGCTTGTAAACAGTGACTTAAAGAATACTGCTTTTGATAAACATTATTTAGCAGTCACTACCTACTATTTTTTTTGTCGTGAAATCTGTTTAATTCTCATCAGTACTAGTCAGTTTCAGAATCACAGAGTTTTCTTCTCAAGACACAAGTTTCACCAAACAGTCTAACTCATCTAGACTGCTAGAATCTGAACTGTATTCTCCATCTGCAGATAACATTACAGGTAGCAGCAATTCACCGGCGATTTGAGACAGCTACCTTACTGCAGCATGACTACTGCCCATGGATTCTGCACCGTTAACTCATGTGGTTCAAATGGCTCTATGGGACTTATCATCTGAGGTCGTCAGTCCCCCAGACTTAGAACTACTTAAACCTAACTAACCTAAGGACATCACACACATCCATGCCCGAGGCCGGATTCGAACCTGCGAACGTAGCAGCCGCGTGGTTCCGGACTGAAGCGCCTAGAACCGCTCGGCCACTGCGGTCGGCCACCGTGAGCTGCTACAGCACCGACTCAGAGTGTGAATTGCTACTAAATGGCTTGGAACACTCACTCAACCACTGTCGAATCTCCACCTTCTCAAATAAGTTCCCCATGTGACTCTTCAGGCTTCCTGGATGTATCTTTTGCAAATACACTTCCTGGTTTTCCACTGGATCACATTGTGCAAATCCCACAATACTTCATCAATACAACTGTTTGAAATCTTCAGGTGGCTGCAGATGCTGTTGTCACTGCTACAAGACACGACTGTTGATAATTGAGCAGCGACGTCAACATTTGTCAGACCAGGAGCAACAATACTCAGGCACGGAGAGGCCATCTCAGCTGGAGGAAAGCAGAGCTCATTGTGCCGGGAGCCGCAGAAAGGCCTTTCGTTCATATGCTGTGGTCTACTTCCGGATGCTCTAGTGGTTAAAAAGTGAATTAACTCAGCACTGCGCCTGCATTGAGTCATGAATCAGAACGCCGTTTCCAGTGGTCCTTGATGACACAGCAAGTGCAACGTCTACATGGATTTCTTCACTGCACGTTGTTCGGGCGGCCACCGCTGCTCGCAGAATGTATCGATCTTGAATTCGTTTGAATCCTTATCCCCACTTATCTCTGTATCTGAACTTCACTAAACAATCTACATAACAATGGGAATGTCGACGGTGCGTGTTGTATGTCTATTTTGGAAACAAACGTGTTCCATTCACTGATGGTATTCGCTGCTGACAACAATGATATCCTTTTTACTCCTGATCGATATGCACCTGTTGTATGGGTTCAGGGTCATGGCAGGTCTCCCAGCTCGAAAAGGAAATTGTATTCAAACATTTGTACACACATCCATCTCACATTTCTAGCCACGCCCCTACGGCGTGTGACTGAGCTGTTCTCTTTTTAAACAACAGCTCTTGCAGTTTTGGAGGATGGGACGTTAACACACCAGTCAGTCAGTTACCACAGCAAGTAATTGACGTGTTTAGTATAGGTGCGTCAGCGATGTCATACATACAGCAAAAATGAACAAAACCATTAATGTTTGGTACCCTTTAAATACTATGGCATACAAGGTAAGAAGGCGTTATCCAACCGAGGACGCTGTAGGACAGGACGACAACATTTTCGCAATGTTTTTAGTGGCTCCGATTATTCATAAACGTAAATATTCTTTGACTGTTCAATTAAAGTTACGCTGGATAGGATAGTGGATGAAAAAAACGACTTTATGGACAGTACCGTGATTAATAGTGTTGAAGACTGTAGTGCTAGTGGTAGCGGCGGAAACAATACTCCTGAAAGAGAAGCTAACTGTTCTGGTGACTATGAACCTTCACAAGAGAAGGAAGGCAATACTGTTAGTATTTTAATTAGGTTTCGGAAGAACCTGCTGAACGGGTTTATGACGATTATCATACATCTCCACGTAAGGTTGGGACCTACAGCCCGAAGACGCATCCATCAATAAAAAGCATATCGACCATTAAAGTAACATTTGGTAATGTGAAGAAAAAAAGCAACAAAGAACACCCATTTCGAAGAAACAAGGCACCCAAAGAACCGGAGATAACACAACACATTCTACCCCAATTTGACACAGCAAGGAATGAAGGAAAACGTATCTACTACTGACGCGTGAAATCTTGGCAACGCAGAAAGCAAGAGCAATTGGGAATACAAGGTGTTTTGAATGGTCATAGCATTTCTCAAGATAGAATACAGAATGTGCCGTAGAAACATCACTGCTTTCATGACAACCAGAGGTGTACAGGAAGACCAAGATGTTCACCAGTTTGGGGCCCGTTTTGTGGAAGAAGTGAACCAGAAAACTGCAAGTTTCCAAATACTGAATACTGCCACACTGTATTAGGAACACTTATCTACTTGTATTTAACGATGGACTAGCTTCTGGTGTGACACTATCTAAAAAAAAGGTGAAAAATTAACAGTTAGCTTGTTCTAGTCTGCACACAATACAACTCATAGTTATACAAGAGACGCTGGACTCCAAACAAGTAGACACCTAACATAAAACTGTATATTTGTCTTCAGGAAAAAATATTCGGCGCGAAAATTAAAAAGGCTATTGAAACAATCTTCCATCAAACATGCATTTGGAGGCTAGAACAGGGAGGAAAACTTCATAACACCATTTAAAAGCGTTTCTAAGAATGTTGTTAATAATAATATCGCAAATTACCAGAAATGGAGGCCTGTACTACTTTGTGATTCTCGGACCACATCAATAGCAAATGACTCATTTGTGAGTAAAGACAGTGATGCTTAACCATTCCGCCAAAAACAGCAAACTACACTCCTGGAAATTGAAATAAGAACACCGTGAATTCATTGTCCCAGGAAGGGGAAACTTTATTGACACATTCCTGGGGTCAGATACATCACATGATCACACTGACAGAACCACAGGCACATAGACACACGCAACAGAGCATGCACAATGTCGGCACTAGTACAGTGTATATCCACCTTTCGCAGCAATGCAGGCTGCTATTCTCCCATGGAGACGATCGTAGAGATGCTGGATGTAGTCCTGTGGAACGGCTTGCCATGCCATTTCCACCTGGCGCCTCAGTTGGACCAGCGTTCGTGCTGGACGTGCAGACCGCGTGAGACGACGCTTCATCCAGTCCCAAACATGCTCAATGGGGGACAGATCCGGAGATCTTGCTGGCCAGGGTAGTTGACTTACACCTTCTAGAGCACGTTGGGTGGCACGGGATACATGCGGACGTGCATTGTCCTGTTGGAACAGCAAGTTCCCTTACCGGTCTAGGAATGGTAGAACGATGGGTTCGATGACGGTTTGGATGTACCGTGCACTATTCAGTGTCCCCTCGACGATCACCAGTGGTGTACGGCCAGTGTAGGAGATCGCTCCCCACACCATGACGCCGGGTGTTGGCCCTGTGTGCCTCGGTCGTATGCAGTCCTAATTGTGGCGCTCACCTGCACGACGCCAAACACGCATACGACCATCATTGGCACCACGGCAGAAGCGATTCTCATCGCTGAAGACGACACGTCTCCATTCGTCCCTCCATTCACGCCTGTCGCGACACCACTGGAGGCGGGCTGCACGATGTTGGGGCGTGAGCGGAAGACGGCCTAACGGTGTGCGGGACCGTAGCCCAGCTTCATGGAGACGGTTGCGAATGGTCCTCGCCGATACCCCAGGAGCAACAGTGTCCCTAATTTGCTGGGAAGTGGCGGTGCGGTCCCCTACGGCACTGCGTAGGATCCTACGGTCTTGGCGTGCATCCGTGCGTCGCTGCGGTCCGGTCCCAGGTCGACGGGCACGTGCACCTTCCGCCGACCACTGGCGACAACATCGATGTACTGTGGAGACCTCACGCCCCACGTGTTGAGCAATTCGGCGGTACGTCCACCCGGCCTCCCGCATGCCCACTACACGCCCTCGCTCAAAGTCCGTCAACTGCACATACGGTTCACGTCCACGCTGTCGCGGCATGCTACCAGTGTTAAAGACTGCGATGGAGCTCCGTATGCCACGGCAAACTGGCTGACACTGACGGCGGCGGTGCAGAAATGCTGCGCAGCTAGCGCCATTCGACGGCCAACACCGCGGTTCCTGGTGTGTCCGCTGTGCCGTGCGTGTGATCATTGCTTGTACAGCCCTCTCGCAGTGTCCGGAGCAAGTATGGTGGGTCTGACACATCAGTGTCAATGTGTTCTTTTTTCCATTTCCAGGAGTGTACGTACAGCATTTGGATGCATATTTCTTCCGGCACCATAAAAAATATTGAAAAAGGATAACAGACTTTGACACTAAATTAGGAAACAGAATTTTGTTAATGAAAATGCATTCTGTTATTGATAACGAGTTGTCTACTCCAGTGTATCAACCTATGCTTCAATATTCCTGGAAAGCGGCTGGAAACAATACCCCCGCATATGTTGCTGAGTTCAAGAACTTGATTCAAGTGGCATTTGATTTTTCAGTTCAAGAATATAATCCTCAAAACTGTCCACGTACTGCTTTCGCCAAATGTACCTGCAGTGATTTTGTATATTGCTTCATATGCTTCACTGAAGAATCTTTTATACATTTTTAAAATCCGATAGTCAGAAAACTAGGAGCAACTTTCACCATCCTAATCACAGTGGTACGAAAAGCTTCTAAATGCAGTTGGAAAATTGCTGTTCGAGAAGAAAGTCTTTCCTTATGAATGCAATGGAAATGCGGAATAACGACGCTATGCTGGGCCATTTCCGCGGTGAGAGTTACCACATTATATTGCACAGAGCGTGTTTCGTCGGAGGGTAGCTACAGTTCTCTGTGTTTTTCGTTGTAAGCTTTGATAATCGCTTATTACAGGCTTTTTCGTTGTTGTGGGGTCGATTTTTTACAGAAACAAAAGCAACTGGACTACGAAAGAGAATAAATCACTATTACAATATTACTCCGTACGGAGCCGACGCACCTTACAGGTCTCTTGAACTAAAATATCCAGAAAATATCCCTGAACAACCTCCGAAATTTTGTCGAAGGATTCGGGTTCACCGTTATAATACGTCTGAAACTTCCGGTGTCTCCAGGTTTCTTCCAGATTTCTCTCATAATTATTAAAACATATGTTATCAATAATGAAACTGTGACGTGTAGAAAATTATAACTGACGGTTTTCCCTTTCACTCATTTTCCCGGTCCGCCATCCTATCACCCATGGTCTAGGCGTGGCGTCTTTGACTGGTAATCAAAAGTGATGTTTCGCTCACACCGACACAAGGAAATCAGTGGTCAAAATTTGCATAAGTTTATTGATCAAGGAAAGAAACATCTGCTTCGATGATAATTAAAAAATCATAATTATAGTGTCTCGCAGGTATGAATTCTTGACAGTATTGTGATTCCAGAGTCCGCAGCTCGTGGTCGTGCGGTAGCGTTCTCGCTTCCCGCGCCCGGGTTGCCGGGTTCGACTCCCGGCGGGGTCAGGGATTTTCTCTGACTCGTGATGACTGGGTGTTGTGTGATGTCCTTAGGTTAGTTAGGTTTAAGTAGTTCTAAGTTCTAGGGGACTGATGACCATAGATGTTGCCAACACACCTCAATTTTGTTCACAGAATTGCGCTCTGATTACTTTAATAACTCCTGGTGCAGCACGCCACGTTACGCTTATTTCAAAAACTCTACGCAATCAAAGTCCCATAGTGCTCAGAGCCATTTGAACCATTTTTTTGTGATTCCAGAATCTGGCAAAGTCACAGAATTAGGAACTTCATAGAGACAAATATACTTGTATGGAAAATATTCTAAGAAGGGAAACTGCTCATCGCAAATCCCCTCAGATTTAGTAGTAAGATGGCCCAGCGGATAGTCCGTTAAAAACTGAACACAGATAAAGCAAGAAAACACGAAGAAGCGGTACTGGTGAGAAAGAAAACAAAATAGAAACAGTTAACGGTCCAGGCTCAAGATGTGCAACATCGGGCAAATTTGAAGAGCTACGGCATCCTGATTATGTGGGTCCGCAGCTCGTGGTCGTGCGGTAGCGTTCTCGCTTCCCACGCCCGGGTTCCCGGGCTCGATTCCCGCTGGGGACAGGGATTTTCTCTGCCTCGTGATGACTGGGTGTTGTGTGATGTCCTTAGGTTAGTTAGGTTCAAGTAGTTCTAAGTTCTAGGGGACTGATAACCATAGATGTTAAGTGCCATAGTGCTCACAGCCATTTTGAACCTGGTTATGTGGTCACGGTGTTGGACTGCCAAGGGGGACATCCATGTTCGCGCCACTTTTTTTTCGCCACCCAAAATCATGAACTGTCCGCTCGGACTGTCCATTGTATCCAAATTTGTGTCTGTGTCGTGGTGTAATGTCCGTTTGCAACAGCGGGGTGTAAGGAAGGAACCTCCAGACGTATGTATCTCCTGTTTGTTCTTCTCAAGCACCACATGTTACGACTCCCGCGTTCCGTTTTGGAAATTTTCGCTCTTGGTCTCCTTTATTGTAACATAGTCCGCACCGATTTATTTCTTGCTTTCATTCCTGCGAGATGTTTATACGGCGCTTCGCATGCTCTAACTATTCATCACATTTACTTACCACGGTAATATATTCTTAACACATGACTCATATTCTATGAGCATTGTACAAGATGACAATTGTCATGACTACAGAAGGAGAACAGACACGTCAGTGACCAGACTGACAGTTCGTAATTTTGTGAAAAAAAGTGGGTACGAGAGAGATTTGAACATGGATCTCTCGGTTTTCAGTTCAACACCATGACCACACAACCACGACACATGGTTCCTACAACTCGCTCGAGGTTGCACATCTTGATCTCGGACCGTTCGCTACTTCTATTTTGGTTCTTTTTTCGCATTTCCGTAAACTTTCTTCCTGTTTTCATACTTGATCTGTGTTCAGTTTTCAACGGGCTATCTACTGGGCCGTCTTACAATTAAATCTGGGGGGGGGGGGGGGGGCACGCGATGGGGAGTTTCCGTTGTAAGTCCAATGAAGCTGTCCTGTATAGCACCAACATATGAACAGAACAGTCTAGCATGGGTACAATCTAAATTCGCCAAGGGAAACAACGATGAATGCTGAATGCAGCGGCGACGGTCCCTACGATGAGCTCCGAGAGCGTCTTAAGACGATGGGGTGAGCTGCACCCGCTCATAGGGTTGGAGAGGCTCTCGAAGCCGGAAGAACTGACTTCTGGAGCTTTGGCGCCGACTTTATAGCGCCCGGCGACACTATTTTCTGCTCACATGTGTGGCAGTCGCGAATAGGTCCGTCAGAAGTCACGGCCTGTGCAAGCGCTGGTACCACCGCCTCGCCGGCCGCGGTGGCCGTGCGGTTCTAGGCTCTTCAGTCCGGAACCGCGGGACTGCTACGGTCGCAGGTTCGAATCCTGCCTCGGGCATGGATGTGTGTGATGTCCTTAGGTTAGTTAGGTTTAAGTAGTTCTAAGTTCTAGGGGACTGATGACCTAAGATATTAAGTCCCAAAGTGCTCAGAGCCATTTGAACCACCGCCTCGTTCCCTCCGTTCCTGCGACAAGGCGAGTCCGTGACGCTGAGGTTTGCAGGGGTTATGTAGGCTGCATGCGCGACCGAGCTGCCCAAAGGGTTGCCGTTCGCTTTCGCGACGATCCCCGGTATAACGAAAATGATCTCGCTCTTGGGATGGATCCCCGCTACAGTTTAAATTATCAATGTATATGATCAGCAAAGATTGTTGACGACTTTTGGTATAATTAATCACCCTCGTTCTGCCAACGGCCTTGTGAATGAGGCTGGACAGGCAGACAGTATTTTAGCGCACTCTCTTGGGGTGACAATCTATTCTCAGAAGGTGGAAGAATCAGCACTGATCAGAGGCATGGGGATGCAGAGAACACTGTAAACCACTGCGTTAATGTCATTTGACCTGCAGTGAAAAAGAGTCACGATGATCTATCTATTGGCAAAATATTCCAGATTAGTCTCCTATTTGGATTTCCTGGAGAAAACTACCATCATAGGAAATACATAAATAACCAAAAAAGCTTAACATTCTGCTAGACAGAACGAGGGATGCCAGAAGTTTTAACCTGCCAGGGAAGCTAGAAAACCTGAAAAGGGAAATGCAGATGTTCAGTCTAAAGATGTACGCAGTAGTGATTAGCATCGCTGCCTGCAGATCGTGAGGCCCCAGGTTCAATTCCCGATCGACTCGGAGATTTTCTTCGCTTGGGGACTGGTTGATCGCGTTATCCTGACCATTTCATCTTATCTTTATCACAAAGACGCGCAACTCGCCGAAGTGACGTCACGCAGAAAGACTTGCACCAGGTGCCGGCCGAACAACCACAGACGGACAATAATTACGTATGATCATCTCATTTCAGTCTAGATTTATAGGTGGGGGATGGGGGTGTCAGTTGGGTCAAATCGAAAGAAGATAAGGACTTCTGGTCAGACGAATACTGGGTAGTATCAGTAGCAGCAGGAAATAGTAAAACGAGAGTAGCTTTCTTTATGATAATGAATCTAGCCCTGAGAGTGAGTTACAGCGAACAGTTCAGTGATAGGGTTGTGCTCATCAGAATCGACAGCAAAGCGACACCGTCAGAGAACGTAAATGAGGAGACTGGAAGGGTCATTCAGTATTTAAAGAGAGACGATAATGTAGTAATCAAAGGGAACTGGGGCGCGCAATTAGCGAAATGAACAGAAGACTGAGTTACGGGAGACTACGAACTCGGTAGTAGGAATGAGAGACTAGACGGATTAACTGAGTTCTGCAATAAATTTCAGCTAATTAAACAAATAAACTTTTCAATAATCACAAGAAGATGTGACACAGGAAAATTCCAGGTAATTTACGTCCTGGTCAGAGAAATATTCCGAAGTCAGCTATTGGATTTTAAGATCTGCCCAGTGGAATTTGTTGAGCATTTCTGTACCACTCTGATGCCGACTAAATGATCCCATGACGAGACGCGCCGAAACGATGTTCTCTATATATTCTATCAGTCCTACCCGGTAAGGATCCAGATTGATGAACAATACTCAAGAATCTATCGAACAAGCGCAGTGGAGTTTAAGAGAATCGTCCGGAAGAACCAATATAGAAAGAAGTGCGGTACTGAAATAGTGAGGACTGATGAGATGCATCTGAAATTCTCAAAGACCGTAGATGCTGCGATACTGCATACCGTAACAGGCCGTTCTAGTGAAGAGATATCGACTCTCTAAAAAGGGCAATCACAGAAGTTTGAAAGAAAGCCATAGATACAAAGAATAGAGATATTGGCAAATCATATTACCTGTCGACAATGCCTTTCGTTCTCAGGACTAGGAATCATTGTAAAATAAATTAGTTCGAATCTGTATCAGTGTGGGTTAATGGTGCTGACAACTGTGAAAAAATTAAACTCGTCGGTGACCTTACCCATTATTATAGAAATTAAATAAATTATTTCCTTTCCCTTATCATTACCAAAATAAAACAATATCAAACAAACAAACCATATGCGAGATACTCTGTGTGAGCGTTGGCCTTGGTCGTTACGCAACTGCTTATCGCTCTGCGTTTACAAACATGGCAAGCCAAATGAGACGCGTGCTGCTAAAGAGACTACAGCACACGTCCGGGATATCCACCCGACAGAAGAAATACTTCAACTGATTGCCGAAAAAGGAAGTTAAAAATGTTCAGGGAAAAACAGGAGTGAAATAAATAGGAAGTGCAGGGAAGCGAAGACCAAATAGCAGCAGGAAAAATTTCAAGAAATCGAAAACAAATGGTCATCGGAAGGACTCCATGAGATGCATAGCGCTGCAGACTACGGTGCTCAGGTGGCTTCTGGAATATCATGTATTTTTAATTTTTAAGTGAATACACCGCCATCTAACTGTACTATTACGATCCAGGCTTCTGCTTTTTATTCCATTATCGCGTGACTCAGTTTATGTCATTAACATATATTGCATGACATCAAACTCAAAACTGACCATAAATTAAGAAAAATATTCGCTGCACACGAAATGCCAGATGTAAAATCATCATTTTGTAAAACGATCACTAACCAATAGTGGGAGCACGATATATTTAATAAATATATGTAAGTATAGACATTCAGCGTAAAGAAGGGTCAAAACAACCTTCGGTGAAATTAAAAGCAAGTGTGACAACATCTATAGTGCAATGGTAATTCCACTGCTAAACACAGATTATAGAGCATACGCTTGGAAAGATCACACCGAAGATCTTTACGAGAGCGAATAATTGTGTGATGACGGAAGAAGTAATGGGCTATGTTGAAGGCATTGGAGATCTAATATTAGAGTCACAGCTTAAAAGATCGTTGGAAGACTTGCGATCATATAAGGTAGAAGGGACATATAACGTCCCTTCTGAATTTCTAAAATCATTGGGGGAGGCGGTAATCAAACGATGATATAAGTTGGTGTGTAGAATCCATGAGAATGGAGACATGTCATTCGACTTTCGGAAGAACACCATGCATACAGTCCCGGAGACAAGGTCAGATGAGTAACAAAAATAATATATAGAAGAATCGAAATGATTGTCAAGAAATTGTTAGATTATGAGATTGGTTTCAGTCTTTCGCCCCTACGGTTCAATCTACACATCGAAAAAAGAACGACAAAAATAAAAGGAAGATTCAAAGTGGGTTTAAAGATCAAGATGACAGGATACCAATGATATGATTCCCCAATCGCATTGTTGTCCTCACTGCAAGGACAGAAGAATTATTGGACGTGTAAAATGGAATGAACAGAACACAGACTGGCAGTAAACTGAAGAAAGACGAATGTAATGACCGGTAGCAGAAATGAGATTAGCAATGAACTTAATATCAAATGTAATGACTGTGAATTACACAAAGCTGAGGAATTCTGCTACCTCAGAAGCAAGAAACTCATGACAGATGAAGCAAGGAGGACATAAGACGCGGAGTAACACATGCAAAGCGAGCATTCCTGTCCAGAAGAAGAATATTACTATCAAACATAAGCTTTAATTGGAGGAGGTAATTTCTGAGAATGTCCGCTTTGCTGTGTACGACTTCGTACACAACGGTAGAGAGAGGTGGTCTGAGTGGCTGCCGCCAGCTGTCCTGTATCGTGGCGGCAGAGGGCGCTCGTGGTCCAGAGTGACTGCAAGTGTGGCTCAGTGGGCGTGCTGCAGTCAGTCCGCCGGATCTCACACGACTGCTGTCGGCGTTGGACGGAACCTTGGAATTCCGTTGTCAAGACCGACGCCCCGGTACAGTGGTACCGATGTGTGGTACCACACATTTGCAGTGCAGCTTTGTATGATAGTGTATCATGCACTGTGAGAAAACAGAAAAAGAGGAGAATCGAAGGGACTGAGGTCCGGTAGTACAGAAGGATGTTGAGAAATTAGATAGACTGACTGCTGTGTACTGAAAAGCCAAACAAGAAGAGTTTGCGACAGTTGGTACCAGAAGCCCCATGGACATCCGTCCACAACAGGGATACCACTACGCGCAAACTAATCACACTGCCCGCGAGGACCCCTGGAGTGGCAGCGTCACCAGGAGGAAAGACGAGTGCTTAAGTAACCGTGCAAGAACAGAAGTTGTCAGTTGCAAGTTGTAAATGAGACCAAGTCTTGCTAGGCAGCTCCTGCAGAACGTTCGTCTGCTCTTCAAGTCTCCGAGTCGTCGAGGGAGGTTGAGACAGTGGCCAATATAGTATAGACGGTGGGTAGTCTTCAGTGGAAACGTAACAGTGAATAGAATTATCGTGTACGGACGGAGACCGCCTGCCTAGAGTTTTAACTGACTACTGTTAATCTGGAACTGTTCTTCCAACGGTGCATCTAGACAGAAGAGTAGCTTTCTTCCAACTTCAGTTCAGAGAACATTATCTAGCATGTGCTCATGGAACTGTAGTCAGCGCCGGGCAGGTAGCCTAACCTGCATTCTAGCTCTAGCCAGCGTTACTATAGTTCCGTAATTTATTTTACTATCCACTATCCTGCATTACTTTCATTGTGTATGTCCTGCCCTCGAACAGACACATCCGCAGAGGGTTCATCGAACCATTTTCATACAACTTCTCTACCATTCCAATCTCGAATGGCGCGTGGGAAAAAAGGAACTCCTAAATCTTTCCGTTCGAGCTCTGATTTATCTTATTTTACTATCGTGATCATTCTCCCTACGTAGATGGGTGTCAACAAAATATTTTCGCATTCGGAAGAGAAAGTTGGTGATTGAAATTTCGTAAATAGATCACGCCGCAAAGAAAACCGCCTTTTGCCTCCCCAACTTGCGTATCATAGCAGTGACACTCTCACCCCTACTGCGCGATAACACGAAACGGGCTGCCCTTCTTTGCAGTTTTTCGATGTCCTCCGTCAATCCTATTTGGTAAGGATACCAGACCGCGCAGCAATATTCCAGCAGAGGACGGACAAGTGTAATGTAAGCTGTCTCTTTAGTGGGTTTGTCGCATCTTGTAAGTGTCCTGCCGGCCGGGGTGGCCGAGCGGTTCTAGGCGCTACAGTCTGGAACCGTGCGACCGCTGCGGTCACAGGTTCGAATCGTGCCTCGGGCATGGATGTGTGTGATGTCCTTAGGTTAGTTAGGTTTATGTAGTTCTAAGTTCTAGGGGACTGATGACCTTAGAAGTTAAGTCCCATAGTGCTCAGAGCCATTTTTTTTGTAAGTGTTCTCCCAACAAAGTGTAGTTTTTATTTATTTTATTTATTTATTTATTGTTCCGTGGGAACAAATTAAGAAGAAGTCTCCATGGTCATGGAACGAGTCAATACATGAAATTATAACACGATATTGGAAACAGGTAAAATGAAATTTAAAAAAACATACTCAGGTGACAAGTCGTAAGTTTAAATATAGAAAATCAACAATGTAACTCTGGAATTTGCTTAATTTTTTAGCTCTTCCAGGAGCTCCTCGACAGAATAGAAGGAGTGAGCCATGAGGAAACTCTTCAGTTTAGACTTAAAAGAGTTTGGGCTACTGCTAAGATTTTTGAGTTCTTGTAGTAGCTTATTGAAAATGGATGCAGCAGAATACTGCACTCCTTTCTGCACAAGAGTCAAGGAAGTGCATTCCACATGCAGATTGGATTTCTGCCTAGTATTAACTGAGTGAAAGCTGCTAACTCTTGGGAATAGGCTAATATTGCTAACAACAAACGACATTAAAGAAAATATATACTGTGAGGACAATGTCAGAATTCCCAGACTATTGAATAGGGGTCGACAAGAGGTTCTCGAACTTACACCACATATAGCTCGAACAGCCCGTTTTTGAGCCAAAAATATCCTTTTTGAATCAGAAGAATTACCCCAAAAAATAATACCATACGACATAAGCGTATGAAAATATGCGAAGTAGACTACTTTTCCTGTTGAAGTGTCACTTATTTCAGATACTGTTCTAATGGTAAATAAAGCAGCATTTAGTTTCTGTACAAGATCCTGGACATGGTATTTCCACAACAGCTTACTATCTATCCGAACGCCTAGGAACTTGAACTGTTCCGTCTCGCTTATAATATGCCCATTCTGTCTGATCAAAATATCGGTTCTTGTTGAATTGTGAGTTAGAAACTGTAAAAACTGAGTCTTACTGTGATTTAGCATCAAATTGTTTTTCCACAAGCCACGAACTTATTTCATGAACTACATTATTTGATACTGTTTCAATATTACACACAAGATCCTTCACTATCAAGCTGGTGTCATCAGCAAACAGAAATATTTTTGAATCACCTGTAATACTAGAAGGCATATCATTTACATAAATAAGAAACAGCAGCGGCTCCAGCACCGACCCTTGGGGAACGCCCCAGTTAACAGTGCCCCATTGGGACTCAACATCACTACCACTCTCAATATTGCGGAGAATTACCTTCTGCTTTCTGTTCTTAAAGTAAGAGGCGAACCAATTGTAAGCTTCTCCCCTTACTCCATAATGGTCCAACTTCTGCAGTAATATTTTGTGGTCCACATAGTCAAAAGCCTTCGTTAAATCAAAGAAAACACCTAGCGTTCGCAACCTTTTATTTAATCCGTCGAAAACCTCACAGAGAAAAGAGAATATAGCATTTTCAGTTGTTAAACCATTTCTAAAACCAAACTGAACATTTGACATCAAATTACGTGAATTTAAATACTCCAGTAACCTTGCATATACAACCTTCTCGATAACTTTAGCAAACACCGATGGCATAGAAATAGGTCTAAAATTGTCAACATTATCAATGTCTCCCTTTTTGTAAAGTGGCTTCACTACCGAGTACTTTAATCGGTCAGGAAACCGACCACTCTTAAAGGAAAAGTTACAGATATGGCTAAGTACTGGGCTAACATACATAGAACAATACTTCAGTGTTCTGCTAGATACCCCATCATATCCATGAGAGTTCTTGGTCTTTAGTGATTTAATTATTAACTCAATCTCCCTCTTGTCAGTATCATGGAGGAGCATTTCAGGTAACAGTCTCGGAACACTTTTTTCTAAGAGTGCTATATGATTCCCTGTTGGAACTAGGTTTCTATTTAGTTCACCTGCTATATTCAGAAAGTGATTATTAAATACTGTACATATATGCGACTTATCAGTAACACGGACATTCCGACTACGCACTGATTCTATATCCTCGACCTGTCTCTGCAGACCAGCCACTTCCTTTACGACTGACCATATGGTTTTAATTTTATCCTGAGACTTAGCTATTCTATCTGCATACCACATACTTTTTGCCTTCCTAATAACATTTTTAAGCACCTTACAATACTGTTTGTAATGGGCTGCTGCATTTAGATTTTGACTGTTTCTAACGTTTTGATATAATTGCCACTTTGTTCTACAAGATATTCTTACCCCTCTAGTCAGCCACCCAGGCTGCCTGTTTGTGCTAGTACCCTGTTTTGAACGTTCTAACGGAAAGCAACTTTCAAAGAGCACAAGAAAAATCTTGAGAAAAGCATTATATTTATCGTCTACTGTATCAGCGCTATAAATATCTTGCCACTCTTGTTCCTTGATAAGGTTTACAAAGGTCTCTACAGCAACTGGATCAGCTTTCCTAAACAGCTGATGACTATATTTAACACGTGTTGCAGCACAAAAATCTTTTAGAGTTAAAGTTTGTGCAACATGATCTGAAAGGCCATTCACCTTTTTGCTAACAGAATGCCCTTCTAGTAATGAGGAATGAACAAAAATGTTGCCTATGGTTGTTCTACTGTTCCCTTGCACTCTCGTTGGAAAGAATACGGTTTGCATAAGATTATATGAATTAAGGAGGTCTACCAGCATCCTCTTCCTTGCACAATCACTTATACAATTAATATTGAAGTCACCACATATAACTAACTTTTTGTATTTCCTATAAAGTGAACCAAGAACCTCCTCTAGCTTTAGCAAAAATGTTGTGAAATCGGAGTCTGGGGGTCTATAAATAACAACAATTAGAAGTTTAGCTCCGTTAAATTTAACCACACCTGCACCACATTCAAACACCTTTTCAGTGCAGTACTTTGAAACATCAATTGACTCAAACGGGATGCCGTTTTTCACATACATGGCTACTCCTCCACACCGCAAAGAGCTCCTCGAAAAGCTTCCAACCAACCTGTATCCTGGTAAAGGAAGCCTCTGAATTATCTCCTTATTTAAGAAGTGTTCAGATATATCAATAATTTCAGAGTCAACATCCACAAGCAGTTCACTAACTTTATCTCTAATACCTTGTATATTTTGATGAAATATACTAATCCCCTCATTACTCGGATACCTAAGCTTTGTCAAAAGTGGTTCCTTTGTTAGAGAGACTTCCCCACAATATTATCTATGTCGCCTTTCCAATTTAAGTTGCTCGCAATTGCATTTCCTAGGTATTTAGTCGAATTGACAGCCCTTAGATTTGTGCGATTTATCGTATGCCGAAAATTTAAAGGATTTCTTTTAGTACCCGTGTGGATGACCACGCACTTTATTTAGTGCCAATCGCCACTTTTCGCACGATACAGAAATTCTCTTTAGATCATTTTGTAATTGGAATTGATCGTCTGATGATTTTACTAGGCGGCAAATTACAGCGTCAACTGCAAACAATCTAAGGGGGCTGCTCAGATTAACACCTAGATCATTTATGTAAATCAGCGACAGCAGGGGGCCTATGACACTGTCTTGTCAGCGGCGAAATTTACACCAAACTGGACGCCCTCAGTCAACAACACTGGTAAGATAAGGAAAGACGAGCCTGTTTGCATATTCCCAGTTGGGACTCCCTCTGCCTCACTGCGAGACCTTTCGGATATTTGGCTGAAAAGAACGAAGCTATACGACAGCCTGTCCTGCCCTCACGAGCTGAAAATCAAAGACGAAGTAAATAAATTAAAAAACATCCCCTGTTTGAGTCTGTGTTTACGTCACAGTGCCGCTGCTTTGTTCTGGTACGTACTGTTCCCCACCGCGGGCATGGAGTCCATTCGTCAGCTTGCCAGGCGGCGGTCGTGCGTCTGCTGCATCGCGTGACCTGTCGCCCTCAACAGGCGGCGACCACCCGCAGCCCCCCTCCCCGCTCCACCCCCCATAGTCCACCGTGCACACACAACGGGCTCTGCGGCTGATCGCACCCGCTGCTTCCCGTAACTCAGCCGCACGCAGCAGGTGCTTTGGATGTGTGCCGTCAACTACGGTAATCCCGCGTTATTACACAGGACTCGGCATCCGACACCTCACTGACGGACGATACTGCCAATTACGAGGGCGCGCTCAAAAGTAATGGCTCCGAATTTTTTAAGTGGAAACTGTTAAAGCCTTGTAAGTAAAACAAACGTTATTAACATTCTACATCTTTATTCTTCATATCTACATATTTGCGGCGAGGCGATCTACCGGCCGCTACAGAGTTACGAACTCTAGCGTGTAACACGGCGGTGTGAAACGTAACTACGCCGATGTATGAGACACAGTGTGATGTAATCCAGTTTAGAATTCAAAGAGTTTGTCCACACATGGAGCAATCTCCCCCTCAGCTTGGCAGGCGACAAACGACCGCTATGACATCTGCAACAACCCGACGTACTGGGTTCACTACAACGGGTTTAAATTTCATAGAGTGGCAATACGTCCGCCGTGTCTCAAGCAAACTGAATGTGCGTCCGCTATTTTATCTGCAGTTCAGATGGTTCAAATGGCTCTGAGCTCTGTGCGACGTAACATCTGAGGTCATCAGTCCCCTAGAACTTGGAACTACTTAAACCTAACCAACCTAAGGACATCACACAAATCCACGCCCAAGGCAGGGTTCGAACCTGCGACCGTAGCGGTCGCGCGGTTCCAGACTGAAGGGCCTAGAACCGCGCGCCCACAATGGCCGGCTTACCTGCAGTCAAGGGCGTCGTCTTCTCTCTCACCCCCTGAAACTGACTTCAACTAACTTCAGATACCTCATGTTAGCTTTATTTTTTCTCAAAAGCAGTAAATAGCGGAGATTTCAGTATGCACTGGCTGCGAGGAGGAAAGTTGTAATCGACATATGGATAAACTTTTCGGTGTAGATAAAACTGCAGGACGACTACCAACGTAAATCAATGCAAAATGAGCAGGTACCACGTGATTGTGGCCGAGCGGTTCTAGGCGCTGCAGTCTGGAACCGCGCTGCTGCTACGGTCGCAGGTTCGAATCCTGCCTTGGGCATGAATGTGTGTGATGTCTTAGGTTAGTTAGGTTTAAGTACTTCTAAGTCTATGGGACTGATGACCTCAGATGTTAAGTCCCCTAGAGCTTAGAGCCATTTGAACCATTTGAACCACGTGAAGATTATGGCGTAAACTTCGAAATGCATTGTGGTTAGCTAATAGAAACGGTATATTTATTTGCATGAAAATATGTAAAAGCAGTGTAATTATTAAATTACAGACTTACTAGATGCTACTGATGACTCATTGAGCCGTGGTAAAAATTGCTGTTTCGAAGAGCGCGCCGCCGGCCGCGGTGGTCTAGCGGTTCTGGCGCTGCAGTCCGGAACCGCGGGACTGCTACGGTCGTAGGTTCGAATCCTGCCTGGGGCATGGGTGTGTGTGATGTCCTTAGGTTAGTTAGGTTTAAGTAGTTCTAAGTTCTAGGGGACTTATGACCTAAGATGTTGAGTCCCATAGTGCTCAGAGCCATTTGAACCATTTGAAGAGCGCGCCGCAGAGCGTAGTGTGAAGCAGTCGCCCCCCCGTTTCTGGCGGTGGCGCCACTGTCAGTCGCAGCTTTGGTGTCTCCCTCTGGTGGGAAAGGGGAAAGGTTGCATGTTCACGTGCATTTAAGACGCTCGATGAGCTCGCCAGTCGATAAGTTGGTCAGTCTGAGTGAGTCTGGGTCAGTCTCTCGTTCCCAGCTTGCTAGTCTGTCTCTTGTCCGAATTTGTGTCTGTCGTTCTGAGTGCTAGTATGTCTTTCGTTCGGATCAACCTTTAAAGCCGGCAAAATGAGTGAGAGTGTGTCCACTCCGCCAGTAAGAGAACTCAGCGTGTGGTCGCCCGGTCGGGGCTTAGTTCTTGCATCTGAGTCTGCGCGTTAGGCCGCCAGTCTGCTCGAGTTTGCTCAGGCAATGGGCATTGGCGGTTGGATCGATCGGTTGGTCGGTCGCGCACTGAGACACAAGATGACTTGTCCGTCGGCGCATGTGAGGTCCCCACGTGAGTCCAGTGGGCCGCGGCGTATAGCGAGGGGTAGTGGCTTCGCGGTCGACAGGAGAGCAACAGTAGACAACCCACGACATCAGTCTGGTCGGTGCGAGCTGCGACACCATGGTGTAACTGGTTCTCCGAGCGCTTCCGGGGGCGTTTTCATCTTGTGGAGCTTGGCTCGGTTCTTTCCTAGTGTAGGGAGGTCGTTTTGCCAGTGGACGTGTTTCCTCTGCATGGTTGGGTCCGAGCCAGTATTTCCGACGTCGTGTGTCTGGAAGTGAGTGGGAGGCGCACCAGCAGTGCAGTCGCGACGGAGCAGCAGTCGCGGACGGAGCAGCGGGCACTCGGTCGGTTGGTGCGGACCAGGAGAGGCGGGAGATCGGCGCGCCTTCCTGCGTCCGTTGAAGCGGCTGGCAGTGGACGTGTCGGGAGAGCGATTTGGGGATGCTGCTCCAGGTCTTCTCCAGAAATCGCAGTTTATTACAAGTTAAGTGATTGGTGATATGTTGTTTCATTTACTTGTTAAATCCTACTTGTTTTCTTGGCCAGTTTCTCGTTCCCAGCTTGTTCGTCTGTCTCTCGTCCGCTTTTGTTAGGCAGTTAGTGTCTGTCTGTCTGTCTGTCTGCCGTACGTTAGTAGCTGCCTCTGTCATGTTTGTCGGATTCGGTCTGTTAACGAATTTATTGCTTGAAGTGTAACGGGCTAATTTCTGAAATATGTTTTTATCTTGCCTCTCATCTTGAGAGGCGGTATATGTGTACTGTAGAGCAAGTTTGGCCAAAGTTGTATAATTTTATGTAAGATTGCATTTCACGGGCTTTTATTTAAATGGTCATTTCAGCATATAAAGTTGTCACCCTTCCACCGTAAGACTTTTGTTAGATGTTAAAATCAAGTTGCACCTTTGGTGGCAAGTTAATCTTTTGATTTTAGCATTTTGTATCATTTCCACCCCTCCTACGGGGTGCATAGTTTGTGTGCTTATGTGAATTGTTAAAGCTTTTACTTTAAGGTAATCTGGTGTGTTGCAGATTTGCACCTGTGTAGTCTTTCAGAGGTTGTTGTGAGCGGTCGTGACTACGGCCGTGCCAAAAGGGAGCGGCAAGATTCTCAGCTCGAAAGCTCATACACTCAAAAATTTGTTTCTTTCTGCCTCTGAATAAATTGTAATTTGATATTTAGAGGGTGCTTTCTGCTTATAGTGTGATTAAATGTGTTAATGTTCTTGATGAATCGCTAGTAAATAAAGAAAATTCTTTAAAAAAAGTTTTGAAAGTAAATTCACGGTTCACTCATTAACAGTATTATTGACCAAACTGTCGAAAGTTCGATTTCTAGTCTCTGGTTGTGTGATTTTGAAAATTATACACAGTTGAGTTTATTACTTTTGAATACATTATGGGAGTGGCAGTGATCAATGTGTTACAAATATTTACAATTAAAAACAGTCTTGATCACGATTTATTTATCAAGGTGACCTCTTTCTGTTGGACAATCACTAGTTCCTACTCAATGGTCTGAAGATGACCACAGCAGTGGTCGCAACCGGGCACCTTGATAAATAAATCGTGATCAAGACTGTTTTTAATAGTAAACAGTTGAGTTTGCCTTGGAGTAAAGGTGCCTCTGATCATTTGTGCCGCACATATATTTCTCTTCAAAGTTATTTGAGCAGATTTATCTCGCTGTAGTTCGAAACAATGTTTCCCGCTCCATATCTGCTTACCATCTCTGCGTTAGCTCCTGTCACTTCGATTCGTGCTCTTGAACGCTATATACACATTAGTCACGTTTAATTTATATTTCTCTAAACAGATTGCAAAGAAAACTTAAACGATTCACCAAATAAAGCAATTCGTTTTCCAAACAGATTAACAATGGACTGGTTCCTCTCAATGTGAATATGGCGTCCGAGTTAACGTTGGTTGACGCAAAGGGCGGTGTAACTCGTGTGTTAGCCACTCTTCGAAATTTAAACTCGTTGGTTCACTGTCTTCGATCATCTCATACAGTCTCGACTTGTTCACATCCGATTTTCATCAGTTTCCAGAATGTAAAGAACACCTTCGAGGCCATCGCTTTGATGTATGTATATATCTATTGAACCGGGGACCTAGAAACGACGGACAGGCTTCGACCCGCCGCAGCCCTCAGTGGTTCATAACCCCACAATACGCCACAGCAGCTGTAGTGTAACGACGTAAGTTTTGCATAAATGGTTTTCTTTTGATATATGACCATGTGCAGACTTCGTCACCTACGTCAGTTACAACACACTTCAAAATTATTTAAGTTCTTTTTAAATTGTCTCTAAATGGTTCTTGAACGAAACTGTAACTAAAACATTATCATTTGAGTCGTATGCGCAGAATTACGTCACTCCGTCCAATTGGTTCGCGTAAACTTTTTCAATTTAGATGTCTTTTGTTTCTCCTCAGAAATTATATTAATGCAGGTTATCTGCTTTAATAGATATTAGAGCCACACTGAATAAACTTCCAAGTCTCAAACTCGCGATGAACGCTGTTAAAAATTAATAATCTTGTCAAATGAATTACTTAACGTAATTATTCATAAATAAATTCTCGGAACACGTATTTAAACTTTTGTAGCATCCACTAGTTTATTATCTTCCTACATATAGACGTGAACCTGAGCCTTGACAAGACAGAACTGAACATTTACAACAAGATTAACCTTTCTATGACGTCATTGTTGTACAAAACATTACAAATTCCTATTTTTTCGATTTTTAGAAGCACGACTCAACAACTCGGTTTCAGAGGATCTTCCGTTGCTCTTTGGCTGTCGACCCGCGACGTATAGTGGCCAGCAATTTTCTCTCTGGCCCCGGCAGTGAAGATGCTGTCTCCGTTCGTTGCGCCGCCCTCTCCGTACATGAAACATAAAAAAATAAATACAAAACTTTAGATAATCCACAACAATTACAAAGATTTAAAAAATACATAAACAAAACACTAAATTAAATTTATATTCACCTGCAAACTGGGCTGACACTGGTGGATGGGTGACACTTCAATTTCGCGACCCACTACACAGTCCACCCAACCCACCGCCGCCCCACACAGAACCCAGGGTTGTTGTGCGGTTCGGCACCCAATGGACCCTCCCTCCCCCCCCTCCCCCCCCCCCCCCCCCCCGGGAACGTCTCATACCAGACGAGTGTAACCTCAAACGTTCAGTCTGTGCAGCAATCACCGACACAGTGAAACTGAAGCGGAATAATCAGCCGGCATCCGCCGAGGCAAATGGAAAACCACCTCAAATACCATCCACAGGCTGGACCTCGACACTAATCCACCGGGCGGATTCGTGCCAGGGATTGGCACGGCTTCCCGCTCGGGAAGTAGCGCGGTAGACCGCGCGGCTAGCCGGGCAGGCACCAATCATTTGGTCGAGCCCGCACATCATCAGCGCATGCGCGAGCCGTCCACAGGCAAGCTGTTTACTTCCTTGTCGTCAGTATGACGCAGCACGCAGCCGCGTCCCCTGTACGCGGTTCTGTATAGATCGGAGAAGCGGTAAGCGCGCTTTTCAGGTTCTGCTTTCCCTCCTATAGCTATTTACTTGTCGATTTGGTATAAGTGGAACATGCCTCCATTTTGTGACAACCACTTCTTAGTTTTCATTCTGGTCCAAATTAAGTCTTAACAATTTTCATTTATTTTCTCCTTACCAATGGATCAGTTTGGTACAATTTGTTTAGGATCTATCCACTGTATTGGATTACGGCTGTTTTATTCTACGACGTATGGCCTTTTAGCGGTGTTTTGTTCTGACAGACAACGAATGTTGGGTAAAAAGATTCCGAACTTTCCGCTCTAATGTTTTAGTTATGTAAGTACTAACATTTTGACATTTTCACTTAAATATATTTAATATTTTCCTTTTAAATTTAAAATATTAAAATAATTTAACACATGAGTGTGTATTTCAGGGTTGTTATTCCTTCTGTATTTTTGTAATGAGCCTTACTGCTATTTTTAATATTATTCTTTTTTATAAAACAGTTTCGCGACAGTTCATTCTGTTAACGAAATACACACAACACGACTAATTTCGGAATTTCCATATTCAGCACTATTGCCCAAATGAAGCTGACATCTGACTTACGTTATTGTGCAACATCTCCTATAAAAATACCAACTGTATTGATGTCAACGCCGATCTGTTCCAGGCAGATAAATTTTCTGGCCATATAATGAAATAATAAATAAAAAAAAAACCAAGGGGGCATAATTATTGGTGCTAACTTAGCATACACCAAACATCTTAAAAAAGCATATATTTTGTTTAATATTTTCTCCTAATTTTTTCTTTCCCAATTTCGGATTTATTTCGCTTTCAACTATCGCTTATCCTAGACGAAAAGGATCCTTTTTACCACTCCCAGTGGCATTTATTTGTGATTAGTACCCTGCCGCAGCTGCTACCACCAGTAAAACGAAACGGAGAGGGCCAGATGGCCGTGGGCGAGAAGTAACGGCGTTCCAGAGCGGTCCAATACTGTGAAAAGCAGCCAGCAGCGTGGGCCGCTACACACACCTCGGTAATATCCCCTTGTTATAGCGACCATCGTGCTTACCAGCTGCATATTTTGAAGATACTACAACATTACGGCGAAATATTTTTTTTTCTTTTAGTTGTCTTTTCTTTCAACATCTGAGAGAAATGCAGTAATACTAGTTTCGTATTTTTGTTCCGATGTACCTTCCGTAGGTGCCATTTTATGGAATTGTTGTATACTTACACATTTATTAACATGTAGTATAAAATATTTCTACGAACCTAACAGTGTAAAATTGTTCTTTCAGTTACGGGTTTGAACATTGTAATCTTTGTAATGTTATGCTAGACAGGTCGAGCTTTAGAAATTCGTCGTGAGGCTGCTAGGCGAAACTGGCACCAAAAGTACCTGGAGAGAAGCGGAGAAAGGAAATTGCCGTGAACTGCGCGAGAGGGGGAAGCTTGCATTGGCAGTAGCGGCTTTCGATTGGTTTCCAGGTACATAACATGGAGTGCTTCGGTACATACTGTGAACTATGAAATGAAAATGTAAACAGGTTGAAATACTCCATATCGTGGACTGACAAGGTGGCTTTGGAAATGCGACGTGTGAATAGTGCAGTCACTAGTTTGCCGAGTTGTTGGTTTTCTCCGTGTCGATCAGACAATGAATCTAATGGACTCACAAATTAAAGAAATTAACTGTGTCAATTATTGTACCGGCACTTAATAAGGTGAAAGCCATCAATCTGGACAGTGAAAAGACTATTGTACCAAGCTGACCGCGTTCTGTGAACAGTACAGACTGTGAAGTTGAAGTAAGTACACTACTGGCCATTAAAATTGCTACACCAAGAAGAAATGCAGATGAGAAACGAGTATTCATTGGACAAACTGCAACTGACATGTGATTACATTTTCACGCAATTTAGGTGCATAGATCCTGACAAATCAGTACCCAGAACAACCACCTCTGGCCGTAAAAACGGCCTTGATACGCCAGGGCATTGAGTCAAACAGAGCTTGGATGGCGTGTACAGGTACAGCTGCCCATCCAGCTTCAACACGATACCACAGTTCATCAAGAGTAGTGACTGGCGTATTGTGACGAGCCAGATGTTCGGCCACCATTGACCACACGTTTTCAATTGGTGAGAGATCTGGAGAATGTGTTGGCTAGGGCAGCCGTCGAACATTTTCTGTATCCAGAAAGGCCCGTACAGGACCTGCAAGACGCGGTCGTGCATTATGTAGGGTTTCGCAGGGATCGAATGAAGGGTAGAGCCACATCTGAACTATAACGTCCACTGTTCAAAGTGCCGTCAATGCGAACAAGAGGTAACCGAGACGTGGCGCCCCATACCATAATGCCGGGTGATACGCCAGTATGGCGATGACGAATGCACGCTTCCAATGTACGTTCACCGCAATGTCGCCAAACACGGATGTGACCATCATGATGCTGTAAACACACCCTGGATTCATCCGAAAAAATGACGTTTTGCCATTCGTGCACCCAGGTTCGTCGTTGAGTACATCATCGCAGGCTCTCCTGTCTGTGATGTAGCGTCAAGGGTAGCCGCAGCCATGGTCTCCGAGCTGATAGTCCATGCTGCTGCAAACGTCGCCGAACTGTTCGTGCAGATGGTTATTGTCTTGCAAACGTCCCCATCTGTTGACTCAGGGATCGAGACGTGACTGCACGATCCGTTACAGCCATGCGGATAAGATGTCTGTCATCTCGACTGCTAGTGATACGAGGCCGTTGGGATCCAGCACGGCGTTCCGTATTACCCTCCTGAACCTAACGATTCCATACTCTGCTAAGTCATTGGATCTCTACCAACGCGAGCAGCAATGTCGCGATACGACAAACCGCAATCGCGATAGGGTACAATCCGTCCTTTATCGAAGTCGGAAACGTGATGGTACGCATTTCTCCTCCTTACAGGAGGCATCACAACAACGTTTCACCAGGCAACGCCGGTCAACTGCTGTTTGTGTATGAGAAATCGGTTGGAAACTTTCCTCATGTCAGCACGTTGAAGGTGTCGCCACCGGCGCCAACCTTGTGTGAATGCTCTGAAAAGCTAATCATTTGCATATCACAGCATCTTCTTCCTGTCGGTTAAATTTCGCTTCTGTAGCATGTCCTCTTCGTGGTGTAGCAATTTTAATGGACAGTAATGTAACTCAGTCTTGTCATGAACTAATATTTCACGAAATAGTAAGAGGGGAAATGCGGTGTTTTGACTGTCGAATCACGTGACCGATAAGGGAACGTTCTCTAATGCTCACCGCGGACTATGTTACACACAGTGCGTCTTGCTTTGAGGTAATACGAAGATTACAATTGTTGAGCAGTGGTGAGAAAAGATTAATAATCACCGTAGAGTCGGTAAACATCACGTGTTTTATAAGTAAAGCACATTTGATCTGCATCGCCGACTGCAGGTACTTCACCCAACGAGGAGACTGTAGATGTCGCACTTTCTTTCTGAATCTGTAAACGACTGGCCATTTTCAAGGGGACAAGTACAGGAGCAGTTGTTAATGAGGAGGATCAAGAACCAGCTTTCTGTAACTGAATTAGTCCCGGAAAGGATGGATATAAAAGACAATGATCTGGCAAGACAAACGGGCTACGAATTGGAACATTGAAAATTGGAACATTGATGGGGAAAGTAGAGGAGGTAGTGGATGTGATGAAAAAAAAAGCCAGATATTATAGGCATGGGAGGAGCGAGATAGAAAGAAGAAGGTAGTGGGATACTAAGGAAAGGTTACAGACTGTACTCGAGTGGAAATGAAGAAGAAATACAAAAGGGAGCGAGATCTGTTGTGAGGGGTGGTCTAAAAGAAGAAATACAGAAGATAAGCCACAGCTTAAAGAAGCTCAGAAGCAAAAGGAAAAAGTATCAAGGTGGTTCAGGTGTATGCCACTCAAGTGGGCTGTACATCTCAAGAGAAGGGGATTTTGAGAACTACAAAAGCAGTTCAATCAATGGATAATAGTCATGGGCGACATGAATACGCATGTTGGGAGTGAAAGACAAGGGTATGGAAATGTACTGGAAGCAGAACGAGGGGGAAGTAGAAATGAAGAAGGAAAGAGATTACTGAAATTCAGCGCGAGGAATACGAGAGGTAACTCCTGGTTTCGAAAGAAAGAGATTCACAAAGTAACGTGGTACAGCAGGAATCTAGCGCAGTAATCTTTGATGGATTTCATGCTCTATGATTGGGAAACAATGAGGGCTGTAATGGACATAAAGGTAGTACCATCTGAGGCATTTGATAGTGACCACCAGCTACTTGCGATGAGGATGACAATTGTGAAGGATTGGAAAACGACAGAGAAGCAAGAAAGGAGAATTATATTATGAAACTGAAGTAAGAATAAATCAAGGGATAATGCCAGGAGATTACACTCCTGGAAATGGAAAAAAGAACACATTGACACCGGTGTGTCAGACCCACCATACTTGCTCCGGACACTGCGAGAGGGCTGTACAAGCAATGATCACACGCACGGCACAGCGGACACACCAGGAACCGCGGTGTTGGCCGTCGAATGGCGCTAGCTGCGCAGCATTTGTGCACCGCCGCCGTCAGTGTCAGCCAGTTTGCCGTGGCATACGGAGCTCCATCGCAGTCTTTAACACTGGTAGCATGCCGCGACAGCGTGGACGTGAACCGTATGTGCAGTTGACGGACTTTGAGCGAGGGCGTATAGTGGGCATGCGGGAGGCCGGGTGGACGTACCGCCGAATTGCTCAACACGTGGGGCGTGAGGTCTCCACAGTACATCGATGTTGTCGCCAGTGGTCGGCGGAAGGTGCACGTGCCCGTCGACCTGGGACCGGACCGCAGCGACGCACGGATGCACGCCAAGACCGTAGGATCCTACGCAGTGCCGTAGGGGACCGCACCGCCACTTCCCAGCAAATTAGGGACACTGTTGCTCCTGGGGTATCGGCGAGGACCATTCGCAACCGTCTCCATGAAGCTGGGCTACGGTCCCGCACACCGTTAGGCCGTCTTCCGCTCACGCCCCAACATCGTGCAGCCCGCCTCCAGTGGTGTCGCGACAGGCGTGAATGGAGGGACGAATGGAGACGTGTCGTCTTCAGCGATGAGAGTCGCTTCTGCCTTGGTGCCAATGATGATCGTATGCGTGTTTGGCACCGTGCAGGTGAGCGCCACAATCAGGACTGCATACGACCGAGGCACACAGGGCCAACACCCGGCATCATGGTGTGGGGAGCGATCTCCTACACTGGCCGTACACCACTGGTGATCGTCGAGGGGACACTGAATAGTGCACGGTACATCCAAACCGTCATCGAACCCATCGTTCTACCATTCCTAGACCGGCAAGGGAACTTGCTGTTCCAACAGGACAATGCACGTCCGCATGTATCCCGTGCCACCCAACGTGCTCTAGAAGGTGTAAGTCAACTACCCTGGCCAGCAAGATCTCCGGATCTGTCTCCCATTGAGCATGTTTGGGACTGGATGAAGCGTCGTCTCACGCGGTCTACACGTCCAGCACGAACGCTGGTCCAACTGAGGCGCCAGGTGGAAATGGCATGGCAAGCCGTTCCACAGGACTACATCCAGCATCTCTACGATCGTCTACATGGGAGAATAGCAGCCTGCATTGCTGCGAAAGGTGGATATACACTGTACTAGTGCCGACATTGTGCATGCTCTGTTGCCTGTGTCTATGTGCCTGTGGTTCTGTCGGTGTGATCATGTGATGTATCTGACCCCAGGAATGTGTCAATAAAGTTTCCCCTTCCTGGGACAATGAATTCACGGTGTTCTTATTTCAATTTCCAGGAGTGTATAACGGAAAGGTTACCAAAGGACGAGCCAAAAACAGGTAAGAGGAATGAGGACAATTTAAAAGTTCAAATGGCTCTGAGCACTATGGGACTTAACTTCTGAGGTCGTCAGTCCCCAATTTAAAAGTGCTGTGGTAAAAACTGCAGCAGCTGTTTATCGAAGTACAGAAAACGATGGAAGCAGACACATGGTGGAATGAAAGAGTCAAGGAGATAGTAGGAAAGAAGAACAAGGCCTTCAACATGTGGTTCCAAGAAAGGACCGAAACATCAAGACAAGAATATAAGAAAACAAAGTGAGATGCAAATAAGACAGTGGCTGAGGAGAGAAGAAAGTGTCCTCAGTTGAGCCTGATATACCTAGGCGAAACTTCTGGTTCATTCAGTCTGGCGTTTTGGAACAGAATGAAGTTGTCTCGTGCACTGTGGATTGATCATCCATTTCAAAGAATATGAACAGCCCCAGCACAGGCTGTGGAATGAATCCTCAGTCCATCCTCCTGCATCACCATTATTTTCTATAAAGTATTCCCCCTACGCTCATCCATTATTACCTTATTCCATTCCTCATGTGGGAGGCTATAGACGCAGTCCTCAGCTGTATGCTTACAGATAATGCACGTATTAAACTCTTCTCTGTCAAACACCAACATCTCATCGATTGAATGCATTTCCCAGAAATTTAATTAATTTTATTAATGCCTATATAAATAAACAATACATTCATCGAATTTACCACCCATGTTATGATAGCAATTTTTTTTAGGTGAGAGTTTTTCCAACACATTGCCAATTTTAAACAGCTACGTTTGTTTGAATTTCAAGCAGCAAGGTTCTAGGCTAATTGTCAGTACAGTTTTCCTCCAACAGGATAATACACATATAAATAAATGAACACAATTTGCAAGAAATTATCTTATGTCCTTCCTCTCCAACAACTCTGCACAGAGCCATTTTCCCAACAGTTCACAAGTACAGGGGGGGGGGGGGGGGGGGGGAGAGAAACTCTGTCTTCCAAAAACTGATTAAATAAAGAATATGCAATGTAAATTTTATAAATAAACAACTGGCTCAAAATTGAACTGAGGAGAGTGTGACAAAAAAGTGTCCCCGGATTGGCATCCCTTTTCCCAGAGTGTTGGGAGAGGGGTATCGTGTTTCTCAGAAGGTCAGATTATCCCAGACAGTCATAAATCAGCCTCCAGTGTGTCATAAATCAACTACCAAATTAGTTGGTTAAGAGGGAGGTAATTTGATCCTGAATGTATGCAACCTGCACAAACAAACTGTGTCATAATAAACTTTGTCGCACTACTAGTGTCAAAATGGTGAAGGCAGCAGTGGAGGTTGGCAAACAGTGGGTGTATCGTGTGATGAGGGTGGACTGGAATGAGAAGGGGTCTCCAGAAAAGTTGGATGAGGCCACTAATTGTACCTATATCAAGGAAGAGAATAGAGAGGATTGTAGAAACTACAGTGGAGTCACACTGCTGCTACCCTATGCTAAGGTATACCAAAAGATCCTGGGTATCAGAGTCCATACAAGGATTGACGACAAATTGTGAGAGGACCAGCATGGGCTCAGACATGGAGATTAACTGTGGACCTCATATTTGCAGTGAGGCAGCTCCAGGAGCTTCACTATGAATTTGAGGGAAACCTTGTGATGGCCTTTGTCGTTATGGAAAAGGCGTTCGATAGTTCCTGTAGAAGGAAGGTCTGAGTGAGAGTCGAAAAATAGATAACAACAGAGTGGATGACATACTGTGGAAGTCTGAGTTGTGTGAAAATGGGGAATGAAAGGACGGATTGGTTCCATCGAACAAGTGATGTGAAACAGAGCAGTGGATTGTCACCTCTCGTCCTCATTGTGTTTACCTTACTGGCGTGATGATGCATAGCGTTTGTACCTGTGGTCCAGCAAGAGACGTTTGCATAGCGGCTCACCATCGCAGGTGCAGCTAAAAGGCTGTCAGTGTTATAACAACTTTACATGTCTATGTAAATAAGAGCCAAGTCTACTTCTAGGAAATCATAAAGCATCACAGAAATAGATAACGGTCGCTTTTGTTGTTGTTGTAGAAGCTTTCGTGGTGTCTCAGCTTGTCTGCATGGAAATTCTCATCCTAAGAGGACCTGTTTACGAAAATAGTGATGATCCTAACGAGGCATCCCATGCTACCCTTCCTGGAAATCGTGACGTCTCAGAAACAGTGAATGTTCACACTGTTAAAAGGCTTCATCATGTATGTGCACGCTTGGGAAAACACCATTAACCAAAAAAGCATTCCTGTTGTTTGAAAAGACAGCACTGTCTAAGCACATTCGCGAAAATCAAAACAATTACACAAACAGAATTCGAAGCACTGTCCTGCAGAAGAGAAAAATGGCTGGAATTTTCGGTGTCCTACAGCCACTACAGATGTCCCCATGCCACAATGGCGCATGAGGGACAGTTTCCCACTGTGGATATTGCCCCCATCTTGCTAAGACCAGTCTGTAGAGGCTCCTACAGGATATCTTGCGAATGAAAGGGACATTCTGATTGGCTCTTAGTGAATTTACCCGCCAAATGACTGATGATGCCAGTGTGGGGACACTGTCCACCATTTTTTTTCTGCATATGAGACTTGCAGCAGCAAAACTATTTTGTACAGATCACCATATTGCACGGACAGTTAAACTTTCCAAAATTGGTCTACAGATCGTCAAAGACAGGAAGACACTTCCTCAATTACACTGCTCTGCCACTGACAGCGGAAGTTTGACTATTTCAGCGTGAAACCGATCTCCAACCCACCTATATATCACCACATACCATATCAGTCTAGTAAACACGCAATTAGTATCCTGCCCATATAACATCATCACTTCTGCATCCTGCATACAGCTAGCGACTACCAGACACACCTACAAATGCCGCGAAGACTGTTGTACAAATGCTGGGTTGGTGCCCCTCGTCACAAAGGCGTCACTGTTTCTGGCCCCTACCTGCTTGCTTGCTTGCTTTCTGCACCCATCTCCAGACTCTGGGATTACAAGAACACATATACTATCACATGGTTTTCCAGAATATCACACCATTTTCGCGATACTTCTCGATATCAACCAATTAGCAATATCGCTAGCATAGCAGTATCGCTTGCACACTAGAACTTCGAAGATATAGACTAGAAATTATTTCTCTAGAAACGTGAAACTTTAAAGACGTGCAACATGCTGTAAACCACTGAGTTACTAGAAACTTATGCCGTCTGCAAAGACCTTTACTTGAAAACTCGAAAAAACTAGAGGAAACTGCTGTTTCAACTCGCGAATACCAAATGTCGATGATATAACAAATTCCAAATCATCCTTATACACACATCAAAAAAAGTTTTGCGTCACCACGGTTCCAGAACTCCTGAAGATAGACGTTGATTGTGGATATTGTATCATAGACACAGTCCCTTTGACTGTTCAGAGATGTCACTAAACCTGTCCAAAGATGTAAACAACCATGCATGAACAGCGCCTATTAAACGGAGGAGGTCTGACAGCCAATCAGTTCCAGTCATTCCACTAGGAAGGACGTACATGGCTCGTGTTCTCTGTAGTTCAACCGTGCCTAGATGGTCAATATCGCGGTTCGATCGTGTCCGCATTGTTACTTTGTGCCAGGAAGGGCTCAACAAGGGAAGTGTCCAGGCATCTTGGGGTGAACCAAAGCGATGCTGTTCAGAGATGGAGGAGATACAGAGAGACAGGAGCTGTCGATGACATGCCTCGCTCAGGCCGCCCAAGGTGGATGACCGCTACCTATGGATTATCGCTCGGAGAACCCTGACAGCAACGCCACCATGTTGAATAATGCTTTTCGTGCAGCCACAGGACGTAGTGTTACGACTCAAAGTGTGCGCAATGGGCTGCATGATGATCAACTTCACTCCCAATGTCCATGGCGAGGTCCATCTTTGCAACCACGACACCGTGCAGCACAGTACAGATGGGCCCACCAACATGCCGAATGGATCGCTCAAGATTGGCATCGCATTCTCTTCACCGATGAGTGTCGCATGTGCCTTCAACCAGACAATCGTCGGAGACATGTTTGGAGGCAACACGATCAGGCTGAACGCCTTAGACACACTGTCCAGCGAGTTCATCAATGTGGTAGTTCCCTGCTGTTTTGAGGTGGCATTACGTGGGGCCGACACACGCCGCTGGTGGTCGTGGAAGGCGCCGTAACAACTGTACGATGCCATCCTCTGACCGATAGTGCAAACCATATCAGCAGCTTACTGACGAGGCATTCGTCTTCATGGATGACAATTCGCGCCCCCATCGTGCACATCTTGTGAATGACTTCCTTCAGGACAACGACATCGCTCGACTAGAGTAGCCAGCATGTTCTCCAGACATGAACCCTATCGAACATGCCTGAGATAGACTGAAAAGGGCTGTTTATGGACAACATGATCCACCAACCACTCTGAGGGATCTACGTCGAATCGCCGTTGAGTAGTGGAACAACCTGGACCAACAGTGTCTTGATGAGCTTGTGGATAGTATGCCACTACAAATACAAACATGCATCAATGCAAGAGGATGTGCTCCCAGATATTACAGATACCAGTGTGTAGAGCAATCTGGACCACCACCTCTGAAGGTCTCGCTGTACGGTGGTACAACATGCAATGTTTGGTTTTCATGAGCAATAAAAAGGGCGGAAATGATGTTTACGTTGATCTCTATTATAATTTTCTGTACACGTTCCGGAACTCTCGGAATCGAGGTGATGCAAAACTTTTTTTGGACGTGTGTAATTTACGAAGTCAACTAAGATGTTTCTCATGCCTAGAGAACCAGCAAACGTGTCTTTCACCGCTTTCACCTGCTAGATGCACACAACACACACCACAATCGATGTTCTCTCAACCAAATAAACACGGAAAATATGCAGAAGCAGTCAACCGGACAATTTACATGGGAGGGAATAATTGTCCAGTGCAAAAACACATCCATATTGAATCTTCTCAAACTTCCACTGAAAACACACTTGATCACGATGGCTGTCCACACATAGTGAGTATTATTTCGCTATTCAGCGATCTAGAGGACGACACAGTTAAGTCAGCAACATTCCTGCATCCCAACAGGCCTTTCCATTCGGACAGCTCGTGCCATTAGCCAGAAACATGAATTATTCCCGCCACAGGCCACCGCAGCCACGCACCGCGCACCTCCAGACAGAATCATTCTAGGAAACTGGCTACGTATATATTTTATCACTGTACTTACAATTAAATGTTACGATTGCGGCCTCAATTGAACGACGTCCACCAATGAGAAAAGTATCGGTAATACCCCCTCCTGATGGCTGTCGCTCTGGAAATAGAAATATGTGCACTATTTTTATGACCTGACATACTTTTCCCTTTGCTATCACAGTATTCCATGTCAAATCCATACCTTCCCTACGATTGCTAGTGAACAGTTTCAGTCAAAATTTTCTGCCTTAGTAACAGTTCATGCTTGTATTTCATGACAGAGGCCACTTAAAGTAAAGTAAAATTTCACTGCCAAACCTAATAACTAAATTAAGACTAATAACTAATAACAAATTAAAAGTGCGCAATTTCATTTATTCTCTATTTAGCTTAGCGAGTGACTTCTGCTGGATTGGTATGTATTTTATTGTTGTTATTTTGAAAGTAACATGAGTTGCTTAAAATAAATTGAGTTCAATCTTTCAATAATCAAAAGTAAATTGCTTGCCTTTTTCTAAATTTTGCATTACGTTATACTGAGGTTACTGAAAGTCATTTTTTTTTTACGTAACAGAGTTTAAGTTAAGCCAGACTCAGTGTTATCCGAGTCATTTATTTTTTTCGGGAACCGTTGTGAGGTGGAAAATCGTGACAATCTTCTGTTGCCATGCCAGTGATTATTTGCTTAAATTTCTTTGCCATTACCTTTCTCAATATTCTGTAGATTCATTGCCCTAGTGAAAAATGGTTCAAATGGCTCTGAGCACTGTGGGACTTAACTTCTGAGGTCATCAGTCCCCTAGAACTTAGAACTACTTAAACCTAACTAACCTAAGGACATCATACACAACCATGCCCGAGGCAGGATACGAACCTGCGACCGTAGCGGTAGCGCGGTTCCAGACTGTAGCGCCTAGAACCGCTCGGTCACTCCGGTCAGCTGCCCTAGTGAGCTGACGATCGTTTAATTATCCCTTCCTTTTGGCTAATCATTGTTTCCTTTGTGTTATCAGCGATTTTTGTAGTAAATATTACGTAGTACTCTTTTTTCTCCCTGTGCTGTCGTGAGCGATTGCACTACGTTCCAACCATTTCGAAATTATTATTAGTATTTAACTTAAGTTTAGAATAGACTCTTCCTTCAGAAAAGTCTGTTGTACACTGTCCTCCAACTAACTGGTGCAGTTTTCCTTCGGTAACGATAGCCTTACTAACTAAATTCCTGCCGAACAGACCATGAAGGTCCAACGGTACCAACCGGCCGCCGTGTCATCCTCAGCCCACAAGCGTCACTGGATGCGAATATGGAGGGGCATGGCGTCATTACACCGCTCTCCCGGCCGTAGGTCAGTTTCCGAGACCGGAGCCGCTACTTCTCAATCAAGTAGCTCCTCAGTTTGCCGAGTGCACCCCGCTTGCCAACAGCGCTCGGCAGACCGGATGGTCAACCATGCAAGTGCTAGCCTAGCCCGACAGCGCTTAACTTCGGTAAAGTGACGGGAATCGGTGTTACCAATGCGGCAAGGCCGTTGGCAACTATAGCCTTACACATCGTAAAATTTCATTAGGCGTAAGCAATAACGGTCAGTTATATCGCAATCCAGTAGGCCGATTAGAAAGGTGGAGGTTACAAGTCGACCACTGTTTCGCGTTTTGCAAGACAGTATCTTCTGCGATCATCCCTCATGCACTGCGCTACAGGGAGAACACATACAAATGTGCTCAAATGTGATCATACACACCTAAATCCCGCTGAGCATGCCTAACACACTCTTCTAAAGTTTTCAGTGACCCTTTCGCTTACTTTTTGGCGTTCTATTGTCTTGTATTAATGCTGGCGCCACAGAATTCCCGTCATATCCGCTTGTTTTACCTTTGTAGCCTTGGAATATGCTTCGGTCTTAGCAGCAGCGTTATTAGTGCGGAAACGCAGAGATACTTGCGTGCGACACGCCATCCCTTGTCCCCGCTGGAGCGTAAACAACAACCCTTGTCCCGCTTTGAGTACCACAGTACTTTGTCTTCCTTTGTGGGTCGCTAATTTTCTTCTCCTACGAGCACCTCATTCTAGGGTCTCAGCACTCCCGCGGCGTCTCACGAGGAGCACTTGCGTCTATTCTCCATGTCGCCTGTGAAGTGTCCCAACCGTTACGAGAGCTGCATCCTGAAATTGAACCTAAATTAGCCATGAAACTGGACAAACCTTCTTGTAGAAAATTATAATTTTGTCCATTACAGTTAAGCAGACACAATGGCGCTGCTACGTGAGTAACACACAGCGGAACCACTAGAGAAACTGCGGAACGACTGCAGCCCGCCCGCGCTTCGTGATCTGTTGTGATCGAGTGTCCAGGAGGGAGCGCTCTTGTGCTACAGGCTCACTGGAGCTAAACTACAACCTGACAGGACTGTACTTGATCACTCGTAAAGAACGATAGCTTCCCGCTGTCAAACGGCTACGTAATCTTCTCAGAAAACCAGAGGCGTAAAGTGCTATTGTGTAAATCTCCTATAAACAATACACAGGAGAACGATAGTATGAACTGCTAGCACTGAACCTGAATATTAACACACTCTTCTGTTAAGTTTTTCTAAGGACGTACATCAGCACTCTTAGAAAATTGAATGAGTGAGCAATGTTTATCGGATCCTTTCCATTCGCTTCTTGAGTTTAGAGTCTCTGTTGTACAATATTTTCCAGTAGGGAGTACTGGCTAAAAACTAGCTGACAAAGTGCATTATGATTCAGAAAGTAATATACTTGGATCACTCTAACTGAAATCGGACGAAAATCGTCAGACTTTGCAGCTTTTGCATAGTCAAATAACACGAACTTTTATGTTAAAATAACATCGGTTTGCCGTCTTGTTTTATTCGTCTTTCAATTGTATCTGTTACATGTAATTCGCATCATCTTTATGTAGAGGCTGGCCTACAAGCGTTTATACGCTTTGCTTCCTCGGAACTTTTCCTCTCAGCCGCACCCTTTATCCCTAAACTAACTACTCGTGAATGCCTTATTTACGCGAAATACCAGTCAGCTGGGGGTGGAATACTTGTGTGAAAGTGGCATTTCTGCAGCGAGACACTTACTTCTTCGGAGCTTGATGCCCTTTTTGGGATAAGTGGCTTTTCACAGGTATCGTACAGGTACATTAAAAGTTGTTGTCTGTCTACCAGAGCAGCATAGCGTGATATAGTCTACGACACATGTTATTGGGAGACAGTTTTAACACATGCTGATAGTTTGAGAAAACTTCGACTAGTCGCTCTTTATGATAATTTACTTTGACTGGACCAGTTTCAGCCTAGTTTGCCTATCTTCACACGGCGGTTACGTATGTACATTTATAAAGGCCATCAATTTTGCTTAAATTCTTATTTCCAATATGTAGGAATGATATTCAGAAAGGTAGTCGCAAAATAATCATAAAAAAGTGACTCGTAGGGGGCGGAGGAATTAATTATCATTAAAAAATTGACTGGTCGAAGTTTTTCAGTCAATCATTATATCAAGTCACCAAGTCCTAACATACCACACGCATAAAAAAGTTTAAAATATGTGTTTTATTGTTAAAGCGAGGGGTATTAATTAGAGGGAGAATGAATGGCTGAAACTGCATATCATTTGCCTGTCTTTCATGTGCAATGATTTTGTTTTCGTTGTTCACCCACTCAGATTTTGATTCTAAGAATCTCTCAGGGGGAATGCCACGGTGATACCCTAGTAAAGGCATGGCCTTTGAGGTACTCTTGGCTGTCTTCATTAGCGAATATTTTACAAATTGCAAGAGAGATTTAGTCGACTTTGTGTTGTTACCAGGAAATATCATGAGGAACTAATCTGTTATCGTCCCCCATTAATCTTACTTTAATTTTTGGAAGATTATGACGTGCATTAAACTTCTTTTTTAATATTTGCAGATTTTCCAATGGTTGTGATATTTGCCAATGATTTTAAGTTGCTGTCAAGTTAGTCTTTTTAAAGCCTTTGAAGTAGTCTCGTCGCCCTTAATCACTGCCTTCTTTATTCTATTACCGTCGAAATTCCATATTAATCGGTGAAACCGATGGCCATAGTACTCCGAGTCTGCTATAAGATGTTTTACTGATGAGTAAGCATCTGGATACACTTCTCGTCAGCCTTTTCTTGTGTTGCTACTGTAATGTCAGTGTGCCGCAATTCCACTTTCTCCACCTGCATGACTACAACAACACGCCGGCCGGTGTGGCCGAGCGGTTCAAGGCGCTTCAGTCTGGAACCGCGCGACCGCTACGGTCGCAGGTTCGAATCCTGCCTCGGGCATGGATGTGTGTGTTATCCTTAGGTTAGTTAGGTTTAAGTAGTTCTAAGTTCTAGGGGACTGATGACCTCAGATGTTAAGTCCCATAGTGCTCAGAGCCATTTGAACCATTTTTACAACAACACGTACCAACAACCTCTATGGGCTGCTTCTACTGCACCGTTGATTTCTAATTCAGCACCAGTTTCGTCCATACCAACCTCAGGCTCACCAAATTACCACGATTTGCCAAGATTCCCCACAACAACTCCTACCCTTCTGATCAACAACCATAAAACACTTCTCTCAAAATAATTCCAACAAAACACCAGAACACTATCTATCCTTGAAGCAAATAAACCAGAACTCCACTAGTCTCACATATCTAAACCCATGAGGACCAATCATAACCCAAATATCTCCCCCAACATGCTTATAACCAGACTGAGATTATTTAAATCTCCATTTCGTATCGTTTGAAATCAAAAAAAGTAATTCCCTGTCGTATACATAAACCTACTCATATCCACAAAAGATTATGTAGTCATTATATCTTCGTTCCCTGATTTATACTAACTCTTGTAGGGTAAACGCTCTGTTGTACCCTTTTTCGGATTTAAATTTCACTAACACCATTGTTATAAGCGTTTAACATTCGGTCATTTGATCCACGACTCCAACTATACCCTCATTTGTAATCATTGCATAGTTAATCACTTCCTAAAATAATGTTCCAACCTACAATGTTCCCCTCTATGTAATGCCTGCAAAGTTTCTCATTTCACCCACTCCTCGAAGTGTAAGTATAGCATCCATCCATTAAACCTGAACTAAGTAGTTACATTCCAGCCCCTAGTATTATGAGAGTAGCATAAGAGGTATTCCAAGTAAGAGCAACAGCCCCTCTAATGTTCTAAGTATAAATAAACGATTTTGTCTACATGAAGAACTTGGACAAAACTTCCACTTGCTGTAATGAAGGGCAGCTCTCTTTGAACGTGCATAAATGTTAGATAACACCTATAAAAAAGAGAAAGAACCCTGCTGTACCTAATTACAAGATTAATTGCGAACATGTTGAACACGTCACGTCGTATAAACATCTCGCGATAATACTCAGAAGCGACATGAAATGGGACAATGTTGTATAATCAGTATTTAAGAAGGCGTATGGAAGACTTACATTTGTTGGAATAGGTATGGGAAACTCATACTACACGCTAGTGCGATCAGTTGCTCAGTTTCTTTCGAGCGTTTGTAGTCATTATCAAGTACGTAAGATAACAGACATCGACTCGTGTGACGAATGGAATAGAAGGTTGGGGAGAGATCTGGAGAATGTGCTGGCCAGGGCAGCAGTCGAACATTTTCTGTATCCAGAAAGGCCCGTACAGGATCTGCAACAAGCGGTCGTGCATTATCGTGCTGAAATGTAGGGTTTCGCAGGGATCGAATGAAGGGTAGAGCCACGGGTCGTAACACATCTGAAATGTAACGTCCACTATTTAAAGTGCTGTCAACGCGAACAAGAGGTGACCGAGACGTGTAACCAATGGCACCCCATACCATCACGCCGGGTGATACGCCAGTACGGCGATGACGTATACACGCTTCCAATGTCCGTTCACCAACACGGATGCGACCATCATGATGCTGTAAACAGAACCTGGATTCATCCGAAAAAATGACGTTTTGCCTTTCGTGCACCCAGGTTCGTCGTTGAGTACACCATCGCAGGCTCTCCTGTCTGTGATGCAGCGTCAAGGGTAACCGCAGCCATGGTCTCCGAGCTGTTAATCCATGCTGCTGCAAACGTCGTCAAACTGTTCGTGCAGATGGTTGTTGTCTTACAAACGTCCCCATCTGTTGACTCAGGGATCGAGATGCGGATAAGATGCCTGTCATCTCGACTGCTAGTGATACCAGGCCGTTGTGATCCAGCACGGCGTTCCGTATTACCCTCCTGAACCCACCGATTCCATATTCTGCTAACAGTCATTGAATGTCGTCCAACGCGAGCAGCAGTGGCGATAAACCGCAATCGCGACAGGCTACAATCCGACCTTTATCAAAGTTGGAAACGTGATGGTACGCATTTCTTCTCCTTACACGAGGCATGACAACAATGTTTCATCAGGTAAAGCTGGTCAACTGTTGTTTGTCTAATCATTTGCATATCACAGCATCGTTTTCCTGTCGGTTAAATTTCTTGTCTGTAGCACGTCATCTTCGTGGTGTAGCAATTTTAATGGCCTATAGTGCAGTTTATATTTAATGGAAATTATTTTATTTTACATGTTAGTTATACGTTATTTTAATTTTAACTTTCTCTATTAAGTTCTCCCGTTGGCTGCTGTAGTTTATTTGCAGAAGAGGAAAACAGTAGCTTCAGTCACTGTATTTGAAAATTTTCCCTTGGAACATGGCATATAATCGTCTTCTCGGTTTGCGCGTCCCCTTCTGAATATCTCACTATTATGAAGGTTAGTAATAGCTACCACACTGACGTGTATATCATTAAGTACTGAAGCGAAGGTGTGCGCAGGTCGTGGTCTAGTAGTTAGCGTTGCTGCCTCAGGAGCATGTGGTCGCAGGTTCGATTACCTAATGGGTTGGAGGTTTTCTCCGCCCGGGAACATGGTATTTGTGTTATCCTCATCATTCAGGAGAAAGCCGAGACGGGACGTACAAAGATACAGAGTTTGTACGGGCACTGATAACCACCTCGTTGAGAGTCCCTTATTTTCAAACCAAGCTCGGCATTTATAGTGATATATACGGAGTCATTGAAATACATGCATTCCTTTACCGCGTGTGACTTCAAAACCGTCTGAAATACGAAATGAAAATATACCAATAGAAACAATATGTGGTGAATTTCTGTTGTTGTTTTCCTGTGAAAAATACTTTTCGTATTTAAAATCTTAATAGAAACGTATGGTAGGAGAGGTTTTGCTAAAGAGGCCAAACAAAACAAACTATATTACCTTTGGCCGTAAAACAAATGTTATGGCATATCATTTCTTATCACCATTTTGTGGCGGGGGGGGGGGGGGGAGTCCGCCGCTCGTGGTCTCGCGGTAGCGTTCTCGCTTCCCGAGTACGGGGTCCCGGGTTCGATTCCCGGCGGGGTCAGGGATTTTCACCTGCCTCGAGATGACTGGGTGTTTGTGTTGTCCTCATCATTTCATCATCATCCAGGAAAGTGGCGAAATTGGACTGAGCAAAGATTGGGTAATTGTACGGGCGCTGATAACCACGCAGTTGAGCGCCCCACAAACCAAATATCATCATCATCACCATTTTGTGGCGTCTTTTTTTCTGCCCTTTGCAAAGTAAGCACACGTGTTTCTGTGCACCATAGCTTTAGATAAAATACAAAATATTTTTTTCGGAAATGGTAAGTTGAATTTAATTATACAGGATGGGGCAAATAAAAGCGGCCCTGAGGACAGAGTTCCAGAATACAAAGAAATACATCAGAGGAAAGGAAATACAGTACTAACTTGACTATCACTAATAGAAAACTCAAACTCTCTATCGTCCGATTGTTACACAGCAAAACGTTCACACCGGAACGGTTATTAAAATTAAGCGTAGGCCAAGGATGGATTCCACACCTGTTTTTGGGCGGTGCGGACTGCAGGTCTCCAGAATTCTAGTAGTTCTGCTTATATTTTCCATTTAGCTGGTTAGTGACCGAGCCGATAATTTTAGCATCAGATCACAAGTGCCAAGCGTTTGTTCCCGAGTGTTCCACAATTCTAGAGTTACTACTATACAATGGCAAACGCTCTAACTTTAAAACCTTATGTGATCGGTTTACACAGTCGATGCTTGTTATTATTTTTATTTTTTTCGATGAGAATTTATTTTCGTCGCCACTAACAAAACTCGACAGAGAAAGAAATGTGCCGTCCCCTTCGTCGAAGGGCTAACGGACGCTTGGGTGGCGGCGTCCGAATCAAAAGCCGCCGGTTCGACTCCTGCTGCAGTTTCTAATTATTACATTTTACACCAAACTACTTGATTAGATTCTAAACCTCTCCGTGTTTTATATATGGAGTGAACACGTAACATTTTTGCCACTAATCCTTTCCTCGAACTGAGTCATTTAACTGCGAGGCCGCCTTGGCGCTATGAGAGAGGAGTACGTAATGTGCTGGTACCGCTTCTGTACCATCCTCAGCGACACAAAAAGGAAACTAAACCGTGCGAGCTGTCATCACAGTCACTTGCACTTGACACATACACGTAAGACACATCACTCACACCTCGCGAAGGAAAGGTGTCATTATACGCTGCGAGAAGAAACTTTTCCAATCATGCGGCTGAAACTATCACCTCAGATCAATACATCCTACAATGCACACGATCAACACAACAAATCTTCTGGGTAAAAGGTGCTATAGCACGCAGTACAGGAGTTAGTTTTCGGATTCTGCTAGGTGTTTGTCTGAAATGACACGATCCCTTTCTGGCGTTGAAGGGGCAGTCGCAGCATGTGCCGTATGTCTGTGAAGCTGATACAGTAAGGCTAATATGCAACTTTCAGAGATCTCGTCTTTACTATAGTCAATTATCCATATAATTAGAACTGTTCATCGATTATTATCCTTGTCCAAATGAAGCTTCAGTTCACTGCGTAAGACGTTATTCTGATAAGAATAATCATTTTACTCTGCTGTTTTGCAACTCGTCCCCTTTCATCCATCAAAACATTCGATGATTCTACATCGTGTATCTGTTGCAACTGCTGCTGCAAAGACGTATTGTCCCTGACACTCTGTTCACGCGTGTCGGCTAGTGTGAAAAATGCAGGTATACGAAAAACTGGTCCACATGCACTTTCTCTGTTGGACCTTAGACCGCTCTCTTTACTTTCAAACTGTCATATCTCCTAAGAATTGCTTCACTAACAGTGAGGTCAGCATATGTCACTGATACATTGAGGAAAAGGTTTGATCGCCGACACTATCAATGATTTTTTCCAGTTAGAACTTAAACGGGATACATCCCAAGCAGGGTGAACAACTAACGGGGAGGACTCGGAGGAGATGTGGCGACTCCAATTTCGAAGGCTGATATTAACGGCCAGAAGTGCACTCTTTTAATCACGTGGCTCTCCTCATAAAGCTCCTTCCTTCTTTTCATTTTTACCATTCCACACATTGTAAACAAATTTTTCCGTAGAAGTTTCTTTTGTGTGACACAACATGAATCTCGCTTACGAAAATTATGCAGTGATTAAAACAATGATGTCGTAATCGTGAGTGATGGGATTCTATTACTCGTCTGCCATATCTGGCTTAGGTTCTGCATCGATTATGAGTCACTGTATGAGACGTGCAGGGATTGCATAACTGGCAGCGCACTCCCGGCGAATGTCAGTAATTCTGGACCATATATGCGCTCGAAATTTTGACTTGTCACAAATGATCAATTTAAATAACCGTACGACAGCAATTCCATTTCAGTTTAATGCTGCCTTTGTCGACGCTGCATCACATACGCACTCGAATGTTTGAAAGTAGAACAAACACGCCTAGGCAGAAAAAGAGGAACGTTGGAATACTGCAGCCGGTGTAGATCGCGTCGCCAGAGACCGACAATGACATACGTATCCAGCGAGTCGACTCTGTACACGCATAAACAAATACACTGATAAGCCAAAACGTTACGACCACCGCCCACCGCTACGTTGAATGCCGCCCGGTGGCTTTGGGGGCAATGTGACGCGGTAACAACAGTATGTAAGCGGAGCAGGCACGGACGGGGGAGAACTCCCTAGCCAAGAAATGGGCTGCAAATGGAGAAATCCACTGAGATAAGCGACTCTGACAAAGGCTACATTATTGTTAAGCAGAGCCCGTGAACGAGTATCTCGAAAACGGTGAAGCTGATCGAATGTTCACGTGCTACTGTCGTCAGCATTTACGAAAAGAGATAGGACAGTGAAACTACCACTAGGCGCTACTGCTCTTCAGAAAACGTGGTGTTCGGAGACTTTTCTTCTCTGTAAAGTAGGATCGATGGTGATCTGAGCATCTCTGCCGAAAGAGCACAATGCTGGTGCACGCACAGGTGTTTCGGAGCACAACGATCATCATACATTGTTGACCATAGACCTCCGCAGCAGACCATCCCTGAGTGTTCACATGATGATCCAATGACATCGTCAGTTCCGATTGAATTGTGCACGGGACCAACGGGTTTCGGCAGCCGATCGATGGAAACGTGTCGGCTCTTTGGGTGAATCACATTTTTGCTACACTAGGTCGATGGTCGTCTCCACATACAACGTCATGGAGGTGAATGGCGGCTCGAAACGTGCAGCACGCCACGGACGCACGCTGGTGGGAGCAGTATACTATGGGAGACATTCCCTGCGCTTGCATGGGAGCTGTGATAGTAACTGAATACACCTTGACAGCTGAGAATCACCTGCATTTTTCATGCTTCACGTCTCCGCCGACGGCGATGTCACATTTCAACAGTATAATTGCCCGTGTCTCGGAGCCAGAACCGTGTAACAGTGGTTTGAAGAGCACTGTAGTAAATTCACGTCGATGGCTCGAAAACCAAATTCGCCTGATGTAAATCCTATGGAACTCATCTGGGCCCCTGTCGGGCACCATCACCGAGTACGCATATCAGCTGCCCAGTATTTATGGGAATTACACGACCTTTGCGTAGACATCTACTGCCACATACCTCCAGAAAACTGCCAAAAAACTGTCGGATCCCTGAAACGCAGAATCAGTGATGCATTTTGTTCCAAAGGTGGTCAAATAAGTACGAAGCAGGTGGTCATAATGCTTTGACTAACCAGTGGGTACTTAAACATACACTAAAGAGACAAAGAAACTAATACACCTGCCTATTATCGCGTAGGGCCCCCGCGATCACGCAGAAGTGCCGCAACAAGACGTGGAATGGACTTGACTGGTGTCTCAAGTAGTGCTGGAGGGAACTGACACCATGAATCCTGCAGGGCTGCCCATAAATCCGAGGGACTACGAGGGAGTGGAGATCTCTTCTGAACAGCACGTTGCAAGGCAGCGCAGTTATGCTCAATAATGTTCATGTCTGCGGAGTTTGGTGGCTAGCGGAAGTGTTTATACTCAGACGACTGTTCCTGGACCCACTCTGTAGCAGTTCTGGACGTGTGGGGTGTCGCATTGTCCTGCTAGAATTGCCCAAGTCCATCGGAATACACAATAGGCATGAATGGATGCAGGTGACTAGATAGCTTACGTACTTGTCACCTGGCGGAGTCGTATCTAGACGTAAAAGGGGTTCCATATCACTCCGACTTCACACGCCCCACATCATTACAGAGCCTCCACCACCAGAATCCATAGATTCATGAGGTTATCTCCATACCCCTACACGTCCATCCGCTCAATACAATTTGAAACGATACTCGTCCGACCAGGCAACTGTTGGTGTTGACAGGTCCAAACGAGGCGTAAAGCTTTGTGACGTGCAGTCATCAGGGGTACGCGAGTGGGCCTTCGGCTCCGAAAACCCACTGCGATGATGTTTCGTTGAATGGTTTCCACGCTGACACTCGTTGATGGCCCAGCATTGAAATACGCACCAATTTGAGGAAGGGTTGCACTTCTGTCACGTCGAACGATTCTCTTGAGTCGTCGGTGGTCCCGTTCTTAGAGGATCTTTCTCCTGCCGCAGCGATGTCGTAGATTTGATGTTTTGCCGGATTCCTGATATTCACGGTACACTCGTGAAATAGTCGTACGGGAAAATTCCCACTTCATTGCTGCTTTGCAGATGCTGTGTCCCATAGCTCGTGCGCTGACTATAAAACCATTTTCAAACTCACTTAAATCTCGATAACCTGCCGCTGTAGCAGCAGTAACCAATCTAACAACTGCGTTATTGAAAAAGAAAAACGCTACTCTTCTTTGGATCAATTCCATCATCTATCTACTCTAGCAATCCAAGTTTGTAAGGACGCGAGACTGATGAGAAAATCACAAGAAGCAATCAAACAAGGATTATGTAAGCTCCACTCCTTCGGAAGTGAATTTCGTTTCCTGAATTACATTCTTCCGATGAATTTGTCTGGCCTTTCCCTTTCCATCGTAAATCACACCGGACGCACATCAGTAGGTATTAAACCATTTCCATTGTTTCCAGAAACTGACAGCACATCGCCAATATGCTGCCGATTTGGTTGCACTATCGCTCGGAGGATGGCATTCGCGTATCTTACAGCCGTTACGGCACCTTCCATGACCACCAGCGGCGTACGCCGGCCCCACATAATGTCCCCCTAAGACATCATGGAACCTTCACCTAGCTGCACACACTGGACAGTGTGTCTAAGGCGTTCAGCCCCGGTCGGGCTGAACGCCGGGTTGCCTCCAAACACGTCTCCGATGATTGTCTGTTTGAAGGCGTATGCGACACTCATCTGTGAAGAGAACGTGATGCCAATCCTGAGCGATAGATTCGGCATGTCGTTGGGCCCATCTGTACCGCGCTGCATGGTGTCGTGGTTGCAAACATGGACCTCGCCATGGACGGAGGGAAGTTGCGCATCATGCAGCCTATTGCGCACGATTTGAGCTGTAACACGTCTCCGATGATTGTCTGCTTGAAGGCGTATGCGACACTCATCTGTGAAGAGAACGTGATGTCAATCCTGAGCGATAGATTCGGCATGTCGTTGGGCCCATCTGTACCGCGCTGCATGGTGTCGTGGTTGCAAACATGGACCTCGCCATGTACGGAGGGAAGTTGCGCATCATGCAGCCTGTTGCGCACGATTTGAGCTGTAACACGACTTCCTGCATTATTCAACAGGGTGTCGTTGCTGTCAGGGTTCCTCCGAGCAATACTCAGTAGGTAGTGGTCATCCACTGCAGTAGTAGCCCTTGGGCGGCCTGAGGGAGGCATCTCATCGACAGTTCCTGTCTCTTTGTATCTCCTCCATCTCTGAACAACATCGCTTTGGTTCACTCCTAAATGCCTGGACACTTCCCTTGATGAGAGCCCTTCCTGGTAATAATGTGAACGCGATCGAACCGCGATATTGACCGTCTAGCCATGGTTGAACTACAGACAACACGAGCCGTGTAGCTCCTTCCTGGTGGAATGACTGGAACTGATGGGCTGTCGGACCCCCTCCGTCTAATGAGCGCTGTTCATGCATGGTCGTTTACATCTCTGGGCGCGTTTAGTGACATCCCTGAACAGTCAAAGGGACTGTGTGTGTGATTCAATGTCCACAGTCAACGTCTATCTTAAGGAGTTATGGGAACCGGGGTGATGCAAAACATTTTTTGATGTGTATAAAAAAAGTGTTAGCGCTAAAGCTGTAGTCCATACATAATAATGTTCCGAAAAGAAGTCTTAAAGATGGTAACCATTATATGGGCTTACAGATCTTATTCTTTAAATTATACTGTTTAGAAAACTGTCAATTTTTTCAAGGTTCCCCTGGCATTCACCGATCAGTCTCCTTAAGAAAACGCTGAATGCAGAAGGATATGAACAGATTTAATAGCATTGTGTACTGTGTATAGTAGAGGAACAGGTAGGAGACGATGACTGTTTCAGCATAACAATGCAACCTGTTATAAAGCATCATTTGTAGCGCAATATTTTGTGAACAATAACAGTCCTGAAATGGGCTGAGCAGCCCAGCATCTGTACCAAAACCCAGAGGAACATCTTTGTGATGAGTCAGAACGTAGACTTCGCTGCAGACTCCAGCGATCATGATCTCTACCTTCTCTAGTTTTGGCTCTTGAGGAAGAATGGGCTGCCATTCCTCCACAAACATTCAGACACCTCATTCAAAGTGTCCCCAGCAAGAGGCCAAGCCGTTATAAAAGCGAAGGGCAGACGCACCACATGCTAATATTTACTAGTAAGTGTGGTGTCACCGCCAGACACCATACTTGCCTTTAAATCGGCCGCGGTCCGTTAGTATACGACGGACCCGCGTGTCGCCACTGCCAGTAATTGCAGACCGAGCGCCGCCGCACGGCAGGTCTAGAGAGACGTCCTAGCACTCGCCCCAGTTGTACAGCCGACTTTGCTAGCGATGTTACACTGACAAATACGCTCTCATTTGCCGAGACGATAGTTAGCATAGCCTTCAGCTACGTCATTTGCTACGACCTAGCAAGGCGCCATTACCAGTTTATATTGAGATTGTTATAATGTACCGTCAAGAGCGATGTACACCATTTATGGATTAAAGTTAAGTATACCAGCAACTACGTTCTTTTCTTACTAGACTCAACTACTTTACATTGTTCCAGACCTCACTCTGCGTGCGCTTAAACGCGTGCATTTCGGCCTCCTCTAGCAACACGGTGTTGGCTCTTTGCCAACACATCAGTAAGTATTCGGGTGTTTTTGATACAGTGAAAAGTAACGGCCATATAACACTTCCTTCGATACTCCCAAAGTCAACTCAGCGTCTGATTATTTCTCACCTGTTAACGAAACGTTAAGCTCTGTGTGCTAGGAAATTCTGAACCCAACCACATAGCTGATTGATTTTTCATAACCTTACATTTTGTTCACTAATCTGTAGTGCGGAAGTGCAAAAGTCAAGAACCACACATCGACAAGGCCGCCCTCGGGAACTCATAGGTGAAAAGAGCAACCTCAGTTTCATAAGAAACAGTCTGAGGAATCTATATCAGATCACACAGAGGAGAGATTCGTTGCTGTTTTAGTGTAATGTTTAACACAATGAATTTGTAATAGAAAGGAGTGCAATCCGAAGATTTTCGTGACAATGCAAATAAAGGACTGGAAGGACAGTAAAAGAACATATTAAATGCACGAACGTCACATGCTGTTAAAACAAAGTGCAGAATTTATGAGAGCATGACATCAGGAGAACTGAGTCCAACGTATAGATTTCAACAACATCTAAGTGCTGTCTAAGAAATGCAACATTTATGCAAGGAAAGTCATAGAAGCGGTTGAGATTTCTAAGAACGAATGTAGTTTCAATAGGGGTGACGTCTACAGGCTTCCAGTTTCGTGCCCAAGGATTATTACCAACTACCAAGAAGCCACTTCTCTGGCAACAATATTTGGACGAACATTCCCTCTCTCTCCCCCTTCCTCTCCCAATTCGCTGGAATTGTCCGGAATGTTCTTCAAACCAACCGCGAGCAATTGTGGACAGGTGACATGCCGCACCGCCATCCTAAAAAAATTTCATCGTTGTTTGAGAAAATGAAGTCCATTAATGGCTGAAAATTGTCGTTTCCAATCACTGATCGGTTCATTTACACCAGAGGACCCATTCCCTTCCATGTAAACACAGCCCACTCCGTTATATAGCCACCACCAGCTTGCACAGTGCCTTGTTGACAATTTGGATCCATGGCTTGGTGGCGTCTGCGCCACACTCGAACCATATCACCTCTTGGCGTAAATCGAGACTCACCTGACCAGGCACAATTTTTCAATAGTCTAGGCTTCAACCGATGTGGTCAGGAGCTCAAGAGGGCAAAGGCAGCACAGTAGGTAATTTGGGTTGTACACAATTCTAAATTTAACTCACAGTCCTACCACCTCTGGCAGCAACAGCGGGTCTAACCTAGCACAACATCTGGTCGAAATGAGCCTGCATGACAGTTATTGATACGCCTTTCTATCCTACTTTAACTCCATGGCAAAGTTCATCAACTCTAGCGGTTGGCGAGTAGTATTCGCAGCCCACCATCACATGTTTTCAATAGGTTAGAGACCTGAAAAAAAACAGGCTACCCTCTGCTTATAGGTAGGTCAGGAGGGCAAGGTCAAGATACAGTCTTGCATTATCTTGTCGAAAGGTAGCTTCACAGAGATTTCAAAGATAGGGCGCAGTCAATTCATAAAATTCTCTCCTTAACTGGGTCCACAGCCATCAAATTCATGTTAAATGAAGGCAGTTTCCACTTGGGCTGTAGATTCATGTAGTACTTTTCCTGTTACCGACCAGTTTGAACATCATGGTCATTATCGAACATCTATTCTACAAACTATAAGCGTATGACCACATCCACGCAAATGCCTGAAATTTACCAAGGGACTTAAATTTGCCAGTTGCAAATAACAGTGTTGCATTAACGTATGCCTCAGCGGAAATACATCTTCATTTAACAATGCCAGGCAAGTGACGCCTGTTGTTGAAATTACCTATAAGATCACGCCAGATGCTGGGCCCATAGCAACATGTCAAATGCTAGCTGCGTTCGTTCTTTTCGGAGCCTCTATACGCGAACAGGTGCACAATCATGTTGCGCATCGAAAAAGAGCTCGCCTTAAAAAACGACGATGTGTCAGTAAGAGACTAATTTGACGACGGTTGTCGTTCGGCGCTACGCAGTCGGTGCGCTTCTCACTGCTGCCGCGTCAAGGGATCCTTCAACAATGGCCCCAGTAGTGATAGCCATGGTTCTTATGATACCGTCGTAATATCTGTGTAGATACTGGCCTTGCTGCCAACAACACCATTTCCCGACACTGAAGATACGAAACGTGGCTGTATGATACTGCGAGGCCTAGGGAACACTATACACTGATCTGGGTTATTAATAAACAGCTTCAGATGTATTTAGTCCTTTATTACTTCGCAAAAACAGACATAATGTCCTATGGGATAACAGCAATCAGTGACTTTATAATCTTACTTAAAATCCGTCTTGATTGCAAATTTTTCTTTTTATTATTCATATGACCGGTTTCGGTTCATTCAGAACCATCTTCAGATCTGATATTTCAATTACAGGAGTAACCCGTCCAAATCCAGCAACTTTCACATGCTACGTCACATGTGACATATGAATAATAAAAAAAAAAAAATGCAATCAAGACGGATTTTAAGTAACTTTATTACTTCATCATTGCCGGTTTCGTGGCGTTAAAAGCGCATCAAATGAACATCTGCACAACATTAAGTCCAGAAAGAATAACAACCCTGTAATGCGCACTGGTATGGCAAATTATTTCAAGATTTATAAAATAAATTTAAAAGTATTAAAAACTTTCACATGAGATGTGAAAATGTTGGTACTTACATAATTAAAATATTAGAGCGGAAAAGCTTGGAACCTTTTCACCTAATATTCGTTGTCCGTCAGAAAAAAAACACCGCTAAAAGGTGGTATGTCATAGAATAAAATAGCCGGATTTCAGTATAGTGAATAGGTCCTATACAAAATCATACCATAGTGAGGTATTGGTAAGGAGAAAGTAAATGAATACTGTTAAGTCCTGATTTTGGGCCAGACAGAAAAACCAAGAAGTGGTTGCCACAAAATAGAGGGATGTTCTACCTGGAAAAAACCTCACTTACATCTTCTCCGACCTATAGGGAATCGCGAACAAGGGACGCGGCCGCGTGCTCTGTCATGTTGACGTTCACTGTCGACAACACGTGACGAGTCGTGGCGCGCTCTTGGGGCTCATATAAACGAGACCTCCACGGCCTAGCAGTCGGTCGTCGACTCATCTCCCAAGATGTTGTCCGCAGTCGGCAACCAAACATCAAGAGAAAGAATTTCCACTGTTCGACCACGGCCTCGTAGTCCGCAGGTTTTAATTAATGAAGACGCCGGCGGTCAAAGCCTACACGTTTATGATTATGCCCCCACAGAGGTTCGTGCACGAACTGACCTCTCGATTCTGTCCCATAAATATTCGATGGGACTCGTGTCGGGCGATGTGGCTGGCCAAATCATTCGCACGAACTGTCCAGAATCGTCTTCAAATGGTTCAAATGACTCTGAGCACTATGGGACTTAACATCTGAGGTCATCAGTCCCCTAGACTTAGAACTACTTAAACCTAACTAACCTAAGGACATCACACACATCCATGCCCGAGGCCGGATTCGAACCTGCAACCGTAGCCGTCACGCGATTCCAGACTGAAGCGCCTAGAATCGCTCGGCCACACCGACCGGCAGAATGGTCTTCGAACCAGTCACAAACAACTGCAGCCTGGTGGTACGACGCACTGCCATCCATAAAAATTCCATCGTTGTTTGGAGACACGAAGTCTATGAATGGATGCCATTGGTATCCAAGTAGCCAAACATAACCATTTCCAGTCAATGATCGATTCAGTTGGACCAGAGGACCCAATCCATTTCATGTAAACACAGACAACACCATTATGGAGCCACTACTAGCTTGCACAGAGCCTTGTTGACAACTTAGGTCCATGACTTTGGTTCGATTCCCGGCGGGGTCAGGGATTTTCTCTGCCTCGTGATGACTGGGTGTTGTGTTCTGTCCTTAGGTTAGTTAGGTTTAAGTAGTTCTAGGGGACTGATGACCATAGCTGTTAAGTCCCATAGTGCTCAGAGCCGTTTGAACCATTTGAACCATCCATGACTTTGTGGGGCCTGCGCCACACTCGAACTCTACTACGATCAGCTGTTACCAACCGAAATCGGGACCTATCAGACCAGGCAACGCTTTTAGAGTCGTCTAGAGACCAAACACTATGGTCAGGGCCCAGGAGGGGCGCTAGAGGCGATGTCGTGATGTTATCAAAGGCACTCGTGTTGGTCGTCTGCTGCCCATTAACGTTAAATTTCGCCGCACTCTCCTTACAGATACGACCCACATTGATTTCCACGGTTTCACGCAGTGCTGCATGTCTCTTACCACTGACAACTATACGCAAATGCAGCTGCTATCGGTAGTTAAGAGAAGGCCGTCGGCGGTCGGCGACTGCGTAGCCCGTAGGGAGAATTAATGTCTGGAATTTTTGTATTCTCGGCACGCTTTTGTCATTGTGGATCTCGGAATATTGAATTCTCTAACGATTCCCGAAGTGAAATGTCCAATGCTTCTAGCTCAACTACCAGTCTGCATTCCAGTTCTGTTAGCCGGCCGCGGTGGTCTAGCGGTTCTGGCGCTGCAGTCCGGAACCGCGGGACTGCTACGGTCGCAGGTTCGAATCCTGCCTCGGGCATGGGTGTGTGTGATGTCCTTAGGTTAGTTAGGTTTAAGTAGTTCTAAGTTCTAGGGGACTTATGACCTAAGATGTTGAGTTCCATAGTGCTCAGAGCCATTTGATCCATTTGAGTTCTGTTAATTTCCGTCAGGCGGCGATAAAAACGTTGGAAACCTTTCCACATGAATCAGCTGAGTCCAAAGGACATCTCCGGCAATGTACTGCCCTTTTATACCTTGTGTAGCCGATACTACCGCCATCTGTATAAGTGCACATCGCTGCCCCACGAATTCTGTTATCTCAGTGTAAGACGTCAACTGAAATTTAAAAATGGGAGCAATTCTTGTCGGCACACCTTTGCAGAAATGGAAGGTGGCAACTGACCTCAATTAGAGGTGAAAAACCAAGAGAGCGAGATGTTTATGAAAAAATTGTGAAAAATAATGTGTCGTCTGCGTCACGGAGGCGCAGAAAAGTACACTTGAATAGAGCGGAAGTAGCCTCGTTTACGATCGCTAACGAGGCAGCGCGCCTGTGAGAACAGACCGCCGTGAATACCTCGCTCTGCTGTTCGCCGTTTGCAGGTAACGCGAGCGAGCAGAGTGGCACGCCCCCTCCGCATTCATTCAAAAAAATAATTGTACCGCCGCCGCGCGTGCTGACACAGATAAGGCTGCTGCTCCCGCGAGGGGTTTCTTCTCGGGTCGCTTTCACGGCGGGGTGACGCTAATTCAGCGGGTGCCTTCCGTGAACCCACCAAAGCGCCATTGTTCGTATGGAGGTCGCCGAGGGCCAATAAGAGAAACGGGCACGCAGGTCGCCTCGAAACACAGACGCCGGCCCCGCAAAACAGCCACGAGTCGACGCGGGAAACTTTTTATTCTTCTAAGGTCAGCGCGCATTGGTTTTTTGTATCCTCTCGTGTACAATGAGAGGAGAGAGAACACTTCCGGTCGAAACACTGAGCGAAGCAGGACAGTGGTTTATACAACGAACTCGTTTCCTGGATGAGTGAATGTAACATTACAGTCCAGATAGTCGCATCGGCAGAGAAACGATTATATGCTTCTTTCATCCAATTAATTAATATTACAACCTAAGTTTGAATAATACAGCCGGCCATTGTGGCCGAGCGGTTCTAGGCGCTTCAGCCCGGAACAGCGCTGCTGCTACGGTCGCAGGTTCGAATCCTGACTCGGTCATGGATGTGTGTGATGTCCGTAGGTTAGTTAGGTTTAAGTAGTTCTATGTCTAGGGGACTGATGACCTCAGATGTTAAGTCGCATAGTGCTTGGAGCCATTTGAACCATTCTTGAATAATACAGCTTATTAAGATATCCTTACTTTTCCAGATCCAGTTTACACCTTCCCGCTTTGATAGCGTGATGAGAGATTTATACAACTAAAATTCTACCTCGGAACCCAGAACCTGGTAGCACTTGCAGCTTAGAAACAACAAACCGCCGATTTTCAATGTTTCGCATAATTATTGACGAAACTGAAAATGACTTCTTACGGGGTTTGTATGAAAAGTGTCCACCTGCTTATCTGGATGGTAACGTGCTTGCCTCCCGTGCAAGCGGGCCCGTGTTCGATTCCCGGCCGGGTTGGAGATTTTCTCCGCTCGTAGACTGGGTGTTGTGTTGTCCTCGTCATCATTTCATCCCTATCACCGGCACCCAAGTCCCCCAATGTGGCGTCGACTGTAATAAGACTTGCACTTGGCTGCCAAACTTCCCCGGACGGGCCTCCCGGCCAACATTGCCAAACGGTCATTTCATTTTCTTTTTTTGTATAAAAAGTAATGAGACTGATTTTTTGATGACGCGACTGTACTTCGCAGCGCGCGCTCGAACCTGGGGTCTGTTGTGGGGTGTGTATGAGCCGAAAACACGCGGCGTGCCAGTCGCCTGCGGGCTCTTGTCTCGGCAGTATCGTGTGTTGAGTGGACACGTCGCAAAGTCGACGGTCGTGGTGAAACATGCAGCAAATGATCGAGCAACGTTACGCCATCAAATTTTGTGTGAAACTAGGAAAGTCTGGTACGGAAACGTTGGATATGTGTCGGCAAGCCCACGGCGATGATTGCTTGTCAAAAGCCCAGGTTTTCAGGCGGTTGAAGAGCTTTAAAGAGGACCGGGACAGCGCTGAGGACGAGGACCATTTCGGACGCCCGTCAACCAGCAAAACTGACGAAAACATCGACCATGTGCGCGTTTTATTGAACACCGATCGGCAGATGAGAGTCATGATTACAGCAGACGACCTCGGACTTGATAAAATGACAGTGCACAACATCATCATCAAAGAATTGTCGATGAGGAAGATCTACGCCAAGGTGGTCCCGAAGATTTTGTCACACGTTCAAAAGCAAGCACCTGTGGACACCTTCCAACACAATCTCCAGGGTCTTGAAGCTGGTCTAGATTTTTTAGATAATGTTTTGATCGGATATGAAACCTGGGTGTATCAGTACAACACAGAGACAAAACACCTGAGTGCCGAATAGCACACCATAGCATCTCCACGTCCAAATAAGGCTCGTATGAGCAAATAGAAGATGAAACCCATGCTGATTGTGTTTTTCGACGTCAATGGCGTGGTTCATCATGAATTTGTGCTCCAACGCCAAACTGTCAACGGTGCGAAGTGGCCGGCCGCGGTGGCCGATCGGTTCTAGGCGCTTCAGTCCGGAACCGCGTGACCGCTACAGTGGCAGGTTCGAATCCTGTCCCGGGCATGGATGTGTGTGATGTCCTTAGGTTAGTTAGGTTTACGTAGTTCTAAGTGTAGGGAAGTGATGACCTCAGATGTTAAGTCCCATGGTGCTCAGAGCCATTTGAACCATTTGGTGCGAAGTGTTCAAGAGACTGAAAGGCAGGGTCCATCGTGTGAGGCCAGCCGTCGCCGATGATTGGGAGCTGCATCATGACAATGTGCTGAGTCACACCTGCTTCATGGTGGCCAGCTATCTGGCCAAGAAAGGGATTCCAACGATTCCCAAGCCCCCCTACAGTTCCGATGTGGCCCTGCCAGACTTCTTTTTGTTCCTCAAACTAAAAACTTCCCTGAAAGGACACCATCATGGGACCCTGGAGGAGGTCCAAGCCGCCACGACGAGGGCTTTTAAGACCATCCCAGATTCAGTGTTCGTGGCAGCATTTGAAGTGTGAAAATCTCGCACACAGCGGCTTGTTGACTGTCAAGGGTCATACATTGAAGAGGACTAAGTGGTTGTAGCGATATTTACAGTAACGTTTGATTCACAAGCTCAGTCTCATTACTTTTTATACAAACCATGTAATCTGCTCATTAACAGGTATAATCATACGTTAAAATTTTAACACAGTAAGACAAGTATTACCCATGCAAACTGTGTGTTTTTATTGAAGTAGTGTAACTGACCGTGCAGAAACACATGGACTTCATCTGCACAGTAAGCAATTAGCGATTTCCAACAAAGTATACACATAAGTTCAAACGTTTATGAAACCTTTTCTCGCTGAAGTCTCCATACGAATTTGAAAGAAAAAAGTTGATTGCCTACTACATTTCTGCTGTTCATGCAGTGAAACGTCAGCATTGGACATGACGTTTTGATTTATTACTTCTTTACAGTAAACTCTACTCGCAACGCAGTTTTCAGGTAGTATCCACATAATCCACTTAATGTACCAGCAAAATTATATCATTGTACGACGCGTAGTTCAGAAGATATGACGTCATAAACATTCAAATACGTGAAAAACTAGCTTTCGCTTAAAATAGCATGCACTAAAACTTCTAGATCATCGATCATTTTTCATTTTGTTACTTCTTTACTCCTAGTTCTATTCGTAACGCACTTTGCACACAATATCTATATTTATCATTTAACATTCCTCCAAAATTGTATCGTTGTACGGCACATAGTTCAAAAGACATGAAGCCATAAACATTGAGATGCGAGAAAAAACAAGCTTTTACTTCAAATGGAACTCTAATTACCCCGTGTATATTCGTCCACTGTTTGATAATGAGAGCACTTAGCGACTTTTAACACACTTTAAGCATAATTTCAAACCTTTCCTAAAGTGTACAAACTTAAAGGGAATAATTATCACATTAACTCATTTGCAAAGCAGTAAGACGTTTGAATTGTTTTATACAAGGGAGTTCGATTCTTTAAAAAGTCTGGGGTTTAATGGCTGTACTATGCTTAGGTGACAAAAGTCTTGGGATACCTCCTGGTATCGTGTCGTATCTCCCTTTGCTCGCCGTAGGGCAACAACTCGACACGGCATGGACTCAACAAGTCGGTGGAAGTCCACTGCAGAAATTACTGGGCCGTGCTGCCTCTATAGCCGTCCATAGTCGCTAAAGTGTGGGCAGTGCAGGATTTTATACACGAACAGATCCATCGATTATGTTCAATGAATGTCCGATTCGTTCAAATTGTCCAGAACGTTCTTCAAACCATACGCAAACAATTGTGGCCCAGTGACATGGCGCGCTGTCCTTCATAAAAATTCCATCGTTGTTTGGAAACATGAAGTGGATGGATGGCTGCAAATCGCCTCCAACTAGCCGAACATAACCATTTCCAGTCAATGATCGGTTCAGTTGGACCAGAGGACATAGTCCACTCCATGTGAATACAGCCAACAAAATTACAGCGCCACCACCAGCTGGCACAGTGCCTTGTTGAAAAGGTGGGTCCATGGCTTCACGGGATCTGCGCCACACTCAAACCGTTCCATCAGCTCTTACCAATTGAAATCGTGACTCATCCGAGGAGGCAACATCCTTCCAGTCATCTAGGATCCAACCGATATGGTCACGAGGCCAGGAGAGGGACTGTGGGCGATGTCGTGCTGTTAGCAACGGCACTCGCGTTGGTCATCTGCTGCCATAGCGCTTTCTACATCTACATTTATACTCCGCAAGCCACCCAACGGTGTGTGGCGGAGGGCACTTTACGTGCCACTGTCATTACCTCCCTTTCCTGTTCCAGTCGCGTATGGTTCGCGGGAAGAACGACTGTCTGAAAGCCTCTGTGCGCGCTCTAATCTCTCTAATTTTACATTCGTGATCTCCTCGGGAGGTATAAGTAGGGGGAAGCAATATATTCGATACCTCATCCAGAAACGCACCCTCTCGAAACCTGGCGAGCAAGCTACACCGCGATGCAGAGCGCCTCTCTTGCAGAGTCTGCCACTTGAGTTTCTTAAACATCTCCGTAACGCTATCACGGTTACCAAATAACCCTGTGACGAAACTCGCCGCTCTTCTTTGGATCTTCTCTATCTCCTCCGTCAACCCGATCTGGTACGGATCCCACACTGATGAGCAATACTCAAGTATAGGTCGAACGAGTGTTTTGTAAGCCACCTCCTTTGTTGATGGACTACATTTTCTAAGGACTCTCCCAATGAATCTCAACCTGGTACCCGCCTTACCAACAATTAATTTTATATGATCATTCCACTTCAAATCGTTCCGCACGCATACTCCCAGATATTTTACAGAAGTAACTGCTACCAGTGTTTGTTCCGCTATCATATAATCATACAATAAAGGATCCTTCTTTCTATGTATTCGCAATACATTACATTTGTCTATGTTATGGGTCAGTTGCCACTCCCTGCACCAAGTGCCTATCCGCTGCAGATCTTCCTGCATTTCGCTACAATTTTCTAATGCTGCAACTTCTCTGTATACTACAGCATCATCCGCGAAAAGCCGCATGGCACTTCCGACACTATCTACTAGGTCATTTCTATATATTGTGAAAAGCAATGGTCCCATAACACTCCCCTGTGGCACGCCAGAGGTTACTTTAATGTCTGTAGACGTCTCTCCGTTGATAACAACATGCTGTGTTCTGTTTGCTAAAAACTCTTCAATCCAGCCACACAGCTGGTCTGATATTCCGTAGGCTCTTACTTTGTTTATCAGGCTACAGTGCGGAACTGTATCGAACGCCTTCCGGAAGTCAAGAAAAATAGCATCTATCTGGGAGCCTGTATCTAATATTTTCTGGGTCTCATGAACAAATAAAGCGAGTTGGGTCTCACACGATCGCTGTTTCCGGAATCCATGTTGATTCCTACATAGTAGATTCTGAGTTTCCAAAAACGACATGATACTCGAGCAAAACACATGTTCTAAAATTCTACAACAGATCGACGTCAGAGATATAGGTCTATAGTTTTGCGCATCTGCTCGACGACCCTTCTTGAAGACTGGGACTACCTGTGCTCTTTTCCAATCATTTGGAACCTTCTGTTCCTCTAGAGACTTGCGGTACACGGCTGTTAGAAGGGGGCTTTATCCGAACGGATACCTTAGACGTGCGTGCCAAATTGATATCTGCGGTTATTTCATGCAGGGGTGCTTGTCTGTCAGTAGTGGCAATTCTACACAAACGCCGCTGCTCTCGGTCGTTACATGAAGGCTATCGGCCACTGTTGTCCGTGGTGAGAGGTAGTGCTTGAGATTTGGTATTCTCGGCACACTTTTGACACTCTGGATCTCGGAATACTCAATTCCCGAACGATTTCGAAATGGGGTGTCCAATGCTTCTAAGTCCAACTACCATTCCTCACACAAACTCTGTTAATTTCCATTGTGCAGCCAAAATCACGTTGGAAACCTTTTCATATTAATAACCTGAGTACAAATAACAGATCCACAAATGCACTGCTCTTTTATACGGCGTGTACGTGAAGCTACCGCCATTAGCCTATGCGCATACCGCTATCCCATGACTTCTGATGATGATGATGATGATTTCGGTTTGTGAGGCGCTCAAAGACAAGGTTATCAGCGACTGTACAATTTCCCAATTTTGTCACACTCCAGTCTCGCCAATGTCATGAATGATGGTGAAAGGATGAGGACAACCCAAACACCCAGTCCCCTGGCCGGGAATCGAACCAGTGATCCAGAGGCATCAACGCTAACCGCTAGACCACGATCTGCAGACCCCATGACTTCTGTCACTAGAATCCAGTAATTAGTAATTTTCGAATACATTTTGTTAATTTAATACATCTGTAGGTCGTCTGTAATGCCGGTAATGCACGCATATCGAAAGATATTGCATTAGACTAGACGGACACTGCCAACCTATAAGTATATAATATTGTTGCAGATGCTATGGAACTGGTACTAGGAAGTCTGGCTTATGAACGGAGTAATATTGTAAGATGTGTTTAATTTTAATCGACGTTGTTCAATTCGGCTATGAGCTAAGTAAAGTAGGGCGCTTACCTAAAGGGTAATTATTGCGGCCACTGTGGAGTCAAATGATGTGAGAGGTGGAATGTTTTATTGTATGTCTTCCTGTGCTGACAGCACACATGAGTGCGCGATTCGCACCCATCAGCTGCTATGGTGTTAATTTTGACGCGGAATAAAGTAGATTCGTGAATCCGCGTTACAGAGACGGTCATCTACAAATGCGATACTTAGCCGAGGAATACGATATTATATTAAAGATGTTATAATACGACACAATAAGTAGAAGAAATATGACGTTCAAAACATTTAGTAAACATTTCTGATCGTTGGAGGTATGAATTAAACAACGCCTTCAGTCACAACTTTTTCTTGGTTTATTAACTACACGATGCATTTCGGACCCTGTGGGTCCATTGTCAGGTGTAATTTGTCTTAATACATGTTTTATTATTCTATTAAGACAAATTAAACCTGACGATGGACCCACAGGGTCCGAAATGCAACGTGTAGTTAATAGAACACGAAAAAGTTGTGACTGAAGGAGTTGTTTAATTCATACCTCCAATGTTTTGAATACAGTCACGTTTTAAGCTGCAAAATATGGATAAAGTTACATTTCTGATCGTATCTCGTACAGCATAATGCACTTACACACAAGTACAATTGGTGTTACTAACCAGTTAACAATCCGCTGCATAGACAACACAGCACTTCATCAGGCAATCACAGTGTCACAAGTATGGAGTTGCTGAGAGAAGCAGCAATCTGAAACAGGGAACACTCGACGCGAAGTGTCCCGACTCGTGCCGACCTTAAATACCTGGGAGCCGGAGGTTAGCTTATCGCGCCGTTACTATAGTTAGTCTTTTGGGGGCTCACAGCGTACCGACTTACGTAAGTTACCAATTAATAATAAGATCGGTAAAAACGCGGACCGAAATGCCACCCCGCAAAATCAGTATTGGTGCTTGAGCAAAAATCTTTGACGACCACAGGGTTAGACCTTTCACAGGGCCGTCAGTGCACTCGATCCTTTGCAATATTTACAAAGGAACGAAATCGCAACTCGTCGGACCACACTACGTGCCTCCAATCAGCTACTGCCCAGTTCCTGTGTTGTTTGGTCTATTAAGATGTGCAGCCACATGTGCCGATGTTATCAATCGTCCTGTTTGGAGGTACTCGAGACCAAATGTCCCTGCATGCAGTTCACTTTGTAATGTTCACTCGGAAATTCATTCAGATGGAACTGCATTCACAGACAGCAAATAATTCCAGTCTTATTCGAAACTAACTGTCATTGACAAGGCACGGCAGTGCTCTCCAGTCCATGTCGGTTAGAAGACTTTACCACTTTTCTATCATTTTTTTCTTTTTTTGTTCGATATTTCTTTATTATATTTCTATTTCACAGTAATATACAATTTAAGTCAAAGGAAAAATAAAAACTTGTTGTTAAGAAGATTCGAACCAGAGACTCTCCAATTACCAAACTATGGCGTTTTGCAGTTTTTGTGTCAGCAGTGTATTTTATTATCAAAACATATAAAATAGTACAATTAAACTGAGGCTACGCTTCCAGTAGTTCTACGTAAGTACCACGACCACTCGAAAACATCAGAAAATAAGCGTTCTCAGGTGCCAACTCTCCAGTGGGGAGAACAAAATGCCTTTCCAGAATCCAGTCTTCTACAATTGTCCGTGCCGAGGTTCAAATCAGTATTCACCAGAATCAACTTGTTGCGGCTTGAGGGGGGGGGGGGGTTGATCCTTGAATACACTGTTTAAGTAATTAGCAAAGGTCAGACCATATCTGGAAATGTGTTGCAACTGATTGTGTCGTCTCTGTAAGAAATACCTCTTTGAAATACTCCCGAAAATTATAATGCACAGAAAGCCCTTCGATCCAATTAAACGCATATGTCATTGAATGGGAAAAGTAGGTCTGAAATTGGCGAAGGAGTATTCTGGGCTCGATCACATGGGGCAGTACTCAGAAATGGAAGGAAAGCATCTTCTGAATTAGAAGTCACACATTCGCAGAAGTCCACATGCCAGGTGATGTTCATCCGTGTCTACGAGCATCAAACGACACTGCGTGAACATTAGAGAGTCAGCTAGAGCAATGTTGTGCAGTCTTTGTCTTGCCGGAAACTTTTCGTTGACGACGAGATACCAGGTGGCTCGGATCTCCGTCGTAAAATATCGTTCGTGGATCGTTCGCCTCATCGCAGGCCACGACACTCCTGCTTGGCGTTTTTCAACCGCATTCCGAGGACGATTCACCATCAGCTGATCATATACTCACTTGCTGTAGGAACCCTAGTACAGTTGAGATTCGTGTGCAGCCGCTTCGGCTATCCAGAGACACTTCCCGACCTACCCAAATTCCTGACCTGTTGCACAATACTTCCGTAGCAACTCACTGCCTACCAACCTCATAGCTCGCAGCATTTAGCATGATTTCCGCAAGAGGTCGGACTTCAGATACATCCACACTGAAGCTACATCAGAAATGTCGCCAAGGCGTGTAGATATTATTATTATATGTGTGATGTCTGTCCTTTTGGACATGTCCAAAAGAACACTCAGCATACTTAAAATAGTAATATCTATACGCCTTCTTGACCATGTTACGAGGGTAATCCTAAAAGTAAGGTCTCCTGTTTTTTTATCTGTTATAAACAGTGCTTCACGCGCTGTGTGTAAACATGCGCACGCCTCGCTGAGGCGCTTAGTCTTGGCTGGGCAGCCGTTGAGAATGGAGCTCCCGTTGGATGTTACCGCCAAGTGCGAATTGCGCGCAGTTATTCGGTTTTTGAACGCAAAGGGCACTGTGCCGATTGAAATCCATCGCCAATTGACGCAAGTGTATGGTGAGTCGTGCATGGATGTCAAAAATGTTTGTAAGAGGTGTAGAGAGTTTGCAGCTTGTCGGACCGAAATTCACGACGAACAAAGGAGCGGGAGACCGTCAGTTTCTGAGGGACAGTGTTGAAGGTTGAGCAAAGCATGCGTGAAGATCGGTGGATCACCCTGGATGATCTCTGCACGTTGGTTCCTGAAGTTTCCCGAAGCACCGCTCACAGAATTTTAACGGAAACATTGAACTACCGCAAAGTGCGCGCAAGATGGGTGTCACGCATGCTGACTGAGGACCACATGCGGCAACAAGTTGATGCTTCCCGCACATTACATCACCGCCTTGCATCCGAACAGGACAACTTTCTGGACTCAATTGTCAGGGGTGACGAAACCTGGGCATACCACTTTACACCTGAGACCAAGCACCAATCACGCCAGTTCACAACTTTCTGAACAGCATGGCGACGATCCGGTATGACATGGGCATACAAAAACTGCCACAGCGTCTACAAAAATGCATCGACAGAAACGGAGATTATGTCGAAACATAGCTGAGTTTTCAAGCTGCAAACTGATGTAAACCAATGTAGAAATAAACAGTTCTATGTACATATAAAAAAATAGGAGACCTTACTTTTGGGATTACCCTCGTACATGTCTGAGAGTGGTACACCATTCCTTACAGACACGCTGAACACCCCACAGTAACATACCAACACATCGAAAACTTTCATTCATAGTGTGGTCATGAGCACCTCCAAACACAATAGCAGCATCCTACCATTTCACTGCACTGCATACAACCGACAAACATATAAACATCACTTCACTGCCAAGACGTTTGTCACCGGTGCAGTGTCACATGACAGCCTGCTAACAGGACTATAGCGTCTACAGCGCTCTATAGGGGCCAGCTTGGTCTTTTAAGGGGGTGACTAATATTTAGCTCGCTTAGCTTGTGCTTGTAACGAGGCTGCCTGTCTTAGAAATACTAATAATGAAAGGAGAAGGAGGATTTGGTGCAGTAGCACTCTCTGCAGTAGCATCGAACATGACGTCAAAATGCGTAACACCTCCGCCAGTTCCTACGTTTTCAAACGCTGCACCGTTAACACGGAACGGTGAACAGGAACTGTGCGCCATCACCTCTCTATCTTTTGCGTGTTAGTTCCCATTACTAACAGCATGCGTTAGTGACTTCTGGAAAAAATAAGGAAAATACGCAAGGGACACAAAAGACGACAAATATGTACATTTATAGACGTTTTGGAACCATATATAGTTTCTGACAATTTAGGTTACAAGAAGTGTCAGAAATTTCGAGACATAACAACAGTTTCTCGAAGGAAACTAAAAAAAGGGGAGCATTATAATGGAATTCACATAATTTTCCTGCTTATGAATATTTATGTGGGTTATTCTTAAAATCTTGTTCCTTTTTGCAGAATTTAGAATAATGCTACATAGATGTTAATGATTCACGCTCTTATTAATTATTTACCTTTCATATCTGAGGTAAAGCCAGAACCGGGGAAAAAAAAAAAAAAAAACAGAAATAGAGAGCCGGCCGCGGTGGTCTAGCGGTTCTGGCGCTGCAGTCCGGAACCGCGGGACTGCTACGGTCGCAGGTTCGAATCCTGCCTCGGGCATGGGTGTGTGTGATGTCCTTAGGTTAGTTAGGTTTAAGTAGTTCTAAGTTTTAGGGGACTTATGACCTAAGATGTTGAGTCCCATAGTGCTCAGAGCCATTTGAACCATTTTTTTAGAAATAGAGAGCGTGTTAAAAGGAAAAACAAAATTCAGTATTTTCTGTTGGAACTCAACACAGAGTTAAGAGTACAAGTGTTGTGCAGCTACGCGTAAACTGAACGAAATACAGTTATCTTAGGCTATGAGAAAGAAAAGATGTATGAGTTACTGTAAAACTGTTGTGATGGATTTGATATGATTTTTTTAGTCCTGTTGTGCAAAATATACATAGTTAAATGTGAAATTTCTGTATCTGCGTCGTAACGGCAACTTCAATACGTGAGTCTTGCTATTGTAAAAAAAAAAAAAAAAAGCAGATTTCAAATACGTATGCAGCAATATGACGGCATAATTCACAAGAAAAACTAGTTATATTCCAGGGAGGACAAGGCGCACTTATTACAAAAACTGCTGTTTGGCCCTTTGAAGGACGTGCGATACAGTTCATAGGATGTGCATGATACTGACCTACTGCGTTATGCTCATCCAGTTGCGTTCGACATAGATTACCGTGATTCCAAGGGAAGCAGTGGATGATTGCATAACTTCAAACAATGCTACAGGATTGTAAAATTTAAGGTAACGAAATTTCAGTGAAAGTGTGAACTAGACGTTGCACAGTAAACTACGGAATAGGTACGAAAATTTGTAGATGATATAAACTTATCTATGGTACATCAAGGACTTTGTTTTTAACTCTGACAAGCCGGGATTTGAAGAGGACATGCATATGAAAGGAACCCTGGAGTCAGAGGTACCAAGATAGTTGCATAAAGATCAACTAACATCAATGCCTTAATGTATTCATATATAATTATGCTGACTCTTAGGATGATGGTAAATTGGCTGGAAATTTGATTATTGTGCTGTGAGAAGTTGGAGATGCTCTGCCCCTACGATTTTTCTCGTGTTCTTGACCTTGCAAGGGCAATAGGGAATATTTACGTCATAGAAAGCAAGAGTGACAAAATGGAAGTAAGGGAACTATGATACGAGCACTGTTTTTGGCCAATACCTGGCCAAATTATTTGCTTGTACTTGATTCCTGGTATGCGTATAAAAGCCATACTTCTTTACAGCAAATTATCCCTCCCGACAAGTAGTATTGCAATTCGTAGCAGCTGGACTACTGGGCAAATACAGCCTCCGGATGTTCGTTTTTCCATACCTATAAAAATATTATCGCACTATCTGCAGCTACATCTTAAGGGATACCCAATTTCCCAATAAGCTCCATGACCGACTGTTTCGGATGCGGTTGTATGTCATCACATTCCATCAGTTCTCATCACCCCACTACAAAAACATGATTCCATATGCGTACTTTATGGATGCGCACCTAGCTGAACGTCCTGCACAGATGTGTAACTCCCAAGAATTTCACCTTCCAGCTCGATGGTGCCAAACTTTGTGATCACCGTGACACGTTAAACAAGCTTCACGAATATCAGCACTGTGGGGTCTCATAATCTTGTAGCTTCAATAGGAGCAGACATACAGGCAAAACCGTGTTTTGTCACCCTTGCCACAAAAGATGCCCTGCACAATAGGTGTGTTGTGTGGGAATAGTATCAGCTTACCTCATCAACCTGCTTTGCAGGGTAGCCAATACATCAGGGACAAGGGATAGTTATCCAACCCCTTAAGTGTAAGCTGCTGTACACGACAGGTGTCGTGGAGGTAGGAGCAGCCTGCTTTATCTACATGTTTTGCAAGGCTTGAAAGTATACTGTAAAAGCTTCCGAACTCGTGTTTGTATAAAGTAATCTCTGGCGACTGTATAAAATTAATTCTGACATGGAAATAAGTAAATTTCGGTGCAGGGCAACATAACTGTGTTAAAATTACACTACTGGCCATTAAAATTGCTACACCGAGAAGAAATGCAGATGATAAACGGGTATTCATTGGACAAATATGTTATACTGGAACTGACATCTGATTACATTTTCAAGCAATTTGGGTGCATAGATCCTCAGAAATCAGTACCCAGAACAACCACCTCTAGCCGTAATAACGGCCTTGATACACCTGAGCATTGATGCAAACAGAGCTTGGATGGCGTGTACAGGTACAGCTGCCCACGCAGTTTCAACACGATACCAGACATTTTCAATTGGTGAGAGATCTGGAGAATGTGCTGGGTAGGGCAGCAGTCGAACATTTTCTGTATCCAGAAAGGCCCATACAGGACCTGCAACATGCAACATGCATTATCCTGCTGAAATGTAGGGTTTCGCAGGGATCGAATGAAGGGTAGAGCCACTGGTCGTAACGCATCTGAAATGTACCGTCCACTGTTAAAAGTGCCGTCAATGCGAAAAAGAGGTGACCGAGACGTGTAACCAATGGCACCCCATACCATCAAGCCAGGTGATACGCCAGTATGGCGATGACGAATACACGCTTCCAATGTGCGTTCACCGCGATGTCGCCAAACACGGATGCGACCATCATGATGCTGTAAACAGAACCTGGATTCATCCGAAAAATGACGTTTTGCCATTCGTGCACCCAGGTTCGTCGTTGATTGCATCATCGCAGGCGCTCCTGTCTGTGATGCAGCGTCAAGGGTAACCGCAGCCATGGTCTCCGAGCTGCTAATCCATGCTGCTGCAAACGTCGTCGAACTGTTCGTGCAGATGGTTGTTGCCTTACAAACGTCCCCATATGTTAACTCAGCGATCGAGACGTGGCTGCACGATGCGCTATAGCCATGTCATTTCGACTGCTAGTGATAAGAGGCCGTTGGGATCCAGCACGGCGTTCCGTATAACCCTCCTGAACCCACCGATTCCATATTCTGCTAACACTCATTGGATCTCGACCAACGCCAGCAGCAATGTCGCGATACGATAAACCGCAATCGCGATAGGCTACAATCCGACCTTTATCGAAGTCGGAAACGTGATGGTACACATTTCTCCTCCTTACACGAGGCATCACAACAACGTTTCACCAGGCAGCGCCGATCAACTGCTGTTTGTGTATGAGAAATCGGTTGGAAACTTCCCTCATGTCAGCACGTTGTAGGTGTCGCCACCGACGTCAACCTTTTGTGAATGTTCTGAAAAGCTAATCATTTGCATATAACAGCATATTCTTCCTGTCGGTTAAATTTCGCGTCAGTAGCACGTCATCTTCATGGTGTAGCAATTTTAGTGGCCAGTAGTGTAATTCTGGACTAAAATATGTGGAGTACACACTGCACGATGCGAAATCCAGGCTAGCCAATACATGAAACAATTCGTTTGCGAGAAAACAGCAAGGTCTCAATGAATTACATATACCATCTGACCTCAAAATTAAATGATTCAGATTTAAAATGTTGGCCCTGAATATACCTAACCTTCATCTTAACCTTGTAAACAATCACTGTACCTGAATTCTTTTGTAATTACAGGGCAAATGAACATAAAAATCATCCGTCTTTCTGTTAAAACTGCTTTAAAGTCACAAGATAGCACCTTGCTGATATCTTCCACTAGTATTAAATGTCCGGATGAACGTGGTATTATTTTCGCAAGTATACTCTGTCATTCACTGTGCTTTACGATTGACATGAATCTTGATAGTAGTTGAAGTCATTGGCCTACCTGTGCTAACGGTAAGCTCGTCTGTTCTGCAACCTGTTTTTACTATTAAGATAGTGATGAAACTATGAAAAAATAAAATTTCATTTACTGTATTTGCAGTGTGCAATGCAAGACGGTATCTTATCAATTTTCATGAAAATGCTTCTACAGTACATAACTCGTGATGTGAAATGGGACTTTACAAACACATTCACAAAGTTAAAGAATGAAAAATGAGGAACTAAACGACTGATAAATGAGAACGAAGATTCTGAGTATAACTATGCTTTATTAAACCATGACGACAATACACATTTTCATAAAGTTCACACACCTAGACAAGCTAGCAAAAATTTCTTAATAACTCTCCTGTGGGCAGTTACCTTCTGTAATACTTGCTTCACCTACTTGCTTCCATTACAATATTTGTACTGTAAACTTCAGCTATACGTAATGCCGCAGCTATAAGAAACTACCCAGTTACAAATACGAAAAAAACTGGATTACCTTAACACTTGAGTTTGTAATTCTTCCACTAATATTTGCTCAATATCTTCAGTATCCGTCAAAAACACATTATTACAAAATCCTTTTTTAAATAATGTTGCTTCCACCACATGGCTGGCCGGCTTCCATCCTTTTTAAATCAAGTACGTACCCAGACTGTCCAACAGACGCTGCTTGCTACCCTCTTCAAAAGAAGTAATCTCTCTGATCAACGCCTGTAGTGTCAGGAACAGACTTACAAAGAATACGGTTATATCGATGCTATGGAGGTTGAGTCCATTTATCAAATTCACAATTTTATTCACATTTAGGGCCTAAACTTCTTGAAAATCAACATGGGAAATTACAAAGTCCGCTTTCCTCATCCCTCCCCTGATAATCAAGAATTTTGCAGAGTTGTTTCTACTGATGCAATAGCAGGAAGCATTCAAAACGCTCTCCAAAAGAAAAAATCACAAAAGCGTAGTACAATAGGTGTAGTTATGAATACCTGGGGTTGTCAATGTATACAAATATCAGTGAAGAGGTATAAATTGATACAATTTGGTACATAAGTTGAAATACGAGTAACATGCAGACAAGTCTAGAAAGCTTCCAGCAATAAGTCAGTTTACATATTTATCATGATACAGAAGATATGGTATAACAAGACGTAATTCAGTAATCAGATGCAGTCAAATACAGTATCACAAAGACATACAGTTTGACAATAAGAAACAAAGCATTACAAAGTCATTACAATTAGGTGTACGAATGTTTAAAGGAAACCCGAAAGGACAAGTAAATATTCTTGTCAAACCCACTGAAGTAAAAAAGATACACACACTTCATGTAACACGGTAAAAAACTTTAACAAGCAGTTACAATTGTCTGTTCAAATATTTAAGAATATTTTATCGAGACAAATGAGTATTTTAGTTAGTTCAAATAAAGCAACAAAGATACACACATTTACAGTATGGTTCAAAAATGTGTGCAATTGTCTGTTCAAAATTATGTAGAAAAAACTAACAGTACCACACCTGTACACCCATGCACACTGTGTAGTACACTTTGTTTAACGTCAAACATACATCTTAGGCATTATTGTATGATTCATTTGTCATTTGTAGTCGATCACTGTTAAATCATGATGCTTACAGCGCCATCTATTGCTACATTTTGTAACTATTTATTTTGCTTCTGCCATGCGTTTTCCCCCTTCTCCGATAGTATTCTATTGCAATTTAACGTCATTCTGACCAGTGGTGTTATTTCTACAGCGGTTTGAAAGTTTAACTTTAATTATAATCAAGCTGTACAGTAGAAATGGTTATCTTATAACCCAGGTATCATATGAATCGTATATAAGACCTATCAATAAAATTCCGATGACATTTTAACCACATTGTTTAAATAAGTATATAGTTGCTCGTCATTCTGGTATCAATTGTCAAATGTTAAGTATTCATTTCTATTCTTAAAGTAAATCACATATATGAAGAGACTTGGATCCAGTTCCTTGTTCCATACACTTATATATCTGGCCAGAATGGTAACCACCAAGTAGCTCATGTACAATAACATCAGGAGTACGTATGGTGACTACCAAAGTAGTTAATTATTATGTTCACATTCTTAGAATAGAAAACCTTATTAGAGTACAGTTAATTTCAGCCATGTGTCAGTTAACATCTTATACTATTGGAGCAAAAATCTTCGGTGTAACATCATCCACTTGTCAAACTCATTGGTATCATTATGACTATGAAACCATTGTCATTCCTAATGATAAAAGAGTAACCTGTTAATTATAATTTCATTAAAAAGCCGAAAGTTTCTTAAATGCAAAGATCAGGTGTCAACCACAAAGTAGTTCTATTATCTGTCGAATAAATTCCTCTTAAAGACTCATGCAGAGCACCGTTCTGAAAGAAAATGTTCATGTTACATGCATTTCGTTTCCACTGCTGCACAGTGTACCTGTCAAGTTAATATTAAACCACTTACAGCGTCATTACTGAGACAAGAAATCTTCCTATATTAAACAGCATACAGCATCATTACTGAGACAAAAGTCTTCCTCCACACCTCACAGGTTACTTGAAACAATAATCTATAAAAACATCGACATGCATCATAACTACTGAAATAATATCATCTTCCACTCCTCATTGGCTTCCTGAAATATTTATTCTTAAAAACATCTCTTCACTTACATACATATCGTAAGTCAGTAGCATAATATCCACATTTCATCACACAAATACAGCTAGATCATAAGCACATTATTTCTTACCTTTTAATCTCAGTATTTTATTTACATAGATATCATACTTTACCCTTTCTCTATCATTCTTTACACACTGTGTCCAGTTTCTCACAATACACACATTCAGCTGGAATCGTCAATTCATATCTCTGTACTAACAGTAATCAGGAACCGAGGATTGTTAGCTTCGCACAACTATTTTCAAACATCTCAAAAATGGCATCAGTACAATAAAATTCTGAAATATCATTCCCAAATTACAAAAGTTCATAGCAAATTACATTTATCACCAATCAGAAAATAATTTCTTGTAGTGGAAGGTCAACTGGTCTCAATACCTACTTCACTACACTTACACTAGGATGGCAGGAGAGAGTTATTTACATTTATTAAATAGAACAGTAGGAGTCGAGTGCACCATGAATTAAGAGAAGGAATAGTAACTCCCAGCTCGAGGAGGCGTCAGTCGCCAGCTGATGTATCGATCATAGAGAGAATGATCCTCTGCTTATTTTGGATTTCATTCTTTCCTCTTTCCCTGTATACCAATGAAATAACGTAAGTAAGAACAAAAATCTTCGTATGTTCCTTGACTTTAAATTCATATAGAAAATTTCTTATGGTATCAGGTTTGTTCACAAAGACTTCAGAATATGACTGTTAGATATCGAATAACTATTGCCTGTCTACACTCATGCTCATAAATTAAGGATAACTGCAGAATGTGGTGCCATACAACTACACAAAACTGGTGCTAATAACATAGGCACATAGGGAACACACACGACATAGATCTGTAAGTCCACGGTATTGGTGATAAGTTGAGAAAACCGTCCCAAAACATATGTACTACAAAACGCTACTGTTTCCTGCTCATGTACCGCGACATCAATATGGGATATGATCACCATGCGCACGTAAAGAGGCCGTACAACGGGTTGACATACTCTGGATCAGGTGGTCAAGCAGCTGCTGGGGTATAGCCTCCCATTCTTGCACCAGTGCCTGTCGGAGTTCGTGAAGTGTCCTAGGGTTTGAAGACGTGCGGCGATACATCGACTGAGAGCATCCCAGACGTGCTCGATGGGGTTTAGGAGAACAGGCAGGCCACTCCATTCGCCTGATATCTTCTGTTTCAAGGTATTCCTCCACGATGGGAGCTCGGTGGGGCCGTGCGTCAAGAGGAAGGTGGGACCCACTGCACCCCTGAAAAGGCGGACATACTGGTGCAAAATGACGTCCTGATACACCTGACCTGTTACAGTTCCTCTGGAAAAGACATGCAGGGGCGTACGTGCACCAGTCACAATCCCACCCCACCCCACACCATCAAACCACGACCTCCATACAGGTCTCTTTCAAGGACATTAAGGGGTTGGTATCTGGTTCCTGGTTCACGCCAGATAAAACCCAGCGAGAACCACTGTTCAGACTATATCTGGATTCGTCCGTGTACATAACCTGGGACCACTGTTCCAATTACCATGTACTGTGTTCTTGACACCAAGCTTTACGGGCTCTCCTGTGACCAGGGGTCAGTGGAATGCACCTTGCAGGTCTCCGGGCGAATAAACCATGTCCGTTCAGTCGTCTGTAGTCTGCATGTCTGGAGACAACTGTTCCAGTAGCTGCGTAAGGTCCCGAGCAAGACTACCTGCAGTACTCCGTGGCCGTTTGCGGGCACTGATGGTGAGATATCGGTCTACTTGTGGTATTGAACACTGTGGACGTCTCGTACTGTGGCGCCTGGACACGTTTCCTGTCTGCTGGAATCGTTGCCATAATCTTGAGATCACACTTTGTGGCACACGGAGGGCCCGTGCAACGACCTGCTGTGTTTCACAAACTTCCAGTTGCCCTAGTATTCTTCCCCTCATAACGTCATCAATATGTGTTCTTTTAGCCATTTTCAACACACAGTCACCATTAGCACGTCTGAAAACGTCTGCACACTTACTCGCTGCACCGTACTCTGACATGCACCAACACACCTCTGTGTATGTGGACTGCTGCCAGGACCACCGTGCGACGACCGGAGGTCAAATGTACCGCATGGTCATACCCCGTTGTGGTTTAAGCCCGCAAACCACCAACAAGAGCGTAGTTTCTCCATGTATCAACATTATCCTCAATTTATGAGCATGAGTGTACTTCACAGACATCCACTACACTGTCTACTTCGTCACATGTAATTTCAGAGATACCAAAAGACTGTTCCATTTCCTCAGAAGTACTTGATTTATAACCGACAGGTTCAGTGGAATGTTGTGCTATTCACGAAGATCAACATTTCATACAGTTGACGTCTTCTTCCTCCTTTGGAATAGAATCCTCGAACTACAGATAGACTAATTTACCATCGACTTCAACTTTCGCCTGAGAGTAATCAAACTTTAGAATAGCTTTGTATTCAGTCAATATATCGACAACTAATATCATTAGTGTAGTAAGAAGGGCACAATTAAGCGATTGGCAGAGAACTGAATACCTTGCCAAATGAAATATAAACACGTCTCTTTCTTAACCTCTATAATTTTTTGGTTCGTTGCAATAGAAATGTTGGGCACACATTTCGTTCCTGACATTTACTGAAAGTTGTCTCACTGATAACCGAAATAGGACTACCTGAGTCCAGTACTGCTGATGAAAGAACTTTTCCCACGGAAACTGACGTTATAGGATGGATTAAGGTGTTCTGATTGTCTGCTTTCTCTTCCAACAAGGTGTCTCTAGTATCATCAAACTGGACAGAATTTATTAGTCTCTCCTCTAAATCCATGTCACAAAATGCTTTTCCTAAGAAAGTGTCACTAAAATCTACAACCATATCATTATTTACGTTCTCTATTGCTTGTGGATGTACATCTGTTACACATTCACAATCATCATCTGACCAAGACATGTAATTAGTTACATCAGTCGAAAACACTGATTTGATCCTCAACAGTCCCTATATTAACAGGATTATGATTGGTTTCGCCTAACATCTGTTCCTAATTTTGATTACTAATAGGTTCACACTGTTCATTTTGTTGACTAATTGATTCACAGTGTGTGATTTTTGTGATATGAGTAGGAGGATTCTCTGTATCGACAAACGAGTCGTTTATCACATGTGCCTTATTTATTACAGGGTTGAACTCCTCGCATACATCTTGCTTAACCTCATCAATTTTTTTCATTTAAGTTGGCAAAAGTTCCTCTCTAAATTCTTTTTATTTATCTGTTCCAGATTGCTGGCAACACCTTCTGTCACGTTCTTCAAATTTCTAACGATTTTTTATTTTGGTCTGGTAACACCTTCTCACATTTTCTCTTCTTCTCTTTGTTGTCTTCCTTAACGCTTTTAATCCATGATAATATTATCTCCAGAAGATTGCAGTCCTTATCTATGGCACTATTACCGGAAGGAGAATAGACTGACACAGTTTGGGCGGCAATTGCGTATACAAAACCTGAATCTCTAGCTACAGAATCGGACTCTTGGGACAAATTACATCCTACAGACTCATTTTCCAAAGCAAAATTCCCAACTGCACTTCACTGTTCCAAGTTTGATGCTGAAAAATTACCTCTTCTCGATCCTGTCAGGCATTGTCCTATCTGTCTCAGTTAAATCAATATTTGTGAGAGGATTTCTGTTCAATTGTCCCTTCCATGTCTACGAAATTACCAAAAGTTAAATCAGCTACAGCTCTAACATTTGACCTAGCTCTGGTAGCTTTTGACATTTTACTGCAATCGCAGTAAAACAGTAGACAAAAAGGAAAACTCTCGCTCATAGAAGATCTGTAATATAAAGGTAACTACCTAAGCGCACTTCCTATAAATGGTAATAAAAGCAGAAAAATATTTAAATTACCACTGACATAATTCACTGAATAAATGCAAATCCAGACCTATGATAATACCACTGTGCAATGAAATACATACACTTCAGTACTCGATACAAGTAGCATATACCACAAAGAAATTATGTCTGTCTAACCATATAACACTTCAAGTACGAATAAACCACAAAACCTTTAACTAGAAGTTATTCTAAGCACAATATAATACTACAAACGTATGAAATGAAAGAATCTCAGCCGCACTGCAGTCTTTAAAATACTTGTCATAAAGCGGTGCCGGCCGGGGTGGCCGAGCGGTTCTAGGCGCTTCAGTCCGGAACCGCGCTGCTGCAACGGTCGCAGGTTCGAATCCTGCCTCGGGCATGGATGTGTGTGATGTCCTTAGGTTAGTTAGGTTTAAGTAGTTCTACGTTCTAGGGGACTGATGACCTCAGAAGTTAAGTCCCATAGTGCTCAGAGCCATTTGAACCATTTTTGAACAAAGAGGTATTCAAAATTGCAGAAAACTGACAGAAGTTCCATTCTTGCCAAGCAAACTTCACTGAACTACACAAAATTTATCTATGTTGTTGACTGGTAATAAATATGCTAAACAAACATTGTTGCTGAAGTAAGGTACAGTGTATAATTATTTCAACTGTTGCATCACACAACTTCAAAATAACTGCTAAGTCAAAGCCTGTAATTGAAATAATAATATTTATATGGTTGCAATACGACATCTTATCTGACTGCAAAAATTAGTCGACTACGATGTCGTTATGCATCCTGGCACAAGCGGTCGACAGGTGAAAGTTTATTATAAAAACTTCTAAACTCGTGTTTGTATCAAGTTGGTCTCTGACAGGGTAACAGAACTGTGTTAAAATTAATTTTGAACTAAATTATGTGGAGCAAACGGTGTACGATGCGAAATCCAGGCTAGCCAGTACACGAAACAATTCGTCTGCGGAAAAATAATAAGTTTTCAATTAAACTTACATATACCACCTCACTGCAACATGAAATGATTCGGATTAAATATTTTGGTCCTGAATGTAGCTCTATCTTACTCTCGTAAACAATCACTACACCTGAATTATTCTGTAATTACAGGGAAAATGGAGATAAAATTTTAACGCATCTGACTTCCTGATAAAATTTCTTGAAAATTCACAAGATACCACCTTATTGTATGTATCTATGTATCTATCTACAGCACCTACTATTATTAAACCTCTGAACTGATATAGTACTATCTTCACAAGTACACTCTGACAATCACTGTGCTTTACGACAGACATGAACCTTGATGGCAGTTCAAGTCATTGGCCTACCTGTGTGAATAGAACACTCGTCTGTTCTGAAACCTGTTTTCACTGTTAAGATAGTGATGAAACAGTAAAGAAATTAAATTTCATTTACCGTATTTTCAATGTGCAATGCAAGACAGTATCTTACCACTTTTCATAAAAATCTTCTACAGCACGTAACTCGTGTTGTGCGATGGGAGTTTACAAACACATTCACAAAATTAAAGAATGGAAAATGAAGAACTAAACTTAACGACTGATAAATGAGAAAGAAGATTTCAAACATAACTATGCTTCATTAAGCTATGACGACAATACACATTTTCATAAAGTTCACACACCTAGACAAGTTAGCAAAATGTTTCCTAATAACTCTCCTGCGGGCAGTTACCTTCCTTAAGACAAAACCAAAAGTTGCACTGCAAAATTTCTACTGTAAATTTCAGCCAAATGCAATGTTCTAAAATAAGAAACTACACAGTTACAAATACGGATCAACTGGATTACCTTAACACTTGAGTTGTTTGTTCAATATCTTCAATATTAGTCAAAAACATATTATTATAAAATCCTTTTTTAAATATTGCTGCCTCCACTACACAACAGGCCAGATTCCATCCTTTTCAAATCAAATACATATCCAGACTGTCCAAAGCATATTGCTTGCTACTCTCTTCAAAAGAAGTAACCTCTCTCAACAGCGTCTTTGATCTCAGGAACAGATTTACAAAGAGTATGGTTATATCGATACTATGAAGGTTGAGTACATTTATCGAACTCACAATTCCATTCACATTTATTGCCAAAAGTTCTTAAAAATAGACATGGCAAATCGGAAAGACGCCTTTCAAGGGCTATACAATTGGATAGGGGGAAGTTGAGATGACTAGATGGGGGAAGGACAGAGGGGGGGGGGGTACTCAGATAGGAGATAGATAAGGAGGAGATGGTCAAACAGACAGATAGGGGAGGAGGAGATGGACAGAAAAGAGTGGGAGGAGGACACAGGTAGAGAGATTTAGATAAGGGTGTGGACAGAGAGAAAGGGGGGGGGGGAGAGAGACAGGCAGAAATGGTTGGTAGCGACAAGCAGAGGGGAATGAGAGGATGGACAGACAGTGGACAGACAGTTGGGAGAGGAGGAAATGGATAGGGAAAGGGGTCTGAAGGAGATGAATAGTAAAAAGTGGGAAGTAGGAGGTGGATGGGCGGATGGGATGTGTGGCGAAAAGGGGTATGAGGAGATGGGTAGAGAGATGGGAGCAAGAGGCAGTGAAAAGAGAGATGGGGACAGGAGAAGGTGGACAGAGAGTGGGGCGAGGCTGAGATAGGGAGGAGTGAGGAAGACAGGGCGAGGGGAGAGGTGTCGGACATAAAGTGGGGTCAGGAGGGAATGAAGAGACAGAGGGTAAGCAGAGGGAATAGAAGAGTCAGAATAAGGTGGTCAGGTACCAAAGGAATATGAAGGAGGATGTGACAGATGAAAGGAGGGGGAGGAGCATATGAACCGAGGGAGGGGTAGGTTGATACAGGAGAAAGAGATGGAGGAGAGGACAGAGAGGAACTGGAGAAGGAAATGGGAGACCGAGAGAATGGGGAAATGGAGAAATGGAAATAGATGAGATGGACAGAAAGACAGGGAGGAAGAAGACAACATGGAGAGATTAAGAGAATTAGGGGGAGGAGGAGATGAACAAAGAGGCAGGAGAGGAGGAGACGTATCCAATGTAAGTTTTGGGTGTGTGTACAAGCGAAGCTGCTGGCAAAAGGCTAGGGGATGGGTGGGTGGTGTCTTTCCCCAGATGGGAGGACATCAATTCCAGTGTAGATGCGGACGCAGACTCCAGAGTACAAGAGGAGAACTAACTGGGTGCTTCAATGGACGACAGCGGTATTTTGATCAGTCGGTTCATGCAACATGGTGTACAGTGAAGCGTACAGGCTGTGCATTAAGTGTGTCAAAGGATCAGTAATATTACACACGGAATATCCGTTGGTAAACTGTGGCAATTGTAGTTGAGCGTAGTACCACAATGGGCGTTCAGAAGTCTTCTGTAAGCGCGATACTGATTTTATTATTTGTACGCTGTGAGCGTGATTGATTTTATAATGTGCCATTCTAGAGAAGGTGATCTTGTTATTATTATACTGTGAGTGTGACTGAATTTATTTGTGCCGTTGTATATGATATTATCTTGTTATTGTGCCCTGTTAGAGCGCTCTATTTTGTATGCCATGTTGTACAGAAAAATGTATTGAGAAATTTAGTGTAGGTACTCCTATGGGTGGTTGATAGTAGCTTCGCATTAGTGACTAGTTGGCAGTCGTCGTACATCTATATTAGTTGAGAGCTAATGTAAGTAGCCTTAATTAGTTCAGAGTGGTTGAGAGCTAATGTAAGTAGCCTTAATTAGATCAGAGTGTAGTATTTCAATTTATTGTCCTGCGGTTAACCTTATTGTCATTTTTGTGCATATGGCCAGAAGTCAGGTAATGTAAGCTACAGTTGTAAAGTGTTATTGGCTGATTCTATCTGCTGGGGCGAAACTGATTTCAATTTTATTTTCATTGTGTTAACATACTTTATGTTGTTATTCTCTTGTTGAGTGCACCCTTCAAGAACTATGTTGAAGTGTAAATCAAGTTCTGATTTCTTATCATTTCTCTGTTAACAATAAGAATAATTTATGTTTAATAAATTCTTTGTAAAATTGAGCTCACACCTGCACAACCCCAGCCTGAACCCCATTCCACCCAAATCCTACGCTAAAAACTGCATCGTTCATTTATCATTAGAGTAATCAATTCAAGTAATCAATTCAACCGACACTGTCGCTATCAAGTAATCAATTCAGCCGGCTTTGTATGATACCAGATGTTTCATTTTTTTTTTTTCATTTTAGCATCAACTGAAATTCCGTGTTGGGGGAAAATCCGTTAGTGTAACAGGTACTCAGTGATAGTATAGCGCTTCTGGCAATTCCGAGCCAGATTCCTCGTGAAGGATAACATCATGCCCCAGTTAACATGCGTACTGGTGGCTGTCCCATACCTATCGTATCCGTCTGTCTATTCCCTCTGGGTTTGTGCAGACAGCTAATGTTCAACTGATTCGAGACTAGTATATTGTCCGAATTCTTCTAGAAACTGGAAGCCACGAAGAGAGTTTCAAAATATTACCGGTGGCGGTATTGCGCCAAATTAGTAAAGCTGAGGAGACTCCTTACAACAATATTCTTTGTTCGTGAAGTTCCTCTGTGAGTCGCGCTGGTTTGATGGTATGCCTTGCACTTATGGTTTACACAGCAGTTTGAAGAGGAAATAGTTCTTTATCAGAGTGGTGTATCAGCTTAAAACATTCTTTTGTTAAACGTAAATATCTAACTAAACGGTGGATTGTGCTCTAAATTTCAGCAGTAACCACTGCCAAAACAGGCTCAGTTACGGTGAAAGAGGGAACTAGAGACTTGCTCACAACACTTCCCATCTATATTACTGAAGGGCTATCCTGGTTCATGATTTATGGTTCATGGGGCATATTCACAGTTTCAGGTTACCTATTTAACAGCTTCCAGGGATGACAAACATTTGAGTCTCGGTATTTCATATAGTTAAAATGCTTTCATAATTTGCGCATTAAGAGGTATAACCTCATGTTAAAGGTTTAACACAGTAAGACAAGTACTACAGTTCGAAACTGTGTATATGGTTTGAGGTAGTGTAACTCGCAGCACTCACAGCACCTAGGCTTTCATCCAGTATTCGACGACTGGAACGCTTATAGACTTCCATACGACTTTGCACATAATTTCAATAATGATAGCAAAAACGTTTATCGCTTACTACACTTTCACTGTACATGCAGTAAGACTTCAGCATCAGACACCATGTTTTAAATTATTTCTACTTTAATATCGACTCTATTCGCAACATGTTTTGCAGATGGTACCCTCAAATACCATTGAATGTGTCTGCTAAATTATATCATTATGTGACACATGTTTCAGGAGACATGGTATCATAAGCATTCAGAAACTAGCTTTCTCTGAAAACAAAGCGAAAATTACCCCGACTATATTCATCCAGTGATTCATAATGAGAGAACTAGCGACTTTCAAAACCTTTAACACAGTTTCAGAACATTTCTTAACTTTTTCTCACCTAAATGTTTAACGTCAAATATCAACACCTTAACTTATATCCCCCCCCATGAACCATGGACCTTACCGTTGGTGGGGAGGCATGCGTGCCTCAGCGATACAGGTAGCCGTTCCGTAGGTGCAACCAAAACGGAGGGGTATCTGTTGAGAGGCCAGACACACGTGTGGTTCCTGAAGAGGGGCAGCAGCCTTTTCAGTAGTTGCAGGGGCAAAACGCCCTGCTGTGCTGGTACTGTGAACGGCTGAGAGCAAGGGGAAACACAGCCGTAATTTTTCCCGAGGGCATGCAGCTTTACTGTATGGTTAAATGATGATTGCGTCCTCTTGGGTAAAATATTCTGGAGGTAAAATAGTCCACCATTCCGATCTCCGGGCGGGGACTACTCAAGAGTACGTCGTTATCAGGAGAAAGAAAACTGGCGTTCTACGGATCGGAGCGTGGAATGTCAGATCCCTTGATCGGGCAGGTAGGTTAGAAAATTTAAAATGGGAAATGGATAGGTTAAAGTTAGATATAGTGGGAATTAGTGAAGTTCGGTGGCAGGAGGAACAAGACTTCTGGTCAGGTGAATACAGGGTTATAAATACAAAATCAAATAGGCGAAATGCAGGAGTAGGTATACTAATGAATAAAAAAAAACAGGAGTGCAGGTAAGCTGCTACGAACAACATAGTGAACGCATTATTGTGGCCAAGATAGACACGAAGCCCACGCCTAATACAGTAGTGCAAGTTTATATGCCAACTAGCTTTGCAGATAACGAAGAGATTGATGAAATGTATTATGATATAAATCAAATTCTAGAATGAAATAAAACAAATTATGCAGATAGTGAATGGAGACGAAAATTTAATAGTCATGGGTGACTGGAATTCGATAGCAGGAAAAGGAAGAGAACGAAACGTAGTAGGTGAATATGGATTGAGAGTAAGAAATGAAAGAGGAAGCCGCCTGGTAGAATTCTACACACAGCATAACTTAATCATAGCTGACACTTGGTTGAAGAATCGTAAAAGAAGGTTGTATACATAGAAGATTGGTTCAAATGGCTCTCAGCAATATGGGACTTAACATCTTAGGTCATCAGTCCCCTAGAACTTAAAACTACTTAAACCTAACTAACCTAAGGACATCACACACATCCATGCCCGAGGCAGGATTCGAACCTGCGACCGTAGCAGTCCCGCGGTTCCGGACTGCAGCGCCAGAACCGCACGGCCACCGCGGCCGGCACATAGAAGAAGCCTGGAGATACTGGAAGTTGTCAGATAGATTATATAATGATAAGACAGAGATTTAGAAACCAGGTTTTAAATTGTAAGACATTTCCAGGGGCAGATGTGGACTCTGAGCACAATCTATTGGATCTGAACTGTAGATTAAAACTGAACAAACTGCAAAAATGTGGCAATTTAAGGAGATGGTACCTGGATAAACTGACTAACCAGAGGTTGTACAGAGTTTCAGGGAGAGCATAAGGGAACGATTGACAGGAATGGGGGAAAGAAATGCAGTAGAAGAAGAATGGGTACCTTTGAGGGATGAAGTAGTGAAGGCAGCAGACGATCAAGTGGGTAAAAAGACGAGGGCTAGTAGAAATCCTTGGGTAACAGAAGATATATTGAATTTAAATGATGAAAGGAGAAAATATAAAATTGCACTAAACGAAGCAGGCAAAAAGGAATAGGAACGTCTCAATAATGAAATCGACAGGAAGTGCAAAATGGCTAAGCAGGGATGGCTAGAGGACAAATGTAAGGATGTAGAGGCGTATATCACTAGGGGTAAGATAGATACTGCCTACAGGAAAATTCTTTAATTTTCCTTTGGAGAAAAGAGAACCATTTGTATGAATATCAAGAGCTCAGATGGAAACCCAGTTCTAAGCAAAGAGGGGAAAGCCGAAAGGTGGAACGAGTATATGGAGGGTCTGTACAAGGACAATGTACTTGAGGACAACATTATGGAAATGGTAGAGGATGTAGATGAAGATGAAATGAGAGATATGATACTGCGTGAAGAGTTTGACAGAGCACTGAAAAAACTAAGTCGAACAAGGCCCCGGGAGTAGACAACATTCCATTAGAACTATGATAGCCTTGGCAGAGCCAGCCCTGACAAAACTTTACCAAGATGCATGAGACTGGCGAAACACCCTCAGACTTCAAGGCGAATATTATATTTCCAATCCCAAAGAAAGCAGGTGTTGACATGTGATAATAACCGAACTATCAGTTTAATAAGTCACAGCTGCAAAATACTAACGCGGATTCTTTACAGACGAATGGAAAAACTGGTAGCAGCCGACCTCGGGGTAGATCAGTTTGGATTCCATAGAAATATTGGAACAAGTGAGGCAATACTGACCCTACGACTTCTCTTAGAACATCGATTAAGGAAGGGTAAACCTACGTTTCTAGCATTTGTAGACTTAGAGAAAGCTTTTGTCAATGTTGACTGGAATACTCTCTTTCAAATTCTGAAGGTGGCAGGGGTAAAATACAGGGAGCGAAAGGCTATTTACAATTTGAACAGAAACCAGATGGCAGTTATAAGAGTCGAGGGGCACGAAAGGGAAGCAGTGGTTGGGAAGGGAGTGAGACAGGGTTGTAGTCTATCCCCGATGTTATTCAATCTGTATATTGAGCAAGCAGTAAAGGATACAAAACAAAAATTCGGGGTAGGAATTAAAATCCATGGAGAAGAAATAAAAAACTTCAAGGTTCAGAGACAGCAAAGGACCTGGAAGAGCAGTTGAACGATATGGACAGTGTCTTGAAAGGGGGATATAAGATGAACATCAACAAAAGCAAAACGAGGATAATGGAATGTAGTCGAATTAAGTCGGGCGACGCTGAGGGAATTAGATTAGGAAATGAGACACTTAAAGTAGTAAAGGGGTTTTGCTATTTGGGGAGCAAAATAACTGATGATGGTCGAAGTAGAGAGGATATAAAATGTAGACTGGCAATGGAAAGGAAAGCGTTTCTGAAGAAGAGAAATTTGTTGACATCGAGTATAGATTTAAGTGTCAGGAAGTCGTTTCTGAAAGTATTTGTATGGAGTGTAGCCATGTCTGGAAGTGAAACACGGACGATAAATAGTTTAGACAAGAAGTGAATAGAAGCTTTTGAAATGTGGTGCTACAGAAGAATGCTGAAGATTAGATGGATAGATCAAATAACTAATGAGGAGGTATTGAATAGAATTAGGGAGAAGAGAAATTTGTGGCACAACTTGACTAGAAGAAGGTGTCGATTGGTAGGACATGTTCTGAGGCATCAATGGATCACCAATTTAGTACTGGCGGGCAGCGTGGAGGGTAAAACTCGTTGAGGAAGACCAAGAGATGAAGACACTAAGCAGATTCAGAAGGATGTAGGTTGCAGTAGGAACTGGAAGGTGAAGAAGCTTTCACAGGATTAAGTAGCATGGAGAGCTGCATCAAACCAGTCTCTGGACTGAAGACCACAACAACAACAACAACAATTTATATGCTACGAAATCAAACGATTGCAACTGTTTTATACATGGGAGTTCATTCGTTTAGGGTACTAGGTTCGGGGAGCTGAGTTTTCTGATAGTTATCTAACACAGTCAAACTTTTTGGGGTGCGATGCGCCTGAGTCAATGTGTTTCATCACTGTCCTACATCGAGTGAAAATGCGACCAAAATTCGGAATGCACACACATCGCTGTCATCCATGGAAGAATTCCGGAGCTCCAGAAATCTTTGAAGACCAGGCAGGAAGGCGAAGAAAGCGGAAAGGGTTTTAACACCTGCTCCAGTAAACTCAAAACTGGGGAATGTGTTATTTCAATAACTGTCCCTAGAAAAATGAAGATTCCAATCGAATAATGATTTTAAATATTTTACTTTCAAAACGTCAGAAAATACAGTCAATTATAATTGTAACTAAAGTTTTTTCTACAGGCACTACGTGAAAGGTATTTTAATCTCAAAACTCGTGTATCTTTGCTGAAGTGCTGTCCTGTTCATAGACTCTTTGAACTTTATTTGATGATCTCATTGAGTGGTAGCCAACTACCAAAATTTTCTAAAATAAAAAATGGCTCGATCCAAAGACACTAATTTTGTACCAGTCGAAATTTTGAAACTATTTTGTTACGTACAATTTCCAGTAGAGTTCAGACACTTTGCATCAACATTCAAATCTCTCTTAAAGGTGTCCTTGAAACGCAGTCCACCCACAGAATCACTTATGTTTCGCCCCTGACCTACAACTACGCCTCCAGGCGTACGAAGACAGTCGATCTCAAGCGGGAAACAGGAATTTAAGTGATTTTAAGTGGTGCGCAACGCTAAGTCAACCCGATTCTTATTGTTGACAAATACAATTTATTTTCATTCCCACTCAAATTAAACGGTTTGCAAAAGAAATCTCTTACTATGCGAAGGGCGTTCAATAAGTAATGCAACTCCTTTCTTATCGGCCAATTTTGGTTGAAAAAATGGTAAATTGTTGTGGGACATCGTGCTATATTCCCACTTCAACCCCTTAGTTCCATGAAGGGCCGATAGGTGGCGCTGGTATACATGACCTTGAAAATAGTGTACGTAGCAGAGGTGCGTTTCAAGCAGTCATTGAGTTTTGTTTTGGCGGAAAACCACTGCATCATAGGTATACGTAGGTGGTTAGTGTTTAACGTCCCGTCGACAACGAGGTCATTAGAGACGGAGCGCAAGCTCGGGTTAGGGAAGGATTGGGAAGGAAATCGGCCGTGTCCTTTCAAAGGAACCATCCCTGCATTTGCCTGAAACGAATGTCTGCAGAGGCCTGGCAGTGAACAAAATCACAGTGAGTCGTTGGGCGAAGCGTCTGTCATCATCGCAACGATGTCGCGCAGACTTGTCCAGTCCCCAGCGTGCCGGCCTTCTGCACACCGCTGTGACTCCTGCAATGTTGAAATGCGCAGATACTCTCATTCGAGGTGATCGATGGATGAACACGAACTTTTCCTTCTCCATGACAACGCAATGCCTCACAAAATTCTGCGCACCCGTTTGAAAGAAGGAAAACACAAGAGAAACTTTGTCTGAAATCAAACACAATAATCTCAGTTAATTAACTTATGTGTCGTTCATAATAACGTCAGGAATGAATGCCTTAGGATACTTATATGCTGTGGCTTGAAGGAGAACGTACAGGGGTTATCGCTAATGTCGAGCTTGTTAACCTACGCTTCTACACGCTACCGTCGTATTTATATCTCGTGACAGCTCACAGTGCCAGTAAATTATTGCACTGCACAATGTTATACAAATAGTTTTTGTCATCAGATGAAGTTCGTGGTGTGTTAATAAATCACAGTCCTAGTACAACTGTTTACCATATAAAGTAAGCAAATGTTTGTAAAATATTCGCACTCTTAACTGAGGAGCGATGCACTTAACTCTCCTGGACGTGCCCGTATACGTTTATTCTCAAACAGTTGCTGTAATCGTAGCTTTTTCCGTATTCTGAACATCTGTATTTTTTACCTCCATTGGTAATGTTTGTTATGATATGGTCCTAGTTCTGATTCAAGAAGTAGACAGACATTACATTTTAACCAGGCCACAAAACATTCATCGGACGTCGACGATAACGAAACACTTGATAAATACAAAACAGACCACCGCAGTACAAGGTGCCGAAACGTCAAGTCATTTAACAGCGCGTTTCTCATCTACTATCACGTAGATCTTCGGCTCCTCCCGTGAGAGAACGGGGCCGTGCAGGTGTCAGGGGCTATGCACAACTTATACAATCCCACACTTGCCGTTCTCTAAGAAAGCGCGGGTACGGCAGGTCTGGGACACTCGTTGTATCTCTGGTTTTATACAGCGATAAAGCAAGCGGAAGTGCAACTCTAGTTCGCCCCGCAGACGAGAGATGGCGCTGACAGGCAGAAGGCGGTAGTGGCGCTCCTCCAGCGTGGGCGGGCTGTGAATTGACCGACCGTGTGACGCGGGCACGCGGACCGGTTCTGGAGAGATGCAGGAAGTGTGACAATGAAATATGCAGAGGAGCCGAGCCGAGCCGCGAAGAAGAGGTGCGATACAGATTACGGAGGCCGACGGGCTGAGCATGGAAAGCTTTATAAACCACCGCTTAGTCCCGTATTCAAATGGCCCTCATTTTTGGATGACGATCTTTGGCTCCACTAATTGCACTTTATTTAAATGTCATTACTAAAGTTAAGGGTTAAAGTAATTTCGTCTCATGCCCACCATCACCTTGTAACAAGACAGCTAAAAACTTATGCTCAGCATCTAAACATTTGAAAATGGTTTTAAGGCCTGAACTGCAATAACGTACTTTAAATAAAGTACGGTCACTGACGGAAAGGCTGACAAACAAAAAAATTAACGAGAGTGTGAAACAACACTGCGCAACAAAATTACCCGATCACTTTTTCGAAACTCTGTAATTGTCACCCATTCCGACGCTTAAGTTTGAAATTTGGCTCAAAGGTGCTCACAACTTCCGCTGTAATTGTGCAAAAGCGTGGCGTCCTGTGACGTCACTCTCGGGTCAGCGACGCCTCAAACACCAAGGTGTCGACACATACGAGAAAAAGTTCGCAGTCCAGAAGTTCGTGTGAACTTTGAGGTGGGTTAATGATATCACTCTGGCACCGAATTTCACCAAAATTCTGACCAACGCCACGATGGGAAGATCGTTACACTCCATCGTACCCACATTTTACCCCTTTTTTGCCACCTCTGCGATTGTGGTCAGAACCGCGACACTCAGCGTTTAAATCACGTGGTATTCTTATGGGTGGCCGAGGAAGCATTCAGACACACGCCGTTGAGAATCGAAAAGAAAAGGCCTCAGAGGGTGGCATAAAGGGCGTCAATGAAACAACCCAATCTTTCGGATGCTGATTCCCACACATTTCGCCGTCGAACACGACAGTTTGGATTGCAATGAGAAACAGGACGACGTTCTTGACAACGTTCGACATTGCCGCCACCCCCTGTGCGTTTCAGCCCTACTCTAAGGTCAACGTGGGGCTGTAATCCCATTGGACGTCGTTTGACCCCTTTGGAGCACATTGCGACCGAAATTTTTGCTCTCGTGTGCAGAGTGGAACCACAAGGGAGCGTTTAAAACTATTCGACGGAACTTGAACGTGGTTCGAAGCAGCAAAGGGGTTTTATTCTTTGCAGTTCTGTGCGCGCCCTTTTGCGGCATGATCACGAGGGAAGGAAGAAGGTACTACATTATCATGTCCATGAACAAAAGGGGAGAGTAAGTCCCCATAGTTCGGCAACAACCTCTGTGCCATCTACGTAACTTCGTTGCTCACTGTAATAAATATGTTCCTGTCGGAAAGTTCTACACCAACTTAGTCTCGCAGCTATTCTAATGCTTGAGTGATAGGCAACTCGGCCGTGGTGGCCAAGCGGTTAAAGGCGCTACAGTCTGGAACCGCGCGACCGCTACGGTCGCAGGTTCGAATCCTGCCTCGGGCATGGATGTGTGTGATGTCCTTAGGTTAGATAGGTTTAATTAGTTCTAAGTTCTAGGTGACTGCTGACCTTAGAAGTTAAGTCGCATAGTGCTCAGAGCCATTTTTGATAGGCAACTCCTTCGACACCTCTTAGGTGCGGTTTGCCTACATGAAGACAGCCACGAGACTATATGGGTGTCGAAGTTTCCGACAGGAATATTTTCAGCGAAGTGCTCAACGCAGGTGGACAGCTGGTACGGAGGGTGTTGCCGAACTGATAGGTCTTAGATGGACGCTTTTCCGTTTTATCCACTGTAGCAAACTCTCGCCACAGGAGGGTGCGAAACAGAAGCGCTTAAAAACCACAAAACCCCTTCGGATCACGTTCAGATGTCGTCGAAAGGTTTTGAACGGTCTCTAATGGTTCCACCCCATATACCAGAGCAAAATTTGCGGTCTCATTACACTCAGAAGGGGTCAGACCACGTTCGGTGGGGTTTCAGACCCATGATGTCTTTAGAGAAGGGTTCAAATGTCCGTGAGGTGTCAGCAGTGTCTAACGTTGTCAAGAACGCCGCGCCGTTGCTCATCGCAATGCAAACTTCGTCTTATACGCCGAAGTGTCCAGGAATTAACACTCCAAAGATAGGGATTGTTTCATTGCCGCCCTTTCTGCCACACCATGAGACCTTTTCTTGTCGATTATCAACGGCGCCGTTTCCCTCGGCCAGTCGTAAGAAAAGTGCGTGGTGTCAGCGCTGGGTGTCGCGGTCCTGTCCTCCATCACAGAGGCGGCAAAAGAAGGGATGAATTATCGATAAGAGGAGGTGTGATGGCCTTCCCATCGTTTAAATGACCACAGTGGCCATGGATAGGATTGTGATGAAATTTGGTGCCAATGCGACGTCATTGACCCAACTCAAAGTTGACAGGAACTTCTGGGCCGTGTCCTTTTTTTCACATGTGTCGACGTCAAGCTGGTTGAAGCGTCGCGGAGCACGAAGATGACGTTGGAGGGCACCGTGTTTTTCCATCATTACAGAGGAAGGTTGTACGCACCTGTGAGCCAAATTTCAGCCTTGTACATCGGAATGGGATACAATTAAGAATTTCGAAAAAGTGATCCTTTAATTTTGTTGCGCAGTGTAGTACAAATGCATTTATCTAAGCCTTAATTACATTGTGGATCGACTCATAATAAACCCTGAATGTTAATCAGTAAGATTTGATACAATGCCTCGCAGAGAAATTCGATTGTTTGAGAGGCGCTAGAGGACAGCAAAGGGGCTGTAATCGTCTGTCCATCGCATCTCGCAAAGGCTCGACAGTACTCAAATACGGCGATTTCGGATACTGGAAAAGCCTTACCGTTCTATCCTAACGCTCATTGAATCAATCTTATGCACCTCCAGAATGTGAATAGGAACTTAATGATCTCGAAGGACGTAATTCTCTACAATTTGGCCGGCCGGTGTGGCCGAGCGGTTCTAGGCGCTTCAGTCTGGAACCGCGCGACCGCTACTATCGCAGGTTCGAATCCTGCCTCGGGCATGGATGTGTGTGATGTCTTTAGGTTAGTTAGGTTTAAGTAGTTCTCAGTCTAGGGGACTGATGACCTCAGATGCTAAGTCCCATAATGCTCAGAGTCATCTACAGTTTGTGGTGAATCGGCTAATTATTGAACCCAGTCATCTTTAAGTACTGTACAGTGGTTGCCGTCATACCTTCCATCCTTCCATCAACAAAGGATGGGTATAACATTTGGGTCCCTACAGCTATACGTACTGGGTCCATTATTTTTCTAATTGTAGGTTAATGACGTGTCATTCATTTTACCCTCCCCCCCCCCCTCCTCCGCAAGTATCACTTATGCGCTGAAGACTTAAACAAAATTGCAAGACCAAGAAACCTGTGGACAGTCACCGAGCACGTAAACTATTACTTATGTTATGACAGTGGGCACAGAATACATCTTTGAAACTAAATCCACCTACAGTGCAATCAATTGTAATCGCTCACTGAACACTTGTTAATCCTCAGCAAAGGCAATCTTTCCACCACTGTCCTAAATGTTGCGGAAATAACTTGCTCTTCCTCTGCAAGAAACTTGGGGATAATTCTGGACCTGAAATATCTTCACTGGAATGAACATTCAAATACAGTCTGTAAGAAGCCCTCAACGTCTCTCCATGAGCTACAGAAATGTAAAAAGGCATTTCTTCTTCTGTTTGAAAAGAAACTCCTAGTATTGCTGGAATTCTCAAATCTTGATTATTGTGATCGTTCTCTACACGGTCTTTCGGATGGAAGCAAAACCGGGTGTAGGAAGCGAAGAACGCAAATGTGTGATGCACGTGTGATGTTCTTTCTTTCGGTCTTATCGTGACTACGTGCAGATAAGCCAAGAGACTATCAAGCCCTCTGTTTGGTTTGCTATACTGTCTGCTCAGTTCTTACACACCCCCGTATTTATCTTCAGCTGTCATATTTCATCTGAACAGCGTAGCAGCAATGGTGGTTCCCAACAAAGCAAAATGTGCTCGCTGCCGTTACCTACAGAGCCAGTTTCTCAAATTCACTTTTCGTACTCGTATCTGGAACCCGAATTTGGAACGATCGTCCTGATAATCTTCTTCAACATGTCTATATCTCTTTCACATACTTGTATAAAATTCAGTCCCTTGTAAGCCTCTCCTCCAACGCTCTCCCTCTCTTGTCTACAGAGCTGTTTGTTAAAATAGTCGATTGTGATCATTTCAATCTTCACATCTGAAATACCACACCTGTTCCTGATGACACTGTCACAGCTTCAAAAATTCAAAATTAATTAATGATATTGTGTTCTATCATTAATCACTATAATTATGTGCTTTGGTACTCGTAAAATTATCAATGATAACTGAGTCACAAGTAGGCGTTGTTACTTAGTTAATAACGTGTTCCATAGATCACATTAACTATTCTTTTATCGAAACGGTGGGGAACGAGTCAGTTTATAGACTGTGGATACATAATCACATTAATGAACACATTGTTTTTAATCCTACTCATGCAACTAAACTTAAAAGCAAGTTCTTTATAGGCTACAAGTTGCTATAGAAATTGAAAAATTTGATGAACAATGTTTGGTAATAGATTTTTAAGACTGCTTGCATTTTACTCTTCGCCAAATGGTCATATGCATATACATTTTGAGGTTGCATACAGAGTAAGAGTACACTGTTCGAACAACATGGGGTGTATGTCTTAAGAGAAATCTCCGGCTCTGTCTTCCTTCCACCACTGGAGTTTATTACTTGTATTTATGTGATTTACGGAGGGCAAAATGCAGCTCTGACATGAATGGTTCGCTGATGTAGTTTCCGTCGCCCTTTCTTCTGTATCACCGTGTTCTCTAGACACGTATTGAGTTCCGCAGTTACTTCCGTGGCAATGATTTCCTAGTAGAGATAACAATCATTTTATTAGTCTGTTGTCTCCCTAAGAAAGATTATTTCTAGCCGCGATGTTGAAGGTAGCAATTGAGGTTCACTAGAAATCCGACATTAGGGAAGTTCAAGAACACATTAGCACAACGGCTGCAGACTGCTGGCGAATCACGAAGCATCCAGAAATGTTATTGTGCAAGAATATAACAAGGACACAGAGTCGGTGTGTCACAAATAAGAAAAAGACAAACTCCATATTTGAAACTGCGAGAGTAGTCCTGTTATTCTATCCAAACAGCAGCCTGTTAAAGATAATATTTATCATTATGGGGAAATCAGTAACACACTTCAAATAATTAATGTAGAGAGATCCGCTTCCCTTGTACTAATATGTATTCAAACCATGACCGCTTTCGGAATTTTAAAATTCCATCCTCAGGTGTGTGAAATCGTGGTATTTGAAATACATAGCATGCAGTCAGGCCAGTCAATGCAAGAGAAAGCTCCAGTAATTGCATGTTGGTTTGAAATGTCCCGGCGCCGGGCAACCGCGGCTACTCACAAGGGAAACTCCCCATCGCACCCTTTTCAGATTTAGTGGTAAGATGGCGCAGTGGATGGCCGATCAAAAGCTGAATACAGATCAGGAATGAAAATAGGAACAAAGTGTACTGAAGTGTGACAAGAAAGCAAAATAGAAACTGTGAACGGGCCAGTGTTAAAAAGTGCAACATTGAGCGAAGTGGTTAAGTGGTAACGGTGATTGGCTTCTACACGGATGACTTGTGTTCAAAATTTTTTCGTGAATTAATTTCTATATTTTTTTCACAAAATTATGAACTGTCCGTCCGGTCATTGAAATGTTTGCTCTCTTTCTGTAGTTTTGGCAACTGTCATACTATACATGGTTATAGAAGATGAGTCATGTAGTAAGAATACATTACCATTGCAAGTGAATGTGATGAATATTGAGAGTAGTCGGGATACCACATAGACGTCTCACAGAAAAGAAAACAACAAAGAAATTCGAGAGTCGAAACGTCCAAAACGAAACGTAACTTCAAAAATGTTCAGAACATATGTTTTGGCAGAGCTCAGGTAAAACTGTGCGAGTGTGAAACTGTTGCGTTCATTTGTTGCAGCTTACATGACAAACTGTTATGTTTCCAACATTTCCTTGGTAGTGATCACATTTACATCATACGAAAACGTAAAACGGGGAAGGAGGCATATCTCACACATTCACCAGGTGTATAAGTTAGGTGCGCCGATAAGAGATTCCTGTCATATGACACACGTACTGACACTAATGCCCTGTATGACACACCAGACGTGTTTCCCGGTGGAAGGTTCGGTTGACTCGTCGCCTTGTCATCAAACGTTCCCATTCGAAAGCCACTTCCTTTCGGCTGCTCATAGAATAGTTGGGCAGAATCAACTGTCGTTATTATATGTCCTTTCCTTACACATTGTTGTTGCAAACGGAAGTTACACCACGACGCAGACACAGCCAAAAAAAAAGGCACAAGGGTGGATCGAACACGGCTCGCCGAGGTGGTAGTCCAGCACCTTGACTACTTAACCACGACGCCGTAGCTCTTCCTCTCTACTGCATTTCTTTTGCTTGGAGCGTTCCCTGTTTCTATTTTGCTTTTTTTCGCACTTCAGTACACCTCTTTCCTGTTTCCGTGCCTGTTCTGTGGTCAGTTTTTGACGGGTTGTCAATTGGGCCCATTTACCACTGAATCTGAGGAGGAAGCGACGGGGTGTCTCCGTTGTCAGAAGTTCATGCAGCGGCTGCCCAACGGAGTACGGTTCAAACCAACATACAATGACTGGAGCTCTTGCTCTCTTATGTACTACCAAATACTTTAATTTCACACACCTGACGATGGGAATTTAAAATCCCGAAACCGGTCGTGGTTTGAATAATTGTTAGCACAAGGGGAGCTGATCTCTCTAAATTAATTCTTCTTCTTCTCAACTGAGGATGTCCTACGTACGAAATCTTTTACACTTCAAATAGTATACGTTAACAGAATTACAGCAAGCTTGCTGAAAATTAAATGTGTATTTTTCCAGTACAATACAGAAAAATTCGAAGTATTCTGGAATGACAGTACAGAAGAAGCCAATATTAAATTTCACACACCGATGGCTATAGCCACAGTTTGACATGGAATATAAACTTGGACAAGAAAATCAAGGACCAAGATAGAATTTTTTTATCTATAATTATAATTTTTTGCATTACCGGTTTCAACCACATGAAGAAAATTTAAAATAAGTATAAATAAATCATAATGTATAATCATCATTTGTATAGAAAATATACATAAAATAGTCATTCTCGGATCAGTGAGAAGTACTGCGGTCTGAAAATCGCTGTTTGATATGGATGAACCATGTAAGAAAAAGAAAAAAATAATGTGATTGTACTAAAAAAATGGCTCTGAGCACTATGGGACTCAACTTCTGAGGTCATTAGTCCCCTAGAACTTAGAACTAGTTAAACCTAACTAACCTAAGGACATCACAAACATCCATGCCCGAGGCAGGATTCGAACCTGCGACCGTAGCGGTCTTGCGGTTCCAGACTGCAGCGCCTTTAACCGCACGGCCACTTCGGCCGGCTGTGATTGTATTTTGGAACAAGTAATTGAAAAAGAAATGATGTGGCTGAAGCATCACACTAAAAATCCAAGGGTCTGTGTTTCGAGCCCCATTGGGTGTTTGAATTTTTTCCTGTCACTTTTCGCTTGCTTCACTGCCAATTATTTGTTGATCCCGTATTGCGCCTAGATCTGGAGCACAATTTAAATTGTAAGTCTGCCTATGACTGGCTTAGGAAGTCAGCTGAAGGGTCGGAGAAAGGTTATAGCATACCATTTCCAGAGCCTAATAAACCACTGCTGTGTTGAAACCAACCTTGGGATTGACGATAGCTCTTCTTCATCAGTAAATTAGTAAACTTGGCAATCACGGGTATCCCCACACAATCATGATGTTCTAAACGTACAATGTAGAATGAGGCAAATGAAATGGAATTTCAGGAGGCATTTAGATGGTAAGAACACTAAATCACGTTTATTCGACTTGCTCTTGCAGGAATGGAATGACTTTTTGATGGCTAATAAAACAGGAAACTACAGGCACTGATGCTGTCAACACACTTTACTGGCGGGAGATCACCTGCGATAGTTCTACTTCTGGTTTACCAACCAATGTGGAGAACAAGAGTGATATATACGAGTACTGTCGAGTAGTAGGCGGAGCGATGAACTGAATCGGCCAAAAGTACCCTAATGTACAATATGAGAGGCGATCAATAAGTAATATAACACATTATTTTTCGGTTGAAAAATGCACAATTTTTTGTGGAACATCGTGGAATAGTCCCCCATAATTTGATGAATTTCCAGTAGGCGGCGGCGCTACACATAACCTTCAAAATGGCGTCTTTTAACAGGGGTGCGTTCAAAGCACAGAACCTGTCACTAAATTTCTTTTGGCGGAAAACCAGAGCATCGCAGATATCACAGGCGCTTGCAGAACGTCTATTGAGACATGGCAGTGAACAAAAGCACGGCGATTTGTTGGGTGAGGCGTCTGTCATCATCGTAGCAAGGTCACCCAGATCTGTCCCATCTCCTGCACATAGCTGTCTCGTGCGATGTTGCAACGTGTGGACACTCTCATTCGAGGTGATCGACATACCATAATCAAACAACTCGCTGCTGAACTGGACGTCTCTGTTGATACTTCTGGCGGACTCGTCCGCCAGTTGGCGTGCTCAAAGGTGTCCACCCACTGGGTTCCTCACCGCCTTGCAGAAGACCGTAAAGAACAACGAAGGATAATCAACAAGGAATTGCTTGCGCGTTACAAGCCTGATCATGACAATTCTTTTGTCGAACATCGTCACAGGCAATGAAACAAAACGGCAGTCCATGAAAAAAGGTCAAAGCCGCACCCTCGGCCGGTAAAGCCATGGTAACTGTCTTCTGGGAGTTTGAAAAGGTTATTCTGTTAGATGTCCTTCCTCACGGTGAAACGATAAACCCTTAACGGTATTGTGCTCCCATCAGGAAATTGGTGAGACTACTTCAGCGTGTTCGTCGCCACAAAAATGCAAACGAACTTTTCCTTCTCCATGACTACGAAAGGCTTACACAAATCTTCGCACCCTACAGGAGAGCACGAAACTTTATTGGACGGTTTTTCCTCATTCACCCTACAGCCAGATCACGCACCTTCCGACTTCCGGCTGTTTGACCCAATGAAGGATGCACACTGTGGGAAGCAGTATGTTGATGATGAGGAGGTTACTGATGCACCAAGACGTTGGCTCAGACGTCGGCCAGTAGAGTGTTACCATATGGGCTTAGAGGCATTCCCAGAAATGTGGCGTAAGACCTTCGCATTGGACGGATATTACGTTGAAAAAGAAGGTTCTGTAGGCAAAAAGAGTGGGGAATAATATGGTGTATTTGAATCCTGAATCTTTCAGGGAAAGAAATGTGTGTAATTACTTGTTGGAAGTTCCTTATATGATGGGAACCGCGTGTTGATAGTTTACGATCCAGACCAAAGGGGACGTTGCAGTGTCGTAATCAGCGTATAATGCCGCAGTCGTGATTGAAGCCTCATGGATCTATATACATTCTGTTACGGAACCTCTGGTACTTCTGTGATTGCAGTAACAAATTACTGAGAAAATAATATTAAGCCATGCTCTCTCCTAACTATGCGTTTTCGTGAACTTCGCTGTATATCTGTGTTTGGTTTCCCGCCCTTGTCGCAGTTACGTCGTGGTTCTTATTCCTTCTAAGTGTGGCAGCAGTGATGCGTATCGATATTTGCGCAGTGTACCATCTTTGGATTGGTGCATATAGTTTCCGGCAAGGGGGTCTGGAGTCAGTCGATCGGTTGTGGTGGACGAGGGAAGTTATCTCCGAGCGGTGCAGTCGGCTGGGGCCGCTGGCAGCCCCTGTGCAGTGTCGGAGCGTGTGTGGAGCTGTCCGATCGCTACGAGCTTCGTGGTTCACCGACCCAGGACGTCATAATTTAGTAGTGGTTTCAACTACCCAAGCCACGTCTATTCATGTTGTGGTGGTCCGCTTCGGTAGTTTGCTGTTGGGGAGGTTTTCCGGTGAGCAACACCAAGTGGTTCTACTGCTGAGATTTAGCCGCCATGCGGTGCAATTAACTATTTTGGTCGACTACGATTTGAGTGCACCAGTGGAATTTTCTGTCTTGTGGCCCTTAGTGTTCCGGTTACCTGCTCTGGCCACTAACGTAATTTCAGGCAGCTTCCTTTTCTCACCTGTTGCCGCTGTCCAACGTGGTGTGTAATTTTGACAGCTAATACATACTCCATTGTGGATTATCACGTTTGTAACATTGCCGGTTTGAGTTCTCGTGTACTGATTGACGGGAAGCAAGTCGTTGTGTCGGTCGGTCTGTGGCTGTCCCCTGGTTGAGTTCCAACGGATCAAGTAGATTTGGGCTCACCACCTGTCTCCCTTAAGGGAACGAGGGCAGACCGACCTCCCTGGGAGCCTTCTGAGTGCCACTGGTGTTTATCTGTTGTCAGCTATTTTAAATTTTAGGCTTATCGTTATTTGTTTGTTTTCCTAAAATTTAGCAAAATTAATTTTTAAGTTATCTTTCAAGCTTAAACACTGCGGCCTTCTGCCTTTAGAGATTATGGTAATATATTTTAAAATTCTGAAGTTTAATTGTGGCCCTGAGCCATTGGTATTGCACCTGGCATATGTTGCTTCTTTAAATTATTTTATTGCTATCTTAGTTGGATTTTTATCTTGTTGATTTTTAAGATTTCTTGTTGTTCAACATGCTGGCCTTCTGCCTTTAAAGGTCTATGGTCATATATTCTGAAGATTTGAAATTTAATTGCTGCCCTCAGCCATTTTTGTTGCACCTTGCATATGTTGCTTTTGGGTTTTTAAATTATTTTGTTGCCATCTTAATTGAAATTTTGATTTTTTAAATATTTCTTGTTGGCCTTCTGCCTTTAAAGGTCTATGGTAATATATTCTAATATTTTGGAATTTAATTGTGCCCCTCAGTCATTTGTATTGTACTTTGCGTATATTGTTTTGGAATTATTTTATTACTATTTTAATTGGATTTTTATCTTGTTAAGATTTCTTGTTGGAGGTCTTCAGCTGTGAAAGATTTGCATTCGGTAAAGATTCCGCTATGTGACGTTGTGGTTGTAAAGGTTATTGAATTATAATAAATGACAATTAGAAGCAGAAACTGACCTCAACCCTTGGCCCTTTCCACAACCCTATTACCTGTTCTGCCCAGCTGGTTTAGCTGGCGTGTCAAATATCTTCGTTGATAACACTTTGCTGTGTTCACTAGGCGTTTCGATTGTCACACTAGCGTAATTTGTATTGTCTTCGTCCTTATCCGTTTGACTGATGAGTTGTTTAGTAGCGATGAGCCATATCGAGGATAGATATTGGCAAGGCAAAATTACAGATATAATTATCATCAAGAGTGTAATCGCTATTAGACATTCCATAAGCATGAGGTTAAAACGAACAAAGGTGAACGAGTAACACTGATATCCACCTCAAAAGGAAGGAAGTTTAGGGATTGATAACCCGTCCGCGAAGAAACCATTGCAAACAGAGTACAAGTTAGGATAGAACAGGGATGAGGAAGGAAACTGGACGTGCACCTTTCAAAGGAATCCCTGCAGCATCCGTTACGATAGATTTAAGGGAACCAGTGTTATCCTAAATTGTGATCGCTGAACGTGAATTTGATACCAGTTCCTCTCGAATGTTAGTCACTTAAGTTTTATCAGTGATCAACCGAACTCTGCTGTGATGTATATTCTAGTTATGATGGCTGTGTGACCATCAAGTCACGTAATGAGAAGCGAAACATTGTTTTATTTACACCTTGTGTTCATGGTTTTTTTTAATTGCTTCGGATGAATGCCAACATGATTCGCTTGCCGAGACGACGCCTGGCTGCTTCCCACTACTACCTTGACCTACTGAGGCACTGCCCGTCTCGCATGACCTCGAACTCTACGGGACATTAAACTCAAACGGCGCGGAGAAGGTTGCGTTAACAGTGCTCTCGCTAAAAGCAGCGATCGAGCATCGATATTTTGCCTGCTTCTGTTACTGGCGCTGCTTGCTCTTTCAGCTATACTAAGCCCGAGCCGGTTTCGGCGACATCTCCGAGCTTCACGCTGTAGCAGAACACATCGACACAAGATAAATAATAGTGAGATAATACAGGGTGTTTCAAAAATGACCGGTATATTTGAAACGGCAATACAAACTAAACGAGCAGCGATAGAAATACACCGTTTGTTGCAATATGCTTGGGACAACAGTACATTTTCAGGCAGACAAACTTTCGAAATTACAGTAGTTACAATTGTCAACAACAGATGGCGCTGCGGTCTGGGAAACTATAGTACGATATTTTCCACATACCCACCATGCGTAGCAATAATATGGCGTAGTCTCTGAATGAAATTACCCGAAACCTTTGACAACGTGTCTGGCGGAATGGCTTCACATGCAGATGAGATGTACTGCTTCAGCTGTTCAATTGTTTCTGGATTCTGGCGGTACACCTGGTCTTTCAAGTGTCTCCACAGAAAGAAGTCACAGGGGTTCATGTCTGGCGAATAGGGAGGCCAATCCACGCCGCCTCCTGTATGTTTCGGATAGCCCAAAGCAATCACACGATCATCGAAATATTCATTCAGGAAATTAAAGACGTCGTCCGTGCGATGTGGCCAGGCACCATCTTGCATAAACCACGAGGTGTTCGCAGTGTCGTCTAAGGCAGTTTGTACCGCCACAAATTCACGAAGAATGTCCAGATAGCGTGATGCAGTAATCGTTTCGGATCTGAAAAATGGGCCAATGATTCCTTTGGAAGAAATGGCGGCCCAGACCAGTACTTTTTGAGGATGCAGGGACGATGGGACTGCAACATGGGGCTTTTTGGTTACCCATATGCGCCAGTTCTGTTTATTGACGAAGCCGTCCAGGTAAAAATAAGCTTCGTCAGTAAACCAAATGCTGCCCACATGCATATCGCCGTCATCAATCCTGTGCACTATATCGTTAGCGAATGTCTCTCGTGCAGCAATGGTAGCGGCGCTGAGGGGTTGCCGCGTTTGAATTTTGTATGGATAGAGGTGTAAACTCTGGCGCATGAGACGATACGTGGACGTTGGCGTCATTTGAACCGCAGCTGCAACACGGCGAACGGAAACCCGAGGCCGCTGTTGGATCACCTGATGCACTAGCTGCACGTTGCCCTCTGTGGTTGTCGTACACGGTCGCCCTACCTTTCCAGCACGTTCATCCGTCACGTTCCCAGTCCGTTGAAATTTTTCAAACAGATCCTTTATTGTATCGCTTTTCGGTCCTTTGGTTACATTAAACCTCCGTTGAAAACTTCGTCTTGTTGCAACAACACTGTGTTCTAGGCGGTGAAATTCCAACACCAGAAAAATCCTCTGTTCTAAGGAATAAACCATGTTGTCCACAGCACACTTGCACGTTGTGAACAGCACACGCTTACAGCAGAAAGACGACGTACAGAATGGCGCACCCACAGACTGCGTTGTCTTCTATATCTTTCACATCACTTGCAGCGCCATCTGTTGTTGAAACTTGTAACTACTGTAATTTCGAAAGTTTGTCCGCCTGAAAATGTACTGTTGTCCCAAGGATATTGCAACAAACGGTGTATTTCTATCGCTGCTCGTTTAGTTTTTATTGCCGTTTCAAATATACCGGTCATTTTTGAAACACCCTGTATGTCCCCGCAAGTATCGGAATATGCTACCTGTTGGACACTGGTGTCCTTTTGTCGGTATATTTCTAAACTGGACAGTACTGCATCGACCCCGGGTCGGCCAATGTTCATAGGTTCTGTGTTTACGTACTTATGTCACTAAAGCCGTAATTTTATTTTAAACCGTTGACGAATACCACACCTCGTCCTCGGCCGTGTTTACTATGCCGACAGTTACATATTAAAATGACAGGCGAACATTTTCATAAACCCACAAAAGGTGACGGTACAGATTTATAAGTACGGAAGTAGGCATTTAGAAACAGTAAACAGCCAACATCAGCAGATCTTGTGAAATAAACGACTTCGGTTATACACTGAATCACCAAAGAAACTGATATAGGAATGCGTATTCAAATACAGAGATACGTAAACAGGTAGATTACGGCACTGCGGTCGGCAACCCCTCTATAAGACAACAAGTGTCTGGCGCAGTTGTTAGATCAGCTACTGCTGCTACAATGACAGGTTATCAATATTTAAGTGAGTTTGAACGTGCACTTACAGTCGGCGCACGAGCGTTGGGACACGGCATCTCCGATGTAGCGATGAAGGGGGGATTTTCCCATACGATCATTTGACGAGACTACCGTGAATATCAGGAATCAGGTAAAACATCAAATCTCCGACATCGCTGCGGCCGGAAAAAGATCCTGCAACAACGGGACCTGCCGGCCGGTGTGGCCGTGCGGTTAAAGGCGCTTCAGTCTGGAACCGCGTGACCGCTACGGTCGCAGGTTCGAATCCTGCCTCGGGCATGGATGTGTCTGATGTCCTTAGGTTAGCTAGATTTAATTAGTTCTATGTTCTAGGGGACTGATGACCACAGATGTTAAGTCCCATAGTTCTCAGAGCCATTTGAACAACGGGACCAACGACGACTGAAGAGAATCGTTCAACGTGACTGAAGTGCAATTCTTCCACAAATTGCTGCAGATTTCAATGCTGGGCTATCAACAAGTGTCAGCGTGCGATCCATTCAACGAAACATCATCGATGTAGGCTTTCGGAGCCGAAGGCCCACTCGCCTAACCTTAATGACTGCACGACACAAAGCTTTACGCCTCGCCTGAGTCCGTCAATACCTGGTCGGACGAGTGTCGTATCAAATTGTATCGAGCGATGGACATGTACCGCTATGGAGCCAACCTCATGAATCCCTGGAATCTGCATATCAGCAGGGGACTGTTCAAGCTTGTGGAGGCTGTGTAATGGTGTGGGGCGTGTGCAGTTCGAGTGGCATGGGATCTCTGATACGTCTAGGTAAGGCTCTGACAGGTGACAAGTACGTAAGCATTCTGTCTGAACACCTGCATCCATTTATGCCCACTGTGCATTCCGATGGACTTGGGCAATTCCAGCAGGACAATGCGACACCCCACACGTCCAGAATTGCTACAGAGTGCAACATCTACTGGGTTTAAACACCGTCAATGGCCACCAAACTCCACAGACATGAACATTATGGAGTATATTTGGCATACCTTTCAACGTGCTGTTCAGAAGAGATCGTCACCTCCTCGTACTCTTGCTGATTTATGGACAGCCCTGTAGGATTCGTTGTGTCAATTCCTCCATCACCACTCCAGACATTAGTCGAATCCATGCCACGACGTGTTGCGGCACTTCTGAGTACTCGCGGGAGCCCTAGAGAATATTAGGCAGGTGCACTATTTTCTTTGGCTCTTCAGTGTATAACAGCCAGAGCGGAAAATGGGATTGCCTTTCGAAACATAAGACGTGTGTGTAAACGAGGTCGGTCCGTTGAAAGGCTTGCACTAGGCTGGGAGCCACAAGAATGGAAGAAGATGAGAGTTCAACATTCCGTCGACGAGAAGACCACTGGTGACGTTGTAGCAGCAAGGGCCAAAAAAGGTTGAGAAGAAAGAACAGTCTCACTGTTTTCAAATCATGCCCGGCATTTCCCTAAAGCGATGTAGCACAAACGAGTAGAATCTAAATCTGGATAACAGTACAGAGATCTAGACCCCACTACACTGGAATAAGAGTCCAATGTCCACATTTGAAAATGTTTCATACAAAGATAAGACATTGAGACATGACGCAAAAATTGTCGTTGTCCATTAATATAATCTTTCATACAAATATAAGGCTCTGAGACGTGTTGTGAATATTGTCCGTTTGCAACCATCCGTTAATAACTTCAAACAGTTTCAACACTACAATGAAGCAAATGGGAGTGTCTTATCTAACTCAGGGCTGACAACTTACCGAGAGAGAAAGCTTTCAGCACCGATCGGTAAGTACATCTTTCAACTGTGCAGCGCCTAGGAGCTAAATCCGCAAGGTACGATATCTGACCATAAGTATCCGAACGCCCTTATGTACTGCAGAATTGACCTCTAGATGTCACGAGACGCGGACACGGGTGTAAAAAGTGGCGGGGTGTGTCGTGTTGTCAGCAGAGAAGCAGTAAAAGGGAAGTGACTTCGAAAGTGGATTAGTTATTGGATATCAATTGAGATATCAGATGAGGCGGTCATGGAGTCCAATGGTGCAATGCCACATGCGTACATCCCTTACGGCCTGTCCATCGTTGAGATACCCCACTGTTTTATTAAGTCGTATCAGAAGACATACATCAAATAATCAAAATTATGCGTAGTACTTTCATTCTGGTACTGTAAACATTACCAGCTTTCTACAAACAGATGTTACATAGCAACATGCATTTTAAACGCTGTGTGACCAATATTTAGCCATCTGAGAGGCTTCATGTGCAGCTGTTATAGTTCTTTTAGGAAGTACACTGTTGAACACAGCTTGCAGATAAGGAGGTGATACATGGTTTCCGCTTCTCCGTATTCGCACAGGATAAAACCACAAGAAAATCACCACTTTTTTATGTTGGTCTTACACCTGTGGACTCCAGATCGTAACCTGTCGAGCGTTTTTCATGTCGGCCAGCTTTATCTATGACCAGAAGGTGAGTCCTCACATGGTACTACGCATTTCGTGATGTCTCGGTTATGTCAGGATTTTAGTCTGAATGCTAAAGGTTGTTCAGTGAGCGTTTCTGTAATATGGACGAAACATCGTCTTGATGTGAGTAGGACAATTGCTGGTGAGTATCTATACAAAGAATGTAACCCTAGATTTATTGCTTTACTTCTTTCTAGTCGAGCGGTAGATTCAAAGAGGATGTCAGTGTGATGGTTCTCTGTCCAGCTACAAAATTAAAGTTTCGACATGTACTCGCATTTTTGGAACAAAATCATATACCCAGAATACCCAGGTATGTGATTACCGTAACTGTATCTTAAGCAAAAAATAACGAGCCGTAAATATTTTCCTGGTGAAAGTCGCAGAAAGAATGATGCGTTGAAGAGTCTCTCTAGTGCTCGAATAAGGTTCAAATGGTTCAAATGGCTCTAAGCACTATGGGACTTAACATCTGAGGTGTGTGTGTGTGTGTGAAATCTTATGGGACTTAACTGGCAAGGTTATCAGTCCCTAAGATTACACTCTACTTAACCTAAATTATCCTAAGGACAAACACACACACCCATGCCCGAGGGAGGACTCGAACCTCCGCCGGGACCAGCCGCACAGTCCATGACTGCAGCGCCTTAGACCGCTCGGCTAATCCTGCGCGGCTAACATCTGAGGTCGTCAGACCCCTAGACTTAGAACTGCTTAAACCTATCTAACCTAAGGACATCACACACATTCATGCCCCAGGTAGGAATCGTACCTGCCACCGTAGCAAGCGCGCGGTTCCAGACTGAAGCGCCTAGAACCGCTCGACCACAGCGGCCGGCTCGAATAAGGCATGTAGCTGTTGCGCTCCCCATTTTCTTACGTTGTCGTGGTTCAGCACTCCACTTAAATGGAGCGAAGCTTTGCCATTGTGTACTGAACATGGAAGGAACCAGAAATGTTCCATTTCCACGTCCCAAATAAATTCACATAAATCTACAACTTGTTGATTACGACGAACATAAACAGCTTGTGTCAACTGAATCCTGTGCGGTTCGAAAAATAAACGTACAGGCGGACAAATGAAGAATGGCACTATGAGTAGGCTGCTGTGGACTACCTGCAGAACTCTGTTGAATGGGCTGTACGTATTCATGGGTCCCGGGGGAGACGTAGGTTTCCCTTATATAAATAACCAGTGTTTGGGAAGTAATGGTGTCGTCGTCAAACACTTTGAGCTATAAGTGGTACAGCTCCGTACTGTCAAAAATCATCCTGCATAGTTGTTGGTGAGTGGTATCCGCTGAAAGGGGAATCCAAAACGCGTTTTGTTGCTGTGTTACCGAAATCTCCAGTCGACGTACATTGGGTAATGAACGAGCTGAGTGCACTAGTGACATTCCTGCCGGCGACCACCTGAAGGGAAACCTAGAGCTGATGCGAAGGTAACTCTTCGGTTGGATGCGTACGTTAAAATTCAGCCCACGCTCCTGTCTACATTCATGTAGAAAATGAATAACTTTAGAACCTTGCGAAATGTGATGACTCTTTTGAAATACACTATATTATCTGAGTTTATGGACCTGCTTGGAAATCATTCTGAAGTGAACAGGAAAGAAGGACATCCGTCGGGAACGTCGATATCAACAGTGGCGTAGCACAAGGTCGGAACGGACAAACATTGGGAAGGAAAACGGCCACGTCCTTTTCAAAGAAACCAAAGTCAAATGGTTCAAATGGCTCTAAGCACTATGGGACTTAACATCTGAGGTCATCAGTCCTCTAGACTTAGAACTATTTAAACCTAAGTAACCTAAGTATATCACACACATCCATGCCCGAGGCAGGATTCGAATCTGCGACCGTAGCAGCAGCGCGGTTCCGGACTCAAAGGAACCGTCCAACCGTTCATCTCAGTCGTTCTGGAGAAACAGTGCAAAACTTAGTCAATATTGCGGGACGGAGATTTGATACCCCTTTTCTCCTTAAAAAACAGAGTCTTAACCACTGCGCCACTTAGTCTGGTGACGTCACATTGTGCTAGGGCACTTCGTCGATATGTAGTACGCAGTACACGAGAACGTCCTGTGACTATAGGGTAACGTTTAGCGGAGTGCGCTATGAAATACATTACTTCAAAAAATAGTGAAGCACCCAGAGGGATAGGAAGAAATGAACTGAGACCTGACGGGCTGCAGGGTACGTGGCATTACCAAATCGAGTCAAGTTTACAAACAACTTGGCAGTAGGAGCACAATTATCAGTACGACGTTGCTGCCCCCCTCCCTGACCCCTTCCCCCTCCCCGGCCTAGATGCTTGCACCGATTCGGTTTCGAAAGGTGTCATAAAGCTTGAAAGGCCTCTGTAGAGTGGCTTCATAAGACTTGTAGCCCATTTGATTCTGTTTACATCATCCTCTGCACAGTTTGGAGTGTAATTCTATTAACTCACCCAGAAAGACTGAGCAGTGAAGTTGATGAAAATTCAATGTTCATCTGAGTTAAATGCCGCCAACTTGTGCTTTGCATCAGTATGTCAGAATTTTCTGTCATTCATTTATTTACCATGTGTAATCCATAGCCATTTTTATGACGTCCTTCCTTTACCTTACCTTGTGTGTCCTAGACGGTGAGTGTATGGGTGTTTTCATGTGTCTTTTCGGGTTCGTTTGTGTTTAGCAGTTGAGTTGCTTTTCGTCTGTATTAATTCGCGGTCATTCATGATCTCTTCGTTCTTGTAGTCGTGTTCCATCATTGATTATGTTCTTTTCGTACTTTTCCTTTTATTTCCATTTGGACCGGTTAAATGTCTGACTAGCGCACTGCGTGGTCAGTTCGGTCCATTGTATGTTGTGTGCGTGAATTCTAGTGTTGCGTATTTATGGTAACAAGACGTTTGACTCAGTATAAACCTCTTTGCGGTTAGTGCATGGTGGTAGTGGCTTGTTCCTCTGAACTTCGTCTTTTTTCGTGTGAATCTTGATTGGGAGAAAGAAGCCGTGTATTTCTTGTTCCTTTTCCTCTCTTTCCCCTCATGTGTGGCAAGGTAAATTTTACAACGTAATTTCATTTTCTCAAAGCAGGTTAATTTATTTCATGTGACTCTTCAAGCTTTCCCGGTGGATATCTTGTAAGCAGTCTTCACGGGTTTGTCGCCGGATCACGTTGTGCAAATTCCACAATACTTCCTCGAACCAACTGACCGACATCTTCAGGTGGTTCAACCTTGCTGGTGGCTAGATGCGACTGACGGTATCCGCACGTCGACCCCCCGTTTCTAGGACACGCGCACGAAGAATGCGCAGGCGCGGAAATCACGCATGCGCAATATGATTTGCATTTAGATGGTGACGTACTCAAACGCCATCTGCCAAAATCGTAGAGCGGCTCTCCTGCGCCTGCGTTGTACGCTGTGTTTACTAACAGTGCGATCAGACGTTACTCACTAAAAAACTATACTGTACCAATGTTATGGTGAGTCTGTTATCAACGAAACTCGATATTCGGATCGTGATTTAATAGCAGCCATTGCAGGGTTCCAGGCTGTGCTCAGTCGAAATCCTGCATCCCTATTGATGGGATTATCTGCTGTAACGATATGTATTGCTTCCTTAGTGACGCAATCCCAGAAAGATGATGGCGGGGATAAAACTTCCGTCTTTTCCTAACTCATCCGATGTCCTGTATTCAGACAGCGTTCCGCAATAGCCGACTTTTCCGGTTCACGAATGCGTGTATGACGCTGATGTTCATCGCAGCGTTCATGTACTGTGCTACATGTCTGGTCTATGTATGCTGTCCATCGAAAAGGAATCTTGTACACACCACATTTCCTCAGGCCAAGATCATCCTTTGCCGAACCCAACAGGTTTCTCAGTTTTGCAGATAGTCGAAAAATAATTTTAATGCCATATCTTCCGAGGACTCTTCTGACACTTGACGACATGACAGCAAAATATGGCAAAAAGGCCAAAGTGGCGGGTGTCTTGGTATCTTCATTCTGCCCCATAGATTGAACTCGCTCGAGCCTGAATGCATTATCTATCTGTCTCTCAGAATAACCGTTTTGTCGGAACACTGTCTTCAAATGTTGTATTTCAATCGACAGGCTTCCAGAAACAGATACCACATGTCCATGAACTAACGTACGTAATGCACTACCGCATTGTGCAGGATGATGGCAGCTTGTGGCCTGCAGAGATAGATCTGTATGCGTTGTCTTGCGGTAGACGCTGTGTCCCAAGATCCTCCTGCTTTCCTTCGTACCAAAACATCAAGAAAATTTAAAGTACCATTTTAGCCCACTTCCACTGTGAAGTTTATATTCGGATGGAGCGAATTCAGATCCTCAAGAAACATAGATAGAGTATCAAGTCCATGTGGCCACACAACAGATGTATCATCCACATATCGCAGAAAACAAGAGGGTTTGAGAGTGGCTCCGAGGAAATATTGTGGAATTTGCACAGTGTATCCGGCGGCAAACCCGTGGAGACAATTTACAGTTTATTTTATGTTCAGGCTCCAGTATCAGTGGTGACACAATGTCCAACCCTGACTCTTTGTGGGTATCTGCAAGTAAATATGCTTAATAAAAGCTCATATTATGTCTCCTGTTACCTTCTTTATAGATCATCAAGTAACTATCTAATTTGCAAGTTAATGCTTTTTGTCCCTGTGTTCTTTAAAATACTAGCCCGGTTTCGCATGCTGCCCAAAGACGGGTTGCTGGTTAATTTTTGAGTTTATTTATCGATGTTACGTTCTCTGATTTTTTATCTAGTTCACTAAGCGTCTTTATCCTTTCTTTTGAACAAATAATCTAATAATTCCCAGTTCAGTCTTTTCTCGTATATTAAGAAGGACTGGACTGGTGGCGACCTGTGATATAATTAAGCATTTTCCCTTGTAGGTGTCGTAACCACTGCGTTGTTGAGTGTGGCACGTAACGTACGTCAGTTCAGCGTAGTACCAACAGAGTGATACTGACTTGTGGCCTTGAAGCTGCTGTATCCGCTACTGAAGCAAGTTGCCTCACAACTGTTGTAACAGGTTCTTGATAAGCTGGATACTGACACTGCGACTGGCACGGAGCTGATGTCCGAGCCGTTCAGTCCGTGGCTCGTCTGAGGGTACTGCTTGCTACTGCAGTACCTCAATACCACGCAGGCAGTTCATAGAACACGATCCAAGCTCGGACGAGTCGTGATTGTTGAAAAATGACACCACTATAGTGTCGCATTAGAGGTAATACATCCAGAGCGATCTTAAATGGAATGACCACATAAAACAAATAATTGGAAAAGTAGGAGCCTGACTGAGATTAATAAGAAGGCTCTTATGGAAATGTAACTCATCCGAGAGTGGCTTACAAGGCGCTTGTTCGACCGATTCTTGAGGACTGTCATGAGTATGGGACTCTTACCGGGTAGGACTACTGGGAGAGATAGAGAAGATCCAACGAAGAGCGGTGCATTTCGTGACGGGATCGTTTGGTCAGCGCGAGAGCACTGCACAGATCCTGAGCAAACTCCAGCGGCAGACACTACAGGAAAGGCGTTGCACATCACGGAGAGGTTTACTGTTAAAATTTCGAGAGAGTACTTTCCTGGAAGAGGTGGACATTATATCACTTCCTCCAACATACATGTCACGAAATGATATAGACGTAGATGTAGATGTAGCGCACGCAGGATGTCCGTGACGTCCCACAGTGTCGCCAACAGTTCCATCAATCACCACTAGATCCCACACAAATGGCGCCAAGAGTAACACTGCTGTTCCTCTCCAGAATATTGGATGAACGGGACCTCACGCTCGGTCGCCGTAATAATCCCGACGATCGCCATCAGCAGTAGTTCAGAACAGCCTTTCGTCGCGGCACACAGTGCGACGTTATTCACCAGCAGTCCATGTTTTCCGCTCATGGCACCACTCCAAACTCAGCCATTTGTGTTTAGGCCTTAACGGCAGCTTTCGCATGGGTTGACAATTCCCTAGCCCGGCTGCTGCTTGTCTGTGACCAATGGTCCATGATGACGCACAGTATTGCAGGGAGTCCATTACTTGTTCACCGATGGCAGGCGCAAATGTGAAGGGATTACCAGGTGCCTGATGGACAATACTGCGAGCCTCCATTTTGGTGGTCAGAAGTCGTCGATCGGAACCTCGATGACCAGTTGCCTGCCCTCACGTTGCCATGAAGTCCAACAAGAACCTGTGTCACCTCCGAATGCCCCACAAATCTGAATGTTGCACGATTCGACTAGCCGGTCAAATGGAGAACCCCAAACAGTCCTGTTTGAAATTCTGCTTGGTACTGCTAACACTGTCTCGCACATGCGGCATCTCTGTATCCTTCAGAGTGGTCATTCAACATCTGATGGTGTTCACACACTATACACTGACTCCTCGGATAGCCATACACACATATACAGATGGCGGCAGTATCGCTTACTCAATGTAGAAAAGGGAGCGCATTGGCGGAGCAGTCATTTGTACTCAGGTGATTCCTGTGTAATGGTTTCCGAAGCTATTATCACCGCACTACTGGAGTTAACAGACTTTGAACGCGGAATGGTAATTCGAGCTAGATACGTGGAACATTCTATTTCGGAAATCGTTAGGGAATTCAATATTCTGAGATCCACAGCGTCAAGAGTGTGCCGAGAATACCAAAATTCAGGTATTACCTCTCAAGGGCCGGCAGCTGTGGCCGAACGGTTCTAGGTGCTACAGTCCGGAACCGCGCTGCTGCTACGGTCGCAGGTTCGAATCCTGCCTCGGGCATGGATGTGTGTGATGTCCTTAGGTTAGTTAGCTTTAAGTAGTTCTAAGGTCTAGGGGACTGATGACCTCAGATGTCAAGTCCCATAGTGCTCAGAGCCACTTGAACTATTTTTTTACTACCTCTCACCGCGGACAACGCAGTGGCCGACGGCCTTCACTTAACGACCGAGAGCAGCAGCGTTTGCACAGAGTTGTCAGTGCTAACAGACTAAAGCCATTCTGCGTGAAATAATGGCAGAAATCAATGTGAGACGTACGACGAACGTGTACGTTAGGACAGTTGAGCGATAATTGGTGTTAATAGGTTATGGCGACAGGCGACCGACAGGTGTGCCTTTCCTAACAGCATTCCATCGCTTGCAGTCCCACTCCTCGGCTCGTGATCACATAGGACCAAAAAACCGTAGCTTGGTCATATGATTCCCAACTTGAGTTGATAGGAGCAGATGGTACTGTACGATTATGGCACAGACTCTAGGAGCCATGGACCAGTTTCTAAATTAGACACTGTGCAAGCAGGTGGTGGTCCATAATGGTGTGGTCTGTATTTGCATGGAATGGACTGAGTCCTCTGGATGTTCGACTACTTGGAGACCTTTTTCAGTCCTCCATGGACGTCATGTTTTGAAAACAAAGAAGGAATTTTCGTGTACGACAATGCTCCATGTCACCAGGCCACAGTTGATCACGACTCGTTTGAAGTACACTACTGGCCATTAAAATTGCTACACCACGAAGATGACGTGCTACAGACGCGAAATTTAACTGACAGGAAGAAGATGCTGTGATACGCAAATGATTAGCTTTTCAGAGCATTCAAACAAGGTTGGCGACGGTGGGGACACCTGCAATGTGCTGACATGAGGAAAGTTTTCAACCGATTTCTCATATACAAACAGCAGTTGACAGGCGTTTTCTGGTGAAACGTTGTTGTGATGCCTCGTGTAAGGAGGAGAAAGGCGTACCATCACGTTTCCGACTTTGATAAAGGTCGGATTGTAGCCTATCGCGATTGCGGTTTATCGTATCGCAACATTGCTGCCCGCTTTGGTCGAGATCCAATGACTGTTAGCAGAATATGGAATCGGAAGGTTCAGGAGGGTAATACGGAATGCCGTGCTGGATCCCAACGGCCTCGTAGCACTAGCAGTCGAGATGACAGGCATCTTACCTGCATGGTTGTAGCGGATCTTGCAGCCACGTCTCGATCCCTGAGTCAACAGATGGGGACGTTTGCAAGACAACAACCATCTGCACGAACAGTTCAAAGACTTTTGCAGCAGCATGGACTATCAGCTCAGAGACCATGACTGCGGTTACCCTTGACGCTGCATCACAGACAGGAGCGCCTGCGATGGTGTACTCAACGACGAACCTGGGTGCACGAATGGCAAAACGTCATTTTTTCGGATGAATCCAGGTTCTGTTTACAGCATCATGATGGTCGCATCCGTGTTTGGCGACATCGCGGTGAACGCACGTTGGAAGCGTGTGTTCGTCATCGCCATACTGGTGTATCACCCGGCGTAATGGTATGGGGTGCCATTGGTTACACGTCTCGGTCACCTCTTGTTCGCATTGACGGCACTTTGAACAGTGGACGTTACATTTCAGATGTGTTACGACCCGTGGCTATATCCTTCATTCAATCCCTGTGAAACCATACATTTCAGCACGATAATGCACGACCGCATGTTGCAGGTTCTGTCCGGGCCTTTCTCGATACAGAAAATGTTCGACAGCTGCCTTGGCCAGCACATTCTCCAGATATCTCACCAATTGAAAACGTCTGGTCAATGGTGGCCGAGCAACTGTCTCGTCACAATGCGCCAGTCAATAATCTTGATGAACTGTGGTATCTTGTTAAAGCTGCATGGGCAGCTGTACCTGTACACGCCATCCAAACTCTGTTTGACTCCATGCCCAGGCGTATCAAGGCCGTTATTACGGCCAGAGATGGTTGTTCTGGGTACTGATTTCTCAGGATCTATGCACCCAAATTGCGAGAAAATGTAATCACATGTCAATTCTAGTATAATATATTCGTCCAATGAATACCCGTTTGTCATCTGCATTTCTTCTTGGTGTAGCAATTTTAATGGCCAGTAGTGTATATTCTGGACAATTCGAGCGAATAATGTGGCCGCCCAAATTGCCCGACATGAATCCCATTGAACATTTATGGGACATAATCGAAAGGTCAATTCGCACACAAACTTCTGCACAGACTATAATTCCGCATTATGGACGGCTGTAGAGGAAGCATGGCTCAATACTTCAGCATGGGACTTCCGAAGACTCGAGTCCGTGCTAGGCGCGCGGGATTAGCCGAGCGGTCAGGGCGCTGCAGTCATGGACTGTGCGGCTGGTCCCGGCAGAGGTTCGAGTCCTCCCTCGGGCATGGGCGTGCGTGTTTTTCCTTAGGATAAATTAGGTTAAGTAGTGTGTAAGCTTAGGGACTGATGACCTTAGCAGTTAAGACCCATAAGATTTCACACACATTAGAACTTTTTTTTTGTTTTTTTGTTTTGAGTCCGTGCTAAGTCGAGCTGCTGCACTACGTCGGGCAGCATGTGGTCCAACACGATATTAGGAGGTCTCCGATGACTTTCGTCACCTTTACTTGGTCTGACACTAATGCACCCTGATGGACGTTCCATTCGTTTAATCATTTACATACCCGCCCATGGTGTGTACTTGTACGAAGTTACATCGACATCAGACTGTGTATCTAGGTACTTCACTTTCATTTTTTGTCAGGCTGTTATTGTTGTTGTTGTTGTTGTCTTCAGTCCTGAGACTGGTTTGATGCAGCTCTCCATGCTACTCTATCCTGTGCAAGCTTCTTCATTTCCCAGTACCTACTGCAGCCTACATCCTTCTGAATCTGCTTAGTGTATTCATCTCTTGGTCTCCCTCTATGATTTTTCCCCTCCACGCTGCCCTCCAATACTAAATTGGTGATCCCTCGATGTCTCAGAACATGTCCTACCAACCGATCCCTTCTTCTAGTCATGTTGTACCACAAACTCCTCTTCTCCCCAATCCTATTCAATACTTCCTCATTAGTTACGTGATCTACCCATCTAATCTTCAGCATTCTTCTGTAGCACCACATTTCGAAAGCTTCTATTCTCTTCTTGTCTAAGCTATTTATCGTCCACGTTTCACTTCCATACATTGCTACACTCCACACCAATACTTTCAGAAATGACTTCCTGACATTTAAATCTATACTCGATGTTAACAAATTTTTCTTCTTCAGAAACGCTTTCCTTACCATTGCCAGTCTACATCAACAGTTATTTTGCTCCCCAAATAGCAAAACTCCTTTACTACTTTAAGTGTCTCATTTCCTAATCTAATTCCCTCAGCATCACCCGATTTAATTCGATTACATTCCATTATCCTCGTTTTGCTTTTGTTGATGTTCATCTTATACCCTCCTTTCAAGACACTGTCCATTCCGTTCAACTGCTCTTCCAAGTCCTTTGCTGTCTCTGACACAATTACAATGTCATCGGCGAACCTCAAAGTTTTTATTTCTTCTCCATGGATTTTAATACCTACTCCGAACTTTTCTTTTGTTTCCTTTATTGCTTGCTCAATATACAGATTGAATAACATCGGGGATAGGCTACAACCCTGTCTCACTCCCTTCCCAACCACTGCTTCCCTTTCATACCCCTCGACTCTTATAACTGCCATCTGGTTTCTGTACAAATTGTAAATAGCCTTTCGCTCTCTGTATTTTACCCCTGCCACCTTTAGAATTTGAAAGAGAGTATTCCAATCAACATTGTCAAAAGCTTTCTCTAAGTCTACAAATGCTAGAAACGTAGGTTTGTCTTTCCTTAATCTTTCTTCTAAGATAAGTCGTAGGGTCAGTATTGCCTCACGTGTTCCAACATTTCTACGGAATCCAAACTGATCTTCCCCGAGGTCGGCTTCTATCAGTTTTTCCATTCGTCTGCAAAGAATTCGCGTTAGTATTTTGCAGCTGTGACTTATTAAACTGATAGTTCGGTAATTTCCACGTCTGTCAACACCTGCTTTCTTTGGGATTGGAATTGTTATATTCTTCTTGAAGTCAGAGGGTATTTCGCCTGTTTCATACATCTTGCTCACCAGATGGTAGAGTTTTGTCATGACCGGCTCTCCGAAGGCCGTCAGTAGTTCTAATGGAATGTTGTTTATTCCCGGGGCCTTGTTTCGACTCAGGTCTTTCAATGCTCTGTCAAACTCTTCACGCAGTATTGTATCTCCCATGTCATCTTTATCTACATCCTCTTCCATTTCCATAATATTGTCCTCAAGTACATCGCCCTTGTATGGGCCCTCTATATACTCCTTCCAGCTTTCTGCTTTCCCTTCTTTGCTTAGAACTGGGTTTCCATCAAAGCTCTTGATATTCATACAAGTGGTTCTCCTTTCTCCAAAGGTCTCTTTAATTTTTCTGTAGGCAGTATCTATCTTACCCCTAGTGAGATAAGCCTCTACATCCTTACATTTGTCTTCTAACCATCCCTGCTTAGCCATTTTGCACTTCCTGACGATATCACTTTTGAGACGTTTGTATTCCTTTTTGCCTGCTTCATTTACTGCATTTTTATACTTTCTCCTTTCATCAATTAAATTCATTATTTCTTCTGTTACCCAAGGGTTTCTACTAGCCCTCGTCTTTTTACCTATTTGATCCTCTGTTGCCTTCACTATTTCATCCCTCAAAGCTACCCATTCTTCTTCTACTGTATTTCTTTCCCCCATTCCTGTCAATTGTTCTCTTATGTTCTCCCTGAAACTCTGTACAATCTCTGGTTCTTTCAGGTTATCCAGGTCCCATCTCCTTAAATTCCCACCTTTTTGCAGTTTCTTCAGTTTTAATCCACAGTTCATAACCAATAGATTGTGGTCAGAGTCCACATCTGCCCCTGGAAATGTCTTACAATTTAAAATCTGGTTCCTAAAAATCTGTCTTACCATTATATAATCTATCTGATACCTTTTAGTGTCTCCAGGATTCTTCCATGTATACAACCTTCTTTCATGATTCTTAAACCAAGTATTAGCTATGATTAAGTTATGCTCTGTGCAGAATTCTACCAGGCGGCTTCCTCTTTCATTTCTTAACCCCAATCCATATTCACCTACTATGTTTCCTTCTCTCCCTTTTCCTACTGACGAATTCCAGTCACCCATGACTATTAAATTTTCGTCTCCCTTCACTACCTGAATAATTTCTTTTATCTCATCATACATTACATGAATTTCTTCATCTGCAGAGTCAGGCAGTGTACGTAAAAGTCATGACAGAGCTTTAATGTCTTGAGGTCAAAAGCTGTGAAGTACCAGGTGATCAAAAAGTCAGTATAAATTTGAAAACTGAATAAATCACGGAATAATGTAGATGGAGAGGTACAAATTGACAGACATGCTTGGAATGACATGGGGTTTTATTAGAACCAAAAAACACAAACGTTCAAAAAATGTCCGACAGTTGGCGCTTATCTTATCAGAATAGCACTAATTAGCATAACAAAGTAAGACAAAGCAAAAATGATGTTCTTTACAGGAAATGCTCAATATGTCTACCATCATTCCTCAACAATAGCTGTAGTCGAGGAATAATGTTGTGAACAGCACTGTAAAGCATGTCCGGAGTTATGGTGAGGCATTGGCGTCGGATGTTGTCTTTCAGCATCCCTAGAGATGTCTGTCGATCACGATACACTTGCGACTTCAAGTAACCCCAAAGCCAATAATGGCTCGGACTGAGGTCTGGGGACCTGGGAGGCAAAGCATGACGAAAGTGGCGGCTGAGCCCACGATCATCACCAAACGACGCGCACAAGAGATCTTTCACAAGTCTAGCAATAATTTTTTTTATTTTATTTTATTTTTTGGTTCTAATAAAACCCCATGTCATTCCAAACACGTGTGTTAATTTGTACCTCTCTGTCTACATTATTCCGTGGTTTATTAAGTTTTCAAATTTATACTGACTTTTTGATCACCCGGTGAGAACTTCCCGCTTTGTGGCAGTGAGAAACACAGAGGACGGAGGGACGTGGGTGGGCGCCTGGGCGCGGCCCGCACTCGGCGCGAGCCCGTGCCGGGCCGAGGCCTTGACCCCGGCGTTTGGCACGCGGACCTGGCCGGCGGGCGCTGGGAGCGGGCCACCGCGGCCGCCGCAGCACGCACGGCGCGGCGCGGCGCGGCGCTGCGTGTGTCACCGCAGGCTGAGTCACCGCGGGCTCGCTTACCGCGGCCGCGCTGGATGTGGAAGCGACAGCCCGGCGGCCGCGGCTCCGAGAGGCTTTAAACCGCACCAACTCGCTAGCGCGCAGGTCGAAACGGCAGTGCCGAGTGCCAAGCAGCTCACCGCTAGGCAACAACTATGGTCTCCGTTTAACAGCCTGGCGTCGTGTGGGTCCAGCGGGAGACTATGCCCTCAGTCCTCCACTACTTCTGAGAGATGCGTGGCTCAAATCCCTGTTCAGTGATCCACGAATTATTTCACTTGAATACTAGGACCTATTACTGACCAGTACTCGAAAGACTGAATGTTTACATCTACAAATATACACTGAAGCGCTAAAGAAACTGGTATACGCATGCGTATTCAGATACAGAGAGATGTAAACAGGCAGAATACGGCGCCTATATAAGACGACAAGTGTCTGTCGCAGTTGTTAGATCGGTTACTGCTGCTACAGTGGAAGATTATCAAGATTTAAGTTAGTTTGAACGTGGTGTTATAGTCAGCGCACGACCGATGGGACACAGCACGCCGGCCGCTGTGACCGAGCGGTTCTAGGCGCTTGAAAAAAATGGTTCAAATGGCTGTGAGCACTATGGGACTTAACTTCTGAGGTCATCAGGCCCCTAGAACTCAGAACTACTTAAACCTAACTAACCTAAGGACATCACACACATCCATGCCCGAGGCAGGATTCGAACCTGCGACCGTAGCAGTCGCGCGGTGCCAGACTGTAGCACCTAGAACAGCTCGGCCAGCTCGTCCTGCTACGGTCGCAGGTTCCAATCCTGCCTCGGGCATGGACGCGTGTGATGTCCTTAGGTTAGTTAGGTTTAAGCAGTTCTAAGTTCTAGGGGACTGATGACCTCAGATGTTAAGTCCCATAGTGCTTAGAGCCATTTGAACCATTTGGACACAGCATCTCCGAGATAGCGATGAAGTGCGGATTTTTCCGTACGATCATTTCATGAGTGTACCGTCAATATCAGGAATCCGGTAAAACATCAAATCTCCGACATCGCAAAAAATCGGAAAAAGATCCTGCAAGAACGGGACCAATGACAACTGAAGAGAATCGCTCAACGAGACTGAAGCGCAACCCTTCCGCAAACTGCAGCAGATTTCAATGCTGGGTCATCAACAAGTGGGCATTCAACGAAATATCATATGAGCTTTCGAAGCCGAATGCCCACTCGTGTACCCTTGATGACTGCACGACACAAGGCTTTACGCTTCGCCTGGGTCCGCTGTTGATGACTGGAAACATGTGGCCTGGTCGGAAAAAGCTCGTTTCAAATTGTATCGAGCGGATGAACGTATATGGAGATAACCACATGACTCCATGGACCCTCCATGCCAGCACGGGACTGTTCAAGCTGGCGGAGGCTGTGTAATGGTTTAGTGCATGTGCAGGTGCAGTCTTATGGGACCCCTGATACGTCTAGATACGACTCTGGCAGGTGACACGTTCGTAGGTATCCTGTCTGATTACCTACATCCATTCATGTTCATTGTGCATTCCGACGGACTTGAGGAATTTCAGCACGACAATGCGACACCCTACACGTCTAGAATTGCTACAGACTGGGTCCAGGAACCCTATTCTTAGTTTAAATACTTCCACTGGCCACCAAACTCCCCACACATGAACATTATTGAGCATATCTTGCAACGTGCTGTGAAGAGATCTCCACCCCCTCGTACTCTTACGGATTTATGGACAGCCCTGCAGGATTCATGGTGTCAATTCCCTCCAGTACTACTTCAGACATTGGTCGAGTCCATACTACGTCGTGTTGCGGCACTTCTACGTGGTCGCGGCGGTCCTGCACGTTATTAGGCAGATGTACCAGTTTCTTTGGCTCTTCAGTGTACAACTATACTGCGAACGTCACTCCGATGTGCCTAGCAGAGGCTATTTCCCAATTTAACTTTAAATCAGGAATTCTCCTTGTTCCATTTACGTATGGATTCCGGGAAGAATGTTTAAATGCCTGTGTGCGAGCTGTAATTAGTCTAATCTAGTCTTCTCATTCCTTTAGGGAGCGATACGTTCGGAGTTTTAAGTTTTAAGAGCGGAGTTGGTTTGCTAATTGCAGCAGATAGTACTGCTCGATCAATAGTGTGGCACGATGAAACTGCCGGGCTGGGTAGCCGCGCAGTCTTGGGCGCCTTGCACGGTTCGCGCGGCTCCCTCCGTCGGAGGTTCGAATCCTCTCTCGGGTATCGATGTGTGTGTTGTCCTTAGCGTAAGTTAGTTTAAGTTAGATTAAGTAGTGTGTAAACCAAGGCAGTTTGGTCCCGTAGGAACTTACCACAATCCATCCCACAATGAAACTACTTATGTCAGGAAGAAAGAGATGGAAGCATATTTGGGTGCTAACAGTCTTTTTCTCATGAACTGGGAGAGTGATATTACGAGGGGCATTCAACAAGTAATGCAACACATTTCTGTTCTCGGTCAGTTTCGGCTGAAGAAATGAGGAATTTGTTGTGGGCATGTGGAATATTCCCGCCTAAGCCTAGATAGTTTCATGAAGTATCCTTCAAAACGGCGTCTAAAGCGGATATGCATTCCAAGCAGAGAACTGTCGCTGAGTTTCTTTTGAGAAAACCAGAGCATTCACAGTCTCTTCCAAAATGTCTACGCAGACCTGGCAGTGAACAAAAGCAAGTTGAGTGCGGATCTGCCATCATAGCAACAAGGTAGAGCATACCTGTCCGATCTGCCTCACGAAATTCAAGAAACAACTTCAGCGTGTTCGTAGGCACAAAAATGCAAACGAACTTTTCCTTCTGCGAGACAACGCCAGGCGTCACACATGTCTGCTCACCCGAGAGCGGCTGACAAAATTCCGTTGGACTGTTCTTACTCACCGGCCGGGGTGGCCGAGCGGTTCTAGGCGCTACAGTCTGGAACTGCGCGACCGCTACGGTCTCAGGTTCGAATCCTGCCTCGGGCATGGACGTGTGTGATGTCCTTAGGTTAGTTAGGTTTAAGTAGTTCTAAGTCTAGGTGACTGATGACCTCAGAAGTTAAGTCCCATAGTGCTCAGATTTATTATTTTGTTCCTCATCCACCCTATAGTCCTGATGTCGCACCTTCCGATTTCCACCTGTGTAGCATAATGAAAGATGCATTCCGTGGGAAACAGTACGTGGATGATAGAGAGGCTATTGATGCAGCACGACGTCAGCTTCGACTTCGATCAGCGCAGTGGTACCATGCGGACATACAGGCTCTCCCTGTAAGGTGGCAAAAGGCGGTTGCACTGAACGGAGATTATGCTGAAAAATAGGGTTTTTTAGCCGAAAGAGTGGGGAACAATGTGAAGTACTGGAATCTTAAAAAAAAAAAAAACCAGCTTGCTTCCAGACAAAAATGCATTACATCAATTGTCACTGAATGCCCCTCGTAGTACGTATATTCCTATAGTCAAATTTTTTAAGCAAGCTTTCTCGGGAAAATCTGCGTCTATCGCCGTTTGTCATAACAGTTTCCTCATCATCTGTGTGACGTTTAACCACGGATCAGACAAACCTGTCACCATTTGTGTTGTCCTTCCCTGTGTGTGTTCAGTATCCCCTATTTTCGACAACTTGACCAATAATTAGGGTAGGCCGCATGAGTGATTTATTAGAAATCTCCTATGTAGACTGATTGCATTTCCATAGTATTCCACCAATAAACCACATTCTGCCATCTGCCTTAACTATAAATGAGCCTATGTGATCGTACCATTCCATATCCCTACAATGTGTAGCAACCAGATATTAGTACTAGCTAACCGACTCCCGTTGTCACTAGTAGGTACTACCTTCAAAGGATGCTGCGTTTTTTAGCCATACGAAGTGTACAGTTTATATTTCGTAACTTTTAAAGGAAGATGCCAATTGCCCCAGCACTTTTGAAATGCTATAAAGATACCACTGAATATTTGTGAAGCGTTCTTTAGAGTTGGGTTGGGGTTGGGTTGTTTGGGGGAGTAGACCAGACAACGAGGTCATCGGCTTCATTGGGTTAGTGAAGGACGGGGAAGGAAGTCGGCCGTACCCTTTCAAAGGAATCATCCCGGCATTTGCCTGAAGCGATTTAGGGAAATCACGGAAAACCTAAATCCAGATGGCCTGACACGCGATTGAACGGTCGTCCTCCCGAATGCCAGTCCAGTGTGCTAGCCACTGCGCCACCTCGCTCGTTCTTTAGAAATTACTTCACTATAGATAGCTGCATCGTTTCCAAAAAGTACTAGTATTGTCTAAAAGGTCATTAATATACAATATGAAAAATAAGAGTCCTAACATACTTCCCTGCGACGCACCGGAAGTTATATGAATGTATGAAATCTGCAGCTGTGATACATGTTATGTAACTTGAAGGTGCAGAAGGGAGAAAGGAAAGCAAAGGAATGGAAGTACTGTTGTCAGCTGCATCGGGACGTTATGCGAAATCAGCAGCGGTGAGTGAAAATGTGTAGCCGGCCAGGGTGGCCGAGCGGTTCTAGGCGCTACAGTCTGGAACCGCGCGACCGCTGCGGTCGCAGGTTCGAATCCTGCCTCGGGCATGGATGTGTGTGATGTCCTTAGGTTAGTTAGGTTTAAGTAGTTCTAAGTTCTAGGGGACTGATGACCTTAGAAGTTAAGTCCCATAGTGCTCAGAGCCATTTGAACCTTTTTTTTTTTTTTTTTTTTTTTTTTTTTTTTTTTTTTTTTTTTTTTTTTTTGAAAATGTGTGCCGGACTGGGATTCAAACCCAAGAGCTTCTGCTTATTAGGCAGCATGTTCGAAAGAACAGATACCATGCGTTCATGTAACTGATACGCCTCAATGGGCAGTGAATCCACCACCTTCAATGAGGATGCACAATTACGTTCGACCTCCTATAGGAATCTCAAAGCAGCGAGCATGGGATCGTCAAAACATATATGGCCCTATCACTTTAGGACATGGTGTAAAAAAGATAGGACATGGTGTAAAAAAGATCTGAGGATGGTCATTACGGACTGAAACCGGTCATCGTCAAAAGAATTGATATTGTGATCAAAGACTGGAATAAAAAGCATTTGACAGCATTGGATCACTGTACATATACGTGACTATGTCGCAGCTGGTTATTCAAGTTCCTTATTAATATGCGACACTACCGCCTCTTTATTATGTTTACTGAACTTATAGATCCTTTGCTAATTTCTTGGTCATCACTGTTGTTACAACTGCTTCATGATCTCTGATACTTCTGTACGTAGACATTCTCAAAGAGGTCAGGTCTGTTTGTTGCTATTAGTTCCAATCTATTTCTGAGATGGCTTTCGAACAATCCGGTTTAGGTATTTCTCAGAGACCGTATTAATCGCGTTTAATAAGGTTTTGCAGGACATCTTGTCACGCCAATCACTTCCGAAACTGCAGTTTTCCCCATTTGGTTGTTGCATGCTTAAAGCCTCCCTCCCCCTCCCCCCCCCCCTCCCCCAAGTAATGACACTATACCTGGGCAGCTCACCTAATGCTGAACTTGCGTTTTCTCTTAAGTTCTCGGTTACATTTGGAGGTGTGCCTGATAGTCGACAGAAGAATCCGATAGTAAGTTTGCTTTACCCTTTATATTGAGTCTTGTCCAGACAATCTCGCATCCCGTTTCAATTTCTATCGCGGTGGATGTGAGATTTTTGTCTACTGCAACAAAGACACCATCCCCTTTTACCGTTAGCCTATACTTTCAAAATACACTTAAATTTTCCCCAAACCTCTCATTGCTGTCAGTTTCGGGCTTGAACCAGCTTTTTCCACTTAGTATTAAAGGAGAAAATATAAAAACGCAGTAAATGAAACAGGAAAAAGGGAATTTGATGGAAACCCAGTTCTAAGCAAAGAAGGGAAATCAGAAAGCTGGAAATTAGTATATAGAGGGCCTATACAAAGGCGATGTACTTGAGGACAATATTATGGAAATGGAAGAGGATGTAGATAAAGATGAAATGGGAGATACAATACTGCGTGAAGAGTTTGACAGAGCACTGAAAGACCTGAGTCGAAACAAGGCCCCGGGAGTAGACAACATTCCATTAGAACTACTGACGGCCTTGGGAGAGCCAGTCCTGACAAAACTCTACCATCTGGTAAGCAAGATGTATGAGACAGGTGAAATTCCCTCAGACTTCAAGAAGAATATAACAATTCCAATCCCAAAGAAAGTTGGTGTTGACAGATGTGAAAATTATCGAACTATCAGTTTAATAAGTCACAGCTGCAAAATACTTACGCGAATTCTTTACAGACGAATGGAAAAACTGGTAGAAGCCGACCTCGGCGAAGATCAGTTTGGATTCCGCAGAAATGTTGGAACATGTGAGGCAATACTGACCCTACGACTTATCTTAGAAAATAGATTAAGGAAAGGCAAACCTACATTTCTAGCACTTGTGGACTTAGAGAAAGCTTTTGACAATGTTGACTGGAATACTCTCTTTCAAATTCTAAAGGTGGCAGGGGTAAAATACAGGGGGCGAAAGGCTATCTACAATTTGTACAGAAACCAGATGGCAGTTATAAGAGTCGAGGGACATGAAAGGGAAGCAGCGGTTGGGAAGGGAGTGAGACAGGGTTGTAGCCTGTCCCCGATGTTATTCAATCTGTATATTCAGCAGGCAGTAAAGGAAACAAAAGAAAAATTCGGAGTAGGTATTAAAATCCATGGAGAAGAAATAAAAACGTTGAGGTTCGCCGATGACATTGTAATTGTGTCAGAGACAGCAAAGGACTTGGAAGAGCAGTTGAACGGAATGGACCGTGTCTTGAAAGGAGGATATAAGATGAACATCAACAAAAGCAAAACGAGGATAATGGAATGTAGTCGAATTAAGTCGGGTGATGCTGAGGGTATTAGATTAGGAAATGAGTCACTTAAAGTAGTAAAGGAGTTTTGCTATTTGGGGAGCAAAATAACTGATGATTGTCGAAGTAGAGAGGATATAAAATGTAGACTGGCAATGGCAAGGAAAGCCTTTCTGAAGAAGAGAAATTTGTTAACATCGAGTATAGATTTAAGTGTCAGGAAGTCATTTCTGAAAGTATTTGTATGGAGTGTAGCCATGTGTGGAAGTGAAACATGAACGATAAATAGTTTGGGCAAGAAGAGAATAGAAGCTTTCGAAATGTGGTGCTACAGAAGAATGCTGAAGATTAGATGGGTAGATCACATAACTAATGAGGAGTTATTGAATAGAATTGGGGAGAAGAGGAGTTTGTGGCACAACTTGACAAGAAGAAGGGACCGGTTCGTAGGACATGTTATGAGGCATCAAGGGATCACAAATTTTGCATTGGAGGGCAGCGTGGAGGGTAAAAATCGTAGAGGGAGACCAAGAGATGAATAGACTAAGCAGATTCAGAAGGATGTAGGTTGCAGTAAGTACTGGGAGATGAAGAAGCTTGCACAGGATAGAGTAGCATGGAGAGCTGCATCAAACCAGTCTCAGGACTCAAGACAACAACAACAATTAGTGTGCTACATTACTCTTTGGGAGCACTTCAAACTCTGGCAGTTTGTTGCTATTGCTTCGGCTGTTAATCACTGGGGTTGTAGTACTCTCACCTGTATGGAGCACTTTCTTGGATCTTATACTGACACTTCTGGGTTTCCTACAGCTATCTTTGTCTCAGCTGGGTCTATTCTTAAAAAATCCATGTACACCATACACACAGTCAGCTAGTAACCTCTGATGTGTAGTGCACACCTAACCCATTTAGGGGGATCCTGCAGTTATCAACCCTAAGGCACAAATCCAAGAAGTCGCTTTCTAGCTTGTCAAAGAATCTCCGCAGTCTCTGGTTCGATCCTTCCACTCGAGTCAAAAAAGGAGTCCACATTCATTTCTGGACCAATGTTGCAAATTGTGAGCTTAGTTGAAACTCCATGAGCAAGGTTGGTCTTCCCAACCTACTCTACCAGTGGCTGAAATGATCGGAGTATGTCCACCGACTTCACACGACAGGCATCGTTTGTTCCAATGCGTGCCACAATCTGCCATTGGTTGCACACTGTTCCCTCGACGACTATCGGAATAGGTTTTTGAATATGTTGAATGTCGCTCCCAGGAACTCATACTGAGTGCACCTGGTGTCCCTGAAGTCCTTTTCTGACATTTCCTTCATGGGTACCATTACCCACCGTACGTTTGAACCGGCGCAAATTACTAGACCTCACTCTTTTGTGTTTTCCTCTTCTTGACAAAGAACGCACCAGGTTTCCCAACAAGTATCACTGGCCCAGTTTCGATTTCAATGGAAGACAGCAACTCCAACTTGTTTCTTGAGGGGTCGCTAAAACACCTGTGTTCTGCCTGTTACCTGTCTCCCCTGTACTGGGGCCTAGCCTTTCCACTGACATGCCGCTCACAGTCAAGTGGACGAGTAGTGACAGATCTCGTGCTTTCTGTAGAGGAGACATAATCGACCGTTGGTAACTGTGGTACACGACTCTCGGGATCTGTCAACACTCCTATTGGTAACCCCTATTTACTTCGAAGTATGTCATCCAGAACATTCCTAACTACCGAAATTCTCAAAAATCTTCATTTGTTCACTTTGGTATGGGCTGAAACTCATGATACGACCGCTAAAATTGTATATAGCACGCATGTTAATTGCAGTACACACTGTAATGTGGCTTGCGGAGCATAGACGTAAATGTAGATATTTCCAGTACTATTATCGTATACTTTCATTCATCTTCGTTTTCTTCTTCTTTCTTTCTTCGTTTGGGTCATCTAAGATCCAAGCACCGATTTCAATGCTTCCTTCTTTGTTGTTCTATCTTTTTCCTCCAGTATTCTTTCATCTTTTCACTATGAATCCTTTTTCTCTCCTCGGACCATTTTGACCCTGTCTTCTTCTTCCTCCTGCCTTGGAATCCTTCCATTTTTAACACCTTCCTCTTGAAAATCTCTCTTTCTGTTGCATCTTTTTCACTTACGTTGTTTCTTTCCAAATCTTTCCTAACTTCTTGAATCCAGGCTATTGTTGACTTTTTGTCCCAAAGATATTTAAAAATCTGTTTAGTTAACCTGTTGCTTATCATTCTGTATAGGTGTCTAAAAACTAGCAGTCGCCTCTTTTGTAGTGTTTCATTTATGTTTTCTATGTTGCGATAAACTTCTTGATTTCTTCTTAATTTCCATACCTGTATATTTTTTGGTGGCCCAAATATTTTAAGAATGATTTTCTTTCTAGGACTTCAAGTTTGTGTAATTTGTGGTCCCGTACTAAACATTCACTTGCGTAGAGACATTCTGGTTTAACTATTGTGTTGTAGTGCTGTATCTTCAAATTTTTAGACAGACTCATTTTGTTGTAGACATTCCTAGTTATCCAATAAGCTCTTCCATTTACTCTTTCGTCGACAGCTAATTTTTCTAAGCCATTTTCTTGGATGATTTCTTACAAATATTTAAATTTATTTACCCTCTTTATCTGGCCAATATCTGTTGCTAGGGATTCCGGAGCATTTTTTATATTTGTCATAATTTTTTTTCTACAGATATTCTAAAACCTGCTTTGCTGGCTATTTCTTCTAAGATATTGATTTGCATTCAAGCATTTCTTAGGTTTCCAGAAAGAATGGCAAAATCAACTGCAAATGCTAAATAGTGAATTTCAATACCTTTGTTTTTAGTTCCAAGTTTGATTGGTGATAGCGTCTGTTCTTTTAGTTTTTGTTTCAATTCTCTCACTATTTTCTCTAGTACGCAGTTAAAGAGGAGTGTAGACAGGCCATCACCTTGCCTTACACCTTTTTTATGTTGAATGCCTTCGATATTTCACCCCGAAACTTTACTTTTGATTTGGTGTCTGTGAGCTTTTCACGAATAAGGTTTGCTAATTTAGATTTGATGCCAAATTCTCTGATCGCTTTAGCTAGTGTTTCCCTATCAACCGAGTCAAATGCCTTTTTAAATTCTATAAATGTCACAAACTCTTTTCGTTATCAATGCTGATACACTCTGGGCATTTTATTTAATAGCAATGCATTTCGAGATCTGGAAATCGAAAGAAGATTCTACCCCGCGTAGGTTTAAATATGCAAAACTATATCTAACCTAACTATCTTAAAAATGATTAACCTAAATATCTGTGGCTGAGATCAGAGTTTGCTACTACCAGAGTTCAGTTTGACGCACCATTTTATGTGAGACATCGTTCACAGTTACATTTTCCTTGTTTTTCTGTACTCTGCGGACTCCCTTTCATCAGAAAAACGCGTAGCACAACTTCGAATTATAGGTAATCAATCGTTAGGTTAGCGACCGAACACAGAGTCGTTAGCGCATACGAGTACGAAGCCGCTCGACATGTAGAGATTTGATTCAAATACTTTTGATGGCACAAATTGACAACATCAGTATTTGGCCGGCAAGGGAAGAGGTGGTGGGATGAAGTTCTTTGCCAACAGAGCTTACGGCAACATTCCGGATGAGATAAAAAGCCTAGTCACACGGATTTTGAAGGGACTGAGGGAAATGACCAGACACTGGACTCGTTTTCTGGAGGATGGCACTCAAATCCATGATTTTCTGTGATTTAGAGGAATCACACAAGGTGAATGCCAGGGTGGTTCCTATGAAAGAGCGCACCCTATTTCCTTCCCCACAGTTCTCCGAGCTTCTGCCCCGTCTATAATGACCTCGCCGTCGACAGGACGTTAAAGCCTATTTTTCTTGCACCCCTCCGTTTCATGGAGTAACAGCGTGTGACAGTCTTGATGGTAATATGCTCATCAGATGCGGACACTAAGCTCCGGGTGCAGCTAGAGAGACGCAGTCTATGTGACAGCACCTGCTTTTAAAGTCACCTTCTTTTACCCGTAACGTCCGCCCCGATAGCTGAATGGTCAGCGTGACGGATTGTCAATCCACTGGGCCCGTGTTCGATTCCCGGCTGGGTCGGGGAATTTTCTCCGCCCAGGAACTGGGTGTTGTGCTGTACTCATCATCATCCTGTCATCCTCATGGACTGCAGGTCGCCGAAATGGCGTCAAATTGAAAGACCGGCACACGGCGAACGGTCTGCCTGACGGGGGTCCCTAGCCATACGATTAAATAAAATTTACCCGTAACAAGACAAACACAGAGTTACGCTACACTGTTCAAACACTCATCACAGTCATCCGCACCTGACACGCCGCAAGTGATCGGAGGAAGGCGACAGCAAACCATCTCCAATAAGGACCTTCCTCCGGACAGTAACGAGGGATTCCTAGATGATCCGCAATGCTTAAACGGCTATGTAGTGTACTGACTTTGGCTATGAATATATGCAGGAAATACTGGAGGAATTAGAGGGACCAGTAGACTGCTTGGCAAGACTATTTTTCCAAAAGTGTTGTATCGTCTGGCGATATCTGAATGAATGGGATGTTAGCACACGGTGCTGCTGGGATAACACTAGCTGTATACTCGCTGTCACGCAGTGGATAAAAATCTTACGCAGTAAAAGACAGAAGAGAAATAAACTCATTTTGTAAAACGTTATAGGCGATGTTTCCAGTGTCGGTATTCGGGACGGACCAAAAACTATTCTTCAGTTTCCATCGGAGATCCGTATTTGGAACTCACTGCGAGCGGAAGAGAGGGCGCAGAGGAAACGAGGAAAAGGATGTGACCAACGCGACAGAGCTGAGGTCATCAGCTTACTCCACTGTGAGGCAAGCGTCTGATATTCACGCCCGTCATGGAGACTAACAGGCAGAAATCCTCCCGTCGGAAGGAGACCTTATTTCTCTGTCACCCACGGTGAACTCACCGAGTTTCTGAATTGGTAAGATGCTATGAAAGGCTTACTTCTAGAGTACCAGCTTTCATGACAGACGTAGGGCAAAGTGCTTTCTTGTACTTAAACATATATATCTCCAAAAATATTACAGCTAAAATAGTAAAACCTGAGACTATTATGTACAACATAATGCTTGATATTTTGTGCAACTTTTGTTTGAAAATGCGCATCGACATACATTTTATAAGTTTTTGAATTTTTAATTACCATTGTTTCTATATACCTTTTCTCGTAAACTAATCAAGCAATAAAACTGGAATTTCACAGTTTACATCTGCATAAGAGGCTAATAACACGTGTGGAAGAGATTTTTGTTTAAGATTATAATTGTTTTGAAACTAATTTTTCAGTTTTGCGTTAACCGGGACCGCTCTATTTTTCTCAAATTTTTAAAGGCGAAATTTTCTCATATAAAAGATAACGGAAAAGTGCTGCATAGGATTATTCAGTAAGTAATTTTTAACAACTATTCCAAATTTCAGGGATATTAGCTTTCATAGTTCCTGAGAAAAGATACATTACAGCTCAAAAAGTCAGTTTGCGGCAGTTCGCATTTAGTTTTTATTTCAATTTTTGTCAGTGTTGCTATAGCTCTAGTACTAATCCTGTCCATGCGATACTCTTTATTCTCTTCCTCGTCTTTTTTCTTCTGCTGCTTGAGCTTTGTCCAGTTCATCGATGCTTCTGAGTATCTTCAGTGTCAGTGCACGAGGATGGAAGCCTAGTCTTTGCAAGTACTTTATTCTGCCTACATTTCCACTATTGAACAAAAAGATGTCAAATGCGTGCGAGTTCCTAATGGACCAAACTGTTAAGATCATCGGTCCCTAAACTTACACGCTACTTAAACTAACTTATGCTAAGAACTACTCACACACACTTATGCCCGAGGGAGGACTCGAACTTCCGGCAGGAGGGGCCAAGCAGTCCGTTTCATGGCGCCCCAAACCACGTGGCCACTACGCGAGGCACCATTGAACAATAGACAGGCCTCGCATGCAGCTATCTTCACAACACCTGGGGACACAAATACTGTTTTTGGACAATACATCCATATAAAGCGATTGTAGCTCTCATTTGTATTCTGTGTTTTCCCCCGTACGCATTTGTTTTTCAGCAGTTCACCATTGGCTAGTTACCTGAAAGTTGGTTTTACAACATCTAAATAGCAAGTGGGACACCATGTTTGCGGGTGTATGGCTTTCCACTGGCTTTTGCCTGAAGATATTTGCATCACGATATGTGACAAAGGGAATGCTGACGATTATCACCTGCGTAAAGTTTGTGAAAATATACTGTCCACATAGATTGCTGCATTGTTTTCACGCTATGTAAGTTATCCCTTATAACTTTTTCAGTGTTACGACCCATTACGATCCAAACAGGTTGATATATGCAAAACTGAAACAGGCATAAGTTTGTAGCTTGTACTGTAGTAAACAAAGGAACAAACAAAGATAATGTTTCTCACAGCGTTCTAGACTCATCTACAGTTCGTCTAGATTGTGTGAACGAAAAATTAACGAACAAAAATATTCTAGCGTAGAGAAGGAGTGGATCACAGCATAGAAAGTGCAGCCGTGTCAGGCGCACATGCCCAAACAAATTTTTTAAAACGTATTTCTAGCAAGAATTCAATTATTAAACTTTGCGATGTTATTCTTAAAGAATCAATGTAATAAATTTCACTATTCAAAAATTCGAATTTTTTCGCTATTTTTCCCTACATCTGCCCTTTACTGTAACACGTTCATCGAAGAAGAAACGTTTCACGAGTTGGAGGAATTAAAGAAATGGACAAGATTGTAGAATTACTCGGTCACAACGACTCAATATATATATATATATATATATATATATATATATATATATATATATATATATATACTCCTGGAAATGGAAAAAAGAACACAGTGTATCAGACCCACCATACTTGCTCCGGACACTGCGAGAGGGCTGTACAAGCAATGATCACACGCACGGCACAGCGGACACACCAGGAACCGCGGTGTTGGCCGTCGAATGGCGCTAGCTGCGCAGCACTTGTGCACCGCCGCCGTCAGTGTCAGCCAGTTTGCCGTGGCATACGGAGCTCCATCGCAGTCTTTAACACTGGTAGCATGCCGCGACAGCGTGGACGTGAACCGTATGAGCAGTTGACGGACTTTGAGCGAGGGCGTATAGTGGGCATGCGGGAGGCCGGGTGGACGTACCGCCGAATTGCTCAACACGTGGGGCGTGAGGTCTCCACAGCACATCGATGTCGTCGCCAGTGGTCGGCGGAAGGTGCACGTGCCCGTCGACCTGGGACCGGACCGCAGCGACGCACGGATGCACGCCAAGACCGTAGGATCCTACGCAGTGCCGTAGGGGACCGCACCGCCACTTCCCAGCAAATTAGGGACACTGTTGCTCCTGGGGTATCGGCGAGGACCATTCGCAACCGTCTCCACGAAGCTGGGCTACGGTCCCGCATACCGTTAGGCCGTTTCCTGCTCACGCCCCAACATCGTGCAGCCCGCCTCCAGTGGTGTCGCGACAGGCGTGAATGGAGGGACGAATGGAGACGTGTCGTCTTCAGCGATGAGAGTCGCTTCTGCCTTGGTGCCAATGATGGTCGTATGCGTGTTTGGCGCCGTGCAGGTGAGCGCCACAATCAGGACTGCATACGACCGAGGCACACAGGGCCAACACCCGGCATCATGGTGTGGGGAGCGATCTCCTACACTGGCCGTACACCACTGGTGATCGTCGAGGGGACACTGAATAGTGCACGGTACATCCAAACCGTCATCGAACCCATCGTTCTACCATTCCTAGACCGGCAAGGGAACTTGCTGTTCCAACAGGACAATGCACGTCCGCGTGTATCCCGTGCCACCCAACGTGCTCTAGAAGGTGTAAGTCAACTACCCTGGCCAGCAAGATCTCCGGATCTGTCCCCCATTGAGCATGTTTGGGACTGGATGAAGCGTCGTCTCACGCGGTCTGCACGTCCAGCACGAACGCTGGTGCAACTGAGGCGCCAGGTGGAAATGGCATGGCAAGCCGTTCCACAGGACTACATCCAGCATCTCTACGATCGTCTCCATGGGAGAATAGCAGCCTGCATTGCTGCGAAAGGTGGATATACACTGTACTAGTGCCGACATTGTGCATGCTCTGTTGCCTGTGTCTATGTGCCTGTGGTTCTGTCAGTGTGATCATGTGATGTATCTGACCCCAGGAATGTGTCAATAAAGTTTCCCCTTCCTGGGACAATGAATTCACGGTGTTCTTATTTCAATTTCCACGAGTGTATATATATATATATATATATATATATATATATATATATATATATATCGGGCCGGGCCAAATATCTCAGGAAAAAACTACAAAGAACGAAACTCGTCTAGCTTGAAGGGGGATACCAGATGGCGCTATGGTTGGCCCACTAGATAACGCTGCCATAGGTCAAACGGATATAAAGTGCGCTTTTTAAAAAATAGGAACCCCCATTTTTATTACATTTTCGTGTAGTACGTAAAGAGATATGAATGTTTTAGTTGGACCACTTTTATCGCTTTGTGATAGATGGTGCTGTAGTAGTCACAAACGTATAAGTACATGGTATCACGTAACATTCCGCCAATGCGGACGGTATTTGCTTCGTGATACATTACCCGTGTTAAAATGGACCGTTTGCCAATTGCGGAAAAGGTTGATATCCTTTTGATGTATGGCTATTGTGATCAAAATTCCCAACGGGCGTGTGCTATGTATGCTGCTCGGTATCCTGGACGACATCATCCAAGTGTGCGGACCGTTCGTCGGATAGTTACGTTATTTAAGGAAACAGGAAGTGTTCAGCCACTTGTGAAACGTCAACCACGACCTACAACAAATGATGACGCCCAAACAGGTGTTTTACCTGCTGTCGCGGCTAATCGGCACATCAGTAGCAGACAAATTGCGCGAGAATCGGGAATCTCAAAAACGTCGGTGTTGAGAATGCTACATCAACATCGATTCCATCCGTACCATATTTCTATGCACCAGGAATTGCATGGCGACGACTTTGAACGTCGTATACAGTTCTGCCACTGGGCACAAGAGAAATTACCGCACGATGACCAATTTTTTGCACGCGTTCTATTTAGCGACGAAGCGTCATTCACCAACAGCGGTAACGTAAACCGGCATTATATACACTACTGGGCAACGGAAAATCCACGATGGCTGCGACAAGTGGAACATCAGCGACCTTGGCGGGTTAATGTATGGTGCGGCATTATGGGAGGAAGAATAATTGGCCCCCATTTTATCGATGGCAATCTAAATGGTGCAATGTATGCTGATTTCCTATGTAATGTTCTACCGATGTTACTACAAGATGTTTCACTGCATGACAGAATGGCGATGTACTTCCAACATGATGGATGTCCAACACATAGCTAGCGTGCGGTTGAAGCGGTATTGAATAGCTAGCATATGTCATGACAGGTAAGATTGGTCGTCGAAGCACCATACCATGGCCCTCACGTTCACCGGATCTGACGTCCCCGGATTTCTTTCTGTGGGGAAAGTTGAAGGATATTTGCCATCGTGATACACCGGCAACGCCTGGCAACATGTGTCAGCGCATTGTCAATGCATGTGCGAACATTACGGAAGGCGAACTACTCGCTGTTGAGAGGAATGTCGTTACACGTCTTGCCAAATGCATTGATGTTGACGGACATCATTTTGAGCATTTATTGCATTAATGTGGTATTTATAGATAATCACGCTGTAACAGCATGCGTTGTCAGAAATAATAAGTTCACAAAGGTACATGTATCACATTGGAACAACTGAAATAAAATGTTCAAACGTACCTACGTTCTGTATTTTAATTTAAAAAACCTACCTGTTACCAACTGTTCGTCCACAATAGTGAGTTATATGTTTGTGACTATTACAGCGCCATCTATCACAAAGCGAAAAAAGTGGTCCAACTAAAACATTCATATTTCTTTACGTACTACATGAATATGTAATAAAAATGGGGGTTCCTATTTTAAAAAACGCAGTTGATAACCGTTTGACCTATGGCAGCGTCATCTAGCGGGCCAACCATAGCGCCATCTGATTTCCCCCTTCAGGCTAGACAAGTTTCGTTCTTTGTGGTTTTTTCGTTTGACGCTTACTTCGTGATATATTTGGCCCGGTGACGATCAATGGACCACCCTGTATGGCTCTGAGCACTATGGGACTTAACATATGACGTCATCAGTCCCCTAGACTTAGAAATACTTAAACCTAACTAACCTAAGGACATCACACACATCCATGCCCGAGGGAGGATTCGAACCTAGGATTCGACCCTGCGACCGTAGCAGCACCACGGTTCCGGGCTGAAGCGCCTAGAACCGCTCTGCCACAGCGGCCGGCAATAAATAATTAAATAAAGAGAAGAAAAATAATAAAAACTCGTTAAAACATTTTGGTAAATTGATTAAATGTGAAACTCATAAATTTACGTGGGATTGGAGTAAACGGGCAGTCTCTAACTCAGCAACTTTTAATGACCACAAGAAAGGTACTGTGAAACGATCAGCTAACTGCACACGCGAAGTCGGTAATTCTGTACGCATGTAGCATGCCGGCCCTACCCTAGGTATGAGTCAACGGGGATAATGTTCCTGGCTCTGTCTGTGCAGTCACAAAGTGTTTCGCTGTGTAGTTCAAGTTAGTCATCGAAACGAAAACTATGACAGAAAGTCACGTTTTGCAATCTGTTTTTGTTGAGCGTGCTAATATACATTTATCCTGCTTTGTTTATAAATTCAAACCTTATAGAAGAGTTGTAGGAACTGAACAACGCTGATGACGATGCTGTAGTAAAACTTCGCCGTGTTGTGTTAAATTATGTAGAGCAGGCAGCGAAAACTTACTTTCGCGTTTGGAAGGCACTCATCACCACACCCAGAGTCCACTCCTGGTAGCTGGGTGGTCGGCCCGGGTTCGATTCCCAGCTGGGTCGGAGATTTTCTTCGCTCAGGGACTGGGTGTCGTGTTGTCCTTTTCATCATTATTTGATCCCCATCGACTCGCTAGTCGCCGAAGTGGCGTCAACTCGAAAGACTTCCACCAGGCGAACGGTCTACCCGAAGGGAGGCCCTAGCCACACGGCATTTCCATTACCACACCCAGTTCCAGACCTCTACTTAAACAGGAGAATGCTATAGAATTCCGTTAAAACAAAAGGCGAAGCTTTAGCTGAAAGACCATCAAAGCTTATACGCAAAAAAACAGATGACAATCCAACAATCGTGAAGACATTAACGAGGAAGGATGTATATTCGCAGAAGTATTACTCAAGCGATGAAAACTGAAGTTGCCTTAGTGTAGATGGAAGTGACAATTACAAATGGCGAAGCCTTTTCCCTAAATAGTGATATGGAAAATGACTATGTTGGTTTTTCAACGGACTCCAATACCTATGTCAGCAGGACATTATATTGATGGATGGTACGTTCCAGTATGGAACGAAACATTTTTGCCAGTTATTCACAATCAAGAGCTACTCTGGAGGTTCTTATGTACCATTACTGTTTATCCTCATAAAAGATAAAAAGATGAGAACCTATTGGAAAATTTTACAGCGAGTTCAAAGAGAATGCAGGAAGATGCAACTGTCTTTAAATCCATAAACAGTAGTAAATGAGTTCGAGCAATCCGTCCATGAAGGTATCAATGTTGCCTTCCCATCAGTCAAGATTACTGCTTATCGGTTTCACCTGGCTCAAACTTGGTAAGTACAAATGTAATTGTTGTTTTAAGAAAACCGTATTACAGTTGGTCGATAAACGGCCATAATCAGTATACAACATTAGTTACCTTTTTTAAAACCTCTGTAGTATACAATAATTCCTGAAATCACGTTAGTCTTAAAATCGGCTACACATAATTTACGCTACCAAGCGTTGTGTACATTGCTTAAGTTGCGGACCTTGAAAAACTATTGCTTTCAAATTTCTACAAACCTTATTTTTTTTACATATTTCAGATGACGAAAAATACAAACGCCCTGTTTGAAGAACATGTGCAAAGACCGGAACAGTGAAGAAGGCCAGTGGACGCATTACCTCTTTGGGCTTAGTCACTTAAATCCTCAAGATATTCTTGACGTTTTTGCTGACATCGTCAGCGTACAGCCACAAGAGCAGAAAATTACGTGGATGACGAGGAAGGTGCATTATTTGCTCCCCTCGTCGGAAAAGCAGATGCGCTTCCTTATGGAGAACGACTAATGCTTGTGAAAGCTTTAACTCGTGTTTCAGTGCTACGTGTGAATTTCCTCACCTAAACACCTTCTAGTTTGTGAAAAGTCTGAAGGACATACAAACTGATACCTACATAAGAACTAACTCTGCAAAAGATGGTCACATACTCAAACGGGCTCTGCAAAGAAGAAGAGGCAAGCTTTTCTACAGCAGAAAAGAGGTTTATTCAGAAATTGTGAAATCTGCAAATTGTAATTTGTGTGTTTCATATAAAGTAGCCATGAGCAGAATATAATGTAAAGGAAATGCAATTATTTTTGTACGTGAAATTTGTAGGAAAATCTTTGTGTTTATGTACTTCGTTTTTATTTGTATCTTGTTCATTGGTCCAGTATTTGCAGCATTCTTTAAAAATGTTGCGTTGTAAATAGTGGCGGACGCCATGCACTTGCCTCGTTCAGATTTGGAAGAATTTGTCAAGTTCGTACGGTTGGTCTGCGAACAGCGAACAGAAGTTGCCGAATACGTGCGTTCCGGTCAGGAAGCGCTTTGGGAAGAGTTCCGAATTCGAGTGTTTCGTTTTTCCGACCAGCAGGTAGAAGTTGCCGAGTTCGGCGAGCCGGAATAAACACAACGATTTCAGAAAAAGATCATCAGAAAATATGAAGACTGAAATAAACATTTTGATCGTCAACATTAACAGTTAAGCCATCTTTTGTTTGTTTCGCCTTAAGTATTTTGCTCTGTCTGTGTTTTCTTTGGCCGGCCATGTCCCTTCCTCTTTGTTATGGCAATATACTTCACCTGACTGTTACCGCTGTGAGCTTTCCTGTACGAGCCGGCTTGAGCGTCTCACTAAGAAAATGTCCCCTGATCAGATTACGAGCGCTGTCCAGAGTTAGAGTGGTGGAGGGGCTGCCACGTTTTAACATCAAGATCTGTTTTTTTTTCTGTCAGAGTTGTGTCTCCAAACCAGATGCGCCAGTCTAAAGTCATAGGAGATTCGTCCTTTACTTCCTCGCGTTAGCTACAAACCAGGTGGAGTGCGTTGCCCAAAGGTTTCGTGGCATTTGCTTTCGAAGGCAGGGGGTAAGGAATTTACTTGTAGAGCTGCTGCAAAACCTCAGGTTCTGGCTAAAAGGAGCTGTAGAGGGGGTGGACAAAAATATGGAAATGTTTGCTTGAACATAAATGCAGATGCTAGGTAAGCTTGCAGACTGCATTGTTGTATTTGAGCACGAACGACACCTGTGCAAAGTAATCAATAAGTTTCAAGTGTCTCTCGTGATCAGAAGATCGTTCTGCGTAGCCGTGAGTGCATTATGTTGGAGCTAGGTGCATTCAGTGGGGAAATTTTTAGTGCTCGTTTGGTGGGTGCTTCGGTAACAACCAATGTAGCCGAAGTGTTTGGTGTTTCGAAATACACCGTATCGAAGATTTATACCGCACACGAGGAAAGCGGATAAATACCATCCTCCAAGACACAATGCGTAAGAAAAAGAGTGTTGAGTGATCGTGACAAATGGTCATTGAAGAGGATTATAACGAAAAATAGATGACAAGAACTGTAAAAGTCGCTACAGAACGGAATATCGCACGAAAACAAGCAGAGCGAGCTGCAGTTCCAAAACCACTAATTAGTGATGGAAATTCCCATAGCAGGAAAAGGCGGTGCCGAAGCCATGGAACCTGGTATGTTGAGCGATGGAAGAAACGCATTCGGCTGGATAAGTCTTATTTCACATCAACTTCTGATCGAGTTTACATCCCAAGAGTGACAAATGGCGGGCGGTCCTTTAGTGATGATTTGGGCAGCCAACGTCTTCCATGGGCCTCATGGCTACTCTGCAAAACTGCATTACTGCCAAGAATGTGACCATTTTGGATGATCATGTCTGTCCCACCGTGCAATGTTCGTTCTCCAATGGCGATCCTGTGTTCTAAGACGCCGGGACCCCTTTCCACACAGCTCTGACTGGTTTTGTGAGCACCAGGATGAACTGTCGCATCTCCACTAGCCATCATACTCACCAGCTCTCAACATTATTCATCCTTTATGGCCTTCTACGGAGAGAAGGGTGCGTGATGGCTACACACCTCCATCCTTGTTACCTGACTTTGCCACTATTTTGCTGAAAGAATGATATAAGATTCCCCCGAGCACCACACAGGACTTGTAATTGTCCATTTCGGGATGACTGGAACCTGTTTTGAATCTCAACGGGTTCCCTACTCCGTATTAGACGTGGTAATGTGTTGTGTTTTTTTTTATTTTTCCATATTTTTGTCCACTCCCTGTATGTTACTTGACATACAACACAAAAGAAATACGGGAATAGCTCAGAAAGTGAATGGCATTCGTTGGTTCACAAAAGTCGTTTGGACACGGGTGGCAATAAATGAAAATGGCGCAACGAAAATGAAAGCTTATAGGCACGTGGAATGCCCTTGTTCTTCAGTAGGTTTTTTATCCTAGTAGAAAATGTAGAAGTGCCCGTATGTAAACTGGGTAATAACGTCGCCCATTTCGCCTGCGGTACCATTAGCAAGTTTCTACTGAATGGGCATTTCGTGCTCTTCTTTCATCTCAAGAGCTGCAGTTAAGAGCGTCAAAGAAATTCTCAACATATCCAGTGAGAGTCCCTACGAGAAGAGCATGCCTCACACGCCAAGTATCAATAGTCATCAATAAAGATGCTGCTCCTCAAACACGAATATCGCTTTTTGAGGGTGGGCCTTATTGAGAGGGCCACAGGCCGTCTCTCTTCTCATACATCATCGGCGAAAGAAACATAGTGGGGAGAATGTGAATGCTATTTTGGAATCTTAGGTAAACTGTTCTCTAGACGATTTCTTACTGTTGATTCTACAACGATTCACTCCTGTGGTACCCTCATACTTCCTGCTTATGTTACGGCCGGCGCAGCAGTGACTTACAGTCTTCAGATCTTATCCCGGACCAGTATCGAAAATCAGCGCCTCTGTGGCCTGCAGCACAATGTTCAGTAAGGACGCGAGAGCAACACAGCAGGAATTAGAGCATGCGAGGAGACGCGCAGGCTGTTATTTTTGCCACGCTCCATTTGCGAATAAATAGCGTCTTTCAGCCCGCGCAGATCGCTAAAAATGGGATCACCAGGTCTCGGCATTTATACGGGCATGCATACACTCGACAAGTGGATGAGAGTGCTTCATAAACGCCTGGGGCACAAGTTGTAATTGATGGCTACTTTCTTATTCGGTAGGTAACTTGAAGCACGGGACATCTTAAGTTTTCCAGAACCCTCTTTCCCCCTGCAGCGTGTAGCTGAACAGGTCTCAAGCATTACGTAAAGTACTACACAAATTAATTTGGAAAATGTCTCCTGAAAATAGTCTTAACATATAGTCAATTCACGTAACAAATGAATGATCGTGATGAAGTCACGTCAAACTGCCACATCATTAAATATCGTGAGCTATTGCCACTATCTGTGTGTCGAAAATTTTAATTATTGCAGTGCAACGAGGCACGTTCTATTTCTCATCCAAAAATTAAATTATTCAATGTAAACAAACTCTTATCTGGACTGGTTGTGCCCTAGCTTTCATCATTACACAAAAACCATGCTAACAAATTTGGTAAAAAACGTTACATAAAAATGTTATGTACGCACAATGTAGTGGCAGAAGTTACCAGGTGCAATTCGGCATTACTTTTTTCACGTGATTTTGAGTGAGTAACTATGTGAATGGACTTTCAACAATTTAAGTACTGAACTGTTATGGCTCATAATTTTGGTTATAATTCATGTTAGAGGAACAGATTTTAGTATGTAATAAAATATTCCATACAAAACACAGATAAAGTTCATTGAGAGCGCTGTATTCTCAGCTGTAAATCAGCATGTAGTTACTGAGTGGTTAATCTACGAAAACTGGATGTGGTCTACCTGATGTCCGGTAAAGCAATTCAGTACCTTGATGCCGTGGCTGTTTACAAGTACGAGGATGATGCCAATGCCGAAAGCACAGTTTCAAGGTAGGAATCCCAGTACCAGTTCCAAGTTAAACATTGTAATTAACCAATAATACACTGCTCTGCATATCTTCAGGAAGAGATAGATAAAATAACACAAACTCGGTGGAAATCAATGAAAGTTCGGGAGCGTCTTGCCAGTCTTCCAGGCGTGCACAGAAAACTGAACGCCACATGGAGTGAGGTCTGCATGACTACAGGGCCAAATGAGGCTGACAGGCAACATGAGGCAGTTGAATGGACGGAAAAAGACCGTGTGATGTTTTATCGAAAACTGACATTCTGAGCTCGTAGCTGTGTACAAAGCGTAGGTTAACTCTTACACAGAACATAACAGCAACCAGCCACATTTTACCAAGCTACTTATTTATTTAAATAGCGCCCTTATCGGTTTCTAACCGATATCTTCATCTTCAGATGAGCAAGCTACGAGCCACATCAACAGCAAAATCATCTACTCCAAAAGATATGTTGATGTACAATTATACTCTTTGATAGCACCAGTGAGGAAACAGACACATTAGCAACAAATCTGAGCAGCATTCACAAAAACATTAAATTCACCTTTGAAGATGAGACCAACAACAGAAGACGTAGAAATCACCAACAAAAACCATAAACATCTCTTTGAGATTTATGGAAAACAAACTTCCATTGATGTATGTGTCAACAGCTCATCTTGTCATCCAAACCAGCATAAGATGTCATATTTTAGATGCGCAATGAATCGCATACATAACATTTAACTTGAATCAGTTGAAAAAGAAAACCAAATCAACATCATTAAAACCACAGCCTCAAACAATGAATACAGCCTTCTCATGATAGACAACCTATCACAAAATATCCAGAAATCATCAGCCACCAAATCCGCACACTAGACAAACATGCAGCTAACATAAGACACGGTAAAAAAACAGCAGAAAATATGTTGCACCACCTTCCTTAGCGAGCAGATCCTATAAAATAAGCAATCTACTTAAAAACACAAACATTAAGATAAGCTTCGACACAAACGACTAACTCCACCAGATAGCAGTTCAGAACTTAAAGAATAATAATCACCCATAAAAAAAAAAATTTGCATATACAAACTCAGCTGTCAAAGTTGCCCCTCTTCCTATATAGGACAAACTGGGAGAAACATTAAGACTCGGTTCAAAGAGGATATACATGCCATACATTTGAACAACATTTCAAAATCCACATTTACCATGCACACAACTACACACTGGCCATTAAAATTGCTACACCACGAAGATGACGTGCTACAGACGCGAAATTTAACCGACAGGAAGAAGATGCTGTGATACGCAAATGGTTAACTTTTCAGAGCATTCACACAAGGTTGGCTCCGGTGGCGACACCTACAATGTGCTGACATGAGGAAAGTTTCCAACCGATACCTCATTGCCGGCCGAAATGGCCGTGCGGTTCTAGGCGCTGCAGTCTGGAACCGCGAGACCGCTACGGTCGCAGGTTCGAAGCCTGCCTCGGGCATGGATGTGTGTGATGTCCTTAGGTTAGTTAGGTTTAACTAGTTCTAAGTTCTAGGGGACTAATGACCTCAGAAGTTGAGTCCCATAGTGCTCAGAACCATTTGAACCATTCGATATCTCATACACAAACAGCAGTTGACCGGCGTTGCCTGGTGAAACGTTGTTGTGATGTCTCGTGTAAGGAGGAGAAATGCGTACCATCACGTTTCCGACTTTGATAAAGGTCGGATTGTAGCCTATCGCGATTGCGGTTTATCGTATCGCGACATTGCTGCTCGCGTTGGTCAAGATCCAATGACTGTTAGCAGAATATGGAATCGGTCGGTTCAGGAGGGTAATACGGACGCCGTGCTGGATCCCAACGGCCTCGTATCACTAGCAGTGGAGATGACAGGCATCTTATCCGCATGGCTGTAACGGATCGTGCAGCCACGTCTCGATCCCTGAGTCAACAGATGGGGACGTTTGCAAGACAACAACCATCTGCACAAACTGTTCGACGACGTATGCAGCAGCATGGACTATCAGCTCGGAGACCATGGCTGCGGTTACCCTTAACGCTGCATCACAGACAGGAGCGCCTGCGATGATGTACTCAACGACGAACGGTTGTGCACGAATGGCAAAACGTCATTTTTTCGGATGAATCCAGGTTCTGTTTACAGCTTCATGATGGTCGCATCCGTGTTTGGCGACATCGCGGTGAATGCACGTTGGAAGCGTGTATTCGTCATCGCCATACTGGCGTATCACCCGACGTGATGGTATGGGGTGCCATTGGTTACACGTCTCGGTCACCTCTTGTTCGCATTGAACAGTGGACGTTATATTTCAGATGTGTTACGACCCGTGGCTCTACCCTTCATTCGATCCCTGCGAAACCCTACATTTCAGCAGGATAATGCACGACCGCATGTTGCAGGTCCTGTACGGGCCGTTCTGGATACAGAAAATGTTCGATTGCTGCCCAGGCCAGCATATTCTCCAGATCTCTCACCAATTGAAAACGTCTGGTCAATGGTGGCCGCACAACTGGCTCGTCACAATAGGCCAGTCACTACTCTTGATGAACTGTGGTATCGTGTTGAACCTGCACGGGCAGCTGCACCTGTACACGCCATCCAAGCTCTGTTTGACTCAATGCCCAGGCGTATCAATGTCGTTATTACGGCCAGAGGTGGTTGTTCTGGGTACTGATTTCTCAGGATCTATGCACCCAAATTGCGTGAAAATGTAATCACGTATCAGTTCTAGTATAATATATGTGTCCAATGAATACCCGTTTATCAGCTGCATTTATTCTTGGTGTAGCTATTTTAATGGCCAGTAGTGTATTAACAATATTGGAACAAAGAGCACTGAAGATCATGTACAAGTAGTGCACCATATTCAGTTAGGTAACTTTATGAATTCGCTTGAAGAGCTTGAAATATATGTACATAAAGGCGAATCACAACAAAATCTCCCCAATGAACAGACCGAATTAGACAATGCAGATTTTCTTCAGAATTTCATTCACTTGCTTTCCAGTTTAAAGTAAGCACTACTCTCTTTCAGAATAACAACTTGCAGACACTAACCCAACATGAAATAGTGAATAATGCACTGCCGTTTGTGAAAAGTGCAACACCGAGAAGGAATTGCCTGAATGCCACAACACTTGGTGGAAGTGACGACGGGTGTACAAACAACACGTGATACGTTTTGCAGCGAGCAGAGTCCTGTCATGTCGGTCCGACAGGGTCGGTGTTGCGCCTAATATAGTCGGTGCAGATCTATCACACGAGGTGGAAACAATACAGTGACTGCCAGTATGCCTCGTTGACGTCAAAGGGAGCCATATCGGCATATGAGCGAGATCGAACGGGGCATAATGGTCGGTCTCCGGGAAACGGAGTTGTCATACCGTGACATTTCGGCGCGGCCAGGGCATGCTGCTACGACACTGATGCCTGTGGAAGCAGTGGATAGAGGAAGGTCGTACGCAGCGACGGGCGGGAACTGGACCATGTAACATGACCGCAGCCCGGGATGACCGTGATCCTGTCCGCATGGCCGTTACGGACCGTACAGCGTCATCCACACTGTTGGCTCGTCGCTGGAGCGCCGCAACAGGTGTCAACTTGTCCGCATCGACGGTTCATCGCCGTCTGCTGCAGGCTCGACTGGCTTCACGCATGCCATTACGTCAGCTTCCATTATCTAGAAACACAAGCTCCTTCGACTGCAATGGACGAACACCGTCACTGGGGTGCTGAGTTGCAACATGTAATCTTTTCGCATGAGTCCCTCTTCAACGAGTCCTACAGTGATGGCCGCATACGTGTCCTGCAGTACTGTGGTGAGCGCAGCCGGGAGGGCTGCACTGTAGCGCGGCGTATCAGACAAACACCACGTGTGATGCATTGGGGCGCCATTGGTGACAACAACCGATCTCGCCTCGTACGTATTGCGGGCACTTTGAATAGCAACCGGTCCCTAACGGAGGTTGTGGAGTCTGAGGCACTCCCCCTGCTTCAGGCATCTCCATAGGCCACATTTCAACAGGACAATGCCCGGCCACATATTGTGAGGAATTTGCAAGCCTTCTTCGAAGAGCGGCGGGTACCATTACTTCCCTGGCCTACACGTTCGCCAGACATGTCGCCCATCGAACGTTTCTGGGATTGGTTGGTCGGCACCTGGTGTGTCACGTCCTCCAGTTTCGGATGTCACGGATTTGTGGGCTCGGATACAAACTGCGTGAAGGGAAATCTCTCAGGAACGTATTCAGAACCTTATTGACCCAATGCCACACGTATAGCAGCTCTAATTGCAGCTCATGGTGGCCACACGACATACTGAATAGTAGGGCTCAAAGACATGTAAATATTTGAAAAGGTAATCATTTGTTACTTGTCATGTACCTAACCTGCGGTATTAAATTAATTGAATTCATGCGTTTCCTTCTTGGTGTTGCAATTTCCACAAACGGTAGTGTAGATAACAGATTCCTTAGTCATACAATACCATCAACTAGTTACATCTAAAACAAAAAGAAAAATCAGTAAAATGTCCATAGTTGTAATATTTACTTATGTACATCCATCATAAATCATTTACTGTGCTTCCAACGTCTGCCATACTATTTACATAATATGTCCGTAGTTGTAATATTTATTTACGTGCATCTGGCCGTCATCATTTACTTTCGGTCCAATATATACCATAGTAATTAAATAATATCACTACAGTAACACTTTATAACAAACTGTTTGTTTATCTTAATTTCAATCAGATCTCTTTTAATGCAAGTAGTAAGTAATTATTAACATTAGTGATTTGTAAATTTCTTCTGTCATATACATGTATATAATGAAATATCTCTGAGAGTGGAAGTTTTTGGCATTGTTATGATTGTAATAGCGCCATCTTTGTATACATACTTGCATTTGGTGAAACGTCTTAGTGTGTGAGTGGTGCTTTAGATTACGTGCATGCATATACATAAAAAAGTGCGTCATACAGTTTTCACTGCTGCAAGATGACAAGTAATCTGCACTGGAACGTAATGGTGCTGATTTTTCATCTTCCATTTAATGATTTGTTTACATCACTTAAAATCGTTGTGAGGCACAATTACAGTTAAAAAGATATTGTCTCCCATCCTGTTTTGGTTGTTGGGAACCACCAGCCCAAGGATATTCCATCAGTTGGGAATGCAAAAAGCGAGAGCTATGTATCTTAACGTGCACTAACCGCCTAAAGATGAACCTGTTGGTTCTAAACCGGTAACGATGATATTTAAATAAATAAATAACATTGTAAAAAGTGGCTGGTTGCTTCTATGTAAGAGTCAACCTATAAAAGACCGTGCGTTATTCAGCAAGCAGTTACGGTGCACTGTGGTGGGTGTTCTTAATTACAACATGGTCCGCACACCGGACAGAATATTCGGGAAATTGAAACAAGGACGAAGTGTGACGAGCGTACCCAGGCAGTTTGGCATTGTTCACAGTATCGTTTCAGATACATGAGGAGCATCCCAAACGACAGGCACTCCTGCCCACAGAACAGGAGATGGTCGACCATGGTCAACTACAGCATCAGGTGACCTCTACTATGTCCAATCACTGTTGTGTGGGGAAGGCATGGGAAAAGCCATACCAAACATCGGGTGCAATTGCAACCACATTTAACAGGACTACAAGTCACACAGTCACACAGCGACTGCTTGGGGGTGGTCTCCTTGCCCGTCGACCAGTACGCTGTGTTCCGTTGGCACCAGCACATCGGCAACACCCATTGCGATGGTGCCGACAGCATAAGGATTGGAGTGAGATCGCTTGTTCTTGTCTAATGAGAGCAGATTCAGTTTGGGTAGTAATTCTGGACGTACCCTCATACGGTGAGAGGGGAGACACGTAATGCACTCAGTAACATTGGCGTACGTGGTCATTTTGGTGGTCCAATCGTTGTTGTGTGGGGAAAGGCATAATCGTACATGATCTTTCTGACCCCAAAATCTTTGACGACGGTCAACGTTTTTGTGGCTCTGTACTCCTTCCCTATGTGATTCTTTTCAGACGTGCGTGCGGTCCTGGCTTTATTTTTTATGGTCGACAAAGCGCGGACGCATGGAATAGCACAAGTGAGGGAGCTCTTGGAATGAGAGGGTATTTCGCGAATGGTCTGGTTCCCCGTAACACGAACTTAAATCCCATCGAGCCTGCGTACTGCAAGGCGTCTGCATGCACCAACGATCAGCCGGCCGTTGTCGAACGCAATGGTGGAAGAATGGAACACCCTACCACAAGACCCCCTTACCAATCTCGGGCTCAGCAAGGGAGCACGCTGCAAAGCGCGATTACCGTCCGTTGTGATTACACACTCTTCGTATTTCTTTCAGTTAGCTCTGTACTATACTGTAGCAATTCTTTCTACATATGGTCCATGTTTCATCAGTCTATGTTACTTGGAATTAACACGCCATGCAAAAGTTGCTCTCGTTAGTAACTTTTGCACACCAGTGTACCATGACAATATTTACACAATATTTATCTATCCAATTAAAATTTAAAGTACTTTAGCAAGAATCGTCAGCCTTTACAATTCGACGTTTAGAACTTGACTGCCTCACTAGACTTCTAAACTGGAACCCCGCACCCGTTCGTCATCTGCATTAGCCACCGTTTTTACAAAAGATGGGAGTCAGCTACACGTTAGCAAGAATTCCAGAACTGTCATCGCACAACAGATACCTTTTCCTAGTCTAAAGTCAAAGTATTTATCTACACTATGAGCAAAAACAGATAATAAGTTTCCATTGGGACTAGTACCATACGACACGTTACACTATCGAAAGTATGCTGAAAACATATACACCATTAGCTCTCACTTGAATTATAAAACATTACTATTAGCATAATAACAAAATTGTTCAGGAGTGGGACTAAAATTTAGGGTGAAAGGATGCCAAGGACAATATTGGTTAATCACACAGTTATCCTCAGTGAGAAAGAACTGCATGACCTGTTAAATGGAATGAACAGTTTAATAAACACACGTTATAGACTGAGATTAGCCGAAGAAAAATGAAAGTAATGAGGAGTAGCAGAAATGAGATTAGTGACAAACTTGCCAATAAAATTCAGGACAACGAAGTAGACGAAGGCAAGGAATTCCGCTAGACTGGAAGAAAAAAACATAACAAGGAACTGTAACCTCCCCCTCATTTATCGACCTTAATGACAGTGAAAAATGAAACCGCGTGTACCTAATGGGAATTTGGGAAAAGCAATCGTCACCGAAGTTAACTTGTCGGTAAAGAGGGAGGAAAGGGTTACATCTAAATGAAAGGAAAAATGCTAATGAAACTGGTGGAAATTAATTTTGAAAATGGGTAAAGTTAATAAAGAAAGTAAATGTGCGGCCGTTACGTTAACAGTTAACTAGCGGTAATTAGATATTTGAGATTTGGGGGAAATTACGATCGCCAGTCCTAAGGACAATTACTATAGTAGCTGAAAAATAAAGGTTATTACACATATAATTAGCACTAGAAGCGTGGCAACTGAAGGTTGACACGTGTAGTGTGAAAACTGAAAGTTTGTCAGAAGTAATAAATTTCGCTACACTCTGACTTAATTTAGCAAAAAAATTAATAAAACCGGAAAATCGAAAGTTAATTTAGTGACTGAAGTTAATAGTGAGCTTTCTTTCTGAAGCACACCGAAATTCAGTAAAATACGATTAGTCTTGGACTACCTCAACAATCATTTTAAAAGCTACTTGAATCTACGCAATTTAGAAATAAGAGATTTAACTTTGAACTTGAATTAAATGATTCTGAACAATTAACAATAGTAAAATTTAGTACGTACCAAGCTGAGCTGCAGTCACAGGTAAGCTAAAATACGGTAACAAAACTCGCACTCTTAATTTGTGCCTGTGTAATCTAAATATTGTAGCCAGCTATGAATACTTTAACTGAACTTTGAAATTAAAGCAGCGAAATTGAATTATATTACTTTAATGCTGGCGTTTGAATTTCAACGACACTCGGGTTCATTTCGGAAAAGGAAGGGACCCTGCTTGGCAATGCAATTGGGACAATGAGCAACAAAGGTTCATGCTAAGTTGCTGTAATTTTGTGATGCAACAATTTTAAAAGTTTGAAAAGCTGAGGTCTGCCATACAGTTCTAAAACTTTATGTGCTTCCAGTCTTCCTTGTTGGTTGATTGAAGGATTGAAGCCGTCGATCGAGGAGGTGGCGACAGTCACTCATTGTCGGCCGTCGCTGTTGCAGAAGCTGGATGTTGGCGCGCCTTCTTCTCGACACGGTCACCAGACGAAACGGGCTCTTGATGTGCGCCAGATAATGCTTCCCGTCCGCGACACCATGTCAGAAACTATCATCGCAAGTCGAGCGCAATTACATGCTGCCAAACCCCGAAAGCGCGGCAACTCGCGGGAGCTTCACACAACACACCTCTCCACTCGCTACTCCAGCCAGACTCCCTCTGCTCAGCCCGCGCTCCACGCGGCAGAGTTAACACTACCAAAGATCCTAAACACTTTCGTTCTCCACACGACCTATCGATGTATTCGTTCGATAGTATGGTTTTCCCTAGGCCAGACCCAGAGTATAAATATAAATAATATTCACAAAACAAACCAATTATACATCGACATAAATGCATATATATACAAATAGCAAAACAATTGCAATATACAAAGACACAGAAATGTAATATCTTCAGGTAACAAAATAAGGAAAACAAATTTATAGTACAATAGATGGAAATAGGAGGATATGCATTTCCGTCGTTACAGAACGCATAAAAGAAGACTAGCATAGATAAAGAGAGTATGTTTGACCAAAGAAAAACATAGGCATTATTTTGGAATACAGTACTGTGCGGAAGTGAATCGTGGACTGTGGGAAAACCGAGAAAGTAGAGAATCGAAGCATCTGAGACGGCCGGCGGGGGTGGCAGAGCAGCTCTATGGGCTTCAGTCTGGAACCGTGCGACCGCTACGGTCGCAGGTTCGAATCCTGCCTCGGGCATGGATGTGTGTGATGTCCTTAGGTTTGTTAGATTTAAGTAGTTCTACGTCCTAGGGGACTGATGGCCTCAGAAGTTAAGTCCCATAGTGCTCAGAGCCGTTTGAACCTCTGAGACGTGGTGCTACAGAAGGATATTGAAAATTAAGTGCACTGGCAAGATAAGTTTGTCTGACGAACCGGTTTCAGGCTCTGTCTCCGGCTGATACTGATCTTCGGCCGGACATGGCAGCTTGTCTTGTTCCAGAGGTTGCCCCTCAGTCTGCAAGATCCGGGCGGTCGCAGAGGATGGGCTTACTTGTAGTTGGGAGCTCCAACGTCAGGCGCGTAATGGGTCCCCTTATGGATACGGCGGCAAGGGAGGGGAAGAAAACCAATGTGCACTCCGTGTGCATACCGAGTGGAGTCATTCCAGATGTGGAAAGGTTCCTTCCGGATGCCATGAAGGGTAAAGGGTGCACCCATCTGTAGGTGGTCGCTCATGTTGGCACCAATGATGTGTGTCGCTATTGATCGGAGGAAATCCTCTCTGGCTTTCGGCGGCTATCTGATTTGCTGAAGACTGGCAGTCTCGCTAGCGGAATGAAAGCAGAGCTCACCCTCTGCAGCATCGTCGACCGGACTGACTGCGGACCTTTGGTACAGAGCCGAGTGGAGGGTCTGAATCAGAAGCTGAGACGGTTCTGCGACCGTTTGGGCTGCAGATTCCTCGACTTGCGGCATAGGGTGGTGGGGTTTCGGGTTCCGCTGGATAGGTCAGGAGTTAACTACACCCAACAGGCGGCTACACGGGTAGCAGGGGTTGTGTGGCGTGGACTGGGCGGTTTTTTAGGTTAGATGGCCTCGGGCAAGTACAGAAAGGTCAACAGCCTCATAGGGTGTGGGGCAAAGTCAGGACATGCGGGTACCAAACAGCAGTAAGTATTGTAATTGTAAACTGTCGAAACTGCGTTGGTAAAGTAGCGGAACTTCAAGCGCTGATAGAAAGCACCGAAGCAGAAATCGTTATAGGTACGGAAATCTGGCTGAAGCCAGAGATAAATTCTGCCGAAATTTTTACAAAGGCACAGACGGTGTTTAGAAAGGATAGATTGCGTGCAACCGGTGGTGGCGTGTTTGCCGCTGTTAGTAGTAGTTTATCCTGTAGTGAAATAGAAGTGGATAGTTCCTGTGAATTATTATGGGTGGAGGTTATACTCAACAACCGAGCTAGTTTAATAATTGGCTCCTTTTACCGACCTCCCAACTCAGCAGCGTTAGTGGCAGAACAACTGAGAGAAAATCTGGAATACATTTCACATAAATTTCCTCAGCATGTTACAGTCTTTGGTGAAGATTTCAATTTACCAGATATATACTGGGACACTCAGATGTTTAGGACGGGTGGTAGGGACAGATCATCGAGTGACATTATACTGAGTGCACTGTCCGAAAATTACCTCGAGCAATTAAACGGAGAACCGACTCGTGGAGATAACATCATGGACCTACTGATAACAAACAGACCCGAACTTTTCGACTCTGTAAGTGTAGAACAGGGAATCAGTGATTATAAGGCCGTTGCAGCATCCCTGAATGTGGAAGTTAATAGGAATATAAAAAAAGGGAGGAAGGTTTATCTGTTTAACAAGAGTAATAGAAGGCAGATTTCAGACTACCTAACAGATCAAAACGAAAATTTCTGTTCCGACACTGACAATGTTGAGTGTTTATGGAAAAAGTTCAAGGCAATTGTAAAATGCGTTTTAGACAGGTACGTGCCGAGTAAAACTGTGAGGGACGGGAAAAACCCACCGTGGTTCAACAACAAAGTTAGGAAACTACTGCGAAAACAAAGAGAGCTTCACTCCAAGTTTAAACGCAGCCAAAACCTCTCAGACAAACAGAAGCTAAACGATGTCAAAGTTAGCGTAAGGAGGGCTATGCGTGAAGCGTTCAGTGAATTCGAAAGTAAAATTCTATGTACCGACTTGACAGAAAATCCAATTCGATTCTACACAGAGTACGCAAAAGAACTTGCCCCCCTTCTAACATCCGTGTACCGCAAGTCCCTAGAGGAACGGAAGGTTCCAAATGACTGGAAAAGAGCACAGGTAGTCCCAGTCTTCAAGAAGGGTCGTCGAGCAGATGCGCAAAACTATAGAACTATATCTCTGACGACGATCTGTTGTAGAATTTTAGAACATGTTTTTTGCTCGTGTATCATGTTTCTGGAAACCCAGAATCTACTCTGTAGCAATCAACATGGATTCCGGAACAGCAATCGTGTGAGACCCAACTCGCTTTATTTGTTCATAAGACCCAGAAAATATTAGATACAGGCTCCCAGGTAGATGTCATTTTCCTTGACTTCCGGAAGGCGTTCGATACAGTTCCGCACTGTCGCCTGATAAACAAAGTAAGAGCCTACGGAATATCAGACCAGCTGTGTGGCTGGATTGAAGAGTTTTTAGCAAACAGAACACAGCATGTTGTTCTCAATGGAGAGACGTCTACAGACGTTAAAGTAACCTCTGGCGTGCCACAGGGGAGTGTTATGGGACCATTGCTTTTCACAATATATATAAATAACCTAGTAGATAGCGTCGGAAGTTCCATGCGGCTTTTCGCGGATGATGCTGTAGTATACAGAGAAGTTGCAGCATTAGAAAATTGTAGCGAAATGCAGGAAGATCTGCAGCGGATACGCACTTGGTGCAGGGAGTGGAAACTGACTCTTAACATAGACAAATGTAATGTAATGCGAATACATAGAAAGAAGGATCCTTTATTGTATGATTATATGATAGCGGAACAAACACTGGTAGCAGTTACTTCTGTAAAATATCTGGGAGTATGCGTACGGAACGATTTGAAGTGGAATGATCATATAAAGTTAATTGCTGGTAAGGCGGGTGCCAGGTTGAGATTCATTGGGAGAGTCCTTAGAAAATGTAGTCCATCAACAGAGGAGGTGGCTTACAAAACACTCGTTCGTCCTATACTTGTGTATTGCTGATCAGTGTGGGATCCGTACCAGATCGGGTTGACAGAGGAGATAGAGAAGATACAAAGAAGAGCGGCGCGTTTCGTCACAGGGTTATTTGGTAAGCGTGGTAGCGTTACGGAGATGTTCAGCAAACTCAAGTGGCAGACTCTGCAAGAGAGGTGCTGTGCATCGCGGTGTAGCTTGCTGTCCAGGTTTCGAGAGGGTGCGTTTCTGGATGAGGTATCGAATATATTGTTCCCCCCTACTTATACCTCCCGAGGAGGTCATGAATGTAAAATTAGAGAGTTTCGAGCGCGCAGTGAGGCTTTCCGGCAGTCGTTCTTCCCGCGAACCATACGCGACTGGAACAGGAAAGGGAGGTAATGACAATGGCACGTAAAGTGTCCTCCGCCACACACCTTTGGGTGGCTTGCGGAGTATAAATGTAGACGTAGATAAGAAATGAGGAAGTCTATCAAACAAACAATTGCAATGATACTTGAGGCAGCAGGAGACGGTAAAAACTGGAGGGGAAGACAGAGACTGGAATGCGTCCATTAAATAATCCAGGACATTGGGCGCAAGAGCTATTCTGAAATGAAGAGAGTCGCACAGGATTGGAATTCATGACGGACTGCATCAGACCAGTTACAAAACTGATGACCCCCCCAGAAACGTCTTATAAATATGCATTCACATATCGAAATAGTTGCGGAAGGCACTGTTATGAAGCCTGCTGGATAGACCCGCTACTTACAACTAATTAAGAACATTTTTCGTCCTATTGTGTTGTCGTGTTTGCGCGATCATTCTTTTTTACATCGTTGGCTGGACAGATTGCGTGTGTAGCTGTTCTACCGGCACGGCAAACAACCCGTGTTGTAAGAGATACAGTCTCACGAGGTCATCCGCGGACAGCGAAAGCGCCCGACGCCATTCTCATTCACCGGACGACTGCGCTGCAGCAAGCGGCATAGAAATGTGCCGGCAATCTTGCTAGGCCAGACAAACGTTACGATGTACCTCATTACCCTATAGTGATTCCTTATGCGGCACGGTAGTCTCCTGTATGGTTATCCAGATTGAATATTAGCCTTCGTTTGAAAAGAAAATCGTACCGTATTAATGAAAAACACCATAAATCATACCAGATTTAATGAACGATCGAAAGACATGTGTGTAGAATTGTTGGCTAGTATCAAATACGTCACTTTCTTGTAGATCTGTGGAATAAAATATATATTTTTATATGCTGAACTTTATCGTGACGGCGGAAACAATATTTGTACGTCGAAATTCGCCGTACAGTTAGTGGCGGAGAGTAGATAGTGTACCAGAGTCATCGCCCCTTCCAAATTCGTTTGCAAACCAAATGTTGGAAGGAAGAGATCTGCCTAAGGCCCAATTTCTGTAATTTTAGCGCCTTGTTCACTACGCGTGGTGCGTGTCGGAGACACAAACATGTTGCCTGACTGTACTGGGAGCGTGTGCTCTCAGAGCTTTACAAGCAAGACACTCCGCGAGGCAAAACGTCTATCTTGCAACGTACCTCGTTACAGTTCATTGAATATTTCTGTGACTAGCTCGCTCTCACTAAAGAAATCTGGGGTGAATTGTGCAGCTTTCTTTAAAATCTTTTCTACCTAATCCATTAATCCAACTAGGTAGATAATAAATACTATTAGTTCTCCAATTTTTATTGTAACTTCGAAGATGTCTTAGTGATCTGAAGACAATAACTTATATTGTTTGATGCAAAGGATAAAGGAACTTCTGTATCAGCAACACCGTGACAGGAGTATAATCCGATCCATCCTTTGTAGATTAGATTAGAACTTTTTGCTCAAAAAGATCCGTACGTGAGGAGGTTCTCCAGGATGTATACTATGTCAGAAAAACATGAGTACGCAATCAATATTTACGAAGAAAAACAAACACGCTAATGTACCTTCCACAGATCCCAAGTGAGGTGGTTATCATGGATGTGGAATGAGTAAAAAAAAAATTTTAACACATTTTCACTTGAAAGGTAATAAATAACTTCTCACGAAACAGGTAAATGTTTAATACACTGAGGTACATATGATTATTCTTAGACTACTCTAGACAAGCACCTTCACCAAATCTACCCTCTCGTGGGGATAGCTCCCCCCCCCCCCCCCCGCCCTCCCTGTACCCTGCCACCATATACGGCGGCAAGTAGCTGCCAGCGGAGAGGAAGACACGGGCACCAACAAAAGCCCAGGCAGCTTCGCTCAAGAAAGAGCTTCCTTCGGATGTAATAGCAAATCAACGTCACCATCGAAGATAGGAGTCTTCATCAATGGATGGAGACAAATCCAAATCCTATCCTGAAGGAATAACTTGTGACTGGAAGTAAATCTTTTACTTCGACAGGCTGAGAACTAGGATCTTTGCAAATATAGGCTTGCCCGATGGTCTACTTCAATTGCCACCACTATGCGACTGTGGGAACTTTCAAACGGACGACCATCTACTGATGTGCCCAAATCTCAGCACAAGCTATACCCCGCTAGATTTACAGCTAGCAGATGATAAGGCCTTCCGTGTAGGTGATCACTGGGCAAAACATATTCAAACTTTAAATTTTATTACAATTTACTTACACTAGATTTTAATGTATTGTGTTCTGGACAGAAAATAAAATAAAGTAACATATACTCATTTTTCCTGAGGACATGCAACTCCACTGTATGGTTAACTGATGATGTCGTCATCTTGCGTAAAATATTCCGGAAGTAAAATAGACACCCAGTCGGAACTCCGGGTGCAAATTACTGAGGAGGATATCGTCAACAAGAGAAGCAAAACTGGCATTCTATGGATCGAAGAGTGGAATATTAGGTCACTTAATCGGGCAGATGGGTTAGAAAATTTAAAAAGTGAAATGGATAGGCTGAAGTTAGATGTAGTGGGAATTTGTGAAATTCGGCGGCAGGAGGAACACCCGACTTCTGGTCAGGTGAATACAGGATTATAAATACAAAGTCAGATAGGGACAAGAACAGGTTTCTTAACGAGTAATAAAATAGGAATGCGGGTAAGCTACTATGAACAGCATAGTGAACGCATTATCGTAGCCACGATAGACACGAAGCCCACACCTACCACAATACTACAAGTTTACATGCCAACTAGCTTCGCAGATGATAAAGAGAATGAGGAAATGTATGATGGATTAAAAGAAATTATTCAGATAGTTAAAGGAGACGAAAATTTAATTGTGATAGGGGACTGGAATTCGATAGCAGAAAAGGAAGAGAAGGAAAAATACTAGGTGAACATGGACTGGGACAAGGAATGAGAGAGCAAACCCCTGATAGAATTTATCACAGAGTATGATTTATATCATCGCTAACACTTGGTTTAAGAACCATAAAAGAAGGCTGCATATGTGGAAGTGAACTCAAGACACCGGAAGGATTCAGATTGAATATGTAATGGTTAGACAGGGATTTAGGAACTAGGTTTTAAATTATAAGACATTTCCAGTGGCAGATGTAGACTCTGATCACAATTTATTGATTATGGACTATAGATTAAAACTGAAGAAATTAGAAAAAGGTAGGAAATTAAGGAGATGGGGCTCGAGAAGTTGAAAGAACCAGAGGCTTTTGAGAGTTTCAGAGGCAGCATTAGGCAACGATTGACTAGAACAGGGGAAACGAATGCAGTAGAAGACGAATAGGTAGATTTAAGAGATGGAAATAGTGAAGGCAGCTGAGGATCAAATAGGAAAAAGACAAGGTCGAATAGAAGTATCAGAGACATTGAATTTAAGTGACAAAAGGACAAAATTTAAAACAGCAGCAAAGGAAACAAGTGGAAGGGAATACAAACATCTAAAAAGTTAGATGGACAGAAAGAGCATAATTGCTAAGCAGGAATGGCTAGAGGACAAATGTAAGTATTTATAAGCAAGATAGAGTGTATAGGAAAATTAAAGAGGCCTTTGGGGAAAAGAGAAGCAGGTGTATGAATATCAAGAGCTCAGACAGTATACCATTCCTAAGCAAAGAAGGCAAAGCCGAAAGGTGGAAGTAGTATATATATAAGGGAGGTGAACTTAAAGGCAATATCTTAGAACTGGAAGAGGACGTAGATGAAGAAGATGTGGGAGATATGATACTGCGAGAAGAATTTGACAAAGCTCTGAAAGGTCTAATTCGAAACAAGGCCCCGAGAATAGACGATATTTCGTCAGAACTACTGATAGCCTCGGGAGAGCCAGGTATGACAAAACTCTTCCATCCGGTGTGTGAGACAGGCGAAATACAGTCAAACTTCAAGAAGAATATAGTAACTCCAATTCCAAAGAAAGCGGTTGCTGACAGGTGCTCCCAAACGATGAGTTTAATAAGTCTTGGTTGTAAAATACTAACAAGAGTTCTTTACAGAAGAATGGAAAAACTGGTAGAAGCAGACCGCCGGGAAGATCAGTTTGGATTCCGGAGAAATGTAGGTACACGTAAGGCAACACTGACCCTACGACTTATCTCAGAAAATAAGGGAAGGAGAAGCAAACCTACGTTGTTGACTGGAATACTCTCTTTAAAACTCTAAAGGTAGCAGGGGTAAAATACTGGAGCGAAAAGCTATTTACAACTTGTACGGAAACCGGTTGGCAGTTACAACAGTCGAGCGGCATGAAAGAGAGGCCGTGGTTGAAAAGGGAATGAGACAGGGTTGTAGCCTATTCTCAATATTATTCAATATGTACACTGAACAAGCAGCAAAGGAAACCAAAGAAAAATTCGGAATAGGAATTAAAGTTCAGGGAGAAGAAATAAAAATTTTGAATTTTGCTATGACATTGCAATTCTATCAGAGTCAGTAGTTGAATGGACAGTGTCTTGAAAGGAAGGCGTAAGATGAACATCAACAAAATCAAAACAAGGATAATGGAATGTAGTCGACTTAAATCAGGCGATTCTAAGGGAATCAGATTAGGAAACGACAGACTTAAAGATTTTCTATTTGGGCAACAAAATAGCTGATGATGGCCGAAGCAGAGAGGATATAAAATGTAGACTGGCAATGGCAAGAAACGCATTTCTGAAACAGAAAAATGTGTTAACATCGAATACGGACTTAAGTGATAGGAGGTCTTTTCTGAAGGTATTTGTCTGGAATGTATCATGCGTGGAAATGAAACACGAACGATAAAGAGAATAGAAGCTTTCTAAATGTGGTGCTGCAGAGAAATACTGAAGATTAGATGGGTCGATCACGCAACTTATGAGGAAGTACTGAACTGAATTGGAGAGACAAGAGATTTGTGGCACAAGTTGACCAAAAGAAGGGATCAGTTGATTGAACACATTCTGAGACATCTAGAGATGTTATCTGGACAAAGAAAGTGTCTTTAAATATTTGTGAACATTATTTTGATTTCCAATATTAATCCCATTAAGTGAGCTGATGGTCTAAAAAAGATATTTTTAATGACAAATGCCATTAGGGAATAAATATATTGGAAATCAGTAGTTAGCATATCTAGCTCCCTCATCAGGCCTCTATAGGATGTTCCTGAGTTCACAGCACAAATAATTTTTATTATACGTTTTCGTACCCGGAAAACCTTAGCCAGATCTGTGGGATCCTCCTACTAATTCAATTTATTATCCTGCTGAAATACCAAGAATTAGACGCTATCAAATTCTTCTGTCTGTTTGTCGTTATATTTTAGTTATATACGGGCAGGAAATTGCAGGTAGTGTACCTTTCTCGAAGTTAGTGATAAGTAATTGGCTAGAAAATTAAATGTCCATGAAAATTTCTCTAACCGACCTTTTTCAGACTATACTCCATGTACTATTTATTGCAATGTTTGTTGCAAAACAAACTTGGCAAGAGGTAATGTTACAGATGAAAGGTCGTTGATATCCACAAGAAAAAGTAATGGTCCTAAGATGGAAACTTATTTCCAAGTTGAATTACGCGTGATAGCTCAATACAATTTAAAATAAAGAACCTCATCAAAGTTGCTGATTTGTGTTACACAACTTCCCGAACAGCAGGAAAGTCCAGTTTTGATTTAAACTGGGACAAGTATCTCACTCGTATCATCCTTCCCACAACTTCGATGGAACTTCATAAAAACAAAGTGAGATGCACTAACTAAAAATCTGGACAAATATTTTGGATGGATTCCCCTCAAGGTACATAACTATGAGAAGCTTGTTGGAGCTAAGTACATCTACATCTACATCTACATTTATACTCCGCAAGCCACCCAACGGTGTGTGGCGGAGGGCACTTTACGTGCCACTGTCATTACCTCCCTTTCCTGTTCCAGTCGCGTATGGTTCGCGGGAAGAACGACTGTCTGAAAGCCTCCGTGCGCGCTCTAATCTCTCTAATTTTACATTCGTGATCTCCTCGGGAGATATAAGTAGGGGGAAGCAATATATTCGATACCTCATCCAGAAACGCACCCTCTCGAAACCTGGACAGCAAGCTACACCGCGATGCAGAGCGCCTCTCTTGCAGTGTCTGCCACTTGAGTTTGTTAAACATCTCCGTAACGCTATCACGGTTACCAAATAACCCTGTGACGAAACGCGCCGCTCTTCTTTGGATCTTCTCTATCTCCTCCGTCAACCCGATCTGGTACGGATCCCACACTGATGAGCAATACTCGAGTATAGGTCGAACGAGTGTTTTTTAAGCCACCTCCTTTGTTGATGGACTACATTTTCTAAGGACTCTCCCAATGAATCTCAACCTGGTACCCGCCTTACCAACAATTAATTTTATATGATCATTCCACTTCAAATCGTTTCGCACGCATACTCCCAGATATTTTACAGAAGTAACTGCTACCAGTGTTTGTTCCGCTATCATATAATCATACAATAAAGATCCTTCTTTCTATGTATTCGCAATACATTACATTTGTCTATGTTAAGGGTCAGTTGCCACTCCCTGCACCAAGTGCCTATCCGCTGCAGATCTTCCTGCATTTCGCTACAATTTTCTAATGCTGCAACTTCTCTGTATACTACAGCATCATCCGCGAAAAGCCGCATGGAACTTCCGACACTATCTACTAGGTCATTTATATATATTGTGAAAAGCAATGGTCCCATAACACTCCCCTGTGGCACGCCAGAGGTTACTTTAACGCCTGTAGACGTCTCTCCATTGATAACAACATGCTGTGTTCTGTTTGCTAAAAACTCTTCAATCCAGCCACACAGCTGGTCTGATATTCCGTAGGCTATTACTTTGTTTATCAGGCGACAGTGCGGAACTGTATCGAACGCCTTCCGGAAGTCAAGGAAAATAGCATCTACCTGGGAGCCTGTATCTAATATTTTCTGGGTCTCATGAACAAATAAAGCGAGCTGGGTCTCACACGATCGCTGTTTCCGGAATCCATTTTGATTCCTACATAGTAGATTCTGGGTTTCCAAAAACGACATGATACTCGAGCAAAAAACATGTTCTAAAATTCTACAACAGATCGACGTCAGAGATATAGGTCTATAGTTTTGCGCATCTGCTCGACGACCCTTCTTGAAGACTGGGACTACCTGTGCTCTTTTCCAATCATTTGGAACCTTCCGTTCGTCTAGAGACTTGCGGTACACGGCTGTTAGAAGGGGGGCAAGTTCTTTCGCGTACTTTCCTCTTTTGAGTGATTCCAGTTGCTTTTCTATTCCTTGGACACACAAAGTACAGCAAGCAAGGCAATCACTAGGGGCTATCACAAGCAATATATTCCAGGTTGGAATCAAACTAGAATTTCTAAAAAGTGATGATCCTGAAATAGGGGATAACTTACTACATCACCTCGATATAGTCAGATGTACTAGATGTATCGAGACTGTTGAATCATCCAATTTTCAAACATCAAACAGAGAATCATGGTCATTATTAAGGAAGTTAGGTGGAAACAAAGTAAGAGTAAGGGACAACACCCGTATTTCCGCCAATAGCATTGTCCACATGTACTGTCTACATCCAGATCACCATGGGATATAGCTCATACAAGATACATCAAACGCGAACTTACATCTCTCTCAAAAAGAGCACTAAAGAGCAATTCTCTGCACCTGTAATTTCTGTTTCTCTTAAAACTCTTAAATATGGAAATGCATTGGGACGTGATGGAATCCATCCCGAATATTTTCATCGCTGTGGGAACTATGCAAAATGATGGATGGAAAAATTTTTCTCTGACATTATATCTAGTTCAGTTCCACAAAAGTGAAGCAATCAAAAACTACAGCAATACTCAAACCTGGCAATTCATCAGACCACTCAAAGAACTACGTCCAAACTACATTACTGAATAATATTTATAACAAAACTAATCTAAACTCCTCCCGAACAGGACATGAAGGCCGGTAGACCGGCCACCGTGTCATCCTCATACCGTAGGCGGCACTGGATGCGGATATGGAGGGGCATGTGGTCAGCACACCGCTCTCCAGGCCGTATGTCAGTTTCCGAGACCGAAACCGCTGCTTCCCAATCAAGTAGCTCCTCAGTTTGCCTCACAAGGCCTGCATGCAGCTCGCTCGGCAGACCGGATGGTCACCCATCCAAGTGCTAGCAAAGCACGACACCGCTTAACTTCGGTGATATGACGGGAATGGGTGTTACCACTGCGGCAAGGCTGTTGGCAATATTTATAATGCCCTGAAAAAATTCGAGACATTTGGATTAGTTCAGTGATCTTCCAGAACTTTCCTGTTGAGCAAACTGGATTCTGACCTGGAGAGAGCTGTTCTGTTAATGTCTTATCGCCTGCAACATTCACTGAAGCTCGATATCAAGTGAAATAGAAAACATCAGCTGCTTTCGTTGACCTAAGTGCAGCGCATGACACATTTTGTAAGCATGTGCTGCTTTATAAATAATTACAAGTTATTCCATGCAGGCGGACAACAAGACTAATTGACAACATTTTAGTTGGAAGGACATTTTCCGTAACTTCAGAAAAGATAGTAGCTGTCCAAAAGTTCTTAATAACTGCTTACTTCAGAGGTATGTGTTCACTTCTCTCTTGTTTAATTTATGTACGTCTGATATTCCTCCAACACATTCCAGAAACTTTGGCTATGCGGATGATTGTGCAATAGCTACCCAACACAAATTCTTCGAAACAACTGGAGAAATCCTAATTTCTGATCCAGGCATCTTACGCCAGTACGTCTGTGAATTGAGGTTAGAATAAATAATTAAAAACGAAAGTTATATTTTCCACCTGTTCAATAGATGGCCGTCTCTGTGGCTAGGCAAGGCGCTTCAGTCAGGAACCGCGCTGCTGCTACGGTCTCAGGTTCGAATCCTGCTTCGGGCATGAATGTACATGATGTTCTTAGGTTGGTTAGGTTTAAGTAGTTCTCGGGGACTGATGACCTCAGATGTTAAGTCCCATAGTGTTCAGAGTCATTTGAACAATTCAATAGATGGGCACACAGAGCTACTGATGTCTATTTTGAGGGGGTGTGCTTCGTCATAACACGCATCCAAAATCCTTTGGGATCACCATACACTAGACACTTTCTTTAAAGGAGCACTTGACACAAACGTCTACTAAGTTCAAAAGCAGAAATAACATTCTTAATACGCTCTGTGGCACTACTTGGAGATCGTCAACGGCAAGTCATCGAGTATAGGCACTTGGATTGATGTACTCAACAACAGAGGACTGTGCGTCTGCCTGGCTTAATAGTCCATCTGAGAAAAAAAAACAGATGTACTAATAAACGAATCCAAGCACATTGTTAGTAGGTCAATATGATCCACTCCACGTGCTTGTTACCAATCTTGAGCCGCTTTCCACCGCCTGATATCAGACAGAAGAATGTGCTACTACGTTAATATCGGAAGACTGTTGATAACACAAACCTTGCAATATTAAATGATGCATTTTCCTCGTAGTGAAAAAGATTGCGATCAAGTGATCCAGTTCTTATCACAGCCAGTATTGTCGTCGTAGATAAATTTAGCGCCATCGATGAATGGAGTAGAATGGAATGACTCCAACTAGATAAGGACACAGTCTACGACAAACAGTCGCGAAACTCAGTAGGACAAAAAATGCAACCGTTTGACAGCTGTAGCGACGATAGCTCTCCAAGCAGCTGGCATACAGTGTCAGAAGAATGGCATTATATCAACTGAGAAACATCTATTTTTTATGGTATTACTTCCGTATTTCCCAGTCGCTAAACGGGACACTATTTTTTTCCTTTGCGAATAGCAAAATGTAATTAAAACTAACATCCCCCCCTCCTTCTAATTTTAACTTGTAATTATAACATCTGATTGCAATGTAATATACAGAATGAATCACCTAAAACTGGCACCAAAAATATTGCGGAAATGGAAACTGCTATTGATGTGCGGTTTTCACAGAATGAATTAGTGCCAGGGGCTCGTATTTCTTAGTCAATAAACATATTGCAATAAAGTGTATTTTTTTGCAAGCATACACTTTTTTAAATGCAGCAATGCCTATTCACATTAACAAACTAAATGTAGGATATATTAGAATGTCAGTGGTGTTTGTTGGAGGATTCTAGTGCGAGTCGTTTACGCGATACCGTGTTTTGAAAAGCTCGTATCGACGCTTGATTGCACATTCAATTTGCCTAGCTGCTAGGTACAATGTTGTTATGTTTGCTTACGGTGTGCTTGTGTGTTCCTTAAGTACATTGCTACTGCCTGGTCCGTTAGCGTGTGAAAGTCCAAGTATTTGGAATTTACCAATGCAGAAAAAAGCCGACATGCTCATGATGTATGATGAGTACAGGAAGAGAGCAGTTCATTCTTATACGGTGTATGTGGCAAGATATACCAATAGGTGTCGACTTTCTCGGCAATTATTTATAGCCTCTTCAACCAGTTACCTGAAAGTGATGGGGTAAAACATAGACAGAAGAGATAAAAATGACGTTTTTGCTGCTGATGCAGTTGTTCCTCACGTTAGCTCTCTCACAATCGCACGAGGAAGTGGCATGAGTCAGGCAAGTGTCCTAAGCCATCTTCATCGACAAAGGTTCCATCCCTACCACATTTCTCTCCATGAAAAGCTGAGTCGAAACGATTACGAGAATCGTGTTAACTTCTGGGCCTGGTCATTAAGACAGGGTACCCTAGATATATCATGTATCTTGTTTAGTGATGAAGCCACAATTACCTATTAAGGCCAGGTAAACCGCAAACATGTGCGCTATTCGTCTGTTGACAACCCCTTGGGCTTCGTCATTTGGAACGTGAGCGTCCATGAAGTTTAAACGTGTAATTTGAGATAGAGAACCATCAGCTCATAGGCCAGTTTTTCATAGACGGAACACTAAAGGTGTCTCAAGAGGCATCGCGTCGAAGATTTGTACGGCATAAATGGAGGCGAAAAAACATCTTCTGTTAAGTTACTTGGAAACTGAACGTTGTACTCGCGATCCCTGTCAGCGGCAAAACAACAAGAGAGACCTACATGAGCAAGTGATGATTGCGGCAATCACATAGCGGTATTCCATGTGCTTCATGGTTACTCCACAAGATCTCACTACTGCCAAGGATCACGTGACCATTTTGGCTGATCATGTCCATCCCATGGTACAATGTTTGTTTCCCAGTGGTGATGGTGAGTTTCAAGAAGACAGGACCGCTGTTCGCCCAGCTCACATTGTCCCGGACTTGTTTTGTCTGTACGAGGATTAATTGTTGCCTCTCTCCCGGCCACCAGAGTTACCTGATCTCAATATTACTCAACCTTTGTGTTCTACTTTGAAGAGAATGGTGTATGATCTCTGTCCCCTCCATCGTTGTTAAATGTTCTTCCCGCTATTTAACTGCAGGAATGGTATGAGAGTCCCTTGAAAACTATAGATTATAAAACTATATATATATATATATATATATATATATATATATATATATATATATATATATATATATATATAACTATAGATTATATATGTGAGGGCTAATCTCAGGAATTACTGTAGAGATTTTGAAACGATTAGATTAATTCACGACGAAGGTTTGCGTATGTCATTACATATTATAAAAATTCGACCGGTATTTATCCATACCAAGACGATTGGAAGCCGTTTTGAATGGCAACGGTTTCCCTACTCCGTGTTAGGCATGATAAGGTGTTGTGTTTTTGATGTTTCCATATTTTGGTTCAACCACCCCACCCCCACCCGCCCCGTGTTATTCTATGTGATACTCAAATGCTATTTGAAAAAAAAAAAACAAGTTCATTTTACCACGAAAGCTGCTTTTAGGAGATAATACTCTATTGACAATTGCTTTTGGTACGAGGTGCTATTATCAAGCCGATTTAACTAACGGAAAGAATACCACAAAAGGATGGAACTGTATAATTATTTTATATAAATTATAACAGTAATGTGCAGAAAATTTCGTGTAGGTACTCACATAAAAATACGTTTTGTGGGATAGGTTAAAACACAAAAGTCATACCAAAGTTAACAGTTGATCTGGTCACGGAAGTATTCATGAAAACCTGCTAGAAAACACAGTTCAGTGGTCAGCATGTATGTGCACTGCATCACACACGTATGCAAATCGACCGTCCATTAAATCACTGTACGATTCATGATGGTAATAATTGGAAATGTGACACTCATCTAAAAAATGTACAGAAAAGAATCAAAAGGCATCAACTGGAGCAGCAGTAAAGAAAAATATGGAGAAATCGGGAAGAGGAATTAAAGTTCAGAGAGAAGAAATAACAACTGTAATGTTTGTTGAAGAAACTGTAATTATGTGAAGAACGGCAAATGGCTTGGACGATTGGTTGAGCGGAATGTATGTTGTCTCCAAAACAGGTTACGAGCTGAATGTTAATAAAATTTAAACAGTAATAGCGTGGTGTTGTCGAATTTAGTCAGATAATGCAAGGTAGATTAGAATCGGAAATGAGAGGCTGAAAGTAGTAAATGGGTGTTGCTGCTTGATCAGCAAGGTAACTGCCACCGATAAGAGTAAAACGGAGATAAACAGGAAAAGAGAAATACATTAACATATATACATATTATATAGTCTCCCAAAACGTTTTTCAGTCTGTATGTGAGGGCTAATCTCAGGAATTACTGTAGAGATTTTGAAACGATTAGATTAATTCACGACGAAGGTTTGCGTATGTCATTACATATTATAAAAATTCGACCGTAGATACTTTGTGCTACTCATTAAAAGCCGGGGCTGGTGCCGGCCGGTGTGGCCGAGCGGTTCTAGGCGCTTCAGTCTGGAACCGCGCGACCGCTACGGTCGCAGGTTCGAATCCTGCCTCGGGCATGGATGTGTGTGATGTCCTTAGGTTAGTTACGTTTAAGTAGTTCTAAGTTCTAGGGGACTGATGACCTCAGATGTTAAGTCCCATAGTGCTCAGAGCCATTTGAACCATTTTGAACCGGGGCTGGTCGCTTGTCGAATATAAATTGTGTTAGTGTGTCTTTTCTGAAAATATTTGTACCGAGTGGAACGTATGCATGGGAGTGAGACGTGGACGATAAACAGTACAGACGAGATGTTGTGCTGAGGATTAGATGGGCAGATCGGGTAACTATCTAAATGATACTGTATCATTTTGGGAAGAAAAGAACATAATAGTACAATTGGACTAAAGGAAGGGATAGACCGATGTATCCTGGCGTATCAAGGAAGAGTTAATTTGTTAAAGGAAGAGAGAAGGAAGGGGAGGGAGGCCTAGGCATAAATATAGTAGACACTGCAGGTTCAAATGGCTGTAGGTGGCAGCAGTTAAGCAGAAACGAAATGAATTGTACAGAATAGACTAGCATAAGCAGCTGAATCAAACCAGTATTCACAGTAAGACTACGACAACACAACGTATCAATAACACGTACTCCGTGTGTGGTCCTGGAGTGTGCAGTTTAGATTTTCCACTAGCATACTAACATCAGGCGTCTATTCAGCGAGTTGACTCTCGTAGCAGAAATGTTGCGTATTAAGATCTGCATAACCACTTTCTTTTAGTTCATTTTACGGCCGCTAAGAGAATGCAGGTACAGAAGCGGTAACTGGTTTTCCAGAGAAGCCAGCAAAAATGATCGTAAACAGCTCTTTGCTTTACAGCTGTCTTTTTTAATCACTTTGCTGAACAACAGTTACACAGGGCGGAAAACAGATCGTGCAAGTTAAAACACATAAAAACAAAATGTCGTATATCTGCTGGGTAGTCATACTACTCGTCCTAATGACTTGAAACACGAAATAGAATTGGAGTCAGTTAAAGAAAGAAAAGAAAAAAAAAAACAGGCTTACACTGAAGGAATAACTTCCATGAGCAATAAATTAGTGGCCGTGGAGAATAGGTAGTGACCAAATTGCGTCTACCTAAGTGTGTAACGCAACTGTGAACCGTTGCAATGATTTCTAAAAATCTGAAAGTAAAGCTTAAAATTTATTCGTTAGAGAGCAGATACCGTCTACATCAGATACTGACATTTCGATAAACTCAAGATATTTTCCATGGCTTAAGGCGCAATGAGTATGCTTTACCGCTTTATATTGAATTCTTATAATTTGAGAAACTTTTTGCCTCAATTTCAATTAAATCTGTTCTGGCAGCCCTTGAGAAAGAAGAAACTGATTCAGGATGTGTTAGCACACTGAACAATACGTACTGTACGTCATTGCTACAGCTTGTAAATGGTGCAGCTTCCATCCGACTGCATCAAGGTAGTGAGAAATTCAGAATTCAAAAACGAGCCAGTCAAGCAGATTCCACACCACCAAAACTATTCTCAGCTGTACTGCGGGAAGTTTAGTGAACCCTAATCTGGGAAAACGAAGAATGAATATATACGTCTAGTGGAACATATCTGAGCCACCTTACTTTTGGTGTTGAGGTATTGTTTGCCTGTAGTGGAAGTAAACTACAGTAAACAGTCACGTTTGAAAACAGGCCTAAAATCAATTACATTAACGTTAAATAATGCATAACCCATACATCGAAAAGAAGATCTTACAACTATGAAATCTTCACGGGTTATCAGCCGAGTGGCGTCGTCTTCTAGTCGCAACGTTTCAATGGATTGCGTATCCGTCATCGCCCGTATTTCATAGCTGAAATACGCCGAGAAAGCCTGCAATCGCAAAATTTTACAAATTATCTAAGAAATCATACAGCAAGTTGATGAATGTTTACATTTGTGGCAGCTTAAAACAATGAGCGTTTTGGGAGAGTAAGATACCTAAATTAATGCTTACATTCAGTGTTAATGACTAGTTTTTTCAAAGACAGTCAGACATGGAGTTTGAATGCGACAAAAGTTTCAAATTTGAGGACTGTTCAGCGAAAAACGGAGAGATTCATGTTGGGAATCAATGGATTCGACGAGATAACTAAATACCAAGAGTATGGCCAGATGTAAGGTGAGTAGATTACGCTAGAGGACAGTCAGACATGGCGTTTGAATGCGATAAAAGTTTCAAATTTGAGGATTGTTCAGTGAAAAGCGGAGAGATTCATTTTGGGAATCAATGGATTCGAGAAGATAACTAAATACAAAGAGTATGGCCAGATGTAAGGTGGGTAGATTACGCTAGAAGACATGCAAGAGCTACGTGGATGCTGGTAGCTGAGTACTGTAATGCATGAAACAGTCTGGAGCACGCCTTTATCCAGCAACGGATGGCAGATGGCTGAGATGATAATGCTCATGACGGTCATGATGATGATGATCGTGATCGGGATTATGAAAACGGTAATGACCCTATAAAACTATCTTTGGAAATACTGATGTCAGTCATATTCAGTTACAACATTCAGTTACTCCTCGTGCACTATAAAATCATCTCCTGAATTGAAAATTACTCTACTAGGAACATGTTGTCCGCCGTACGGTAAATGTAGAGGTACAAGCTATTACAAGATTAGGAGAGTAACCATGAAACCGTTCGTTCCAGCTGCTACAAGAACAAGACGTCGTATTCCAGTAAGGAGATATTTGGATACAGCACCACTGTGTCAATGCACTCATGCGGCGCATAATCCAAAGAGTAATGATTGTTGATGATGCATTATGTAATTCTGGCTGGCAAACACTGATCCGAAACAATGGCACGTAGCGTCATGTCTGCTTCTAGGAAGCGTGAAAGTATCGTTAAACCGTTCTCATAATTTACAAACAATGCTTTCAACGGCCAGATTGGTTCCTGCCGATACCGTTAACCTCAAGGAAACGTTAACACTGTATAACTAATTGTAAGAAATTTCACGGAGGGAAAGAAATACCATTTATTCCCAGTTTTTAATTTTTTATTCATTTGCCTGCGTTTATTGACTTCCAATTCATTTTCTGCAGATATCGAAGTGACAGGACTCAGCTGCGTGCACAAAATTATAGAACTTGGCGACTTCGAAACAGAAATAATTTAAATTGGAAATAGTGTTCAGAGCCATTTGAACAATTTTTCTCTTCTTATCTAAACTATTTATCATTCATGTTTCACTTCAATACGTGGCTTTAATCAAGACAAATACTTTGAGAAAATATGTACTAACACTTAAATTCATATTCGATGTTAAAAAATTTCTCTTCTTTAGTAACGCTTTCCTTTTCACTACCAGTCTACATTTTACATCGTCTTGGCTTCGGCCCTCATCATTTATTCTTCTGACCAAATAGCAAAATTCACCTGCTGCTTTAAGTGTCTAGTTTCCTAATCTAATCCCGTCGGCATCAACTGATTTAATCCATTAGATCATCCTTGTTTCGCTTTTGTTGATGTTCGCCTCATGTTCCCCTTTTAATAGACTGCCCATTCCGTTCAACTGCTCTTCCAGGACCTTTCAGTTACTGACATAATTACAATGTCACCGGTAAACCTCAAAGTTTTTATTTCTTCCGGGGACAGCCCAAAACCCTGTCTCAGCCCCTTCTCAACCACTGCTTCCATTTCATGCCCCTTGACTCCCTTTTCTGTACAAGTTTAAACAGCCTTTCGCTCTCTCTATTTTACCCCTGCTACCTTCAGAATTTCAAAGAAAGTATTCCAGTCACTACTGTCAAACCCTCCTCTAAGTCTCAAAATGCTATAAACGTAGGTTGGCCTTTACTTAAACTATCTTCTATGATAAGTCGTGAGGTAAGTATTGCCTTTCATGTTCCTTCATATCTCCGGAATCCAAACTGATCCTAGCTTTTCCAATCTTCTGTAAATGGAACTAGTGTTAGAAAAGGCTGTCGAGTAATAAATCCCGAAGTAACTGCTGGACATAGGGGCCGGGCTGTATATTTCACCCAGGCCTAAATACACTTCACTATATGTAGCACTGCCTATTTTCGTTATCATTTTACAATGTGATTGTATCAGCCACTCCAGCAGTTGTTCTTTTCAGGCATAGGGTGAGAAATACTTTCATCTCAAAGTAATCAACCCTGTGAAATAGATACGACAACTGTGAATTACGGTCACTAAGCTCTGAAGGAGCTAATTTACTTTATTAATCCTGAAACTTATTGTGAATTTGGATTCAGTTTTATTAATAAAGTTTGTATTAAAAATTCAATATGAAAGCTAGCAGTATTGTTTCTGATGTCACGCTTAGGCAACCATATTTAAAACTGACATCGCAATTTCAATAAAAGTTGTATGTGTGCAGACTGAAGCGACGAATACAAATTTGTACCGAGGCCGGGATTCTCTCTCAGGGTTTCTGCTCACTAGGCAGATGCGCTAACCACAGTGGTGTCGCACAACTGATCGGAATACCCTAGAACGCATCCCTTCTCAATGCGAATTCCCACCCACGCCTCAATCCACTTGGTATTACGCCTACACCGGGGTTTGAATCCCAGCCTTGGTACAAATTTTCATTCGTCACTTCATCCTGCACACATGCATTACAGATGTTTGAGACTTGAAAAGGTCTCTGGGGCAATATAGTTTCATTTGATGAACACAAGTTATTAAGTTCAATACACTACAGAAATGGATAAAAGGACTATGATTAGTTCGTGGATTTAATAAAATTCAAAATATGTTGAAAAATGAATTCATAATGTTCAAAATATGTTTTGTTCAACACTTGCACTAAGATGACTGCCACTCCAGTAACATTTCTAAGTCTATCAAATAATATAAAATTCTTGACTTTCAGACATTCTGTCGTCGCAATAAGTGGTGGCAATCAATGTCACGCAGTTTCTTCAGGTCTATGACTTAGCAAATTAATGTAGACCACTATGACGCTGTCCAGAGCGATTGTTCAAACAAAAGCCATGGCTCAAAGAACTTTTTATCGTCGTTAAGTCCTGATATTCTTGCATCCGCGACCAAAGTATTTCAGAGACGACCTATTAGCGCGCAAATAAAAACCATGCCACTTTAGAAGTGATTCGACGCATAATTAACAGCCAAAGTAACTTTAAGTCCTCGGCCATCAACAATACTGACACACTGGCCAACGTCACGCTACTTCATCTTCTCGCTACCTTTGTGCACGCCACCACGAAGCCCCTCAAAGCCACCCACCCAGTCGCCCAGTCAGGTTCCTTGTCTTACGTGGCTAACTGTTTAAAATTGGCCTTTCTGAACATACAGTCATTTACAATATTATAAACAATGTTTTACCTCATTCTTTTCTCAAACTAATACATATTTTTAAAACAAACATTCATTTTATATGTTACAAAGCCATTATCATTTTCAGATATACACATATTAACACTAATCTACCAATAGTTGATCGAAAATTAAAAAAAATGTTATTTAAAGCGTCAGTACAGTTGTTCTGTTATAGTCTTATCAAAAGCATTGAGTGCAGTGACTCCAGACATCCTCGTAAAGTCATGGGACGAGTTTGACTATCGTCTAGATATTTGTCGTGCGACCAGCAGAGAGCACATTGAACATTTGCGAAAGGTAAATGAAGACTTTGATTCTAAACGTATTAAAAAGAGTACCCCAAAGGTGTGTGTACATGAATGTAAAAGATATACCTTCGTTATTTTTAAAATAAAACCATGTATCCCTATGTAACCTTAAAATCGACTTCAAGTTTCCATCTTCATTGATGTACAATTAATAATCTTGTGAAATTTAATGAATCTTTTTGAAATACCCTGCAGTCGATGTGGCTGGCAGGAGATGCATCTTACATGTCATTTTTTCTATAAATTTAATAAATGCTTAAAATGGTCCTTCACTGTCTATACATCATCGAAAATAGAGTTCGAATCCACCACCGCACCGTCCTAAATCAGATTTCGTAAATCGCTTCAGGCCATTCCCAGACAGGTATTTTAACAACCCTATGTCCGAATTCTGACACCTTATCTGTGCAATTGTGTCATTACTTCATCTCGTACGACCGCCGTATGTCAAGAGGTCAAACTCGGCTTCTTCTTTCATCCCGCTTCGTCTCTGGTTCTGAGTGGATCTGGCTATGAAGAGCGGACGAGAATTATGGTTCAAATGGCTCTGAGCACTATGGGACTCAACATCTTAGGTCATAAGTCCCCTAGAACTTAGAACTACTTAAACCTAACTAACCTAAGGACATCACACACACCCATGCCCGAGGCAGGATTCGAACCTGCGACCGTAGCAGTCCCGCGGTTCCGGACTGCAGCGCCAGAACCGCTAGACCACCGCGGCCGGCGGACGAGAACTATGTTCCGAAATAAAATGTACTTCATGCGGAATGTTCCCTTTTGTAATGAGCAGTTATCGTATCCCATAATGCGAATACATCGCAAAACAGATGTGGGAGAGACGAGAGGAAAATGGTAAGAACGCACCAGCCGGCGCGATGACGCCTGAACGGAAGTCCGGCTAGCGGGACACAGCTGGCGGCGAATACTGATGTGGCGCACATCTGTCGTGTGCGTTCAGGCAGAAGCAGCACCGAATACGATTTGAGTATGCCAGGGGACTATACTAGGAGGTAGCAGTTAACGTAAGTAGTACACTGAAGCAATATGTAAACAGACAGAATACGCTGTTGCAGAAGACAAGTGTCTGGCGCAGTTGCTAGATTGGTTATTGCTGCTACAGTGGCAGGTTATCAAGATTTAAGTGCGTTTGAGAGTGGTGTTACATTCGGCGCACGAGCGATGGGACACATAATATCCGAGGCAGCAATCAAGCGGGGGATTTTCCCTTACGACCATTTCATGAGACTACTGTGAATATCAGGAATCCGGTAAAACATCAAATCTCCGACAACGCTGCGTCCGGGAAAAGATACTGCAAGAACGGAACCAATGACGACTGAAAAGAATGGTTCAACGTGACAGAAGTGCAATTGCTGCAGATTTCAGTGCTGGGCCATCAACAAGTGTCGGTGCGTGAGTCGTTCAACGAAACATCATCGATGTGAGCTTTCGGAGCCGAAGGTCCACTCGTGTACCCGACACAAAAAAAGCTTTACGCCTCGCCTGTGCCCGTCAACACCGAGTTTCAAACTGTATAGAGCGCATGGACGTGTACGGTATGGTGACAAGCTATATTTGTATGGACTGCCTCCAGCTACACAAGGCAGAAATAAAACGACATTGCAAACAGGTGCAGAAACACCAGTGGAAATCTGTCTGACGACTTTTAGGAGAGACACCATTGTGTTTGCTACTCGAGTAACTAATCTGTACTTCGGGCAAATAGCAACTGAAACCAAGCAAATATTTCGAAAGGGAATTATTGAAGATTGAAGTTCAAAAACTTTAAACTTTGCCGATGGTATTCTAATTCTGTCAGAGACTTGCAAAAGCAGCTGAATCGAATCGACAGCTCATCGAAAGAGGTTAGAAGACGTAGACTACATCTACAAAGTAAATCAATGGTAATGGAAAGCAGTGGAATTATATCAACTGATGCTGAAGGATTCATTTTAGAAAATATAACGATGAATTGAATATTTTGCCCTCCCGCAGTAGGTTCATTTCGAGTCGTCCCTCGGGCATGACCTCAGCAATTTGGTCCCTTAGGAATTCATGCACATTTGAACATTTTTTAAATTAGATATTTTGCTATTTGGGTAGCAAATTAACTGACAACGGCAAACAGAAAGGATATAAAAAGCAATCTTGCAATAGCAAGAAACCTTTTCTGAAAAAGATAAATATATTAATATCTAACAAAAGTTTAAGCTTTAGGAATATTGTTCTGGAAATATTCGTCTGTATTTCAGCCTAAAATGTAATTGATGTACTGTACAGGAAAGAAGAGAACAGAAGCTTTCGAAATGTGGTGCTACAGAGTAATGCTGAAGACCAGATGGTCAGATCAAAAAAATGAATGGTGAGACATTAAACCGAATCGAGGAGAAAAGAGCTTCATGGTACAACTTGCTAAAAGAAGGGATGCGTTGAGCGGGGGAAGAAGGGAGGAAGGGGGTAGCGGTTCGAATTTGTAGACGGATGAGACAAGATCTAAATGGATACGTTTTGCAGTACGCAGAGATGAAGACTCTTGCACAGCATAGACTCGCATAGAGACCTACATCAAACCGGACGTCGGACTGAAGACAAAAACAAGCATAAATAACCAAAGTAATATTTTCTTTTTCGTCTTTCACCAGGCATTATACTTTACGGCCCGTTGCGAGTCCATGTCAGCAACTGTGTGATCTTGCCACGTTCAGCCAGCATTCCTCTTTCTCCTGGGGAATAATGGAGCAATCACTAAGTTAATCTTTCATTGAACATCTTCGGTACATCCTTCTACAATTTGTACTGTAATTGATAACTTTTTTAAAGTTCAATATGTTTGGCTGCTGCCGCGCGTCCCCGTTTTGCAGTGCCTCTCTTCTTGTGAACTTCGCTCGAAAATTTCATTTCCAAAGCCTGTTTCTATTCGTATTTGTTTTTCTTATTTTTCTTACTGACTTCTCGTCGTTGCTCGAGTATTTATTAATGTGTGTAAAATAAAAGTACAGCATACAATCTTACGAACAGCCCTCACAGCTAAGGAGTGGCCTCTTGTCAAGACTGCTCAGTTGGTAAGATCATTGCACGCAAAATGCAAAGTTCTAGGTTCGAGTCATAGTAAATCACGCAGTCTTAATCTGCCAATAAGTTTCAGACGATGCAGAATTGTCTAAGAGGTGAAAACTTCAGTGAAGAATGTTTACATTGTATCATGTCTTGCCTTGGGTAGATCCTGAATGCCATATTAGTTTGTCATAATTTCACTGCACCAATTTGGTGGTCATCAATTACATCTCATAGGAACCATAACTTCTCTTTGATGCACTCCAGACCAACTTAGCCTCGTTCTAGTACTCAAATTGATTCGCGGTGCTGAGGACGAAATGTGGTTCTTGTAAGGGAAAATCGTAATCGGTGCCCACTCAGCCATGACGTAGAAATATAGTTTGCTTCAAAAATAATATACGTATTGTAAAGTGCGCTGTGTGACAAAAAAAGAAAAGAAAAGAAACCTACGCCCCACAAAGGAATTATTCGATTGCGATGGAAATCGATAGCTATGATGTATACGAACAGACAAACATACGATTACAATTTCAGAAGAATTGGACAATTTATTCGACAGAAAGAGGTTCATAAATTGAGCATGTCAATAATGCGTTGGTCCAACTTTGACCCTTATCCAAGCAGTTATTCGCCCTGGCATTGACTGACAGAGTTTTTGGATGTCCTCGTGAGGGATATCGTGCCAACTTGTACGAAGTTGGCGCGTTAGCTTGTCAAAAACCCGAGCTGGTCGGAGGGGGCTGCCCATAATGCTCCAAACGCTCTCAATTGGGGGAAAGATCCGTAACCTTGCTGGCCAGTCCGGCACGAGCTATATTTTCTGTGTGACGTTTTCCAAAATTCCCGTCGTTTTCTTATCAGCTTGATATCTGATACTTCCTTGCATCACAGGTTGTTTTGGAAGTCAGCCTTCCAGTAGAGGTATCTCGTGCTGACCTGGTGCTCCAGTCGGGCAGCCTTTTACAATTGCAAGACAGTATGGCACTCACCGCGAGATGGCAATGGCATGGTTTTCATAGCGCCAGAGAACTTTAATTCATCATACGTCACCCAATTTGGAGGAAATATTTGTAAATTATACAGGGAATCTCAGGAGAAGTGGCCAGTATTCAGGCATATGACGGAATGAACACTCGAAGCAACACATGGGCTCAAAAATGCATACCTTAAGATAGGGGTGGTCTAGAACTCGGCTCGTGTGCCATAGCACTCAGCTTGGTTGCACACTTCCGAAACCACCACGCAAAACTGCGAATGTACAGTATTTAGATGACAGATTCATTAGTTACATCTGCACATGCACAGGTGCAGTTTCAACCAGAATAGCAAACAGTCTCAAAAACAGCTCAAAAGCAGACGTTTGATTGGCAACGCCCTCAAAACGTTGCCGGCCGCGGTGGTCTAGCGGTTCTGGCGCTGCAGTCAGGCACCGCGGGACTGCTACGGTCGTGGGTTTGAATCCTGCTTCGGGCATGGGTGTGTGTGATGTCCTTAGGTTAGTTAGGTTTAAGTAGTTCTAAGTTATAGGGGACTTATGACCTAAGATGTTGAGTCCCATAGTGCTCAGAGCCATTTTTTGAACCTCAAAACGTTTAGAGAATTATCTTCCTAGTTCTTTCAAGGCCACAATGAACTGTTAAAACCTCGTGTTTTCTTTAGCGTCAGTGAGGTTATGAAACTGAACTGTTTTTGTCAGAATTTGTCCCTTCTGCAATGTGATTTGCTTTTTAAATATCCCTGTCAAACCATAAATTTGACAATAGCGAGTATTAAATATAAAAATCATTTCAAGCATGCCCCTTGACTGAACCACATACTCTGCAGTAATATACACTGAGGTGACAAGACTAAGGACAACGGCCTTGAAGCAGCGGTTCCCGTCAGATCACCAAAGTTCGGCGCTGTCGGGCTGGCCTAGTACTTGGATGGGTGACCATCCGGTCTATCGATCGCTGTTGGCAAGCGGGGTGCACTCAGCCCTTGTGAGGCAAACTGAGGAGCTACTTGATTGGGAAGTATCGGCTCCGGTCTCGTAAACTGACATACGGCCGGGAGAGCGGTGTGCTGACAACATGCCCCTCCACATCCGCATTCAGTGACGCCTATGCGCTGAGTATGACACTGCGGCCGGTCGGCTTCCGTTGGGCCTTCATGGCCTGTTCGGGAGGAGAGAGTTTTGACAAGAGTCAAAGAGTACTTTCATACCCACTGTACAGACGGTGAGTGCCATTCTGTAGGTTCTATTTTCAGTAGACTAGAACTGGAAACGTGAGTGATAGACACCAGATTATGAAATCTGATTTAAAGATTTCTTCTTTGCAGCATATTTCCTCTGTTTTGCATAGGAATTCGCTACGTTCTGTTACTTATACGTATAACTCTCTTGCTCTCTTGTTTCTGTATTTTCTTAATTAGCATTATGAAACTTAAGTATGTGGTCGCTGCTTCCACAGGTGCGTAAGTATTGTTCAGATATTCAGACAGAAGATAAGAAAACGAATACATCATAAACGGTATAAGCTGCCAAAATTATACAGACGGTACAGCTCAGTTCAAACGGTTCAAATGGCTCTAAGCACTATGGAAGTTAACATCTGTGGTCATCAGTCCCCTAGACTTAGAACTAGTTAAACCTAACTAACCTAAGGACATCACACACATCCATGTCCGAGGCAGGATTCGAACCTGTGACCGTGGCAGCAGCGCGGTTCCGCACTGAAGCGCCTAGAACCGCTCGGCCACAGCTCAGTGTTCTTGACAAAAAAGTCTAATGAAATATCGTTGTATCATATTCTTTATTTTTGTATTCATAAAAGAGAGGTATTTGTAGGTTTGATAGTAGACGTATTTCTGTTTACATTGTCAACTGACGGCACACGACTTTGCTTGTGTATTACCGACATCGACGCGGCGATCAGAGAAACGCAGCGGACGAACCAGAGCTATGTAAACATTCGGCGTGTACAACGACGAGGCGCAGCGGCTATGTACTACTGAAACAAGCAGTTTAAACAGTCGCTGGGTTGTCAAGAACTTGTAATTCGTTTTATGTAAACAATGAATTAAGTCAGACAAACAGACTTTCTTTTTACAAAAAGTAAAGAAAAGCTAAAATCAATTAAAATGTGTTTCCCTTTGTACAAAGTCAACCAATTACCAAGTAATTTGTTGTGATTAGCTACAATCAGCTGTTTCCTATTTTTACAACAATGCCATAACGAAAAATTCAGATTTTTTTTTTTCTACAACAGTGCCGTAACGAAAATGATACCCACATTACTTTGTTTCCTTTTACACGAACACTATGATAACTGTTCAAAATGCCCATCATTTGATTCGGACCAGTTTCGCCGCTCTCGATCACACACACGCACATTTGCCTTTATGGTACTGCCAGCATCGAAAATCCTCTGCCTACATTCGTCCACATCATTTATTTGCTGATCATAAATAAGTGCTTTCACATGGTCCCTCAAGTAAAAATTCAGTGGATTTAAATCAGCACTGCGTGATGGTCATCAACGTCGAACAAAACGTCCTATTCACCGTCCTGGATATTGTCTGTTCAAAAATCTTCGTAATCTGTGACCAATGAGGGGTGGAGCACCATCGTGAAGGAACCACATGTGATGACGTACGGATAAGGGAATATTTTCTAATAAAGTTGGTAGCAATGTTTTCTCTAGAAAGGTTCGGTGGTTGTGACCATTCAACCGTGCAGGTAAAACGTGATATCTAATACTGTAATCATCGATCATACCAGCCCACACATTTATGGAAAAGCGGCGCTGCCGGCCGGAGTGGCCGTGCGGTTCTAGGCACTACAGTCTGGAACCGAGCGACCGCTACGGTCGCAGGTTCGAATCCTGCATCGGGCATGGATGTGTGTGATGTCCTTAGGTTAGTTAGGTTTAGTTAGTTCTAAGTTCTAGGCGACTGATGACCAAAAAAGTTAAGTCGCATAGTGCTCAAAGCCATTTGAACCAAGCCAAAAGCGGCGCTGAAAATGTGTTGCTACTGTTGCCTGTGCGCACTCTACGTGTAATTGTTATGGAAATTGGTTATTACGTCTCGAGTTAAACACGCTTCATCTATGATGAGTATTTCGTTCACAAAATCATGCTGCGCAGTTCCTAACAAAAACCACTTCGAGAATTCTCGTCGCGGAGGGAATCTTGCTCTTCCAGTCCTTGTACTAGGTGAATTTGGTAAGGCCGCAGACGCTCCTCTTTCAAAGTGTGATGAACGGCAGTGTGCAAGACACACACCTGGGAGGCGATGCTTCTGGTACTCTGAATAGGGTCTTCGTGGATGTGGTCCAGTACTTGTTCCTCAGCTTCCAATGTACGTTCTTCGCGTTGTGGGCCTCTGCCTTCGGCGTAGGTTAGTAAAGAGCGCGTATCTCTCAATGTATGCAAATTAAAGACGTACTCGTAAGCTGTATTCTGTCGTGATTTACTTAATAATAAAACGAACACCTATCCGATCAGACAACACATTTCGGATACAGAATTAAAGATAATTGTGGTGTGCGTACTGTAAGACCTTCGATACACACACCATCAGATTATTTGACTTGTCGCTCTAACGAAGTAGGCGAACGTCAGCAATATGTCTCGTGGTCTTATTGTGGCGTGTTTATCTTCTGCCGTTTGGTCAGACGATAGAAATGCCACTTGCACGCTTAGAGTAGCAGATTGAGAGTGACCAACTTTAAACAGAACTTGATTAGTTTTCACACACATTTATTAAAATAATAACAAGCATAAAATTACTTAACTTGATTCTGGATGCTATTTACAATTGACAATCTGAAGTTCCTTTGGTCTTGGTAGGTTAATCTTATTCTCACATATCTCTGATACTTGACAAAGTGTCTATACATTTATTTTCATGGCTATGTACAGGAATATGATAATCTTCTTAGGTGCAGACTGAAACTTGACTATAGACTGGTACCGACTAATGCAGACTGGTGCAGACTGTTGCAGACAAATGCAGACTGACACATCGGAGGTCTGTACACTCGTTATAATACCTCGCGTATTACTGCGCGAGTGTGATCCACAAGGAGAAAAGGTTCTACGTTAGCAGCAATCTCATTGGCTCCGTTACATAATAATACGCGGATCGGCAGAAGCAGAATTTGGTCCGTCTCTAAGGCAGCGCCATCTCGTAGTGCGGAGACGGACGAGTGCTGCGCCTGTGCTGTTGTGCTTAGCGGGGCGCGCTCTGGTGGGAAAGTTGTGTACGTGCTGACTACGCGGAACTATGTACACAACATAATGATAACTACTGTTCTTTGTTACTAAAGAATCGGAAAATGATGGAGGAAAAATAGAGAATTTTGATGATACAAACTGGTGAACAGCGACAAATGTCGATCGTGGAGGAAGTCTTCGTTATGGGAAGCATTCCCGATAAATTCGTGCAGCTGCTCTCGCAACATCTTTTGCCTCGCCGTAAATTAAATGAATTTTGCATAGCTCTGTGAGAGTAAATTCCCTGCCATCCTAAAGTTTAACGGAGTGCAATAACGTCTGCACAGGTAACTCGATGACTGCCGACGGTCAGTGTATAACAGTGACTCAAGCATGCAAGCTGTTGTGGACTACGTGTTGGCGACTCACGCTCGCGATGTCAGTACGCTCAGTGGTAATATCCGCTTTCCCATAATACTCTCCCGAGAGAAACTGCTTTATTTTTCCCTGTGACAACCGTAGGAAATCGACAAACATGCTAGTAGATGAAACTTCCTGGCAGATTAAAACTGTGTGCCGGACCGTGACTCGAACTCGGGACCTTTGCCTCTCGCGGGCAAGTGCTCTACTGGCAGAAGTGAAGCTGTGAGGACGGGGCGTGAGTCGTGCTTGGGTAGTCTCAGATGGCGCTGGCACGGTAGCTCAGCGTGTTCGGTGAGAGGGTTAGCTACCCTCTGTAATAAAAAACTGAGTGAACGGGTCAACAAAGAACCTGAACGCGCGTCATCGGACGTCCGGCCGTAACAAATTCAACGAACAATATAGAACAAAATGAGGTCGACAAAAAAGAAAAAGGTCGTAGACGCCCACAAAAGGCAAAGGTCCCGAGTTCGAGTCTTGGTCTGGCACACAGTTTTAATTTACCATGAACTTTAATATCAGCGCACACTCCGCTACAGAGTGAAAATCTCGTTATGTCACTAGATGTTTTAAATCTGTCACTAGTGTTCTATTAACAGGAGGTTTTTGACGTCACACACATCCATGCCCGAGGCAGGATTCAAATGGCTCTGAGCACTATGGGACTTAACTTCTATGGTCATCAGTCCCCTAGAACTTAGAACTAATTAAACCTAACTAACCTAAGGACATCACACAACACCCAGTAATCACGAGGCAGAAAAAATCCCTGACCCCGCCGGGAATCGAACCCGGGAACCCGGGCGTGGGAAGCGAGAACGCTACCGCACGACCACGAGCTGCGGACAGGCAGGATTCGAAACTGCGACCGTAGCAGCAGCGCGGTTCCGGACTGAAGCGCCTAGAACCGCTCGACCACAACGGCCGGCATTTGATGTCTACCGACTGCCGTGTCGTCCTCTGCCTTGCGACGTTATGCGGATACCGTGTGGAGGCAATGTGGTCGGCACACTGCCTTCCCTTTGCAGACCATGGAACCCTTACTTCTCGGTCAAGCAGCTCCTCAATCTGCATCACGAAGCTGGGTGCACCTCGTACCAGTCCTCTCATCAAATAAAACTCCATGGCACTACGGAGAATGGAACCCGGGTCCTCTGCACAGCAGCCATTTACGCTGACCACTCGGCAACAGAGACGGACATACAGCAGATACAAATTTAAAACAATACCTATGCTTTTGAAAGAAATAAACATCGTTGCTATAGATTCCATCCGATTACCCCAGAAAAGTGAAAAAATATACACTCCTGGAAATTGAAATAAGAACACCGTGAATTCATTGTCCCAGGAAGGGGAAACTTTATTGACACATTCCTGGGGTCAGATACATCACATGATCACACTGACAGAACCACAGGCACATAGACACAGGCAACAGAGCATGCACAATGTCGGCACTAGTACAGTGTATATCCACCTTTCGCAGCAATGCAGGCTGCTATTCTCCCATGGAGACGATCGTAGAGATGCTGGATGTAGTCCTGTGGAACGGCTTGCCATGCCATTTCCACCTGGCGCCTCAGTTGGACCAGCGTTCGTGCTGGACGTGCAGACCGCGTGAGACGACGCTTCATCCAGTCCCAAGCATGCTCAATGGGGGACAGATCCGGAGATCTTGCTGGCCAGGGTAGTTGACTTACACCTTCTAGAGCACGTTGGGTGGCACGGGATACATGCGGACGTGCATTGTCTTGTTGGAACAGCAAGTTCCCTTGCCGGTCTAGGAATGGTAGAATGATGGGTTCGATGACGGTTTGGATGTACCGTGCACTATTCAGTGTCCCCTCGACGATCACCAGTGGTGTACGGCCAGTGTAGGAGATCGCTCCCCACACCATGATGCCGGGTGTTGGCCCTGTGTGCCTCGGTCGTATGCAGTCCTGATTGTGGCGCTCACCTGCACGGCGCCAAACACGCATACGACCATCATTGGCACCAAGGCAGAAGCGACTCTCATCGCTGAAGACGACACGTCTCCATTCGTCCCTCCATTCACGCCTGTCGCGACACCACTGGAGGCGGGCTGCACGATGTTGGGGCGTGAGCGGAAGACGGCCTAACGGTGTGCGGGACCGTAGCCCAGCTTCATGGAGACGGTTGCGATTGGTCCTCGCCGATACCCCAGGAGCAACAGTGTCCCTAATTTGCTGGGAAGTGGCGGTGCGGTCCCCTACGACACTGCGTAGGACCCTACGGTCTTGGCGTGCATCCGTGCGTCGCTGCGGTCCGGTCCCAGGTCGATGGGCACGTGCACCTTCCGCCGACCACTGGCGACAACATCGATGTACTGTGGAGACCTCACGCCCCACGTGTTGAGCAATTCGGCGGTACGTCCACCCGGCCTCCAGCATTCCCACTATACGCCCTCGCTCAAAGTCCGTCAACTGCACATACGGTTCACGTCCACGCTGTCGCGGCATGCTACCAGTGTTAAAGACTGCGATGGAGCTCCGTATGCCACGGCAAACTGGCTGACACTGACGGCGGCGGTGCACAAATGCTGCGCAGCTAGCGCCATTCGACGGCCAACACCGCGGTTCCTGGTGTGTCCGCTGTGCCGTGCGTGTGATCATTGCTTGTACAGCCCTCTCGCAGTGTCCGGAGCAAGTATGGTGGGTCTGACACACCGGTGTCAATGTGTTCTTTTTTCCATTTCCAGGAGTGTATAAAATGTTCAAATGTGTGTGAATTCCTAAGGGACCAAACCGCTGAGGTCATCGGTCACTAGACTTACTCACCACTTAAACTAACTTATGCTAAGAACAACACACACACCCATGCCCGAGGGAGGACTCGAACCTCCGGGTGGAGGGGCCGCGCGATACGTGACATGGCGCCTTAAACCGCTCGGCGAGAAAATATAGACATCAGGGCGTAATCACACAAGGAGATTTCACATTACCAAAACTATTCTCGACAACCCTTGCGAAGGTTTCAGATCCCCCAGATGGAAAAAGCAGAAGCGGTACGTTGTAATGGAAAATATCGAACACATTCGTTTTTCTTTCTGATGACATGGTAGTGTTTGTGGCTAGTGTAGATAAACCTTCGTAACAGTCAGAGTCGCCTTGTACTTAGAGAATGAGCATAGTGGAGCAAACGCAGCAATCCTGCATCGCCGTTCTAGGCAGAGCCCTAGCAGAGGTGATTCGCCGTTACCTTCCTCCGACCCGTGTAGTGTAGTGTAGTGTAACTGACTATGGTGAGTGCGTGTACAGTATAGTGCTGTATTTGTTTTGATATGAATGGAGGGAAGGGCGTGGTGAACCTCCCCCCCCCCCCCCTCCCATAGCATCAAGGAGACCGCCGAACTTAGCCTCCCCATCCGACGGCTGGATCACCATCAATAGTGTTACACTCCCACCACTTAGTGACACACTGCGGAGTGGCTTGGAATTGAACTCAGGATAGTAGTGATCCGGAGGTTCACGGTATCATTTTTATTCCCCTTGCCAGCGAAATACTGTCAGTGAAAATTTTCCAGCACCAGGATTCGAACAACCTTACCTCCGAGTCGAGCGGCATTTCAAATGTACGCGTTGACGACCTCGGCTACGGATACAGGTTTTCTTAACAGTCGAAGAGGTTAATACAGCGAGTTTACACGTAGGCTTGAAAGTTATTTAAAACAAGATTACGATTACTGTAGCCGCGCGGAGTGGCCGCGCGGTTTGAGGCGCCATGTCATTGACTGAGAGGCCCCTCTCGCCGGAGGTTCGCGTCCTCCCTTGGGCATTGGCGTATGTGTTGTTCTTACAAGGGAACCTCCCCATCGCACCCCCTCCCCCTCAGATTTAGTTATAAGTTGTCACAGTGGATAGGCCTTGAAAAACTGAACACAGATCAATCGAGAAAACAGGAAGAAGTTGTGTGGAACTATGAAAAAAATACGCAAAATATACAAACTAGTAGTCCATGCGCAACATAGGCAACATCTAGGATAATCTGAGCTCAGAAGTGCAGACGTCCCGTGGTTAGAGTGAGCAGCTGCGGAACAAGAGGTGCTTGGTTCAAGTCTTCCCTCGAGTGAAATTTTTACTTTCTTTATTTTCGCAAAGTTATGATCTGTCCGTTCGTTCATTGACGTCTCTGTTCACTGTAATAAGTTTAGTGTCTGTATTTTGCGACCGCACCGTAAAACCGTGCGATTAGTAGACGAAAGGACGTGCCTCTCCAATGGGAACCGAAAACATTTAATCGCAGGGTCATAGGTCTACCGATTCCTCCACAGGAAAACACGTCTGATATATTCTATACGACACTGGTGACGACATGTCCGTCACGTGAAAGGAATATGTTGTCGACCAACCTAACTTGTACACTTGGCGAAAGGGTAAAAAGATTCTTCTACCTTGCCCGAATTCGGTTTTCTTGTGGATGTGATAATCACTCCCAAACAAGTGATGAAATCATAAAAAAATTAAACTTTTCACTCGAGGGCAGACTTGAACCAAGCACCTATCGTTTCGCAGCTGCTCAAGCTAACCACGGGACCATGGAATTCCTGAGCTCCCACTATCCTTTATGTTGCCTATCTTGCACATGGACTACTCAGTTTGTACATTTTGCTTATTTTTTTCATAGTTCCACACAACTTCTTCCTGTTTTATCGATTGATCTGTGTTCAGTTTTTCAAGGCCTATCCACTGTGCCAACTTATAACTAAATCTGATGTGGGTACGATGGGGAGGTTCCCTTGTTAGCATAAGTTAGTTTCAGTAGTGTGTAAGACTAGGGACCAGTGACCTCAGCAGATTTGTCCCTTAGGAATTCACACACATTTGAAGATTTTTTTGAACGATTACTATAATCATTTAGAGCCTAAGCTCAACACATGGAAAAAAAATTGAAAAAACCGACAATGATCTCATATATATAGTGAATTAGTTTCCGTGGCAGGTGAAGGGAATAACTGGATGGGCAGCAAAAGAAATAAATAGAAGGAAATAATTAAACAGGAGACTGCTTTTGTTAAGTTAAATCGAGTTCTCAGAATTAAGCGTCAGGTGTGCGTTGAACGGAAACTTTACAGTCGTAGTGCATTACGATTTGATTTACAGCCAGCTGGCAGTGGAGATACGCAGGGTGCTAATTGCTAGGGGAGATAGGAAAACAAACACGTCAATCAAGGTTCAGACTGGAGTGGAAGACGTCCTCTGTACTTAAGGAGGAAGGCGGACGATGTGGCCCACAGGGGTGGGCAAAAGATACGTTCGAACGGTCTCGAGATTTCCCCATACACAGCGCAGTCCAATACGGTGCCGAGCGCTGCTCGAACAATCACGTGACATTTGACTCGCGCGGCGCGAGTGAAAGGGATACACAATGAACTACGAACTAACCACAACTACAAGATAAATCCTACCACTGTACAAACTCCGGTCGTATTTGAACAAAAATAGCAATACGAGTTCTCATAAAGTATGTACGGGAATAATTAACGACTGCAGAAAGTTACACATGTCTCTCGCCAAAAACCATTTTGCAACACGAGTGGTACATTGTCAGAAGAATGCACCTGTATTGGGTTACTAGCGGACACGGTTCTGCTGTGATGAGTGTAACAGGGTCGTCACAGTGTGTGACTGAAGTGGCCTGGCAACTGGAAATGTACTCCAAAGTTGAAGTACGCTGGACAGTACGATCATTGTGGGAATAACGTCTAAATTTGCACACAGATTCAACGTGAAGTTCTGGCGGCATATTGACCAAATATAGTTTCACGTCCAGAGGAAGTGAACAATTAGTAGAATGTTCCGACCGTTGCTTACATAAATTTGGTGACCGCGTTGAAAAATGGTGTCATGTGTCTGTGTCAGTTCGAAGTGTATTGCGGTATTAAAAAAAAAGTTACTTTTCTACCATAATAATGTGTAACATACTTCTTGATATCGCTACGTGTTATTTAACAAATGAGTTGGAAATGAGCATTTCGACGCCTGTTCGCATACCAGAAAAGGAGCAGAAAGTTACTAGCTTATTATGAGCTCTACAACAAGATGTTAACATTCACATAGAACAAAGAAGAAGATGCCTAGCAATCGAAATAAATCATATTAAACGGGCTGTAATTGCGACTGCGAGAATAAATTACAGTGTCAAGACCCATTGTGGAGATAGTATCAATAGACGTCACTAGATCACAGCAGGAGCGAAAGCTCGAGACTTGGACTGAATCAAGATTGTGCTCTTTTTAGCATTCCGTACCTCAATCGGTAAAAAAGCACCGTTATAGAATCATTTTGTTGTCCGTCTGCATGTCAATCTTTCTTCTATCCAATTATTATATACCCCTTTCCGCATGAATGGGTATGAAGTTGAAATTTATGACACATGCTAAGGTCTGACGTCCCTTGGCGGCGTAATGAATGTAAGCTTCTAAGTCAATGCAGTCAAAAGATACGGCCATTTGTGTCACATACTTTGATACCCGCAAACTCACTCATCAGAACCTGTTGGCCTTGAATCACGCCATTTGGCAGAACAAGTAAAGGAAAAAATCAGAAAAGTATTAATTTGTAAATGCATCGGACGAAACAAAATTTTTTTTGTCATTTGTTATTCGGTTGCCTGTCCGTCAGTCTGTTGAGACCCCTTTTCCTCAGGAAACGGGAGGCGTATCAAGCTGAAACGTAAGTCGCTTGCTAAGCTGCATGGTCTCTTGGTGGTGTAAAAAAGTTAAGCTTCTGAGTTAATGCAATCGAAAGATATAGCCATTTACATAACAAATTTTGATACTCGCAAACTCACTTATTAAACCTATAGGGTACTTTCCGTTGACCTCGAATTATGAAATTTGGCAAGAAGCTAGGTTTTTCAGTATGGAACTGCGCTACCGCTACGGTCGCAGGTTCGAAACCTGCCTCGGGCATGGATGTGTATGGTGTCCTTAGGTTAGTTAGGTTTAAGTAGTTCTAAGTTCTAGGGGACTGATGACCTAAGATGTTAAGTCCCATAGTGCTCAGAGTCATTTGAAGAAGCTAGGTTTAACAGTACAATTAAAAGAAAAATTCCAGAATTTATAATATTTAATTATATATCTCAGGAGAAAAACATTTTCATTTGTTACCCGACTTGAAACTTAAAATTAAAACATTCTCGAAATTCCCGAGACATATCTTATCAGTATTAGTGTCAACAACATCAGTAAAATATCGTCAATATTCTCGATTCCCGGGGTGGATGAAATGTCTGTATACAGTAAGTTTGTAGGAATCCTCAAACCCCCAGTCCTACTCGTACTTGGCCATTTTTTCACTAGGTGCTGGTTTTACATATGGTGGCAGTTTTTCCTAGGTGTTGGTTTTTAATATGGTGTGCGTTCTAGAAGATGTCCCAATCCGTGTATAAAAGCTATTTCTGTTATCAAAATCCATATATTAATAGCACCTAGACGCATCGCGGACGTAGTATCAATAGAAGTCACTAGATCACGAAGTGATCAAAAGCTAGAGTTGTTTCTGTTGTGGACTACTCCAGTCCGAAAACTGGTTTGATGCAGCTCTCCATCCTAATGTATCCTGCGCAAGCCTCTCCAACTCCGAATAATTACTGCTCCTGCATCCCTTAGATCCTATTTACTGTACTCATTTCTTGTTCTCCTTCTAAAAATTTTATTTCCTCCCTAATTCACTCCAGTACTAAATTTGTGATCCCTTGATGTCTCACATTGTGTTCTAAGAATCGAATCCTTATTTTAGCCAAGTTGTGCCACCAAATTTCTTTTCTCCCCAGTCCTTTTCGGTGTCTCCTCATTAATTTCTTCTACCTCGTCATGCATATTTTCAATCTCTTCATCGTCTGCGGAGCTAGTAGAACCCGATATTTCTCGAGCTGCGACGTAAACTGCTCGAGCCATTAGAGTTGTGTTCAAGCACAGAAATAGCAGCCAGACGAATGGATTGTCGACGAACCAAGGAAGTTCTGAGTTGGGTCCCTAGAGATAAGGAGCGATCTAAAATACCATTTAATGAAAGGTGGATAGACGGTCTTAGAAAATACACTACTGGCCATTAAAATTGCTACACCAAGAATCAATGCAGATGATAAACGGGTATTCATTGGACAAATATATTATACTAGAACTGACATGTGATTACATTTTCACGCAGTTTGGGTGCATTGATCCTGAGAAATCAGTACCCAGAACAACCACCTCTGGCCGTAATAACGGCCTTGATACGCCTGGGCATTGAGTCAAACGGAGCTTGCATGACGTGTACAGGTACAGCTGCCCATGTAGCTTCAACACGATACCACAGTTCATCAATAGTAGTGACTGGCGTATTGTGACGAGCCAGTTGCTCGGCCACCATTGACCAGACTTTTCAATTTGTGAGAGATCTGGAGAATGTGCTGGCCAGGGCAGCAGTCGAACATTTTCTGTATCAAGAAAGGCCCGTACAGGACCTGCAACATGCGATCATGCATTATCCTGCTGAAATGTAGGGTTTCGCAGGGATCGAATGAAGGGTAGAGTCAAAGGTCATAACACATCTAAAATGTAACGTCCACTGTCCAAAGTGCCGTCAATGCGAACAAGAGGTGTCCGAGACGTGTAACCGATGGCACCCCATACCATATCGCTGGGTGACACGCCAGTACGGCGATGACGAATACACGCTTCCAATGTGCGTTCACCGCGATGTCGACAAACACGGACGCGACCATCATGATGCTGTATAGAGAAGCTGGATTCATCCGAAAAAATGACGTTTTGCCATTCGTGCACCCAGGTTCGTCGTTGAGTACACCATCGCAGGCGCTCCTTTCTGTGACGCAGCGTCAAGGGTAACCGCAGCCATGGTCTCCGAGCTGATAGTCCATGCTGCCGCATACGTCGTCGAACTGTTCGTGCAGATGGTTGTTGTTTTGCGAACGTCCCCATCTGTTGACTCAGGGATCGAGACGTGGCTGCACGATCCGTTACAGCCATGCGCTTAAGATGCCTGTCATCTCGACTGCTAGTGATACGAGGCCGTTGGGATCCAGCACGGCGTTTCGTATTAACCTCCTAAACCCACCGATTCCATATTCTGCTAACAGTCATTGGCTCTCGACCAACGCGAGCAGCAATCACGATAGGCGACAGTCCGACCGTTATCAAAGTCGGAAACGTGATGGTACGTATTTCTCCTCCTTACACGAGGCATCACAACAACGTTTTACCAGGCAACGCCGGTCAACTGCTGTCTGTGTATGAGAAATCGGTTGGAAACTTTCCTCATGTCAGCACGTTTTAGATGTCGGCCCCGGGGCCGACCTTGTGTGAATGCTCTGAAAAGCTAATCATTTGCATATCACAGCATCTTCTTCCTGTCGGTTAAATTTCGCGTCTGTAGTACGTTACCTTCGTGGCGTATCAATTTTAATGGCCAGTAGTGTATTAAAATCCATACATTAATAGCACCTAGACACGTCGCGGACGTAGTATCAATAGAAGTCGCTAGATCACGAGGCGATGAAAAGCTATAGTTGTTTTTGTTGTGGACTCCTCTAATCCGAAAACTGGTTTGATGCAGCTCTGAATCTTAATGTATCCTGCGCAAGCCTCTGCAACTCCAAATAATTACTGCATCCTGTATCCTTTAGACCCTGCTTACTGTACACGTCTCTTGCCACCCCTCTAAAAATTTTACTCCTCCACCCCCCCACCCCCCACTCCCCCTCCCCCCTGCCCCCCGCTGCGCTGCTTCCCTCCAGTACTAAATTTGTGATCCCTTGATGCCTCAGATTGTGTCCTATGACTCGAACCCTTCTTTTAGCCAAGTTGTGCCACAAATTTCTTTTATCCCCGGTCCTTTTCAGTGCCCCCTTTTTGATTTCTTCTACCTCGTCATGCATTTTTTCAATCTCTTCATCGTCTGCGGAGCTAGTAGAACCCGATATTTCTCGAGCTGTGACGTAAACTGTTCGAGCCATTAGAGGTGTGTTCAAGCACAGAAATAGCAGCCAGACGAATGGATTGTCGACGAACCAAGGAACTTCTGAGTTGGGTCCCTAGAGATAAGGAGCGATCTTAAATACCACTTAATGAAAGGTGGATAGACGGTGTGAGAAAACGTGAATGCATGCAACGGAAGACCTTAACGCATAGATAAAGCTTCAGGACGTCTTTATCCAGCAGTGAATTTTGATTGGCTAGTGATAAGAATGATGATAATGATGACGATGATGACGAAGATTGTGAACCCTTCCCTAAGACCCGACATATAACACACGCAGTCGGTTGCCACAGGGTTGAGGGGCAGCAGAAACATCTACCGAGGAATGAACTTTGAGACGTTCGGGAGTTTGTTTGATCCTTCAGAAATATATTTCATACTGTGTAAGGAATTCGAAGCAACTCTGTTTGCTGCCGCGGTGCCAGAACACTCTGACTTGCTTCATTGCCGGATGCTGTTGCGAGATGCATCTCGCAGCGACGCCCCGTGCCACAGTCCTCGGTTTATTACCGCGTGCTTTCCAGATCGCGGCGGTTACGGTACATCTGTTTCTTGTAACGTAACGAGTTCATCTGCTGAAGGTGCGCTGCACTAGCAACAGGTTCCCCTCCGTGACTCAACGGAATCGCGCTTCTGCTTGAAACTGTAAACCGGCAGCCATGCGGACGTCCTACATTTATTTATAGGCGCACTCTGAACTGCAAGAGTCTTCCACGTTAAAACAATGGGAGAAACACAACTAGCCGATAAAGATGGAACTCACCGCTCGGCCGCGAAATTCCTCTCCCGCCCCTTTTCACACCAAAATGGACAGTAAACTAAGCACTTCTACATCTACATGTACATGGATACTCTGCAAATCACATTTAAGTGCATGGCAGAGTATTCATCGAACCACCATCACAATACTATATTATTTCAATCTCGTACAGCACGCGGAAAGAATGAACACCTATATCTTTCCGTACGAGCTCTGATTTCCCTTATTTATTGCGGTGATCGTTTCCCCCAGTGTGTGTCGGTGGAAAAAAAATATTTTCGCATTCGGAGGAGAAAGTTGGTGATTGGAATTTCGTGAGAAGATTCTGTCGCAACAAAAAACGCCTTTCTTTTAATGATTTCCAGCCCAAATCCTGTATCATTTCTGTGACACCATCTCCCATATTTCGCGATAGTACAAAACGTGCTGCCCTTCTTTGAACTTTTTCAATGTACTCCGTCAGTCCCATCTGGTAAGGATCCAACACCGCGCAGCAGTATTCTAAAAGAGGACGGACAAGCATAGTGTAGGCAGTCTCGTTAGTTGGTCTGTTATATTTTCTATGTCTCCTGCCAATAAAATGCAGTCTTTAGTTAGCCTTCCCCACAACATTATCTATGCGTTCCTTCCAATTTAAGTTGTTCATAATTGTAATACCTAGGTATTTAGTTGAGTTTATGGCTTTTAGATTAGACTTATTTATCGTGTAACCGAAGTTTAACGAGTTCCTTTTAGCACTCATGTGGATGACCTCACACTTTTCGTTATTTAGGGTCAACTGCCACTTTTCGCACCATTCAGCTATTTTTTCTAAAACATTTTGCAGTTTGTCTTGATCTTCTGATGACTTTATTAGTCGATAAAGGACAGCGTCATCTGCAAACAACCGAAGACGGCTGCTCAGATTGTCTCCCAAATCGTTTACATAGATAAGGAACAGCAAAGGGCCTATAACACCTCCCTGGAGAACGCCATAAATCACTTCGTTTGTTAATTTATTTGGTATAAATCTCTCAATTGCTGCCGATACTTTTTCTCTGAATTTTAGCCACATCTGGTCTACACTAATATTATTAATTTGGAATGAGAGGAGGTTGTCTCTGAGGAAGGCGTCAAGTGACTTCAATGCATGGATCATCAAGAAGCCGAATACGCGACATCTTGAAAGCAGTAGACGAAAATGAAGAGCCAGGTTTCATGGTATCAGATTTCCGAATGCCGCTGGACGCAACGCCACACTGTCGACCAATAACGAAGAAGTTATGAGTGCATTCTGAAACACGACTGGCTACATGAATTTTTCACCTTTAGAACTTAATAGCGCAGCGATTCTGTGTGGTTTCGACAAGTCCTTGACAGGTTTCCGGCAACATACGGCACCAGGTATCTACGCGCAAGCTTACGAATTTCACTTCCTGCTATGCTGTCGGCCACTGGTGCTTCCATCGCCCTTTAACAGCTTTCCATAGGCGCCCACGCGAACAGCCGAACAGCTTCGCCGTTTCCGAGATGCTGGTTCCCAGACGCCGGTTCATAACAGACTGTCCATTGTCCAAGTCGCTTGTGTCAGTGAATTTCCGCATTTGCGCCCCGACATTGTGCCTAGAATGATGCCCCATTTATCTCCACTCAGCGTATATGCTTAACGGGTCATGTAACCTTAATGCCGTTAGGTGGAATTCAGTCTTGCGATGGGCAGTGTCTCTAATTTCTTTGCGTCTTAATTTATTTGTAATCCAAAACAAATGGGAACACGTTATATGTGTATGCTGCCATTTTTATACATATGGTACCATTTTCCAGCTAACTATCTTCCTGTTCATTTTCTTTTACACCACTGTGTTTCCTTTCCGTAGCAGTAGCGTAGTGTGCTTTTTTATTCAGATGAACATTTGGTAAAGGCAGAAAAAGCCGAAACTAGTTATTATTGTTTTCATAGTGTTGGTCAGATTGGATCAGTATAATACTAAAACTGTTCTCTGTCAATGTTCTTATATACAGGAAAGTAGTAAACCTGAATGTTTGCAATGAAATTCAGAACGACATCCGCCACACTTACTCGTGTTGTTCCGCATGTCAGCTCTTGTTACACGTAGGTGAAATGAAATGATCGTATGGTGTTGTTGGCCGGGAGGCCCCATGCGAGGAAGTTCGGCCGCCGTATTGCAAGTCCTTCATTTTAGTTGACGCCACTTCGGCGACTTGCAAGTCAGTGATGATGAAATGATGATGAAAGACACTCAACACCCAGTCATCACGAGGTAGAGAAAATTCTTGACCCCGCCGGGAATCGAACCCGGGGCCCCGTGCGCGGGAACGCTACCGCAGGACCACGGGCTGCGGACTACATGTAGGTAAATACTAGCTAACGTGGGTACACAAGAAAAAGAGCCCGAGGTATCAGATTGCTGCGTTAATGGTAAACTCTTGGAGCGTGTTACGTTGTATAAATGCCTCAGGTAACACTATGATCCGATATGATACGAAGTTAGTAGTGAGGAAACCAAGACGACACTTCTACGTCTACATCTGCGTGATTACTCTCCTATACACAATGAAGTGCCTGGCAGAGGGTTCAATGAACCACCTTCATGCTGTCTCTCTACCGTTCCCCTCTCGAACGACACGCGGGAAAAGCGAGCACTTAAATTTTTCTGTGCGAGCCCTGGTTTCTCTTATTTCATCGTGATGATCATTTCACCCTATGTATGTGGGTGCCAACAGAATGTTTTCGCAGTCGGAGGAGAAAACTGGTGATTGAAATTTCATGAGAAGATCCCGTCGCAACGAAAAACGCCTTTGTTTTAATGATTGCCACTCCAATTCACGTATCGTGTCTGTGACACTATTTTCCCTATTTCGCGGTAATACAAAACGAGCTGCCCTTCTTTGTACTTTTTCGATGTCATCCATCAGTCCCACCTGATGCGGATCACACATCGCACAGCAGTACTCCAGAATAGGACGGCCAAGTGTGGTGTAAGCAGTCTCTTTAGCAGACCTGTTGCACCTTCTAAGTGTTCTGCCAACGAATCACAGTCTTTGTGTTGCTCTACTCACAATATTATCTATGTGATCGTTCCAATTTAGGTTATTTTTAATTGTAATCCCTAAGTATTTAGTTCAATTTACAGCCTTCAGATTTGTGTGGCTTATCGCGTAATCGAAATATAGCTCATTTCTTTTAGTACCCATGTGAATAACTTCCCTTTTTTTCTAATTCAGGGTTAATTGCCACTTTTCACACCATACAGATATCTTATCTAAATCATTTTGCAAGTCGTTTTGACTTCGTGCGAGATTAGCGGGAAACTGCAGTGTTTCTGTAAAAAAAAAAAAAAAAGATCGCACACAAGTCTCTTGCGCGAAGTATTCCACACTATTTAGTGTGCGCATTGCATCGGTCTAATGGAAATCATCGAAGGAGTTTAGAGTTGTGATTATGGGATGAGAACTTAAAAAGGAATCACTTGAAGGAAGGCTACATTATACTCAAGAAATTCTGTTAGGAAAGCGTCAGAAGCGATAGTCCAGTTTATACAGAGTTTTGTAAAGTGCTATAGTTCTACTGCCTTTATTGTTTACCTCGAATTAGGGCCATAAGAATGAGGTAGAGCCAGTGCTCCAAATAGCGGCTGATACCGAAGAAACACCGAGTGAACAAGATCACTACTAACGCCGTTTCTTGGCCGGCCGCTGTGGCCGAGCGGCTCTACGCGCTTCAGTCTGGAACCGCGTGACCGCTACGGTCGCAGGTTCGAATCTTGCCTCGGGCATGGATGTGTGTGAGGTCCTTCGGTTAGTTAGGTTTAAGTAGTTCTAAGTTCTAGGGGACTGATAGTGCTCGGAGCCATTTGAACCATTTGGACGCCGTAACTTAAAAATATTTCGATAATCGGATGGTTATTACACTATTTGTAATGAACAAACTGAATGAAGAGGACACGGAAATTCATAAAACTGGTGGAGATCCGTGTTTTTGACAACAGTTGCCACAACAAATGAGTATATTGAGGCAAAGACGGCCAGTGGTCTCTTCAGTGTGCACCAGGTTCGAACTCCTACGGGAAATGCGGTGAGTAACGAGAATGACGGGCAAGGGTCGCTACATTAGTAGTGTGAATAAGTCGAGATTTTGGGTCTGACGGATGGTGTGGTGCAGCTACTCAGTAGCTCAGTGGTCAGAGCGTCCGCCTAGGGAGCAGGAGATCCGGTTTTGAATCCCAGTCTGGCACAAACTTACAACTGTCTCCATTGGTTTAAAGCAGTGCCCACTCGCAGCCCGTGTCCCTAATTTCTTTGTGTCTTAATTTATTTGTAATCCAAAGCGAATGGAAACATATTATGGGTATATGCTGCTATTTTTTCATATGGTACCATTTTCTAGCTAACTATCCTTCTGCTCATTTGCTTTCACACCACTGTGTTTCCATTCCGTAGCAGTAGTGTAGTGTGCTTTCTTATGCAGATGAACATTTGATAGAGGCATAAAAAGCCGAAACTTGTTATTAAACGGTGAAAAAGTTTAGATATACAACAACGTAAGTGTAAAAATTCTTCATTCATTTATGTTTATCTAGTCTATGTTTGACGTGTAATCACGTGTGGGAGCACTGTCTGGTACGATGTTAACCTTACGCCGTTCACACTACACTTTTATTTGTATTTATTATTTCCATCATAAAACAGACGATCATCACAGTTGAAAATCGATACTAAATTGACGAATCTATGTGATCAAGCACTGTGATTAAAGAGAATTAAAATCAACTATATATGCGTTGCCGAAAGAGAACTGCGAACTACGTAAGTAATTCTAAATTAATATCAGGGTGTTTTGTTTGTATATACGGTTTTCTTTCTTCATGATAACCTTCAAAGTATTTCTGAAATACAATTCATAATTATTTTTAAAGTGCTTCCCACACATTTTTGTGAATCACCAGAAACTACGCATGTTCCATCTGAAGAGCTGCTTTTAGCTGTGCGCCCTGCCATTTGTGCAGGGATGCAAACAGTTAGATCTGGAGGGAGCTGTGTGACTGAGACAGGTTATAAAAATAAATCAACTATTAGAATAGCCTTCGTCGTTAGTATTACACGCGACGCGAGTGGCTTTTGTAATCTGAGATTGCTTGAATTAAATTCCCTGTTGTAGCTCGCAAGTACGCGGTTCGCGGTTGAACGTTGTCTCACAGATTTGATCTTACTTGAGCAAGGCTCTCCAACTGAAGCTAACAGTCTGAAACAACGAACAACATCTCGGTATACTTTCTCTCATAAAAATCATTCGTATGCAACTTTTCTTTCATTTTTTATTTATTCTCTGAAATGTAATTCAGCACAAACATTCTGTAAATAACTTTGCAACTCCACTGCTGTTAGTTTTCCATCACTCCTATTGACGAATTACCATCTCTCAACGCCTTATCTTTCGTACCTCGAACAGTTTTATTCACCTCATCTTTGATTATTTCTCATACAGGTACGAGATTCCACTCGCCAAAACTACTTTTAAACGAGCCTAAAAGAAGTCGTAAGATCTCTGAACTAGAAAGAAAAAATACGAACACATATTAATGAATCATACCTGACGCACCATCCTTTTGCTGATGATAAAGGAATGTTTGTCTCTAGAGTAGATAAACCTCAGGAACGTCTTCCCAATTCTGTTCAGTACTTCCACATTAGTTACGTGATCTACCGGTCTAATCTTCAGCAGTCTTCTGTAGCACTACATTTCAAAAGCTTCTATACTCTCCTTGTCTACAGTGGTTACCGTCCATGTTTCACTTCCATACACAGCTACATTCCACACAAATACATTCGGAAAAGATTTCCTGACATTTAAGTCTACATTCGATATCAAAAAACTTTTCTTCTTCAGAAACTCTTTTCTTGCCATTGCCAGTTTACATTTTATATCCTCCCTATTTCGGCCATCATTACTTAGTTTGCTGTCCAAATAGCAAAACCTGTCAACTACATTGTCTCGGTTCTTAATCTAATTCCTTCAGCATCACCTGATTTATTCTTGTTTTGCTTTTTTGGTTGTTGTCTTATATATTCCTTTCAAGACACTGTCCATTCCATTTAAACGCTCTTCCAAGTGTTTTACTACCTACGACAGAATTACAATGCTGACGGCAAACGTCAAGGTTTTATTTCTTTTCCTTGAACTTTAATTCCTATTCGAAGTTTTTCTTTGGTTTCCTTCACAGGTTGCTCAATGTGCAGACTGATAACATGGGGGATAGGTTACAATCCTTTCTCATTCTCTTTTCAACCACTGCTTCCCTTTCATGCCCCTCGACACTTACAATTGCCGTCTGGTTTCCATACAAGTTGTAAATAGCGCTTTCGCTATCTGTGTTTTACCCCTGCTACCTTCAAAATCGCAAAGAGAGTATTCCAGTCAACGATGTGTAAAGCTGTCTACAAATGCTATAAACGTAGGTTTTTCGTTTTCTCTACCTACCTTATAAAGTGCGTCTAGGAATATGAAAAGTCCATGTGTCCTTCAGTTAATTTAAAAACTATAATAACAACATCCTCTCACAAATTTGACAATTCAGAATTTATACAAAATAAGATCGAAGTGTGCACCCTGCATTATCAGGATTTCACTTAGCACTACGACTGTGAACACAGGTCTGCAGGCTATGGCTATAGGTGTAAATAGGGCGAGTGCTGTATCTTTCAGTTGTTCCCGCCTACATTCAGAAAATTTGTCTTCCCGTTATTTATTTATTTTATTAGTGGAGGGTCTTTCCGTTTCTGCATTCTCTTACTCGACTACCTGTAGTCTGCCAGTTCTATCTGTGGACTTGAAAACTCCGTTGGGTTGGATTTGTTTTTGACAGCAGGTACTTATTCTACGTATGTGCTCTTTGCCTGACTGGAATGTTAGCGGTCAGAGCGTAAACTCATCCATGTGGGCGCGTCCTCCTGCTATCAACTGAAAATATTGTGTATTAAACGTACCTTGTAAGTTATTATTTTCTTTGCCATTTTCAAGACTCTTAGTTTTCGTACTATTTTTTTCTCCGAAGGTTAGCTGCGAAATTTGGAAATCGATAGACTCCGTCCATTCAAAACGCTGAGAGACTGATTTTATTTCTGGCATATAAGTAACGGCAGCTACGGTGGCAGCTTGAACTAACGACTGTAAATAACATATGCGCTTTCGACTAGTCAGTTATTAGTAGGCAGTGTTAGCGTGATGTGTCAGCGTTGTTGGTCACAAATCGCAGTGGAGCAACATCTAAAAATCAAGTGTTCAGTGCATTTCCAGAATGTTCTGAAGAAGAACAAAACAGGAATGTGCAAAGATAGTCGTGTACACTTTTGCTCCGAAACAAAAACGACGCCTGTTGCGTAATGCAAAATGTGGACAACTATTTTCCGGAAAAAAGCATCACAGGTGATGAGAAGTGGTGTTATCAGTACGAACCTACCACAAAACGACGAAGTGTAGAAATATACGTGAATGATCAACGCCTCGGCGATGTAATCGACATTCAAACAACATGACGCACGAACCGAACAGCATCCCAAAGACAGACTTTTCTGACAGTTTCGCTTGATTGTGTGAACGTTCTGTGCGTTGTACTCAAGTGGGGAGAGGGGGAGGGGGGGGGAGAGACTATGTAGAACACCTGATGCATTAAAACAAACATATTAACTTTCCTAAGCCAGTCTCGTATAAATACAAACGCCTGTAATTAAATGTTTTGGGGGGTCGTGGGTGTCATGGCGTCCATCAACACATGCTCCCTTGGGTCCGTGCCTGTTTATGGGTGAGAAGCGTGAACTTTTAATGAGAAAACCATTCAAAAACCGAGAGCATCTCAGCAATTAGTGCAAAGTTGCATGCCGTAAGATCCCAGTTACAGAAACCCTAATAAACAACCCCTGGTTGTAAAAGAAGTAGGAAAATTAGTCATCCTGACAGCGACGACAGCTACCGACGACAAAATTTACACTTGTGATAATTTGATCAACAGGAATATCATGTGCATGATAATATTTATCATGAAATAGAGACTGAATGAAGGTTAAAGCCCAGATTGTAAATTGGCCAAATATAACATTTACCATAGAAGAGAGCTGTAGCCGCATCGAAAAGGAAGTTCGAAGTGACTACAATGTAACTCGGAAATGGAAATGTTAGCTTCAGTTGCTATCTAGTCGCTCTCTAGTACTATTCCGATAGTAGCATGCATGTAAGCGCTACTAGATTGTTTTAAGATAATCGGAAGTTTGAAAGTTTTGCGATATAGACTGAAGTATTATTCAGAAGTCAAACTAAAGCAAAGTCATCTTTACTGTTAGAAAGATAACGTGATACGGAGATTCGCAACGAAATTAAATCTTGTGAGATTTGTGATGGGACTTAGCCCTCGTGGTACTGAATAAGCACGAACATTCAAGGAAATTGAAAAAGAAAGATCTCCGACAGAAAAACAATTATTAGTCTCGAGTAGGTAACAAACGCAAACGCGAAGAACGTACAATTGCGCTTAGTTGTCAGAAGTTGTCGTCAACGACAGGATTACTGATGCAAACGGAAGCAATTCCCTGAGTGAGAAATCGTTGTGCGTGCTCAGCGTAGGGACAATTAATTACAAGGAACAATAAAATTGGATTCAAACTTTAATTCTTCGTGTGGCCTACATAATTGAATAGACATTATCATGTGTATTAGAGACAATTAATTGGCTATTAGAATATTATGAAGTGGAAAGTGAATTCATGGTTATTTAACAGAGAACAGTCATCGATTTTCCCAAGATTACGACGCATTCTGAACATTGCTTAAGTATATGTTATCTCTGGAATTACGTCGTGTAGGTATTGAACATGCGACGTAGCGACGTCTTGACGATGAAATAACAATCGACTTAACATCCTCGCAATTCCATAACGTGGCCACGACTTGGGTGATGGATTGGAGATTGAAGACATTATATTATTGGTATTCAACACTCATTATCTAACTGGGCATAATAAAAAGAAGAACTACAGTTAGCCAGTTCGCGCAAGCCGAAAAGTCTGTCGCGGACTCACAACAAAAGAAAACTGGTGGTCACAATTTCAGGTCAAGCCAGTCATCGCGTCATCGAGGGGTGCAATTGCCGCGTATATCAGTAAAGAAGCAAGAGCGGTTACACATTCTGACGCTCTGTTCTATCGAAATATTGACATTAATCACGAAAGACGGTATCTGAAATATGACCAAACCACGCGAGGAGTTCGTATTTTTCTACTAGTTACAGGGCGGCGTTGTCGTGAGCGACGGACGCCGTTCCACGTCATACCGACTGGAACAACCATCAGCGCCGAGCCGTGTCAACTCTAAGGAGACGCAGACGCCACAATGCTGGTAACTACCAGAAGAGACAGAAGATTAAACAAACAAATAATGAAACAGGCTTGGGTGGATGACGTAATTACGACTGGACCCAAAATCAAATTGATGTGGTCCAGACAAGGAGCCAGGTGATCGATTCACTGAGGACGTAGTTTCTTGGGTTCCGAGACATAAGAAGGAACCGAGAAGAATATTAAATGGAAGCTGAATAAATGAAAGCATAACATACGGTAAGGCAACATGGCTGCGTGTAACTGACTACGGAAGTGTAAGGAGCCTGGAAGTTGCTTTTATACAGCAGCTGAGATAGATTAGACGAGGATGATAATGTGTTCTACATTTTGCTTAAGTTTCATTGCATTCGCCATCCAGACGTTCTGAGTTACCGTTCGTCTTACTGTTTTCCCTTGATTCTGCGGTACGTTTCCCGTGCATTTCCTTAGAGCCGTAGCATCCGGACACACAGCCAACATTGAAACATACCGATCCGATGTGGCGTATATCGAATGGCGCTCAGAGCAATTTCGCAGAGCTTCAGTGATCGCCACTCGCGCATGCAAGCCGGTGTGCCAGGCTTATCGCCGGCAAGGCTGTGCGCCCGCGCGGCTGGAGGTCATCGGTGAAAGAACGGCACACTAGGCGTTACGGAAGGCTGGAGCGGGCGACGTGCAAGGCCTGCGCGAGAGCTGTCGCCGCCGCAGACACGCCAGTCTCACATCCATCCGGGATCAACTCCACTCACCGTGGGAGACTGCCTACACCGTAGTATTGCCACTTACACAAACCGCAGCGGTGTGTGTAATGCCGTAGGAGCAGAGTGTCAGGTTACGGTAACACCTTACTGGGTACGGTTCCGTACGCTGCTGTCACAAAACATCCACTCTCCAGCTGTGTACCATAGATTCTTCTCTACATTGTCATGTCACGTTTGACGGCCTTGTCATGGAATCTACACATTTTCCAGTACAGTCGGCTGCCAGGCGGTCTGGAACGACTCAGTCATCTGTTGGTAGCTAGGCGCTTTGTGTGTCTCTGGAGCCATACTGCGAAAATGACGCCACACCTTTAGCAACGGGATAAGAACCTTCCTTACTCGCATCAACAGCGAGCGAAATGCGTAGAGCGTCAAGTCAGAGCGTTATACGTAATATTCATCTTGAGGTCGAAGCTCTTGTGCCCGTGTTTGCTTACAAGTAAATTTATTTTTGGATGGCATCCGCCTATAACGTACACAGCTTTTTCGTTTTTTTAAAGCAGACATGTTTCGCTATAGTTACAGCATCATCAGTATTTTTTATCTTTCTATTAAAGAACAAGAAATGCCCTTTTCTATCTGTACATACATAAACTGGACTTCTTAACATGGTATTCAGATGGTTCAAATGGCTCTGAGCAGTATGAGACTTAACATCTGAGGTCATCAGTCCCCTAGAACTTAGAACTACTTAAACCTAACTAACATAAGGACATCACACACGTCCATGCCCGAGGCAGGATTCGAACCTGCGACCGTAGCGGCCGCGTGGTCCCAAACAGAAGCGCCTAGAACCGCTCGGCCACTCCGGCCGGAGTGCATATGAAAAGCCTAAAGAAATATGTGGACTCTCTTTCTCGCCGAATTGAGGTATTTATCAGAGATATAGTAGGTGCTATATTGCAATAGCAATTGTCACCTGCAGGTGACAAATTTTTTGACCGGTTTGTTTACTTCACCCGTGCGTATTAAGTGACACGCCTCATCAACTTCGGACTGTATACATAGAACTTAGGAGTTGGCCCTAATACGGTGCTGGGCAGCGTATTTGCTGACCAGCACAGTGAAGATCATACTACATTCATCCAGGCCGTATTTCTGTTTCACTGGTCCCCTTCCGTCACATTCGAGAGAAGCGAAACTGAAAACATCGTTCAGACATCCAGATTCGGCTTTTCTGCGGTGTCCCATTAAACCGCTTGAGTGCATGCCTGGTTGATTCTTCTGAGACGTCTGATTTCCTGTTTCATGTTTCCCAATCTATGCTTGTGTCTCGTACACACTCCATTTCAAAACTAGAGGCCATAATTTCAGGCATGTATACCCTATATGTAGAAAATAAAAAAGTTCGTTACAACATGTCTCCGGAAATATTTGGTTCCAAATTATGGCCTTCAAACCAATCATATTCACCGGAAGGGTTTCTTTTTTTCCGTGCAGCTGCCTTTAGAAAAGACGTTCAAAACTTACTGTCTCAGAGCCCTGCGAACACGATCCCAAATTCCACGGGTACTGTGTATTTCATTACATGCTGCTACAATTCTGTTCCGAAGGAACTCCACGTCAGACATGGGGGACGAATACACCAACGATTTTAAATGGCAGTAGTTCACATTAGGTGACAGTGGAAGCCAAATAATTCGGTCACCTCTACCTGTCCAACAGGCAGGAAACATTCGATCCATGCATAGGCGTGCTTTACCGCAGGAGCAGCAAGAGCGCAATTATGTAAGACGTTAGCTTGTTGACGAAATATCAGTGGAGTTTATTCAAAAACATGAGATGTGTTGTTGTCAAGCGAGTTTATGTACGCCTGCACGGTATGTCAGTTTACATGTCCAACGATACCTGCCCACATGTTGAATAGATTTGATGATGAGAAGGAACAATTTGAAGTGAATTTTCTTATGCCCATATACAGGGTGAAGGGGCGAGGGGGGAGGGTTGGGTAAAAATCTGGAAACACCCAAAACACAATACATTACGGTCTAAGAAACCTGTTGGCTTTCAAAACAGGTTCCACTTGTCTCAAAATGGACAAAGATAGGTCATGTATGTTTTTCAAGGGTATCTTATACCATTCTTCCTGCAAAATAGTACCAAGTACAGGTAACTATAATTGAGGTGTATAAAGATCACGCAATCTTCTCTCCAATGTAGACCGCAAATGTTCAATAATATTGAGACCTGGTGATTGTGGTGGCCAAGTAAAACGCGAGAATTCATCCTCGTGCGAAGCAAACTCGACCATAAGTTGGAAACAGTCTGAAACAAGACTCATACAACCAAATTACTTTCTTCCAAGCCAGGTTTTATGGATTCGGCACTACGTTTTCCTCTTACGGGTATTTGCATCACTGATGACTCGTTTTGGAGTTCCAGATCGTCCTGAAGTTTCCTGCTTCTGGAGCTCTCTTCCTGTTGTTTTGGTGCTGACATGGTTCATGACTGCGAGTTTCAGTTGTGCAGTGACTTTTGCAGCTGTTGTCCTCTTATTTTTCGTCACAGTCCTCTTCAAAGACCGTCTGTCACGATCACTCAGCACAAACTCGTTCGCGTTGTGACTTGGCGGTTGATGTTTTTCCGGTTTCTCTGTATCCGGTATAAATCTTCGATACGGTACCTCTCGTAACACCAAACTCTTCGGCTACCTTGGTTACACAATCACGCACCGTCGAACACAAACAATTTCACGTAGCCCCAATGGAATGCACTCACAACTACACTGGACGCCGTTATTACGATGACAGGTGCTTGAAACGTATTGCGGACATTGCACAGGTGCCGATCGTGGTCAAATACAACAGCACAGCCTGCGTCTATGTTCGGGTATCCATTTCTCACGGTGTTACGTATTTTCATCCGACTCCTGTATCCTGATTGTGAAAATTTGTAACGGCATACCGTGTGAGCTGCGTTTCATCTGTGAATATACCAAGGCAGAAAAGATTGGATTTCTAGCAGACTGCTGCAGAAACGACTGTCAGAACGTAACTCGACCTGGGTAATGCGCTGTTGACAGGACCTGTACCAGACTGCAGATGATAAAGATGCAACTGTTGCTTTTGCAGCACTCTCCAGACAGTCGTATGAGGGACACTGGCTTGCGCTAAGTTTCGTGTGCTGATAGAAGGAATCGTGTGCACAGAAGCCTGAGTCCCCTCCTCTACATTCAGAGTTGTTGATCTTCATTGTCCCCTCTCAAAATCACGAGATGTAAACTTCTCCCGAACGCACAAGCGGCGACGGGGGCATTCAGATGTATTCCGATCTGGGTGGTTACAGATAAATTGCAATTACTCGCTGTGGTCCAGTATGGGCTGTAATTATCGTATGGCAGCGTAACTAGGTAGATGTGCTAATGCATTAATGTAGAATCGGTTTACACTGGAAAAAGATTACTTACAAATTTGACCACCAGGTGCAGATCTCGCGCTGTACACTGTTTGTGAATTGACACGCCATAACGCGAGTGAATAGTGCGGCTACAGAGAAGAGAGATAGTGCGCTGTTAGTGAAACCGTTTTATGTGAATGGCAGCGATTACAGTGCTGCACTGAGAGAGTAGTGCTGACTGAAAGGTGTGAAGAGAGGGCCGATGTCATTAAATGGTTAAAGAATACGATATGAGCCGGCCGCTGTGGACGAGCGGTTCTAGCCGCTTCAGTCCGGAACCGCACTGCGGCTACGGTAGCAGGTTCGAATCCTTCCTCGGGCATGGATGTGTGTGATGTTCTTAGGTTAGTTAGGTTTAAGTAGTTCTTAGTCTAGGGGACTGATAACCTCAGATGTTAAGTCCCACAGTGCTTAGAGCCATTCGAACCATTTTTTCTGCCAATGAGTTATGTATCTAAATGCGATCATTTTTGTTAGAAACACAGTGCACAGTAACAAACACATCACAGCTTAGCACTTTCACATTCAGATAGTGATTATGGGGGGAGGGCGTAACCACTTAAACGAACCATGCCACGTCCGCTATAACTGTGCCGACCCTGTGCCGATGCGAGACAAAGACACAAATAAAAGAGAAGAAAGTAGCCATGCTTGGCGTTGTCATGGTGTCAGCGGTAGCCTGACCAGAAACACACGTGATCTTAATTCTGCTGCAAGCAGTCGGTTTTTAACGGTCGCTGATGACAGAATGTGTGACACCTGCCCGGATATCGTCCTTGGATGACGTTCGGTCGGCCACCGCTCCTCAACACTGCGTCGATCTTGACGTGCTTCTGTACAACAAGGAAGTCCAGAACCTGGTCCACAGGTGTAGAAATGATCCACAGGCCGATGTTGAATGCAGCGACACACCACCGATGCATTGTGCCCAACACGTCCATCCAGTTTCCTGCAGGCAAACAGTAAGACCTTGTTCAGATGGTTTAACTTGTTCAACAGGAGTACGTACTCGTCAGCGATGCGCAGTTGTACCCTAAAATGAATATTACAAATAGTGTTCACCTCCAAATTCAGCACAGTTAGTGCCTCCAGAGTTAAAACAGAGGCCGCACAGACAGTCTCCTGAGCGCCATCTGCTTACCGACGACCGTGACAAATGAATCACTAACCCTACAGCCCTTCACTATGCACTGGTGCATTGATGCCATTGAACACAGTACTTAAGGAGGTAAAGAAGCGATCATATCACTACCATCACACCATCACTCAGAGAAAATCTGGAAGAGCACAGTGACAAAAATACTTGTCACGCTGTCCGTACTGTTTAATAGGGTAGCGTTTGGACAAGAGCAGAAATTACGCCTTATATCGGAGAAGGCATTATTATACTTACATACGAGAAACGGAGCCCCTTCGACTTCGGGATGACAGACGACACAAGTTGCGTAACGGGTAACAGACAAGAACATACAGGCGGAACTGAATTGTTATGCAAAATACGACTATTCTACAGCTGCGCAAACAACAAACCTCACAGGTCGCGTTTAGCGTTCCCGTGTCAGGATTTCACCTGCCAGCTGCTTCAGAAGCAAATACGTACTTTTACACAGGAGCTACTGGATTTCGAGAAGTATGAGAGACATTCTCTGGCAGCAGTGCCCAAAATAATCGTCTGCATGTGTCATTTGAGGATGTGTGTCTCCACTGAACTTTTCGTCGACAAGACGTTAAGTCCTAATCGTACTTTGTTTTTCGTTTCCATACTCCTTAGGGAAGAAACAGAACTTCCTACCTTGGTAAGCACAGTGACGATCAACAGTCTTCAAATTTTATGGGTAACAGTGTATCAGTTACAACTGCCAGACATGTGAGGCTTATCTAATATCGCCGCAGTTCGTGCTGTATTCATTTATTATTTATTTATTTATCAAACATGTCCCACTACATTGTAATATTACATACATGTTTGAAGATTGACAAAGTGTTATCCACAAAATTTGAGATCAACAGGGATCATACAACATATACGGTTACATCAGGTGCCTTACTTCCCACATGAAAATGTTACAATGTGTCAAAACTTAACAATCATCTTAAATATCGCAGTTATAGTTGCATGTGCAGATCGGAGTCTTCGAGATACGAGTAATTACAATTTAAATGAACACTGCAGTATGGATATACGTACTTTCTGTTGTAAAACATTCTAATAACTGAGTCAGTGACTCCATGTGTTAGGATGTGGGTTCCCAATCTTTTCCTCTGATGGAACACTTTGAAATCCTGGTACTTTGATAGAGCACCTTCTTTATTTTGAAGGTTAATGAAATTAAAATCTAAGAAAAACTTGTTTTATTCAGTGAGTACTTCAATTTTAATTTTTGACTAATGACAAAGAAATCGTAATAAATCTTTTTAAATCAATTAGTATCGTCGAAATGCAAAAAGAAAAGAAAAAACGCCATGTTACTAACATTTTTTCACGGCGCATCTACTCACTTACCGCGGAACAATTCGAGGAATGCTCAGTTAGGTGTACAAATCGGTTACACTTCCAGCATCGACCTAGGTTTTCCGGGGCATGTAGGAAGTTGTAACTGATACCAAGTATTGACGTAGAAATGAGAATCTTATTGAATTACAAAACTACTAAAAATTTGTTGTGACTTTGTGAACTAAGTCCGATGGGCCAGTTTCGTCCTTTTTAAGCTGTTTGCATCCTGAGAATGTCCTTCTCTGTCGTTAACTTACTGCAGTGGTAAACTCTCCTCCTCTGCATGTCCATAGTGTGTCATCAGTTACAATGAGTTGTTAATAATTTGCATTCAGTTTTCCATGGCTTTCTAAAATCACGATAAAATTCGGTGATAGTGAGAACTTAATCATTAATCGTTGGCGGATCGTATGAAAATACCGTTTCGTATTTCCCCAGTTTTAATTTCATTGCACCGAGCGAGGTGGCGCAGTGGCTAGCACACTGGACTCGCATTCGGGAGGATGACGGTTCAGACCTGCTTCCAGCCATCCTGAATTAGGTTTTACGTGATTTCCCTAAATTGTTTCTGGCAAATGGCGGGATGGTTCCTTTGAAAGGTCACGATCAATTTCCTTTCCCATCCTTCCTTAACCCGAGCTTCTGCTCTGTCTCTAATTACCTCGTTGTCAACGGGACGTTAAACACTAATCTCCTCCTCCTTCTCCTTTAATTTCTTTGCCACTAGATCTCTCAAATGTTTCTAAAATCATCTTCTGTTTTTTTTTTCTTTATTGCACTTACAGGTAGTTTCCTGTAACTGGCTGTTGCCCGTGGTCGGTTTGCTCTCTTAGCTAGATTATCAGCTACTTCATTGCCCCATATCCCTGTATGAGCTTTAAAATATCCTAAATCTATACGTCATTTGTGTTTTTTTTTAATCCATTGGTTCTTTTTTTCTTTCTGTCCTGTCCTGTCGGACGAGAGTGAGGTGGCAGGTGGCAGGTGGGGGGGGGGGGGGGGAGGGGGAGGGCAAACTTCCCCGGCCCAAGTCTCTCAAAGATTAGGGATCCCCCAGGACGCAAAGTTAGCAAAAATTAGAGTGCTATTGTAAAATAAGTTTTGTATCAAATTTCAAACAAAGGACATTACACCAGCACCAGCATAACCAATCTACCTCTTCTTTTCCGCTTCTGTTTTATGAATCATACAGGTCAGTTGCATACGATTCTATTTCGTGTTTAATATTGAATGCACAATTATTTTCTGTAGACATCATGCACTAGTACCACCTTGTGATGGATTCGAAAATGCGCTTTCTTTAAATGTTGGAAATACTACCAAAATATTTTCCCAACAAACACGGCAACAACTGTGAAACGTCGGTATAAATTGGTAGTTTTGACAACAGCATTCAAAGATAAGGTACGTCGTATTCCATCACAAGATTATCTTACACGAAAAACGAGTACACAGAAAATATTTTACATTCAAGGGTAAACATAACATAAAACATTTCTGTTTGTATATAATTATCATGGATTTATCTTAAAAGTGAAGTAATAAAATGACATGATAGATGTACATTGGATGCTGGTACTCGGAAGTAAGGAAGTAATCTTAGCTTATTCGTCCGTAGAATAGCCATCTTACATGGGTACTCTCATGTGACTTCATGTAACATTATTTCTTTGTCAAATAGGTTGGGCCCTCAGTAGTTCAGATCATTAAATTGCAGATCCTAATAATGAAAATTTCCTCGGGACATTAGAAGTCTTGAGTCACTACGATCCGGCTGTTACAAAACACATTAGCGAGGTCAGAGGCGGACAAGAACTGGAAAGCGTTTACAAGTGCATTATCTGTCAAGTGACACTCAGAATGAATTTATTTCTAGTTGTGTCTATCATGTCAGGCATGCCTTCTTGGAACCGAGAGAAAACGAGAATTATTATTCAGTTATTATTGATGTAACTCCTGTTTCGAATCATACTGAACAGACAACTTGCATCCTGCGTTATATTTACTACGAGAAGGAAATATGAAATAAATGGAAGGTTTTTGGAATTTGTTGGTTGCAATCAGAAAACGAGAGTTGACTCTGCACATTTAATTCTATCAACACCTGTGAAACACGCAATGCCTATCAGTCACCGACGGGGAAAGGTTTATGATAATGGAAGTAATATTAGAGGGTCTTATAAATGAGCTCACACATATTTTCTTCAGTGAAATACCCGTGCAAAATTTGGTCGGTTTGCTTGTTACAGCCTTATATGGAGTACATGCAGCCGAGAATTGTCGTGGAGCAGATATCCTTTCTTTTTTTTTTTAGTCATTCAACTTCTTTACAGACTGTTCAGTAACAGTCCACAACGATAGGAAATTCTGAAACAGTGTTGGAAGTTCTATATATTCCTTTCTGATACCCGTCGGAGTGCACTGGTTGATGCTGCAGTACGAATTGCCATTGCTGTTGAAACTCTCAGTAAGTTCTATGGTACGGGATGTTTTGAGTTATGTGATATCACTCAAGTGTTTTATCATGGAATCAATTTAATTAAGGCTGTTGGTATCAACTGATTACAGAATCAAATTACTACAAGTTCGAAACACTACCATTCATGTCGAGGTAAGACACTTTGAGAGCTTATTAAATGACTTAAAACATCTTCGCGAAAATTAGGACGCCATTCTCCCTGATCTATATGATCCTGAGTTACCGGAGGCTCGCAATGAGGACAGCAAATCACTTCCGATTGAAGCGAGGAATGAAATGACACATGTGATTTATTGGCAATCTGGTGTCTAACTTGAAAACCTGAGTTGAAACAGTGAAGATTTTAGATGAAACATTTGAATTTTATGGAAATATTTAAAGACGACTGACGGTCAGGTCGCTGAGGCATGCAAGTTATTTATCAATGAATACCATTACGATGTCACAACATATTAAGAAGAAGAAATTAAGTATTTGGGAACAACACTTACTTCAAACTTTGAACACATTACTTTGTAACCATTATAACTTTTGAATAAGATAGACGAGCTTAAAATTTTAAGCTTGTTCCCAAATTTGGTAACAACACATACTTCAAACTTTGAACACATTACTTTGTAACCATTATAACTTTTGAATAAGATAGACGCGCTTAAAATTTTAAGCTTGTTCCCAAATGTATGTGTAGAGACTGTAGCTGAAACGGAAAGATCATTGAGCACTCTGGCTCTAGCTGTCAGTTGTCTCAGATCAACTATGCATCAACAACGTCTCACAGATTTGGGAGCCTTGGTCTCCCAATATAATTTGCCAAGACAGCTGGACATTGACGCTATAATGCAGACATTTCCAGAACGAAAGACTCGCAAAGGTCCATTCACAGTGTTACAAGGAAGTCGGTTATAAAATGTTCCCCGTTGCACGACTCATAGCGGTTTACATACAAGTGAACTAATGCCTATCTACTGAAATGTGTAGGGGCGCCAGGAAACGAGTGGGGACGGAACACTCCATATCGCAGCGTTACTGGTAGCAGATATTTCGTCAATTTACAGTGCCGTATAATACTTAGACATTTGTTTTAAAGTGAAGTGACAGCAAATTAAACTAATTTACAAAATAAAATTAAATGGAGCGTACACACATTTTACGATAATTCATTATTGAGTAGCACCTGAAATCAAACTTGTGAGTTTGTAAGTCGTATTATTTTTCTGCCTTGCCGTTTGGGTCGTGGTTAAGCTATAATCCAGTTACCTGGCTGTTGTGGTTTGGGCTCCTGATAACTGTCTTCGTCACTACTTCTCAAACTAATTTACTACTGTTCTTTCAGTCTCCCACTCAATGACAGCGTCAAGGCGCTAGTATTATTTCTTGATGCATTTAACCTTTGTACACTCATTCACGATTCGTCTGACTTGTGTATTAGTCTTTCAAAGCGGCAGTGGGAAACAGGATACATGGATTACGACTGTTTTTTGTTTCACAATATTCCAAATAATTTTGACTGTAATAGAACCTAATACAGTGTGTATCCTAATAGCTGTTACCAGTTTTTCATCTGGTTGATATCAGATGTTCTGCCGGTGGTCAGCGTCCTCCAAGCACGATCTTCCGACGCCATAACTCTACATGTTGGGAAGACTCAGACCACCGGCAGAACACCCGATCTCAACGTGGTGGGAACGAATAGCCGGGAAAGTCTAAGAGACAGAATGAGAATATAGAGGCATCTGGTTCCGCACTTTTCTGTCAGATTCTTTTCAAGAGGAACATACTCGCCTTTTGTGCCCCTGGCAGGGGCATTTCTCCGCTGGTTCGCCTATTTTCCCTACTGCATCAACGTATGCAGCTTATATTTCTAAAAAAAAATGGCTCTGAACACTATGGGACTTAACGTCTGAGGTCATCAGCCCCTAAAACTTAGAACTACTTAAGCCTAACTAACCTAAGGACATTACACACATCCATGCCCGAGGGAGGACTCGAACCTCCGACGGGTGGAGGCGCGCGGGCCGTGACAAAACGCCCCTGACCGCTCGGCTGCCCCGCGTGGCCTATGCAGCTTATATAAAACGAATTCTATAGATCAGTAAAGCTTTGTCGTTTACTTATATATTTCGCTACATTTACATACTTTGACACACAAAAATAACAAATAAATGCTCATAATATAAAGTTAACACAAAATCGTTTGCTTTCCATTTTTCTCTGTACTTTGCTCATCTATCGCAATTCATCGAAAATGCCCGGCTTATTATTTATATCTTCTTAGAAGATAGGTTAAGGAAAGGTAAATCAACGTTTCTAGCAATTGTAGACGTAGAAAAAATTTTTGACAATGTTGACTGGAATACTCTCCTTCAAATTCTAAAGGTGGCAGGTGTAAAATACTGGGAGCGAAAGGCTACTTACCACTTGAACAGAAACCAGATTGCAGTTATAAGAGTTGAGGGGCACAAAAGAGAACCAGTGATTCAGAAGGGAGTGAGACAGGATTGTAGACTGTCTCCGATGTTATCCAGCCTGTATATTGAGCAAGCAGTAAAGGAAACAAAAGAAAAATTTGGGGAAGGAATCAAAATGGCAAATGGTTCTGAAGCGTCCCCTTAGAAAACTTAATGAATTACTATACAGATAAACCTCTCACATTATTTGATTTTCAAACAGCTGAGCAGAACTGAACGTACTCAGACATTTCGCTGTTTACCTAGTCTGGTCAACACTAAACTGACACACAATATTTTTAGCGCAACGCAATCTGACTTTCAATAATCCGTACAAAAGAATGGCCCTGACTAACATTAAACTATACCTTTCACAAATCACTTACAAAAATCTTCGTTACTCGAACTACTGTAATACAGCGAGCGCCAATACTGCCAGCTAAATAAAAGATTCAAACTACTGAAGGCACTAACTACTGATAGGCATAGTTAGCAAATAAAAGATTTTGATAGAGAAAAAACAATGTATTTACCTTAATGGTGTTCAAAAGTCATAATATCTATAGCAGTTCATGACATCCAGTCTTACAAATTTACTATCTCTGATGGACACACGTCCAGATCATCCGCTCTCAAAACTCCGCCATTTCACTCCCCACATCCACCACTGCTGGCGGCTCACCAACTGTGCAGCGCCACGCGCTGTTTAAATCCAACTGCCCAACACTACAATAGCAAACAACAATGCAAACCAGCCACAGACTGCACACAGCACAATCAGTGATTTTCATATAGAGCGCTACGTGGCGTTGCCAACATAAAAACCTTAACAGCCTACTTACAGTTCAAAAGGCTCTAAGCACTATGGGACTTAATATCTGAGGTCATCAGTCCCCTAGACTCAGAACTACTTAAACCTAACTAACCTAAGGACATCACACGCATCCATGCCCGAGGCAGGATTCAAACCTGCGACCGTAGTAGCAGCGCGGTTCCGGACTGAGGCACCTAGAACCGCTCGGTCACCGCGGCCGGCAAGGAATTAAAATCCAGGGAGAAGAAATAAAAACTTTCAGGTTTGCCGACGACGTTGTAATTCTGTCAGAGACAGCAAAGGACCTGGAAGAGCAGATGAACGGAATGGACAGTGTGCTGAAAGGAGGATATAAGATGAACATCAACAAAGGGCTAAACGAGGATAATGGAACGCAGTCGAATTAAATCAGGTGATACTGAGGGAATTAGATTAGGAAATGAGACACTTAAAGTAGTAAATGAATTTTGCTACTTGGGGAGCAGAATAACTGATGATGGTCGAAGTAGAGAGGATATAAAATGTAGACTGGCTATGGCAAGGAAAGCGTTTCTGAAGAAGAGAAATTTGTTAACATCGAGTGTAGATTTAAGTGTCAAGAATTCTTTTCTGAAAGTATTTGTATGGAATGTACGGAAGTGAAACATGGGCGATAAATAGTATAGGCTAGAAGAGAACAGAAGCTTGCGAAATGTGGTGCTACAGAAGGATGCTTGAGATTAGATAGGTAGATCACATGACTAATGACGAGGTACTGAATAGAATTGGGGAGAAGATGAATTTGTGGCTCAAGCTGACTAGAAGAAGGGACATGTTCTGAGACATCAAGTCATCACCGATTTAGTTCTGAAGGGAAGCGTGGAGGGTAAAAATTGTAGAAGGAAACCAAGAGATGAATACACTAAGCAGATTCAGAAGGATTAGGTTGCAGTAGTTATTCCGAGATGAAGAGCCTTGCACAGGATTGAGTAGAATGGAGAGCTGCATCAAACCAGTCTCTGGACTGAAGACCACAACAAGAAGAAAAGAGTAAAAGTATTAATATAAATATTTTACTGAATTTTCCGTCCTCCCAGTTTTAAATAATTTTAGCAGTCTTTTTAAGTTCCTTTTAGGCATGTTAAGAATCTTTTTATCCCTTTTTGTTACTGTAGTAGCATTTTCGGCATTTTTGTAAAGGAATGAAGCGCCCATTATATAGTGACAGAGAGTCATAAAGTTTTATTCATGAAAAAATTCTGACGAAGAACATAGTTTGGTGAACTCAGAACCCTTGGGATGACCCTAGAACTTGTCGTATGTCCACAACGTCATTTAAAACAATATTTACGCCTCAGACCAATTATTAGGTGTGTATTTTACTACGTAAACACGACAAATTTTAACTTCTGGGTCTTGGTAATGGCTAATGATGTCGATAATTGTTTAGAATTTTCCAATAATATAATTTTACGAATGTATGATAAAATTTTCGACAATTTGCCATGAATATTAATTATAGAAGTAGCCATTCCCACAACCGGTACTTTTCGTGCGCAAAAATCGTGTTTTTTTGGGGTTTTCTCAGGAATCACCCATTAAGAAGCCACCTAAGGTCCACGCTGGATTACACCTAATACAAAAGGGCCAACCAAATTCGTCAATTTGTCTGGGCTGGGGAAGGCGTCTAATGTTTAAATTTTTACCTCGTACTGATGACAGCTACAGTATGCCAATTCTTCCGATAGGTGCATAAAAAATTTGTGATCTACGGACCCCGGGATATGACCCCCTGAAAATTTGTATTTTCGCGCTTGGCTTCTTAGAACATATCGGTACCGTGCACGACCCGATTGCATTTGTGAGAATGTGACTAGTGTTTCATCCTAGTGAGTATTTTTTTGTGTGTTTCCAATATTCCCCGAATTGCTTTACGTTTAAATAATATCAGACCTTCTTTAAAATAACAATAAAACTGGGCTGTTGTATTTGGAGATGGGGCCCAATCACACATCTTGCCCCGGGCTCAGCACTAGCTCTCAGCGGCCCTCAGTGTAGGGCGATATCTACAGTCAGTCTGGCGTCTTCAGAGTTGACTATGTCACAACATTTGGCTACTTCTCTCATCTTAAGAGTTGCGGGCATGGGGCCTGCTAAAACACTCAGAGCTTCGTTGAATGTCGTCCTGCAAGCTTTCGCTATCTTTAAATTGATTAATCGTTGTACTCTATTAATTTTAATGCGCTTGCAATGTTGCTCCAGTGCTTCTATCTATACTGGCGAGGTGGACGATAATATAAGTAATACCACTCCTTTATCAATGACTGTAGTACCACAGGTCGCAGACCCCAGCTGAGACTAGCTAATCTTGAGAGAACTTTAATTAAAGTCTAACATGTGTCTGTGGAGTGTCGAATATCTTTATTGGATGTAAACTTCCATGTATTTTAGATGATCTAGCTGTGGAAGTTCTTTGTTCTTAAGGCAAATGCTATTCGTTGAACACTAGAATGTTACTATCGGTCCGAGTTGCGATTTGTTGGCTGTCCGTATTGCAGATTTCTCAGTTTCAAAAGCGCTTTTTTCCTTAGTTAGTAGAATTGAATGTCCGCGAGACCAATTATGAGAGATGCCTTGAGTAAGGCCAGCTAAATATCGTATTGTATATTATATTCCATAGACCTGGATCGCAACAAGACCCTTGATTCCTGTTCTCTCTTTTAGAAGGTTGTTGACGGTCAAGGTTGCGGTTATGTGGCTAAAGTAGTTACATGTCAATATGCCAGGACATTCAAATCCACACAATGTGTTTTTTTTTTTTTTTTCATGCTAGGCCACCGACCGCTTCCATGGCTCTTGGTATCTCAAAACTCGCCATGATGATACACATTTTGGCGGTGAGACTGCTGTCGATAAATATAAATTTGTTACTGTCATTAACGCATCAGATGTGCCTGCTTGTGGGGTGAAACCGTATTGATTTTTATGTTGGAGATCTCGGGAGGCGATGAAATGTGTTATTCGATTTACTAAAAGTTTTTCCAGGATCTCCGCTTCTGCGTGAGAAAGACTTATTGGGAGGACATTTATGACTTCTATGCTGTTTTCTTTTCAAGGCTTGACTGTAGGTATTATTTTAACTCCCTTCCTAGTTTTCGAAAGCATCCGGTCTCAAGACAACGATTCCATATTTTTATAGAAAACTGAAAAAACATAATCAATACTCTAAACAGAATTGCAGTATCAACTCTGTTATCTCCCGGGCGTCTTTTTGATATCCATTTGTTCTAGTATTTCACAAATATCCCCTTGTTTAAAATCCTTATCGTCTTCCGTTCCTCCGGCTGTGACAGTAGAGCACCTGACTTCTGTATGATATTCATTATCTTCGTCTTTTTTATCTACTGGTACAAAGTAGTCTCATATATTCTGTACATTCTGTAAGTTTAATGTCATCATACAGTCTCATTTCTGTAGAGTCGTCATGAAGGAAGACTTACTTAATTCGTCTCATGCTAAACGACGGACTGCATGCCAAGGATTGTTGCTCGAAGCGAAAATACAATATTCCTTTCATTATTGTAATTTTACTTTACGAACTGTCTCTGTATATTCTTTCTTCTGCTTATGATATACCTCTCAACGCTGAGATGATTAATCGCAGCTGCCGTTGCCCTGTCTAAAACGTTTTCTTAACGTTGAGTCCTTAATGTCTCGTCATTCGTCGTTTTCGATACAATCGTCTTGCGGCATTAACTCTTTTCCTCTGGATTGATGCATCAACCGTCCACCATGGGAATGACTGTCTTTCAGTCTCAGATCGTAATGGTTCTTTTGCTACGAAGACCTTCTTGCATGCCGCGTCTATAAGAGTTTCGTAGTCTGTCCTGAAATCGTCGATGTCCGTTTCTTTTTCCACCAGCATACGCAGTTCTGTGTCCGTATTTTTTAAGACATTGTGGCAGTAGGCTTCACATAGGTTTGTTCCTGATCTTGCTTGATAAACTTTTCAAAATTATTTAATTTTTTTTCATTGATTGTGTATTTGATACTGTCGAAACCCCTGACGCTGTGATGTTTTAAAAGTGATAATTCTGTGATCCGAGCAACTTCCTTCGTTACTGCGTTTCCAGTCAGTCAATGACTATACGTAGGATGACGGCCAGTTAATCATTTGTGTTCTGTTGGTATTTTATGGCAGAAGCAATAACGACACAATTTTGCATTCTCTTTCCTTTTCTAATGTTAATGACAATCTTTATAATTTGATGGGTACGTTTATATCTTTTGTCTTGAAGAGGTTTTCGTCTACCATTTACCCCATGGCTTTACGATTCTTTGTATATTTATTGATGATAGGTAATTTTCATTTTACATTTTCTGGGAATCTTTACGAACAATTTGAATTTTTCTACTGTAGAAAGTTATCCAGCACAGTGTGACATATCCATCATGTATCACATTCAGAATTTCTATCATCACAATCATCTCGAGATTCTACAGCTGTAGGCTGGAGGTATTTATGACTTGACTCTGTGGAATAGAAAACATAAGTTTGCTTCAGATTGAGAATGATCGCTAAATGCTGAGAATAATGCTGAGGCAGGTAGGGAATCACTGACATTTGTAGTCTGACAAACATATGTTGATCGATTATACTCGTATAACGTCGGAACTTCGATGATTCTGTGCCGCATGTTGTTGATCAATATTGGGAGCCTCTCAGCTCTTCGTATTATATTCACGTGGTTGTGTGTCAGAAGAATAGCGATGTCACTTCATATGTTCAGTCGGCAATTTTAAAACTGCGTAAGGAGATATGTCGACTTCTTGTCCCATCCTGTGCAATGTTCGTGTTTCAGCAAGTGCTCTTCGCACTGTTTGACGGACAGATGTTGTGGCTTTAAGTGCAGGGAAGTCCCTGAAGATACTTGTTATATCACCGGCAACATTTGGGCAGCTTTTCCTTATAGCTTTTCCTTACATGGCTAATATCTGTACAGTTATAGCAAATTACATGAAACAGGAAGGAAGTCAGCAGTCACAATTCAGTCTGCACTTTACTTATTTTTTTAATCAAATTATTGATTTAAGCTACACTCCTGGAAATTGAAATAAGAACACTGTGAATTCATTGTCCCAGGAAGGGGAAACTTTATTGACACATTCCTGGGGTCAGATACATCACATGATCACACTGACAGAACCACAGGCACATAGACACAGGCAACAGAGCATGCACAATGTCGGCACTAGTACAGTGTATATCCACCTTTCGCAGCAATGCAGGTTGCTATTCTCCCATGGAGACGATCGTAGAGATGCTGGATGTAGTCCTGTGGAACGGCTTGCCATGCCATTTCCACCTGGCGCCTCAGTTGGACCAGCGTTCGTGCTGGACGTGCAGACCGCGTGAGACGACGCTTCATCCAGTCCCAAACATGCTCAATGGGGGACAGATCCGGAGATCTTGCTGGCCAGGGTAGTTGACTTACACCTTCTAGAGCACGTTGCGTGGCACGGGATACATGCGGACGTGCATTGTCCTGTTGGAACAGCAAGTTCCCTTGCCGGTCTAGGAATGGTAGAACGATGGCTTCGATGACGGTTTGGATGTACCGTGCACTATTCAGTGTCCCCTCGACGATCACCAGTGGTGTACGGCCAGTGTAGGAGATCGCTCCCCACACCATGATGCAGGGTGTTGGCCCTGTGTGCCTCGGTCGTATGCAGTCCTGATTGTGGCGCTCACCTGCACGGCGCCAAACACGCATACGACCATCATTGGCACCAAGGCAGAAGCGACTCTCATCGCTGAAGACGACACGTCTCCATTCGTCCCTCCATTCACGCCTGTCGCGACACCACTGGAGGCGGGCTGCACGATGTTGGGGCGTGAGCGGAAGACGGCCTAACGGTGTGCGGGACCGTAGCCCAGCTTCATGGAGACGGTTGCGAATGGTCCTCGCCGATCCCCAGGAGCAACAGTGTCCCTAATTTGCTGGGAAGTGGCGGTGCGGTCCCCTACGGCACTGCGTAGGATCCTACGGTCTTGGCGTGCATCCGTGCGTCGCTGCGGTCCGGTCCCAGGTCGACGGGCACGTGCACCTTCCGCCGACCACTGGCGACAACATCGATGTACTGTGGAGACCTCACGCCCCACGTGTTGAGCAATTCGGCGGTACGTCCACCCGGCCTCCCGCATGCCCACTATACGCCCTCGCTCAAAGTCCGTCAACTGCACATACGGTTCACGTCCACGCTGTCGCGGCATGCTACCAGTGTTAAAGACTGCGATGGAGCTCTGTATGCCACGGCAAACTGGCTGACACTGACGGCGGCGGTGCACAAATGCTGCGCAGCTAGCGCCATTCGACGGCCAACACCGCGGTTCCTGGTGTGTCCGCTGTGCCGTGCGTGTGATCATTGCTTGTACAGCCCTCTCGCAGTGTCCGGAGCAAGTATGGTGGGTCTGACACACCGGTGTCAATGTGTTCTTTTTTCCATTTCCAGGAGTGTATGTACATGCTAAGGTCTAGTAAAAACATGTACAGTTAAAAGCCAAAATGACTAAATTCAAATGTACCGATGATAGTTGTAGTGTAGCTAGAATCTAGATCAGCAATAAAATACAAATTGCATCTCGAATGATTGCTGACTTCCTTCCTCTTTTCCTAGGTTCTAAGCTACAGCCATGCAGTATTTTTTGAAAGAATAACCTGCCACTTGACTGTATTTTCCTTCTGTACATCTAGATTTCGGCCTTTACGCCATTATCGAGTAAAATGTTAAAAGTTCCTAGATCATTAATATGTCATATCTGGTAAAGTCAGCACTACGCATGAATTAAATCACAGTTGCTCTGCACAGCTGTGGGATCCAACCTGATGACAAATTACATCATTTACTGATAGATAAACTTTTAAGATATTTCCTTCGAATGGAATCTGCAATTTGAATGGCACTTTACCGAAATCTTCAGTGATAAATTGTACAGTATACAATACACTGTATGTAAGCACAGCCCTGTATCTTAGAAGCTAGTATTTCGCGCGTACGTCTGGGTGCGGATTTATTTAAACATTTGGTTAATAACTACGTTGTTAGGAATGAAAGGAAACACACTGAAAGAACTCGTTTGCCTGAACTTTTGAATAGCCTGAGGGACGCAATCGTTCCCTTAATTGTTATGCCACTTTCTCGCAGTAAATGGTCAACATGTTCAACTCGTCTAAGGAAAACATTAGATCGTGCCACCTACGATATGTGAACCATGCATAAAATCTGTGGCATATATTGTATCACTCACTGGCCACAAGTAGTCATCGATGATGGTATCAGCTACACTCTCGATGACAACCGCTTTGTCTTGAGAGATGGTGTTGTCAGGGGCGACAGATGGCTGAAAGCGTGCTGCCGCAGTTGATGTCAGCTGCGGCCACGTGCTTGCAGATATGTCGCCTGCAGTCGCTTTTCTTTTACTTTATTGTAATTTCATTCCATGCCCAGGGGAGGGCTGGCAGCGGCACAGTCCACTGCTCTTCAGCCAAATGGCTTTAACAAAAATACAAGGGGAACTCCTACATAAAAAATGGGGGTAAAGAGGGGGACATAAAAATGCACTAAATGGAGATGATGGGAGTTAAAATATATACTAATATGGGGACATTGGGGGACAATTAAAAGGTTGACATAAAGTTAAAAGTACACAGCTGGCAGTTCGTTGCATACTTAAAATCACTGGAGTCAAACAGAAGGTTTGATGGCCACAGTATGAAATTCACACAGAGCGAGACACTTAAAAAAAACACTGGAAATGACTAAACACTCACAAAGAATAAAAAAACCACCGGCAGGGACCAGCCAAGGGACTGGAGGTTGGAGAGGAGGGAAAAAGAGTGGAGGGGGGATGGGGAGGCGGGAGGAAGAGGGAAAAGGGGGGACAGGGGGCACCCCAAGTGGCAGGAGACAGGCAGGGTGGGAGATGAAAAGACAAGATAGGAAAGAGTGTAGAAACACTGAAGGGGAGCATGAGAGAGGGAGTGAGTGTAGGAGGGGGAAAGATACGCAGGAGAAGGGAGGGGGAGGAGAGGGAGCCCTGGCGAGGAGACAGGAGGAGAGTGGGGTTAGAGTTGGTAGGAGGGATAGATGTCAGGGCAACAGTCATCCTCCGAGAGAGGTAGGTGTGAAAGGAGGTGAGGAGATGGAGGGTGTGGAGATGGAGAGACGCAAGCAGGGACACAGTGGTAAAAAAAAAAAAAAGGCTCTAAGCACTATGAGACTTAACATCTGAGATCATCAGTCCCCTAGACTTAGAACTACTTAAACCTAACTAACCTAAGGACATCACACACATCCATGCCCGAGGCAGGATTCGAACCTGCGACCGTAACAGCAGCGTGTTTCCAGTCTGAAGCGCCTAGAACCGTTCGGCCACATCGGCCAGTTGACACAATGGTAAAGACGCGGTTACGTGCTGGGTGTGGAGAGGAAGGAGGACGCCAGGGGGTGGGAGGTATCGAGTCAGCGGACAATATACAGGGTGCAGATGTGTTCACGTAAAAGGAGAAGGTGGGGGAAGGGGATGAGGTCGTAGAGGATACCTTTGGGGGATGGAAGGCGAGGCGTGGTGCATGGTGCTCGAGGATTTGGAGGGCGTTATAGAACCTGGGAGGGGCCGAAATCCAAGCAATGCTGGTATAACAAAGGATGGGGTGGATCAAGGATTTGTAGGTGTGAAGAATGGTGAAAGGATGCACTCCACATGTCCGGCAGGATAGGAGTTTCAGGAGACAGAGACTGTTGTGGGCTTTGTGTTCGATGGTAAGGAGATGGGGCTTGCGCTCACATCGGTGATTTCCATTTGTACTTCGATGATGTGAGACGGTGACAGTAGCATTACACATAACAGGTCATTGAACCAACCATGGATGGCCACTAAACTAGTCACTTGATTACGTTTCAAAATGCGTTAATTTTGCAATGGAAACACCACGACCTACTATACGAGCACTTCCCTGAGTTCATTATAGCACAACTCAACAGCCACTTCGCATCTGGCATGCGATGTACCAGTTAGTATGTATTTTGGTGTGTAGAATCCGAATCTGCCTTTTAAAACGTTCTAGCACGTAAGATTTTTGTTTTTTCAATGATTATTATTGTTTACTGTCTGCATTTTGTGACTAGTGTCATTTTGTTTAGATGTCTAGTTTTTAATTTTTGGCCCGCATCTCGTGGTCGTGCGGTAGCGTTCTCGCTTCCCACGACCGGGTTCCCGGGTTCGATTCCCGGCGGGGTCAGGGATTTTCTCTGCCTCGTGATGGCTGGGTGTTGTGTGCTGTCCTTAGGTTAGTTAGGTTTAAGTAGTTCTAAGTTCTAGTGGACTGATGACCATAGATGTTAAGTCCCATAGTGCTCAGAGCCATTTGAACCATTTTTTTTTAATTTTTGATTTTTTGATAGAGTACAGGAATGCTAGTTTGTCTAAAAATCGTCACTGCAGGTATGATAAGAATTCCAAACTTCACTCACCAGATAGTAAGACAATCCAAGATTGGAAAGGCACTTTATCATATAGTGCACGTTGAAACACACGTGGTGTATTCTCTAAAAGATATAACCGCCATTTGACTGTAAAACAGGTTCTATTTCACAATCTAGATTTCAGCCTAAGGCCATTATCAGGTGTTACAAGTATTATAAGTCATTCGACGCCAGTAGAATCCAAATCATGGTCAAAACATGTCTCTTCCGTTATATAAGCCAATTTTGTCGAAATAAATGCAAGAATATTTGTGTAACATTCAAATATACTGGCAATTAGAATGACTCAGTCGACATGTTGTGGAAAAACAGATGACCAAATCACAGATTTTAAACTTCGCTACAGCCGCGCGCAGGCCAGTGTGGCCGAGCGGTTCTAGACGTTTCAGTCTGGAACCGCACGACCGCTACGATCGCAGGTTCTAATCCTGCCTCGGGCATGGATGTGTATGTTGTTCTTAGGTTAGTTAGGTTTAAGTAGTTCTAAGCTCTGGGGGAGTGATGACCTCAGATGTTAAATCTCATAGTGCTCAGAGGCATCTGAACCATTTGTACAGTCGCGTGGTGCATGGCGTCTTGCCACGGTTCGCGCGGCTGCCCCCGTCGGAGGTTCGAGTCCTCCCTCGGGCATGGGTGTGTGTGTTGTCCCTGCGGTAAGTTATTTTAAGTTATATTAAGTAGTGTGTAAGCCTCGGGACTGCTGACCTCAACAGTTTGGTCCCATACAAACTTACCACCACTTACCACTTAGGTGATTTGATGTGTTTAGAAACCAAATGCAGAAAAAGAGTTTAAATTTGTTAACCAATATAACAATCAAATCGACACACAAACGCACAAAATGAACAAATTAGATGTGAACAGAAAAACGCAGACGTGTAATGTCGAAAAGTGTGCACATGCGCCACTTTCGTGGCCACCATTCGCTCGCTATATGCAGTATGTATATACAGTTACCATCGCCAGCTGGTGTACTGCGGGTTGGTAGTTCGATCGTCAGCAACAATTCGTTATTTAGTATTTATCATACCTAGAAGGTTCTTGAAATTTCTTATGTTTGTAATATTTACATATTTTGGAATATTTGATGTTTGTATACAGGTTGTCTAACATTCTGCGTGGTCTGTTGTTCTAAGTCGTGTCTCTCTACCACTTTCGCGCAACGACGCTCTGAGCGTGTTTTTTAGGGAATTGACTAGTTTGAACCTGGGACCTGTTGCTGGTAAGGAGACGCCAGACCACACATGACATGCAGACTTCAGAAGAGTTCAGTGAGACTAGCGATGATGTAACCAAATACTTAATGATTTCAGCATCAGCTCCACTGCACTCCCTGTAAAAGAATCTTAATACTAACTAAATTTAGTCGAAGGGATTCAAGGCTTTCCTATTTTTAGTTAGCTGGTAAAATAACGTCGAAAAAGCAGTTAAGTTTACCATTGGAAATTTTATTCTACTCACAAAACATTGTTTATAAATTGCACTATTGATAAAAGGAAATATTTTAATACAGGATTATAAAAACCATCTGCGTTCAACAAAAATGTGAACGAATATTCCCTGAGTGGGTTTCCAAGTTCTACAATGGATCGAAGGATGACCTATGCCATATCACATCTATAATCTAGGTTTAAATTAAGTTTCACAAAAGATAAAACTATCAAAATCGTCTACAGTGACCCTCAATTATCTTTAATTACTTATCTAACTTGTCGTAAATTACAGTGGCTGATGTGGCTTCTCAATAATTATATAACAGAAAAATCAACGCGTTTCAGATTTTAACTTATGTAGCAAATGTGAATACCATGAGCTTCAATTGACGATCGACACTAGTATTACGTAAAAAGGGGATGTAACAGATGAGACTTCTGCAGTTCTGAGTGAAGCCTTATGCGCTGTTATGCGGCATCGCGTGCGTTCATTACCTTGTCGGTGTTCGTCAGGGGGCGGCGGCCGGCGCAGCTCCGTACAGCTCGCCATCTCCGAAGCAACTCTCTCCTAACTTCTCGTCACTACAATTTACCGAAGTTGGTTTAAAAAAAACTATCTGGCTGTGTTTTCATCTGACCAATCAGGGTCTCAATGTTAACCTTAAGCTCTGCCTACAAAAATTCTGTCTAGCCAATGAGAAACGTTATACTTTTCGTGGTGGGGCAATGTTTTTAAAGTTTGCAACATAACAGAGACGCGAAAAAGTGTCACGCTAAAACTAGCAGCTAGTGTGGCCTTTTTAGTGTTATTGTAAGATCTATACTGTTCTTCTGGAGGGCTCTATATTTTAACATGGGCTGGGGGCGGTCCTGTCGGCTACTTTTCCGTGGTGGGGCAACGTTTTTAAAGTTTGCAACGTAACAGAGACGCGAAAAAGTCTCACGCTAAAACTTGCGGCTGGTGTGGCCCTTTTAGTGTTATCGTAAGATCTATACTGTTCTTCTGGAGGGCTCTAGCCTTTAACATGGGCTGGGGGGGTGGTCCTGTCGGTTAGCTGGCGACGTGGGTGTCCATCCCTTATCGTAAGGCCTTCTAGCTTAACACGGTTCTGCTCTCGGCTTCTGTTCGCGTTTCTCCCCTCGGAACTGCGTCTGTCTCACGGTGGGAAGGTATGACATGCATTTAAGCATTCTTGTGTTAGTCTGTGGTATTCCATTTGCTCACTCGTTACTCGTATTACTTTGGTTAATTTAATGTCACGAATTATTCGGAGCTATGTGACATACTACTGGATTTGCTTATCATGTCAGGGTTTTCATGGAAGGTGTTGGATTTGCCTGACACCTTACAGTTGAATATCAATAAAACCGGCAAACTGCAGGGACGGATTCTTGGCTGGAAATGGAGGGGAAAAAGGTCCTACAAGCATGTTTCCGCAAAACGCATCGTTGCCACGGTAGATGACGTTGATGAATGAAAGTTCCTCTGACTATGTGCCGTGTCTGTAGCCCACAGATGACGATTATGCAGATTGATGACGAATTTTAAGGAATTTTAACATTAAGAGTGTGCTCCGTCCCCCTACTAAGATTAGGGCACTACTCGGCTCTGATGATGATTTGTGGCTTAGGAAACCCAGTGTATACAAGATTCCGTGTCAGTGTTGGAAGGCTTACATTGGCCGTACGATTCGCACAGTTCATGACAGGTGTGTGGAACATACGAGGCTACAACAGCCGGAAAAATCGGTTGTAGCATAACACTGCTTAAATGAGGGACACAGTATGAAATTTGATGAAACTGTGGTAGTTGCCAACATTTCCGGTTTTTGGAACAGTGTCTATAAAGAGGCGATTGTAATTAGGTTGGCGAATAATTTAATCATCAGAGACAATGGGTTTCCTCTTAGCAAGACGTGGAATCCTGTACTATCCCGCATCAAAACTGAACGTTCTTCGGTGCGGCCCTAGTGCGATATATCGTTGCCAGCAGTGTCCTACTAAGGGCGGCGCCACCTCCCAGCAACAGTGATGGGCGGTGCATGCGCCTTGTACTGAAAGGTGGCCTATACAGGACGTCCATTTGCAGCCTGGCGTCAGTTCTCAGCGGGACTCATCTGAAGAAGCAGCATTCTCCTGAATATAGCGACCAGTTGGATCGCCGAAATATCGAGTCAAGTTGATTTCAGGATCCGGCAGAAAACCCGGAGAGACTTTCAAGACTTATTACGCCGTGAAAGCCTACGTAGTCATACCTCCTGTGTTATGCTGCAGCAGATCTTTTAATGTATGGTCCAAGTTTCATCGGGCTATGTTACTAGGCAGTGACGCGACATGCGAAAGTCACTTTCCTCCTTACGTTTTGCACGCTAGTGTAGATGTAGATGTAGTACATTAAGATACATACTGCTGATAAAACAAATCAAGCAAATAGAAGAGGAGGAGGAAACTGGATGAAACTTCACGTATCGATAGAATACGTGAGGTTATTTCAGTGATTACAAAATCGAGTCAAATTTACAAAGCTCTTGAGAGTATGAACACACTTATCAGTATCACGTAGTATTCCGTCTGCCGTGGATATTTGTGAAAGCTTTCTATAAAAAATTGACTGTATGTGAAAAAACTGAATATATTGATTTCAAAATCTTTCTACTCATGTAACGTATGCTTTAGGAATCGTATACTATTGGTGAGCAAAATTGGTTGTTGGTTGCCCTATGTTGCCGATGTGAACAGCGTCGTGAAACAAAGATTTAAACTTCATTAAATATGAAATAAAGAAAATGAATCTAATTAAACGCCAAAAGGAACTAATTGTGAGCTCATTGAAAACTTTATAACTAAAACTCAATGGCCAACAACACTATGAACGTTGCTTGATATGAAGTGCCATGTTTGACTTCGAATATCTACAAAAATAAATTATTTCTGTACTCGGAAAAAATAAGTGTTTCAAAATACTAATACTCCAGAATGGGATTTTCACTCTGCAGCGGAGTGTGCGCTGATATGAAACTTCCTTTTCTCATTCTGGAAACATCCCCCAGGCTGTGGCTAAGCCATGTCTCCGCAATATCCTTTCTTTCAGGAGTGCTAGTTCTGCGAGGTTCGCAGGAGAGCTTCTGTAAAGTTTGGAATGTAGGAGACGAGATACTGGCAGAAGTAAAGCTGTGAGTACCGGGCGTGAGTCGTGCTTCGGTAGCTCAGATAGTAGAGCACTTGCCCGCGAAAGGCAAAGGTCCCGAGTTCGAGTTTCGGTCGGGCACACAGTTTTAATCTGCCAGGAAGTTTCAATACTAATACTCTTCACTGAAAACAAATCTGCTTGCTAACACGACACCTGACAATCCAGACGACACACTGTTTGTTCAAGAACATAAGGTGAGATCTGCCCTGAGATAAAAGTGGCTTATCTTTTGCTCAGCATTTTGTTTTTGTGTTTGGAATATTGACGTTCTTGAAAGCAAATACGAATCAGCAGATGCAGGAGCTAAAGAAAAATAACCTACACTTTCTTTTTCTTTCAGAAACAATCTGTTGCTGCATGTGGCGTGCAATGCAAAAACGAAAGTTTTCTAAGAATCGTGGAAGTGGGTTACAATTCAAAGAAAACTGTTCTTAACAAATGAAACTCTGATTATTGACAAAAAGACTGCACAAAACAAGAAAACTCTCACAATTATAAAATTCTCTCATTATAAAACACTACAAACAATTCGACCAATAGAGCTACTTCTGACATAACGAGAAAACCAAGAGATCAAATTAGTGTTAATCATGAAAGTTGTTAGTTATGTGAGGGGCAAAGTTATCCTACAATTAATATTTCTGACAAAACAAACATTTCATTCTTGTGAATGTCTTCGTTATCTTTAAAAGTCCTCCAAAATCTTCTCCCTCAATATAAAGAACGAGAAAGTGTTATAAGTGAGTTTACTTCTCCATAATAAAGTAGTCCAGAAAGTTTCTCTCAGATTTAAAATTAACAGGTCTCGTTCTCTGAAAAACTCAATTGCTCGCTACTGTGCCTCAAAGAAGAATGAATCAACGCTGCACAATTGATTGACTATCAAGTCAACCACAAATAAAACTAAACACAGTGAAAATCATTTTATTCACTACTCATGCAGTCTGCTGCACTGGAACCAGGATGAATCAACGGAGGTGAATTATTTACATTAGCAGAAAACATGTGAGAACCTTCGTTTCAGAATAATGTAGTAAAATCATTGTATCCTCGCCTCATGCAAGCTGGTCCACAACTGTTGTAAGTGATCCTTGACAGTCTGGATACTGCTGCTGGGACGAAGTCGAGGTCAGATCCTGTCCCACACTTGTTCCATTGGGACAGATCTGGGGGTCCTCTTGACCACAGGAGTACTTCAACATCATGCAGATAGTTCATAGATGCGAGCCATGTGCGGGCTAGCACGGTGCTGTTGAGAAATGCCTCCACGATACTGTCGCATGAGAGGAACACATGAGAACGCAGGATGTCCATCGTCTGCCGTTGTGCCGTCAGACTTCATGCGAGTATACCTACTAGCAGTCCCAACCTGAAGTCATATACGACAGCTCCTCACACCATGATGCCAGGAGAAACATCGTTGTGCCTCCCCAAAATATTGGAACAATTGGACCTCTCTCCAGGTCGCCGTTATGCTCACCGACGAAAGTCATCTGAGGCTTTTCAAAAGAGGTGCAGCCCCTCCACGCCCACACCGGCATGATGGCCAACTCAAAAGGTCTACTGCCACCTCTGCACAAGGGTTAGTTTTCACTAAAGTGAGGTGTCGCAGGATGTGGGTATAGCGATATTTCCGTACGTCTGGTTAAGGTTAACCATTAATACGCGCTCATCTGTAGATAGATTGGGTCGAAAGTCGAAGGAAGGGTAGCGGTTTGAAGGGCGGAGGGAAAAAAGTACCAAGGCAACAGCCAAGGGAAAAAAAACCTCTGCGATAGTTAGGTCGGGTAGTAAGAGCAGTAGCGGATGTTCTGCTGCCTGTGACAGGTCATGCAAGGTTAGATTTTGTTCGTAGTGGGTATCATGCATGTCGATACCTTTGACGTTGTGCGGTGCTGTTACTCGGCGGCTGCCGCTGGGTGCCGGTTTTGATCTCTTGGGCAGCGTCAGCATACCTGTAACAGTCAGGTTCATCACCGTTTTGTTGTCCGATATGTCATACATCAGATGCACAGTGTAGGGTGATGTTGGCGATTTGTTTGTGCGTCAGTGAGCGAGTTCGTCGGTTTACCTGCTGTAGCCTGTTGGTTGGCTTTAATAGCGGCTGGTATATGTAGTCGACGTTGCTGATATGCAGGGGCTTGCCGACGATTGTCGCTTGTTTGTGTATGTTAGCTTGCCATAGGTGGTTATGCTCTAGCTATTAGTGTCTTTGGCCGCTTATGCTTTCGCCTATGATTGTGATCGTAGTTTCACAGAGTAAGGATGAAAGGATTGTTCGAGTGTCTCGAGTTCCTGTATAGTTGTGTGGCGTGTTTTATGATTACTTCCTTAACGTTTTCAAGACGGTATTCATTGTGATCCACAAAGCGTGTGTAGCGTGGAGCGTTGCTAATGATTCTTAGCACTTGGTTTTGTATGATCTGCAGGCGGTGCAGGCGTGTAGGAGCTGCATATCCCCAGACGGGAGCTGCGTACGTCATCAGAGGTCTAATCAGTATCATCTATATGGACCTCGACACCCTCCTAGTCAGTGTGCTTTCCCTGTTGAGCAATGGTTAGAATTGCTTGTGCCTCGCGTGCGCTTTGTTGGCAAGGTATTCGATGTGGTCCCACAATGTAACTTTCCGGCCCGGCTAGACACCGAGATATCTTTCTCTCGGAAATGTACTGGGCGCGCATGTAGAGATATCTTTCTACTGTGTTGATAATTGCGCAGTAGTTTCAGTCTTTAATACGCCACCGTTCCAATAAAGACTCGACAGTTCTGAGTGCCGCCTGTATTCGTGAATTAATGTTCGACTGTTTCCAATCTGTGGCTGTGTCATTCGCGTAGATAGTTAATGTCGTTATTGTGTTGCTGGGAAGTCGTTAATGTACAGATTGAACAAGATGGGCCCTAGGATGCTTCCCTGGGGTACTCCAGCTTGGATACCGTGTTGTGTTGATTGTTTGCTCTGCACGTCAGTGCTGAAACACCTGTTCGTGAGAGATGAGTGTATGAGACGTACGCGTCCGTCCGGGAAACCAGCTTCGTTTAGTTTGCGAGGTCAACGGAGGTTGCGTAGAACCGCGATTAATCGGAAAACACAATGTGACGCCATTCATCAGCAGTCCATGCTTCCCACTAACGGATCCTCTTCAAAAACAACCGTTTGGGTCGTGATGTTAATGGCGGTCTCCGCCTGTCACGGTAATTCCCTGATCCTGCCAGTCTCCGACCAATGGTGCAAGATGACACAGAATGTTGTCGTGAGTCTACTACTTGAGACCGGGTATGAGGCGCAGATGTGACGGGGTTACAATTTTCTTGGTGCACAAAACGACGGTCCTCCATTGTCATGATCAGACGCGATCGACAGGAACCTTGATCAGGAGTATACTTGACCTCGCGTTCCTATGTAGTTAAAGTTGGGCCACCGTCGCATCCGAATGCCTCACTAATCTGGATATTTCACGATTCGACCAGCAGGCCCAATGGAGACCTACAATGGAGCTGTTTTCAGACTCTTGTCAGGTGCTGATAACGCTGTTTCAAACGAGTACGCAGCATCTCCGTGTCCTTCACAGTGATAATTCAGGATCTGATGCTTTTCACGCTCCTTGTAGGCCCTACAAAGTCTGGAAGACAACTAAATACGAACAACGCTAATGAGCTCTGGTGGACGTTCTACCTCCAGCAGAGAGTTGCAATTCTAATCATTTACATATCCGCTGTTAGTGTGTACGTATACCAAGTTACACTGACATCTGACCAAGTCTTCTGATCACTTCACTTCTTTTGTTAGGCAGCGTAATTCATGGCGTTCCATAACTTCAGCCTCCTCAGAGCGTTACACGCTGAATAAATTGGTCTTGAATTTTAGTTGTTGACCTCTGGTTTTATATCCGCATCAATATGTATACTCAGCAAGCGACTATGCGGAGCGTGGCGGAAGGTACTCAGTGTAGCACTATCACTTCCGCCTATCACTTCCGCCCCACCTGCCAGCCTCTTTTTTGGGAATGGTACGCGGGAGGAATGACTATTGGAAAGCCTTCATATGTGCTCGAATCTAATTTTACCTTCATGGTATTGTAGTCAGATTTACGTAGGAGGAAGCAATGTACTGGCTGACCCGTGTAGGAACGTACCCCGTCTGGATTTTAACAGCAAACCACACCATGGTACAGAACGCATCTCTTGTAGTTCAAAAATGGCTCTGAGCACTATGGGACTTAACTGCTGAGGTCATCAGTCCCCTAGAACTTAGAACTACTTAAACCTAACTAACCTAAGGACACCACACACATCCATGCCCGAGGCAGGATTCGAACCTGCGACCGTAGCGGTCGCGCGGTTCCAGACTGTAGCGCCTAGAACGGCTCGGCCACCCCGGTCGGCTCATCTCTTGTAGTGTGTGACGCTGAAGTCGACTGATCTGTTCTGTGAAGCTTTAGAGCTTAGTGGACGAGTCCGCGACAAACCTACTGCGTTCCTTTGGATCTTTTCTATTTTTTCAATCAGTCTTACCTTGTGAGAATGCCAGACTCGGGAGCAGTATATAAGTACAGTTTACCTACCTGCAGCGAGGATGGACTACTCTTCCAGTGGATCAGCCTGGCTTCTGCCTTTTCTGCGACTAATTTTATATAGTCGTTCCACCTTAAATCATCCAATACTAATACTCCCAGGTACACTGCTGGAAAAAAAATGAAATCCCCTCAAGGTCTGTGTTCAATAGCACCAGGATGAAATATGTGCATCACGACGTCTTGTAGCGTTAGTTATTCATTTGTCACGGTCACCGGAGATCAGACGGTGCTCTGTGCGCTCTCTTTTTCGACTCTGCAGGCGATAACTATGCTGCGTTTAGAGGTGAACAGTGTTTGCAACATTCATTCTTGGGTACAACCATGTCCCACCAAGCGAGTATACACTCCTGTTGAACGACTTAGCCATTTTAGCAGGTCGCATTATGGGCCTGCGGGAAGCTGGTTGTACGTATCGACGAGTTGCAGCAAGTGTATGGCAGACTGTATCGCTGGTGTGTCGCTGCTTTCAACAGTCGTCTGCGGAGCATTGCTACACCCATAGACCAAGTTCTGGACGTTCATCAAGGTCGACACATTGTGACACTGATAGTGACCGACCGAACATCGTAAATGAAAGGATTCTGGACACGTGTTGAACAGGATGTGTGACCAAGGACGACTGGGAACCTTCTGCTTGCAGCAAGACTAGGATCACGTGTGCATCTGGCCAGGCTGCCACTGACAACACGACACCGTCAAGCACGGTTACTCTGGAGTCGGAAAGAGTCGACTGGGGAATGGAATGGCACTCTGTTGTCTTCGGTGATGATAACAGGCTCAGTCTGTGTACGAGGGATGGACGTACACATGTACGGCGTAAACCTGGTGAGTGACCTTTTGCGGAGTGTGTTCGCACATGACACACAGGTCCCACGTAGGCTTCAAGGTGGGGAAGGCCATCAGATGCAACTCGCAATCACATTTGGTGGTTCTGCAGGGTAAATTATCCCGCACAGGCTGTAAATATCCGTGTTCCTGCAGTTTCTTCGATAGCATGGTGATTCGCTTTTCAAGCACGGCGACACACTTCATTGACAAGAAGGTGATGTGCTATTCGAGCAGTACAATATACGACTGTGCGATCGAATGTGGTCTTCACGGCACACAATAACTGCTCTCCTCAGCAAGATCACCAGATCTCTCGCCAGTTGAACCCCTATAGGATATGGTGAAACTGCAACTCACTCGTTCTCCATACTCTGCAAAAACCATTTCCGAATTGCAGCTAAAGGTGCAAGCTGGGTGAGACAATCTACGGATACCAGATATTCTAGTACCAGTGGGGCAATTTGTTGCAGGATGACATTATACGCCTTTGCGCTGCGTGAGCAAACACCTGCATTGCCGTCAGAGCAACCAGTCTTGTTATTACCAACTTTTATTATTATTTTTGTGCTATTGTACAAACTTTTTATAGCTTCAGTAAGACGTATAGCATAGCCAGCTTTAATCATTATGTCCCATAATTTCTTCCTATTCATACAGTCAAAACCTTTTCCGAAGTCAATAAAAGCTCTATGTGTTTCTAAATTGAATTATCCTCTTTTCATAATTGGGATCGAAAAAGCTTTCAGTGGCATGAACAGAAAGAAATTACAGGACATAATATTTAAAGCTGCCTGTCGTAGACATCTCACTGAAGCTACAAAAAACACACTTGGGCACAATAATAAAAGTTGGTGCAACTTTTTTATTAAAATTTTTACTTAAACTGCTGAGTGAAACTGAATGCAAGTGAACCTACTTTCTCTTTACTTTTTCTTATCATGTCAACACTGACCCACAATATTCTAGCGCAACGCAATCTGACTGCTCAAAAAAGGATAACCTGACTTCAAATAATTAATTCAAAAGAATGACCCTGACTAAAAAAGAAATCTTAACAATAACCTGTACATTTCATTAAGCACTTACCTCACAATAATCTTCATTACGCGAACCACTGTAATATAGCGAACGTCAATACTGCCACCTAAATAAAAGATTCTAACTACTAAATCCACTAATTACTAATAGGCATGTGGTTAGCAAATGAAAGATTTGGTTGCAAACCAAATAATGTATTTTTTTACCTTAATAATGTGACATCCAGTTCAGACACAAACATAAATCGTCATTGATATCTAGTACAAAGATATATAATCATGAATAATAGTGCATCTCCAGTCGAACATATACAGATAGTTAGCCTACGCTAACACTTCAGACCTCTACCCTCCATCAATGCTAACTTCTCACATCTAACATCCATCACTGCTGGCCCTACACCTCCAACTGCCCAACTGTACTACCATCACTGCTGGCGACTAACTTCCAACTGACCAACACTACTGGCGATTAACTTCCAACAACGAGTCCAACCAGAGTCTCTTATTACAAAGAAAGCGCAGTCAGAGATCCAATGCAAAGCGCTACACAGCGCTGCCAACACAGAAGCAGCCCATATACATTGGTAATAATAAAACTGAAGGAATTACTACCAATAAGGGGGAAACAAGTCTGTAGCACGTCATCAAGCTTATTTAATGCATGTATAAATGATTTAATAAAAAAATGGAGATAGTAAATCCCCGGATATACAGATTAATAGAAATATATATGTTAATATTCTCATGTACGCTGATGATTTTACCGTAAAAGCAGCCTATAAATCACATCCATTAGAGAAAAGGGAATATAGCCTACGAAATCTAAAATCATGGATGATCATGAGAAATACCCCACACGCTCAAAATCACACCCATTAGAGAAAAGGGAATATAGCCTACGAAAACTAAAATCTTGGATGATCATGAGAAATACCCCACACGCACAAAAATAATACACAACTTGAGCTGGCCTCCAACTTTAATTTTTCTAGTATGTGATGTAATTTGTGACATGTACAAGTACACAGAAAATAAGATTAACAAATATCAATCAATATGAGGAATGATAAACAAAACATTCCAGAACAAAATACGAAAGGAAACAAAATTAAAATTTTATAAAACCATGACTGCACATGTACTGCTATGTGGAAACGAGTCATGAATCGCCAAAGAACGCAACAAAAGCAAACTACAAGCAGCAGATTTATTTTTTTTTTTTTTTTTTTTTTTTTTACGAAAGTGAGTGATGTTACCAGGGCAGACCGTGTAGAAATTAAGATATTAGGAATGGGCTAGATGTTTATAATATTAATGAAAATACTGAATGAAATAAAACATTATTGAAACATCATCTGTAGAGTGGAGAGTCCAACGTCTGGCCATGCTGTACCAGCCAAGAGGAAGTAGCGACGTAGACGCAGGATGATGTGGCAGTGAAAAGTGAAAACGGAACAGTGCCTAAGCCTTTAAGTGCAGAAGAAGAACAGGAAGAGGAAGTTACCGCCAGAAGGGGTTAAAGCTGTGTACTGACGCGACTGTATGGGTTCCCTTTACTGTGATATGTGTGTTTCATACGCCCAAATTTATTATCGTATACTACTATAACGATGATCGATCTGTCACATCACTTGTCAATAAAAAGGCGTTGTCCCTGAGGATGTTGCATTCTTTTCCGGCAGTGTATTTTACAGATGTGACTTGAGTCCCCAGAAGAATGCTGAAGATTAGATGGATAGATCACATAACTAATGAGGAAGTATTGAATAGGATTGGGGAGAAGAGAAGTTTGTGGCACAACTTGACAAGAAGAAGGGATCGGTTGGTAGGACATGTTCTGAGGCATCAAGGGATCACCAATTTAGTATTGGAGGGCAGCCTGGAGGGTAAAAATCGTAGAGGGAGACCAAGAGATGAATACGCTAAGCAGATTCAGAAGGATGTATGTTGCAGTAGGTACTGGGAGATGATGAAGCTTGCACAGGATAGAGTAGCGTGGAGAGCTGCATCAAACCAGTCTCAGCACTGAAGACCACAACAACAACAACTGAGTCCCGTGTTATTCGGCACTAAAGTAATCAAAGAATAACGTATCTTTCCGTCTACGTCCAAAGATCAGATTTGTACGCCGCAAGAAAGGAGAAAACAGGTCGCCTCATTCGCTAATGACTCTCTGCAGTGTCAGAGGGAACGACGGCGCACGGTTTATCTGCTGGCCTGCGTCAGTGGCGGCCGCGTGTCCTTGCGACACACACACAGTGTCCTCCTTGTGGAGATCCCCCCGGCCGATAGCAGGCTCGGGCGGCGCTTGTCGCCACTTCCCCGGACACAGTACAGTGGCTTTTCCGCGTCCGCGGGCCTCAGCGCGCCACCGCAGGCTTTCTCGGTCTCGCCGAGCTTCCCACGGCCCCTGCAACTGCCGTAGTCACCGCCGTAGTTCCGCAAACCTACCGCCGGCTCCTGCAGCGCACGCAAACAAACAAGGTAGCGCGCCGACATGCCAGGCCTCAAATGCTTTGTTCAGATATTCTCTAAACAAGCGACGTGTGCAACACGAACCTACTATGAAAATGTAAAGAAAATATTTTATCGTTTATTTTAAAATCGTAACTTCGTTACCAGGTACCTTTGCATTTTATCTGCTTGTTGCATTCGGTTTATTGGTTGTGCTCCGTCGTCATAATAAATTCCATTAGAGAGAAAGCAACAGAAGAGCCGGCCGCGGTGACCGAGCGGTTCTAGGCGCTTCAGTCCTGAACCGAGCGACTGCTACAATCGCAGGTTCGAATCCTACCTCGGGCATGGATGTGTGTGATGTCCTTAGGTTAGTTAGGTTTAAGTAGGTCTAAGTTCTAGAGGACTGATGACCTCAGATGTCCCATAGTGCTCAAAAAAAAAAAAAAGAAAACGAAAAGAAAAAGCATCAGAAGAGTTGGTAAACGACATTTGAAACGTCCCCTTAGAAAAATTTAGTGAATTTTCTGTGCTGGTAAACCTCTTACATTATTTGCTTTTCAAACAGCTGAGCAAAACTGAACGTACTCAGACATTTCTCTCTCTACTTATTCTGATCATCACTAAACTGACACACAATATTTTTAGCGCAACGCAGTCTGACTTTTAATAATCCCAACAAAAGAATGGCCCTGACTAACAATAACCTATACCTTTCATGAATCACTTACCTCACAAAAATCTTCGTTACTCGAATTCCTGCAATACAGCAAGCGCCAATACTGCCAGCTAAATAAAGGATTCTAACTACTGAAGGCACTAACTACTGATAGGCATAGTTACCAAGTGAAAGATTTTGATATAGAACAAACAATGTATTTAATTTACCTTAATAGTGTTCAAAAGTCATTATATATATATATATATATATATATATATATATATATATATATATATATATCAGTTCATGACATCCAGCCTTACAAATTTACTCTCTCTGACGGACACACGTCCAGATCATCCGCTCTCAAAACTCCGCCATCTGTCTCCCCACATCCACCACTGCTGCCGGCTCACCTCCAACTGCGCAACGCTACGCGCTGTTAACAGCCAACTGCCCAACACTACAATGGCGACTATTTCACCAATGCCCACCAGCCACAGACTGCACACAGCACAGCCAGTGATTTTCATACAGAGCGCTAGGTGACGTTACCAACACAAAAACCTAAACAGCCTACTTACACATTTTCCAAATAATTATAAAGTGGTTCTATAATCAGTCCTGTCACACCACCAACTGATGTAACTTATGAGCAGGAGTCAATAAATGGGGTAGAATGCCCCAAATTGTTTGGTGTACATGTTGATGAAAAATTGACCTGGAGAAAGAATATTCCTGAGTTTCACAAACAGTTAAGTTCAGCTACTTCCGCTATTCATATAATTGACAATCTCGGAAGCAAACGGATCAAGTTCTTATTTTGCATATTTCTACTCAACAATGTCTTACGGAATAATTTTTTGGAATAGCTCATCATTTAGAAAAAAGTACTGGTTGTACAAAAGCGAGCAGTAAGATATGAATAATATGTGAAGTCCACCCAGTCATCTTGCAGGTACCTCTACAAGGAGTTAGGCATTTAAGTGCTCCTTGATAATGTATGTATTCGTTACTGAAATTCGACATAAATAATCCATCACAACTTGAGAAAAACAGTGATGGCCATACCTACAGTACTAGTGGGAAACGTAATCTTTATTACCCATTATTAAAGCTGTCAGTGGCTGAGAAAGGAGTTCAACATGCAACAACAAAAATTGTTGACTATTTGCCCAATAACATAAAATGTCTCACAGGCAACGAAACAAGTTTTGAATCTAACTTAAACTCTTTTTCTCCGTGACAGTGCCTTCTATTGCATTGACGAATTTCTTACAATAAATGAATAAAAACCTAGTTTTGAAGTAAGTAGGACTAAAAAATAATGTTTTCTTCAATCTTAACGTTGATTTTGTTATACATATACTGTAAACTGACAAGTGCCACATCAATTCGATAAAAGAATCGTTTCTAATAATCCACGGAACACGTAATTAACTAATTAGCTCATGTAGTAATTTGTGTTGTTTGTTCGGCTGCATGAGCCTGTCTGTCATTACATTAACTGGCTTCTTAGTAGTAGTAGTCAGCAGTGGTAGAACAGAGTGGAACACAAAAGCTCCACGAAGTTGTTACTACTGATACGCTAACTGTACTTCATTGAAACAATCTCTAAAATGTTAAGAAGGAAAAAAACACAACTTCTAGTGCTTTTCAAATAAATCATCCAGCATGCTCACAGCTGGGTCTATATCTAAATATGCCAAAAAAATTATTTTACTCCGTTAACTCCAACAATATTTCAGTCAGCTATGTTTGAATTTTGACGTTGTCATTTGACTATATACACCATCTAGCAGCAGACATGTATATATTTTTAGTGTAGAAGATGATGGATTAGTAACCAGTCATATCAGATAGTTCTTGTAATACACATGATGTGGAAGTTTACATGCTCCACATGCAGCGACAGTTCCAAGACAGTAGCCACAACTTTTCAACGGAAGATTTAACAGCGGTAGAAGTAAAAGATATGCTGGAAGGCCAGACGTGTATGTCTGGAAACATGAAGGCCGTGAATGAATGCAAATGCTCTCCAAGTTGCCTAAAATAACCATTTCCAATCAATCATCGGTTCAGTTGGACCAGAGGATGTAGTCCAGTTTATGTAAACACAGCCAACACTATTATAGCGCGACAGCTAGTTTGCATAGTGCCTTGTCGACAACTTGAGTCGCTGACTCCGTGGGGTCTGCGCCTCATTCGAACCCTACCACCAGCTCTTACCAACTTAAATCGAGACTCATCTGACCAGGATACGGTTTTTTCCAATCATCTAGGGTCCAGGGAATTTGATCAGGAGCCCATGAGAGACATTGCAGAGGATGACGTGCTGCTCGCAAAGACCACAGCTTCTGTCGTCTGTTCCCACAGTCCATTAATGCCAAATTTCCTAACGGATACGTTCGTCGTACGTCCTATATTGATTTCCGCGGTTACTTCTCCCAGTGATGCTTGTCTTTTAACACTGACAACTCTACGCAAATGACGCTGCTCTCTGCCGTTAAAGCTGACGGTCAGTGTGCTTTCTGTGGTGAGAGACAATGCCTGAAATGTGGTATGCTCGACACACTCTTGACACTGAGGATTGCAGTACAAGAGAGATTGCACTCCTGCCACCGTTTTTAATGCAGCATTTTCTGCCATTTTATCTGAGCACCACGACTATGTAGCTGTTTTTACGGATGGGTCGAAACAAGGGGATTCTGTTGGTTGCTCAATTGTTTTTCCATATCGTGTCCTCAAGGTCCGACTGCCTCAGACTTTTACTGTCTTCGATGCAGAATTGTCTGCGATCTTGCGGGCACTGGAGCACATGAGACATTCTTCCTCTCCTAAATTTCTTGTCTGTTCCGATTCACTCAGTGCCCTTCACTCATTGCAACGTTTGTATCCGGCAGACAAAATTGTCCAGACCATCCAGGATGCCCTCCTCCGACTACAGCGACTGGGGAAGGTTGTAGCTTTTTGCTGGGTTCCGGGGCATGTCGGCATTGCTGGGAATGAAAGGGCAGATCTCGCAGCCAAGGAGGCGTGTCTCGATCCACAAGTATCTCAGTGTGCTATCCCCTTGCACCCACTCACCTCGCTGTTGAGCTCACGGGTCATGCGTCGGTGGGAGGATGAGTGGCTGGAAGTGACTGACAATAAGCTCCGCATAGTCAAGCCCACAACGCGTGTGTGGTGTACTTCCTTTCAGCCCCATCGACGGGACGAGGTTCTCCTCACTCGGCTTCGAATAGGCCACAGCCCTATGACGCATGGCTTCCTTCTCCGGCGAGAGGACCCCGCAATGTGTGGTGCTTGTGGCGTCCAGGTCACTGTGCGCCACGTTTTTTTGGATTGCGTTTTATTTCTGACCAGCGGGTCGCGGCTGACTTGCCAGCGGACCTGCCATCTCTTTTAGGCAACACTCGGACGAATGTGGTTAAAGTTTTAAAGTTCTGTGCCCTGTCAAATGTTTTTACAAAGATTTTAGGGAGAGGATTTTAATTTGCTCACTGTGTGACAAGCTCGCCCATTTTTTATGTAAGTGGCCAGCCAATAACAATTTACTGTGACATTTCTGTTGCTATGTTTCCCCTTTCCTTAGGTTTTACTTTCTTATGTAGCATTTTCCTTCTTTTCCTGCTTTCTTTGAGTGTGTGCTTTAGTTTTCTTAGGTCTGTCCACGTTCGTTCCTTTCAATGTGTGTCAGGGCGCTGATGACCTCGATGTTGAGCGCCCATAAGCCCCAACACACACACACACACACACACACACACACACACACACACACACACACACACACTGAGGATCTCGGAATAATGAATTCCTTAACGATTTACGAAATAGAATGTGCCATGCATCTAGCTCCAACTACCATTCCGAGTTCAGAGTCTGTTAAGTCCCGTCGTGCGCCATAAACACGTCGGAAGCTTTTTCACATGAATCACAGAAGTAACTTGCTTCCACCTCAATAAAAGAGAAGCTGACAGAGCTCTGAAAGTATACCTTGACGACACGCGCCTCAATCACAACAAGGAGCCAAGGTACCTAGGCGTCACGTTAGACAGAACCTTGTCATTTAAATCATACCTTACAAAAGCAGCTGCCAAGGTGAGAACAAGAAACAACCTTATCCATAAACTCTGTGGAACCACCCGGGGATCAACGGATGAGGATGTCTGCGCTGAGCCTGGTATACTTCGCGGCAGAGTACTGTGCACCAATACGGCTAAACAGTAATCACGTGAACAAAATCGATGTCGAACTTCACCATGCACATTATTTCAGGAACCGTTAGGTCTACCCCTAACATGTGGCTACCTGTCCTGAGTCATATACCACTCCCAAAATTACAACGAGAAACAGCCTTCGTTAGGTAATACAACAAGATCGAAGCAAACCCTGAACTACCTGTACACATCGATATACCTGATGTGAGTACCAAGAGGCTTCGTTCAAGACAGTCTCCTCTTGGTCTCGACAGCCTCACTGGGTCTGACATCAACTCTTGGAGAAGAGAATGGTTTCAGAATGCCCCAATAACTTGCCACCTAATGCCTTACATTACCGTCGCACTTCCTGGGTTTGATCAGCCCTGCAAGATCTGGTCAACTCTGAACCGATTAAGAACTGGACAGGAAGATGTGCTGACTCACTCTTCAAATGGAGACTGCTGTCTTCGCTAGCATGTGACTGCGGCGCGCCTAAGCAGACCATTAAACACATCAGAGAAGAATGCAATGCTAGAGCGTCCAGTGGGGACTTTCAAGAATTCCTCGTGGCACCCCAAAAATCAAGCGAATATATACAAGGACTAAATGTTTGTCTGTGAATATATGTAATTTTTATGTAATGTAGAATAACGTGATCCAATACTGAAATGTACTTAAATGCTATACTCTAAATAAAATAAAACCTGAGCATAAATGACAGCTTCGCCAATGCACTGCCCTTTTATACCTTGTGTACGCGATACCACCGCCGTTTTTTACGTGCATATCGCTGTCCCATGACTGGTTGGTTGGTTGGTTGGTTGGTTGTTTTGTGGGAAGAGACCAAACTGCGAGGTCATCGGTCTCGTCGGATCAGGGAAAGACGGGGAAGGAAGTCGGCCGTGCCCTTTCAAAGGAACCATCCCGGCATTTGCCTGGAGCGATTTAGGGAAATCACGGGAAACCTAAATCAGGATGGCCGGACGCGGGATTGAACCGTCGTCCTCCCGAGTGCGAGTCCAGTGTGCTAACCACTGCGCCACCTCGCTCGGTTGTCCCATGACTATTGTCACCTCAGTGTATAATGCGTCTCATCTGTAGTGTAATAGACAGAGGAATGATAATGTGAGTCAAAGGGTCGCCAGTTTGCGACAGGTCATGCACAGGTAATTTATTTTTATTTTCGTGTTTTTTAAAATACTCTGGCACCGGTACTTTCTTATTAAGTTAATGGAAGCATGTTCTCGATTGTGCAGTGTTATGTATAAATAAAAGCGTTCTCCATATAGGAATTAATTTGTCCTATTTTGTAGACACGCCAGGTTGCATGGACCAATGAATTGTCAACCCGTTGTCTGTGTCATATTCTGCAGTCAGGACAACATAGGCACCGTGTGTACAACGGAGAAAATGTTTATTTTACTAGACGCCGAGAAAGAGGAGCAGTGTTTATAGAATGATAAGTAACTGTGACGACAGTAAACATTACCGAGCCGAGGCGCTTTCCCTCGTTGGAAGGAAGTTTATGACTTAAAACGAATGGCAAAGCAAATTTTTAAAATGTGCGTAACGATATGTTGTTCAGTCCATGGACGTGTCCACAATCTTGTTCTCGATTTTTCCCCCAATCTTCTTCGACGATCGTTAACAGAGAAAGTGTAGCTATTTTCTATGCACCCATTATCGCAAACACTGTGTGGTCTGTGCGCCAGATATAGCCGAGAGTTGCCGCTGGAGAACACTGCGATCGCAAACTACGACGGGAGCACGTTCTGAATGATGTACCAGTTTGTTTCTGAGCATGCAGCAACCGCTCTGCATGATGAATCAGAACATCCCTTGCTGAATGTTACTGGAAGCAACCGGACACCGTCTACACAGGAACATCCTCAACACTCCACTTACGGTGTTCAGCTGTGAGAGCTCTGTCCGACACATTCGTCATTTCATCAACTCCACAGCAAAATACCAATGGGGAAAGCTCTGGGAAAACGTGAGACCAGGTCTGTACGGTGTGGCAATGACGGAGGGGAGGGGGGAGGGGGAGGTTTGGCAGAGGGGCTGGAGGCCCTCCGCCACCCCCCGCCCTCCAAAAAAAATGTTTGGCCTTATACTAGGTGCAGTGGAAATGTACCAAAATGCTTCCTTAACATTTGTCATTCTCATTTATGACCGAAAGTCAAGTGAAAGGAATTTCAGGTGTTAAGAAGTCGATGAAAAACCGCAGAGGAAGATTCACACACCTACACTGCCAGAAAAAAAAATTAGTGCATCCTTTTCGAGGTTTCCAATAAAGCCAAGACTTTTGGTTGCAACACTGTGTATGGAATACATGAAATGATCTCATTTACAGATCAATAGCACAGGAGATTCTGAGGTACCAGGTATCGACCCATGGTGAAGTATCCATATTAGCTCAAAAATGGTTCAAATGGCTCTGAGCACTATGGGACATAACTTCTGAGGTCATCAGTCCCCTAGAACTCAGAACTACTTAAACCTAACTAACCTAAGGACATCACACACATCCATGCCCGAGGCAGGATTCGAACCTGCGACCGTAGCGGTCGGTTGATTCCAGACTGTAGCGCCTAGAACCTTTCGGCCACCCCGGCCTGCTCCATATTAGTGCATGGTGCAGCCTCCACGGACAGCACTGCAGCCGCCGACTCTGACTTTTAGTCGATCGTACAGATGACGACTTTTGTAATGGGATACCTCCTGCCACGCCTGCTCGACCTGTTCACGTAGTTCTGTAAGAGTTGTTGGTTGATGAGTCCCCGCACGGAGTGGCCGCATGGTTTGAGGCGCATGTCACGGATTGTGCGGCCCCTCCCACCGGAGGTTCGAGTCCTCCCTGGGGCATGGGTGTGTCTGTTGTTCTTAGCATAAGTTAGTTCAAATAGTGTGCAAGTATAGGGACCCTTAGGAATTCACACACATTTGGACATTTGATGAGCCACTTCTCGTCCCTTCATACCCCACACGTGCTCAACTGGAGGCAAGTCTGGAGACCACCCTGGCCAGGGAAGTTTCTGGACATCTTGGAGAGTACGCGGCGTTTCACGTGCAGTGTGTGGGCGAACATTATCCTGATGGAACAGCACATCACCTTCATCTGGCAAGAACGGGTCTAACAACGTTCTGCACATATCGTGCTCTGGTTAGCGTTCCCTCTAGAAACGCCAAAGGTGAACGAGAGTTAAAGCTTATCGCACAGAAGATCATAAGACCTGAGGTCGAGCCTGTGTGTCTTGGACGAATGCACACTAGAAGACAGCGCTTACCAGTCATACTTCGTATGCACAAGCGACCGTCACTTGCTTGCAGGCAGAATCTGCTATCATCGCTGAAGACGACGGCTTGCCGTTCCATCTTCCAAGCGATCCAAGGTGACGGCACCTCTCGTGACGTGCACTTCGGTGCCGTAGCCTGAGTGGAAGACGGGCTAGCGGCGTACGTGCCCGTAGTCCCACTGCTAATAACAGATTTGCAACAGTTCTTCTTGACACGCCTGGGCTCACAAGCCATCTTATCTACGCTGTGGTAGCTGTACGATCTACGACTGCTGCTTTTACAATACGATGATCCTGGCTGGCATCTGTGCTACGTGGACGTCCAGGATCTAGTCTACAGGTGTGAGAATGTTCACGTGACCATTACTACCACTCATACCGATATCGTTGCACAACTGTCGCAGCACGTCCAACTTGAGTGGCAATTCTCCGGAAGAACCACTCGGAGGGCAACAATTTGATCCCTTTCAGACTCAAATGGTTCAAATGGCTCTAAGCACTATGAGACTTAACATCTGAGGTCATCAGTCCCCTAGACTTAGAACTGCTTAAACCTAACTAACCTAAGGACATCACAAACATCCATGCCCGAGGCAGGATTCGAACCTGCGACCTTAGCAGCAGCGTGGTTCCGGACTGAAGCACCTAGAACCTCTCGGCCACAGCGGCCGGCTTCTTTCCGTCGCATGTTTGCCTGCTTGCTTCACGCCTTTGGACCACACTGAGCGTTCTGGCTATGAGCATTGCCTATTAAAAGGTAGACACAGATGGCGCTTTGGTAGCTATCTGTTGGTGGACGATGTTGAAACAATTATCAGCACATATACTACCCTCAGCTGGCACATACCGATCAAAATCGACGTCGTCTTTCCAGGTGTACTATTTTTTTTCGGCAGTGAATGTAAGTCTTCAACTCTTGTAAAGTAGAGTAGATACCTAACAGTTATTTGCTTTCTACTGCGTAATACGTGAGACTGGTACTTCAGTAACACTGCTGTAAATTAAAGAAATATTTATCTAGTAGTTTTCATGGATCATTTAAGTCGAGTGGAACAGCAAATCAATTCTTGTTCTCCTGTCTGCTCTATTAGAAAGTTTAATTGAATTTGTATTTATATGATAATATAAAAATTTACTCTAGGTAAAATTAGCTTTCCGATTTGGGTTCCCCCTCCCCCGAAAAATAATCTAATGTGAGGGCCTGCACGAGACTGCAGAAATGGATCTGTCTTCCAAAAAACTTCTTTTGCGCTGAACTGCAATTAAGACCAATGTTAAGTTGCCCATTCTTTCTGTATATAAGCTTCTATAATTTCCATATAAACTTTGGCCATCAACTGATACAACTAAGAACAATGTATGAAGAACGTGGGCAATTATTCTACTGTACAAGATAACTGATTATTTGTTGACCATATAGGTGTGTACAAGAAATTGACGTAATTGTGTAAATGAGACGGGGCCTAATCACTGAATTAAATTGTGTCCAATGGCCCTTATTCAATGGTAATGAAAGAATCTACATCTACGTGATTACTTTGCTATTCACAATAAAGTGCCTGGCACGGGGTTCAATGAACCACCTTCAAGCTGTCTCACTACCGTTCCACTCTCGAACGGCACGCGGGAAAAACGAGCACTTAAACTTTTCTGTACGAGCCCTGATTTCTCTTATTTTATCCCTATTTCTCTTATTTTCTGCCTGTGAAGTTGGGTGCTAACAGAATATTTTCGCAATCGGGTGTGAGGGGGGGGGGGGGGGGAATGATGATTGAAATTTAATGAGAAGATCCCGTCGCAACGAAAAACGCTTTTATTTTAATGATTGCCACTCCAATTCACGTATCATGTCTCCCCTATTTTACGATAATACAAAACGAACTGCCATTCATTGTACTTTTTCGATGTCATCCGTCAGTGCCACTTGATGCGGATCCCACACCGCACAGCAATACTCCAGAATAGGACGGACAAGCGTGGTGTAAGCAGTCTCTTTAGTAGACCTATTGCACCTTATAAGTGTTCTGCAAATGAATCGCAGTCTTTGATTTGCTCTACCCACAACATTATCTATGTGATCGTTACAATTTAGGTTATTTGTAATTGTAATCCCTAGGTATTTAGCTGAATTTACAGCCTTCAGATTTGTGTGACTTACCGCGTAATCGAAATTTAGGTGATTTCTTTTAGTACTCATGTGAATAACTTCACACTTTTCTTTATTCAGGGTCAATTGCCACTTTTCGCACCATACAGGTATCTTATCTAAATCATTTTGCAAGTCGTTTAGATCATCTGATGACTTTACAAGACGGTAAATAACAGCTTCATCTGCTAACAATCTAAGACGGCTACTCAGATTGTCTCCTACGTCGTTAATATAGATCAGTAACAATAGAGGGCCTATAAGACTTCCTTGGGGAACGCCGGATATTACTTCTGTTTTACTCGATGACTTTCCGTCTATTACTACGAACTGTGACCTTTCTGACAGGAAATCACGAATCCACTCGCACAACTGAGGCGATATTCCATAGACACACAGTTTGGTTAGAAGGCGCTTGTCAGGAACGGTGTCGAAAAACTTCTGGAAATCTAAAAATATGGAATGAATTTGACAACCCCTGTCGATAGCACTCACTACTTCATGAATATAAAGAGCTAGTTGTGTTTCAAAAGAACGACGTTTTCTGAATCCGTGCTGACTATGTGTAAATAAATCGTTTTCTTCGAGGTACTTCATAATGTTCGAATACAGTATATGTTACAAAACCCTACTGCAAATCGACGTTATTGATATAAGCCTGTAATTCAGCGGATTAATCCTACTTCCCTTTTTGGGTATTGGTGTGACTTGAGCACATTTCCAGTCTTTAGGTACGGAACTTTCTGTGAGCGAGCGGTTGTGTATAATTGCTAAATATGGAACTATTGTATCAGCATACTCTGAGAGGAATCTGACTGGTATACAATCTGGACCGGAGGCTTTCCCTTTATTGTGACTGAAGCTGTTTTGCTAGACCGAGGATATCTACTTCTATGTTTCTCATCTTGGCAGTTTTTCTTGATTGAAATTCAGGAATATTTACTTCGTCTTCTTTGGTGAAGGAGTTTGGGAAAACCGTGTTTAATAACTCTGCTTTGGTGGCACTGTCATCAGTGACTTAACCGTTGTTATCGCACAGTGAAGGTATTGATTGCGTCTTGCCACTGGTGTGTTTTATGTATGACCAGAATCTTTTTGAGTTTTCACCCATATTCCGAGACAGAGTTTCGTTGTGGAAATTATTAAAAGCATCTCGTATTGAAATAGGCGCTATATTTCGAACTTCTGCAAAACCTTGCCAATCTTGGTGTTTTGCGTTCTTTTAAATTTGGCGTGCTTTTCTCGCTGCTTCCGCAACAGCGATCTGACCCGTTTTGTGTACCATGGGGGATGAGTGCCATCACTTATTAATTTATGAGGTATATATCTCTCAATTGCCGTCGATACTCTCTCTTTGAAATCATTCCACATCTTTCCTATGCTTACGTCATCAGATCGGAAGGAGTAGAGACTGTCTCTTAAAATGCATTAAGAGCATTTTTTTCAGATTTTTTAAATAGATGTACTTTGTGTTTCTTTTTGATATTTGTAGCTGTTACGGTATTCAGCCTAGCAGCAACTGCCTTGTGGTCGCTAATCCCTGTATTCGTCTCAATACTCACTATTTGTCCAGGATTATTTGTTGCTAAAAGGTGAAGTATGCTTTCGCAACCATTTACGCTACGAGTGGGAGCATGAACTAATTGTTCAAAATAATTTTCTGAGAAAGAATTCAGTACAATTTTGGATGACGTTTTATGCCTACCTCCGGCTTTAGACGTATAATTTTTCCATCATATCGAGGGTAGATTGAAGTCACCACCGACTGTAGTTGAAAGGGGGGTACTTATTTGAAATGAGACTCATGTTTTCTTTGAACTGTTCAATTAATAGTTTAGTCCGATTGTCAAGTATAACCTCTACCCATACTATTTCACAAGAACTATCTACTTCAATTTTGCTACAAGGCAAACTACCTCTGACAGTCATAAATACTCCACCTCCAATTGGATTTAATCTATCCTTTCTGAACACTGTAAGATAGTTTGAAGTCGGTCATAGCACACGACACGCTTTAAACGTGACTGTGCTCCCATCACTTTACCACAGCATTCTTTTCTTTCTTGCCACTTCACACACAGAGTGTGACTTCCCTGTCTTCTGTGCTCGATAACTGAGCAGCTTCCTGGGTGGTAGACCAGCAGAAACTGCACATCTTGGTGTGCATGAACCACCTCTTCAGCGACTCGTGGTCAATCTTACTTTCGTCCGTTATTTACCTCCTGATGAATCTTCAATGGGCTTCATTAAACACGCATTGCCTCTAAAAACACTCTGGCACTACTTGATGATATTTAGAGTCTTTCAAAAGATTTATCCAATTTCACGACGCTATATCTTCTAAATTAATATGAAACTTGGGGCTAATTTTATCTTACCCATAGCGCTACAGTTATTTTTATTTTTGAAGAAGCTATCGAATTTTACAACTGTAAATATTTTACACCCATTATTATTGAAAACACAGACAACACTGGTGTAATATTCAACAATATTTATTATTTATTTCACAAACCGGTTTTCTGTTGTAATGCCTTATCAGGCACAAAGATAAATATGTGGTTTAGTGAAATTTTTGTGAGATCAAAGATTTTAAACTAGTGCATCTACAGGAAATCTCCGTTTAGAAAGACGAAAATAGTTAACGCTAACTTTAGGAATCAAACGAGAGGAATTATTACAGTGAAAATGCGATGCAGGATTATGTAACTAACATAATTTTTTGTGAAACATTAACTACTACTATACTAAATTACAAAAATCGTTCTTAGAAGAAAATAAAATTGAACAGTAAACTTTGGTGACGTGTTCCAATGGAGAGGCTGAACAAAATAATTAATCTTTAACAGGACCTAAATTTCAAACAGATAAGTTATATAAGTGAGATTAAGCAGATAAGTAAAGCAGTTGTGTTTATACAAAGCAATTTTTTTAACAGGACATGAGAAATTATAATAACTGAAAAGAGGAGAAAATGGTGCGCGTGAGTACGAGAGGTAATTTACAGAATGGCCTGGATGGGATTATGAGCAGTACCTGTAGATAGGAATGGCGACTAGGGGAACTGCGTCTGGTTGTTCAGTACTAACCTTGCGCACATGGATACACGTTTATTAATTACCATTATTTCAAGATATTACATCTTCCTTCCTTTATGAATGTGATGTAACACTTCATGTTGCACTTTGACAGATGCTGAGGCAACTAGAGTATATAAGTTGTTGGACTGTAGGAACTTCGCCAGGGAAACGCCAGACGTCAAGTTGCCCGATCTGTGATAGAGTTTTTGATAAGGAAAGGCATTTTTGCGGTGCCTCAACCACTTTCATGTTCAAACAAGACACTGTGTGACCGTTTTCTCTAACCCACTGGTAAATAGGACCTTAAGTGGCGTCGTTTTGATAAGGGACCTCTGACAGTGAACTTTTAGAGACGATTTTAAAGTGCATGGGTAAGAAAGGCCTTTCCACGTCTTTCAGGAGTGGCAACGGACAAGAGAATCGCATTGTGTGGGCAATATCTCGAAGGTAACAAAAGTCTGAATTTGAAATCTTCTGAAATAAAGTTTTTATGCTCAGAGCCATTTTTTTTTAAATAAAGTTTTTAGAAACTGAAAGACGGTCTTCATTCAATATGTCTCGTATACTTATTACCTCCTCAGCTGCAGTGTAAAAATTCTTTAATTTTCACTACCAGTTGTTTTCATCGAACATCATCACATGATAATGTCAGGGATCTTGTGGAACGTTTTGACACATACCAAAACGCCTTCAGCAGCATGAAAAGGTAATTTATAAACATATTAGAGTATCACCAACTGTGGCAGCACAAATATGCGGAACATGAGTGAAATTATTAATGTAGGCGAATCTTCTCCGCACCTTAAGGCAAATGGCGAAATAATTCAGTTTTCACAGCATTCTTCTTGGCTCAGAATGACAAATGAGCTACCAACATACCGCGAACTACTCGTAAAGGGGCGCAGTCAAGACAACTCCAGGCCAGGATGCCAATGGCAGAAGTCGCAGTTTGTTGTAAAAATTCTTTTATTCTTTACGTAATTCTTTAATGACAAAGTGATAATGACTAATGATAATAACCTTGGGTCCAGAAGAAGTATGGACAGATTTCAAGAAAATAAATACAAGCACCGTATAAAATCTCAAACAGGAAACCAGTGAATACCTGAGATTGGCTAAATACATAATAGTTCCTCCTATGTGGATGGAAGAATGTCCTATGTCAGACAGAAAAGGTACTCCGAAATGACGGGACGTTCTATAGATATTAGGATTGTGGGATACAAAAGTAAGTTCTGCCATGGTAGAACTCATTTCCCGCGGCGGTAGTCATGAATATGTTGAATTTCACAGAAGTTTCCTGTCACCACAATCTTTATACTACAAAGGTTGGAAGTGGAAATGCCGTGTGGCTAGGGCCTCCCGTCGGGAAGACCGTTCGTCTGGTGAAAGTCTATCGAGTTGACGCCATGATGAAATGATGATGATTAGGACAACACAACATACAGTCCCTGAGCGGAGAAAATCTCCGACCCAGCCAGGAATCGAACGCGGGCCGTTAGGTATGACATTCCGCCGCGCTGAGCACTCAGTTACCAGGGGCATTACAAAGGTCGTTAAAGTGTATGAATATATTAACAACTTTACAAGGGGCTTTCAATAAGTAATGCAACACACTTTTTTTCTGAAAGAAGGTTGGTTTATTCACGATTCCAATACACCATATTATTTTCTTACACCACATTACTGGGAGAGCCTGTACGCCAGCATGTTACCACTCTACTTGTCGACGTCGGAGCCAACGTCTTACTACATCAATAACACCCCATCATGCACGTACTGCTTTCCGCCGAGCGTATCCTCCAAGAGCCCAAACAGATGAAAGTCGGAAGGTGTAAGATCCGGGCTGTAAGGTGGATGAGGAAAAACAATGCAATGAAGTTTAGTGAGCCTCCCTCGGGTACGCGGACTTGTGTGAGGCCTTGCGTTGTCATGGAGAAGGTGAAGTTTGTTTGCATTTACGTGGCGGTGAACACCCTGAAGTCGTTTCTTCAATTTCCTGAGGGTAGCACACTACACTTCAGAGTTGGTCGTTGCATCATGAGGGAGAACATCAAACAGTATAGCTCCTTCAGGGTCCCTGAAGACTGTCCTCATGACTTTACCGGCTGACGGTGCAGCTTCGAACTTTTTCTTCGGAGGAGAAGTGCTGCGGCGCCACTCCACGGATTGCCGTTTTGCTTCCGGTTCGAAGTGATGAACCCACCTATCATCGACTGTGACGATGTTCGACAAAAAATTGTCGCTATCGCTCTAGCAATACGCAAGCAATTCAGCAACGATGACCCTTCGTTGTTCTTTATGGTCTCCTATTAGACGGCAAGGAACCCAGTGGTTACACACCTGTGAGTACCTCAGCTGGTAGACGAGTGCCTGAGCACTACCAATAGAGACGTCAAGCTGTGCAGCGAGGAGTTTGATTGTGATCCGCCGATCACCTCGAATGAGAGTGTCCGTATGTTCCATCCAACATTGGAAGAGTCGCAGTTGTTCGCGCCCAGCCGTCGCTCGGGAGATAGGAGTTTGCGACACCTTGTTGCGCTGAAGACAGACACCTCGCCCAACAACTGACTATATTTATTTTCACTGCCATGTTCCGTAGAACTTCTGCAAGCGCTTATGAATATCTGTGATGCTCTTGTTTTCCGCCAAAAGAAACTCAATGATTGCTCTCTGCCTCGAACGTACCTCCGTCAGAGACGCGATTCTAAAGGCTAAGTACAAAGGGAGATAAAAAAGTTCTTCACAGTCGTCTCTAATTTTTTTATTTTTTGCAGGAGGAGAGTGAAATTTTTTTGTGAACATGCTTTGAACATTTAGCTATACATTGAACCTACTCACTGTAGCCTCCATCAGCATCTGGCCCAACGTCCTTTCCGTGATGTAAATGCACTTTGATAAAATTCTGGGGATTGAAACAGGAAATAAGGTCTTTCTCAATATCAAATGTTTACCGCGCAGGTGGGCCTTCAGACGACCAAAGAGGTAAAAATCAGACGGAGCCGAGTCTGGACTGTACGGAGGATGAGAAACAATTTTCCAACCCATTTTCCTGATTTGCTTCTGCGTCATAAGGGCTGTATGGGGTTTGGCATTGCCACGGTGTAGGCTGATGAGCTGACCCTGAAGCTTTGGTCTGTTGCTATTGATGGTACGTCGCAGCTTGTCCAATGACAAAGAGTAAACTGTCATTTTGGATGATATGATCAGTGGTTTCCTTATGCACATCACTCCCTGCCGTCGATGGTCCACCGCATCGTGGATTGTCCAGTAGAGAGAAATCACCTTCTTTAAACCACAACTGGATACTGCTGCGATCCACTGTGTCCTCCCCATAAACAGGGAGCAACTTCCTGCGTATCGATGTGGCAGAGTCATCGCCGATCTAGAAGAGGAACTCCATCAGCGACCGTTGTCGCAACCTGACATCTACTTCACGGTCCATTATGGCTCACCTGTAAATAAAAGAAAATACTTTTATATACCAATTTATAGCTAAATGTTCTAAGTACGTTCACAAAAAATTACATTCTCCTCCTGCAAAAAAAAAAAAAAAAATAGAGACGACTGTGCAAAACTTTTTGAATGCCCTTTGTATAACGCCGCGATCTATCGGAACTTCATGAAACTATAGGGGCTGAAGCTGGATTATTCCACGATGTCTCGCAGCATAAATTGCATTTCTTCAACCGAAATTGACCGAGAAAATATACGTGTTCCATTACATACTGAACGGTCATCGTAATAGGAAAGAGACTTAAAGACACTGTACGCGGGTGACACAGTTATGTCAAACATCTGTTAAATGATATCAACCAAACTAAAACACGACTGCTAATAATCCACTTTCAACGTAGTATCTACATCTATATCTACATCCCTACTCCGCAAGCCACCTGACGGTGTGTGGCGGAGAGTACCTCTATCGCTTCTCCCTATTCCAGTCTCGTATTGTTCGTGGAAAGAAAGATTGTCGGTATGCCTCTGTGTGGGCTCTAATCTCTCTAATTTTATCCTCATGGTCTCTTCGCCAGATATACTTAGGGGGGAGCAATATACTGCTTGACTCCTCGGTGAAGGTATGTTCTCGAAACTTCAACAAAAGCCCGTACCGAGATACTGAGCGTCTCTCTTGCAGAGTCTTCCACTGAAGTTTATCTATCATCTCCGTAACGCTTTCGCGATTACTAAATGATCCCGTAACGAAGCGCGCTGCTCTCCGTTGGATCTTCTCTATCTCTTCTATCAGCTCTATCTGGTACGGATCCCACTCCGGTGAGCAGTATTCAAGCAGTGGGCGAACAACTGTACTGTAACCTGCTTCCTTTGTTTTCGGACTGCATGTCCTTAGGATTCTTCCAATGAATCTCAGTCTGGCATCTGCTTTGCCGACGATTAATTTTATGTGGTCGTTCCATTTTAAATCACTCCTGATGCCTACTCCCAGATAATCTATGGAATTAATTGCTTCCAGTTGCTGACCTGTTATATTGTAGCTAGATGATAAAGGATCTTTCTTTCTATGTATTCGCAGCACATTACACTTGTCTACATTGAGATTCAATTGCCATTCCCTGCACCATGCGTCAATTCGTTGCAGATCCTCCTGCATTTCAGTACAATTTTCCATTGTTACAACCTCTCGATATACCACAGCATCATCAGCAAAAAGCCTCAGTGAACTTCCGATGTCATCCACAAGGTCATTTACGTATATTGTGAATAGCAACGGTCCTACGACACTCCCCTGCGGCACACTTGAAATCACTCTTACTTCGAAAGACTTCTCTCCATTGAGAATGACGTGCTGCGTTCTGTTATCTAGGAACTCTTTAATCCAATCACACAATTGGTCTGATATTCCATATGCTCTCACTTTGTTCATTAAACGACTGTGGGGAACTGTATCAAACGCCTTGCGGAAGTCAAGAAACACGGCATCTACCTGGAAACCCGTGTTTATGGCCCTCTGAGTCTCGTGGACGAATAGTGCGAGCGGGGTTTCACACGATCGTCTTTTTCGAAACCCATGCTTATTCCTACAGAGTAGATTTCTAGTCTCCAGAAAAGTCATTATACTCGAACATAATACGTGTTCCAAAATTCTACAACTGATCTACGTTAGAGATATAGGTCTATAGTTCTGCACATCTGTTCGACGTCCCTTCTTGAAAACGGGGATGACCTGTGCCCTTTTCCAATCTTCTGGAACGCTACGCTCTTCTAGAGACCTACGGTACACCGCTGCAAGAAGGGGGTAAGTTCCTTCGCGTACTCTGTGTAAAATCGAACTGGTATCCCATCAGGTCCAGCGGCCTTTCCTCTTTTAGGCGATTTTAATTGTTTTTCTATCCCTCTGTCATCTATTTCGATATCTACCATTTTGTCATCTATGCGACAATCTAGAAAAGGAACTACAGTGCGTAGTATAACACAATATCGGTATGGATACAGCTTAAGCCTCCTTCTGAAACTAGCTACGATAGTTCAACAACCTCTAACAATGCTGGTAGCCAGTGACGAGGACATTAACTAGATAGACAGCCCTTCCACCCTCAACTACACGCTTCCACGTAATACAGCGTCCAATTTAGAGGCAGTTTTTTGTTACTAGTTTGCCTCTGTAGGTGGAGAAACGGCTGTCACTTAATTAGTTAGTCGCTGAACTTTTTAATTTACAGAATGGATCAGTGCCGAGAAACTGTCTATAAGAAATGTGAGGAGGAATGTATAAGTAAAGTAATAACGGCATACTTTTACACAGTAAGATCATTATCACCTGTGTTATCTAGGTACCAACGCTAGCTGAAGGCAGGGAATCGCCAGACATAAAACTCAGTCGGATAAAGTAAGATTATCTATGGGCGTAACCACGTGTAGATAGCAATGTCGTAAAGGAGATAACCAAGTCCGTGAAACACTGACAGGAAGATATCTGTAAAGCCGAAGGTTCGATGGGAATTGTTGATTCAACCAAGGCTAGCTGTATTCGCTTCGTAGTGACAGTGCTTATTTGTTGTGTAGCCGATGAAGTATTTAAGGAAAACATTTGTGATGTGAATAAGTTGCGTAAAGAATATGACGTTACACCAAGGGATGCTCCGATGGCCTGAATTTTTAAGATGAATTCATTTCGTAACCATCCTTGCGGTGATCTGCTCCTGTAACTTAATGCGCAGCGCGTTAGCTTCAAGAATCACTCTCGAATATTTTAAAAACTACTCAAGAGCTCTGCAGTTCCAGTTACTGTGGCTCTCTCTTCTCTCTGCTAGGCTCACACTGACTCTGATCACATGCCACGAATTCAACTATTTTAATGAGGAGCTATAACAAGGTATTTAAATGAGACATTAAAACTGATATGACTGGTAGTAACTTACGCAGATGCTGTTGCGGCCTATCAGCGCTATCTCCCTGTTACGCCACGCATCTTCATCGCACCAGGTGGTTACAACTAAAGTGCAGATTCTCACAGAGGCTCAGTACGGAATGTAATTATCGTATGGCAGTGCAATTTGGTAAAAATGTTAATGCATTTACCCCGTGAACAAATTAGTTCCCGATTTGGTCACCAGGTGCAAATCTGGCGCTGTGAATGCAACAAAGACGTATAGAAATGTTTCCATATGTAATGGAATGGGAACGGGAAGTGAGCACCAAACGTCAATCAAGTGAGAAAGGCATAAACTGATTATATTATTAACCACTACTTAGACTGTTTGTTCAACGTGAGCACTGGAGACATCAGCGGGATGCTGCGTCCGTAGAACGACGTGATCAACAGTTGGTCGCAGTAGTTTCGATGGAATCCGAGTAACGTGGTCCTGTATACTGGCCTTCACAGCAGGCAGAGACCGAGGGTGTATTTGGTAAACGCGTTCTTTAAACTTCCCCAGAGCCTAAAGTAGCATGGGTTCAGATCTGACGCTCTTGCAAGCCATGTATTTGGAAAATCTCTGGAGATAACACGTTCGTTGAAGGTTGCATTAAGCGCATGTATCAAAAGAGAGCAAAGTGAGATATTGTCCCATCTTGCCTGAAAACAGTGGTTTCCATACAGTTTTGCTCTTCCAAGGCAGGAATCACATGCTGTACAAGGAAGTCTCGATAACGTGCAGACGTCACAGTACACCGGACAAGTCTACTAGGTGTATTCTCTTCGAAGAAGAACGGACCGAAAAAAATGTGCTTGTGAATCTACGCCGCACAGTCACATATGGCGAGTGCAGTGGTTCTTCGTGCACAACACGCAGTTTAACAGTACCTCAAATTCGGTAGTTCTGTGTATTCATAGCACCGTGTAGTGTAAAAGGTGCCTCGTCACCCCACAGAATATTGGCCGGCCACATGTCATCAACTTCGAACTGTGCCAGAAACCGAAGAGCGAATTCAGAACGTTGCTGCACTGTCTGGATCTTGCACGTGTGAGCACTAGAGCTACCACGTGCTGCATGGTCAGTTGCAGCAACAGCAACTTCGTCAATAACTTCCGCAGGAATACGACGCCTTCCTCTTCCCGGTGCCACACCAAGCTCATCCGTGTTTCCGAATTTCATTATCATGTTCTTTAAATCATTTAATGAGTTCGGGTCTCTCCTCAGACCTTTGAGTTGGCAGTACATGCTCACTGCAGCTCTGGAATTTCTGTCTTTCATTTAAAACAATTTCATGAACAGCGCACGGTCTCTCTCCTCGATAGTCATGATGCTCACTCACGTAATTGCTTGTCAAACAACAGCGTGAATATCATACCATCATACAAACAGTGTGTATCACCAGATTAGCACCTGGCGGCCAACATTAATACTAACAGTATCCATCGAGAATAACTTACAAACACAGACGGTTACAAAGATGTTCTTAGATGTAGTCAGCAGAGATAATGTTATAGGTCTTCCACATCATGGAGGTAAAAAAAGAAGGCGACGTTATTACGTCACAGACTTGAAGCTGATGTCCTCCATCTTCACTAGCCCAACGCATTAGGTTCATCGCATTCGTACCTTCAAGATTCACCGCTCTGACACTTCCCCATCATGTCACTCTAACGTGTCCGTGCACAGTTTAGACCGTGTTGGGTGCTTTAATTATGTGGAGACTTAGTTGTTTCATCAAAAACGCCAGCTTGCGTTGTTTACGGGTGTACTAATCGATCCGATCGTAATCTAAAGTTTAAAAGAGGATGATTTCATCTCAAATCATACAGGTCATCTCAGCTCGTGGTCACGAATTTCTCTATATCATAAATGTTAAGAGATAAAAGTATTTTCGTTTTATCTTAATATGGTACGGCCCTTTTAAAAATGTATTTTTGTAAATAATTCTTAAAGCAATAGAGAACAATAAAAATATAACTAATAAACCAAGAGTACTGGAGACCTGTCAGACGTTTTGCATTAAAGTTCCCTCTTAGTGTGTTGGAATTTAGTTGTCACACGCACACTCATGGGCTTCCTTTAACTTAAAAATTTAAGACTAAAATACAAAATTTAAGTTAATGTTTCCACTTAAAATTTTTTTTCTCATTTGGAAAGTCACAGAACGAAATTTTTTCTGTCGTGTTAACAGATGCTACCCCCCCCCCCCCCCATCCCCCTCTGAAAACAAAGCGAAAATTACCCCGACTATATTCATCCAGTGATTCATAATGAGAGAACTAGTGACTTTCAAAACCTTTAACACAGTTTCAGAACTTTTCTTAACTTTTTCTCACCTAAATGTTTAACGTCAAATATTAACACCTTAACTTATATCCTCCCCCATGGACCATGGACCTTGCCGTTGGTGGGGAGGCTTGCGTGCCTCAGCGATACAGATGGCCGTACCGTAAGTGCAACCACAACGCGGGGGTATCTGTTGAGAAGCCAGACAAACGTGTGATTCCTGAAGAGGGGCAGCAGCGTTTTCAGTAGTTGCAGAGGCAACAGTCTGAATGGTTGACTCATTTGGCCCTGTAACACTAACCAAAATGGCCTTACTGTGCTGGTACTGCGAACGGCTGAAAGCAAGGGGAAACTACAGCCATAATTTTTCCCGAGGGCATTGTAAGGGGTCTGTAGGCCCTTACTATAATTTTGCACTCGGCACAGGTCGATAGAGCGAACAATCGATTGTGACGGGTTGCGAGAGCGAGTGTCGTGATGCGCCAGTGTGTTTGGCGGGTATATGTGTGTGTGAAGGCCATTGTTGAAATACAGGGTCTTTAACCGAGAAGGATGTCACCATCGCCGTGGTTAGACCCCTAAGTAATAGATTAATACCGGCAAAGTGAAGAAGTATCATTACGAAAGTGATCAGTGACGTTACTAGTGCCGATATTTGGTTTCGCGTCCGCCGCGCCGGCCTAACCTTGGATTGCAGTGTTGGATGCAGTGATGGATTAGCGTGTGACGATAATGGAAAATGAAGAAAGCCTGTGCTGAGATTAGCCGTAATTAGATATGTATGACCTAGGCAGTGGCTGTCTCCTTTTTTTGTGTTTTGAGAAGAATATAAGTTCGTAATTAGTAAAACTGTGTTGGTGTTCCTCATTACCAGACATACAGTATTACAGTATTGAGCAGAACGAACTGGAAAGTAACAACTTCCGTAGCAGTCAATTCCGATTACCAGCCCCATTAGGTTCACGGTCATTTTAATAATAATGGACTGCTATTCGATCAGACCAGGTCGGGATAAAATCGGAGGTGATACAGCATGCAGCTTTACTGTGTGGTTAAATGATGATGGCGTCCTCTTGGGTAAAATATTCCAGAGGTAAAATAGTCCCCCATTCGGATCTACGGGCGGGGACTACTCAAGAGGACGTCATTATCAGGAGAAAGAAAATTGGCGTTCTACGGATCGGAGCGTGGAATGTCAGATCCCTTAATCGGGCAGGTAGGTTAGAAAATTTAAAAAGGGAAGTGGATAGGTTAAAGTTAGATATAGTGGGAATCAGTGAAGTTCGGTGGCAGGAGGGACAATACTTTTGGTCAGGTGAATACAGGGTTATAAATACAAAATCAAATAGGGGTAATGCAGGACTATGTTTAATAATGAATAAAAAAATAGGAGTGCGGGTAAGCTACTACAAACATCATAGTGAACGCATTATTGTGGCCAAGATAGACACGAAGCCCATGCCTAGTACAGTAGTAGAAGTTTATATGCCAACTAGTTCTGCAGATGACGAAGAAATTGATGAAATGTATGATGAGATAAAAGAAATTATTCAGACAGTGAAGAAAAGCGAAAATTTAATAATCATGGGTGACTGGAATTCGATAGCAGGAAAAGGAAGAGAAGGAAACGTAGTAGGTGAATATGGATTGGGGGTAAGAAATGAAAGAGGAAGCCGTCTGGTAGAATTTTGCACAGAGCGTTACATAATCATAGCTAACACTTGGTTCAAGAATCATGAAGAAGCCTGGAGATACTAGAAGGTATCAGATAATTTATATAATGGTAAGACAGAGATTTAGGAACCACGTTTTAAATAGTAAGACATTTCCAGCGGCAGATGTGGACTCTGACCACAATCTATTGGTTATGAACTGTAGATTAAAACTGAAGAAACTGCAAAAAGATGGGAATTTAGGGAGAAGGGGCCTAGAAAAACTGAGTAAACCAGAGGCTGTAGAGAGTTTCAGGGAGAGCATAAGGGAACAATTGACAGGAATGGGGGAAAGAAATACAGTAGTAGAAGAATGGGTAGCTTTGAGGGATGAAGTAGTGAAGGCAGCAGAGGATCAAGTAGGTAAAAAGACGAGAGCTAGTAGAAACCCTTGGGTACCAGAAAAAATATTGAATTTAATTGATGAAAGGAGAAAGTATAAAAATGCAGTAAATGAAGCAGGCAAAAAGGAATACAAACGTCTCAAAAGTGATATCGGCAGGAAGTGCAAAATGGCTAAGCAGGGATGGCTAGAGGACAAATGTAAGGACGTAGAGACTTGTCTCACTAGGGGTAAGACAGATACTGCCTACAGGAAAATTAAAGAGACCTTTGGAGAAAAGAGAACCACTTGTATGAATATCAAGAGCTCAGATGGGAACCCAGTTCTAAGCAAAGAAGGGAAAGCAGAAAGGTGGAAGGAGTATATGAAGGGTCTATACAAGGGCGACGTACTTGAGGACAATATTATGGAAATGGATGAGGATGTAGATGAAGATGAAATGGGAGATACGATACTGCGTGAAGATTTGACAGAGCACTGAAAGACCTGAGTCGAAACAAGGCCCCGGGAATAGACAACATTCCATTAGAACTACTGACGGCCTTGGGAGAGCCAGTCCTGACAAAACTCTACCATCTGGTGAGCAAGTTGTATGAGACAGGCAAATACCCTCAGGCTTCAAGAAGAATATAATAATTCCAATCCCAAAGAAAGCAGGTGTTGACAGATGTGAAAATTACCGAACTATCAGTTTAATAAGTCACGGCTGCAAAATACTAACGCGAATTCTTTACAGACAAATGGAAAAAGTTGTAGAAGCCGACCTCGGGGAAGATCAGTTTGGATTCCGTAGAAATGTTGGAACACGTGAGGAAATACTGACCCTACGACTTATCTTAGAAGAAATATTAAGGAAAGGCAAACCTACGTTTCTAGCACTTGTAGACTTAGAGAAAGCTTTTGACAATGTTGACTAGAATACTCTCTTTCAAATTCTGAAGGTGGCAAGGGTAAAATGCAGGGAGCGAAAGGATATTTACAATTTGTACAGAAACCAGATGGCAGTTATAAGAGTCGAGGGGCATGAAAGGGAAGCAGTGGTTGTGAAGGGAGTGAGACAGGGCTGTATTCAATATGTATATTGATCAAGCAGTAAAGCAAACAGAAGAAAAATTCGGAGTAGGTATTAAAATCCATGGAGAAGAAATACTAACTTTGAGGTTCACCGATGACATTGTAATTCTGTCAGAGATTGCAAAGGACTTGGAAGAGCAGTTGAACGGAATGAACAGTGTCTTGAAAGGAGGATGTAAGATGAACATCAACAAAAGCAAAACGAAGATAATGGAATGTAGTCGAATTAAGTCGTTTGATGCTGAGGGAATTGGATTAGGAAATGAGAAACTTAAAGTAGCAAAGGAGTTTTGCTATTTGGGGAGCAAAATAACTGATGATGGTCGAAGTAGAGGGTATATAAAATGTAGACTATCAATGGCAAGGAAAGCGTTTCTGAAGAAGAGAAATTTTTTAACATCCAGTCGTTTCTGAAAGTATTTGTATGGAGTGTAGCCATGTATGGAAGTGAAACATGGACGATAAAATAGTTTGGACAAAAAGAGAATAGAAGCTTTCGAAATGTGGTGCTACAGAAGAATGCTGAAGATTACATGGGTAGATCACATATCTAATGAGGAGGTATAGAATAGAGTAGGGGAGAAGAGGATTTTGTGGCACAACTTGACTACAAGAAGGGATCGGTTGGTAGTACATGTTCTGAGGCATCAAGGGATCACCAATTTTGTATTGGAGGGCAGCGTGGAAGGTAAAAATAGTAAAGGGAGGCCAAGAGATGAATACACTAAACAGATTCAGAAGGATGTAGGGTGCAGTAGATACTGGGAGATGAAGAAGCTTGCACAGGGTAGAGTAGCATTGAGAGTTGCATCAAACCAGTCTCAGGATTTAAGACCGCAACAACAACAGATGCTACTGATATAATTATGAACAGTATCTTCTCTGCTCCAACTATCTGTATTATGTTAATATTTATTACTAAAAATGTAAAAAAAATCCATTTTTACGAGTTTTTACGAATTATTTACTCGAAAAGCGACATCCGGAAACGTTTGGGGATTACACAAAATATTATTTGGTTAATATGTTAGTAGTTAGCGCAAACGCAGTGGGCAATATTTTTCTTTGTAATGTGTTAAAAGAAATCATCTTTCTGCGTATTTCGCATCTAGTGTAAAATATGCATGTTGGCAACACTATTTCCAGCGCTCTCCTGTTTACAACGAACGGGTGAGAACTTGCAAATAAACCATTCTGAATCGAGTTTTGTGTTTAGTTTCAACTTTTTGTTAGATATAATCTCAGTGAGGGAATATATTAGTGAAAGAGTGAGATGTGTGGACTATGAAAAAAGACACAAGAAGGTGGTTTATGAAAAGTGAAAAACAATCCACAGTTGTTGGAAATCATGCAGATGTATTGCAGAAATATCTTGGTCCTCCAGTAACGGCATTAGCATCACATTCATTATGCAGGAATTGCTAGGCTTACTACAAGAAGAAATTTCGTGAAAACCCACCTGAACGATCAACATCACTCGAATGTGAAACTGAAGAAGACAGTGCAGATGTAAATATTCCTGACTGTGAAGCTGTTGATGCGTAGCCCCTTCTATATCCCCCCTTAAACGTCCAGGAAAGGTAAGAAGCACAAGAAGAAAACAGTATGTAATAAAAAAGTGGAAGAAATTGAAACAAGTTTTAAACAAGCAACATCTTGAAAACTTTGTGAAGTGTACAATGTAGACGCACTTCGCGCAGAACCTGAAGACAGTGATATGTGATCGAAATGTGATGTGTGATTTCAAAACCTGCTATCTCAGCAGCCACCTATACTGAGAAGGTTCTGTTACTGTACTGATATCAGGTAGCTATTGTAAGCAGCAGATACAGAAATACTCACCCACTTTCTCACATTAACTGATGTAAAAAGCTCGTAAAATAAAGAATGAGAAAGGTATTTGGACATGTCCAGATTTTTACTGTGGGCATCCGTTGCAAGACGATACGTTTGCTGTTGCTCTGGAATATTACGTAAGTGATGAACAAGATTGCTACAGGTGAATTCCTAACGAGGCTGATGTTATCTCTGTTAGTGAAAACTGTGAAAAACTTAAAAACGTAAAAAGATATATGACAAGATCGATAAGAGAAGCATATCTCCTAAGGAGAACACGAATTTAAAAATCGGTCTCACAAATTCCTATTCCTTACGACCAAAATGGGTAAAATGTCAGTCAGTGAAGGAAATATGCTCACTTATTTACTGCACTAATTTGAAACTTGTTTGTTTCACCATAAACAGTGTCACAGGAAAGAAGTACACGGAGATGGATCTGATGCTTTTGTGTATATGTCAAGAGTTGCGAGATAAAATATGTGGGCTGCAATCTGTCCTGGTGCTGAAGTAATGACTGTTGAAGGATTACACCTTCAGGATACTGACAATGACGTAACTTATGCATTGTGGGAGGTAGGAGTGATGGTGAAAAAGACAGGAAAGCCAGAGAAGTTTGTTGCAGAGGTTAGGCATTGGGTCATGAAAGGAATAGCTAACCATCATATCTGGAGGAATCAGAGACATGCCATAGCAGAAGTAAAATCATCCTCAGCCCAAAATACTGACCCATTAGTTCTTCATGTCGACTTTTCTCAGAGCTGGTCTCTTGCTTTGCAGAACGAAATCCAAAGTTACCACTGGCACTAATCACAGGTATCAATATTCACATGTGTTCCTCATTTCCTTGGAAAATCATAATGTTTTCCTGTTGTCAGTGATGATCCCATTTATGACAGCATGATAACTGATGACATAGCATCTAGAGGCCATACATTTCCTAAACATTTGTAAGTGACTGATGATGCAGCATCTCATTTTGAAAACTACTTTCAGCTTTATGAGCTTGGTCAACACTGTAGTACAGGGATTAAGACAAAAAATGGATATGTTCAGCACCAGGTCATGTAAAAAGTGCATGTGATGTGGTAGGAGATCTCTGTAAACATCTTGCAACATCATTTAATCTCCAGCATGAAGCTGTTGATACTATAAGAGACGTTCCTGGATTTGTAAATACCATATGAACATTAGTAACAAATATGAAACTCTTAATTCTAACTGAGAGTACATCACGGGAATTCCGTTAAAAAAAAAGAGAGAGAGAAGAGTGGTCTGCTATGGAGCCTATGGTAGGAATTCAATCAAGTCACTACTGGATTGCAATCCGGAGTGACACATACATTGCGAGAACGGTTCTCCATGAAATGTAGCCTGTTACTGTGTGTGAAATGCAGAGACCACGGTATGCATTAAAAGATCTTGTAGTGAGCCATCTCATTTCTAGTGTGTATGACAATCAGTGGTGGTTGAGACAGATAATATGTGTCTCTCATGAGCTGCAAGGTATAACTGTCTCCTGTATGACTCCTCATGCTTTCAAATGGCTGTCATCAAAAGATCAGTGCGAAATTACCATTTTTCAAGTACTGCTCTTGTTGGATCATCCTTATCGGTGAGCAAATTCAGTTCGGCTATACATGTTCAAAGAGAAGCAGATGAAAAAAAAAAACAGTGCAGTGTTGATTATTACACTGCAGGGAATTTTAATTCATGGGGAGTCACGAAGAAGTAAAATTATGACAGAGGACAGTAATAATTTATAAATAATGTCACAGAAAGAAAAATGGGTAAATACATTCCGTATCTCATTTTTGTTACAAAATGCTTTCGAACAAAATTATGAATTGTTTTCCCATTCACTTATAATGTTGTAAAGTAATTGTTTTGATTCAGAAATACCAGTTTTGCATGCCTTTTACGTAAAATTAGCGATCACTTTAAATATTTAAGTAGCAGTGATTTTTTTTATGTTGAGATTAGAGCTAGGCCAACCTAAAAAAATTCTCCATTTTATACCGACAAGTATTGCCCACTCTGATTGTACATTCCCTAACTACAATGACCAACTAACTTAACATGAAATTTTTAGAACATGAAGAATGGCGGTTTGGAGAAAATAATTTCTAAATAACCAAAAAATTTCAGATTATTTCATCTTTATGTACAAATATTTTGACGGTTTAAGAATTTCGTGGATTACTGTCGTAGATGACAGCAGTCGATCCACTTTATCGTTTCTCAAGACAATTAACATCCTGTGACTATTCATAATTTCAAAACATAATTTTGAAATTCGCAAAAAGTTACAAGTTTTCATAGTTTATTTTTTCCAAAAAAGAAGAAAGCTCAGAAGTGTGTATGTATTAATCACGTCTCGTAGTATCACTTTTGGTTCCTTTATTATAATTTTTCAATTTTCCCTTTCGTATTTTCACAAATACTCTCATTTAGAGAGGTCTGTAGCGTTTTAACAAATCACCAGATAATCAAAATATTGCAGTTTTCGAAAGGCATCATGTGTAACTTCAACATATATTTTTTTCAGCTAACATTTAAATAGCGATGTGACACATTCACTTTTGATCCGTGTGATTTGAGATGAAATTGCCCGGGAGTCTCGTTTCATTCGTAAGTGGAGCAATTCAAGCAATATTTTCTTTTGTGTATATGAATTATTGTTGCACTGTTTACTTTTATTGTAATGGTTTTATTTCTGTCATTTGACTTTAGATTTGCCTTACTTTACTCAGTGTCCGTTCGTTCTCTTCATTCCCATGATTTTCACTGCCTTCCATGTCGCAAACGCTCCGACATCCCAGCCACACTGATCAACGGTCTCGTCCCCGCACAACACACGGCAACGTAACCGCACTGATTGTTGAGGCAGCATCTGCTGCCCTAAATTCCTGTCGTCGATAATTATTATTCGTTCTTCACATTTCCTTCCCCTTAAAAAATAGTTTTAGTTAGAACAGCCGGAAATAGCGGGCTTGTGTGCCTGAGTTTTGTGTGTATGATTGTGTGAATGTGTATGAGTGCTATGCTTCCTTTCTGGAGAAGGCTTTGGCAGAAAATTTATGTAAACACTCTTTTCGTCGTCTTGCCTTGTGCACGCCGTGTGAGCAGCAATCTGCCCGTCTCACAGTATAGTTATTCCCTCATGAAGTTTGTTGTAAATAACCCAACGCACTTCAACAGGAACGATGATGTACATAATTACAATACCAGAAGAAAAAAATGACATTCATTACGTTACATGAAGGTTGTCTGTAGCACAAACAAGGGTTCACAATGCTGCAACCTAAATATTTTGATCACTTACCCATTGATATAAACTGCCTAAGAAACAGCAAAGTAAAGTTTGAAACTAAATCGAAAACGTTTCTCTTTGATAACTTTGATAATTCTTCCTACTCCAGACGGAAGGGCCAAAGAAACAGGTATAGGCATGCGTATTCTTATACAGAGATATGTAAGCAGGCAGAATACGGCGCTGCGATCGGCAACGCATATATAAGACAACAAGTATCCGGCGCAGTTGTTAGATCAGTTACTGCTGCTACAATGGCAGGTTACCAAAATTTAAGTGACTTTGAACGTGGTGTTATGGTCGGCGCACAAGTGGTGGGACACAGCATCTCCGAGGTAGAGATGAAGTGGGGATTTTCCAGTGCAGTCATTTCACAAGTGTACCGTGAATATCAGGAGCCGGTAAAACATCAAATCTCCGACATCGCTGCGGCCGGAAAAAGGTCCTGCAAGAACGGGACCAACGAAGACAAGAGAATCGTTCAATGTGACAGAAGTGAGACCCTTCCGCAAATTGCTGCAGGTTTCAATCCTGGACCATCAACAAGTGTCAGCGTGCGAACCATTGAACGAAACATTATCGATATGGGCTTTCGGAGCCGAAGACCCACTCGTGTATCCTTGATGGCTGTAAGACACAAAGCTCTATGCGTTGCCTGGGCCCGTTAACACCGACATTGGACTGTTGGTGGCTGGAGGCATGTTGCCTTGCCGGATGAGTCTCGTTTCAATTTGTATTGAGCGGATGGACGTGTACGAGTATGGAGACAATCTCATGAATACATGGACCCTGCATGTCAGCAGGGGAGTGTTCGAGCTGGTGGAAAGTCTGTATTGGCGTGAGGTGTGTGCAGTTGGAGTGATACGGGACTCCTGATACCTCTAGATATGACTCTGACAGGTGACACATGCTCTCTGATAACTTGCATCCTGTCTCATCACTTCCATCCTTTCACGTCCATTGCGCATTCCGACAGACTTGGGCAATTCCAGCAGGACAATGCGATATCCCAAGCGTCCAGTGCTGCTACAGAGTGGCTTCAGGAACACTCTTCTGAGGTTAAACACTCCCGCAGGTCACCAAATTAACCAGACATGAACATTATTGAGCATATCTGGGATGGCTTGGAACGTGCTGTTCAAAAGAGATCTCCAACCCCTTGTACTCTTCCGTATTTATGGACAGCCCTACAGGATTTTTGGTGTCAATTCCCACCTGCACTACTTCAGCCATTAGCCGAGTCCCTGCCACATCGTATTGTGGCACTTCTGCGTGCTCGCGGCGGCCCTACACGATATTAGGTAGGTGTAAAAGTTTCTTTCGCTCTTCAGTGTATTACTGGTAATGTGTACATGGTGATAGGTACGAATTACTGACAAACATCTGTCTGCCTTTATTTAAGAAAAAGTAAAAACTAATAAATGTTCAATATGGACGCATATTTACAAAAAAAGGAAAAAGAAAAAAGTTGATGTCAATATACAATAGCTCGTTTCATACCATTACGATTTATCGTGCAAATGATACATGTAAATTGAAACTAAGTAAATAGCTATTGGTATATCACAAAGTATGGTGCAGACTTACATACTTCGAGAACCTCAAAATGTAAGTCACACGTAAAATCAAGCAGATGATAAAAGTAGGCGTACATTCCAATTGTGCTAATTCGGTTATTCCTGAAAAACTGAGAGACTTACTGGCGAGAAATATTCCGGAAAAAGAAGCAAATTGGCTACCGTTGGAAAGGTATCTCACACAGGTTAGGTTATCAGTACTAAAAAAATTACTTACTTATATGTTAAAGCAAAATATCCATTTTACGGGGTCTTAGGCGATTGAGACCATTCCCTCACTCACATTTGTAGCGTTTCACAACACTGGAAGATTTAAGAAAATTATATCTTTTTTTCCTTGTAAGTTTCTATTGTTGGCCACACACTGAATGACTCAACACAAAGTAATATTTCAAAGTGAGAAGATACGTAAACTACAGTGAGACTAATGCACTGACATTCTAATAAAACAAGAACTCTGTTCTGTATGGACGTATACCTCTATGCAGTCCTGTTTCTTTGACATTTCAGTAATCATTCATTATACTGACATGCACAAAATATGATCTTTATTAAGTCAATGGATACGCTAGCATGCTTTGCTTCTTTCCTCAAATGTTCAAATGTGTGTGAAATCTTATGGGACTTAACTGCTAAGGTCATCAGTCCCTAAGCTTACACACTACTTAACCTAAATTATCCTAAGGACAAACACACACACCCATGCCCTAGGGAGGACTCGAACCTCCGCCGGGACCAGCCGCACAGTCCATGACTGCAGCGCCCTAGACCGCTCGGCTAATCCCGCACGGCTTCTTTCCTCAGTGCACACGTTTATGCGCTAACAAAGAACACGTAGGTAAGTGTTCTATAAACGGGAATACTAAAAATATTCAGCATGAGAGTTGAAAGCTGACAATATAACAAACAAGAAGCAGTCCCGATACCAGTAAGCAAAAAGCATTTGCTTCGGAGTTCTACTTCCATTTACTATCGATGGAAATACAGTAAAGATCGAATTAAATGGATTACAAAAGCAGCAAGAAACAAGTTACGTTAACGAGGCCAAATGTGTCGTATTATTATAACAAATACGCATTCAAGAACAGAAAAAACATTCGAAATTGCGTTCCTGACACTATGTTATTCATGTAAGCTCTATAACTTTTAGTATTTAAATCAGTTATTGCGCGCACACGACAGAAATAATGAACAACAAGCAATCATAAACAGTAATCTGCTAATGTTCGGGCTACTTACAATGGCGCCAGGCCGTTTTATTTAAGTACAATGTCGATGCACCTGAAGAAATTCATTGATCCACTTTCTGTTTTTCGTTTAGAATTATATCTTCATATTTTCTATATTAAACGAAGGGCTTGAATGTGAATCAGTGAATTTCTTCAGATACCTCGACAGCATTCTTAAATAAAAACCATAACTCTGGCTTAAAAACAACGTACAGTGTAAGTCTGTAGTGCCACTTTCCTTCTTTTTTCCCTCTATGTTCCACATGCAGACATGTATGTCTGTCTGTTTGTGGTTCCACAGAGGAAGATATGCCTTTTTTCACAGTTAGTATTTATCTTAAAGATCTGGATTCTAATTTGCTTATATCTATTTTGCAGTAAGTACACTGTCGAAACACCCGAGGAAATACACTTTCTGTTTTTCGTTCAATATTTATCTTCATGTATTCTGTATTAAACAAAAAGCTTGAATGTGAATCAGTGAATTTCTTCAGCTGCTTCGACAGCATTCTTAAATCAAAATAGTAACATATAGAAATAAGCATCATTGTAAAATAGATATAAGTAAATTATGATACAGATTGTTAAGATAAACCCTTTTGTAAAAAACGTCAGACCTACAGTATAACATTATCCCTGTTGACTACATCTAAAAATATCTTTATAACTGATTGTCATTGCAAGTTGTTCTGGATGAGTTCTGTGCACAGAAAGTTGTATGTGACGTTTAACATTTGTGAGACTCCGCACAGATAGACCATAAGGAAACGATACGCACACGTTCTTCCACAGTTCACCACTAACCGACAAAAAATTACGCGTTTTTTATAAACTGCAGTAAAGTCAACAAAATAAAGCAGAACCACACATAATAAACATTACATGAAAATGCCAAAGTACATAGAAAAAAACTTGAGCATGGGAATAATTTCCCGAAAGGAAACAAAATAGATTGAAAGAAAATCGTGACTGGTAACAGAAAATTTTATTTATAAACAATACCCGTGATAGCTACCAACCTCTCCACATTTTAGATCTGTGCTCCACAGAAAGAAAATCACCTAATAAAGATTGTGCTTCTGTGGTATCGATAACTACGGTGCCACAACGTAGTTCCGCTCTCCTAGGTTGGCACTACGAGAGACACCGACGACAGCACCCTCTAGCCGGCTTTGTCGAGGTCTAAGAGCTCCCCGACTGCTTCAGCCCATTTCATCAGGTGCAGACAGCCATCATGACACTTCGCTTCAATTTCGCACCTCATTCCAAGTTATGTATTCTTATTGCTTGAGTAAAGTGGATTTAAATTTATACAGCAGTACCGAAGTGTTTTACCTTTTCCTGATCCAACCCACGCGCCGCCTTACAGGCGGGATACAAAAGCTTCGTTCGTTAAATTACCTACGTTACCAACACATTCGTTCTTCTTCCCAGTCTACAGACGAACAAATTTGCATCAACAAACTTTACGTCATGGATATCATTAGAAGCTCTGTGAGGCTACTTGCGGCCGATGTTGTGTGCGCAAATTGCAATGCCGGAAGACTGAAGCGAAATGCAGAAAGCCGGTCAGAGGATCGACGATTAGTCCATCATATTTGACTCTGAACGTAAATAAATGTAACGTTTTTCGGATAAATAAGCGAAGATATGCACTACTCTCCTTTTGCACTATTAGTGACATCGCAATAAATATTACATACCGTAAAATACCTCTGAGTAATCATCCTGAGCTGCCATAAGTGGAATGGCCGCAAAAAAGAAATTGTAAGAAAAGCAGGTACAATGTTGAGATCCATATTGGGGAGAATCTTAAGGAAATGAAATGGAACCATGAAAGAAGTCACTGCCTGAAAAGTTGTTACATCCATTTTCGCATATTGCTCTCCAGTTTGTGACCATTACGAAGTTGGATTAATCGAAGATCCTACAAAGAGCGATGCGTTCCGTTTCGGGATAGTTTAGTAGGAGATGCTCAACGAACTACAGTGGCAGTCGCTACAAGGGAGCCGTTATGCACCGTGGAGAGGTTTATTGTTGTAATTCTGAGAGCGTACCTTTCAGGAAGAGTCGAACAGAATGTTAGTTCCTCCCACGTACGTCTCGTGAATTGACGAAACGACAAAACCAGAGAAATTAGAGCTCACTCGGAGGTTTAATTAGTTAGCTAGTTACTTCTTCCATAGATTATATTCATGGTAAACGTTACAATGTGGAGCGTGCACACCCACATCCAAACCCGAGACAGAGAGAGGGAGGAAGGGAGAGAGACAGAGAGATAGATGAAAAACGTATTTATATTCCTATGTGCTGGCCGTTTACAGTTTTTCACATAAAAACGACGGCTCATTTCTTTTCAATAATTCCTCTGCGGTATACCGGATGTCTCTCAGCAGCGACTGGGTAGCGCTGCTTGCTTGGCGGTTGCAATAAGTGTGAGCCAGGGCAGTACTGTTGCTGCTGGTGTACTGGTCATTCTTCGAGTTTTACTGTCCCTGTGAACACATATCGTCAAAGAAAATATCGCACTAGACTAATCTTGGACAGCTCTATCGAATGGGCACGTAAACTTCCGCTTTGGATATCATTTTGTCTGTAACTGGAAACAAACCGACGCTTTCCATCGACTCTGGGCGCCACATGGAAGACGTGATGAGCCGTGTTTGTTTGGGTTGACTCAATGCAAAAACGAAATTGCAATTGTCTGCTGAAACACTAGAGAAAATGCACTTCACTACTCCTAGGAGAGACATACAATATGTATAAGGAGTTGCTAAGGAGAAACATCTTTAGTCTAATATTACTGCGTAGGTTTCCACGGTAGAGTCAGTTAACATAAAAATCTTCCGGACGTTGTACCTCGTCATAATATAGCTATCACCAACCTTTAGGACACGGTTACAGTGGCCTCCTAGGACTGCTGGTGTATTTTTGTTGTACAGAGTCACTTATATTTTGTCAAGACTGTGCTGTTGAACACGACATTACGTCAAAAAAACGATAATACTACTGGTCGTTAATAGCTGCAACGGGGAACTTTATTGCAATGGGTATCCTGTGGTGGAGGGAATGCGAATCTACTGTTTTCTACTTCTACTTACAGTGACTGGTAGACTGGCAGTCATCGACGAATGAAGTGTGGACTTTAGTTTTCCTCATGCTGGACGTAGGCTGCGCTTTGGCTGTGACTGGGCGGTAACTCCGGCGTTCCATGTTTATTTGTTAGTGCGGCATGTTGTGCTCTGACCCCCGGTAGCCAAAGCGGTGTAAGGCTGAGTCCTTCTTCTCTACTCATGTTGTTGTGGTGTTTCAGTATCCCAGTAGCCTTTCTGTTCTTGCGTTTCACAATCCCTGGTTGCTTCGTCCGGTTTAGTTTTCTTGCCACAGTCTTGCCTGTGTTCGACCACTGCACATTTGTGGTGCTGCCTAAGTCTAATGTACCGCTCGTGCTATTTTACTGTTTCCTCTGCGTATGCTCGCTTCTGTGGTCGGTCGTACAGCATTTCTTGTGTCACCTTTAAACGGTAGTAATTCTTTGTATTGCTCTCGGGTGTCGATCCGGATGCAGTCGCTTGCGAAAAATGACATCACACAAGATTAATTCTGCCTTGCCATTTAAATAACATGGCAGATCATTAACATAAAGCAAAAACTGTAGTGGTCTTATGATTGAACCCTACTGGACTTCCACTGTAATTTCTCCCCATGCAGATGATATGGCCATCCTCTTTCTATTACTTCAATAGCCTAGGGTAACTTTCTGCTGTCTCTTTCTTAAATCAGAACTAAACTAGGCATTTGTTGAGCTATGTATTCCAAAATAACTTATTTTCTCTAATGGAATATTATGATTTACACAATTAAATGCCTTCGATAAGTTACAGGAGATATAATATGGTGATATTTTAACGTTTAAAGACTTTTATTATGCCCACAGAAAAAGTATAAGTAGCTGATTCAATAGAGTGGCGCTTTTGAAATCACAACTGTGATTGGCTAAGTACACCATTGCTGCAATGCTGGGTAACAATTCTGGAGCACATTAGCTCCGTAAAAATTTTGTAAAATGATGAAAAGAGTCAAACTGGGAGGCAGTTATTGACATCTGTGTAGTCACACTTTTTGTAAAGAGGCCCGACAATGGCACATTTCAATTTACAAACCGTAGGTCTTCTAATGTACCCACACCACCAGTGTCATTTCAGTTGCCAGAGACTTCAGTCGTGTGTATGAGTTCGTGTTTATGTGAGTGTGTGTGTGTGTGTGTGTGTGTGTGTGTGTGTGTGTGTGTGTGTTTCTGTCGTATATTTTTGACGAAGGCCTTACTCGCCGAAAGCTTTATTTGTAACAGTGTTTTTGTAGTGCCTATCTGCGACTCAGGATCTCCGCTTCTTGGTACACGTATTCTTTACTGTCCGAAAACAGTCGCCACGGGGGTAAGAACCACCTACCTATCGTAGTTCAGGAGATATGACGTCATACACAATTAGTTACGTGAAAAACTGCCACATCATGCATAACGTTTAAATTTATTACTCCTTTGCTAGTAATTCTATTCGCGACATATTTCCCAGACAGTATCCACACATGCCGTTGGATGCACTACATAAATACATCTGTACGATACATATTTCAAGAGATATTATGACGTAAACAGTGAGATGCGTGAAAAATTGCCGCATCATGCATGAAGTTTTAATATATTTATTGTTAGTAGTAAACTCGTACAGTCGAGCCAAGTTAAGGAAATCCCTGACACCTAGCAGGGTGTTTGACATTGGTCATGCAGACATGGTTGATATGCAGCTCAATGTAGCCATGAGGAGTATTGTACAACTGGCACAATAAAATCCGCGCCCAGGGAATGACTATCTGTTCTGTCCAATATCGAAATACCGAAGATACGATGTCAAGCTGAATTGAAAATGAAACGGGAGAAACGTTACAGAAATCCCGAGCTCCCACTACACCAAGACTGTGGTGCCAGTCAAAGGCAACGGCTTAAGGCTAGGAAACACACTTGAAGACTTGGCAAAAGACTCACTTCTGAAGGATTCCAGCCAGAAACAGCTCGGCTGGATGAGTGGTTCGCAGCCATTCTTAAGACTGAAGGTCTCATTGTCGATCCTAAACGAATCCATCCTGGGTTGCACCTACATAGGAGGTTGTGAACGATGCTAAATCGCACACCCACCGAGCTCGGACGATGCCAGGACTTGAAGCACAAGTTGGGAATCGCTGAAAGTGTCGAGCGTGACTGCAGACACCAGCGACAAACAATACACCACCTAGTCACAGATGTCCTCTACGGAAATACACTAATCAGCCAGAAAATAATGATCACAAACCTACTATCTGTACAAACGATACGTATCGTATCCAGGCGAGAATAGCGCCACCTGGCGAGGAATGACTGCTAGTTAAACACACGTACGGCACATGTAGTATCAGTGAGCGTGCTGTCCTTGTGTAGAATGGGGAAGGCGCGTGATCTATCTGAGTTTTATCGTTAGCAAATTGTGATGGCGCGGAGTATCGGCACGAGCATTTCGGAAACTGCACGACCTGTCGAGTCTTCGAGGAGTGCTGTGATCAGTGTTTTCAACACAGGGTAAAATCGAGATGAAACAAGGTCTAGACGTCGTGGGGTTGGGCGGCCACCCCTCGTTACAAATGTTGAACGTCGTAGGCTGACAGAGCGGTGAAATAGGACAGGCGGCGAACTGTGGCAGAATTACCATCACACTTTAATGCTGCGCGGAGTACAAGTGTGTCTGAACAGACAGCACACAGTGCACCCCATACACCTAACGATGAGCCTCCTCAGCCGACGACTCATGCACGTGCCAGTGTTAACACCACCACATCGGCAACTGCGACTGAAACGGGCACGTGGTCATTTGCACTGGACGTTGGCACAGTGGCAGAGAGTGACATGGTCTGATGAATCCCGATACCTTCTTCATCATAACTATGGGAGGGCGCGAATCCGTTGTCTTCCAGGGGAACCGCTCCTTGACACCTCTACCGCGGGACGGAGGCAAGATGGGGGCGGCTCCATTATGCTCTGGGGAATATTCTCGTAGGCATTCATGGGTCCAGTGTAGCTCGTGCAAGGCACCGTGACGTACACTGGTTTTATACCGCGTACACCCTCTCAAGACGACCATGTTTCCCTATGGTAGTGACATTTTTCAACAACATAATGCGCCATGTCACAAATCCAGGAATGTCATGCGAGCGACCTACTGAGGCCTCAATGCTTCCATGGCAAGACGCATCGCCGCTATTATCAGTATCAAAGGTGGACGTACAGGCAATAAGATAGGCGGTCGTAATGTTGTGCCTGATCAGTGATTGCTGGAGCTATATCCAACATACATGAGGTCTCTGAGGATGCAGTCATCTGAATGAGAACTTCTAGATTCCTCCTATAACCCATTGCTTGCAAATATTTAAAGAAATTTCCTCCATAACACAATCTTAATCTTAGAACATCTGCCGGCCGGTGTGGCCGTGCGGTTCTAGGCGCTTCAGTCTGGAGCCGCGTGGCCGCTACGGTCGCAGGTTCGAATCCTGCCTCGGGCATGGATGTGTGTGATGTCCTTAGGTTAGTTAGGTTTAAGTAGTTCTAAGTTCTAGGGGACTGATAACCACAGATGTTGAGTCCCATAGTGCTCAGAGCCATTTGAACCATTTAGAACATCTATTCTGCTTGTAATAATTATCTTTTCTCTTTTACAGACATTTCATCTAAGTGGTTCTTAAATTTGTTCTGTTTACGTGAATAATGTTGTGTTATCGACATAATCTACAGCTACATCTACATATATACTCCGCTAGCCACCAAGCGGTGTGTGGCGAAGGGCACAATTCGCGCCAAAGTCATATTTCCCCTCCCCCCCCCCCCTCCCTCTGTTCCACTCGCGGATCGCGCGAGGGAAAAACGTCTGTCTGTACGCCTCAATACGAGCTCTAATTTCCCTTATCTTTGAATGGTGATCATTGCGCGATTTGAAAGTTGGTGGTAACAATATATGCTCTACATCCTCGGTGAAGACAGAATTTCGGAATTTAGTGAGCAGCTCCTTCCGTTTAGCGCGCCGTCTATCTGCAAGTGTGTCCCACTTCAACCTTTCTGTGGGATTTGTAACGCTCTCGCGATGGCTAAATGTACCAGTCACGAATCTTGCCGCTCTTCTTTGGACCTTCCCAATCTCTTGAATGAGACCCAACTGGTAAGAGTCCCATACAGACGAACAATACTGTAAGACTGGACGAACTAACGTATTGTGAGCTATTTACTTTGTTGAAGGACTGCATCGCTTCAGGACTCTACCAATAAACCGCAATCTAGAGTTTGCCTTATCCGTTACGTGTGTAATCTGATCATTCCATTTGAGCTCATTTCGAATAGTCAGATACAGATAGTTGATGGATGTTACCGCTTCCAAAGACTGAGCATTTATTTTGTACTCGTACATTAATGGGGATTTTCGCCTTATTATACGCAGTAGGGTCCATTTACTAATATTGAGAGATAACTGGCAGTCATTACACCACGCATTTATTTTCTGAAAATCCTCATTGATTTGTTCACAACTTTCGTGTGATATTACTTTACTGTACACTACAGCATCATCGGCAAACAGTCTAATGCCGCTGTCAATAGCATCAACCAGATCGTTTATGTAAATCGTAAAAAGCGGCGGACCTATTACGCTGCCCTGGGGCACACCTGAAGTTACGCTTGTTTCTGTTGAAGTCACCCCGTTCAGACGACTGTCTATTTGAAAACTTTCTATCCAACCGCATATGTCATCGGTTAGACCGCAAGCGCGCACTTTTTGGAGCAAGCGACAGTGCGGAACTGAGTCGAACGCCTTTGAAAGTCGAGAAATATGGCATCAACGTGGGAGCCGGTATCTAGAGCCTGTTGTGTATCATGCACAAAGAGAGCCAGCTGTGTCTCGCATGACCACTGTTTCCTAAAACCGTGCTGGTTTCTGCAGAAGAGCTTCTCAGAGTCTAGAAAGGTCAATATGTCTGAACACAAAAGATGTTCCATGATTCTACAACAAATCGATGTCAGTGAAATAGGCCGGTAATTATGTGCATCCGATTTTCTACCCTCCTTATAGATTGCTATGACCTGGGCCTTCTTCCAGTCCCATGGAACTTTCCGCTGTTCCAATGATCTCTGATAGATGATGGATAAGAATGGTGCTATATATGTAGCACAGTCAACATACACTACTGGCCATTAAAATTGCTACGCAATTTGGGTGCATAGATCCTGAGAAATCAGTACCCAGAACAACAACCTGTGGCCGTAATAACGTCCTTGATACGCCTGGGCATTGCGTCAAATAGAGCTTGGATGGCGTGTACAGATACAGCTGCCCATGCAGCTTCAACACGATACGACAGTTCTTCAAGAGTAGAGACTGGTGTATTGTGACGAGCCAGTTGCTCGGCCACCATTGACCAGACGTTTTCAGTTGGTGAGAGATCTGGAGAATGTACTGGCCAGGGCAGCAGTCGAACATTTTCTGTATCCAGAAAGGCCCGTACAGGACCTGCAACATGCGGTCGTGCATTATCCTGCTGAAATGTAGGATTTCGTAGGGATCGAATGAAGGGTAGAACCACGGGTCGTAACACATCTTGAATGTAACGTCCACTGTTCAGGGTGCCGTCAATGCGAACAAGAGGTAACCAATGGCACCCCATACCATCACGCCGGGTGATACGCCAGTATGGTGATGACGAATACACGCTTCCAGTGTGCGTTTACCGCGATGTCGCCAAACACGTATGCGACCATCATGCTGCTGCAAACGTCGTCCAACTGTTCGTGCAGATGGTTGTCGTCTTGCCAAGTCCCCATCTGTTGATTCAGGGATCGAGACGTAGCTGCATGATCCGTTACAGCCATGCGGATAAGACGCCAGTCATCTCGACTTCTAGTGATACGAGGCCGTTGGGATCCAGCACGGCGTTCCGTATTACCCTCCTGGACCCACCGATTCCATATTCTGCTAACAGTCGTTAGATCTCGACCAACGCGAGTAGCAATGTCGCGATACGATAAACCGCAATCGCGATAGGCTACAATCCGACCTTTATCAAATTGGGAAACGTGATGGTACGCATTTCTCCTCCTTACACGAGGCATCACAACAACGTTGCACCAGGCAACGCCGGTCAACTGTTGTTTGCGTATGAGAAATTGGTTGGAAACGTTCTTCATGTCAGCACGTTGTAGGTGTCGCCACCGGCGCCAACCTTGTGTGAATGCTCTGAAAAGCTAATGATTTGCATATCACAGAATCTTCCTCCCGTAGGTTAAATTTCACGTCTGTAGCACGTCATCTTCGTGGTGTAGCAATTTTTATGGGCAGTACTGTATAATCTTACGGGGATACCGTCTGGGCCAGATGCCTTCCTGGCGTCTAAGGATCTTAACTGTTTTACAGTCCCAGATATACTAAACACTATGTCAGCCATCCTTGCGTTTGTTCGATAATTGAAAGTGGAAATAGTGCTGCAGTCCTCTACCGTAAACGAGTTTTTGAAAACTAGGTTTAGAATTTCGGCCTTCTGTTTACCATCATCAGTTACTTTACCCGTACTGTGAGCAAAAGAAGGTCTTGAATTATTTGTAGCGTTTATAGATTTTACGTAGGACCAAAATTTTTAGAACCTGCTGATAAAATATTGCTTTGAAATTCATTAAAAGCATCTCTCATTGTCCTTCCGTCAGCTGCTTTCATTTCGCATAATTTCTGTTCGTCAGCGGGGCAGTGACTACGTTTAAAACGACTGTGGAAAAGTCTCTGCTTTCTCACAACTTGCTAATATATTTGTTGTGCCGAGGTGGATCCTTTCCCTCCCCTATATTTTTGCTAGGCACATACTTCTCCTCGTCAGGAATGAACGTAATTTATTATATCTGTACTTCACGTATGCTGTATTGCCATCAACAACATTGCTATTCAATAAGCGTAATGTATCCTTGATGCCATACGAAATAAATAAAGATACCGCACACTAAAAGAGTGCTGTGCCAGTGCTTTTTGCAACTGCCTGGCGTCAGAGAGATGCAGAGAGGCTCGGGACAGCGCCTGTCACCGCCGGGGCTACGGTATTAGCGGCGAAGCGGCCGGCTTTCACCTGAGCGGTGATTAACGGTGACGGGAGCGGGCGATTAGCACTGCGTCGCCAAAGCGTCGCTTGCAGATAACCGCGCAAGGTCGCGTGCCGGACTCGGCCGCTACGGCCACAGCCATCCCTGTCGAGCGGCGATGGAGTCAGCGGTGCTGCGCGCGGTGAGTAACTCCCACTTACTCACGTCCCGGTCTGACGTGTGTCTTCCTCGTTATCCACGCCCACCGTCACCTGCATCTGTACTGCGCGGAACTTGCCTGGGGGCAACGAGGTTGCTGCATCCGTCGATGCGATGCACCGGTGCGTTAAGCCGTCGGCACACGAACCGTGCTGTCGAACGTTAACGTTGAGCGTGCCAAGTTCAGCGTGCTGCTGAACGCTCAGGAACGATGCGACTTGTGCATACGGTACATGGGCTCCAACGTGGTATACGCGATCGCAACGCACTCCAGCGGCAGTTCAGGGATTTTTGTAGTTAGTAAATCACATTGTTTACTCAACGTGCGGGCGTAAAATTCCCACATTAGCTTTATTAAAATGCACATTTCCTCCATCGTCTACGAAAAGGAAAGTACCATGTCCAATCAATAAGGACACAGGCTTATAAAAGTTCCATCACAAACAGTGCGGTACAAATTTGGAATACTTCTCCGCATAAACATTATTTCATCATTCCCACATTTTATTAAAACCCCAAGGTCGGTCTTACTTGATCACTGTTCCTACCCAGTAGCAGAATATTTGCATCATGTGAATTACGAAGCGTAAAAGAAAAAGGAGCAAAATATCTTTATACAGGTAGCGCAGGCTGTCCTGTAATTAAGCCAATCGAACAAAGTCATCCCTCAAAAAAAGGTGAAATTGTATTTACATAACATCAAATATTATAGTCTATACTTATATTAAACTAATAATAAAGTATCAGAACCTAATAAAAACGCGAATGCTAGGGGAAAAAAATTGGTTGCGACAGGACGCGAACCACCGCCCCAACAAAATGACTCATTAAGTGATAGTGACGCTATTCATTACGCTAAACCAACATAACTACTGTCGTCCCTAATTATAATATGTTGCCTATCTTACCTCTCGCTAAAAACGTTAATCGTAGATATGTTACTTACTGAAATTTAATTATAACACATTGTACCAACAACACTGCGTTTTGGTGGATCTGCAGTGTGTCATTGCCTTCAAATAGCCTACTCTCATATGCTCGTTACAATAATTCTTTTGCCATGAATATGATGTTTCTCATTATTTTATTGGAACGAATCACACAACTAACAACGGGTTTTCCAGTGATTCTCAATTTGCTGGTGCTCGGAACGGCATATATACATATAGGCTTGAAATGAATGCCAATATGGCGCCTCACAACTCTGAGGCAGACGGCGTACGTGTGACGTAGGTGGCGTTGTGCCATCTCATTGGTCAACGCTCAGACGCACGCTCAGAATATCTGACATGCCAGATATTGCTCTGCACGTTCGGAAAGACTCCCGAACGTGCTATTCCACGCTATGACGTCAGAAACTCGGCACGCTCAACGCTCAACGTTCGGATGCACGGTCCGTGTGCCGACGGCTTTACCCAGGAGTAAATGTTTAAGCCGTAGGCACCCGGGCCGTGCTTTCGGACTTCAACGTTGAGCTCGCAGAGTTCATTGTGCTGCTGAACGCTCAGAAACGATGCGAGTTGTGCGTATGGTATGTGTGCCTCAATGTGGTATACGCGACCGCAGCATACGGACGTCGGACTGTAAAGGTTCCTTCACAAGTAGTGCGATGAAATTTGCGAGTACAATAGTTCTTCATATGAAACGAAAATTATTTCATTGTTCTCACTTCTTAGCACAAGGGGGCTAACGTCATTCTTACTTGATCGCTGTTCGTATTGGGTAGCAGAATCTTTAGAACATGTGAAACACAAAACTTGAAACATGGAAGTGCAAAATATCTTATTGCAACTGGAATAAACTGTCTTGTAGATAAAGCCAGTCGAACAAACTCACTCCTCAGACAGAGCGCAGTTATTTTTACATAACATTATAAAATGACTTTTTTAAATAATAATAATATGAATATGAATATTTATATATGTGTTTGGAGAGAGAGAGAGAGAGAGAGAGAGAGATTGATTTTTGATTGAGATTTTTACTTTAAGTCGTAACTGGTACCTGAATTTTGGTTGCTGCCTTCTTGAATGATCAGATTCTGAATCAGTTGTTGATGTATTACAATTTGGAGGAAGTTATTGTTCTTTAAGGTTTGACTCTGTTAGGTACTTGGCCCTATTGTGGAGAGCTTTGAGCCCAAGTTTTCGTAGCTTTTCATACCCAAGGGACCACTGTCGTAAGTAAATAAGATCAAACAGCAATCTGCTTTTCGTGAGGAAAGGAGATTGCTTAGCACACAAACTTCCTTCAAACTACACGTCCTGCTATATCAAAATTTGTCAGTGCAGTTCAGCACCATACTATTGTACAAGAACATAATACAGTTACTGTAATTAATAAATTGTGAGAGGTTGTTGCTTATTGAATGAAAACTATAGAGAATGCATTTCTTTTCCTGTATTTTAGCGAACTTTGTACACTTACAATTCTGTCGATTGATAGACGGCGACGACAATGAAGTTCACCTCCTTTTCCAAAAACAAGATATTTCTATTCGTCACTCCCAGAAAATTTGTATACAAAAATGTTTGGCAACTCTTACACATACTTTACTCGGTTTTATTTCCTCTTTCCACAAATACAGATTAACAGTCCTCTTTTTTTTAATAAATCACTTCTCACTTTTTTTTTTTTTTTTTTTTTTTTTTTTTTTTTTTTTTTTTGCGGGGATTGCGCGCTTAAGAGTTTCTTGCTGTAAAGCTGCGCTTCACTTCAAGTACTTGTTGAATCAAATTTACATTTACGGTATTTACATGCATTACTGAGCTTCTCAGGAAAAAATCAGACACAAATTAGCTTAAAAAAGCAGTGAGGCACATATAACATTACAACTTCCAGTATCATATAATACTCTTCTATTAAACCGATAAAGAGGTATCGGCCGGAGTGGCCGAGCGGTTAAAGGCGCTACAGTCTGGAACCGCACGACCGGTACGGTCGCAGGTTCGAATCCTGCCTCGGGCATGGATGTATGTGATGTCCTTAGGTTAGTTAGATTTAAGTAGTTCTAAGTTCTAGGGGACTTATGACCACAGCAGTTGAGTCCCATAGTGCTCAGAGCCATAAAGAGTTATCTCAACCTGTTGGAAAACGCGGAAGTTAGTAAAAACAAAATTGGATCCAAAGGATCACCAACCAGCAATGTATCACGAGTTACATTGGTAATCGGCGTCACTACTCATTGCGCAAAACTGCCTATAACTGATTCACAACCACTGCTTGAATGTTACCGGCTCCTGAAAGTATTAATCGCAGCTATATTATTAACTTGCATTTAATTATAACAAACTGTAATTAGAATAACGTGTTTTTGATGGACCCACAATTTTCTTTTGCCTAAAAACGTCGTACTTTCATAATACGCAAGTTACAACAAGTCTTTAAGCACAAATATAACATTTCGCATAAATTTATTACAACAAAAAATTGTTCAAGTGGCTCTGAGCACTATGGGACTTAACATCTGTGGTCATCAGTCCCCTAGAACTTAGAATTACTTAAACCTAATCAACATAAGGATATCACACACATCCACGCCCGAGGCAGGATTCGAACCTGCGATCGCAGCGGTGGCGCGGTTCCAGACTAAAGCGCCTAGAACCGCTCGGCCACACCGACCGGCTATTACAACAAATCGTACAATTAACGACGGCTTTTCGACAGGTCCTTAGTTTGCTGGAGCTTAGAAACTGGCTATATACATATGGGTTGCGACTGAAAGCCAAACTGGCGACTCGTGGGTCTTTATTGAAAAGAGTGTGTGTCATATGATGCAGGTGGTTTACGTTCAAACGCACATCCAGAATATCTGGCATGCAAGATATTGCTCTGTACTTTCGGAAAGACTCCCCAATGTGCTTTTACCACGCTATGACGTCAGAAGCTCGTCCGCTCAATGCTTAATATTCGAATGCACGGTCCATGTGTCGACAATTCTAAAGTCATTGAGCATGATGAATCCTGCGCATGCGAGGAACCAAACGGCTGTGGTGTTCTTTGCCAAGTTAATCACTTCTCCTCACTTTACTAATGTTAATGTGTTTATTTGTGTCTTCTTAATCTTTCTTTTACTGTTTGCTTTTCTTTCATGACACGCTGCAGAGTTTGCACTGCTGCTGTTTCACACAGGAAACCAAAGATCCGAAAGCAAAAATGTATTTTAGGTTTGTGCATAAGATCGTAGCTTTTTTGTCTTGCATGTTGATAGGTTGCCATGGGTTTATTTAGCGTTGTCATTAATTATCTGTAAGTCACTGTTACTATTTGAATTTACATATTGTCATCTGGAGATAATGAGTGGAGCTCTGGATGCTAGAAAATAGAGTGCTAACTACAGAAATCGGAACATTTTCGACATATTCTTCTGTTTGAATTCAATAGAGAGGTCACGCCAACGGAGGCAGCCAGAAACATTTGTGCCGTGCATGGGGATAATGCCATTGGATAGAGCGCGGGAAGAAAATAGTTTTCTCATTTTAAAGAGGTTCGTTTTGACATTAATGGATCTCCACGTTCAGGAAGTCCTTCGGTGTTTTATTAAGACCGTTTAAACGCATTAATCGACAACGTTGCACGTCCATAGTACGACATTTGCATGCAATGGGGAACGATCCAAAATCGGGTGTATGAGTATCGATGCTCTAATCCAAAGTCACAAAAATCAGTGACTGCTCATATGTGCATCTCTGCTTGTTCGTCATCGATCGGCTCGTGAACAACACCGATCATTCTTATCTTTGTATCGTTACTGGTGACGAGAAATAGCGTTCAAAAATGTGTGAAATCTTATGGGACTTAACTGTTAAGGTCATCAGTCCCTAAGCTTACACACTACTTAACCTAAATTATCCTAAGGACAAAGACACACACCCATGCCCGAGGGAGGACTCGAACCTCCGTCGGGACCAGTCCATGACTGCAGCGCCTCAGACCGCTCGGCTAATCCCGCGCGGTATGAGAAATAGTGGAAAATTGGAAGTTTGTGGTAAGGTCTTATGGGACCAAAGTGCTGAGGTCATCGGTCCCTAAGCTTACACACTACCTAATCTAACTTAAGCTAACTTAAGCTAAGGACGACACACACACCCATGCCCGAGGGAGAATTCGAACCTCCGACGGTGGAAGCCGCGCGGAAAAATAGTGTGTTTATGCTGACATAAGGAAAAGAAAGGAATCGTTGAACCCAAACAAAGCAGCAACTTCCCGTACAAAGACCTGCCCGCAACTACAAAAGGTAGTGTTATACGTCTGACATAACAGCGACAGTGTAGTGTTCTACGAATTGCTTTCCAGAGGTATAACCATCACTGGTGACATTCACTGTAAACAACTGAGACGTCTTACATCCGCAACACAAGAATAACGACCAGGAAGACTACGTGAAGTGATGCTACTCCATGATAATGCCCGCAAGTATTCTGCTAGGCTGACTAAAAACAATATACAGTCATACAGTCATTCTTCACCCACCTAATTCACCTGACCTTGCGTAATCATATTAAAACTTTCCTGCTCCCTATCGAGCACCCTTTCCGGATGAAAATGCCCTCCGTAAATGGTTTGACGAGTTTTTCGTCTCAAAACCTCGTGATTTTTACAATCGTGGAATTGGAAAGTCACACCAGCGTTGCCAGACATCGTAAATCTTTTATGTGTACCTGTTGTGCTTATTATTATTTAAAAAGCGCTACGAACGTATGCATCAATCCATTGTTTAGGTTTTGCAATACCTGGACAAAGAAAAATCCTACATGGCACATTAACAAGAACGTAAATAGATGAAAAAGGCCATCACCAATACATCACTGTATCAAAACAACCGGTTTTGGCCAAACGACACACTATCTTCCGATATTAAAAAAAAAGACGTTAGTTTAGATCTGAGAATAAGTTTTAATAAAGTGACGTGCAGCTATCGAACCAAATCAAAATTTCCCACAATTGTTTAGAAGCTGTATATCATCGCCTCTTTAAAATAAGATGAGAAATCGTTTTGATGAAACTTGTTTCAGCAGTGAAAAAGTCAGATCTGTAGAATGAGAAAAATAATTCTCGGAGGTATTTGGCACTTACTTGGAAAGAAAACAACACACAAATGATAATGTAAAAAGACGCTTATTTGCTGCCTTCTAAATATTGTTTGATGTGTTTGAATGTCAATATTTTCTCGAGCAAAAACATGTTGATGTTTTAAAATCTTTGGGCACTCTTTTCCTATTCTTTTTGTTCTCAACGATGTGGAGGATTTACAACTCTACTTTTGTCAATTTTTCTATGGTCATTAATAAACTCTATCATACTTGCTAGAACCTCAATTCTGTTATTGAATTTCCATTTTTTGGAAGAAGATTGGTTCCTAATAACTTCACTTTCACTATTGGCGCTCAGGAGACAGCTCTCATAACACAAGCAATACTGGCGCCGACCTGTACACGAAAACGCCTTCTCGCGACAGGCGAGGACTCAGTACAGAGATAATGCTCCAGTGGCGCTGTAATAGACTCACTTGCCAGCATATTCGATTAAGATAAGAAAGCCACTCGTGTAAAAGGGACTTAACGCGTAACAGCAAAATCGCGTTTCGTTTATCAAAAACAATGTGCTACGTTTAATCTGTTCTTCATGACGCCAGCAGAATGACAAGAGGTGGAAGAAATGTGCTGCAATGAGATATTTTTGCGTCAGTGAATAACCGTGTTGGAGGTCAGAGACAGAGCCATCCTTTGAGTGACTGTGATAAGTGGACAATTAATGAGCTTAAGGCGAGAAAATGTACTGCATCACTACTGTTATAGCTGCTACAAGGACGGCAAAAAGTATGGTATCGTGTGTAACGAAAGCTGCTTGCAGCTAAGGAAAAGCACAGTGCGTGCATCCTGCAGCTCGTGATAATAATACGAATTGTGTTCAAAAAGTAACAGCAGTTTTTTTGAAATCAATTTTATTTACCATCTATAACAATTGTGCCTCTTCAAAATAGCCTTCATCACATATTACAGGGCATTTTCCAATCCCCGAGCCTTGGGATAGCTTTTAGTTCTCGCAACTGTGTTTTTATTCGCATCTATGCTTGTAAAACAACGGCCTCTTAAGATTTGCTTTGTTTTTGGGAACAGGAAAAAGGTCACACGGGACATGTCTGGCATATATAGAGGCTAGGGAATCATTACAGTATTCGTTTTGGCCAAAAATTCACGAATAAGCAACAAACAGCTATGAAATTGTTTCGCCACAAATGCGGGTGGCTTTTTCCTTCGGTATACTTCATGTATACGGAGCTGAAGTCCCAAGTAGTATTTATTGATCGTTAGACATTCTACCAAGACCCCACGCTGCACTGTGATGTTAAAATCGAGGAACACATCTGACCCCATTGTCGAGCTTTCTTCGGTCTTAGCGACACAGAATTAACGGTTGAGGCTCAGTTTGAACATCATAGACGGGAACGTATGTTTCATCGCCTCTTATGACACATTTCAGTCATTCTGAACTGCTGTTGACTTCGTCTAGCAAAAAATGATTCAAATGGCTCTGAGCACTATGGGACTTAACATCTGAGGTCATCAGTCCCCTAGAACTTAGAACTACTTAAACCTAACTAACCTAAGGACATCACACACATCCATGCCCGAGGCAGGATTCGAACCTGCTACCGTAGCAGTCGCGCGGTTCTGGACTGAGCGCCGAGAACCGCTAGACCACCGCGGCCGGCATCGTCTAGCAAATCCTGAACAGCTTGCTTTCGCCGCTACTTTTGTCCTAAATTCAAATATTTTGGAATATACTTTACTGTAACACATTTTATACCCAACACAACGGAAACGTTTGATGCCATGAGCCAATTGATGTGCAAAATCATCAACGAATTCTCTGTGATTCGGCTAACGTTCACATTTACTTCTTTCACTTTTTCCACGATTTCATCCGTTGATGTGCTAGGCCGTCCAGGACGCTCGTCGCCTTCAGTGTCTTGACAACCACTTTCAAACCGCTTATAAACGCAAGTAAGACGCTCCGTGTTTTACTCAAAGCAGTCTTAACAAAAATTATATTCTAATATTTCTAAAACATTGTTTCAACGTATTCCGTCCTTATAACAATATTTCATACAAATTCTGTGATATATTTTATAGCCGGCCGGTGTGGCCGAGCGGTTATAGGCGTTACAGTCTGGAACCGCGCGACCGCTACGGTCGCAGGTTCGAATCCTTCCTCGGGTATGGATGTGTGTGATGTCCTTAGGTTAGTTGGGTTTAAGTAGTTCTAAGTTCTAGGGGACTGATGACCTCAGAAGTTAAGTCCCATAATGCTCAGAGCCATTTGAACCATTTTATATTTTATACAAAACAAATAGTCACCGTTACTACCAAAATACGTCAACTTTTTGACAGCTGACAACAGACTAAATATTCGATACTGGTAAACTGTACAAATTTCAGAAAAGTTTACCATCACGACAACCGAAAAATATAGCCAGTATGGCTAATACAACACAAAAATTATAATTTTTTTTTCGAATACAGTACATACGATAGGCAAAAGCGGTCGCTATACAGCGGAACGCTACAGGTGTGCTATTACTACATAAATTATTTAGACATTAATGGTGCCTCAAAATGCCACGTTCTCACCACAACCATTTTAAAACTAGAACAGTGCCGGAATGTATCCGCAAAAACCTGTCTAACCGTGCTGATGACTACTAAAACCATCAATGACAGAGTTTAGTGACATGTCGAACATCGTGATTAGAAGCAATAAGTGTGTGCTCTCTTGTATGGTTCAGATTAAAAATATCTACCTATCTGCTGCTACCAGTCACTTAACGGCAATAAGTTTCGTGTTGTACTACTAGTTGAAGGTTGCATACATCGCCAGGTCTACACCGTATACGAATTTACTGAAATGGCAGCCATGTGAAATCGAGACTGCCTGTATAACGAACATGACGCAGACGTTGGTAACACAGACAGGTGCCTGTACAGAAGTGTCCCCTATTGGGAATCAGGAAGGAACAGTTTGAACGTTACCCCTGTGCCATTTGTCTGTTAGACATGAGGTCAGAGAGACGAGGCGCGAGTGTGTGTCTGACTACGCTGTGGATGTCGGAAAGAGGAACGAGGAGATGTAATGCCATTCTTGTCTGCGGAAGGGGTGTCAGGAAGTTAAATTCATACCCGAATGTCCACTATGAATGGCGAACACAGTACGTCAAGTGAGTTTTTAAGTTTGCAGGGAATACCACGTGTGAGAAAATTAACGAGACAGATATCTGTCCAACAACATTTTTATTTTTATTTCAAACAGTAGGATTGTCCCCTTCAGCGTAATTCCCTTCGGCAGTTACCAGATGTAGAAGTATGAAACCGGAATTTGGTTGCAATAATTACACGTCTGTTTTTGAAACTGATAAATAACATATCATTTAAAACAATCTCCATTACTCTTTATACATTTCTCCCGCCTCTCCGGCAGACTACGAATGCCACGTCAAATAAAATTCTTTTTTTGAAGCGAACCATATTCGTTCATTTTCATACGAACTGATGCGCTGTTCAAGAGAGCGTCCCCAGTGATGCAAATAGATGATAATGGAACGAAGACAAGTCTCGAGAATAAGCCGCATGCCATAGTATTTCCCAACTGAACGCCTCGATCGTTTCCCTGGCATATTTGCTGGGTGTGATGGGGGTAATCATGGAGAAATATGACTCTGTGTTGCCTTTTGCCACATTCCGGGTCGTTTTCCACGTAATGCTCGATTTAAATCTGTCATTTGCTGTTGGTAGCGATCAGCGTTAGCAGTTTCACCAAGTTTTAGCAGCTCTCAATAGATGTCACCCTTCTGATCCCACCGAACACATAGCATTGTCTTCTGTCCAAAGCAATTTGGTCTTGCAGTGGATGTCGATGTCTTGACTGGATTTACCCACGATTTACGACGCTTGGGATTCCCAAAATTATTCATTTTTAATCACCTGTCACTATTCACGGAGAAACGACTTTCTTTTGTATTTGGCGAGCAGCATTTCACAAGTGGTCTTTTTACTTGCTTGCTGTCTTTCATTGAGTTCATTCGGAAGCCATTTTCTCAATTTCTGCACCTTTTCCATAGATTTCGACCGAAGAGAAACGGCTTTCTGCGTCACATTCAGTTGCTCCACAAGTTCCTGTTGAGTCTGAGTATCATCTTCATCCAATAAGGCCTGCAATTCGTTGTCTTTGAACTTTTTCGTTGCTTTCCCGCGCTCGTCGTTTCTCACGTCAATTTTGAATTTTTTGAACCACTCTAAACACTGTTTTCCCAAGAGCATGTTCGCCGAAAGCTTCGACAAGCATTCGATGCGAATCTGCAGTAGTTTTTTTCCAATGATCACAGAAAATCAATGCTGTCGGCAAATCGTAGTTCGTAGGCACAAAACACGACATGTTTACGGGTTTGAGCAGATACCAATGTATGGAACTTGGGTTACTGTGTGTTGACATTCGTCGTCAAGCGTTACAGGAAGCAGATGGCGCTGCAGGCGCTGTCTCACGGGCCTTACACTGATGGCTAGCACTACCTATAGGGGAATTCAGGTTTAATATTTCTACGCCTGGTATACACCGGGGGAGTCGTTGTTCTCAGTCTGACAGCAGCGCTTAAAGATTTCAAATGGTAGCATCTTTAACATGTATTCACATGTTTTTGAATCTTCTCCAGAGTCCCAAAATGACGTCCTTTTAATACATTTTTCAATTTCGGGAAAAGAAAAAAGTCACAAGGATTTAGATTTGGTGAATGGGACGGCTGTGGAACAGCAGGAATCCCTTGTGAAGTCAAAGATTCCGTGATGGAAGTGTCTGTCTGACAAAGGGAGCCGCCATGACGGAGCATTCATTTGTCTGCAACGTCTGGTCTCACTCGATTCATCCTTTTCCTGAGCCTTTCAAGGAAGTCTTCGTTAAACACTTGGTTGACAGTACGTCCTGGAGGAACAAATTTCTTATGCACGATACCTCTACTGTCAAAAAGGCAAATCAGCGTTGTTTTGGTCTCCTATTCGCTCATTCGAGTTTTTCCGACGGAGAAGATGTGTTAGGGTACCACTCGTCACATTGCCGCGTTGTATCAAGATCGTACTCAAAAATACAGGATCCATCACTGCAAGAGGTCCCTTTTTTTAATCATAAATGTAACAGTCTTCAAATCGTGCGACACACCCCTAATTTTTATGTATGAAATTAGTGAATTTACTCGTGGTTCAGAACTCAAATTAATCATCAAGTTAACCTATTTAATACTACTGCATTTTGAATTGCTGGTGTATCCATGTATCACCACAATAAAATAAAAACAGTGAATGGTTGGAGCAGTATGAATGAGAACAGTGGCGTATTTAAGTTCACAGTAATAATGACAAGTTTTATAGCTACAACCGAGCTGGAAAATCTAACAGAAAAATGACAAACATAAATCAGAAAAGGGATGGTGCTTGATGACAAGGCATTCATTGGAGTGGAACCACACAAATTCTCCCCTGAATTTATCCCTTTTACAGCACAATCAGACTTTGTTTAAGTGAATCCACTGTGAGCCCGAATTCTATTCAAATGGAATCGGTTACGCCAAAGTACGCCACAAACTATGGTTCGCTGAGAACAGGCAGCTATGAATATCATTTAACAACTCTTCGCTGGTGCAGCCACACTTCAGCCTTTCACCTTGATTCAGACGGCAGCAAAAAAAGGCATGCTGTGGGCGAGGAACTGAGAGCTGCGGCAGCTCTAATGTTCTGACACGTCCAGGAAAATTTGCAAACTACGCGGATTGGCGTTCTGATTATTAGATCGCAGGAAACTTCATTTTCGGAGCCCTGAAATCCTGGCAGATTTCACTGTGAGGTGCACCAGTTCGCTAGTCTGGCCCACCATTTTGACTCACAGGCACGACGGAGAAGGCGGGAATTGTCAAACGTCAGATTGCCGACTCAGGACGAATAAGGTCACCCTCACGACACACGATATGTCAGAGATGATACGCAGTTCCACTGTCGGTGTGGTGGAAACTACCATTGACTCTTAGGCACCACAAGTTACAGATCACAAGTCTTACACACTAAGGAAAGAACTGAAATTCTCAGCCAAGGGAGGACCAGAAAATGAAGCGAAGCAAAGCATCAGAATCACTTTCTACCAGGCTTCGGTACAGGAGCCAAATTAGCAGAAAAAATCCGCCTCCACATTTCACAAAGCAATCGAACTATCCTCTACTCATTGAATCTCCCTTCTTGATTGTTCTGTTGGCCTAGTAACCAAACCAACCCATACACATCACCAGGGTTCCTACGCTGTGGGAGCAAGCCTATGCTTTGCGTATCTTGAGAGACGCCTATCAGCGACTCAAAATCACTCTTGTCTAAAAAAAGAAGATTTTAGATTAGGGAGGCATCGTTTTCACAGTAAGTATGCCCATGTTTCGGCAAAAAACGTCTACGTGGACGGTATCACAGTACATAATTTATAGAGAAATCTAATCTTTATAGGCCGACCATTTCCAGTTTCTTAAAAAAGGCTGTTAAACTTCCCAGACAGTAGCGCCCATGAAGTACACGTTTTTCCGCTTGCTAAAAGAATCTGGCGACCTCCTGGCATGAGGGGAGTTACATTCTTGCCTCCACTAAATAAGTGCGCCAGCTGCTCTGTTCGTATTGTCCCGACTTCTAACATGAGAATGCTTGTAGTTTTATGACCGTCCCACTCTATGCACAAAAGTTTGGATTGCAACAGTCTCTCTTATATGTCTTCCTCCACCCACACCAACTGGCCGCCTTCACGACAGACTGTTGCCTGTCCTAAGTAAAATGTTTTGCGAGCCAGGGCCCTCCTGCTCCGACCCTGGGAAGAGTGGAGCGTAACAGCCCCAGGTCCCTCTGCAGGTACAATTCACAAAGCACTGCTTCCTCAAATCACTCGCACAACCAGGTCACTGGACACATCATTTGTGGCTCTCAATCCATCTTTCTCCCTGTTCTATGTTGCCTCCACTATGACCCTCGAGTACAAGATCTCTGCAGGCTACACATGCGGTTATATGAACATTTTGCCAATTTCCTCATCTAAAAAAGGCATAAACCACAAATACCAAATGTAGTACTGGGAAACATGGAGATCATGACCTAAAATATGAATATTAATCTGACCGACAGTGTAGTTAAAGTGAGAGAGTGACGTGCCACCTGTGATCACAAGACTGAACCAATAGTGGTCATTGGCAATCCTCTGAAGAATATCAACACACACTTCTCTTCGATTGTCTTTCTGCTCAGCACTGTTTTGCACAAACCTTTTGCACGAAAAAAAAACTTTGGTCAAAATTTGATGTATGGTGAAAGTGATTATGTCCAACCGTCACTCATCATCGTTATTGTTATACGTCCATCTGATCTCATACGAGTACGTACAAATTTGACATTTTCGTCGGATTTTGAAACTGAAGATCTTCGCGAGTGAGGTTCATCTTCAGAATGTTCTTGTCCGCCCCCGGTAGCTGAGTGGTCAGCGTGACAGAATGTCAATCCTAAGGGCGCAGGTTCGATTCCCGGCTGGGTCGGAGATTTTCTCCGCTCAGGGACTGGGTGTTGTGTTGTCCTAATCATCATCATTTCATCCCCATCGACGCGCAAGTCGCCGAAGTGGCGTCAAATCGCAAGACTTGCACCTGGCGAACGGTCCTACCTGACAGGAGACCCTAATCGCACGACATGGGCATGTAGCATGTTCTTTCCCTTCAAAAAATTATTTGTGCTGGCTAAAAGTATGTGGTCTTGATAAGGAATGTTTCCCATAGACCTAAAAAAACGTTCAAATGGCTCTGAGCACTATGGGACTGAACTTCTGGCTACACGGCTACCGGTGAAATACACCAATACAACCATTGTAAAATGTCCATGAAGTGGCAGGCGCACCTGGCTTGGATATTCGCCGGAGCAAGGGGACTCACTGAAATCAAGCATCCCTATTGCAAGACACGCCGTTATTCCTTGAGCACTCTTAACGTAATTACTCAAAAATGGTTCAAATGGCTCTGAGCATTATGAGACAGCGGAGGTCATCAGTCCCCTAGAACGTAGAACTACTTAAACTTAACTAACCTAAATACATCACACACATCCATGCCCGAGGCAGGATTCGAACCTGCGACCGTAGCGATCGCGCGGTTACAGACTGTAGCGCCTAGAACACTCGGCCACCCAGGCGGGCGTTCCCATAGATCTGTTTCAACGTTTCAAAGGTCACGCTCGTGGATTCCCCAAGTTCAACACAAAACTTGATGTTAGCTCTAAATTCAGCTGTTCCATTTTCGTAACATACAGCAAAACACAGCTTCACTGATGGCACTCTCAAAAATCACATGATGGCTGTACGAAGCTGAAATTCGGAATTCGGACTGAGCATTTGCAAGGGATGAGCACAGCTGGCAAGTAGAACAACACAGAGTTGCCAGATCGCTTGCAGTGTTGTCAGCCTCATTACTTCTCTCACACACCTCGTAAAGTATTCTAGAAGGCTGAATGTCGTTGAAAGAAAGCAAGGCAGGCTCATCGCGTCATTGCCCCTTCTGTGATTGGTGCTGTGGATTCTTCAGTCAGAAGTAACGGACGGCGGACTGTGGAAGACGTTCGGCTCCTGTTGCACGTCAACCACGGTACCGCTCACGCCATCGTGACAGAGGGCCTGAAGTTCGAGAAAATATATGCACAACGCGTTTCCCACTGCCTGAGAGAGATGCAGAAGGTGAGCATATGTTGACGTCACTGCAGCACCTGGAACGGTGTCACGATGAAGAATATCTTTCTCTGTCCCGTATTCTTGCGGGAGATGAAACAAGGTGTCACCATTTTGAGCTGGAGATCAAGCATTAGAGTCAGCTCTGGAAAGTCATTATGGTCTTTTTCTCTGACTGAAATTGGTTGCTGCTCATTGAGTTTCTGGAACACAGCGCCACAAATAACGCGCAGTGATAATTGGACACTACAAAAACTGAATCACGCCATCAAATCCAGACGCACTGGAATGTTGGCGGGCGGCATCATTGTGTTGCACGATAATGTCCACCTACATTTTGCTGAGGTTGGTACGACTGGGCTGCAGAAATTTCGTTAGGAAGCCCTTACACATTTTCCATACGGCCCCGATTTCTCTCCGTGCGATTTCCGTAGTTTTGGAGCCCTGGAGGAAGACGCATCTTGTCCGTCGATTTGCTTCGGACTAAGAACTGCGCGCCTGGTTTCAATCGTGGTTCCTTCAGTAACTGCAAGGTTTTTTCCTAGAACGCGTTGACCGTCTTGTCTTCAGTGGGATAAACTTTTAAACAGTTATGGCGATTACTTTTGAAATAATAAACATTTTTCATACTTTGTTACATTTGTCTGGTTATCATTTGTCTGCTCCTTATGCTACCAAGCCTGCAGCACCTATTCAATATCCTAAATACTTCGCAAGTCTCAGTCTTGATCAGAAGAGTGTTGTGTGTAATTGTGAATGCATTATGTCGGAGCTAAGTGACTTCAAACATGGGCCAACTGATTGGGCCCGTGTAGCATGTGCTTCCGTAACCAAAGTAACTGATGTATCACTGTTTCAGGAGGCACCGTATCGAAGGTTTATACTGCATACAGGAAAAGCAGAAAAACATCACCCACCAACTCACAACGTGGACGGAAGTGTGCGTTGAGTGATCGCGACAGACTGTCACTGAAGTGGACCGTAACGAAATACACTACTGGCCATTAAAATTGCTACACCAACAACAATTGCAGATGATAAACGGCTATTCATTGGACAAATATATTATACTACAACTGACATTTGATTACATTTTCACGCAATTTCGGTGCACAGATCCTGCGAAATAAGTAACCAGAACAACCACCTCTGGCCGTAATAACGGCCTTGATACGCCTGGGCATTGAGTCAAACAGAGCTTGGATGGCGTGTACAGGTACAGCTGCCCATACAGCTTCAACACGATACCACAGTTCATCAAAAGCAGTGACTGGCGTATTGTGACGAGCCGGTTGCTCGGCCACCATTGACCAGACGTTTTCAATTGGTGAGAGATCTGGAGAATGTGCTGGCCAGGGCAGCAGTCGAACATTCTCTGTATCCAGAAAGGCCCGTATAGGACATGCAACATGCGGTCTTGCATTATCCTGCTGAAATGTAGGGTTTCGCAGGGATCGAATGAAGGGTAGAGCCACGGGTCGTAACACATCTAAAATGTAACGTCCACTGTTCAAAGTGCCCTCAATGCGAACAAGAGGTGACCGAGACGTGTACACAATGCCACCCCATACCATCACGACGGATGATACGCCAGTATGGCGATGACGAATACACGCTTCCAATGTGCGTTCACCGCGATGTCGCCAAACACGGATGCGACCATCATGATGCTGTAAACAGAACCTGGATTCATCCGAAAAAATTACGTTTTGCCATTCGTGCACCCAGGTTCGTCGTTAAGTACACCATCGCAGGCGCTCCTGTCTGTGATGCAGTGTCAAGGGTAACTGCAGCCATGGTCTCCGAGCTGATAGTCCATGCTGCTGCAAACGTCGTCGAACAGTTCGTGCAGATGTTTGTTGTCTTGCAAACGTCCGCATCTGTTGACTCAGGGATCGAGACGTGGCTACACGATCCGTTACAGCCATGCGCATAAGATGCCTGTCATCTCGACTGCTAGTGATGCGAGGCCGTTGGGATCCAGCACGGCGTTCCGTATTACCCTCCTGAACCCACCGATTCCATATTCTGCTAACAGTCACTGGATCTCGAACAACGCGAACAGCAATGTCGCTATACGATAAACCGCAATCGCGATAGGCTACAATCCGACCTTTATCAAAGTCGGAAACGTGATGGTACGCATTTCTCCTCCTTACACGAGGCATCACAACAACGTTTCACCAGACAACGCCGGTCAACTGCTGTTTGTGTATGAGAAATCGGTTGGAAGCTTTCCTCATGTCAGCACGTTGTAGGTGTCGCCACCGGCGCCAACCTTGTGTGAATGCTCTGACAAGCTAATCATTTGCATAGCACAGCATCTTCTTCCTGTCGGTTAAATTTCGCGTCTGTAGCACGTCATCTTCGTGGTGTAGCAATTTTAATGGGCAGTAGTGTATAAGAGGACGGCAGCCGCAAAAATCACCACAGAACTGAACGTCGCGGTCTCGAACCCCGTCACACAAAAACAATACGAAGGCCCCCCCCCCCTCCACATCGGCCGGGTATTGCAGGGCAGGCTGGAATTCCAAAACCACGTATCTGTGATATAAATGCCCATCACAGAAAAACGAGAAATATCAAGTATGCCTGCTTTTGGACTTACGAAATGTTCAAATGTGTGTGAAATCTTATGGGATTTAACTGCTAAGGTCATCAGTCCCTAAGCTTACACACTACTTAACCTAAATTATCCTAAGGACAAACACACACACCCATGCCCGAGGGAGGACTCGAACCTCCGCCGGGACTGGCCGCTAAGCCCATGACTGCAACGCCGTAGACCGCTCGGTTAACCCCGCGCGGCTGCACTTGCGAACCGACGCATTTCATTCTACGTTTCAGTTCCGATGTAAATGTAAAACTTTGTGTTCTAACGATTGACACTGACGTTCAAACGTTACTTTAAAGTTGCAAATGTGATTGTACAGTACAAATAATAGGGTTAGACATTAATATTTCCGACCAATAAGCTACTTGTATGGTAAGGTAGTCTCTCTTCCCTACGTATTCTTCTGTTCTCATAAGGCGTCGATTCTGATGAGAATCTCACACCATCGGAATGCTTGATGTCGCTGAGCGTTCTCGAACCCAGCCACCACGGTGACCGATTTCGGTGAGTGTTTCCATCCAGCCGCCGTAAACCTCGCGCTGGTCGCTACGCGGCTACCGGTGAAATACACCAATACAACCATTGTAAAATGTCCATGAAGTGGCAGGCGCACCTGGCTTGGATATTCGCCGGAGCAAGGGGACTTACTGAAATCACGCACCCCAATTGCAAGACACGCCACTATTCCTCGAGCACGCTTAACGTAATTACTCAAAAATGGTTCAAATGGCTCTGAGCATTATGGGACTTAACAGCGGAGGTCATCAGTCCCCTAGAACTTAGAACTACTTAAACCTAACTAACCTAAGGACATCACACACATCCATGCCCGAGGCAGGATTCGAACCTGCGACCGTAGCGGTTGTGCGTTTCCAGACTGAAGCACCTAGAACCGCTCGGCCACTCCGGCCGGCTAACGTAGTTGCTAACCAGACATTGAAACAGCTAACCATATCGTAGTGTACAAGCACATCTGCAACACTAAAGTAACGTTTGCACATCAGTATCAACCGTCAGAACACAAAGGTTTACATTTACGTCGCAAATGAAATGTAGAATCTAGTATGTCGGTTCTTAATTATCAAAACAAGTACATATAATATTTGTCGAGCACAGCGCCATCTGCCACAATGGAAAACAATGGTTTGAGTAAACCGTAGGTACTTTTTGGCGTAGAATCCAAATATGGAATAACAATGGGTGGTTTGCATTTGAAATTATAAAGTTGCCCCCTCCCATTCAGGAGGGCTGGTTAGAAGGTGGCGAGTTGTAGCACAGACAAAATCACTCCGTCTTCAGGCCACAAGTGGCCCATCGGGACCATCCGACCGCCGTGTCATCCTCAACTGAGGCTGCGGACAGGAGGTGCGTATGGTCAGCACACGGCTCTCCCGGTCGTTTGGTGGTTTTCTTTGACCTGAGCCTCTACTATTCGGTCGAGTAGCTCCTCAATTGGCATCACGAGGCTGAGAGCACCCCGAAAAATGCAACAGCGCTTGGCGGCCCGGCTGGTCACCCATCCAAGTGCCGGCCACACCCGACAGCACTTAACTTCGGTGATCTGACGGGAACCGGTGTATCCACTGCGGCAAGGTCGTTGCCGCAGCACAGACAGATGTTCCCTTTATTAAAATTAACTTTTCACCTAGAACATTTTTTTCGTAATTGCGTCTTTTCGAAATATTTAGTTGTCTCAAGTGAAAACAAACTTTCAGTCATAGCTGACCACAATATTATTGCACCTGGGAGTGAAGGGGCTTGCGACAGGTTTTAGTGGTTTCTTGTCATGGTGTTTCACGAGACATACTGAACCACTTGATGGTTTATACACAGCTGTCTTGAAATCTTTCACAATGCGATGCGTTTTCCTTGGTGACCACTGTACTTGATTACCGTAACGTCACCGCGGGTTTCTGGCAACGGCCACAGGAGGCCAAGTGTAATAGTATCGTAGTCGGATAATATACTATTTAAAAGAGTAGGGGGACACATGTATCAACGTCCGCTAGGTTATATCTATTTTGATAAAACCGGTACCTGTTGTCTTGTTGAATGGTTTGAAATCTTCGTTTTCAGTGTTAACAACTCGCCGCCTATTGGTTGTGTTATGCATTGCAGTGTCACGTGACCTCTCAGAAGGAAGTGAGTACCCGCGTCCCACTGATTTCTAGTGATCTACTGAGCTACAGAGACGGCAGTTGTAGTTTGTGGACATTGTGTTCAACCAAACGCACTCGTTGCGACATCATAGTGCAGTGCAAGTTGCAAGGGCGGTCTGTTTGATCCAAGGATGATGGACTTTAGATCGTGTCACTGCAGATGCCAATGCCTCTCCATGGGCCATCCATAGGGTGTGGACAAGCTACAGGGAGGCAGGTTCGCACACAAGGAGAGTTGGAAAAAGTCACCGACGCATTACAGCCCCAGGTGAAGACCGATATCTGGCCGTCTCTGCGTTGCAGCGTCGAATGGATACTACCAGAGAACTGCAAGGCGATCTCAGGAGGGCCACTGGAGCCGCTGTGTCCGATCACAGTGTAGTTGACAGGTTACGACAAAGAACTGTACGACCCAGACATCCTGTTCGAGTACCACGCTTGAGACGCCAACACCCTGCAGCTCTCCTTCAGTTCTGCTCGACCGATGGCAACTGGCATCACTATCGTGTTCGCGTGCGGATTTCCGTGGTGAGCGGAATTTGATAAATGTTGTCCAGGAAATTGACGGATTCCCAAGGTTCTGTGTTGTAGAGAGGTTTCAGTGCTGGCAGCCGTATGGCCTTGTCGTTCTCCATGGACGCTTTGCCGCCAGGCAATACATCGAACAGGCCCTGTAGGACCATTTGGTGGCTGCTGCTTGGACATTGACATAATGGAATGGCTGCGGCGAGTCCCGAGCTAAACGTGCTTGTGTATATCTGAGATACACTTGACAGATGTGTTCGTATTCGTCTTGTTCAACCACAGACTCTCCATGAACTCTCACGGGCTCTCATTGCGGAATGGGAACGAATACCACAGTGTGACAACCGCAGACTTACACGGGAGCATGTCACGTAAGTATCAGGCAGTGATAATACACTCCTGGAAATGGAAAAAAAAAAACACATTGACACCGGTGTGTCAGACCCACCATACTTGCTCCGGACACTGCGAGAGGGCTGTACAAGCAATGATCACACGCACGGCACAGCGGACACACCAGGAACCGCGGTGTTGGCCGTCGAATGGCGCTAGCTGCGCAGCATTTGTGCACCGCCGCCGTCAGTGTCAGCCAGTTTGCCGTGGCATACGGAGCTCCATCGCAGTCTTTAACACTGGTAGCATGTCGCGACAGCGTGGACGTGAACCGTATGTGCAGTTGACGGACTTTGAGCGAGGGCGTATAGTGGGCATGCGGGAGGCCGGGTGGACGTACCGCCGAATTGCTCAACACGTGGGGCGTGAGGTCCCCACAGTACATCGATGTTGTCGCCAGTGGTCGGCGGAAGGTGCACGTGCCCGTCGACCTGGGACCGGACCGCAGCGACGCACGGATGCACGCCAAGACCGTAGGATCCTACGCAGTGCCGTAGGGGACCGCACCGCCACTTCCCAGCAAATTAGGGACACTGTTGCTCCTGGGGTATCGGCGAGGACCATTCGCAACCGTCTCCATGAAGCTGGGCTACGGTCCCGCACACCGTTAGGCCGTCTTCCGCTCACGCCCCAACATCGTGCAGCCCGCCTCCAGTGGTGTCGCGACAGGCGTGAATGGAGGGACGAATGGAGACGTGTCGTCTTCAGCGATGAGAGTCGCTTCTGCCTTGGTGCCAATGATGGTCGTATGCGTGTTTGGCGCCGTGCAGGTGAGCGCCACAATCAGGAATGCATACGACCGAGGCACACAGGGCCAACATCCGGCATCATGGTGTGGGGAGCGATCTCCTACACTGGCCGTACACCACTGGTGATCGTCGAGGGGACACTGAATAGTGCACGGTACATCCAAACCGTCATCGAACCCATCGTTCTACCATTCCTAGACCGGCAAGGGAACTTGCTGTTCCAACAGGACAATGCACGTCCGCATGTATCCCGTGCCACCCAACGTGCTCTACAAGGTGTAAGTCAACTACCCTGGCCAGCAAGATCTCCGGATCTGTCCCCCATTGAGCATGTTTGGGACTGGATGAAGCGTCGTCTCACGCGGTCTGCACGTCCAGCACGAACGCTGGTCCAACTGAGGCGCCAGGTGGAAATGGCATGGCAAGCCGTTCCACAGGACTACATCCAGCATCTCTACGATCGTCTCCATGGGAGAATAGCACCCTGCATTGCTGCGAAAGGTGGATATACACTGTACTAGTGCCGACATTGTGCATGCTCTGTTGCCTGTGTCTATGTGCCTGTGGTTCTGTCAGTGTGATCATATGATGTATCTGACCCCAGGAATGTGTCAATTCCTGGGACAATGAATTCACGGTGTTCTTATTTCAGTTTCCAGGCACACGTGTTATTGCAGCTCTCAAAGTCCAATTGAAAGCAGCCAGGATGAGGAACGAATGATTGTTTCCACTTTGCTTTCGACACCTGCCGGGCATTTCAGTTCCTTTTGCGTAAACGATCGACTATATAATGACATTTTCTTGTGTACTTAATTTCTGGATGATGATGTGTATAATTTGGTAACATACCCAGTCCTCAATTAATGCCCAATGGAGTATGGAAGACGCTCAAAAGCATGTTCCCCTAATTCTTTTGAGCAGTGAATATACTAGCCGTCGGCCTCCGTTTTTTTCTTTTTTTTCGTTATTGTAGTTTCATTCCCCTGTCCCATATGGGCAGGGGAGGGCTGCCAGTGGCACAGTCTACTGCTCTTCAGCCAATTGGCTTTACAAAAATACAGAGGGGTGATTACATAAAAAGGGGGACATAAAAGGCACAGTAAATGGAGATGATGGGAGTTAAAATATACACTAAGATGGGGACATGCACTGGGGGATAGTTAAGAAGTCGACATAAGGTTGAAAAAACACAGCTGGCAAATCAAAGTGCACTTAAAAACCACTGGAGTCAAACACAAGTTAAAATTCAGCCATAGGATAAAAATCACACAGAGCAAGACACTTAAAAAAAAAAACACTCGAAACGACAGAGCACTCATGAAGAATAAAAAACCGCTGGTAGGAACCTGCCAAGGGACTGGAGGCTGGAGAGGAGGGAAAAAGGGGGGAGGAAGGTCCACTGGGGGGGGGAGAAGGGGGCTGGTAGGTGGGAGGAAGAGGAAAAAAGGGGGACAGGAGACACACCAAAAGGCAGGAGACGGGCAGAGTGGGAGATGAAGAGGGAAGACAAGGCAGGAGGGACTGCAGAGACACTGAAGGGGAGCATAGGAGAGGGAGGGGATGTAGGAGGGGGAAAGCCACTAAGGAGAAGGACGGGGAAGGAGGGAGGCCTGAGGAGGAGGTAGGTGGGGTTAGTGTTGTTAGGAGGGGTAGACGTCAGGGCGAAGCTCATCATCCAGGAGGGGTAGGTGCTGGAAGTTGCGTTGGGAAATAAGGTGGAAGGTGTGGAGATGGAGAGAGGGCGGGACGCAACGGTAAAGGTGTGGCAACAGGCTGGGGGTGGAGAGGAAGGGGGAAACCAGCAGTGGGTGGGGGGGATGAAGTCAGTGGACAATATACAGGTTGCGGATGTGTTCAAGGAAAAGGAGAAGGTAGGGGAAGGGAATGAGGTCGTAGACGATGTGCATGGGGTATGGAAGGCAGATAGGGAAGGTAATGCAGAGTGCATGGCGTTCTAGGATTTGGAGGGCCATATGGAACCTGGGAGGGGCAGAAAGCCAAGCAGTACTAGCATAACAAAGGATGGGGCGGATCAAGGATTTGTAGGTGTGAAGGATGATGGAAGGATGCTGTCCCCATGACTGGCTGGACAGGAGTTTCAGGAGGCAGAGTCTGTTGTGGCCAGCCTCCATTTCGCACAGATAGCACTAAGTAGCTATGGCCATACGATCTGGCTTGTGTACATGTAATTTTATTTATGAGCCACTGTGTAGCATTCTGGAAAACAAAGTTAGCCAACTGAATACCATCACTTTCTTACAAGCAGTTTGTTTTAAGCAGTGCATGCCATGAAAGATCTCAGGAGGCAATAACGTTATCTTTTCCATCTTAATCGACATTTGGAGTGACATCTAGTGGCGTTAACAGGAGCTGCGGGTAACACCGTATCCGGTGTGCAAGCGCATTTAGGATGAGCTACAGCGGCTTCCGGCTGCTTGAATCCAGTGCGAGCTATATTTTCTGTGTGACATCTCGCATTTCCCATCACATCCCTTAAATATTAACCCTATGACACAAATATGTTGTTATCAGCTTAATATCTAATATGTGCTGCATCGCAGGTCATTTAGGAAGTTGGCAGCAGTTCTCGCTGGTTTCTAGGTAGCATTATCTGGTGCAAGCCTGGTACTATAGGCGGATGGCTTTACATGATTCCAAGGTATTCTCCAACTCACTACTAGATGGCATGGGCTTCATTTTCAGAGTGGCGAGGGACTTTGTCATGGTTCAGCTAATTTCCACTCAATATTTATAACTCATATGCATAAACTTTCCTTGTGATTCCATATACTTATTACTGAAACCAAGTCAAAATCTCTGTAGTAGATCCTGAGACAGAAACTGCAGAGGGAGGCCTTTATTTAGACGTCTAGCCATAGAGGAAAATGTATCGATTTTGTTAACAGTAATGGTACAGTAACATTCCAATTGGATATGCGAAAAGCTACTTTTAAGTCTGAATATTTCTGTCCATTAAGAATGGAACAGTTCCCATTATAAAGTAGGACTGATATTCCTAGGCTCATTATGCAACAGTTTGGAATTTTATCGAACGCCTTTTGGAAGTCAAGGACCTACACATCTTTATCTCCTGGACGTACAGAACGATCTAAGTCCAGTAAGATCTGTGAATACTCCACGGTTCAGTCTAATAAAGGAGATTTCATTTCTCCAGAAACGTCACGATACAAGAGCATAAAACATCTTCCACAAGTCTGCCACAAATTGAGGACAGTAATACCGGCGTGTAATTACGTGCAACTGTCCGACGAGTCGTTTTGAATTGCTCTAGAATTAATCACGTTTCAGTGTAACGACAAATTCTCTTCACCGGTATTTATGGAGTGAATTGAAAAATCCCACTATATCCGAAACACACGGTACCGATTCAATTACATGTGGGGTTACGGTTTCGGCCGATCATTGGATATCTTAGCAGCAGGGTCGGTGACGGAACAAAGGGATTGTACTTTTGCGAGTAACGGTTCAGAATAGCGAGAGAATCTGGATATTAGCTGGCTTGATGAAAATGAAAAACGTGTTACCATGGTTAAAAGGTATTAGAAGTTGACCGTTACAACTGATGTGGAGTTACGATGTCGTCGTCTCAGGATGAGTACTATTATGTAAACGAACAGGTATTTAAGAATCCTCTAATTACAAGAACAACAAAGTTAAACTATGCTATTCATTTGTACGACTTGTTACAAATGGACCAAAAATGCGTACGATGACACGTCCGGATATAAACAACGAAACCGCATTTGAAAGCAAAATTTTGCGAAAATTTATGCGTCTGACGGAGAGACGGAGGGTTGAAAAGTAGGATACAAACATAAAATACGAACAGAAGCTTATGTAAGTGAACGATATAGTGAAATTTATTAAATCTCAAACGAAGTGCTGCGTAGGACTTGTGGAGAGAGTGGTAGATGGAAAACAAATAATGAAAGGCAGATTATATTCCATCAGAAGGAAGGGCCGATCGAGAACAAGAGCAAGAAGAAGAATAATGAATCAATGAATACAGGGAGGCCAGTGTATGCACTGACGGAAAAATATCGCAGAAGCAAAAAGTAATTAATATAGAGTAACGAAATTTTGGGAATATGCTTGTCTAGGTACCATATTTAAGTGATAACATTGCAAGATCACAGGTTAATGTAGCCGCGAGATAAACTATTGCAAATCTGAAATGGTGGTGCATTAATAAACGGTGTAACCTCCAGAACGTTGAACGCAAGCACGCAAACGTGCATGCATTGTGTTGTACAGGTGCCAGATTCCAGTATTACGCTCGCAGAGTTTTGTACAGATGATGCCCTCAACTCTGACTCTACGGGACGTTCAAATTGCATTAACAGAGCAGTAAGACAATGTATCCACTAAAATTATGAGCAGTTCATAGAGTCTGATTCAGAGGAGTAGGAAGGGGAGTATCTGCTCGCATTGAGTATACTCCTTTGTTGACAAACTAAAGCTGAATGAAACCAAAATGAGCGTAAGGAAAGAAATGCGAGAAACATACTCGGTAACCGAAAGTGAAATTTTTTCAACTCGATATTTCGAATTATCGTTAGAAGTTCTGATCTTACATGAAGCCAGTAAACGAATCAAAATCATTTTAGTCGCTCAGTGATCACACCGCTACCAAAATGGAAAGCCGAAATACTGAATTCGACCTTCCGAAATGACTTTAACTCTCTCAGTCATCGTAGGAACGCTGAAATGCCAGAATTTGTGAGAAGCGGTTGCAGAATCAACTGAAATTGCTCAACCGAGGGAAGTCACCTGGACCAAGTGAGATACGCGTCCGATTCTGAAATTTATTCCCAGTTACAACTTAATCCAAAAGTTTACATTTCTGACCGATTTATACTACGTAGGGCAATATTCCATTCTCAAATCAGTGTCGACTCGTAAGCATACATTCGCATTCGCAAATAGCTCATTTGAAGACCTGTGTTAACTGGAATGTTTATCCTTCTGTTATCGTATACCTCCGCCGGAGTCGATTTTAGCATGGACTAGGATATACACCTTACATCACAACAGCAGTAGAAACAATACTGTTGGAGATATACAGGGTGCCCAAAACGCTCTGGAAAACTTGTAAGGGTGTTGCATGGTACATTGTACTGAGAAATAGCTGTTAAGAAAAAAATTCGAGTTAATTATTATCGAACTTAACCAAGCAGGGCGATGCGAAACAGAACAAGAGGACGAGACAAAAATTTCGTGTGGGACGGTAGTAAGAATCAAACCCCAGCCAAAGGCTGAGCGGTCTCGTGGGCTATTATTTGCGCTGTGAGAACAACTGACGGTATCTGGCAGGCCCCTTGAATTTCCGCTCGCAACGGCCTAACTGACTAACTTCAATGTCGATTAATTCGGACACGGCGAAACGCATCGAATTTTTTCTTAACAACTATTTCTCAGCACAACCGACCCTGAAACAGCTCTACAAGCTTTTCAGACTGTTTCTGACCACGCTGTATTGATGTAGTAGTAGTGGTGGTGGTAGTAGTAATATCCGTGATAGCAATAACAGTAGGGACAGTATTATTTATTTTTGCAGTATTTTTAAGGGTAACATCGTTGTTACTGAGAGATAATATAGGAACATAATTTTAGACAGAAAATAAGACCTATTACGGAGTACTTGGAGAAAGACTAGTATGTCCAGTAAATGAATAACTACATGACATTCTAATTAAAACTATTCTCTTGTCTGAACGTGAAAATTCTGTGAGATTCTGTTGCTCTGTTGTTCGTGGATGATGCTGTAGTATACAGAGAAGCCGCAATAATCTCAGTGTTCCTGTGTTTCAACAGTAATTTTTGTCGGCATGTGAAAATTCTAGAATTTAATGCCAATCGGAACTTTTGTCGGCGTGTGAACATTTCAGAATCTAAACCCTCTTTTGTGCGTTGAGCTCACTCAAGTCCGAGAGTTGCAACCTTAAAGGACAAAAAAAACGGTACGCACCAAAGAGACGTGTCCAGATAAAAACCCCTTCAAGTACAGCCATAAAAGCTAAATGCACAACGCGTGAGCAAACTCCTTCCAGACGGGGCGCTGTCTTATCTACGGCTGGAATGCAGGACACCAGCGATAAAGAGGGCCGGCGAACGGCACCGGTGACATGTCGTTAGAAGACCCTAAGAAAAGTTGCTGTGAGCTCTGTGAAACACCTGTGTGAACTTCCGTGATTTTTTTCCGAACTTTGATATAAGTTTAGAGTCTCTAGTGTCTGCAATACTCTCTTTCCGTATCTAAATTTTTCTTTCTACTACTATCGCTGTAACATTTATATGGATAACTTGGAAGACATCTAACTTCATCTCTACAGATTACATGGTGCAATGGTGAAAATGTAAATTGCATGGAACTAGCTAATTCTTATCAGTCACACTGTGCTGATACGCATATCACAACGGAGAATTATATTAAGTTACGGTTTTTGTTTTACAAAGGTTTTCATTCATAAAGGAAAACGGAAGCAGTTTATTGCCAAGGCACGCGTACACAACTGATCTATCAGCTATTTCACTGTCGAAAAAAGTATAAACGTCCAATGGTGCATCATCCAACCCACCAAAAAAAAAAAAAAAAAAAAAACACGAAACCTCAATTTTAAATGCATTTCTGGAAATAGAAATCAAAGCGTCTACAGTTTCTGCTGCACATATTTCTCGTTCGAACATTCCAGTCACCGCTCTACTTAATTTCAACACAGTATTTATTGTTATTCTTTACTTACACTCTGCGGTCAAGGCACTTGAATTAAGATTTATAGAAAACAATGATACGTCTTTCAAGGAAGTTTCCATCCATTCCATCTTTATGAATGTATAAATAAGGCTACTTTCATCAGAGCTAAGAGGAAATTATCTATTTTCCATGGCAAAGATTGGAAAGGCAGCGTCCTTTCCCAAAGAACTACCACGGCATTCTTCTAAGTCGGTTTACAGAAGACATGGAAAATCAAAACAAGATGAGCAGACAGGATTTTAATTCCGCTTCTCTTCAATGAATGCGAATTTAGTGCGCCACCCCCTGGGTCACTCCATTCGTCGGAAATGTTAAACTTAACCCTTCTTTTTTTTTCTTTACATTGTGAAACTGAACTTCTTTTGACTTCACTTCCAGCAGAAGCGCTTCTGTGTAATAACACTGTGCAATTTTCATTTAAAATTTGTAAATTACTTGTATTTAGAATTTCTATATTTATTTGGACATAATATAACGAGAAAGATCATTAAAAGGAATACTTAGCTCGACCTAAGATGATGAAAATATCTGCATGAAAGTATCATCGCGAGATAACTCTGATGCGACACAGAACAATTTAGGTAGTATTTCCGTTCGAAATACTGAAAGTCAGCTTTCGTTTCATGTAAAGGGATGCGAAATACTGAAAAAAATAAAAAAAACAGAAAACGGGAAAGAACTCGATGTTCAGATTATAGTACTAATGGTGAACTTCTACAACTTGTCACATCATTTAAATATCCAGGCCTAGCACTACAGGGAGACACGGCATGGAACGAAGACGTGAATTCAGTAACAGCGAAGATGAATGGAATACCAGAATTTTTGAAGAGTTCTAAGAATATTACTGTGCGTCTACTTTGCTCGTACGGAACTCAGCTTCCCCTTTTCTCATATGATGTACAGTGAACCATGAGCAACAGGCAGATTCCATATTTCTAGATATCCGTATAGCATTTGGCACGGTGCCGCACTGCAGACTGTTCACGAAGGGACGAGCATACAGAAGAAATTCCCAGATGTGTGAATGGTTGGAAGACTTCTTAAGTAATAGAACCCAATACGTTATCCTCGGCGGTCAGTGTTCATCAAAGACAAAGGTATCGTCAAGAGTGCCCCAGAGAAGTGTGATAGGACCGTTATTATTTTCCATGTATATAAAAATCTGGCGGCCAGGGTGGGCAACAATCTACTATTGCCGCGCGCAGTGGCCGCGTGGTTTGAGGCGCCATGTCACGGGTTGCGCGGCCCCTCCCGCCGAAGATTCGAGTCCTCCATCGGGCATGGGTGTGTGTGTTCTTCGTAGCGTAAGTTAGTTTAAGAAGTGTGTAAGTCTAGGGACCGATGACCTCAGCAGTTTGGTCCCTTAGGGATTCACACACATTTGAACATTTGAACAATCTACAGTTGTTTACTGATGATGCTGTGTTGTACGCGAAGATGTCGAAGTTGAGTGTCTGTATGAGGATACAAGATGACTTAGATAAAACTCCTAGTTGGTATGATGAATGGCTGCTAGCTCTAAAAGTAGAAAAATGACCAAACTCCTAGTTGGTATGATGAATGGCTGCTAGCTCTAAAAGCAGAAAAACGTGAGTAAATGTAGATGAGTGGGGAAAACAGGTCCCTGGTGTTCTGATTAAGCATTAGCAGTGTCCTGCTTGACACAATCACGTCGTTTAAATATCTGAACGTAACTTTGGAAAGCGATGTAAAATGGAAGGCGCATATGAGGATTGTGGGAGTGATGGCGAATGGTCTACTTCGATATATTGGGAGAATTTTGGGAAAGTGTAGTTCATCTGTAAAGGAGGCAACATACAGGACTCTAGTATGACCCATTCTCGAGTATTGCTCAAGTGTTTGTGATCCGCACCAGGTCGGCACAAAATAAGACATGGAAGCAATGTAGAGGCTAGTTGCTAGATTCGTTACCGATAGGCACCACGTAAGTTTTAAAAATGCGTAACACTGTGCTATTTGTAATAATGTTGTTTTATTTTGCCACCGGTTTCGATTCTGAATCATCATCAACGGCAGCTGTACAACATACCAAAGTGGTCAATGTGACAATGCCAAACGAAATAAGAAACACAGAAAAAGTGTTAAATATTATAATCAGATTATCACATAATTATTCAATGGCAACGTATTTGGATCCCGTCAAGACTGTCATCTTTTACTTTGAAATTTTCTGATTCAAAATGGTTCAAATGGCTCTAAGCACTATGGAACTTAACATCTGAGGTCATCAGTCCCCTAGACATAGAAGTACTTAAACCTAACTAACCTAAGGGCATTACACTCATCCTTGCCCGAGTCAGGATTCGAACCTGCGACCGAAGCAGGAGCGCGGTTCCGGACTGAAGCGCCTAGAACCCCTCGGCCACATAGGCCAGCGAAGTTGTCTGACTTGTTTCGCTGTACATCATTTGTTGTCCTTGTGTCAATGTTCCATCATTTTTTTTTCTTGTTACAATTTTCGAATTTATACACTACTGGCCATTAAAATTGCTACACCACGAAGATGGCGTGCTACAGACGCGAAATTTAACCGACAGGAAGAAGATGCTGTGATATGAAAATGATTAGCATTTCAGAGCATTCACATAAGGTTGGCGCCTGTCGCGACACGTAAAACGTGCTGACATGAGCAAAGTTTCCAACCGATTTCTCATACACAAACAGCAGTTGACCGGCGTTGCCAGGTGAAACGTTGTTGTGGTGCCTCGTGTAAGGAGGAGAAATACGTACCATCACGTTTCCGACTTTGATAAAGTTCGGATTGTAGCCTACCGCGATTGCGATTTATCGTATCGCGACATTGCTATTCGCGTTGGTCGAGATCCAATGACTGTAAGCAGAATATGGAATCGGTGGGTTCAGGAGGGTAATATGGAACGCCGTGCTGGATCCCAACGGCCTCGTATCACTAGCAGTCGAGATGACAGGCATCTTATCTGCACGGCTGTAACGGATCGTGAAGCCACGTCTCATCTCTGAGTCAACAGATGGGAACGTTTGCAAGACAAAAACCATTAGCACGAACGGTTCTACGACGTTTGCAGCAGCATGGACTATCAGCTCTGAGACCATGGCTGCAGTTACCCTTGACGCTGCATCATAGACAGGAGCGCCTGCGATGATGTACTTAACGACGAGCTTTGGTGCACGAATGGCAAAACGTCATCTTTTCGGATGAATCCAGGTTCTGTTTACAGGATCATGATGGTCGCATCCGTGTTTGGCGACATCACCGTGAACGTACATTGGAAACGCGTATTTGTCATCGCCATACTGGCGTATCACCCGGCGTAATGGTATGGGGTGCCATTGGTTACACGTCTCGGTCACCTCTTATTCACATTGACGGCACTTTGAACATGGATGTTACATTGCAGATGTCTTACGACCCGTGGCTCTACCCTCCATTCGATCCCTGCGAAACCCTACATTTCAGCAGGATAATGCACGACCGCATGTTGCAGGTTCTGTCCGGGCCTTTCTGGATACAGAAAATGTTCGACTGCTGCCCTGGCCAGCACATTCTCCAGATCTCTCACTAATTGAAAACGTCTGGTCAATGGTGGCCGAGCAAATGGCTCGTCACAATACGCCAGTCACTACTCTTGATGAACTGTGGTATCGTGTTGAAGCTACATGTGCAGCTGTAGCTGTACACGCTATCCAAGCTTTGTTTGACTCAATGCCCAGGCGTATCCAGGCCGTTATTACGGCCAGAAGTGGTTGTTCTGGGTACTGATTTCCCAGGTCCTATGCACCCAAATTGCTTGAAAATGTAATCACATGTCCTAGTATAATATATTTGTCCAATGAATACCCGTTTATCATCTGCATTTCTTCTTGGTGTAGCAATTTTAATGGCCAATAGTGTATTATCTTGGCAACTACGGTTTCCTGTGATAACTTGCTTTACAACATGTACCACGTTTGATACATCTATGGTAATTTTCGTGATTATTTTGATCGATTTTACACTTTTTCCGTGTTTTTATCAACTAAAAAGGACTTGCAATACGGTGGCTGACAATGCCATATGATCATTTCATTTCGTTTGGCGCAGTCACATTCTCCACTTTTGTATGTTGTACAGGTGCTGTGGATGATAGTTCAGAACTGAAACCGGTAGCAATATAAAAGAATATTATTACAGACAGCACACAGTTATGCATTCTTTAAAATTTGTACATGCTGTTGACCATCGCCTAAGCAAGATATCACGTAATTGTTACGCAGATGCTTCGTGAAATCAAATGCGAATTCCTGGAAGGAAAACGACGTTCTTTTCGAAGAACCCTACTGACAAGACGGAGAACCGACATCTGAAGCTGACTGCAGAATGATTCTACTGCCGCCAACATACATCTCGCGTGGGGATGACGAAGACAAAATACGAGAAATCAGGCCTCATGCGGAGATATACAGATACTTGTTTTTCACTGGCTCTATTTGCGAAGGGGACAGGAAAAATGATATTTTGTTTATGGGGCGCCAAATGCGTGGTCAAACCCGTACAAATGTCCAATCTTTACACAGTCCAATGCAGCCAGTTTCCCGAATGATGATGAAAGAATGAGGACAACACAAACACCCAGTTCCCGGGCAGAGAAAATCCCCAACCCGGCCGGGAATCGAACCCGAGATCCCGTAATCCTGTGGCAGGTACCTGAGGCACAGAACGACGAACTGCGGACGAACAAGAAAGAAGTTGACTGGTAGTGAGACGAGGTACCCTCCGCCAAGCACCATACAGTGGCTTGCGGAGTATGTATGTAGATGTAGAAACCCCACACCAGACTATACTGTGGTCCGTTATTCAGTACTACACCAACTACGCGTGTCCTTATATCACGTCGACCTAATGGAACACGTTAAAGGAATTCAGAGACTCGAAATCAGAATCGTAACAGATCAGTAATCTCCTCACAGACACTGATGAACCAAAACATTATGACCACCTTCTTAACACCGTGTTGCTCCACCTTTGGAACTTAACAGTAGCGATTGCGCATGGCGTGGAACCGACAAGTCCTTGGTAGGCTTCTGGATGTATGTGGCACCAGATGTCTGTAAATAACGGGCTGGTAGTTTTCGGGCGTGTGACTGGCGCCCTATAAAATCCTATATGTGTTCCATCACAGCGAATTTCGAGTCCAAGACATCAACAAGAGTTCACTATCACGCTCCGCAGTATTATTGAAGTAGTCCACAGCTGCCATATTGTCTTCATTTTACTACCACAGGTCCAGTAGAGATCCAGTGATTGCTTAATACCGCCTCTACCTTCCTGCATCCGTCCGCCGCACAGTGTATATTTCCAGCAGCCCTTCGCCTGGTCGACGTCGCATCCGGACTCGACAATGTCTCTGGAGTAACAAGAAGAGTGATTCGTCCAGCCAGGTGTCACATGTCCACTGACCACATTCCAGTCTCGACGATTCCCCAATAATAATTTTAATATTTACATTCTAAGACTTCCAAAGCCTTCAGAAGATTAAATCGCCATTCACAAACGATGACAGCCATCGCCGGAAAACACTAAATTCCAACACAAGAAAAGCGACTAAGTAAGTTGAGAGTCTTGAACATACAGAGTTCTAGTATCCATCAGAGTTCGCGTTAGCTGGTGGGACATCACTCTGCCAACGATACGGACCGCAAATGGGAGATCCACTGACACAAGTGACTTTGACAAAGGGCAGATCGTCATGACCGCGATCTTAGAACGAGAGTCTCGGAAACGGCGAATCTGGTCGGCTGTTCATGTGCTTGTGTCGCGAGCATCTACGTAAAGTGGTTGAACTACGACTAGGCGGCAGGGTCTTGGACTTCCATGCGCCATCACAGAACGTGGCAGTCGGAGGTTTGCCCCGTCTGAAAAGCAGCAAAGGAAGTGATGTGTGAGAGATCGGACGACAGAGTACAACGCTAGCGAAAGCACAAGTGTTTCGGAGCACGCTGTTAAGCACGCATTGTTAAACATGGGCCTCCACTGCTGACGAATCTACGTGTTCCATTGTCGGCCCAGTGACTTCGCCAATTACTATTGCATCGATATTGGACAGTGGATCAAGCAAAACGTGTCACCTGTAGTGATGGGGAGCTCGTGAATGAGTCGTTCAAATGAACGCTTCACTTCAGTGAAGTGTGAACTAACCACTCAATTTCAATGAACTGGTACTTCAAACTCTTCACAGATAGCACACTCCACACTTTTTTCTAGTTCACTCACTCTCTTCTCCTCTCCCTCTCCCACTACATCGGCGCTACGTCACTCATTCTCCCTTCACTTCAGTCCTCCCTCTGCTGCCTGTTGACGAATCGCGCGGGGTTTGTGGGGAAAGATAGGTTTACGAGGGGTTGGGAGGTGAGGGGTGAGGGGAAGGCAGCGTCAGCTGCTAAGTGCAGTGCTGACATTACTCGTGACTATTTGTGTATTTATACTTCACGTCTACGGGTAGCCTACCGTTGGCAGCGCTTGCAGACAAATGAATATTAAAGATATAAACGAAGGGGCTGGTTGTGTGAGCACGCACAGCCAACATGAAAATAAAAGGTTTGTTAATAACACTGAAAGAGGGATTTTACCTGAAATCGTACCAATGACTACAGGTGACAGTTTACGTTTTGAATCTGGAGGGTTATTATTCTCAACAAAAATAAAATCTACAGGAAAACTTGTGAATAATTACTTAACGTAGGTATATAGACTGTGACAGTGGTAAACATACTCATTCTATTTTGGATTAAATTTTACAAGGAACATAAAATTGGACTGCATTTCGTTGGTAGCCCTATTTTTCAGTTCATGAATACAACAAATAATATTTCATTTGGCAGATAAAGACCTTTTTGGACGCTTCATGAGAAAATTTCGAGCAAGATTATATGTAATACCTTCTTTATATGTGATAGGCTTCTTTGTTTATCTTTCCTTTGTCCCCTTCGACCATGCTCTATTTTAGTTAACTCAGACGCTGTAAGAGCGTAAAACGTTGCGTGCACGTTACTGCATAGTTCGGCCACCTGTTGGTAAAATTATGAAGTATTACGAAGCTTCATCGTACGAGGGAGGCGAAGCGAGCGTAGCAGCGGCTGAGCGGCGAACTGGGCAACTTCGACAGGCTTCCGTACTTCACGAATGAACTACTTCATTTGAACGCTTCACGGCAAAGAGTGAAATGAATGAAGTAGTTCACTGGAATGAACGAGTTCCACCCATCTCTAGTCACCTGGTCAGATGTACCACGTTACTTGTTACACGAAGTAAACGGTCGTGGCCAGATACGCCGTCGTACAGGCGAACCGCAGCTCAAAGCACGAGCCGCGCCACGGACACAGGCTGGTGGGGCAGTATTACGTCACGGGCAACATCCAGCTGGGCTTCCATAGGAATTGTGGTGGTAACCGAAGACACGGCGGCGACTGTGGGCAACGTGAATATTATTGCGGATCTCTTGCATCCCTTTCAAGCTCGATGTCTTATCCGAAGACGACGACACCTTCCAGCGAGATTACTGTCCGTGCCACATGGCCAGACTCGTGCTATACAGATTTGAGGAGCGTGACAGTGAACTCACGTTGATGTCTTGTTGTCGCTTGATCTGAACCCGATGGAAGACATCTGTGACGCCATAGGACGCCATCTCAACAGTCGCAGATCACCGGCTCATAATGTACTGGCGAACACTTTGTAGATACCTGGTGCCACATACCTATGGACATCTAACAAGGACTTGTCAAATCCATACTAAGCTCTTAAGCATTATGTTTTAACTCATCAGTATACCAAATTTAAGGGGTAACTTCAGTACCTACAATAACATCTGTTTTCTTAGTCAGGCAATGCCACCAAATCACATTGCATAGCATCTGTTACTGCTTATATTAGTGAAAAATTCGGCATTATCTTTACATACAGCATAAAGTAAACTAGTACGTTTAAAAATATGAGTATATTATTTCTGAAAATCGGATTCGCAGCTTAACAATAAGTTACTATGAGCTCGCGTGATTCTATTAAATCGCTCGTGTACCACGCTGTGGGTCTAGTAAAGCATCTCCTTCTACAAGCCTTCAACTACAAATTACCGATTTCTGAAATGACTTACAAGATCTGAACTGAAATGAATGGTCAATAGAGATGAACTCAGTCAAGGTGTAAGGGCTGATTAAAATTTCCATTGTAATCAATTTTCCTGGAACTGTGCTCCGTTAAAGTAATTGTTAAGGTGATTGATCACAATGGAAGTCTAAGTTCTAGTCTCAGTCTGTCTCAAATTTTCAGTTGTCGCTACTAATTCAGTGTAACCTAATTCTCATTTATGGATTCGCGCCGACATGTGTTACGGAACTAATAGTGGGGAGTCGACGCTGTTGGCTTTATTTAGCACTAAGACCAACTATTTGTATAATTTCCAGCCTTCTTCTTTTTCTTTAAACTTTTTTGTCATTTTGCATTTCTACGACCTATGTGTATACCCAACCATAGTAACGATTGGAAACTGGTAAAACCATAGTATCTGAGAAACGAATTTGGTGGTTTCCTGGACCCAGCGCATTTTACATATGAGTCACAATGTGAGTCGAGATTTTTAATTTTATGTATTGAAGAATTCGTCGTAAATATAGGTGACTCCTCAGTTGTTTACTATGTTGCAAAAATGGTTTTCACGTTTAGATTCCCAAGTGCCTCAGAAGCAAGAAAAAGATGGGCCGTAAATTGCTGTAGAGACAACTAGGACTCAGGAGCAGGCGCTCAGTTGTGTACTGCAAGAATATGTTAATAAAAGTTGTAACAATACTAGAATAGGAAACTAGCTACTCACCATATAGAAGAGATGCTGAGTCACGATAAGCACGACAAAAAGATTCACACAATTATAGCTTTCGGCCATTAAGGCCTTTGTCAGCAGTAGACACACATACACACACGCACACACACTCACACAAACACAACTTGTGTGCCTCAATGGCCGAAAGCTATAATTGTGTGAATCTTATCGTTGTGCCTATCGTGACTCAACATCTCCGCTATATGGTGAGTAGCAGCTTTCCTTCTCTGGTATTGTTACATTTCGTCCTGGATTTTCCATTGTTTAATAAAAGTTGTTACAAACATAAAACCAGTTGTATAAAAAATGCGTTTCTTTACCCAGTCGTCTCAAAATTTTTCGATTCCTGAGATATTTACCCAATTGGCAGACTGAAGAGGAATATTTATTGTGATGTATTTATACGCCGTTTTCATATACTTAGACTAACTGAATAATACTTAGTCCCATTTCTCATATAGGTACGGCAGGACAAGTGATAATTACACTACTGGCCATTAAAATTGCTACACCAAGAAGAAATGCAGATGATAAACGGGTATTCATTGGACAAATATATTATATTAGGACTAACATGTGATTACATTTTCACGCAATTTGGGTGCATAGATCCTGAGAAGTCAGTACCCAGAACAACCAATTCTGGCCGTAATAACGGCCTTGATACGCCTGGGCATTGAGTCAAACAGAGCTTGGATGTCGTGTACAGGTACAGCTGCCCATGCAGCTTCAACAAGATACCACAGTTCATCAAGAGTAGTGACTGGCGTATTGTGACGAGCCGGTTGCTCGGCCACCATTGACCAGACGTTTTCAATTGGTGAGAGATCTGGAGAATGTGCTGGCCAGGGCAGCAGTCGAACATTTTCTATATCCAGAAAGGCCCGTACAGGACCTGCAACATGCGGTCTTGCATTATCCTGCTGAAATGTAGGGTTTCGCAGGGATCGAATGAAGGGTACAGCCACGGGTCGTAACACATCTGAAATGTAACGTCCACTGTTCAAAGTGCCGTCAATGCGAACAAGAGGTGACCGAGACGTGTACCCAATGCCACCCTATACCATCACGACGGATGATACGCCAGTATGGCGATGACGAATACACGCTTCCAATGTGCGTTCACCGCGATGTCGCCAAACACGGATGCGACCATCATGATGCTGTAAACAGAACCTGGATTTATCCGAACAAATGACGTTTTGCCATTCGTGCACCCAGGTTCGTCGTTGAGTACACCATCGCAGGCGCTCCAGTCTGTGATGCAGCGTCAAGGGTAACCGCAGCCATGGTCTCCGAGATGATAGTCCATGCTGCTGCAAACGTCGTCGAACAGTTCGTGCAGATGGTTGTTGTCTTGCAAACGTCCCCAACTGTTGACTCAGGGATCGAGACGTGGCTGCACGACCCATTACAGCCATGAGGGTAAGATGACTGACATCTCGACTGCTAGCGATGCGAGGCCGTTGGGATCCAGCACGGCGTTCCGTATTACCCTCCTGAACCCACCGATTCCATATTCTGCTAACAGTAATTGGATCTCTACCAACGCGAACAGCAATGTCGCTATACGATAAACCGCAATCGCGATAGGCTACAATCAGTCCTTTATCAGGGTGGGAAACGTGATGGTACGCATTTCTCCTCCTTACACGAGGCATCACAACAACGTTTCACCAGGCAAAGCCAGTCAACTGCTGTTTGTGTATGAGAAATCGGTTGGAAACTTGCCTCATGTCAGCACGTTATAGGTGTCGCGACCGGCGCCAACCTTGTGTGAATGCTCTGAAAAGCTAATCATTTGCATGTTACAGCATCTTCTTCCTGTCGGTTAAATTTCGCGTCTGTAGCACGTCATCTTCGTGGTGTAGCAATTTTAATGGCCAGTAGTGTACGCCTTGGACCAAGGCTTAATGCCCATAAAACAAAATTCAGCGAGGACTAAATTTCCGACGTGAAAGCTTGCATTGTATGGTATAATTTTCATTTGTATTATTATCCTACTCGGCGTCACGAGAAAGTGGTGATCTCTCCGCAGTTGTAGCAGCATGCCCAGGTAGCTCTTTAGCGCTCAGACGCAATCTGCTGTACCTGCATGTGTGTGCCTCCTGGCGGCGCGCTGCCGTCAGCAGGCCGAGCTGACGGGGCAGCCTTGATGCGACACTGATTTCATTTCCAGAAGCGCGCTCGCGCCGAGCTCAACAACGCGTGACTTTCATAGCCCTTCTGAAGGTCACTCTATTTCGAAGCAGCTCTCCGCATACTTGTTGGATTCAGTTTTGAAAACATGGTTGCCCACATTTTTTTATTGTTATTAAAACAGAAGGAGTCTTCGTTGCAGCTAGTCACTCGCTACGTCAAGACAGAACAAGTCGGTTCTTCAGCTTTATGGAAACGAGGTATCCCATATTTCAGACGGCTGACGCCCTGACCTTTCCGTTCACCTCCTTCACTGAGTTCACTTTATCGCAGTAGGCTTGAGCCAAGGTTATCTCCTTGTAGCAAAAAGTATCGCAACTGGCGAAGAAGGAGAGTTACTGGTATGCTGTTTCTGACAAGAGCACGGTGTCCAAATGTTTCGCAACACGTTCAATACATCTTACTGGTGTGCTTCAGAGTGACGACGTAAAACACTATTGGTGGTCAATTGTTACTCAGATGGGACACCATGCTTCCCTTAATTAGTTATGAGAAAATACAATTCATTTAGTTATTTCTAGGGTTCCGTATCTCAGTCGATAGAAACGGAATTCTTATGGTAGTGGTTCCCCGCCTTTTCTACCTGGTGTCCCCTTTGCTACCCCAGAATACCTCATGTCCCCTACGTTTATTTATTTTATTTGTTTATGTTTTTCCTTCTTTCGAAAACCTTCATTTGACAGTAATCTGCAACCCACATTGTAGCAAAAGAGGGTTAGCAAATGTAGAGTAATACAAAACTACAGTGTTTCAAAGGACTTCGTAGCTGAAATAGAAATGTATTTATGTTTCACTTAAATATCTACTGATATTGTTCCAACCTGAACAACACTTTTCACAGATAACTTTTCTTGTGCTGAAAATCACAAGAAAAATTCATAACATCAATGAGATGGTTGAAATCAACCACCAATGATGTAGTTTTTCTTTAAGCAGCTCCTGAATGTTTGCAACTAACGTCACCCTCCACGTTCAAGCGACCGCGGTGTTTTATTTTCATGATGGTTAGTGTCCAGGATCCGGTATCATTTAGGTATATAGGTCGGAATTGTACGAGGACTTCTAAGGCCTGCTTTTCCACTCCTGAATAAACTGGAAGGAAACTGTCCCAAAATTCTTCCAACCCCATTTGTTTAAACTGTTCTTTAGCATATCAATTATATTTCAGTTCAGTTGCGTCCTCCTATATTTCATCGGGTAGTGCATGCGCATCAATTGTGGAGGGTGATCGTGCTGATTTGCATTGTCAGTCTTCTGAAGGCAAATGAGGAAACTAAAGTTTGAACTCTTATTGAAGGAGTTCCAGGTATTCACGGATGATGACTCTCCCCTCGTTGACATCGCACTGTTGCCTGTCTAGAATTTCACTGAGTCGAGAGAATGAAGAACAGGTAATAATGGTGGCATCTAGGTGACACTTCCATAGTTGTCTTTTCCAAGAATGCCCTTACGGTACATTGGCATCCATTATTGAGACCTTTCCACCTCATATTCTTCTGGGCTTCAAAGAAGTCCGCAAGCTATCCTAGAGAAAGCCACCGCTCTTGTGCATGAAATATTGGTGTTCAGTACGGAGTTATTACATAGGACACGGGGCAAACGAGTATCACAGCACTTGACCTAATTTTATTAACTGCACTGATCGTCACTTGCAGTACAGTGTTCAGTTTCACAGGTAAGGTTTCAGAAGCTAGAGATTCTCTGAGGATCATACTGTAAGAGTCAATAGGAAGACAACTTTTTCTTTGGTAATACTTAGGAAGCCAGAACATGAACCTAACATGGCTTGGTGCTCCGTCATTACAATTCCCATAACTCTGTTCCAAGACAAACCATTTTCACACAAAAACTCATTAACGGCAGAAAATGATTCAGAACCTTTTCGTGTTGTTTCCAAGTTCTTAGAAAACAATAGTTATTTTTTTATTTTTTTCTCGACCACAAATCAGCAGTATACTATTAGCGACATTGTTGAGCTACTGTATATCAGAACAATCGTCACACTACAAGGCCAAATGTGGAGACATTTCCAGTCTTTTAACTAGCTGTTCTGTTCACATTTAGGACCATTTCTTAGGTCCTACGTTGCACACTGTAGTTTGAAAGAGGCATCTCGTTATTTGTCGCTGAATTATCTTCTCCTAAAACAATTCTGGTTGCTTTGAGAAAGGAAGGTTTGATTAACTCTCACCCGTAGTATGAGGTGTTTTTTCCGTTTTTTCCTATTAAGAGAGAAATTTCGTATGATGTTTCTCATTTTCCTGCTGAAAGATCCCAGTAGAGTACAGTTTCATGTGATTCAAAGGATTTCTTTCTCCAACACAATAACTCTTTTTGGTTATTTTCCAATGCCAGTGTCGGTTGGTCACAGTCAGTGTGCTCCCTGCCGCCGTTGGATAAGCAGCTGCAGCAGCAAGTCGTATACTCCTAGCTCACTCATTTGTTACATAGTTTAATTCTTAATTTCTTTGCGTGTTTTTGGTACTTGCATTGTTTAATTCATAAATTTCGGGCGTATTATAGTATTTGAGAGTTGTAGCATCGCGTTTTAGTACCTGAATAGTGTAAATTCGCGTAGTCGTCTGTCATCTGTTTTTGTTTTGAACGGCCAGTGTCGGTTGGTCACAGTCAGTGTGCTCCCTGCCGCCGTTGGATAAGCAGCTGCAGCAGCAAGTCGTATACTCCTAGCTCACTCATTTGTTACATAGTTTAATTCTTAATTTCTTTGCGTGTTTTTGGTACTTGCATTGTTTAATTCATAAATTTCGGGCGTATTATAGTATTTGAGAGTTGTAGCATCGCGTTTTAGTACCTGCATAGTGTAAATTCGCGTAGTCGTCTGTCATCTGTTTTTGTTTTGAACGGCCAGTGTCGGTTGGTCACAGTCAGTGTGCTCCCTGCCGCCGTTGGATAAGCAGCTGCAGCAGCAAGTCGTATACTCCTAGCTCACTCATTTGTTACATAGTTTAATTCTTAATTTCTTTGCGTGTTTTTGGTACTTGCATTGTTTAATTCATAAATTTCGGGCGTATTATAGTATTTGAGACATGTAGCATCACGTTTTAGTACTCGAATAGTGTTAAATCGCGTAGTCTCCTTCCGCCGCCGTGCAGTGTGTCAGCAGTGCACAAGTGGCAGCATTACTGCATTTACTAGGCAATCTTGTATTTTAATAACCGCTTCAATTTTGTGTCGTTTTGTTTGCGCTCTCTGTAGATTAGTTCAGACGTTCTTTGCACAAGTTTTTAGCATGGATAGGGACTGCAACTGCTGTGTTCGGATGCAGGCTGAGTTGGCATCCCTTCGCTCCCAGCTTCAGGCAGTGTTGGCTTCGGTCACACAGCTTGAGGCTGTTGCCAATGGGCATCACTGTGGGGGTCCGGATGGGGGTTTGTCGGGGACGGCCAGCTCGTCCCACGCATCCCCCGATCGGACTACGACTGTGGTTGCCCGGGATACTGCCCGCATTGAGGCTGCTCCCTCACCTGTGGTAGAGTGGGAGGTCGTCTCAAGGTGTGGCAGGGGGCGAAAGACATTCCGGAGGGCTGAACGGAAGGCCTCTCCAGTTTGTCTGACGAACCGGTTTCGGGCTCTGTCTCAGGCTGATACTGATCTTCAGCCTGACATGGCTGCTTGTCCTGTTCCAGAGGTTGCCCCTCAGTCTGCAAGATCCGGGCAGTCGCAGAGGGTGGGCTTACTGGTAGTTGGGAGCTCCAACGTCAGGCGCGTAATGGGGCCCCTTAGGGATATGGCAGCAAGGGAGGGGAAGAAAACCAAAGTGCACTCCGTGTGCATACCGGGGGGAGTCATTCCAGATGTGGAAAGGGTCCTTCCAGATGCCATGAAGGGTACAGGGTGCACCCATCTGCGGGTGGTCGCTCATGTCGGCACCAATGATGTGTGTCGCTATGGATCGGAGGAAATCCTCTCTGGCTTCCGGCGGCTATCTGATTTGGTGAAGACTGCCAGTCTCGCTAGCGGGATGAAAGCAGAGCTCACCATCTGCAGCATCGTCGACAGGACTGACTGCGGACCTTTGGTACAGAGCCGAGTGGAGGGTCTGAATCAGAGGTTGAGACGGTTCTGCGACCATGTGGGCTGCAGATTCCTCGACTTGCGCCATAGGGTGGTGGGGTTTCGGGTTCCGCTGGATAGGTCAGGAGTCCACTACACGCAACAAGCGGCTACACGGGTAGCAGGGGTTGTGTGGCGTGGGCTGGGCGTTTTTTTAGGTTAGATGGCCTCGGGCAAGTGCAGAAAGGGCAACAGCCTCAACGGGTGCGGGGCAAAGTCAGGACATGCGGGGACCAAGCAGCAATCAGTATTGTAATTGTAAACTGTCGAAGCTGCGTTGGTAAAGTACCGGAACTTCAACCGCTGATAGAAAGCACCGAAGCTGAAATCGTTATAGGTACAGAAAGCTGGCTGAAGCCAGAGATAAATTCTGCCGAAATTTTTACAAAGGCACAGACGGTGTTTAGAAAGGATAGATTGCATGCAACCGGTGGTGGAGTGTTCGTCGCTGTTAGTAGAGTTTATCCTGTAGTGAAGTAGAAGTGGATAGTTCCTGTGAATTATTATGGGTGGAGGTTACACTCAACAACCGAGCTAGGTTAATAATTGGCTCCTTTTACCGACCCCCCGACTCAGCAGCATTAGTGGCAGAACAACTGAGAGAAAATTTGGAATACATTTCACATAAATTTTCTCAGCATGTTATGGTCTTAGGTGGAGATTTCAATTTACCAGATATAGACTGGGACACTCAGATGTTTAGGATGGGTGGTAGGGACAGAGCATCGAGTGACATTATACTGAGTGCACTATCCGAAAATTACCTCGAGCAATTAAACAGAGAACCGACTCGTGGAGATAACATCTTGGACCTACTGATAACAAACAGACCCGAACTTTTCGACTCTGTAAGTGCAGAACAGGGAATCAGTGATCATAAGGCCGTTGCAGCATCCCTGAATATGGAAGTTAATAGGAATATAAAAAAAGGGAGGAAGGTTTATCTGTTTAGCAAGAGTAATAGAAGGCAGATTTCAGACTACCTAACAGATCAAAACGAAAATTTCTGTTCCGACACTGACAATGTTGAGTGTTTATGGAAAAAGTTCAAGGCAATCGTAAAATGCGTTTTAGACAGGTACGTGCCGAGCAAAACTGTGAGGGACGGGAAAAACCCACCGTGGTACAACAACGAAGTTAGGAAACTACTGCGAAAGCAAAGGGAGCTTCACTCCAAGTTTAAACGCAGCCAAAACCTCTCAGACAAACAGAAGCTAAACGATGTCAAAGTTAGCGTAAGGAGGGCTATGCGTGAAGCGTTCAGTGAATTCGAAAGTAAAATACTAGGTACCGACTTGACAGAAAATCCTAGGAAGTCCTGGTCTTACGTTAAATCAGTAAGTGGCTCGAAACATCATGTCCAGACACTCCGGGATGATGATGGCATTGAAACAGAGGATGACAAGCGTAAAACTGAAATACTAAACACCTTTTTCCAAAGCTGTTTCACAGAGGAAGACCGCACTGCAGTTCCTTCTCTAAATCCTCGCACCAACGAAAAAATGGCTGACATTGAAATAAGTGTCCAAGGAATAGAAAAGCAACTGGAATCACTCAACAGAGGAAAGTCCACTGGACCTGACGGGATACCAATTCGATTCTACACAGAGTACGCGAAAGAACTTGCCCCCCTTCTAACAGCCGTGTACCGCAAGTCTCTAGAGGAACAGAAGGTTCCAAATGATTGGAAAAGAGCACAGGTAGTCCCAGTCTTCAAGAAGGGTCGTCGAGCAGATGCGCAAAACTATAGACCTATCTCTCTGACGTCGATCTGTTGTAGAATTTTAGAACATGTCTTTTGCTCGAGTATCATGTCGTTTTTGGAAACCCAGAATCTACTATGTAGGAATCAAAATGGATTCCGGAAACAGCGATCGTGTGAAACCCAACTCGCTTTATTTGTTCATGAGACCCAGAAAATATTAGATACAGGCTCCCAGGTAGATGCCATTTTCCTTGACTTCCGGAAGGCGTTCGATACAGTTCCGCACTGTCGCCTGATAAACAAAGTAAGAGCCTACGGAATATCAGACCAGCTGTGTGGCTGGATTGAAGAGTTTTTAGCAAACAGAACACAGCATGTTGTTCTCAATGGAGAGACATCTACAGACGTTAAAGTAACCTCTGGCGTGCCACAGGGGAGTGTTATGGGACCATTGCTTTTCACAATATATATAAATGACCTAGTAGATAGTGTCGGAAGTTCCATGCGGCTTTTCGCGGATGATGCTGTAGTATACAGAGAAGTTGCAGCATTAGAAAATTGTAGCGAAATGCAGGAAGATCTGCAGCGGATAGGCACTTGGTGCAGGGAGTGGCAACTGACCCTTAACATAGACAAATGTAATGTATTGCGAATACATAGAAAGAAGGATCCTTTATTGTATGATTATATGATAGCGGAACAAACACTGGTAGCAGTTACTTCTGTAAAATATCTGGGAGTATGCGTGCGGAACGATTTGAAGTGGAATGATCATATAAAATTAATTGTTGGTAAGGCGGGTACCAGGTTGAGATTCATTGGGAGAGTCCTTAGAAAATGTAGTCCATCAACAAAGGAGGTGGCTTACAAAACACTCGTTCGACCTATACTTGAGTATTGCTCATCAGTGTGGGATCCGTACCAGATCGGGTTGACGGAGGAGATAGAGAAGATCCAAAGAAGAGCGGCGCGTTTCGTCACAGGGTTATTTGGTAACCGTGATAGCGTTACGGAGATGTTTAAGAAACTCAAGTGGCAGACCCTGCAAGAGAGGCGCTCTGCATCGCGGTGTAGCTTGCTCGCCAGGTTTCGAGAGGGTGCGTTTCTGGATGAGGTATCGAATATATTGCTTCCCCCTACTTATACCTCCCGAGGAGATCACGAATGTAAAATTAGACAGATTAGAGCGCGCACAGAGGCTTTCAGACAGTCGTTCTTCCCGCGAACCATACGCGACTGGAACAGGAAAGGGAGATAATGACAGTGGCACGTAAAGTGCCCTCCGCCACACACCGTTGGGTGGCTTGCGGAGTATAAATGTAGATGTAGATGCTAAGTGAGCTGATGTTAGATGACGTTCCAGACGGACAGGCCTCAATGAGTCTTTACAGAGAACATTACGCCACACAACACACTGTCACAGTTGGACATTGTCTTTTTCAATAAACGTGAATCCATAGTTAAGATATTCTTCATTATAAAATCTTCTTTTAGCAGGCATTTCCCCCAACGTAAAAAATCAGTCAAAATACTATTTACTTCTATTTATATCACATACTTAGGTCTGTGGTCCGTTGGTGCTGTACAAACTTGATACTTGTAACCCAAGGATACTGCCATTTATGTCACATATTCTGATACTCGAAAACACGCATCAAAAGTTATAGGGTACTTCCCATTGATCAAGAATCATGAAATTTAGCTGGAAGGAAGGTTTCACAATACAAGTAAAGAAAAAAATCCTAAAATTATTAATTTGTAATTATATTATACAAATAATATTTATTTTGTCATTTGTTATCTGATTTTAAACTTAAAATTAAAACATTCTCGACTGTCTTGGAGGCCCCGGACCCAATATCTTGCCAGTATCATTGCCGATAATACGCAAAAATCGTCGAGATTCTCAATGCCTGGTATGGATTAATCGTCTATATACGTAATTAGGTTTCCATCAAAAATACGATAGCACTTGAGTCGAGCTTTTTCTTTCCTTCGCTATCGGTAATCTTTCCATAGCAGAAAGATAACTTTTAACTGTGGACAATAATAGGGACTCACCACAATCAAGCCCCTATGGTACCCTATGGTACCACACAAACAGCTTATTTGACAGAAATGTCAATGACTCGCCATATTATGTGTACTGTACACTCACATTTACAACACTCAAGTAACATTTGAACATTAACATCAAAAGCTAGAAAGCGAATGTTTACATTTACACAGTAAATGAAATGCAGAATCAAATGCGTCGGTTCTTAATTGGAAAATCTGGCACACTTGGTATTTGTCGATTATACCGCCATCTACCACGAATAGGGAAGAATGGTTTGGCAAAACCATATGAATATTTTGAAGTAAAATCCGAATATGCACTAAAATGGAGGAAGGAGGGGGGCGGCAGTTTGAAAATACAAAGTTGGCCCCTCCCACGCAGGAGGGGTGGTCGGAAGGTGGCCAGTTGTCACACAGACAGATGTCCCCTTTACTAATATTAACTTCTTACCTAGAACATTTTTTTCGTACGATGCGTCATGTTCGAGATATTTATTTGTCTCAAGTTAAAAGAGGCACCCTGTATAGTGTGCCCTTTTAGCCATTTCACTGCTTTTCTCTTCATTCTGGGAAAAGGGACTTTGTCTGGAGTGAAGAAGTGTGTTGTTGTGGAATGAGATGCAGTCTTTTTGACACTTTCCAGCATAATTCTGGTAGTGGTCCATTTTGCTCACGTGATTATATATGTCAGTCTGTGTTCTGCGCTGTAGATAAGAGTGCATGTGGAGCATAAGGATACGTCAGTGGGATGTACTGTGTATAGTTTGGAATTCTTTAGAATTTTCCAACTGACCGCGGTTCACCACCTAGACTCAAACATGCGCAGATAAATGACGGTTATGAATGTTGTTACATATCACTTGCCATTTTGTGCTCTTGCATTTCTCTTCTGTAATGATCCCAGCTTTGTGTCGACCACCTGGACCCTGGTAAAAGTCGGTTACGAATGTTGTTCCATATCGCTTGCCAGTTTGTACTCTTGTATTTCTCTACTGTAATGTTCGCAGCTTTGCGTTCCATTAATTTATAATATAATTCCTTTGGGTTTATCAGTTTGTTATCAGGTGTTGTCACTAACATGTAAGTGTATTCGACGAGAAAGTGCTTTAAGCGGTAGAGTCCGTATGAAATGTTGTTGATGTTATGTCTATTTCATTTAATAAATGTACCATGAGGCAGGGCAGACCTGTTTCTTCGTAGCTGGAGCGTATTGCCGACGTACAAGGCAAGGAGACGCTGGTGAGTTTGAAACAACTAGACCACGAGCTGTGGAGTGCAGAGACGCACAGTGAAAACTTATGTACAAGATAATTTCTTGACTTCTAGTCTATCAGGGCTAACAGAACTTCCAATGGACACATATAGAAGGTTGTTGTTGTTGTTGTGGTCTTCAGTCCTGAGACTGGTTTGATGCAGCTCTCCATGCTACTCTATCCTGTGCAAGCTTCTTCATCTCCCAGTACCTACTGCAACCTACATCCTTCTGAATCTGCTTAGTGTATTCATCTCTTGGTCTCTCCCTATGATTTTTACCCTCCACACTGCCCTCCAATACTAAATTGGTGATCCCTTGATGCCTCAGAACATGTCCTACCAACCGATCCCTTCTTCTGGTCAAGTTGTGCCACAAACTTCTCTTCTCCCCAATCCTATTCAATACTTCACCATTAGTTATGTGATCTACCCATCTAATCTTCAGCATTCTTCTGTAGCACCACATTTCAAAAGCTTCTATTCTCTTCTTGTCCAAACTATTTACCGTCCACGTTTCACTTCCATACATGGCTACACTCCATACAAATACTTTCAGAAATGACTTCCTGACACTTAAATCTATACTCGATGTTAACAAATTTCTCTTCTTCAGAAACGCTTTCCTTGCCATTGCCAGTCTACATTTTATATCCTCTCTACTTCGTCCATCATCAGTTATTTTGCTCCCCAAATAACAAAACTCCTTTACTACTTTAAGTGTCTCATTTCCTAATCTAATACCCTCAGCATCACCCGACTTAATTCGACTACATTCCATTATCCTCGTTTTGCTTTTGTTGATGTTCATCTTATATCCTCCCTTCAAGACACTATCCATTCCGTTCAACTGCTCTTCCAAGTCCTTTGCTGTCTCTGACAGAATTACAATGTCATCGGCGAACCTCAAAGTTTTTATTTCTTCTCCATGGATTTTAATACCTACTCCAAATTTTTCTTTTGTTTCCTTTACTGCTTGCTCAATATAGAGATTGAATAACATCGGGGAGAGGCTACAACCCTGTCTTACTCCCTTCCCAACCACTGCTTCCCTTTCATGTCCCTCAACTCTTATAACTGCCATCTGGTTTCTGTACAAGTTGTAAATAGCCTTTCGCTCCCTGTATTTTATCCCTGCCACCTTCAGAATTTGAAAGAGAGTATTCCAGTCAACATTATCAAAAGCTTTCTCTAAGTCTACAAATGCTAGAAACGTAGGTTTGCCTTTCCTTAATCTTTCTTCTAAGATAAGTCGTAAGGTCAGTATTACCTCACGTGTTCCAGTATTTCTACGGAATCCAAACTGATCTTCCCCGAGGTCAGCTTCTACTAGTTTTTCCATTCGTCTGTAAAGAATTCGTGTTAGTACTTTGCAGCTGTGGCTTATTAAACTGATTGTTCGGTAATTTTCACATCTGTCAACACCTGCTTTCTTTGGGATTGGAATTATTATATTCTTCTTGAAGTCTGAGGGTATTTCGCCTGTTTCATACATCTTGCTCACCAGGTGGTAGAGTTTTGTCAGGACTGGCTCTCCCAAGGCCGTCAGTAGTTCCAATGGAATGTTGTCTACTCCGGGGGCCTTGTTTCGACTCAGGTCTTTCAGTGCTCTGTCAAACTCTTCACGCAGTATCTTATCTCCCATTTCATCTTCATCTACATCCTCTTCCATTTCCATAACATTGTCCTCCAGTGCATCGCTCTTGTATAGACCCTCTATATACTCCTTCCACCTTTCTGCTTTCCCTTCTTTGCTTAGAACTGGGTTTCCATCTGAGCTCTTGATGTTCATACATGTGGTTCTCTTATCTCCAAATGTCTCTTTAATTTTCCTGTAGGCAGTATCTATCTTACCCCTAGTGAGATAAGCCTCTACATCCTTACATTTGTCCTCTAGCCATGTCTGCTTAGCCATTTTGCACTTCCTGTCGATCTCATTTTTGAGACGTTTGTATTCCTTTCTGCCTGCTTCATTTACTGCATTTTTATATTTTCTCCTTTCATCAATTAAATTCAATATTTCTTCTGTTACCCAAGGATTTCTACTAACCCTCTTCTTTTTACCTACTCGATCCTCTGCTGCCTTTACTACTTCATCCCTCAGAGCTACCCATTCTTCTTCTACTTTATTTCTTTCCCCCATTCCTTTCAATTGTTCCCTTATGCTCTCCCTGAAACTCTGTACAACCTCTGGTTCTTTCAGTTTATCCAGGTCCCATCTCCTTAAATTCCCACCTTTTTGCAGTTTCTTCAGTTTTAATCTACAGGTCATAACCAATAGATTATGGTCAGAGTCCACATCTGCCCCTGGAAATGTCTTACAATTTAAAACCTGGTTCCTAAATCTCTGTCTTACCATTATATAATCTATCTGATACCTTTTAGTATCTCCAGGGTTCTTCCATGTATACAACCTTCTATCATGATTCTTAAACCAAGTGTTAGCTATGATTAAGTTATGCTCTGTGCATAATTCTATCAGGTGGCTTCCTCTTTCATTTCTTAGCCCCAATCCATATTCACCTACTACGTTTCCTTCTCTCCCTTTTCCTACACTCGAATTCCAGTCACCCATGACTATTAAATTTTCGTCTCCCTTCACTATCTGAATAATTTCTTTTATTTCATCATACATTTCTTCAATCTCTTCGTCATCTGCAGAGCTAGTTGGCATATAAACTTGTACTACTGTAGTAGGTGTGGGCTTCGTATCTATCCTGGCCACAATAATGCGTTCACTATGCTGTTTGTAGTAGCTTACCCGCATTCCTATTTTCCTATTCATTATTAAACCTACTCCTGCATTACCCCTATATGACTTTGTGTTTATAACCCTGTAGTCACCTGACCAGAAGTCTTGTTCCTCCTGCCACCGAACTTCACTAATTCCCACTATATCTAACTTTAACCTATCCATTTCCCTTTTTAAATTTTCTAACCTACCTGCCCGATTAAGGGATCTGACATTCCACGCTCCGATCCGTAGAACGCCAGTTTTCTTTCTCCTGATAACGACACCCTCTTGAGTAGTCCCCGCCCGGAGATCCGAATGGGGGACTATTTTACCTCCGGAATATTTTAACCAAGAGGGCGCCATCATCATTTAATCATACAGTAAAGCTGCATGCCCTCGGGAAAAATTACGGCCGTAGTTTCCCCTTGCTTTCAGCCGTTCGCAGTACCAGCACAGCAAGGCCGTTTTGGTTAATGTTACAAGGCCAGATCAGTCAATCATCCAGACTGTTGCCTTTGCAACTACTGAAAAGGCTGCTGCCCCTCTTCAGGAACCACACGTTTGTCTGGCCTCTCAACAGATACCCCTCCGTTGTGGTTGTACCTACGGTACGGCTATCTGTATCGCTGAGGCACGCAAGCAAGCAAGCAAGAAGGTAGGAAAGGTAAACGTAATGCTCATTCACTACACTTCACTTATAACGCACGTAAATAATAACATTTAAGTGCTGTCATTGAGCACTATCATTACTACTACTACAAGACCTACCTACTACTACTATTACTATTACATATCTAAACTAAAAGACTTAAAATATATTACTTGAAATGACATAATTTTCACTGTTTGACAGAAACTGTGTCTATTATGTCCACCACGGCAATTTGTATTCTCGTTACTTTCAAGTGCATCTGAAAAGCGTCAAAAGTATAAATAGTAAAAGTATAAATAGTAAAAAGTATGGCATAACAGGATCATATGTACAAAACACAGATTGCATACAGTGTTATTTACCCGTTATCAAACATAATCCATGTGATATATGTCAGTCACATCCTCTAGTAACGTTAACACACCGAAGTGCCGTAGTCCGCATGAACATACCCAGACAAGAAACGACAGCCTGACTGGCCTAGAACAGATGAGAGCAAAAATATACATAATTACAGGCAAGTGGCGAAAAAGTTGACATTTAGAAACTTTTGGATGGCTGTGGTCCCCAATACATAAAAGATAATCGAACTGTTTCTCGTAAAGAAATAATTATAATATTAATTTTTGTTGTAAATCGCTAAAGACGTGTAATGTAATCAGACGAAACATGCTGTTTAAAAAACGACGTCAAATTCAGTCGTGAAACATTAATATTGGTGATCCCTTGACCAACTACCTCTCAGCTCAGCAACGCACCTATACATGGAGCAAACAGTAAAGGAAACTAAGGAGAGATTTGGTAGAGAATTCAAGTTCAGAGAGAAGAAATAAAAATCTAAAGCTTGCCGATGAGAGTGTAAATCCGTCAGATACGTTATAGGACATGGAAATTCACCTGAAGAAAATGGACAGTGTCTTGATAGGAGGTTATAAGATAACGATCAACAAAAGTAAAACAAATCAAATAGGATAAAATCGAATTAAATCAGAGTATGTTAATGTAGTTAGAATAGAAAATGAGGCACTAAGTTGTCGATAAGTTGTGCTGTTTAGCTAGCAAAATAACGGACAATGGGTGAAGAAGAGGTGATATAATATATAAATTGTCAGCATGAAGAAAATCGTTTCTGAAAAAAGAAGTGTGTTAACATCAGCTGTAGCCTTAAGTCTTGGCAGCTTCTTCTGAAGGTATTTGTACGTCGCGTAGCTTTGTACAAAAGCGAAATGTGAACGATAAACAGTTCAGAAAAGAAGAGTAGAAGCTTTTGTAATGTGGTGCTACTGAAGACTGCAGTAAATAAAGTGGGTAGATCGAATACCTAACGAGGAGGTAATGATCTAAATAGGAATAAAAGAAGTTTGTGGCACCACTAGACTAAAAGTAGGGATCGGTTTACAGGAGACATCCTGAGGCTCAAGGAGTTGTCAGTATTGTAACAGGAAAAAGTGTGGGGGTAAAAATTATAGAGGGAGAGCAAGGATTCACTACAGTGAGTAGGCTGAGACAGATGGATAAGGTTTACACAGGATAGACTAGCATGGAGAGCTGCATCAAACCAGTCTCTGGACTGGAGACCACAACATCACAACCAACAACAACAACAACAACCCATTTGCGACGAAAAATGCCGTATAACAAATGTCGCTATTCGTGAGCAATATGCTCATGTGTAAAACCAAACGTAACTCTGGAACGCCTGGTACAATAACAACCAAACTTGGTACTCATATGATCTACCATCCAGAAAAAATAGTTCACTTATGAAACAGCCATGGCACCAATAGGAGTGAAGATGGGGACGAGAATATGCCATATTTAAGAATAACCGTAATTCTGGAATCCTTGGAGCAACTCATTGGGCGCCGGCCTCATATGAGTTACCATAAAGAAAAAAATAGTTCACTTATGAAACAGCCATGGCACCAATAGGAGTGAAGATGGGGACAGGAATACGCCATATTTAAGAATAAGCCTAATTCTGGAATCCTTGGAGCAACTCATTGGGCGGCGGCCGTTGTGGCCGAGCGGTTCTAGGCGCTTCAGTCCGGAACCGTGCTGCTGCTACGGTCGCAGGTTCGAATCCTGCATCGGGCATGGATGTGTGTGATGTCCTTAGGTTAGTTAGGTTTAAGTAGTTCTAAGTCTAGGAGACTGATGACCTCAGATGTTAAGTCCCATAGTGCTCAGAGCCACCTCAACCATTTGAGCAACTCAGTGCGTGCTGTGCAAGGACTTCGCTCTACCCACTGAATAATGTCTTGCACATCATCCGCACTCTGTCCAGTTGCACGTCCAGGTGTGATATGACCGCTGGACCTGCACCAGGCAGTGTAGTGAAAATATGAGTAAATTCCGCATTCTGAGGTCAGAAAATAGTCTATCTTATTCTCTTCATACAGCAGCAGCGTTTCCATTTAAAAACCCATACCCAGCGGATGTAAATATATTGGAAGTTCGTAGCGTTTTAAGTTTAATAAACACAACACATACACATAACAGAAACTTTAGTCGTCAATCGAATATTCTCCTTCACTATTTACAACAGTCTGATACTGGGGTGCCTTTTCGATTTTGCAACTGTAGAGACGACCTAATTTTGAAGTGAAGAACTCGTCGAGCCATGTTCGGAGGGCATTTTCATCAGCAAAGAAAGTTCCTTGAAGGTTTTGCGATAGAGAGCGGAAAAGGTTTAATCTGATTACGCAACGTTAGGTGGGTAGAGTGGGTGCGGAGTGACTTCCCAACCCAACTCCTACATAGTGTTTTTTGTCAGTCTAGCAGAATGCGGGCGAGCGTTAACGTGGGATAGCATCACTTCACACAATCTTCCTGTTCGTTGTTCTTGGGTACCGTCTGCAAGAAATGTCAGCAGTGATGGTTACACCTCGAGGAAGCAATTCACAGTACACCACACTGTCGCTGTTCCATCGGATGCATAACATTATCTTTCGTGGATGTGTGTAGGTCTTTATACGGGGAAACGCTGTTTTTTTTTTTTTTTTGGCTCAACAAATCCTTTACTTTTCTTTTGTCAGCATAAAGACACCATCTTCTGACTGATGACCTCATAAGTTAAGTCCCATAGTGCTCAGAACCAGAACACCATCTTCTCGTCACCAGTAACGATACAGGATGAGAATGTTCGGCGTTGTTCACGAGCCAACTGACGATGAACAAGCAGAGATGCACATCCGGCCACCCGCTGATTTTTGTGATTTTTGCTTAGAGCATGCGGTACATACACACGCGACAGTTCTTCACAAAAATGGTTCAAATGGCTCTAAGCACAAGGTGACTTAACATCTGATGTCATCAGTCCCCTATACTTAGAACTACTTAAACCTAACTAACCTAAGGACATCACACACATACATGCCCGAGGCAGGATTCGAACCTGCGACCGTAGCAGCAACGCGGTTCCGGACTGAAGCGCCTAGAACCGCTCGGTCACAGCGGCCCGCTGTTCATCACATTTGCCAGTTCTCGAGTACACTGACGTGCGTCATTGTGCATTAATTTGTATAAACCATCAAACCACGAAGGTCTTCCTGAATGTGGAGAGTCACTGACGTCAAATCATTCCTCCTAGAAAACCATTTTCTTGCTGCGCTCTGTCCAATGGTGTTATGGCAATGTTCGGCACAAATTTTTCTACCTGCTTCCGTTGCTGCCACCCCTCTACTGAACTCAAACAGAAGGACATGTTGGAAATGGTTCAAATGGCTCTGAGCACTATGGGACTCAACTGCTGTGGTCATAAGTCCCCTAGAACTTAGAACTACTTAAACCTAACTAACCTAAGGACATCACACACATCCATGCCCGAGGCAGGATTCGAACCTGCGACCGTAGTGGTCGTGCGGTTCCAGAGTGTAGCGCCTTTAACCGCTCGGCCACTCCGGCCGGCGGACATGTTGGAAATGTTCCAATTTCTCCACTTGGCACACTATTTTCTAGCGTCCCCAGCCCAGCACCGCCCACTATCTCCAAATGACAAAATGACAATATGTAACTCAAACAGCAGCAGTGAACTACAAATAAAAATTAACAATCGATAAATAAACCCATAGCAAGCGGAATACCAACATGTATCTTATCTATATAAACGATTTTGGAGACAATCTGAGCAGCCGCCTTAGGTTGTTTGCAGATGACGCTGTCGTTTGTAGACTAATAAAGTCATCAGAAGATCAAAACAAACTACAAAACAATTTAGAAGAAATATCGGAATGGTGAGAAAAGTGGCAGTTGGCCCTCAATAACGAAAAGTGTGAGGTCATCCACATGAGTGCTAAAAGGAACTCGTTAAACTTCGGTTACACGATAGATCAGTCTAATCTAAAAGCCGTAAATTTAACTAAATACCTAGGTATTACAATTACGAACAACTTAAATTGGAAGGAACACATAGAAAATATTGTGGGGAAGGCTGACCAAAGACTGCGTTTTATTGGCGGGACACTTAGAAAATGTAACAGACCTACTAAGGAGGCTGCTTACACTATGCTTGTCCGTCCTCTTTTACAATACTGCTGCGCGGTGTGGGATCCTTACCAGATAGGACTGACGGAGTACATCGAAAAAGTTCAAAGAAATGCAGCACATTTTGTATTATCGTGAAATATGGGAGAGAGTCTCATAGAAATGATACAGGATTTGGGCTGGAAAATCATTAAAAGAAAAGCGTTTTTCGTTGTGGCAGAATCTTCTCATGAAATTCCAATCACTAACTTTCTTCTTCGAATGCGAAAATATTTGGTTGACACCGACCTACATAGGGGGGAACGATCACCACGATAAAATAAGGGAAATCAGAGCTTGTACGGAAATATTTAGGTGTTCATTCTTTCCGCGCGCTATACGAGATTGGAATAATAGAGAATTGTGAAGGTGGTTCGATAAATCCCTGTGCCAGGCACTTAAATGTGATTTTCACAGTATCCATGTAGATGTAGATGTAAAACAAAAATGCTACAAAAGGAGGCGGGGAGTATTGTATTGTCGCTAGCGAAACACAAACAGCAGAACGTATCGGTCACTAGAACCTAGTGACTTCGAATGTGGACTAGCCATTCGATATTAACTGAGTAACAAATTCACCAGCGTATTTCAATCCTACTAATGCTACCCAGTTCGGCTGTTGGTGATGTGACTCTGAAGTGGAAACGCGAAGGAACAACCACAGCTAAACCGAAACCACTCTGACCTAATGTACTGACGAACAGAGATCGTCGAGGACCGTGCAGGGTGGTTCTAAAAAATTGAATGAAACCAGTGCCAGGAATCACTTGTGAGTTCCAAACTGCTTACCAGTCCAGCTATCACAAATATTGCGCGTGTGAAGTTAAAAAGAGTGGGGTACGATGACCTAGCAGCTCCTCATAAACCACGCATTTCTGCAGTCAGTGCTAAGCGACGCTTGAGATGGTGTAAAGAGCAACACCACTGAACGGTGGATGGTTGGAAATAAATGATTTGGAATGATGAATCATGCTATACCCTGTGCCGATCTGTTGGAAGCACTTGACTCTGGCATATACCGGAGAACTTTACTTATCATAATGACCAGTTGCTGAGAATTCTTCCAGGTTGTATGGCCGTGGTCCACGGAACTCTTCTGTCCCTGACGTTTCGTCCAAAGCTACGTTGGACATCTTCGGAGGTGCTCCTGGTCGTGCTGACTCTTGCCGACTGACGAGTCGGACGTCGAAGAGCGGCCTAAGTACCGTGGAAAGTGGGCATGGTCTGGATTTCACATGATAGCAGAGATAAACTTTGTCAAAGATAAAATATAACTATCGATCATAGTACCTCAAAGATAAAAACTTTTCATCGATTCTGTAGCGCCACTGTCCATATATCGCTGAGTTCCATGGCTTCTTCTTTTCTGTTAAAATTATCCCCATGTTTATGTATTTCGATGGCTTCTCTATGTATCCGTGGATAATAGTTCGTCATAGTACATAAAACTTCAGTTTCCGAAAATTTCGCTACGTGATCACCTGACTGAAGAGCATGATCCGCCACAACTGACGTGTCTGTTTTCCCTAATCGGCGAAAACTTTTGTGTTCCTTCAACCATGTATTCACACTTCTCTTTATAGTCCCAATGTAGACCTTATCACACTTACACGGAATCTTTTATACACCACTTGCAGACAGAGGGGGACGTTTATACTTAACGGAACGAAGTGCTTGGCGTATTTTCTTAGTTGGTCTGAAAATCGGTCGAGCTTTATGTTTCCTTAAAATGTTGCCGATTTGATCCGTTACTTTTTTGATGAAGGGTAGAGAAACAGTGTTCTTCCACCGCTGTGTCCTATCGTTGTCCTTAGGCCTCCTGTTATTCGGTCGCAAAACTCTATTTATTTCCTTACTAGAGTACCTATTCTTCTCAAAAGACTGCTTTAGATGTTTTAACTCGGCGTCCAGGTGTTCAGACCACGCCCACTTTCCACGGTATTTAGGCCGCTCTACGACGTCCGACTCGTCAGTCGACAAGACTCAGCACAACCAGGAGCACCTCCGAAGATATCCAACGTACACTTGGACGAAACGTCAGGGATAGAAAAGTTCCATGGACCACGTCCATACAACCCGGAAGAATTCTCAGCAGCTGAAACATCTGGTCATGATAGCCTTCATTGTATGATCATGACTAGTGCCAGCAACAAAGTATAGAGTAGTTTGTGTTTTTGTATGGGGGTGTTTTTCATGAGTTGGCTGTGTTCCCCTTATTGCACTTACGAAAATGGAAAATGTGGGAGGATACGAACACATTTTACAGTATTGTGTGCTGTGTAAAATGGAGGAACAGTTCGGAAACGATGACTGAGTCATCATGATAATGCACCTTGTCATAAAACAACACTTGTAAGGTTTGTGGTCAGCAACATTCCTGAAATGAATTGGTGGGCCCAGAGTCCCGACCTGAAACAAATGGTACTCCTCTGGGACGAGTTAGAACGTCTTCGCTCCAGACCCCAGTGAACAACATCACTACTTTCCCTGGTTTCGGCTATTTAGCAGAATGGTGTGCCATTCCTCCACAGACATTCCTGACATCTCATTGAAAGTGTTCCCAGTAGAGTCAAGGCGCAGTAAAGTCGAAGGGTGAACACGCCAGATATTAATGTCCACTAATAGGTGCCGTCTGATCAGATAACGTATGTGCGCCATACTTGAACGATGCAGCATAACTGGTTAACAAATCACAAGCACAGTCATGGTTGAAAACTTCAACAACGTAAATTCAAGCACAGCTTCGGAACATAAACTTAAAAACAAAACTGACAATCAATAAATAAACCCGTACCAACTGAAATACCAACATGAGAAATGAAAACTTGCCTCTGAAACCAATACAATTTGGTTTCAATGATATATGGCACGTATTATGCGAATTAGTCTGTCCTACAACCTTCTGAAATATTTTGTATTCTTCGTAAAACATTCTGAATACTAGTAGGTACTTCAAGATATAACAATAAAAGTGTATATGTTTCTGTTCAACTTCTTTCAAAATATAGTGTGAAGAAACTGTTCATTTAACTAGCGAGTTGGTGAATCATCAGTAAAGATAAATTAATGCAATAAAGTTAAGCGTGCCACATCATGCTATACCCTGTGGCAATCTGTTGGAAGCACTTGGTTTTGGCATATACCGTTTCTCACAGTTCGTAGTGATAGACGGTAAAACATCGAGTAGAACAGAAGTGATAATTGGCGTTCCGCAAGGTAGTGTCATAGGCCCCCTGCTGTTCGTTATTTACATGAATTATCTAGGTGATAATATGAGCAGCCCCCTCAGATTGTTTTCAGATGACGCTGTAATTTACCGTCTAGTAAAATCGTCAGACGATCAATTCCAATTAAAAAATGATCTAGAGAGAATTTCTGTATGGTGCGAAAAGTGGCAATTGGCACTAAACAAAGAAAAGTGCGAGGTCATCCACATGGGTACTAAAAGAAATCCGATAAATTTTGGGTATGCAATAAATCGCACAAATCTAAGGGTTGTCAATTCGACTAAATACCTAGGAATTACAATTACGAGCAACTTAAATTGGAAAGACTACATAGATAATATTGTGGGGAAGACGAAACAAAAGCTGCGCCTTGTTGGCAGAACACTTAAAAGATACGACAAACCCACTAAAGAGACAGCCTACATTACACTTGTCCGTCCTCTGCTGGAATATTGCTGCGCGGTATGGGCTCCTTACCAGGTAGAATTGACGGAGGACATCCAAAAAGTGCAAAGAAGGGCAGCTCGTTTCGTGTTATCGTGCAATAGGGGTGAGAGTGTTAACTGATATGATACGCGAGTTGGGGTGGCAGCCACTGAAACAAAGGCGATTTTCTTTGCGGCGAGATTTACGAAATTTCAAACACCAACTTTCTCTTCCGAATGCGAAAATATTTTGTTGACACTCGCCTACGTAGGGAGAAATGATCATCATAATAAAATAAGAGAAATCAGAGCTCGAACGGAAAGATTTAGGTGTTGCTTTTTCTCACGCGCCATTCGAGAGTGGAATGGTAGAGAAGTAGTAAGAAAATGGTTCGATGAACCCTCTGGCAGGCACTTAAGTGTGAACAGCACAGTAACCATGTAGATGTAGATGTAGATGTAGATCACTGACTGTAGAACTTTCATAAATCATTTAACTCGACGTAGCACTGTTTAGTTCTATCCTGGTGACGGGCCGTTCCCGAAGTCCCTTTTGCACTGGTATTCCAGCACGCTCGCTTTTGACTCTGTGAGAAGACAGGAGCCTAATTTCACCTTATTACGCACTGCCTCGTAGACGAGAATGTTCTGAAACTGCTCTCTGCCTTCTGCCATCAAACTGTCTAATTACCTGAGATTTGAAATAGGACGCTAACTTTGTTGTACGCGGATGGGGAAGGATTCATTCCAGTATTCGCCGGAGATGACTGAATAAAGCCCTCGAAACATAACTTTAGAATTTCTGGTCTGAGATTAGGAGCAGGCTTACCCTGAATACGAGTACACTATCACTTCGACACATCACTCAGTTAACAAGGGTGGCGTTCCCTCTGCTTGTGTAAACTTTGACAGATGCAGTTTTGACGGCGAGTGGATTTATCTGGCACTCTTCTCTGGTAGTACAGTTGGCTGCGACCTCCATGTTTTAGTGGAGGGGAGACGTCAGCTGGTACACGAGTAACGCCCAAGAGAGCTTCTCAGCAGACCGGTTCTCTTTCTACTTTGGACAATGGCGTTTCGGAGCGCCTTTCAGAATGAACCCAGTCACATCCTCTTCTTTGCGGTATGTTCTCACGTTAGCGTAGGTAGTGCGAACACGTGTCCCTGCGTACTCAGATACCGAGCTCTACAATGTGTGCGTTATGCAGGTTCGTTATAATGCTTGAAAATCAGCCGTAAATCGCTCTTATCCTGCATACGATGTACGAAACAGTCTTTCTTACCAAAGTGTCCGACATTTCGCTGTGTCTGCAAACGGAATTTTGGAACGTTACGTCCGCTTCGGCACTATAGCGCTCTTGATCGCGATTGAAGACAACAAGATTAGACTTTAATGAACTGTCGACGTCCAGGTCATTAGAGACGGAGGCCAAGCACATGTTGCCATCCACAGGGGATGTAAATGACTATGACTTGCCTAAGAAAGCCATCCCAGCATTCAGATGAAGAGGTCTAGGAAATAATGGAAAGCGTTAATCATGGCAGCGGTGCAGGGACGTATACCTCGCGCCGCAACAACACGATTCCGGTATCCCAACCAGATCCTACCAAAACAACTCTGACGGGAAAAAAATCGCAACATCAAAAAATAATTAATCCAGAGTAAAGAAATTTCTGGACTATATATTTCTAGCTAACATACGCGGGTTGGAACTTAAATAGTGGCAACTATTTATTCACAACCGATACAAAAGAGTTACATGTTTGCACCTGTTACTGTGCTTCAAAGAAGTCACCAGCGATGTGTAGAACCCGTTGCCAGCGATGTGGAAGGCGTAGTATACTCTTAGCACAGCCTGTTTTGTTGATGGTGCGAATGGGGCGGTCTACTACCTGTCGAACCTCTGGAACAGTTCTGAAGCGAATGCCACGAAGTGGTTCCTTCATCTTCGGAATCAAATCAAAGTCACAAGGACTTAAGTCCGGGGAGTATGGTGGATGGTACAGTGCTTCCCAGTCCCATCGGCCGAACAGAGCGGCCACAAAAATGGTTCAAATGGCTCTGAGCACTATGGGACTCAACATCTTAGGTCATAAGTCCCCTAGAACTTAGAACTACTTAAACCTAAGGACATCACACACACCCATGCCCGAGGCAGGATTCGAACCTGCGACCGTAGCAGTCCCGCGGTTCCGCTAGACCACCGCGCAGAGCGGCCACAGCTTGCGCTGTATGTGCCCACGCATTGTCGTGCAAAACGATGGTCGGGTTGCACAGAAAGTGTCGCCGCATCTTTCGCAAAGCCGGCCGCAGGTGACTTAAGTCCTTGTGACTTTTATTTGATTCCGAAGATGAAGGAAGCACTTCGTGGCATTCGCTTCAGAACTGTCCCAGAGATTCGACAGGCAGTAGACCGCTCCATTCGCACCATCAACAGAACAGGCTCTGCTAGCGGTATACTACGCCTTCCAAATCGCTGGCAACGGGTTGTACACAACGCTGGTGACTACTTTGAAGCACAAAAAAAATATGGCTCTAAACACTATGGAACTTAACATCTGAGGTCATCAGTCCCCTAGACTTAGAACTACCTAAGCCTAACTAACCTAAGGACATCACACTCATCCATGCCCTAGGCAGGATTCGAACCTGCGACCCTTAGCAGCAGCGCGGTTCCGTACTGAAGCTCCTAGAACTGCTCGGCCACACCGACCGGCTTTGAAGCACAATAACAGGTACAAACACGTAACTCTTTTGTATCTGTTGTGAATAAATAGTTGCCACTGTTTAAGTTCAAAAATGGTTCAAATGGCTCTGAGCACTATGGGACTCAACTGCTGAGGTCATTAGTCCCCTAGAACTTAGAACTACTTAAACCTAACTAACCTAAGGACATCACAAACATCCATGCCCGAGGCAGGATTCGAACCTGCGACCGTAGCGGTCTTGCGGTTCCAGACTGCAGCGCCTTTAACCGCACGGCCACTTCGGCCGGCCACTGTTTAAGTTCCAACCCTCGTATTTAAATGATTAACAGTGCAATATCACAGGTTAATGTAAGCGCGAGATAAGCCATTGCAAATGTCAATCGCTGGTACATTATCAACAGGTGTAACTGCCAGAATGTTGAATACAAGCATGCAAACGTGCACGCCTTTTGCTGTACAAGTGCAGGATGTTAGTTTGAGGGACGGGGTTCCATGCCCATTGCTCTTGGTCAGTCAGTACAGGGACAGTTTATGGTGTTTGTGGAGTTGTCGTCCAAAGATGTCCCATGCTCGATTCGAGACAGATCTGCTGATTGAGCAGGCCGAGGGACATGTCGTCACCATGCAGAGCATGATGGGTTACAACAGCGACATATGGGCGAGCGGTATCCTGTTGGAAAACACCCCCTCGAATGGTGTTCATGAATGGCTGTACAACAGGTCGAATCACGAGACTGAAGCACAGATTTGCAGACAGGGTAGATGAGATCCACAAGAGTGCCCTTGATATCGTACGAAATCGCATCCCAGGCCGTAAGTCCGTTCGGGGTAGCCGTGCGGTCAGGGCGGCTTGTCACGGTTTGCGCGGCTTCCCCCGTCGGAGGTTCGAGTCCTCCGTTGGGCATGGGTGTGTGTTGTCCTTAGGGTAAGTTAGTTTAAGATAGATTAAATAGCACGTAAGCCTAGGGGCCGATGACCTCAGCAGTTTGGTCCCATAGTCCTTACCACAAATTTCCAGTTTTCCAGGCCATAGCTCCAGGTGTAGGTCCAGTGTTTCTAGCACGAGGACAGGTTGTTCGCGGGCCCTCAGCTCGCCTTAGGGTAAGTTAGTTTAAGATAGATTAAGTAGCACGTAAGCCTAGGGGCCGATGACCTCAGCAGTTTGGTCCCATAGTCCTTACCACAAATTTCCAGTTTTCCAGGCCATAGCTCCAGGTGTAGGTCCAGTGTTTCTAGCACGAGGACAGGTTGTTTGCGGGCCCTCAGTTCGCCTCCTTCTAACCAACTAACGGCCGTCACCGGCACCGAGGCAGAACCAGCTTTCCTAAGAAATCAGAACAGATCTTCACTCTGCCCTCCAATGAGCTCTCGCTTGACACCACTGAAGTCGCAAATGGCGGTGGTTTGGGGACAGTGGAATGCACGCTACAGGGCGTCTAGCTCAGAGCTGTCCTTGAAGTAACTGATCTGTAACAGTTCGCCGTGTCTCTGTGGTGCCAACTGCTGCGCAAATTGCTGCTGCAGATGCAGTATGACGCGCCAGAGCCGAACACGATGGCCCTCCCTGTTGGTAGTGCCACGTAGCCGTCCGGAGCCCGGTCTTCTTGTGACCGTACATTCCTCATGACCACCGCTGGCAGCAATAGCGTACAGTGGCTACATTTCCGTCAAGTCTATCTGCAATATCGCTAGTACCGCAGAAGGAACATCCAGCTTGTCGTAGCCCCATTGCATGACCTCGTTGAAACTCAGTGAGGAGTTGACAATGGCGACTTTGTCGTCTTAAAGGCGTTCTTGACTCACATCAACTCTCCACGTCCAGTCTCAAAGGTAACAAACGTTCACAGCCGTTAAAGCGTGTATTTTAAAACAAACCTGATTTGCATCGTCACAGTAGCGCTAGTAGTGCCACTCTTACGCGACTGGTGTGAAATTTGAGTAGTCATCATCTTTCAGAGTAGAAACGCGTCTACAAACTTTCGTTATGTCGCACAAGTCTTTTTGGTGTTGCAATTTTTTCCCGTCAGTCTATTATTCAGGTTAGCGTGTAGAATGTATGAGACGTGCCATAGGATTTTGGGAAGAATGTCATCCATACAATCTTGCACATAACAAAGGCAGGTGAATACTAAAGTTCCTGATAACAGCGATGCATTGAAGAACGGAAAAGAAAACTGAAGTTCTGTGAGACGATGATCAGTATAGTGTTAGGGAAGGTAAATGTGAGAAAGGGGCAATTCTGATGCACTTGATAATGGATGCAAGACTTACGAAAAATCGAAATACCTTCATGGGATCTGTGGATCTAGAAAAAGCATTTGACGACATAAAATGCTGAAAGATGTATAAAATTATCAAAAGGTAGGGATAAATTATGAGGAAGGTCGGGTTAGATACAGTACGCACAAGAGGACGATAAGAATGGAGGATTAAGAATGGGGACTGCTACGGTCGCAGGTTCGAATCCTGCCTCGGGCATGGGTGTGTGTGATGTCCTTAGGTTAATTAGGTTTAAGTAGTTCTAAGTTCTAGGGGACTTATGACCTAAGATGTTGAGTCCCATAGTGCTCAGAGCCACTTGAACCATTTTTTTTTTATTAAGAATGCTTTCTCTCGCTGTTCTACTATTACACTTGTACATGGAAGGAACAGTGTCGGGAGATAAAATAAAGATTCGCCGATTACATTACAATCTTCGCTGAAACTGAGGAAGAACAACAGGGCAAGAATATGGATGATAGAAAACCAAGGAAGACTAATTAAAGTACTGAGGAGTAACAAAAGTGCGGTTCTAGGCGCTACAGTCTGCCTCTGGCATGGATGTGTGTGATGTCCTTAGGTTAGTTAGGTTTAATTAGTTCTAAGTTCTAGGCGACTGATGACCTCAGAAGTTAAGTCGCATAGTGCTCAGAGCCATTTGAACCATTTGAGTAACAAAACTGAGATCAGTGACGACCTCAACATCAAAACGGTCAACCACGTAGTGGACGAGGTGAAGGAGGTCTGCTACCTTGGAAGCAAAATGACGCAAAACGAAGCAAAGAGGACGTAAGAAACAGACTAGCGCGAACAAAGAGTACATCCCGCGCTAAAAGAAGTTCGCTGGTATCAAACATAGGACATCTGCATCTGCATCTACATGGATACTCTGCAAATCACATTTAAGTGCCTGGCAGAGGGTTCATCGAACCACCTTCACAATTCTCTATTATTCCAATCTCGTATAGCGCGCGGAAAGAATGAACACCTATATCTTTCCGTACGAGCTCTTATTTTCCTTATTTTATCGTGGTGATCGTTCCTCCCTATGTAGGTCGGTGTCAACAAAATATTTTAACATTCGGAGGAGAAAGTTGGTGATTGGAATTTCGTGATGAGATTCCGTCGCAACGAAAAACGCCTTTCTTTTAATGATTTCCAGCCCAAGTCTTATATCATTTCTGTGACACTCTCTCCCACGTTTCGCGATAATACAAAACGTGCTGCCCTTCTTTGAACTTTTTCGATGTACTCTGTCAGCCCTGTCTGGTAAGGATCCCACGCTGCGCAGCAGTATTCTAAAAGAGGACGGACAAGCGTAGTGTAGGCAGTCTCCTTAGTAGGACTTTTACATTTTCTAAGTGTCCTGCCAATGAAACGCAGCCTTTGGTTAGCCTTCTCCACAACATTTTCTGTGTGTCCTTTCCAATTTAAGTTGTTCGTAATTGTAATACCTAGGTATTTAGTTGAATTTACGGTTTTTAGATTAGACTGATTTATCGTGAAACTGAACTTTAACGAGTTCCTTTTAGCACTCCTGTAGATGACCTCATACTTTTCGTTATTGAGGGTCAACTGCCAATTTTCGCACCATTCAGATATTTTTCCTAAAACGTTTTGCAGTTTGTTTTGATCTTCTGATGACTTTATTAGTCGATGAACGACAGCTTCATCTGCAAACAACCGAAGACGGCTGCTCAGGTTGTCTTCCAAATCGTTTATATAGACAAGGAACAGCAAAGGGCCTATAACACTACTTTGGGGAACGCCTGAAATCATTTCTGTTTTACTCGATGACTTTCCGTCTATTACTACGAACTGTGATCTCTCTGACAGGAAATCGCAGATCCAGTCACATAACTGAGACGATATTCCATAAGCAAGCAATTTCACCACAAACCACTTGTGTGGTACAGTGTCAAAAGCCTTCCGGAAATCCACGAATACGGAATCGATCTGAATTTCCTTGTCAATAGTACTCAACACTTCGTGTGAACAAAGAGCTAGTTGTGTTTCACAGGAACGATGTTTTCTAAACCCATGGCCGGCCGGAGTGGCCGAGCGGTTCTAGGCACAACAGTCTGGAACCGCGCGACCGCTACGGTCGGAGGTTCGAATCCTGACTCGGGCATGGATGTGTGTGATGTCCTTAGGTTATTTAGGTTTAAGTAGTTCTAAGTTCTAGGGGACTGATGACCTCAGAAGTTAAGTCCCATAGTGCTCAGACCCAAACCCATGTTGACTGTGTGTCCTTCGTAGTAATTCATAATGTTCGAACACAATATATGTTCTAAAATCCTGCTGTATATCGACGTTAACGATATGGGCCTGTAATTTCATGGATTACTCCTACTACCCTCCTTGAATATTGGTGTGACCTGTGCAACTTTCCAGTCTTTGGGTACGGATCTTTCGTCGAGCGAACGGTTGTGTATGATTGTTAAGTATGGAGCTAATGCATCAGCATACTCTGAAAGTAACCTAATTGGTATACAGTCTGGATCACAAGACGCTTTTACTAAGTGATTTGAGTTGCTTCATTACTCCGAGGATATTTACTTCTACGTTACTCATGTTGGCAGCTGTTCTCGATTCGAATTCTGGAATATTTACTTCGTCTTCTTTTGTGAAGGCATTTCGGAAGGCTCTGTTCAGTAACTCTGCTTTGGCAGCACTGTCTTCGATAGTATCTCCACTGTTTTCGCGCAGAGAATGGATTGATTGTTTCTTGCCGCTAACATACTTCACATACGACCAGAATCTCTTTGGATTTTCTGCCAGGTTTCGAGACAATGTTTCGCTGTGGAAACTGTTATAGGCGTCTCGCATTGAACTCCGCCTTAAATTTCGAGCCTCTGTAGAGGATCACCAATCTTGATTTAAGAAAAAAATTTCTAAGAATATATATCTGGAGTATTACAAACTGTGGGAAAATCGGAAAAGAAGAGAAGCGAAGCGCTTGAGATGAGACGTTACAGATGGATGATCAAAATTAGGCGGTCTGATAAGATAAGAAACAGGACTCTCTGTAAAACAGCCGATGAATGGAATGGTTGGTTGATTTAGGGGAGGGGACCAAACAGTGAGGTCATCGGTCTCGTCGGAGAAGGAAAGGATGGGAAAGGAAATTGGCCGTGCCTTTTCAAAGGAACCATCCAGGAGTTTGCCTGAAGCGATTTACGGAAATCGCGGAAAACTTGAATCAGGATGGCCGAACGCGGGTTTGAGCCGTCGTCCTCCCGAACGCGAGTCCACTGCGCCACCTCGCTCGGTGGAAGGAATATCATTATCGAGAACACTGACTGGAACAAGGGACAGGATGATAGAACATATGTTAAGACGTCAGGGAGTAACCTACGTGATACTAGAGGGAGCAAGAGATAGCCAAAACTGTAGGGGAAGGAACAGATTGGTTTGTATCCAAGAAGTACTCGAGGACATTGGGTTTGAGTGCTACTCTGAAATGAAGAGAAAAGCGGTGGAGGGGAAGTCGTGTTTGGCAGCATCAAACCAGTCGGAAGACGGAAGAACAAATAAAACATATGAACGTCCTATAAATAAGTATACTAATGTCCAGCAGTCAAAAGTAATGGGAAAAAGAGGAAAATGGGTAGATACAAAGTGAATCAGCACTTTAACAGAGCCGACCGGAGGGGCCGAGTGGTTCTAGCCGCTACAGTTTGGAACCGCGCGACCGCTACGGTCGCAGGTTCGAATCCTGCCTCGGGCATGGATGTGTGTGATGTCCTTAGGTTAGTTAGGTTTAAGTAGTTCTAAGTTCTATGGGACTGATGACCTCAGCAGTTAAGTCCCATAGTGCTCATAGCCATTTGAACCGTTTGAACTTTAACAAACCGTCAGAATTTCTCTACAAATCGAAATTATGCTAAATATCGCACGGAATGAATAAGCTGTGGTTCGAACACATTTCCTGATTTAAAGATAACGAGAAGGAGGGTTGGACTGTCGTTGTGAGCAGAGTGTAACCTCTCGCTTAAGATTACGAAAACGTTTGTACCCTGTTTTTTCTGGGAAGGAACCTTGGACGCCTTGAACCAGATCAGACAGATAACGTAGTTTTCAGTAACCATAAATACTTATGTTGAGGGCTGAATTGTTGTTGCAAGACTCTGAAGACGATTCCAAGGCACAGTAAATGTGTAAGGCCAGTGCAAGGTCTTACCAAAACTAGGCATTTCAAAATAGGACTGAAATTTAGCTTCGAGTGCGCGACAAGCCAGAACAGGCTTAACCAGCGCTGTAATACAAACACTGGCAATCATTTCTACAAATGCACGAAATCTGTAATTGAGCCTAATGTTATAAAAAAATTGGCCAGGTGCGAGTAGAATTAGTGCACTGAGTATTCCGCACAAACTTAATTGTGTAGGCCCTTCCGGGAATCGAGAACCTTAACGATTTCGACGATTTTTTTCCCCTTACCGACACTGATACAAGATCCCAGGGATTCCAAACCTTTCGAGAATGCTTTATTCTCAAGTTTGAAATCGGATGACAAGTGACAAAGTAAATATTTTTTCCTGTGATGTAATTACAAATTAATAATTTTCAATTTTTTTCCTTTGGTTACAATGAAAAAGTATTCTATATGTTTTGAAGAGTGAGTTAGCGGGCGTTAAAATACATATATTACATAGCCACAGGAATATAAGCCTTAATACGTGACATAAATATCAACTTGATACATCAATCCGTTCCTGAGAAAAAGGGTTTTTAACAGACAGAAGGACGGACAACAAGTAATCCCAAAAGGTTCCGTTTTTACCGGACTCTAAAAGTAGCCACAAAGTTGTGAACAGTTAAAACGAATAAAACAAAATATGATTCCTTTCGATGATGTTGCTGTAGAACCCACAAATGAAGATGGCGTAGTACAGTCGATCTAATTGGAGAGCCCTAATCTCTCGTTCAAAGAGTGTCTCTTTGCGAAGAGTTTATAAGAATGCGATTAGAGTTTGTGCTTATATCCTGCATATGTAGTGCAAGAAAGACATTTAGTAGCATTTATGTTCAACGATTACAGATTGTTCGTGGTTTACATGAGAGGCTTTAAATGCGAAGAAATTAGATCTGTTCTAAGGCATGCCTTTGGTCAAACAACGAATGGCAATGTATCTAATGATGACCAAAAGTGTTGCATAAATAAATGAAAATCCTCTTAAAGGTTCTATTGTATGGTACTGTATTGTATGTTAACCGGGGACCTAGAAACGACGGAGAGGCTCCGTCCCCGCCGCAGCCGCAGTGGTCCACAACCCCACGACGACTACCGCAGTCCACTTCACCCCTCCGCCGCCCCACACTGAACCCAAGGTTATTGTGCGGTTCGGCCCACGGTGGACCCCCCAGGGAACGTCTCACACCAGACGAGTGTAACCCCTATGTTTGCGTGGTAGAGTAATGGTGATGTACGCGTACGTGGAGAAGTTGTTTGCGCAGTAATCGCCGACATAGTGTAACTGAGGCGAAATAATGGGAACCATCCCGCATTCGCCGAGGCAGATGGAAAACTGCCTAAAAGCCATCCACAGACTGGCCGATTCACCGGACCTCGACACAAATCCGCCGGGCGGATTCGTGCCGGGGACCAGGCACTCCTTCCCACCCGGAAAGCCGTCTTAAAGGTTACAGAAAAGGAATAATATAAGAACACGAATCCGACTCGATGTACGATCAAACAGGAACGAAGAGAATTTTTGGGTAGCGGAGTGGACAGAGTGGCTGACTGCCGTGCAGAGGACCCGGATTCGATTCCCGGTATTTCCAGGGAGTCTCCTTGATGGAAGGACTGATGATGATGTTTGGTCTGTGGCGCGCAACTGTGCGGTTATCAGCGCCCGTAGAAAGACCCAACCTTTTCACAGTCCAATCTCGCCACGTTCACCAATGATGATGAAATGATGAGGACAACACAAACACCCAGTCCTCGCACAGAGAAAATCCCCAACCCAGCCGGGAACAGTGGAAGGACTGGAACGGGTTGCACTCAGCCTAGTGTCTCCGACTGAGGACCTAGTGGAACGAGTAGTGGCGGCTCCATGACACGAAAGCTGATAACGGCAGGTAGAGCGGTGTGCTGACCAGATACCCCTTCCTTACCGCATCTGATGACGCTTTCGGTGGAGGATGACACGGCAGTCGGTCAGTCGCGATGGGCCCACGAGGGCCTGCGGGCGGAGACTACGTTTAAACTGTCATTAGAGTCGAGCCCCTCTGTCGCTAGATCGTTGCTTCTGCGTTCCTATGAAGCTTGTAACTTCAATGTTCCACAAACTTTTGTAGCTCGGTGAAGCATGCTTCTTTCATGACCGTAACCTTGTAAACTACGACTGCTGACCTAAATCAACCAAATACTTATATGAACCAATCTTTAAATATAGACGAGTCGATTGATTCATATGTTTAATATTTTCCGTACTAAACATCATTTCAATATTTTGTAACTAAATCTTTGCTGACAAACTGCCTATTGGCTTCTGTCTCGGGTTCTTCGGCCGACGTTCATCTGATGATTTTACTGACGTTTCGCCAGCACGAGTGGCTGGCATTGTCAAAGCTTCACCCTCCATTGCCGGTTGTGAACTGGAGCAGAGCTCGCGGCCGCAGACTATATGTACGCGCCAACGTCCGAGGGCTTCTCCGCGGACGTTGGCGCGCCAGGTACGTATAGCCTGCGGCCGCGAGCACGGCTCCAGTTCACCACCGGCAATGGAGGGTGAAGCTTTGACAATGTCAGCCACGCGTGCTATCGAAACGTCAGTAAAATCATCAGATGAACGTCGGCCGAAGAACCTGACACCAGAAGCCAGTAGGTACTTTGTCAACAAGTGGCCACGAAAGCCTTAACAATTTTGTAAAATCTTTGCTGCAGATGATAAATGTGAAGTTAAGTCCTATAGTCTGTACTTGGCACAGGTCTATATGGCTAAAACAGTCACCTACTCGTAGCAGCAGGACGCCTTATCTTACGGCTTCCAGGGCTAACAAAAATTTTATTTTCAATATTTTATACAGTTGCTGACCGAATTTAAAACGCTGTCAGAGTCAACTCTTTAAGAGGTATAATCTTACGTTATAGGTTTAAAACAACTACAGCCATGTTCAGAAAAAATAGAACATCTTAAACGACTAGAAATAGAACGTTCATATTCACAGAACATGTACATTAGTGTGTTCTCTACAGGATGAAAAGTATTTAAACCGACAAACTCTAGGAGGTTGTAGGGGACATCAAAACAAATATTTTTCCCTAATGTCATTTTTTCCTGTGAGGAGTATTAAAACCGGCATAGGAAGATTTCTCTGGCAGTAAATTAATTAAACCAACAAACACTCTGCCTCTGCCAATCCACGTTTCTGCCAACCGTCGGTCCAGGAATCGACGCACACGATGACTGAAATGTGCCGGCACCCCGTCCTGTTGGAACCACGTGCGTTGTCTTGTAGGGAGCGGAACGTTTTCCAGCAATTTTGGCAATGCTCTGGCGAGAAAATTCCAATAGCGCCTGCTATTTAATGGCCTATGTAGCAGATACGGCCCAATTAAACAGTCCCCAACAACACCGGCCCACACATTAACGAAGAACCACACTTGATGAGCGCTAGTAACTGTGACATGTGGGTTACCCTCACTCCAAACACGCGAATTGTGCATGTTGAAGACTCCATCACGCCCGAACGTTGCTTCCTCGGTAAACAACACAGAGGGTGGAAATGTAGGATGCATTTCACACTGTTCCAGGTACCACTGCGAAAACTGTGCTCTGGGTGGATAATCAACTGGCTCCATGTTGTGGACACGCTGTAAGTGAAATGGACGTAACAATTGCTCTCGAAGAACTGTTCTTACATTCGTCTGATTCGTCCCCCATGTTACGTGCAATTGAACGAGTGCTTATTGAAGGATCCCGCTCCACACGCTGCAAGACAGCTTTCTCAAATTGCAGCGTTCTTACCGAGCGACGGCGTCCCTGTCCAGGTAATGTGCTAAACGACCCGGTCTCACGCAAACGTTGGTACACAGCAGCAAAGGTCGTATGATGCGGGATACGGTGATTAGGATATTGTTGTTGATAAACCCGCTGTGCAGCTCTTCCGTTGTGATGCGCTACGTAGTATGCACTAACCGTATCAGTGTACTCACTCCAGGTGTATCGCTCCATTAGTAAACAGAGACAATGCACTGCTACATTGGTGGATAGCAGTTTCCTACAACTGAAGAGCGTAATACGGCCTCCACCGGTTTAAATAATCCTCATAGGAAAAAATGACATTAGGGAAAAATATTTGTTTTGATGTCCCCTACAGCCTCCCAAAGTTTGTCGGTTTAAATACTTTTCACCCTGTAGAAATGATTAGTATTTGAACCATGACGGCCCGCGGATTCAAGGACAACATCGATATCGCGGCGTAACACCACCTATCGGCAAAATGTGCCTGCGGCTGTCGTTGTCGCTCTAAACCGAAGGTAAAGGATCAGTGTGACTTGAGCAGACGTGCACGATGCCTCGCAGGCGTATGAGCGAAATGTACCGTCAAATCAGTAAGTCTGAAAGAGGGCGCATTATCAACATGAGAGAATGTGATGCATCCATCAGCGATACTGCTGCTCTGTGAGACGAAATGTTTCGGAAGTACAACGGGCGTGTGCAGAATGATTCGTGGAAGGCCCTAAAACATGACGAGATGCGTCAGGTCGCACCATCCACACCACCCTCCGAGAAAATCGACACCTCAGCCGAATGGCACTGCAGAACAGACCTGCGTCCTCCTCGGCTCTTGCGCAACAGTGTAACACGCTGTAATGGGTAGTGACAGTCCGCCGCCCTTTATTACAGCACGTGCGCGTCGTCCACTTCACCGCCGCTTACCTTTGACGAATGTGCACAAACACGCTAGACGGCAATGATGTATGGAACGACATCGGTGGGACAGGAATGGCAACAGATAGTGTTTTCGGACGAATCCAGGTTCTGTTTGTTTGAAAATGATGGCGGCAATTTGTTTCACCACAGACAGGGGGAGAGGCATCACAGTGACTGCACTCGTACAAGACATACATCGCAAATTCAAGGTCTTATGGTATGGGTTGCTATTGGGTACAAGTACAAATCACAGTTTGTGCGTGTCCACGGCACTCTGACCAGGGAGGTCTCCCTGAATGACACCATGCGACCCGTAGCCATAGCCTTTCTGCACAGCACCTCAGACACCATTTTTCAGCAAGACAATGCACAGCCACATCTGCATGAACACGTGCCTTCTTAGTGTCACAGAATATCGGCCTTTTGCCCTGGCCCGCTAGATCGCCAGATTGTTGCCAAAACATGTCGGATATGGGGAAACGATGCGTCCAGCGCTGTGACACAGTACTAATCGCTACAAATGAACTTTGGAACCAGGTGAAAGCAACATGGACGGCTGCACCACAGGACGCCATTCGCGCCTAATACGCGTCGATGCCATCACGCATGGAACAAGTTATCAGGGTCCATGGCGGACCCTGTGCCTACTAGCCAACAGGGCATATGCTCAACCGAGGTGACTGAAATGCTAATCATTTCTGCAGAACGTAGTAATGAGCTTGCCCCGTGAATATGAACGTCCTATCTTTAGTCGTTCAAGTTGTTCTATTTTTTTCTGTACATGAGTGTATTAAAATTGGAGACTTCTATAATTAGAGGCAATGTAACACATGGCGCGCAAATTACCCAGACTATAGTGCTCCAGTGTTTGAGAATAAGCCCACTTAACGACTTCCAATGAGCTTTACATATTATTTCACATCTTTTAGAAAAATTTTCTCGCTAACACAACCCACAAAACAATGAAAGAAAAAATCATTTACTACGTTTCGCTGTTCATGCAATAGGTCTTCTACATCAGATATGACATTCTAATTTATTGTTTCTTTACTACTGACTCTATTCGCAACAAATTTTGCTGACATTATCTATATACAGCACTTAATCCGACGTCCTACTTGGATCATTCCAGTGACGGGCAAATAAGGTTGAGAAGACCAGCCTTGCGCATAGTGTTTCAACAAAGCTCGAAGTTAGCAGCATTCCCCCCAGAACTGATCGTGGACCTTCGGTTCTAAATCGAGTGAAAGAAGTGAACCAGAGACTTCGAAGGTTCTGTGACAAATTAGGCTGCGACTTCCTGGACTTGCATCATAGGGCTGAGAATAGTAGAGTCCCCCTAACTGGGTCAGGTGTGCACTACACATGAGAGGCTACTCATGTAACTCATTGTGTGTATGGGTGCACACGAAGTTTTTTTTTAGATTAGGCGACTCTCCGCCCAATCGAGATAACGATGGGTGTAGCAAGTATCAGTGTAAGGTCGAAAGAAACGCTTCCCACAGATGAGAATATTAAAATCCTAATGGTAAACTGCCGAAGCATTCGCAACAAAGTACCAGAGTTTGAGCGCTCATGAAACGCAGTGAAGCCCACATAATACTAGGTAGAGAAAGCTGCTTGAAACGTGAAATTGTTAGCAGTGAGATTATTGGGGAAATTTTAAGCTATATCGACAGAATAGACATATGGGAAATGGAGGTGGTGCATTTGTCGCAGTAGACAAGAAACTCAAATCCACCGAGATAGAAATTGAAGCTGCCTGTGCGATTGTTAGGGCAAGATTCAGTATCAGAAGTGGGGCATAAAATGATAACTGGATCCTTCTACCGCCCTCCACAATCATCTCCCGATGTAACTGAAAACTTTAGAGAAAACGTCAGTTCAGTAGTATTTAAGTTCTCTAATCAAAATGTAACATTGGGAGAGACTTTAATCATCCAACAATTAATTGGGAAAATTACAATTTTGTTAGTGGTGAGCGTGATAAGACATCCTGTGAACCCTTACTAAATGCCTTCTCTGAAAACTACCTAGAAAAGATAGTTAGGAAACCCACTCACGATGGAAATATATTGGATCCAACAACAACAGAGCGACCTGACCTCTTTGAGGATGTCCACGTCGAAACTGGTAGCAGTGACCATAATGCGGTTGTGGCAACAATGATTAACAAAGTACAAAGAACAACTAAAACAAGAAGAAAAATACATATGTTCAGTAAACTAGATAAAAAGTCAGTAGTGTCATATCTAAATGAGGAACTTGAAACTTGCAGCACAGGGCAGGAGCATGTAGAGGAACTATAGCTCAAGTTTAAACGAATAGTTGACCATGCACTGGACAGATATGTACTCAGTAGAACAGTTCATAATGGGAAGGAAACTCAGTGGTATGCAGTCGCTGTAAAGAAACTTCTAAAGAAACAGAGATTACTGCATAATAATTGTAAAATAAAGCCTAGGGCTGTAGACCGTGAGACGCTGAAGGAAACGCGTTTGATTTTCAAGAGAGCAGTGCAAGATAACTACCGTAGCAGAATATGGTCAAATGGTCTTTCGCAGAACGTAAAATAATTGTGGTCATATGTAAAAGCTGTTAGTGGCACCAAAGTTAGCGTCCAGTCCTTATCGAATTAGACAGGAACTGTAATTGAAGGTAGCAAAGCAAAAGCTTACATGCTTAACCACGTTCTCAGATATCTCTTTCCAAAGAAAAACCCAGCAAAATTTCGCCAACTAATCATTGTACCACTCAAAAGACGAACAGACATCGATATGTCGTAGAACCTTAGAACATTTTCTGAGCTCAGACATATTGAGGTATTTTGAACAGAATGGCCTCCAGCATGGATTCTGAAAGCGTCGATGATGTAAAACCCAACTCGTACTTTTCTCTCATGACATACTAAAAGCTCTGGATCAAGCAGTCAGATAGAGATGCATTATTTCTTGATTTCCGAGAAGTATTTGGCTCAGTACCGCACCTACGCGTATTGTCAAAAGCACGATCATATGGGGTACGAAGTGAAATTTATGGCAGGGTTGAGAACGTTTTGGTAGGGAGGACACAGCATCTTATCTTGGATGGAGAGTTATCATCAGGTGTAGAAATAACTTCCGGTGTTCCCCAGGGAAGAGTGTTGGAACCCTTGCTTTCCATGTTATATTTTAATGACCTTGCACGCAATATTAAGAGTAAAATCAGGCTTTTTACAGATGATGCAGTTATCTATAATGAACCACTGTCTGAGAGAAGGTGCGAAATATTCAGTCAGATCTTGATAAGATTTCAAAGTGGTGCAAAGACTGGCAACTTGCTTTAAATGTTCAAAAATGTAAAACTGTGTACTTCACAAAATGAAAAAAACGTAATATCCTATGAGCCACTGTGTATCGATGAGCCACTGTGGGAATCGGTCAAGTCATACAATGCCTGGGTGTAGCGCTTTGTGGGGATATGAAATGGAATCATCACATAGGCTGAGTCGTGGGTAAAGCAGGTCTATTGGTAGAATACTGGGGAAATACAATGTCTACAAAGGAGATTGGTTACAAATCACTCGTGCGACCGGTTCTAGATATTGTTCAAATGTGTGGGACCCACATCAGATAGGACTAACAGGGGATATTGAACGTATACCACGGTAGAAATCTCACGAACTGTTTGTCTGTGAGAATGGTATCTTCAACGAGAGTGTAATATAAATACTGAAGGAACTGAACTGGCAGACTCTTGAAGATAGACATAAATTAACCCAAGAAAGTCCATTAACAAAGCTTCAAGAACCGGTTTTAATGATGGTTCTCGGAATATACTAGAGTCTCCTACGTATTGCTCACATAGGGATCGTGAGGATAAGATTAGAATAATTACTGAATGCACAGAGGCATTGAAACAATCATTCTTACCGCGCTCCATACGTGAATGGGACGGGAAAAAAACCCTAATAACTGGTAGAATAATTACTGCAAGGACAGAGGCATTGAAACAATCATTCTTACCGCGCTCCATACGTGAATGGAACGGGAAAACCCTAATAACTGGTACAATGGGACGACCCTCTGCCATGTATCTCATGGTGGTTTGCAGAGTACAGATGCAAACGTAGATGAATGAACCTGCAAAATTCTATCATTGTACGACTCATAGTTCCTGAGAGATGACGACATAAACATTGAGGCTGGTGATAAACTAGCTGTTCTTAAAACGAAGCGCAAATTACCCAGACTTTACTTATCATGTGTTGATAATGAGAGCACTTAAAAGTTTCACGACTTCAAGTCAAATATTTAACTAAAACATTTGTAGCCTAAAGTAATCAAACGTCTGAACCAGTTTTGTACATGGGAGTTCGATTCTTTAAAGTATGATTAATGAAGTAAGTAACTTTCATCAAACTGTATCATTTCTTATCCAACTGGCAATGAGTTGCGATAAATGACTGACGACAATATGTCTTTCGATAGCGTAGCGCTAAAGAATCTCTGATACATTTTTTTTAAATTTTTGTCTTAATTAAATCGAGGTCGTACCCGGAAAAATAATTACGTTTTCAATCTTTTACTGTGCAATGGATCTGCGGTGCAGTGATCTGCACGAGAGAAGCAGTTCCCATGAACCCAATGAGTACCTCTTCCAGTGTCACTGCAATGTAATCGTTACCATGACAACGGGATCCGCGACTCAGCGCAGGAAAGTCAAAACACATCATTTCACAGAGCCTCCAGTGAGGGCAACTACACTCGGTAGTCTTCATGCTATATTCTTTGGTGGACACTGTGTGTTGTGAATATGGCACACTTGTTTACGTATGATATCATTTGGGCAGGGCCGTCGTGTCAGGTGTGATGTAGTCCTGTCGCACCTACATGGAACGTTTAAAGAGGATTTCCCGCCAGTAATTCATATGCGTCAAAATGGGTTAGTACAATCGATAGATAAGTTACACATCACTGATATATATGTTGCTGTTATCTTAAGCGATAAGGATGGCATCAGAGAGTGGATGCTAAAGTAAACGCAATGAAGAGTAGAAGATACTGTTTTAACTTTTTTTAGGAACATCAAGAATAGAAGCAGTCGTCGAATTTGACTACGTGGCTCAGGAGCCCGATGAACTGACGCTGAGGAAAGGTGATGTTATTACCAACATCAAAACACAACCAGGAGGATGGTGGGAGGGCACTTTAGGAAACAAGAGAGGAATGTTTCCTGACAATTTCGTCAAGGTTGGGAAGCATGTGCAAAATAATTTATTTATGACAATCACTGTTCTGTTTTACTGACTGTGCGCTGTCCAGCGACCCAAATCTTTAGATGATGACAGACACTGATTTCATGTCATTAAATTATTATTTTGCGACCATCTGTGTTAATTGCGAAGTTGCAAGTGGAACTTAAAGCAGCAAGTGATAGTCTCCAGCAAAAGTGTGACTTTAAAACGAATTAGCTCAGCTTGTAACTGTGAAATTATGGGAGATGTTTTTCCTGATACTAACATGTAGTGTTTTGTGGACAAAGTATATTTAAATATCTGCTGTGAGAAACAGGTTATGTTGTTGTAAACAAACATACAGTGTACGCATCAACCAACTAACAAGAAGTAGCACACTTCACACTTTTCATAGCATTTGAGACATACTGCACTATACTTAACATGGGTGCCAATGACACATAGTGACAGTTATTATTAGTCTCTTTCTGTTACTGAAATACTATCATAAACTGCAGAATAAGAACTGTATGTGTTTAACAACATTTACATGAAATATTTATTTCAGGTTGTTTCAGAGCCACCTGACAGCAGAATGTCAAATGATGTCGCTTTGAGGCCAGGTAAGATTTAGTGTAAGACAAAAATTCCACTAGATCCTGGATAGGCAAGGTATAATATTTTTCAATTTGTTCCAGTTAGGGGAAGAAAGTGCAAGGTCCTTTTCAGCTATGCTCCTGTCAACGAAGATGAGTTGGAATTACAGGTTGATGATATTATCCATGTCATTACAGAAGTTGAAGAAGGCTGGTGGAAAGGAAGACTTCGAGATAGGGTGAGTAGATTGTGTATACTGATTACAAAGCATGAATCTGTTTTCTTTGTTGCTTCAGACCTTACCAACTTGTTTATAAGAGGAGGCACTGAACTGTAGGTAAATCTAAAAACAAGATGAGCATTATAGCATTATTTTTCTGAGCATATTTTTTAGGTGGGATGAATATTACACTCTGAGCATTATCATATAGGTGTAATAGTTTTCTCAACAGAGACTAATCTGCCTATAACCAGTGCCAAATCCACATTGTCCTAGAGTTGTTGAGAGAGTTAAGAGGGTTGCAAGTAGTGGAATGTTTGGAATTGAAACAGTAGTAGTATCACTTTTTGAAATCACCACAAAGAATGGGAATTATTGTATGTACCAAGAAGGTGAAGACCATTGTTCAAATGTTGACATAACTCTTCCTGGGAACAAACACGAAAGCTCTTAACAAGAAGCAGCTACACTATGAAGCAAGTTCCTGGATTTTAGAATTTTTGGTAAAAATCCTCAAAAATAGATTTTTAAATATGTACAATGGAGAGCTCATATTTTCTGTTTACACTGTCTGTATTTGTAAAATGTATTCTTCAGATGGGAAAAACACACTGAAAACTACTGCAATAATAATCCAAAATTGGAACACACAGTTAACAGAACAAAATAGACCCAACACAAATACTGTAGACTAAATATGAAATAATTACAATAATGCAGAAATTAAATGCATGATTGAATGTGTACCAATCACCCCCCCCCCCCCCCCCTGGGAGTGCAGATTGACATGGGGCTAACAGAGAAGAAATGTTCACATGCAGTTAACTGTGATGGAGTGGATTTGGGAAGAGGGAAGATGACAAAAACCTTCATTCTACAGTTTTATTTTTGAAACATAAATACAGAAACCTACTTCATATTTGTCTCTTCTATTGTTTGGCAGTATGCTTAAGCTATTTGTATTTTATTGTGAGCCCTGTTGCACTCAAAAGTGCTTTCCGGCTTGAGTACAAAAAGCAAAATACTGTAACTGATTTCTATGTAAGAAAGGAACAGGGGTCACAGAAAAGAAGTGTTCTGTTTGTTGAATAGGCCATAAATGTTACTATTGAGACATGTATTGCTGTTGACCTATTAAACAGTTGAATAAGAGGGGCAGACAAGAAGAATGGTAAGCTAATTCAAAGGTACACTAAAAAGGAATGAGGCAGTTAAAACATACAGTTAAGACAGTCTTAAAAATTTGAATTTCCGTACTGGTGCCGGGAAAGGGAGTGTGTCCTACTTTGACACTATATTCAAGTCTGACAGTTATACAGTTGCTTACTTGTTTCCATTATTTTGTTGTTACTGAAACACTGTAGGTGTATTATCAGTGGTTCTGTTCATCTTGCTTATCAAACAAATGCACTTTTGATTAGTATACTTGAATTAAAATGCAGAACTTAAAAGTTCTATACACATTCACTGTTACAACTCTGAACTTGTTCTGGTGGGGTGTGATTTTAATTTTTAACAACATAAGTAAATTTTTAGTCAGGTATGTTCTTCAGACACAATGTAACTTACTTGCTAAACCTCCAGACATTTTACCTGAGTTAAATTTTTTTTGCCAAACTGATTGCAACATGCCTGAAATGTCTTAAACTGCTGTACAGATTCTTGTTCGGGGTCAGAAAGCTTAGTCAGGGTATTTTAAAAGCTTCATATTTATTTGATTCTCAGAAGTAAAAACATAGATATCACACCTGGAAAATGCTGTGACCTTGCAGTGGCCCAACTTTACCTATCCACCAGCTTGAAAGTGTGTACATGAGCAAATTGTAGATTTTTTTAGGGTAATGTGACAGTGTCACATTCTTGACCTTCCTTGTCAGTTTGTGGGATAAAAAATATTTTACATCTTAGGATATACTAATCTGCTGAAAGTGGAAAGATCTTTAAACTTAACTGGTGCCTAAGGCTTTTTTCTCACTGTACCACATATGGCTTAAAAACAGATGAAGTTATTCATTGCTACAGTCCAGTGGTGGTGAAACATAAAAGTGGAAAGTTGACTCATCATTTAGGATAAAATCCTTGTTTCTCCCGAAGGTGTGTTTATAATTTCTTGTGAAATTGTGAATCTGCATGCTGTAAGATGCAAACATTTTCTGAGTACACACTAAAAAGTTGCCTGGAAAATGCCCAGTTCGAGAGATGCGAATTGCCTCACTTTGTGGGATAGTATACGAAGTTCTCTCTCTCTCTCTCTCTCTCTGTCCCCATCTGCTGGGCATGAACCACCTGACAATTTCCTGTGTCATGTGTACCAGTGGCTCCCAAATATACATTTGTGCCACTCATGAATTGTGTGTTTATGAGAAGGGTTTCTACTATATGTTATATGACATTTCAGTTTTATGATAATGATGGTCTTTGCCTTCCAGTGAAGATAGATAACTACTATGTAATTACCTGGGGCAATAACTAGTTGTGAGCTTTGGTTTTTAGTGCATGATAAAGTGTAGAACTCATTGTCAGTTCATTTATGTAACTGTTATTAACTTCTACAAATATTAGTGGATATGCATAAGAAAAAGTCCTGATTTTTATTGGACTACTTTGTTCTTACTTGTTACATTTTAATTGTGGTCTATTGAGTAGTGCACAATGCAGAGTGGGCTTTGTGAGGAAAAAAGAGAGAAAACAATGTATGTATCAAATGACTTTCATTTCAGTAGCAGTTAGTTTTTAATTATATATAACTTTAATATTTCAGGTAGGAGTATTCCCATCAAATTTTGTAGCTGAAATAGAGGAAAAGACTGTTAGCAGCAGCCCATATATTAGTGCCAGCACTGCATCACCACCAACAGCTACAACAGCAAGTGGGTCTACGACGACAGCAACTACTACAGCTTCGTTGCCGCATGAGATGAAACCTGCTCATAGAGAAGAAGCGAGTATGTATTTGCATATTGTTTCAAAAGGTTAGATAATTGTTGTCAAGTTTGGATAGGAAAAAAGCTTCATCACACAAATGTAAACAGAAAACCAGATACAGATTAGCTTTTGAAATTAGAGTGAGGTTTCTTCATCTGAAAAAGACAGTAAGTTTTTGGAGGATGTGATGCTAATTGGGAATTTAGCAATTTTGTCACTCTGCTAAAGGCTAAATCAGACACAACAAGATAGCACCTATCCCGCACCTTCTACCTTAAAAAAAAAAACTGCAATGCAATGTTAGCAACACCCAACTTTTGAAAATCTAAAGAATTAAAAAGGATAGAGGGTAATCCAAACGTACAAAATTCAGAGTGCTACTGAATTAACTCCCACATTTGGTGGATCTCTAATCCAGAGGGCTGGTTTTTTTTAATTCTTTAATTTAAAAATACAGCTATGGTGTTGTGTGTCTGCTAGGTAATTAGCTTCTTTCTACTGATAATGGTTTCAGGTGGACGAGCAGGGTTGAAATGTTGAACAATAACCATCTTTATTGGGTCACACAGAATATTCCGTATATAGACCTACTTGACTTAGTCAGCCTCCTCAGGAAAAGTCATTGCGGAAAACTCAAGAAATCAGAAACATTGAATTACATTCTGCGAATGGAAACCACTGAATTAACATTAAAACAAAAACAGTCTTGCTGACTACAGACCATTTGAACACCAAATAATAGTGAGGAAGTCAAATACACAACATTCAGAATACAGCATTTTCAACTTCTCGTGGCGTAATGAATAGTCCATTAAATTTCGGGAGTACAGCCACGCAAAAAACATTTCCTCCACTGATATTTCGGCTGCTTATCATTTGGCCATCCTCAGAGTAACAAGACTGATGACAAGATGCCAAGCATGGCCTTATATGCTCCACTGCTACTGCACGTGCCGGTCAGCAGCAAAGAAATACGCTTACTCATGTGCTGCCTGTGTCGAAGGCTTACAGACATTAGATTCACTATTGATGTATGATTGGTGGCAGTGACACCATGATGACTTCTCTGCAGTTTAATTACCCCAAGAGCCGGATTCCATACTTTGTCCAAATTAAAACTGTTATGTCTATTTATTAAATTATTAGCTAATCTAATCTGTATAGCTTCCTTGAAGAAGACAGATTCCCAAAACAGAGGTGGATGTTAAAATATTCACATCACTGTCATTCATGGAATGACCTGTATCCACACAATGTTCGGTCACAGCTGACTTGTCTGGCTGTGTTAAGCGTGTGTATCTTCGATGCTCCACACATCTCATGAACGGTGCGTGTTGTTTGGCCTATGTACAACTTCTCAGAATTTCCACAAGGAATCTGATACACACCCGCTTTATGAAGCAGTAAATCATCCTTCACAGAGCAGAGTAAAGCCACAATCTTTGAGGGGGGGGGGGGGGGATAGGGGGTCGGAAGATCACCTCAACACAGTGTTTCTCAAGAATACGGCCTATCTTTGAGGAAAGAGCATCCATATAGGTTCACAAACTTATTTTTCTGCCAAATATTTAGCTTCCTTATTAAAACCACTGATAGGAAAATGTAGTCACCGCATTCATAATTCTATGGATTTTATTCAGAGACTTAGCAATGACAGGCTAAATAGTACGAATGTGCTTGTTAGTTTTGACGTTGTATCGTTATACACCAAGCTACCTTTAAAGCAGCTACAATCACTTAGTAGTGGAAAGGCTTCAGGTCTAGATGAGATACCTATAAGATTCTATAATTATGTGAAAGAACTTGCTCCACTTATAGTAGGAATTTATCGTAGATCGCTTGAGCAACAAAAGGTACCTAAAGACTGGAAAAAAGTGCAGGTCATTCTTGTTTTAAGGAAGGCCGTAAGACAGATCCACACAATTATACACCTATAGTGTTGATGTCGATGTCTTGTAGAATTATGGAACATGTTTTATGCTCAAGAATTATGACGTTCTTGGAAAATGCTGGGTAGATAGAAAAAGTAATGAACAGGTCTTAAGAGAAGTGAATGAGAACAAAACGCTGCTAAATTATATAGGAAGAAGAAAATCAAAAATGATAAGGCACATAACGAGACACAACCAGTTTCTAAAGAATGTATTTGAAGGAAAAGTTTTAGGGGGAAAAAACCAAGAGGCAGACCAAGAGCAATTTATTTTAATAACGTCAAAGAAGGTATGGGGATAAAATCGTAAGAAGAATTGAAGAGGATGACAATGGAGAGAGGGACATGGCTAAATCGACAAGGCATAGCCTTTAGTTTATGATGCTGGTGGAAAATGAACAGCTCCTCTATAAAAATCAACATGGATTCCACAGACCGAGATCTTGCAGAACTCGGCTCGCTCTGTTCCTCCATGAGATACACAGCGCAGTGCAAAATAGCGCTCAGGCTGGTGCCATGTTCCTTGATTTCAGTAAGGCATTTGACATTGTCCCACATTGCCGTTTAATGAAAAAAATATGAGCTTATGGAGTATTGGAGCAGACCTGTGATCCAATTCAAAACTTTCTTGGTCTTAAAGGAACTAAATCAACAGATGTAAAGGTAATATCTGGAGTACCACAGGGAAGTGTGATAGGACTGTTGCTGTCCACAATATATATATAAATGATCTAGTAGAAAGTGTGGGATGCTCTTTAAGGCTATTCACAGATGATGCAGTTGTTTATATCAAGGTAGCAATACCAGAAGATGGGTAGAATTTGCAGAGTGACCTGCAGAGAATTGATGAATGGTGCAGACTATGGCAGCTGACCCTGAACATCAATAAATGTAACATATTGTGCATTCATAGGAAAAGAAATCCACTACTGTACAGCTACACTTTTGATGACAAACAGCTGGAGACAGCATCTGCCGTAAAATATCTAGGCATCCTTAAATGGAATGACCAAATAAAACATGGTTGGAAAAGCAGACAACAGATTCAGATTCATCAGAAGAATCTTGAGGAAATGAACTCATCCACGAAATAAGTGGCTTATTAGGCACTTGTTTTCCCGATTCTTGAGTATTGTTCATCTATCTGGGCTCCCTATCAGGTATAACTGATAGAGAAGATCCAACGAAGAGCGGTGTGTTTCATCACAGGATCATTTTGCTGGCGAGAGAGCATTACAGAGATGCTAAACAAACTCCATTGACAGGCATTAAAAGATACACATTGTGCATCACGGAGAGATTTACTACTGAAATTTTGGGACAGCACTTCTCGGAAGGAGTCAGACAACATATTACCCCCCCCCCCCCCCACATACGTCTCACATATTGACCACTAGGAGAAAATTTGAGAAATTGGAGCCAATACAGAGGCTTACCAACAATAATTCTTCTCATACACTAGTTGCGAGTGGAACAGGTTTGGAGGGATCAGATAGTGGTTCTGAAAGTACCCTCCACCACACACCATTAGGTGGCTTGTGGAGTATGATGTAGATGTAGAGATGTAAAGGACTTTTTCTCTCTTATCAGCCAACATTTTGATAAGAACATTATGGCCTCATTTGAACACGTGCTTTTATCATCTTATTTTCAGTTTAATTGTGAATTTTATCAGCAGGTTGATGGCATTTCTATGGGAAGCCCCCACTCCCCTCTCATAGCTAATTTATTCATGGAAGACTTCGAGGACAAGGCACTGGACTCGGCAAGATTTAAACCAATGGTCTCCTGGAGGTACGTGGATGACACATTTCTGGTATGGCCAAACGGGATGGATGAATTACATCAATTTCTTGAGCATTTGAATTCTATCCATGCTGGCATCAAATTTACTATGGAAATAGAAAAAGGGTGCCTCCCCATTTTGGATGTTGTTGTTGGCTGTAAAGTTGATGACACATTAGGACATGCCTTATGTCGGAAACCAACACACACAAATCTATATCATCATGCCAGTGCCTGCCATCACCCTTCACAGAACATAGGTGTCCTTGAGACCTTAGTGCATAGTGTGCACTGTATATCCAATAAGGATAATTTGCAAGAAGACCTCACATTTCTCAAGAGCATTTTTAAAGCAAATGGATTTTCTCTGCAACAAATTCATAGAGCTTTCAATGCAAAACCTAGAATACAGGTATTTGATGGGGAAGAAGATAGTAACTCCTTCAGATCAACTGTGTTTTTGCCCTATATGGGTGCTCTTTCCTCGAAGATAGGCTGTATTCTTGAGAAACACTGTTAAGATTATCTTTGGCCCCCCACGAAGATTGCAGCTTTACTCAGCTCTGTAAAGGATGACTTACCGCTTCGTAAAGCGGGTGTGTATCAGGTTCCTTGCAGGAAATTGTGAGAAGTTGTACATAGGTCAAACAACGTGCACCATTCATGAGAGATGTGTGGAGCATCGAAGATACACACGGTTATCACAGCTAGACAAGTCAGCTGTGGCTGAACATTGTGTTGATACAAGGCGTTCCATGAACCACAGTGATGTGAAGATTTTAACATCCACCTCTTCGTTTTGGGATTTTGTCTTCAAGGAAGCTACAGAGATTAGATTAGCTAATAATACCTGTGGATGAAATTTTATCTGTGTGGCTGCATACCCAAAAGTTAATGGACTATTCAGAATGCTCTTCATGGAAACATGCAAGATTTTATTGGAATTTCTTGTCAAAGAATGGGAAAATTGGTGCACCAGAAATTTTAGATTCTCCCGTACAAAATAATTGATGATACAGTTCAATAATGATTTTTTGTTGACAATTCTCATGAATTCCACAGTTGTTTGTACCATTGATTACTGAGTATTTGTTGCAGTGCTTCATATACTGGGCACACATTTGATTGAAGCATATTCAGATCAACCATCTGCCTTTATGAAATGAAACAACTATAAGTGAGGAAGAAAATGATTAATGTAAAGAGATAGGAAATTGTAGATGGCATTAAAGGGAGCTCTGGTTCTGGAAATGCTCCAGATGACACACAGTAAATGTTGGTGTTAAGTGCTGGTTTTGTTTAAGGAATCTTAAACTTTCCTACAGTCAGTAGATTACCAGTTGCTTGTAGTGTTCCAGTACACTGGTATTATTTTCATCAATTTGAAGTTAATAGTATATCTGATATACAAGACATGTTAAGAAAGTAAATGTACTAGATTCTCATACCTTTTTAGAAAAAGTGCACTTGAAAAAATTACAAGAATTTGCTGATACAGTTGTTTATTATTTTTCCACATAATTACCATGTAGTTCAGTGCATATGGTGGGCCATGGCACAAGCTTCTGTGTCCTCCTTGAAGAACTCTGCTGACATCTCTCTCCCCTCCCCCCCCCCCCCCTCCACCTACCTTCAGAATTTTTCTGTGCCTGCTTGTTAGTTGAAAATTTAATTCCGCTCATGTGTATCTTCAGGAAGGTGAAAAGATGATAAACTGAACCTACCAAGTCAGGAGAGTACATGGGGTGGGGAGAAACTGGGTTCAAACGTCTCAACCAAATGAGTAACAAGAGTGCCTTGGTGGTCATGGCAGTATAAGGAGGCGTTTTTGTGCAAGAAGCATATGCCTGTCATCATTCCCCTTGGTTTGTTTTGCATGCTCCTGTAGAATTTTTTTTAAGCGTCTCGCAATATTGTTTTGCATTGAGAACACTTGAGACCATGATTTCTTTGCCAGAATTTGTAGTTTTGAATTTTTCGGCAGATTGGAATTGGTGTTACACAATTGTGACAACAGTCTTCTAACTTGGGCGTATAACGAGCCACCAATGTCTCATCTCCAGTGACAATAGGGCTCAGAAACTCCTTGCCTTCAAATTCAAGTCGCTTAAGAAACCTGCAGGTACTATTGACCTGATTTTTCATGTGCTGCACTGTCGGCTATTTTGGGACCCATCTTGTGCATAGTTTTCAGTATCTCAGCTTTTCTATGAGCATCTTCTATAATAGAGTTCTGGATAACTGGAAACATCACAGGAATTTCAAGCACTGTCAATCAACAGTCTTCATGATCCAATTCCTCAATTTCTTGCACCAACTTGTAAGTCATCCATTCATCTGTTAGTCTTAAGATTTGTTCTGCTTTCAGTAAATTCCCTACACCACTTATGCACTCTTTCTGGTGATAACACCTTTACCATAAACTACTTCAATTCACAAAAAAATTTGTTTGGTATTATTCCTTCTGCAAATAAAGAGTGAATCACAGCAAATGGCTCTCACTTTCTGGAATTTCTTACCGACAGCTTTCACACAGCTGGACACCACAAAACAAGTTTACATTCTACTGTGTTCTTGCGATGCTCACTCTGGCCCAGGGATCCCCCTCTACCTACCAGTTTGTTAAACCTCAAAGAAAACCTCAGCCTCTTACGGTTACAGTACACGTGATTTTCTGAACATGTGTTGTATCTAACAATTTTCTAAATCTCATCCCAACTTCACAGGTATTCGCCTACATTCTAATAATAACCAGTACATCTTTCAATATATGTCAGTTATAACAACAGACAGCAGCACTTGATTGTGCCTTCTGCTGCCCTTCCATTTAAAACAGTGGTTCCTAACCTTTCCAGACAGTTACCCCTGGATGCAGTCGCGTATTAGCTAGAGATCAGATATGAGCTCTGTGTGCACGCTTTAAACTCACCAGTGGGTCCTATGACATCATCTCTGAACTCTGTATCTCCATACATTGGAGACTCAACTTCAGTCTCCACTGCTGCCTGTTTAACTGAAAACTTGTCACTTGCGTCTTGTCAGGTGCAAGTGGGTTGTACCATCATAAAAAGGAGAATGGGGTAAACTAAAGTTTGGGGTACTATCCCCATCAGCATGGCCCCATGACACAGCTATGCAATAAACTTAAAGCATGCTGCAGGTGAAAAATAGGTCCACAATGTGTCTTACAATTGAAATACATGGTTGTAGCTCTATCATAAGTTGCATTGGGAAGTATCTTTTTTTATTTCTTGATGATTAGTTTTGGACGCAAGTGCCCATCTTTAAACCATCCTCAAAAGTGACAGATACGGGCAATAGCTGACGTGCAAAAACTGCCGCTGCAGTAATCAAAGCTGCGCTATGGCCAACTCAAGAACAGTAAAACACACCACATGGGATGGACATTGGAGAGCTACAGTTACGTTATGATTATTATATACCATTATAGTGACTGGTCAGTTGGCAGTGAATACTGTTCTGTTTATACAAACATTTAGGTAAGTGTGGTGATAGATAAATAAAACACACTTACTACAGTCTTCAAAAAGTTAGATAAATAAGTGAGAAGCCACACAACTCACTATCAGCCCATAAATGCAAGTTGTCATGGCCAAAAGAAAACATACATAGTGCATTTTTTGGTTGCTAAGACATAGTGACGTTGCTGTGTGTCCAGTTTCATATGACAGAGCACGTTTTCTCATGGTGGTGGTGATGGTGGAATAAACAATAATACAACCAATTTCTTTCTGTTGGATGATACCTATAGATTTTTTGTTTGAAGCAGGGTCTATAGCAGCTGACACTCTCCAGACATCTCTCACTTTAATGAGATATTGAGTATTTGTTAGGTATGTCACACTTCCACTGCCATAGACGCTCAGTACAAAGCATGAAGAACATGTGTAGTGGATGGACTATGTGGGGATCTATAACCTCCAGTACATCGTGTCACACATTTATGATAACTTTTGAAAAAAAAATTACAATGATTTAAAAGTATTTTAGTTTTATGATTGAAACTCAGGAGAACCCTTATTGTTCCTACCCTATCAGAATATTTCATTTTACCTCTGAGGGTAGTTACCCGAAGTTGGGAGCCATTGTTTTGAAATAGCCTCCCACCCTACAACCTGTCACATGTGAGGACCATATCTCTTTTGATACCTAGTGAGATGACACAGTAGGAAGACAGTGGAAATGCATTTGGGAGGTCAGTTGTTCAAATCCTCATCCAGCCATCCAGCTTTGCATATTCTTAGATAACTCGCTTAAAAATTTAAATGAGACAAGGGGATTTAGATAAGTTAGTAGTATAAAATATATTGTATCCTAAAAACTACAGAAATGACAAATGTTGCAGTTAGCAAATCACAGAAATATATTAATTCACCGACAGCTGTAAATTTAAATGAACTGTTGTTGGAATGGGCATTGTTTAAGATGGCATTGAACATCAGACAGAATGGCATGAATTTCAAAGAGCTGGTAGAACCATTAGTGTTTGTGAGATGAATGAAGAAAGTCCTCTTATGGATTTAATCATAGAATACGCCACTGGTATTCTCCTGTACACATTTGATTGCGAGCGAGGGTTTTGTTGCTTGAACGATATAAGAAAAGAAATCAGCTATTGTCTTTCTTTGGAAAGAGCAAACTTCTGATGATTACTATTGAAAGACTATCTCACAATGACTTCGATTTTGAAAAGGCATTCACTGTGTGTAGTTTCCATAAAAACAGATATATTCTGTTGTGATATGATATAATGTAATACAAAATACACAAATCAGTACCAGCAGTATCATTTATAAAATTTTCTGCTGGCAGTATTTTGCACAAATGTAAATTTAGATTTGTGCCTTTTTGTGACGTTATTTCATGTTCTAGCTTAAACCAGGCTTCCAACCTACATCATACCAGGCAATCAGTTTCAAGATAGGTAACTCTTGGCACAAAAAAAAATTCCCAACCTTGTTTGCATCGAGCAACTTCTTCTGCATCAGAGGGATCACAATGTTCACTTTCCTTACTACAAGGCAAGTTACTGTCACCCAACTATCTACACAGATCTTTTGTCCCTTTTCAACTTATTTCAGTGCCTTGTTGTTTGTGTCCTAGTGTACACAGCTACTGATGAACCTCGCACATTCACACATCTCCCATAACTTACTCCACGTGACATAAAAACTAATTTTATAGACATAACAGTTGTCGGGCACCGGGAGTCCGCTTCCGTCAACTGCTCCATTCTCTTTCCTTCCGCTTTCCTAAAACCTTCTTGACAACTTGGGGTACATCACCACCTTGGCTCCGTCCCCGGATCTGCCTGCTCCGTGACCTTTGTCGATTTCCCAAGGATGGTACCCCTTCACTTGTTTATCGTCGGGCATTTGCTGCTCTATGTGCACAAATGACGGAAGCCACATTTATTTACACCGATGGCTCGAAAACATCGTTAGGTGTAGGGAGTGCCTATGTTGTTGGCGACACCCCAAATCACTTTCGGCTTTCCGACCAGTGTTCGGTCTATACTGCGGAGCTTTACGCTGTTCTCCGGGCTGTCCACTACATCCGCCGCCATCAGCGGATACAGTACGTTATCTGCTCCGATTCTCTCAGCTCTCTCCTCAGTCTCCAAGCTCTTTACCCTGTGCACCCTCTGGTCCACCGGATTCAGGACTGTCTGCGCTTGCTCCACCTGGGGGGCGTCTCGGTGGTGTTCCTCTGGCTCCCGGGACACGTTGGTATCTACGGAAATGAGGTGGCCGATATTGCAGCCAAGCCTGCAGTCTCTCTTCTTCGGCCAGCTATTCCATAGATTCCCGTCGCCGATCTACGGAGCGTTTTATGTTGTCGTGTTGTTCATTTATGGCACGAGCACTGGTCGACACTTCCCCAAAATAAATTGCGGGACGTGAAAACTCTTCCTTGTGCTTGGACTTCTTCCTCCCGAACGCGTCGTTGGGAGGAGGTAATTTTAACTAGACTCCGGATAGGGCACTGTCTTTTTAGCCATAGACATCTTTTAAGCGGCGATCCTCCCCCACTCTGTCCCCACTGCTCTCAGTTGTGGACGGTAAGACACCTTTTAATTGAGTGCCCCTATTTTACTCCATTACGCGCCCGTCTACAGCTGTCGCCTGATATATTGTCAATTTTAGCAGATGACACGCGATCGGCCGATCGCGTTCTAGAGTTCATTCGTGCCAGTGAAATGTCGTCAGTCATTTGAAGTTTTTTTTTGGGACAACCAACCTCCTTCTGTAGTGAATTTTTAAACCTTCCTTCTGCTTTTAGCTTCTCCAATTTTATGACTTTCGTTCCCATTGCTGCTAGTTTCCGTTTTCGTTTTTTTACTGTTTCCTAAGTCACAGACCGGGTGCTAATGACCTTAGCAGTTTTGCGCCCTAAAACCATAACAAAAAAAAAAAAAAACAGTTGTTATGCAACAACTGTTCAGCTTTGTGTTACTGTTAGAGGGGGTGAGCATGAGCATGTGACTCGCTCATTAATTGTGACCTTGGCATCTCCTCAGGAGTGGAATGGCAAGTAACTCATGGCGTGAATACAAGAACTTGTGAGCAAGGCAACTCAGGCATGTTCATAGGGAATGGAAAGTAGGTAAGGTGTGATAAGTACACATTTAATGAATACATTTCACTGTCATACATGTTTAATGAATATGTGCCACTGTCGTACATGTTTAATTAATACACTCCACCGTCATAATATTTTGACCTTTGATATGCTAAGTAAAGTTCCAGTAGACAGTAAATAATTCAGGAGTAAATGAGACCACTTGCCGAATAGTAGAAGTGTTGAGACATCGACAGGAACACAGAAAAGACTGGAAACTATCTAGTTCTCAGAGAAATCCTTTAATGAGAGCATACACACGTGCGTGCACGCGAGTGTATGCACACACACACACACACACACACACACACACACACACACACTCTCTCTCTCTCTCTCTCTCTCTCTCTCTCTCTCTCTCTCTCTCTCTCTCTCTCTCTCTCTCTCTCTCTCTCTCTCTCTCTCTCTCTCTCTCTCTTATATGTGCTAGTCGATGACTCAATACTTCTGCTATTTGGTGAATGGTTTCCTGTATGCCTAAGTTCTTTTGATCGTCGCATTTTCTTCCCCTTTTGCTTACAAACAGTACAGTATCAAAAAAAGCCATACTTCTCATGCATGCCTAGAAGCAAAATTTTTGCATGCTACAATCATAGTCAATGTTACTAAGTTACTTCATGAAGGCTTACTGAACATTTTTTAAGTTGTTGCATACAAATAATGCTTGGCATCACTCTCTTTGCCGCATAATGTAGCCCACTGGTTTGCTTTTGTAGTTCATTCCAGTCATTTTGTAATTTGAATTGCAGACCTTCCGTCAACAGCTTTGGTTTTCCACGGAATCATTTATCCATTGCTTTGGTTTCCTGAGGGTTTATAAATTTGGCTTCTGTAACTTTGTAACTTCGGAGCAGCACTTGGCAAAAATTCTTTGCACTTCCATCTAGGTTGATCCAGAGCACAATGAAGGTGCCATGGATTTTCCTTAGATAGGCTACCTTGCTTTATTCTAGGTCTGCTAACTTTCAGAGTGTTCCACACAACTAAAAGCATCACTTTGTCACAATCTGATATTGAATATAGCATTTATAAGTATTAGTTCTGTCAAATACAGTTCACTGTGTTATTCTCTTACTTACCACTTCAGAATAATGCAACAAATTTTTCAAAACTAGAGCGAAAGGAAAAAGCAGTGACGAAAATATTACACTGATTATTCCCCAAGTGGTCCCAGGCTGAAACTTGGTGGTCAATTGCTTTGGTAAATAAGAAATAGTATTCATATTTTTGGATGAAATCAAAGAAAACCTTTTTAAAAATCCAATATCAAAATTTACTTCCAGCTGCTCCCGCCACCCCCTCAAAAAAAAATAAAAAAAAATTGCAACATCTGGTGATATCCGCAAGCCTTCCCAATTTAGTTTTCTCAGTTTGTATTAAACCAGGATATACCTAAAAGACAATAAGTGTAAACTCATCAATTTTAATAATTTTAGCATGCTACTTTTCAGAAACTTCATGAGGTAACTAGATACCTCGACATTCTCATTTCAAATGGCTGTTAAAGTGAACAAGGAAATCTTCAGAAATATCTGACAACATTGACTTGAGCACATAATTCATTTGCCATGTAATGACACAAATTTGTATTACAATTAAACAACTAGTATCTTGAAATCATCCCAATTGGAACTATCCCACCTTATTCTAGACCTGTCCAGTAGAATGTAAGTTTGTTGACTTTAATAGAATATCCTCTTTCATCGTTGTAGCACTGTGATAAACGGCACCAGATTGTCAGTGTGTTTCATGGGCTCAGTGGGACCTATAGGCATCAATGTGCCTGGTGTCTATCACCAGCTGCTTTCTTACTGCAACTTGTGGCTGCATGCATAGGACGCTACAGTGACAAGCTTACAGGCTAGCCTCAGGGATGAGATACCCACTTCGAGCTGCCATATGGGTCACTTAGTTGACAGTGAGAATGAATGAACATTTCCATGTACTGGTAAAGTATAGTAGCTACGACGTTTGTGCCTAGTTTACCTCCAAACATAACTAAGCAAGAAGATTGCAGATAAGAATTTGTTCTGTAACATTTGCTCATTTTATTCCATCCACATGCTGTATATTTGTGATATTTTCCTGTCATCGTCCATTTCTCTTAACTTCTCTCACCGTCTGTCTGTCCATGTTTCGTTGTGCAACACACAACTTTTTATTTTTACTTTTTACTTTTACCTTAAAATGTATAGCTTTCATTGTTGTTTTCCTCCAACATTTGTGTATTAACATGTCTTTTGTTTTCTATTTTTGTTTCCTCTGTCTCTCTATCCTTACCTTTTCTTTATGGTAGAAAATTCTTTGGTGGAATATAAATAATGGAAAGAATAAAGGCAACATCTCACCATATACACTATGTGATCAAAAGTATCCAGACACCTGGCTGAAAATGACTTAAGTTTGTGCCGCCCTCCATCGGTAATGCTACAATTCAGTATGGTGTTGGCCCACTCGTAGCCTTGATGATAGCTCCCACTCTCACAGGCATATGTTCAATCAGGTGCTGGAAGGTTTCTAGGGCAGTGGCAGCCCATTCTTCACGGAGTGCTGCACTGAGGAGAGGTATCAATAACTGTCTGTGAGGCCAGGCATGAAGTTGGCGTTACAAAACATTCCAAAGGTGTTATATAGGATTCAGGTCAGGACTCGGTGCAGGGCAGTCCATTACAGGGATAATATTGTCGTGTAACCACTGTGCCACAGGCCGTGCATCATGAACAGGTGCTCAGTTGTGTTGAAAGATGCAATTTCCATCCCCGAATTGCTCTTAAACAGTGGGAAGCAAGAAGGTGCTTAAAATATCAATGTGGGCCTGCGCTGTGATACTGCCATGCAAAACAACGGGTGCAAGCCCCCTCCATGAAAAATACGACCACACCATAACACCACTACCTCCAACTTTTGCTGTTGGCATTACACACTGGCAGATGACGTTCACTGGGCATTCGCCATACCCACACCCTGCCATTGGATCGCCATATTGTGTACCATGATTCATCACTCCACACAATGTTTTTCCACTTTTCAGTCATCGAATGTTCACGCTTCTTACACCAAGCGAGACTTCATTCGGCATTTACCGGCATGATAGGTTGCTTATGAGCAGCTGCTAGACCATGAAATCCAAGTTTTCTCACCTCCTGCCTAACTGTCATAGTACTTGCAGTGGATTCTGATGAAGTTTGGAATTCGTGTGTGATGATTTGGATAGATGTTTGCCTATTACACATTACAACCCTCTTCAACTGCTGGCAGTCTCCATCACTCAGCAGATGAGGTCGGCCTGTACACTTTTGTGCTGTACATGTCCCTTCATGTTTCCACTTCACTATCACATTGGAAGCAGGGGACCTAAGAATGTTTAGGTGTGTGAAAATCTCGGGTACAGACGTATGACACGAGTGACACCCAGTCACCTGAACACGTTCAAAGTCCATGAGTTCTGCAGAGCAGCCCATTCTGCTCTCTCACGATGTCTAATGACTACTAAGGTCGCTGATATGGAGTACCTGGCAGTAGGTGGCACCACAATGCACCTAATACAAGAAAGGTATGTTTTTGGCAGTGTCTGGATACTATTGATCACATAGTGTAGTTCAGATGTTGGTTTATCCATAGGCTCATAAGAGACTGAAAACATTGCTAAGATTTCAGATGATACCTTTAACTACTGAAATGCGTGCGTGCATGCACGTGTGCTCGCTACTGCAGCTGCAGTTGAACCGTAGTGAAGATGTCTGTCAGGTGGAGTGGGCAGTGGGGGGGAAAAGAAATGGCAGTGTTGGAGGGATGACTGACTTAAGTCTGTTAAGAGCGGCAGCAAGACAGGAATGTGCACTGGTGTACTCAGTCTGCTGTATTGGGAATGAGAAAGGTTGGAGGTTGGTGTGGGACAGGCACTATGGAGAACGAGGCACAGCTTTACAGAAGTTACAGCAGAGCTGTTACATGACATGACTGCTTTCACAGGTGACCCAGCCTGTGATAGGACGGTACAGGATATTCCTATGAAGAGTCTGGAACAGTGTGTAGGTTAGGTCTTGCACCTGGGTTCTCCATTGGTGGATGGTCCTGTGGCAAGGGGTTGGGTGTAGGTGTGGTGTCAGGATGGACCAGGAAATTTCTTAGACTGAGTGTGCGGAAGAATACCACTTTGCAAGATGTGGGTTACCTGTTCCTTATTTCCAGGCAAAGAAGTAAATGGAATTTCTGGTTTAGAACGTATCTAAGTTGTTCCAATTCATCTGATAATGGGTAATGAAGGGGATGCTGCTTTGCCTGTAGTCTACAGACAGCATATGCTCCAAATTCTCTGACCACCCCCATGAACCAGCTGCAGAACAAACCCCTCTTCATTTTCCAACATTCCTCTTAGACTGCAACAACTTCATTGTTGGTATTTGCTGTTTTCTTGTTGATATATTGGCTAAACATTGTTTACTCTTACAGTTTATGGATCTGAAATCTTATTTTTTAGATGTTGAGAATAATTTTGAAAATACAGAATCAATCACAAATGTTCCAGTGTTCTAATAGTACAACATAGAAGTTGATTATATTCTTCAGTATACTAATAGACGTTCGATCAGGTTTTGTTTGTCAGTGGCTGTTAATACAAATTTCATTGAAACAGAGTTGGAAGCCTTCTAAAAATCTACAATGCCAGTAAGAATGGTAATTCATAGTCACAGTTCTGAGTACAATCATTTCTTCTTATTTCTGTAAATTAACTGTGTAATAAATCTTACTCATAAGCAAAGTGTACCTAAGTTTTTCCCCACTGTCACTTGTGCATCATGAGTCACTACTGGGAATCATGTGTGTTCTGACTACATATACATACTCCATGGTAGCATACATTTTATGTTCATAATGGAATTCACTCCAGTAGATAAACAAGCACAATGTATTTACAAAACATACAACAGCTTTTCCTCCAACACTGTTAACAGGTGGTGTCTTAAATACACCATCAGGACACTGTATCTTATAATTATGTACAGTTCTTTTCTTCATGGTTTTTAGATGATGGTTACTTTTTCTATCACCACATGGTAGCTGTAAGTAATCAAATTGTGAAATATCATTGTATTGAGAAATGAGATGTTACATGAAATCAGTTGAAAATTTTACTATACAGGATGGGGCAATTTACACTGATATCACATATATGTAACATCCCTTTATCTAGAGAATTATTAGGACGTACGTTTCTCCTTTTTACTGTGTGAATGACAGTAACAATATGCAATGGAAAACATAAGGAGCATAATGAGGATTTCTGATGTTGTAAATGAATTTTGAATTCCTCTTTACATTTCATCTTCTGTTGATGACACAAACATGAAGACACCTTAAGAGAGAAGTTGAAATTGGAAGTCGGAAATGAACACGATTAATGACAGAACCACCAGATCTGAAAACTTGTTTCAGACTGTGATTTTTGGGAGCTACAATCTACTGTTACGACTGATGCTTTGTATATAAGTGGACTGTGGAATTTAGGAAGAAGGCAAATCAACATCTCTTAAGTGTTAGATAAAATATTTTGTGATTGTAATAATGATGGTTCTATTTTTGTAGCAAGAATATTCAGATGAGTCAAAAACTAACAGCATTCTCATAAACAACATATATTCTCAAAATGTAATTCTTGATAATTCTAATGTTTTTAAGTCAAATTTCTTTATTGAAGTGTACATAAGATATACATTTCTGCGTACAATGTTTCTCTTTGTGAACTAATGTAGTGCCTGTTTCCTGCCTCTTTATTTCTCCATACAACAGAGCTTTACTCTGCTAAAAAAATTCTTTACTTTCTGTGCTTCTTGTTGTCCTCCATTTCATTCTTCACCACAGTACCATCCTCTTGTACTCAACACCACAGTCTACTATAGTTTAACCTTCCTTGCACTTTTATGTCTCCATACTGTTTGTTTATAATGATTTGAAATCTGATCAATCTTGAAGTAAACATAATACAGGTTTGTGGAATGAGATTGTGACTCTACAAAGGAATTTATTTTTGCTAAACATAGGTGAAAGTGAAGGGGAACTATCAACATCTGTATCTAGTCCGGATTCCAGCCAGCTGCTTGATTCTACTGGGAGATCAGATCAGGACACAGACTCACCTCTTCTGCCACCAAAACCAGGTAATTTCTGATTTGTTTATCATTCTTCTTTGTCTTCTTTTAGAGAACAACTTCAGTGATCAAATGAAATACTTCAAAAAGGCAGTTCGCAATACATTTTGCAGTATCTATGAACGAAATTGGTAGAAAAGTGACACGGCAAGTAAGTTTTGATTTTATCCACAATGGATGTGAAATTTCAAAGTGAAAATGTATTCTTAACCATTCATGACAAAAAAAGCACAATTTTTCATGTATTATGAAAATACATTCCTTCAGTGCCAGAATAATTTGTGACACAGAAGTCTGTACTTCAAGAAAAGCTTGCCCATGAGTAGTGAACGTCAATAGAATAAGTCAGTACATATGCTGACAGCGAGTGTTGTTAGTTTTTCAGCAATAGCAGTTCATATGTACTTTCTCCTCTGGAAAATGGCATCCAGACATAACACATCACAACGTAATTAAGCACCTCATGTTTTTAATCAAGGAATCGCACACTTCCACCAAGGATCAAAGATAACGTACATACTCCCACTCCCCCCCCCCCCCCCTGTAGAAATTACCAGGAATTTGAATTAGAGCACATACAGTAGATCCTAAAGGCACCCACATCAAAAATGTGGTTGATATTTAAGGTAGCTGAACAGATGACTTCAAAACTAGAACAATTCCTTAAAATTTTTAAGCATGTTGTTGCAATTCTTGTAACCTGTTCATTAAGTATACATCCATTTTTCACGTATGCTATGTAATCTTTAATTGTTCCAACATAGATCTGATCTAATTTCCTACCCTCATTTTGCATGTGCAAGATAGATTTTCTTCAGTTTGCAACAAAAGATGCCCAGTTCCATAAATTAGTGTAAAAGTCCTCTTTTAGTAAAACTTGATAAATACACCCAACGCATTGTTACGTCTACAGCGAGTTCTTGTGGTTGCCAGTTTTGGTAACTACAGACCTAAGGTTTTCATTTCAAAAGTTGTTTGCAGCTCGTGGTCTAGTGACTAGCGTTGCTGCTCTGGAGCATGGGGTTCTGCGTTAGATTCCCGGCTGGGTTGGGGATTTTCTCTGCCCAGAGACTGGATGTTTGTGCTGTCATCATCATCATCATTCATGACAGTGGCTAGATAGGATTGTGTAAACATTGGGACTTTGTATGGGTGATGATGGCCGTGCAGTTGAGCACCCCACAAACCAAACATCTCATTACAAAAGTAATTCTCTTCCATGTTGCTTGGTTTTCATTTTCAGTATTGGGACCAAAATCTGCAGATCTTCTGTCATGATATCTGGCATTGCTCTCACCAGGTCTACTGCTACTGTCACAGCAGTTCCCTTAGGGGTTAATTGGTGCATATATCCTTGGTATTTTATAGCCCTCTCTTAGTCGCTTGACACAGTTCACAAGTACTTATTCTCATACTCACATAGGATGCCAGACTGTAGAAAGGGTAGTCCCTCTTAAGACAATAAAGACACTTTTGTACTGCAAAATGGCCATTATTTAGTTGCATGAGCTATATTAGTGTCTCCACCTTACTGGTCAGGAATGCATGATGTCCAGTCTTCTTCCTCTATATTAATCCACCTTAAGAGGAAAAAAAACTGTGCACTACTTAGTAAGTTTTCGGCTTCTTTTCACATGCACTTCTGTGCTTACTCTTTATTAACGAGACTTTGGTGTGTGTTTTGTTTATCAGTTTCATACCTTCCATCCGTCTTGTTTTTAACATACATACATGGTATCCTAGATAGAGCATCAGGTACTGTGATTTCAGTTACTGCTATGTACTTAATTTCAAAGTCAAATTCTATGTTTGTTAGCTCCCATCTTGTTAGCCTGCTCTATTACAACTTCATAGTCATTATAAATGATGATGCCCATTTGTCTGTTCCTACTTTTGGTTTTCCACCAGCCAGATAAGAGCCAAACTTTCCGAATCCAAATAATATTGCCGAACCTTTCTTTTCAGTCATGAAATATTTTCTTTACCTCAACATTAAGATTGCAAAAGCAATTTTTTAGACTTTCTTTGTCGTGTGATTTCTTATAACGGTTATGAAAGCAGTCCAAACTGTCACAGCTTAAGTAGTATTATGGGTACACAACAGTGTGATTCAAATATAACACTGATTTATTTCATCCGAAAGGAATGTTAATCATGGAGTATACAGCACATATCAAGTTATAGATATCAATATCGTCAGAGTATCAACCCACAACATGCTCCCCACCCTGGTCAGCTTCTAGATTGATCATCATTTGAAAGATACCAGAGATTATCCCCCCTGCGGGTCCGGGGTAAGAATAGGCCCGAGGTATTCCTGCCTGTCGTACGAGGCGACTAAAAGGAGTTTCAACCGTTTTGGCCTTCCATGTGATGGTCCCCCTTGGGGTTTGACCTCCATTTTTCAAAATTCTACAGAAGTACGAGCCTTTTGGGGCAGGACACCTTACGTGGTGTACCACTGGTCCTCAGTGCACTAAGACACTGGCACTCAGCATTGCACCGGCGTTGTAACCGTACCCACTATTCCTCAAATTGGGCCTAAACGCCTGATGGGTTGTCAAAGTTATGCCCATAGTGCATTTCCATCTGCACCAGCGATCATGATGGACTTTCCATGGCACCAGAAATCCAGCACGGTAGCCAGCCCGTTGTGGTGGGGTCGTCATTTACCCTCTAGGTTGTAGCCCCCTGACAACACAGGGATCGTACTCCCGATACCTGAGCTGCACCCTCCCCACGTCGGCCAAGGAGTAGATGCCCGTCTCCTTGGGGCATCAGGACTCCCGGCAATGGTCATCCTGCCAGTTGGCCCTTGCTGCGGCTGGGTGGCGCCCGTGGGGAGAGCCCCTGGTCGGAGTGGGTGGTATCGGGGCGGGCGTTTCGCAGATGAAACGTCAACACGTCTCAGGTTGCTCTGCGGCAGAGTCTTTCAAACGAAAAGGTACCGTTTCTAGTTCTGGTTCTCCTGCCCTTTCCCCCTTGGCCACTCCATGGGAGGAGGGACAGGCCCGCCGGCTTGGGGCGAAGTACTTCCCCCGCTATTTGGTCTGTTCTCGAACCAATGGGGGGACATTCGCCACCTCCAAGCCCATGTTCTTTGTTCAGCACATTGAAGACATCTTCGGGGAAATCGAGGCTCTCAGCAAGATGCGTTCAGGGTCCGTTCTTATCAAGACCACCTCCGCCACACAGTCGGCGGCGCTCCAGGCGTGCGACCGCCTAGGGGACATCCCAGTATCCATTGTCCCACATCTGGCTCTAAATAGGACGCAGGGGGTTATTTTTCATCGTGACCTCCTGCTACAATCTGATGAAGAACTCAGGGCCAACCTGGACCGCCGAGGCGTGCATTTCGTCCGGCGAGTCCAGCGCGGCCCCAAAGACCGTCGCATCGACACTGGGGCCTTTATCCTCGCCTTCGAGGGGGACGTTCTCCCAGAGAAGGTAAAGGTGATGTGCTACCGGTGTGACGTGCGACCTTACATCCCGCCTCCTATGCGCTGTTTTAGGTGTTTGCGCTTTGGGCACATGTCGTCACGGTGTGAGGCTGAGCCCCTTTGTGGCGATTGTGGACGTCCTCTTCGTGAGGAACATACATGCACCCCACCACCTCGGTGCAGTAATTGTCCTGGCGTCCACTCGCCTAGATCCTCAGACTGCCCCGCATATCAGAAGGAGAAGAAGATACAAGAAATCAAAACTTTGGATCGGCTCTCTTATTCTGAGGCCAGGAAGAAGTATGACCGCCTCCATCCCGTGCCTTTGACCACTTCGTTTGCCTCAGTTGTGTCCACTCCTTCCGCGGTATCCTCACCCCTATCCTGTCCCCCCTTCGCCTCCTCCGCCCATCAGGGGGCTCTGCCTCCGCCTCCCAAATCCCTCCCTTCCAAATCCTCCTCCCCCGTGGCCCCCACCCCCTCTGCCCCAGGGGCCACCCTTCCTCCTCCTCCTCCTCCTCCCCCCACGCCACCTGAGAAGCGATCCTCTTCTCAGGCGTCCATCGGGGAAACGTCCCGGACCCCAGCTTCCGAGGTCCGGCGTTCCAAAACGGACCCCGTGCGTGAGGACCTCCTTCGGGTCCAGCCCACCATCCCTGTGCCTCCTCGGCCTTCCAAGAAGGCCTCCAAGAAGAAGTCTCTATCCCCCTCTCCACCCCGGCGCGTTTCGTCTGACGCTCCATCCGTGAGTCGCTGCTCCCAGCCGTACTCAGTTTCGCCGGGACGCTCTGCTGCCAGGTGCTCAGCTGGCCTTTCGTCGGCAACTGATGCAGCCCCTCCTACACAACCAGGGACAGCGGCCGCAGCTGGCGACGAGTCGATGGAACCGGATCCGCCTCCCGTCGGTTGTAGCGTTGTTCCCTCGCAACCTGGCCCTCCGCGGCCGTCGAGGTGACCAGTTCTTCCCCCGTCTCGTTCCCCCAACTTTTTGACTAGCGATGGCGTTGTTTCATTGGAACATAAGAGGTATTCGATCTAATCGGGAGGAATTACAAGTGCTCCTCCGCCTGCACTGTCCGCTCGTCCTTGGTCTCCAGGAAACCAAGTTGCGCCCGACTGACCTTATTGCCTTTCCCCACTATACCTCGGAGCGGTATGACCTCACCCCTGTGGACGGTATCCCAGCTCATGGTGGGGTCATGTTGCTCGTGCGGGACGATGTCTATTACCATCCCATCCCATTGACCACCCCACTCCAAGCAATAGCTGTCCGCATTACTCTTTCTGCTTTTACTTTTTCAGTTTGTACCATCTACACTCCACCGTCATCTGCTGTTAGTCGGGCTGACATGATGCACCTGATCGTTCAGCTTCCCCCGCCGTTTTTATTGTTTGGCGACTTCAATGCCCATCATCCCCTTTGGGGCTCTCCTGCATCCTGTCAAAGAGGCTCACTCTTGGCAGATGTCTTCAACCATCTCAATCTTGTCTGCCTCAATACCGGCGCCCCGACTTTCCTCTCGGACTCTACTCATACCTACTCCCACTTGGACCTCTCGATCTGTTCTACCACTCTTGCCCGTCACTTCGAGTGGTATGTCCTTTGACACCTATTCGAGCGACCACTTCCCCTGTGTCGTTCGTCTCCTGCACCACACCCCATCCCCACGTCCTTCGAGCTGGAACATACTGAAAGCTGACTGGGGACTTTACTCCTCCCTGGCGACCTTTCCGGACCACGATTTTCCCAGTTGTGACGGTCAGGTCGAATACCTCACGGCTGTTATCATCAATGCTGCCGAACGTTCCATTCCTCGTACTACTTCTTCTTCACGTAGTGTTTCCGTCCCCTGGTGGAACGAGGCTTGTAGGGACGCTATCCATGCTCGACGACGTGCTTTACGCACCTCTCGCCGCCATCCTACGTTGGCGAATTGTATTGAATACAAACGACTCCGAGCGCAATGCCGTAGAGTCATCAAAGACAGCAAAAAAGCTTGTTGGGCCTCTTTCACCAGCTCCTTTAACAGTTTCACTCCCTCTTCCGTCGTTTGGGGTAGCCTGCGCCGGCTGTCGGGCATTAAGGCCCACTCCTCGGTACCTGGCCTGACCTCAGGTAATGAGATCCTTGTTGATCCTGTGGCTGTCTCCAACGCCTTTGGCCGCTTTTTCGCGGAGGTTTCAAGCTCCGCCCATTACCATCCTGCCTTCCTTCCCAGGAAAGAGGCAGAAGAGGCTCGGCGACCTTCCTTCCACTCGCTGAATCTGGAAACTTATAATGCCCCCTTTACTATGCGGGAACTTGAACGTGTGCTTGCACTGTCCCGGTCCTCTGCTCCGGGGCCAGATGCCATTCACGTTCAGATGCTGGTACACCTTTCTCCGGCGGGCAAAAGCTTCCTTCTTCGTACCTACAATCGCGTCTGGACCGAAGGTCAAGTCCCCATGCGTTGGCGTGATGCCGTTGTTCCTATACCCAAACCCGGGAAGGATAGACACCTTCCTTCTAGTTACCACCCCATTTCTCTTACAAGCTGTGTCTGTAAGGTGATGGAGCGCATGGTTAATGCTCGGTTAGTCTGGATTCTTGAATCTCGACGGCTACTTACTAATGTCCAATGCGGCTTTCGTCGCCGCCGCTCCGCTGTTGACCACCTTGTGACCTTGTCGACATTCATCATGAACAACTTTTTGCGAAGGCGCCAAACGGTAGCCGTGTTCTTCGACTTGGAGAAGGCTTATGATACCTGTTGGAGAGGAGGTATCCTCCGCACTATGCACAGGTGGGGCCTACACGGTCGCCTGCCCCTTTTTATTGATTCCTTTTTAACGGTTCGAAAGTTTAGGGTACGTGTGGGTTCCGTATTGTCCGACGTCTTCCTCCAGGTGAACGGAGTGCCTCAGGGCTCCGTCTTGAGCGTAGCCCTTTTTGCCATCGCGATCAATCCAATTATGGATTGCATTCCACCTAATGTCTCAGGCTCTCTCTTTGTCGATGACTTCGCGATCTACTGCAGTGCCCAGGGAACATGCCTCCTGGAGCGCTGCCTTCAGCGTTGTCTCGACAGCCTCTACTCATGGAGCGTGGCAAATGGCTTCCGGTTCTCTGAAGAGAAGACGGTTTGTATCAACTTTTGGCGATATAAAGCGTTCCTTCCGCAATCCTTACATCTCGGTCCCGTTGTTCTCCCATTCGTGGACACAACTAAGTTTCTAGGGCTCACGTTGGACAGGAAACTGTGTTGGTCTCCCCATGTCTCTTATTTGGCGGCCCGTTGTACACGTTCCCTTAATGTCCTCGGAGTTCTTAGCGGTTCATCTTGGGGAGCGGATCGCACTGTCCTGCTTCGCTTGTATCGGTCCATAGTCCGATCGAAGCTGGATTATGGGAGCCTCGTCTACTCGTCCGCTCGGCCATCCCTCTTACGCCAGCTCAACTCCATCCACCATCGGGGGATACGTCTTGCGACCGGAGCCTTCTACACTAGTCCTGTCGAGAGTCTTTATGCTGAAGCTGCCGAGTTACCTTTGCCCTACCGACGCGATGTACTGCTGTGTCGGTATGCCTGCCGGCTGTTGTCTATGCCCGACCACCCCTCTTACAAGTCCTTCTTCGCCGATTCTCTCGACCGTCAGTACAGGTTGTATGTGTCTGCCCTGCTGCCCCCCGGAGTCCGCTTCCGTTGCCTGCTTCGACAATTGGATTTTGCCCTCCCTACCACCATCAGAGAAGGTGAGAGCCCAACACCACCTTGGCTCCAGGCTCCGGTTCATATTGATCTCGACCTCAGCTCCCTCCCGAAGGAGGGTACTCCGGCTGCAGTGTATTGCTCACGGTTTGTCGAACTTCGTGCTCGACTTGCCGGTCACACCTTTATTTACACCGATGGCTCCAAAACTGACGATGGTGTCGGCTGTGCCTTTGTCGTCGGGGCCGCCACCTTTAAATACCGGCTCCTCGACCAATGTTCCAACTTTACGGCCGAGCTTTTTGCTCTCCATCAGGCCGTTCAGTATGCCCGCCGCCACCGCCATTCATCGTATGTACTCTGCTCTGACTCACTCAGTGCTCTTCAGAGCCTTGGAGCTCCCTATCCGGTCCATCCATTGATTCAACGGATACAGCAGTCCCTCCATTCTTTCGCTGATAATGGTGGTTCTGTCAGCTTTCTGTGGGTTCCCGGCCATGTAGGAGTGCCTGGGAATGAGGCTGCGGATGCTGCAGCCGAGGCTGCAGTCCTCCTGCCTCGGCCAGCCTCCCATTGTGTCCCGTCATCTGACGTTCGTGGGGATGTATGTAAGAGGCTTGTGTCGTTGTGGTGGGATGCTTGGTCATCCCTCCAAGGAAACGAGCTCCGGGCAGTAAAACCGCTCCCAACTGCTTGGACAACATCCTCCCGACCATCTCGGCGCGAGGAGGTCCTTCTGACCAGGTTGCGGATAGGGCATTGCCGGTTTAGCCACAGCTACCTGCTCTCCGGTGACCCAGCCCTGCAGTGCCCTTGTGGTCAGGCATTAACAGTGCGCCATGTTTTATTGTCGTGTCCCCGTTTTAGTCAATTTCGTGTTGCCCTGTCCCTGCCATCTACTTTACCGGATGTTTTAGCTGATGACGCTCGAGCAGCTGCTCGTATTCTGCATTTTATAACTTTAACTGGCTTGTCCAAAGACATTTAACCTTTTTACTTATTTTATCTGCATCTTTATCAGGTCCTTCTGGTGTCCCCCCCCCCCCCCCCCCCCATCCCCTTGAGTTTTACCAGATTCCATGTGCTCTAACAACAGTGACTGGGCGCTAATGACCTCAGCAGTTGAGCGCCCTTAAACCCAACCAAAAAAAAATACCAGAGATTATGGACCCTTCATGGTTTGTAAGGCTACAGTTAATACCTTCCCATGTCTTCTCATATGCAGGATATTGTGTCCACACCTTCCTCCACATGTGGCATGGACGAACATCATCCTGGAGAAGGTTTTAATGGTAAGACTCACTCAGCTGGTAACAAAGCCTTTGTATGTTGAGGGAAGTGAGCCTTCAGTGTCTTGCAAGCTAGGCAGTAGTGTAGACATGTATTGTAGTCTGTCAAGCTCTAAGAATCCAGAATTCTGTTCTCAGTTCAGATAATACTGTTTACTAAAAGGTGGTGCAGGCAAATCGGAGTCGGGCGGTAGGCATCCACCAAGACGAATAAGACCCAAGAAAGTGTTGAAGAGAGCTATCTTAAAATTTTGTGATACAGTGAAGTTGTTGCACAGAGGGTGCAACTTGGTTCGTGCAAGTCTGATGCTGTCAGTTCTTCTAATGTCTCACAGCCTTTCATTAATTGCCGTTCGAAGTGATGTATCCATCCTGTGATTTGCAATAGTTTGTAGCGGTTACAGTACCATGTAAATGTTAAAATATGGAGTGTTGTTTTTACACTGAAGACGAGGTCTATTAAATTCTTCTTTTCCAGCAATTAATGGTCTTTTGCCTGTATAAATCATGGCTACTGTGTTCAGTTCTTTGCTAACCAAGCAGGCCCTCGGAACCATGTAGTATTGTGCTGAAGTTTGTCTGCTTCGATACCTCTAGAGAGCAGATCAGCTGCGTTTTCTGCACTAGGGCAGTATCTCGACTGTGGTGGATATTTCTGAAACAAAATTTCACACAAACGTCTTTCATTAATAAGGGTCATGTTACATCCATTCTAAGGCTACAGTTGAGTTAGTCAGCAGAGCTGCACAACCTGTATTGTGGCTCGCAGTGTTTCAGAAATAATGCAGTAGTCTTGTTCCAAGAAATGTTGCTAGAAGTTCTTCTAGCTGTGGAAGAATTATCTTCTTGATGGAAGCTAGTCTGTTTTTGCTGCAAACTAAGTGGACTGATGTAATGTTTCAAAGTTGTGCATCATATATAAATGACTGTGCCTTATATTTTTCCTGGTACGTTGGAAAATACATAATCTTCAGTGTCTTCAGAGGACGCCAACCTGTGTGTGTGTGTGTGTGTGTGTGTGTGTGTGTGTGTGTGTGTGTGTGTGTGTGTGTTTGTGTGTGTGTGTGTGTGTGTGTGTGTTAGCCTCATTTGCCAAAATCGAGAGGTGAGAGCTCATCCCATTCAGTTCCTCTTCACCGAATTTCCTGAAAAATTATTTTTTCAGTGGGGGACAAAGGTAACAAAAGATCCAGTGGGTCTTAGAATCTAGCAGTGCTTTGAAATACTTTGTACTGAGTGGCAGGTTCAGTGAAATTGTTGATGACATTGCAATGAACAACACTGAACGTGTTAGGCAGTGTGTTCCATTAGACTGCTAGTACCTCTGTGTATGTATTGTTTACAACACTTACTGACTACTGTCCTTCAGTTTGTGGCCCACTTCAGCGTCCCTGTAAGCTTGTAATTCAAATGTATCACTGCATTGTCATCTTCAGCACCTGCTGCAAAATCATCCCTACACACTTTCTGTTCGACAGGTAAAACATTTCAAGGAAAATTCATTTTGTGAATTGTAGCAAGGTCTTTGTGTGGTTTCAAGAAGACACAGGCTGCAGGTAAGTTCAGATCCACCAGGAGACTTTCAACTCTTCAGTGAGTACTTCCTTGGCACACACGAGGCCCCTGCCCTTGCAGTACTCTTTCCTTTTCCGTGCTGCATGTCTATCCTTGTACTGTTCTTTCTCTCCTCCCTTTGAGACCATGTCCTGCGTAAAGTTGGGAAACTGAAACTTGAGAAATTATTGGAAGACTTGGGTGGATTTCATTTTTGCCTTCCTCTCTTTTCTTGTTCTGACTTATCCTGTCCTTCACCTGCTTCAACATTTGAGGGCTCTCCATTTGTCTTTCTTCCAGCCTGTGCATACCTGAAGGCTGGCTCATGTATTTCACATGTTAAGGGCAACTGGGTAATGTGTAACTCTCAGTACACTGGTCGACAGGTAGGAGGCACGCATATGCCCCAGTGAAGGCCAGGCCCAGGGAGGGGTGATTGCCTGACCTGTTACCTTCACAACTGCCGATTTATCCCTGTGTTGGAGTATGGGAGGTGTGACCACTCACCTAAGGTGGGTGTTCTCCCCTCTGTGGTGCTCCAGAAGGAAGGAGTGCTCCATTGGAGATGCTGGCAATCGCGGGGAATTAACCCATGATGAGTACTTCAACACTGTTAACGCAACCTTTGCCTAATAAATATAAATGGAATAGGCCAAAGACACGATGGATCTTCTAGTTACACCCACTACCATGTGGCATCGTGCACAGGAGGTCAGAACTTTCCTACAGTGAACCCATTTGTCATTTAGAAAAGAGTGGATACAGTTGCAGACGCACTAAAAGTCCTGCACTTGTTGACGCAGTGGTGCTTCTTCAGAAAGACATTGGTTTTCAAGCCCAAAAGCTGCTTAAAGCTATGATCCTCCACTCCTCCACGGTTACCCAGTTTGTGAAGAGGCTCATCCAACACTGAATTCTTCACATGGTGTCATATGCTCCCAGCTGCTTGATGGTATGACTGAGGTAGATATATATTATTATCTTTCTGATCAGTGCATTCCACCAGGTTATGAAGAGGGTTTATGCAGAATTAGCACCTATCCGCATCCTTTTCTTAACGTTTGATCGAGTAGAACTCCCATCGAAGATAAAGGCCGGCTCTGAAGTTACTATCAGGTCCTGCATGCCAAAGCTAATTCGTTGCTACCAATGCCAGTATTATAACCATACTCACATGTTCTGTAGAAACAAAGCCAAATGTGGCAAGAAAGTTTATGAGGGAGATTGCCCATCTACTTCTCCCCACTGATCAACTGCACTGGCAGCTGTGCCGCTGTATTCCATGATTGCCCTGTGTACCTTGGTGAATGAGCCAATCAGGAGATCCAGGTGAAGGAAAAGGTGCCCTTCAATGATGCTCAAAAAAGTTAGTTAGTAGAAAGCCTTGGATATCACTATCCAACAGTTACAGTATCGTTGTTGCTGTGTCTTGACTCATGGACCAACCGTAGGTTACTGGCATTTCTGAAGAAACAATGGAATAGGATCCTCCAGCCTCACAAACCTGTAGTTGTATACAGCTGAAATCTGGCACTGGCAGCCCCTATCCTCTAATATGGCTGTCTTCCATAGAACATTTGTTGCATCAACCACCCAGGGCAGACTTCGAGCCGCTATTGCAATCACAGTCACCAGTTGTTTTATGCCTCAAAGAATCAAAATTATGCCCTCAAGACTGCTTTGACTTATTGCACTTCACTCCAGTACATTTCAGCCTTCCATCAGGGGAATGAACTCCAGCACATGGGGAGTCGTGGCACTCATTCGGGATGAGATCCGTAGCCAGACCATTTCATTGACAACTCAGCTACAAGCTGTTGCTGTCCATCTTTATATCTCCCCAATTGTACCTTTTCTTTTTGTAATATCTACATACACCATCATCTGATCTCACCAGGGCAGACATACTGCAGCATACCTCTCAGCTCCCTCAACCCTTTTTGCTACTTGGCGACTTCAGTGCCCACTATCCCATTTGGAGCTCTCTGAGAACCTGCCCGAGAGGCTCTCTCCAGGCAGATATTCTCAATCAACTTGATGTCATTTGTGTCAACACTAGTGAACCCACATTTCTTTCAGATTCTACATACACTTTCTCTCACCAGGACCTTTCGTTCTGCAGTGCACAGCTTGCCAACTTAGAGTGGTCCGTCCACTTGGACACATATTCAAGCGACCATTTCCCATGTGTAATTTGTCTGGTAACTCATGTCCCATCTCTTCAAAAGACCATCTGGCAGCTTTTTAAACATAACTGGAGGCTCTACTCTTCACTGGCAACCTTCAACGAGCAATATTTCCACAGCTGTGATGACACGGTAGAGCACCTTACAAATGTTACCCTTACCGCCAGGGAACGTTCCATTCCCTGAACCTCTTTCGTACCGCGACAAGTCCCAGTTTCCTGATGGGCAGAGGAATGCCACAATGTGGTTCACACTTGAAGACGTGTTCCATGTCTTTGAAGGCTATATCATAAAGAAGAACTGTATTCCTTATAAACAGTTTAAAGTAAAGAGTCATCAAATTATCAGAGATAGCAAAAAAGCTAGATGGATCTTTTACTAATTTTTGTAACCCTTTTACTCCCTGTTCTGTTTGGTGTACCCTTCATCAGCTTTCTGGAAACAAGGTACAGCTCCTGATTCATGGCCTGGCTATAGTTAACTATGTCATTGTGGACCCTATTGAGATTCCAGCACCATGGGTCAATACTTTAGAGATCTCAAACTGTGCCTTCCTGCCTCAGAAACAATATCTTTTTCACTATGAGGGAGCACGAACGTGGTCTCTGATGATGATGATGATGATGATGATGATGATGATGATGATGATGATGATGATGATGATGATCATGATGATGATGATGATGATCATCATCATCCTCTCCCTCCTCTCTGGACAATATTCACATTCAGATGTTGCAGCACCTCTCTTGACAGCAATCACTTCCTTCTTTGTACATGTAATCATATCTAGAGGGATGATGAACTTCCCAGACACTGGCACAAAGCCACTGTAATTCTCATACCCAAGCCTGGAAGGACACTTCCAGCCAGCTACTGCATGATTTCCCTCACAAGCGGTGTCTGAAAGGTGATGGAATGCATGAACAGTGGTTAGTTGGTATGGTGGCTTGAATCTCAGAATTTTCTAACAAACGCACAATGTAGAATTCGTAAGCACTGCTCTGCAAGTGATCATCTCATTGCCGTGACAACCCATATTATGAACAATTTTCTGCGGAAATGCCAGACTGTAGCTGTGTTTTTTGATTTGGGGAAGAATTAAAATAGCTGCTGGAGGACGGGCATTCTCTGTACAGTGTACACGTGGGGCTTCTGAGGCTGCCTGCCCCATTTTATTCAGAAGTTTTTAAAGACCAGATTTTAAAGGTACTTGTGGGTTCAGCTTTGTTGAACACTTTTATTCAGGAGAAAACGAGATGCTTCAAAACTCTGTGTTGAGAGTAGCCCTGTTTGCCATAGCAGCTGATCCTATCGTGGACTTGTCTCCTGCCAGGCATCTCAGGCACTCTTTTCATTGAAGACTTAGAGATCTATTGCAGCTCTCAATGGAACTGTTTACTTGAGTAACGACTTCAACAATGTCTCGACTGTCTTTTCTCATGGAGCATCGCCAATGGATTCCACTTTTCCGCTGAGAAAACTCTTTATTTGAACTTGTGGCGGCATAAGGAGTCCCTTCTACCGTCCTTACATCTCAGTCCTGTTGCTTTTTCGGTGTAAAAACCACAAAATTCTTGGGGCTCATGCCTGATAGGAAACTCTATTGGTCATCCTGTACCTGATCTCTAAATATCCTATGCATTTTAAATGGTACTTCATGGGTGATGCCAGTCTCTTGTCTGATCAAAACTGGACTGCATGCCTTGTTTACTCATCTGCATGACCATCTGTTTTACACCATCTCAACAAAATCAACCATAGAGCCATACATTGGGCTGTTGGGTCTTTCTACACTAGCCCAGTTATGAGTCTCTATGCTGATTCTGCTGAACTACTGCTGTCAACTGATGTGATGCTCTTCTCAGCAGATACACATGCTGTCTGTCCTCTATACCCAACCATATATCATATGTGTCCTTTTTTGATGACTTCCTTGACTGCCAATAAGGGATAATTGCAGCTTTTTTGTTGCCTCCTAAAGTTCGCCTTCATATACTGCTTTGGAAGCTTAATCTTAAGTTACCACCCACGTTCCTGATGGGTGAGAGCTCTTCACTGCCTTCGATTCATGCAGAGGTCTATGTTCATCTGGGACTTACTTCAGTTCCTAAGGACAGTACCCTAGATATGACTTATTGTAGTAAGTTTCTCAAACTTTGCACACAACTTGGAGGCAGCACCTTCATCTACACTCGTGGCTGTAAGACTGACCATGTTGTTGGATGTGCCTTTGTCATTAGCAACAATCATTTTAGATACTGACCTCTAGAACAGTGCTCAATTTTTCCTGCAAAGCTTTTGGCCCTCTGTCAAGCCACCCAGTACATCCAATGACACACTTCTCAATTGTGTATTATGTTCAGATCAATTTAGTGCCCTCCAGAGCCTCTGTGGGCTATATTCATACCACCCCTTAATACAAAAAACCCAAGAATGCCTCCACCCACCTGCTGATGATGGAGCCATTATGATGTTCATGTGGACCCCTGGTCATGTCAAGGCATCAGGGAATGAAGCTGCCAATGTTGCTGCTGCTGCTGCTGCTGCTAAGGCTGTAGTCCAATTACCTAGACCTGTTAGCTATTCTGTCCCTTCAGATGATCTCTGTGTTGCCACACATGGAACATCGTGTCACTCTGAGATGAACACTGATCTCTATATATGGGAATGAACTCTGGGAAATTAAATCCTCCCAATGGCTTGGGCAACTTCATCTCACCCCTCTTATCGCGAGGAGATACTTTTAGCTAGGTTGCATTATTGGACACTGTAATTTCAGTCACAGTAATTTGTGAAGTGGGGAACCCGCACCACTCTGTACTTATTGCAACCAACTATTGAAAGTGTGCCATTTTCTGACCCCATGTCAATTTTATAGCAGTTTACATTTTCATGTATGTTTTCCACCTGAATTATCAGATATTTCAGCAGATACAGCATGAGCCTTTGATCACATTTGACTTTTTATTCGTCATAGTAATGTGGCAAAGGAAATTTAATTTTCAACTGTTTGAGCTACCTCCTCAAAGGGGAAGTGATTGTTCCCAGCTATACCCGTTCTCCACTCGATCAGGCTCTGAGTATTATTTACTTCAAATTCATTCAGTAATTGACCATTTTAAGTTAAGACATGGGCACTTAGGACCACAGTAGTTGTGCACCCTAAAGCAGCAACAAACAAACGAACAAACATAAGTCTATAAGGTAATCAGGTGATACGGTATGTAACCCTTTCACCAGTCATAACACAGTTTCCTTGTTGATATATGACTATTTTTTTATTTTTTCTTTTTAAGAAAAGAAGCTGCTTATGAGACCTGTTTTTCTTGTGAGGAAGTAACTAGAGAAATTTTTGCTTCATATTGGTAATTAAGGCTACCCCAGATATAAACAGAATCTCAGTAATACTGAAATTAGGACCCATATCTAAAGAGCTATTCAGTGAATGTGTATTCTTCTCACGTGGAGAAACCATCAAATACATGCTCCGTTTGATAAGCATTAATTTTGTTTTTCTTTTTTTTTCCTTTTCTTTCTTTCTTTATTGCATGATGGGGCAGATAAAATGTCACTCAGTGTCTTGGCTAGTAGATATGACCTCCACAAGTCCTTTTTTGATGTCAAAAATTTGCAGATCATGATTGTGTTTCAGGTTGCTGTCCTTCGTAAATTTTTTCTCCTGTGAAATAAATGTCTTCGCTATTTGCTGAAGAGTATAAGGCATCATAACATTGGGTATTCCTTCTTTTATCTTTGATGCAGTAGGATGTTCAGAAATAGTACAGTGAGGCCAGTCACTTTGGATTCGGAGTTCCTGTTCCGTCCTCTGTGATCATCATAATCATTTCTAAATTCCAGAAACATTATAGAATATCAACTGTTGGCATCACAGTCTCTAAACTGATGAAATTTGCCATCACACGATTTGCTGTGGTGCTTGACTTAGTCAAACTTAGTCGAAGATACCATTACAATGGATGAGTTAGTCAAATAGGAGGAGGATAATCTCCAGTGATTTTCGAGTACCTATCTTCTCCATTAAGGATCTCTGTGCAAAGATCTTCTGCAGCATCCTGCACGTTTGCTAACTGAAATCTCTGGGTGCACACTCATTTTCTTACATAGAGAGGTACAGTTGCATGTGTGGCAAATGTGTGGGTGCTTTCAAATATAGTTACAGATGATGTGGAATTTGTCCAGATATCCTTTAGAGTGAAATCTACATTGAAGTTGTAGATGGCATTTCAAAAGCACTGACAGATAGGTTGCTATGTTCTATAGTTTCTAAACCCATGTTACCAATAAGGAAGTTGGAAATGAAGCTTTAGTGACTGCTGCTATCCACAAAGTGACATGTAAGTCTGTTTAATACTCCAGTTACCTGAAAATAAGTAAAATATGGTGAACTGACGTGTGATAACTTCTTGAAGATGAAAGTAAAGATAGCAGTCTCAGTACAGCTAGCTTTGTGATGATGGTTTTGTACTTGGACTGCAATACCTTGCCCTTCTTACTTGTATTTGTAGCATTGTGACCTTGGTTTAAATATGTAAGACAACAATTAGATTGCTTTAACTTACATCTTGTTGGTTGTCTTGTCACTGTTCCAATGAGTGCAAGCTTCACAAAAAAAACAGTACACTTGTAATTTTCAGAAGTTTTTAGCTTGCTTTGAATTAATATGAAGTGTTGCTGCAGTGAGAGTGAAGTTAAGCAGATGACAGATGTGCAGTAAGAGCACTTCGAACTACTTCTTCAAAAAAGTTCAGGTCTGGTGTATGGAAATCAGCAAGGCACACCTGTATAATGTGGTTGCTATCTCCGTACCAATTCAATAAAATTTTCTTTCTTTCTTTGTATGTGTTATCTGCCAACAACTTCGGTTTGTCTGACAGATACCATTGAACAGAAACATATTTGTTTACTGTAGAAAGTGATGGGTCCTTACCAATGGCCAATTACAATTGTTCTCCAAAGTGGAATCACATTTTAACATATCTACAAATTGACTTGAGCTTATGGCTGGAAGCTTGACACTGGGATAGCATGGGCCGTGTGGACACTGTAGGCGACGCGATATTCATCTGCAGTATTAAGGCTGAAATCTTGTAATCAGTTTCTTCTGTAAATTTTTGTATAGAGCATTTAATTTTGTCTATATATCCTTCACAGTTTGGCACATTTGCACCATATTTGTTGTCACAGAGAAACTTGAGAATAGCATCATCCAACAAAATAAGTTTCTCTGAAGTGTCTTAAAGATGTTCCTGTTAGGTGTTCAAAATCATCAAATGGGCTTTCTATAGTAAATCTACAAAATCGCGTAGCATTAGAACTCTCCTTAATTTGCTTTCTTTTGAAGTTTGCTAGCTGGTTTTGTAAGTAGTCTGGCACTATGTCTTATTAAAGACTGCTATCACAAAATTTTTACAGGTCTGCTTGTGACTGACTAAGACTTCTGACGGAACATAAATGTAAAATGAATTGTACTTTCCTTAACAAAATAAGTGCTAGGGCCAAATATTTCCAAATTTGCAATACAGAGCAAAGGTCTTGAATCATTCTGTAGACATCATCATCTCTTGTTTCCAGCAGCATAAAGTGAGCTATTAATCACTGAAATATTGCAGGAAATAGTAATATCTACGTGAAGTTTTGGCACCAGAAAATTAGACACATGACACTATTATTTCAGTGTCTATATATAATTTCTTCCAAAAGGCATATATATCATGGAGCATACAGTGTAGACCAAGTCATAGGTAATAAGTCTCGTCAGTGTGTCTGTAATTATTACAAATATCAACACGCAACAAATACAGTACTTTTGAGAGATTAGGCCAGTACAATATTACAGCAGTTACATGCTGCCTTTTAATTTAATGTCTATAAAACCCACTCAACATTTGTCTGACAACTACCATCAACTGCTTCTCTTCAGTAAGCACTTCAAAGAATTGCTCCTAAATTTTTGTTCTCCAACAAATCTTCTGTGTAAGTTGCACAATCCTAAGAATGCACACAATTGTTTTTGGCAGCTCAGCCTCAGAAAAGCATTAACTGCTTGTTATTTCTCGGGATCTAGCTTCATTTTTTGAGATGTGATTTCATGTTCAAAAATATTTTGAAGCAAACATTCTAGCAAGTTAAAATCTTTATCCATGCTACATAGCCATCAATGTATCATCTATGTACCTTCTAATCTCACTCCATAGTTCATCACCCAGCACTGCATCAAGCATTTTTATAAAAATGGTGACTCAAATGTTTAACCCAAATGGCTACACTTGGTATTGTCAACAGTTCCCCTCATACAATGAAACCAATACAATAAAAATGGTGACTCAAATGTTTAACCCAAATGGCTACACTTGGTATTGTCAACAGTTCCCCTCATACAAAAATATGTTGTATATTGCCTTGACTCTTCTGCCAACTGAATCTCTAATAATACCCTGCTATTGTGTCCAAGCTACTACAGCTTTTAGTCCCATCGAATTTTTACAATAACTTGTCTAAGGTTTCTGGCTGATCCCTATGTGGCTCAAAGATTTGATTTGATTTGCTTTACAACATCAGTAACTATCCTGGTTCTGCTGATTTTTCTTCTCTGTCAGAAAAAAAGTGATCATTGTACTGACTGGATCATCATTCAGTTATTCCTTCTAATTATATACACTGTAATCCATTCTCCATGATGGACTTCTTAGCCTGTAACATTGGATACTACTTTGTGTAGAATGGCTTATTAGGTTTAATCTTAAGTCTGAATGAGAAACCTTTTTTTCAAAATGGTTTCATTGAAAGGGCATTTGTATGTTTCATGACTGACTCGTGTATCTTACCTGCTGTTCCTGATTCTATTTGTGTTGCTGTTCCAATTTTCTTCGTGCTTTCTTTGCCTTCATATAATGGTAATTCCCTCCACTAATGTTTGTTTCAATCATCTACAGCTTGATAACATTGTTTTATTTGTGGTGTGCTATTTGAAACACTCCCTATTAATATTACAGTGTTTGTTAGCAATCAAAATAGCAGTCTAGCTTTAATTTTGATGTGATGGAGACCTAACAGATAAGTGCTAATCGGATGTAGCTGCTTTAGGAGTTGTTTCTAATCTGAATGTGGCTGCTCAATAGTGTTCACATGATGGTAAAGGGTTCCACAATAATCAAAGCAAATATATTTTCCACTGTTTGACTTGTGACCAGTATATTTGATGCAAAATGTGAATATATGGCACACTGTAAACCTTTACAAAACACTTCGCAGGAATATCATTTGTCATATATTGGTAATGTTTTGCTGAGGTTGAACCCATGGGGGTGGTGACTCATTTAACCGGTATGACACAACACGTAGCTCAAAGCTCCATTGGATTCAATGGACTTCACACTCTCACTCTCTTGAGACTTCCACTCTTATGGCTAGCTGCAACTAGCAATCCATTTGTCTACCATCAATGTGTGCAAGTTCAAAATGTGTTATCATTGAGTAAGGGATTGTGGACTCCTTACATGTTCCCTTCTCATCATGCAATGTCGGCTAATTTCTTCTGGTAATTTGCTTCAGTTGTCAGATTAAATTGTGTGGTACAACATTCCCCATCTACACGTATTTGTGTTGAGCTCAACTTGAATTTCCACAAACCAGTCCACCAACCATTGGAGGTACACCAAGCCCTGGTACCAGAACAAGTACCTCATATTTCTTCTAGCCTTTTTTCAACGTCTATCTGCATGTGACATCTAATAGGTTTACTGATTCCTCCAAAATTGCCACTCACTCCAATAAACACGTGGGTAGACTAGGTAGTTTTCCATTTTTCTTCAAAAGTAGTTAGTGTTGAAGATTTAAGGCTACACACACAGCTTCTTGAGTCTAGAAATGCATGTGCAACATGAATGCAAATTTTAAAATCTTATTATTGGTGGGTCCACCTTCATTTCTTTAGCCAACAACTCCTCTTAAGCATTGCTACGTGTTTTCTTCTTCATTAGATACATTTCATTCTCAGCAATACCACTGAGGTTCCAGAAGAGGGCTCATCTAGAAGACATCTGGTATTCTGGACCATGCATCATTTTGTTACTCTGATCATGGTTCAGTCTTCCTCATATCAGTTGCTGTCATCAAAACTTCTAATTTTTTTTGTGGTGTCCTTATTCATTTCCAGATGTGTTTGGCATATATCTGTTGTCGCTCCTGCATCATTTATGCCAGTGATTTGCAGGCACTATTCCATTGTTATTCAGCCCATAATATTCCCTTCTGTGTACTCTTCTTTGATGGTTTTACTCCTTCCTTCTGGAGCATAAAGAATTACTTCAGTCACAATTTGGTCGAGAACCTTTCTTGTTTTGTTAAAAGTTTTGATAATGACTCTTACCACCATTTATTTTGTGTGTAATACTAATGTATTTATCACCCAGCATATTACAGTATATTCCAAGTGTCAAGATATCTATTTCATTTGCACTTCCTCTCCAGGAATAACATTTTGCAATTGGTTATAAGGCTGGTTACCAATTGAACTTAATGTGATTACTTCTTTCCTATTCAATCAATGTTTGGCTAGAAATGTGGCTTCAAAATTGGTCTACATGAACTAACCCCCACCCCACCCCCCTTCTGCCCCCCTCCAAACCACCCAATATCTCTCTCTCTCTCTCTCTCTCTCTCTCTCTCTCTCTCTCTATTCCCCCCCTCCCCCTCATCAAATCAAAGTTATATATTCCAAGAGCCATATACTTATTTATGTATTATTCTGACCACCTATTTGGCAGCACGCCTTCAAAGCTGCATAGAAACTCTGTTGCATGAAATGACACTTCCTTTATTGAGAAACACAAATGAACATTCTTCCATTTGACTGAATGCTTCAATATTCATTGATTTCCTACACGGGATGTCATCGCCTGGAAGATTTTTAACATTATTCATCAGTCCAACAAGGTGTATGGAGGCAGTTATCTCTCCAGTGATGAACCGTTAATATTAAGAAGTCGTATATGTCGTAAAATCGAGAGTTCTGAACATGTATTTGTATGGTGTAAAAGTGGTGGTTCTTTAGGTAATGATTGTATTGTTCAAGGAGATATTATGTTCTATTATTGTAATGTTTGAATGTGGTGGTGGTGGTGGTGGTGGTGGGGGTGGGGGGGTTATGTATGGGACAGGTCTTGGATCTAGATCTATTACAAGGGTATGAGTCATGAGGTAAGAGATTGGGAGCAGGGGTTGTTTACGAATGGACGAGTATATTGTGTAGGTTGGGTGGACAGTGGAATACCACTGTGGGAGGGGTGGGAGGGATAGTGCGCTGGACATTTCTCATTTCAGGGTACAACGAGACGTAATTGAAATCCTGGCGGAGAATGTAATTCAGTTGCTCCAGTCTTGGGTGGTACCGAGTTAAGAGGGGAATGCTTCTCTGTGGCTGGACGGTGAGATGTTGGGAGGTGGTGGGAGACTGGAAAGATAAGGCACCCTCCCCCCCCCCCCCCCCCCCCCCGCGCGCGCGCGTCTGCAGTCTCAGGCAACTGAAACCACACTGCATCTGTTCGGAAAGACCATATACCGTTACGGCTTACTGACCACTGACCTCCTCCTCCTGTGGGAATGCACACATACTGCCCGAACTCTTACGGGATTCAGTAAGATTGTCTGCCACGAGTAATGAGTTTAATGGGCAGGGGCACTATGAATGTGGTGTGTGGACATTAAGTTTGGAATGTGGATCTCATGGGGAGTGTGCAAGAGTTAAATCCCTGCAGTCGCACTATCCTCTGCACCCTCGATGGCTCAGATGGATAGAGCATCTGCCGTGTACGCAGGAGATACCGGGTTACATTCCCAGTCGGGGCACACATTTTCAACTGTTCCCGTTGATGTATATCAATGCCTATTGACAGCATAGGGTCTTGATTTAATTATCATTTCATTGAAGCATATGTTTGGCAGCGTGTTCAGCAACAGGGTGGTCCACTTGTTTCTTGGCCACAGTTTGTCGGTGACCATTCATGTGGACAGACAGCTTCTCGGTTGTCATGCCTACATAGAATGCAGCACAATGGTTGCAGGTTAGCTTGTAGACCTCATGAGTGGTTTCACAGGTCGCTGCGCCTCTGATGGGATAGTTGATGTTAGTGACCGGACTGGAGTAGGTGGTGGTGGTGGTGGTGGTGGTGGTGGTGGTGGTGGTGGTGGTGGGGGGGGGGGGGGTATGTATGGGACAGGTCTTGGATCTAGATCTATTACAAGGGTATGAGTCATGAGGTAAGAGATTGGGAGCAGGGGTTGTTTATGAATGGACGAGTATATTGTGTAGGTTGGGTGGACAGTGGAATACCACTGTGGGAGGGGTGGGAGGGATAGTGCGCTGGACATTTCTCATTTCAGGGTACAACGAGAGGTAATTGAAATCCTGGCGGAGAATGTAATTCAGTTGCTCCAGTCTTGGGTGCTACTGAGTTAAGAGGGGAATGCTTCTCTGTGGCTGGACGGTGAGATGTTGGGAGGTGGTGGGAGACTGGAAAGATAAGGCACCCTCCCCACTGCAGCCTCCTCCTTATCCCCAGCCAGTCGCCACTCCCATCATGCACTAGTGCTGCTGCTCGCAGTGTGGTTTCAGTTGGCCAAGACTGCAGTCATGTTCCAGCATCTCCTCTATACAGGGTGTTACAAAAAGGTACGGCCAAACTTTCAGGAAAGGTTCCTCACACACAAATAAAGAAAAGATGTTATGTGTACATGTGTCCGGAAACGCTTAATTTCCATGTTAGAGCTCATTTTAGTTTCGTCAGTATGTACTGTACTTCCTCGATTCACCGCCAGTTGGCCCAATTGAAGGAAGGTAATGTTGACTTCGGTGCTTGTGTTGACATGCGACTCATTGCTCTACAGTACTAGCATCAAGCACATCAGTACGTAGCATCATCAGGTTAGTGTTCGTCACGAACGTGGTTTTCCAATCAGTGCAATGTTTACAAATGCGGAGTTGGCAGATGCCCATTTGATGTATGGATTAGCATGGGGCAATAGCCGTGGCGAGGTACGTTTGTATCGAGACAGATTTCCAGAACGAAGGTGTCCCGACAGGAAGATGTTCCAAGCAATTGATCGGTGTCTTAGGGAGCATGGAACATTCCAGCCTATGACTCACGACTGGGGAAGAAGTAGAACGACGAGGACACCTGCAATGGATGAGGTAGTTCTTCGTGTAGTTGACCATAACCCTAATGTCAGCATCAGAGAAGTTGCTGCTGTACAAGGTAACGTTGACCACGTCACTGTATGGAGAGTGCTACGGGAGAACCAGTTGTTTCCGTACCATGTACAGCGTGTGCAGGCACTATCATCAGCTGATTGGCCTCCGCGGGTACACTCTGCGAATGGTTCATCTAACAATGTGTCATCCTCATTTCAGTGCAAATTTTCTCTTTACGGATGAGGCTTCATTCCAAAGTGATCAAATTGTAAATTTTCACAATCAACATGTGTGGGCTGACGAGAATCCGCACGCAATTGTGCAATCACGTCATCAACACAGATTTTCTGTGAACGTTTGAGCAGGCATTGTTGGTAATGTCTTGATCGGGCCCCATGTTCTTTCACCTACGCTCAATGGAGCACGTTATCATGATGTCATACGGGATACTCTACCTGTGCTGCTAGAACACGTGCCTTTACAAGTACGACACAACATGTGGTTCATGCATGATGGAGCTCCTGCACATTTCAATCAAAGTGTTTGTATGCTTCTCAACAACAGAGTCGGTGACCGATGGATTGGTAGAGGCGGACCAATTTGAAGAGAAGTAATAAAATGAGCTCTAACATGGAAAGTAAGCATTTCCGGACACTTGTCCACATAACATATTCTCTTTCTTTGTGTGTGAGGAATGTTTCCTGAAAGTTTTGCCGTACCTTTTTGTAACACCCTGTATAGTGAGTAGCAGTTTTCCATCTCATATTCATAAAAGAAGTTATCACACATGTACCACTGATCTAGACAATATCCCAAACACTTAAGAGTTCCCTACCGAAAACACCTGATGCTGCAAAGGAAAGTAATGCTAACTATTTTGATGTTTTGAAAGCATTTCCAATTCCTCAGCTGCTGTTTTTGCAGCTTTGTCAACATTATGTGTTGTAGTGATTAAATGTTTCAAAAACAGCTTATTCTGGTTGCTGGATTGGTTCAAGTAGACAGAAGAATCAATTTACTGCCGGTCACTGTTCAGTTCCTGCCACTATTGTTGATCAAGTCAGTTTTTTAGCTGTCATTAACACACTCTCCACTGAAAACTTAAGTCATGGCAAAGTAAGCCAGATGTAAGCTACCTGTTTCTTGAGAATTAATCATAATTTAGAATCAATCTGTTCACTGTTAGAGGAGCACACATCAGTTACTGATATTTAAAAAATAAGTGTCCCAAGCCCCATGAACAAATAAGATTGTGGATAAAATTCCAGAATAAAATAATTAGCCTACTATATCACTAAGAGATTAGAAATTGGAAAAGTACATATGTTAAATTTTACTGTTTTGAGTTTATTCTTTATACACAAGCTGAATATTTCTAATAGGCCAAAGTAACATACAGGCTATTAGTGAATCATAGGTGTTACTCACACACAATTAAGTCCATTACTAGAGAGACAGGCCGAGAGTCATGCTTGGATAGCTCAGTCGGTAGAGCAGTTGCAAATGAAAGTCAAAAGTCCTGGGTACGAGTCCCGGTGTGGCACCAGTCTTAATTGCCCAGGAAGTTTAATGAATGTAGCTGTTTGTCTGGAACAATAACACACAAAATTTGGTGTCCTAAATTCCAATAATGGCTGTCTCTCCTTAGTAACTGATGATACTTCACACTTGATGATACAAAGGGGACATTAACAGAAAACTTTGTTGATATTCATCCCATTATAAATCTTTACATAAAATGTGCTGTTCTTATGTGCATGAACCATATGCTGAACCTATAATACTAACATACATCACTCTCTTCCACTGAGTGAGGTGGTGCAGTGACTTCTGTCAATTTCTTCGTGTTGCTATAAGTCAAAACTTTTATAAGACATGCTTATTTATTTGTGCAGGAACTCATAATACCTCACTGTGCAGTGACCATTGGAGTTTCAGGGAGGAGGAACAGAAATCAGTTGCGAATAATCTGAATTTTATTGTTGATAAATTTCAACTAAAGAAAAGTCATCATTGGTGCTAAAAAAAAATACAAAAGGCAAAAAAAAGCAGTAAAGTAACAGTGCTTAACAACCCATGTCACACAGCCATACAAGGTAAATGTAAAACACACTGTGCTATAAAAAACTGTGTTGTCACATTGACAAAAAATTCAGGCACATGTAGACCACACTGAACACAGAAATACATGTAGAAATTATTGCAAAAGATACAGTCAGCAAAACCAAAGTGGTCAAAGTCTAATACAAAACCGCAACCTGCTGTTCAAGAAAGAATGCAGTGGTGTCACTGGGTCATATCTGAAAATTTACACCCTATATATGAAAATGCCATTAATTATATCAGACAAAACAATTTTACTGTAAACAAATTAGATGACTCAGTTGCCGTTTATTCCATGAGTGTATGCATGTAATATTGTAAAATTTTCATTGAGTTTTAACTGTAAAATAGGTGAATAATTAAAACTCAAGTATTTTCAATTTTAATTGTTAACCCATTTTAGGGTTAAAATTCAATAAAAATATCACCCTATCCTTTGTTGTAGTAAGTGGCCACTAATTTGTGTAATTTATTTCCAATGAAAGGGTCTGATTTTGACGTAATGCCCTTACAGAGAGCATGAATGTTCGGATATGACAAATGAGAGGCCGTTGCAGTCTTTTTTTAAGCAACAGTTTCAGTTCTGTACTAGACTTCAACCACTTTGGTCCACTGTCTGTTACTTTTGTGATGACTGCTATAGGTTTTTCCGTATTCAAATTGTGATCTTAAGCACCTGAAATTCATTTCAATGTGACCACATTGTGTTTCATGGTATGTTGTCTTCTACGTACACCTTGTACAGCTGTGTGACACTGGCTGTAAGCACTGCTGCTTCACTGATTTTTTGTCTTTTGTACTGTTTTCAGCACTTAAGATGACTGTTCTGTACTTAACAATCAATCTGCAATAACATTCAGATTGTTCACGACTGGTCACTGTTATGCCTGTTTACTTGTGTTTCAATATTCTGAGAAGGAAAGATGCTACTCACCATATAGCAGAGGTGGTGAGTCACAGATCGGCACAACAAAACGATTTTCACACTTAAAGCTCTCAGCCAATGGCCTTTGTCAACACTCTCACTCTCTCTCTCTCTCTCTCTCTCTCTCTCTCTCTCTCTCTCTCTCTCTGTGTGTGTGTGTGTGTGTGTGTGTGTGTGTGTGTGTGTGTGTGTGTGTGTGTGTGTGTGTCAGTAAGTCTTTTTCATTTATATTTTCATGATTATGGTTTTACTGCCTTCTGTTTGCTAACTCCCTTTGGATTGTCCTTGCAATATAGTAATGTTTCATTATATTGTTTTTAAATGCTTTTCTTCACTTACTGAATGCAAGATGTAGCTTGTAAGAAGTAAAGTATATAAATTTTAGTGAAAAAAGTGAAGATTACTATTCACCACATTGTTAATGGATTTGGCAGTTGGCGTTCACTTAAACAAGTCAGAAATGTGCCTGTCAACCACTCAGCACTTCCTTCTTATTCCTTTATGTGAATTCTGGAAGAGGACTTCCTACTATCATATAAATACCTATCTGGCATTAGTGCTTACTGCCACAGATTGGAAATGTTCTGAAACATTGTATACATCTTCCTTATGTTTCAGTTAAAGAAATCTGTCGAGTACTCTTTCCTTATGAAGCAGCAAATGATGATGAACTCACTCTGAAGGAAGGTGATTTAATCACACTCTTGAGCCGTGAAGTGCAAGACAAGGGATGGTGGAAAGGAGAGCTTAGAGGTCAGATCGGTGTGTTCCCAGATAATTTTGTTGAAGTCATTCAGCAGGAGGAGGTAACTATTTTTCTGCTTGTTATATTTGGTATAATTTTAAGACCACACAGAGTTTTTATTAAATTTGGTGAAAATGGTATGTATTAACTTTTACTGGTCACAGATAGGAAGGCAACAATTTAATTTCAAGATCTTAATATGTCTCATTTTATTTCTCAAAAAAATTATTTAGCAAATGTCCTAAGCTCTCCTTTTTAAAACTACTTCATTTTGTTAAAAAAAAGCGATGTGTGCTTACTGCAAACAAATCAGAGCATGCACTTCGATCATTAATGCTTTAATACTAAATTATGATGATAGGTTCTCCAAACTTGTAATTCCCAGGACAGTTGATAGAAGAAACAATCTCAGCTGTTGAAAATGATGAATCCTTTCACAGGAAGGAGAAGGGAAATTGTTAAGTTAAATTTACGTGTTTACATATATATATTTTGTTGAATGTGGAGGGAGGGTGCAGGTCAGTCAAATTTCAGGCTAAGAGGGACTCATATTTTTTCATAATTTATTTTCTATAGCAGTGATTTTTATTTTGTTTAGTAAATGTTCCTTGTTGCTTTGTTTTGTGGTGATATTACTTTGTTCCACTATCCCGTTCCTTTGCTTCACAGTTGTGCTGTTCGGCTACTGTTCTTCATTGGATTGGCTTTGTTTTCAGCTGGTTCTCCCTGTGCCCCCACCCCTCCCCCTTCCTCCCTCCCCCCTCCCCAGTGGAAATTGTTTCATGATGGTTTGGTTGTCACTCTCGTTTTCTTTGTTTGAAGATTCCTTTCTTTGAGTATCTTCCTTCTGTTTATAATGACCTATTTTCTTTATTCAGTGATATTTCCATTTTCCAGTTGTATTACGTATGTTGCTTATTGGGGCAGAACTTCCTTTGTTCACCATTCCTTCTTGCTGACAGTGTTACTGTTTAGCAGTTTTCATTCTTTTTTGTCACCACTGTTTTTGTTGAATCTTCAATTTCATCATGCACCATAATTCTCCACCTGTTTCATACTGGGCACCTTCATTTTTTTAATCCTGTACTTCAAGACATGACTCCTGTTACTGAAGATTTATATGGTGTGTGCACCGTAGCCCTTCTGACAACTTGAATTCTGGGAGACTTACCATTGGGGAATCTGAACGTCTGTGGAGGAATGGCAGCCCATTCTTCCTCAAAGATCAAAACCAGAAAAGATATTATGTTGATCAATGGGGTCAGGAACAAAGTCGATAGTCTAACTCGTCCCTAAGGTGTTCCACTGGGTTTGGGTAGGGACTCTGGGCAGGTCAAATAATTTGAGAAATGTTACTGTCAACAAACCATTGCCTCACAGATTCTGCTTTATGATAGGGTGTATTGTCGGGCTGATACAGTCGCTCACTATGCCCAAACTGTTCCTCTGCGGTATGCCCCAGAGAATGCTGTAACACCTGTTAATATCCTTCATTTTTCGTTTCCTTAAGTGCAATAAGGGGACCAGATCATAATAAAAAAACTCTCCCATATTGCACCACCACCACCACCTCCTTCAAACATGGCACTACACATGATGATGGCAGGTAACATTTGCCAGACTTAGTCATATCCAAATCTTTCTGTTGGATTGCGACAGGGTATTGCGTGATCCATCAGTCAGAATCACTTGCCCAGTGGCATCGCTCTTCACACTGTCTCGCTTATGAAGAGCTGCACAACCATTGTTCCTCACTGTTATCAACTCTGTCATTGTGCTAGTTGGTTTAGTGGCACTGTTTTGGAGCTCAAGTGTGAGTCCTTCTACTAAGTTAAACATTTTACAACCACCCTTCTCAATGTTTGACGGTCACTGTCTTTTAGTATGCAAGGTCTGCTTCATCTTGGTTTAGCTGTGGTTCTTACTTTGCATTTTCTCTTCCCTATTACATCACCAACAGCCAGCTTGGGCAGCTTTATAGTGGTTGATAGGCCTAATGGAATTGTTACTCAGGTGACATCAAATGACCTGTCCAAGTTCAGTCAGTGAGCTATCCTGAGTGACCCATCCTGTTGTTACTGCTTATCTACTGATAACACAATATTCCCTGCCTCATTTTGTACTGGCAGGTCCACCTCTCAGGACATCTAGTGGTCAGTTTGCATTACACAGGGATGCCCAGATACTTTTGATCAGATAGTGTATTTTGCTAATGTGCTGTCACCATAGAAGAGCTACAGTCTCACATACTTTTATTCCAAAAGTATGTGGCCTTTTGTACCAGCTCTCTGTAAAAGTATAATATCCAGCTGGCGTAGTCCATATCAATTCAGGCAGACTAGAATGAAATCTTACCTTCATAGTCTCGGATGTTACTAAATTTAGCATATGTTAAAATGAAGGTCTAAGTAAAGAATGTGTGTTTTTTTGTTTTCTCCAAATAAATTTCTGCTCAAAGATACAGCCCTCCAAAGATGACACTGCGCATACCGTTTTAAAGATGCGAATTTTGGAAAAAAATTTTAAATGCAGGACCTCTGGAACGGTTCTAGATATTTTTGGAGGGTTTTCTTATTTGAAAGAAAATTGCTTTATGATTACAAAGAAATGCTCCATTTGGACTTGCCTGTCAAAGTTCTTTTACTATAGCATTCTGAACTTTTTAATAATTTATGGAAAAACTTCTTTCAAAAATGCCAATCCATAATTTTTTTCTGTTGGTTAGTGCCATATAGTTCTGCATTCCCTGAAAAGGAGAGTTTCCACTGCTAGATTGAAAACTTATATAAACAATATAATTTTTTTGCCATTATCACATAACAGGCTCATAAAAATCAAAACCTAGCCTTAGTTAACATAGAGTTTTGAAAGATATGTAAGAGAAGCATTTGTCAAGCATTTTAAATGGTTCCAAACCTGTATGTGCACTCTGTTATGTGCTAAAATTAGTCTGTCAGTGAACTAAAAATGTGTTGCACTGCTTCAGTATCTTCCTTTGATATAGTGTGATGCCTTCCTGTTGAACCAGTAGGACTGGAGCACTTACCGTCCTCAACATTGTGAACAGGAAGTGAGAACTGATGTTAGTGCTGCTGTTCATCTGGAAACCTATATCCAGCAGCTGGTCCATGTGGTAGCATGAAGTTCACTGCAATTTCGTTTAACTCATAACTGGTATCTACAGTCTCTGCAATCCACCAGTTAGTCATACACACATGCCACAAACATCACCCTTCTCAGGTTGTGAATCTTAATATTATCTTGCTGTTTCTGAGGTGTTGGCTGAATGAACAAAATTTCTTCTTTCTTGCTCTTTAAAGTGTGTGCAATATGAGTTCACCAACCACTTTGAGTCCAAAAATGTGCCTTCTGAATTCCTTTCACAGGAGTAATTTCTTTGGACCATTCTTTTTTCTGATCATGGAATTCTTAGATTTCCTCTTTGTGCAAAAGAATGAGGGCTATGAATGAGTACGATTTCACGACTCTCGTAAAATACTCAGAATTCTAAATTGCAGCTGTACTTAGCCTGGAAAGATTGTTTCATGGCATGGTGCTTCAGCAGGCCTCCTACACCATCACAAGGCCCCTTCCTACGACCAGTAGCACTTGTATACCCAGTCAGTTGGCAGAAGCTACTCAATTCAAATAACTGGTGATGATCTTTAAAGTGATTAGGAGCACCATCAGAAATGATGATGATCTTCTCTGCCCGTGTTTGCAGTTGAAGAATTTTGTGCATTGCTAGCAAAGCATGTGCTGAGTCATATCCTGTGTCATCACTTATAACTCCAACACTTGTGGTCATGTTTTGAAAAATGTCACTCCTGCAAAAATTGAAACTTGGTGATTACTCCAATGCTATGCATGTACTTCTTGTGGGAGCATTAGAGACCAGTTCTCAGCAAAATCACAATGAATCACTAAACATTGATCTTCAGCCTACACACACCCTTTCACTTCTGCAATGTGTTGTTGTTGCAATTTCTTCAGATGCTGGTGTTACTGCTTTCACTGACCATTTACCAAGCTCATCAATAAAACTGTCAAAGGCAACAGTTTCCATAATTAGTTTATTTTCCTCCCATGTTGCATATGTAGTTTCTGCAGAGTTATTTGCTATGCCTTCCAGGCCAAGTATCTGTAAAGACAGTCTTCCCTTTCCAGGGCAGTCACCACATTCTTGAAATAAACAAGTATCTCACTTTTAGATCACATACTACTAATGACTACACACGCCCAATCAAGGTGTCATATGTTACATGCTCCAGTAAGTTCTTCATAACTGTCACACAAAGTTCAAAATCCATGCAGTACACATATAAACAGAGATCTCTATGTGGGTGTGGAACTACCCTCTTAGGTTGTAATGCTTACAGTTTTGATCTTCCAGTATGTGAAGTTGTATAGTTGCTCTTATAAATTGCAAAAGTTTCATTAATACTGCAAGTCATGTACCTCTTCACTTTCACAATTTTTTGACCCTCAACTGTTACAGTTATAGTGTCTTTTTTGTTGGCACTCTGGCGAGAACAGTCCCATTTATCTTCCATATAAAATGACTGCACTATTTGAACTTGAGCTGTTTCTGCAGGATGACCATAATAGGGATCTGGCCTTCCAAAGACTCCTTTTACAGATCTCACATTTCTTGATTTGTCTACCATGTACTTTGATACTGATGGAACATGGTTCAATACTGTTTTCTTTGAAAATGTCTCTGGAATAATAGTTAAAACTTGCTCCTTTGCACTGTAGGAAGCACAATATTCAACAGCTGAATTGATATTTGTGAAAAATTCCTTGCAAGAGTGCTTTGGTTCATTTCCTTCTGAAGACGGAATTTCTACTTGGAAGAGTGTGGTCAGTTTTCCTGGAGTGTATTCATCCATAGCTTCAGAAATTTCTCTGTGGTTTCTTGCTGCACAAATCTTATGACTCGACTTCATTGACCACAGTTTCTTAACAGGCCTAAGACCTACCTCTGTAGTTAACCGACTCAGGGTATTTAATTCTTCCTCTGTTGATGCAAAATCTTCATCTACACCACGGGAGGCTTCACCTCGTTCAGATACTATCGTTGTTGTTATTCTCTCAAAACATTTAGAACACACAAACTCATCACTGGAAACGTCTTCACTTTGAAACAGTCTTCAAATGAGAACACTTATTCCCAACCTGAACAAAGTCTGCTTTTTGGTTGGTCTTATCACTCTTTTATGGATATGCAAAAAGTCAGCACACTTCACTCTCCTGTGGCCCCAGTCAGAAAACATTTCAAACAGTCCTTTTTGCAAAACACACTGCAACTGTGTCAACTGGCAAATTCCTCACAAAAACACAGAACTCACTGGATGGGCTCAGATTTCTTAAAGCCTCTTCAGTAAACAAATTAGCACTGAACAACTGCAATACAGAAACCTGCAATGAAAAACCAGAACAAAGAAGCTGACAAACTACTACATACAACAAAGTGTAAGAAATATCTGTAATGATGAAAGTGAAAAGAAATATCTGCAATGATGAAAGTGAAAAGAAATAACTGCAAGAAAGACAATAGAAATAAACATTGTAACAAAGAAATTAGTAAGAAACAACTTCAATGAAGACATACATTACACTTGAAAGATAAAAAAATCATTTTTCAAAATAAAACCTGTCCAATTTAAAAGTAAAAGCTCTCCTTTACAGAGATATAGTACTACATGGCACCAACTCCAACTTAACTGGATTGGCATTTTTGGAAAAAAAATTCTGTAAATTATAAAAAAAAAAAATTCAAAAGGCAACAGTAAAAGAACTCTGACAGACATGTCCAAATGGAGGACACCTTTGTAATCATAAAGCAATTATCTTTAAAATAAAGAAAACTCGAACAAAATATCTAAAACTGTTAGAGATATACAACATTTTTAAAAAATTTCTGAAATTCACATCTTCAGAATGGTGTTTGCAGTGTCATCTTTGGAGGCCTGTATCTAGGGGCAGGAATTTTTTGGGGAAAACAAATGTTTCTTACTTACTCATGAATTTTAACATATGCTAAGTTCAATAACATCAGTTACTATGAGGGTAACCCCCCTGCCTGATGTGATATTGATTATGCCAGCTCCAACCTATCTTTGACTTTATTACTACCTACGTAACAGGTACTCCCTTACCCACCTTATCATTCACCCATAAACTGCCTCCGCAAATCTCCCCTTCTTCCATTAGTTTCAAAGGCTCTTATCTCTGTTTAAAATCTTTCATAGTGCAATGCCTGGATTTGTGTACATACTCAGAACCTTCATCCTTGAAGCCAGTCGTAAAGTCAAACAAAGTGCCACCCACTATCTAACGATAACTTTGATGCCTTTATTAAAAATTTCCTTTCATTCACGTAGAGTATGCTGTTCAGACTTCAGTGCCCATCCGCAGGCAGCCAGGTTCCTACAGGCATAGTTTGGCAAAAAGCTGACATATCGGCAGTTGGAGACCCTGTGCACAGTGTATGCAGCCGTGCTGCCCCATCATTGTGTGAATAGACAGTGGTGGCAAAGTGACTCCCACATACACCGAATGCATACAATAGTGCTGCCTGACAAGTAGGCTGTACTAACAGCACTTGGATGATCTGAAGAGTGCCTGGAGGCACCCGTGCCACATGGGACAGTGCTGGAACAGGCTGACTTAAAGAACAATCTTAAAATACCATGACACCACAGTCTTGAATGAAAAACAATAATGTGACCATGGAATCTTGTCTGGAAAGTACTGACCACAACACCCAAAAAATCTTCCCCCAAAATAATAGTTTGCAGGCATTCAAAGAATTCCACACTTCCAGTGTTGCCTTCTGAGCCTTTCCAAAAACATCTCTAGCATTACTCTAGAGCAGTTCAGTGCCATATAGGGTCTGCAGTTTTTCAAATTTAAGGAGGTAGTTCACTCTTAGCCTTGGTTTGTGTGACTGGAGGTGCCCCACCCAATATTTCCAAACTCACCTAAGGATTTCCTCAGTCCTTCCAGGAGGAGGACCCTATAGTTCTGAAAATTAACTTACATTTATATTGTGCTGTAAGCTGCAATTCCCGATACTGACCAGTTTATCTGTTTCTTAGTGATTTTAAACATGTTGTACACTGACTTCAATTTTTACACAGTGTAAAGTTGGGGTATTTTTCATATTCGTTAATGAAGGCCAATCCATCTCTAACTTTCACCTTTTGAAAGCATGTACATCGCTCCAAATGTTAGTGAAATGAATTTCTTTTTAAATTCTTATTTGCGTTGGTAGGATTTCATGTTTTCATGGTGTGTAAATTTTTGCAGCTCAGTGCAGACAGGCAGTCTTCCAGTTAGCACAACATGTAAACTTGTCATTCTTTTAACATGATGTGTCTTTAAATAATTCTAGCATGATGTGTCTTTAAATAATTTTACTTCAGTTTTTATTTTTGTTTTATATGTATAGCTCATGGCCAGGTTCATCCTTTTCTAATCAGTTCCGTTTTGGCAGCTTGGGTGTCAGGTGTCTTACACATAACTGCCTTGGTGAAGGCTGATTAATGTGTGTGTGTGTGTGTGTGTGTGTGTGTGTGTCATGTCATACTGTTATTTATGGTGATAAGAGTGTGTAAGAATGAAACCCAACACTGTTGCATTACAAAACATAAAGAGGTGTGGCTATAAAATGAGGGGGCTGCTGCTATCACAGAGTAAGTACACATGTGCTGAAGATGAAACACCAATAGCTGCAAAGCCTTCTCAGTCGAATGTAGCACATCTGGTGTCTGCAGACAGATCAGTGTGGCCATGGCCTTCATTTGTATAAGAGCTGTTATTTCGTTTTGCCAGAAAAATTATAAGTGTACTAATAGAGCAACGAATTGTCGTGCAACTGCTACTGAAATAGGTCTTTCACTAAAAACAGTGTATGGTGAAGACTGTTCATCACGTACATGAGTTTGAGTGGTTCAGGCATTTCCAATATGGCTGAGAATACATTGAATATGACTCACAGGACACATTTAAACATCAAAAACAAATGAAAGTATGAAAAAAGTATGTAATATGATTTGATCTGACTTTATTCGATCAATTGCTAAACTGTAGGAATTGTCAAAGAATACAGACGGCAAAAATTACATGACTAACTTAACATCAGAAAAATGAGTGCAAAAGTGCCAAAAATTCTCACCGTCTGAAAAAAAGCAGCTAGTACAAATGTTTGTACTCATATTTTGAATAACATGGAAATATGCCTTGTTTCTTGGAAAGATTGATAACATGTGACAAATCTTGGTTTTTCACTTACGATCCAAAAACTAAGTGCCAACCCATGCACTGTAAGAACCCAGCTTCACCAAAAGCGAAAAAGTTTGAATGGGCAAATCGGGATTCAAAGGGATTCCCCACTTCTACCCCCCACTTCTACCCCCCCACCCCCCTCAAATATTCATGGAATTGTATATCTTCCCTTGGTTCCTAAAAGTCAAACCATTAGTTGACTTTTCTAAGTGAAGGCTCTTGCTCACCATTGTGAGAAAATTATTAGAAAAAATGACCCAAATTGTGGAAGAACAAGTCATAGGTTATGTAGTAATGCATTGCACCAGCTCGTATCATCTGTTAAGAGGTCCCTAGCCAAGTACAGCATCCCAATGTTAAACCACCCAGCTTATTTGCCTGACCTAGCACCATGTGAATTTTATCTATTCCCCAACATCAAATCTGCATTAAAAGGGAGAGATTTATGTCCATTGAATCAGTGAAAGAAAAAGTGGCATGAGTAATAAAGGAACTCACAGAGAAAAACTTCCGCACTGTTTTCATCAATGGAAAAGTTGCATTAAGTGATTTAGGGATAGGGGAGGGCAATATATTGAGTGTGACAGTAACTAAATAGGTATGTTTTTGAACTAACATGTTTTACAGCAGTAGTCCCATTATTTTATTGTCACACCTCATATTTACCTAGTAATTTAAAGCAAATTATCTAATTGTAGTTTGACATTATCTGTATGCAGCAACCAAAGAAAAGTGAACGCCCGCCAGCAAAGACCCAAACAACAACAAACCGAGTTAGAGACAGTATTACAAAACCTGTCATCCCTTCTGGTATAAGCAAGCTGGACTCAACAGAAGCACCACAGAAGAAGCCCCCAGAGGTAGCTGCAGCTCGATCAGGTAAAAAAAAAGTATTTATACGGTAATGGCAAAGTCTACACAAATACAAATGACTGAAGGAGTAAAGATGCTCACTTGCTGTAAATTTGAGGCATTGAGTTGTCAATAGATACTTAAATGTGACTGGAAACATGGCTGACATTTTTTTCAGAAAATGTCCTTCATTGTGAACTAAAACTCAGATTCACACACACTCTCTCACTTCCTAACATTCTCTCTCACTTCCCCTTCCCCTCATGTCAATTATTTTGTTTGGTGTGCCCAGAGAGGCCCTAAGGCCCATTCTGTAGAGCGTAGACACTGGCACTTGCATCATGGCATTTGAGGGGGATACCCTGCCTGTGAAGGTCAAGGTAATGGTGTGACATGAAACCATATGTTCCACCTCCCATTCGTTGATTCCATTGTCTCAAGTTTGGCCGCATGTCCTCGCAAGGCAATGCCACTCCTATCTATGGTGACAGTGGCCGCCCTCTTCATGTGGGGAGCTCTTGCACCCCACTGTCTGTGTAAACTGTTCTGGTCTCCTTTCTCCAAGCTCATTGGAGTGTCCAATGTACATGTAGGAAAAAAGAATTCAGGAAATAAAGACCTTAGACTGTCTCATCTATTTTGAGGCCTGGAAAAAGTTTGACAGTCTTCATCCTGTGCATCTCTTCTCTACCTTTGCCTCCATTACATCTTCCCCTCCTCTTTAACCCAGTCTTGCCCCCCCCCCCCTTCCCTTTCCTCATCCTTGGCGTCTCACCTCCCTTCCCCTCAAAGAAACATTCCTACTCCTCCCCCGACTCTTGCTCCCCCTCCCCTTCCTTCTCCACATCCAGGAAAGAAATCGTTTTTTCTGGCTCCTGCTAAAGATGGGGCTCCCTGTAGGAACTACCCTCCCCAGCGTTCTCGAGGTAGGTCGTCTACAACCTTGGGTCAGATGAGGGACCCATGCTCTGATGGCCCCAAAGCCGCTCCCTGTCTGTCCAATCAAACATTGCTGCCCTTACTGATAAAACCATTTCCCTCCCTCAGAGGGAGGGGGCAGGGGGGGGGGGGGAGGAGCAGCAGCAGCAGCAGCAGCAGCAGCACAGGTCACCAGGTCACAGGACAAGGCTTCCTCGGCTTCCTGGGAGGCTTCACCCCCTCCTCCTCATCCCAAATCAGACCCAGTTTTTATGGATGTCATGCCATCCTCATCGGTGGCAACCACTAACCAGGTGACATGACCGGCCCCCTCAGCTTCTATATGTCTACCCTGGACTGTAGCCACAAGGTAATCCAATGAAAATGCAACAGATATTATCATCACCTACAGGAAATTCAATAACTCATTTCCTCTTTCTCCACACTCTGTCTTGCACCTCAGGAAATGCACTTCCGTGATAACCACTGTCCAACTTTTCGTGGTTATCGAGTGTTCTAGAATGAAATTTTCACTCTACAGCGGAGTATGTGCTGATATGAAACTTCCTGGCAGATTAAAACTGTGCCGGACCGAGACTCGAACTCGGGACCTTTTCCTTTCACGGGCAAGCGCTCTACCGACTGAGCTACCCAAGCGCGACTCACGCTCCATCCTCACAGCTTTAATTCCGCCAGTACCTCGTCTCTCCTACCTGTGAGGATGGGGCATGAGTCATGCTTGGGTAGCTCAGTCTGTAGAGTGCTTGCCCACGAAAGGCAAAGGTCCCGAGTTCGAGTCTCGGTCGGGCACACAGTTTTAATCTGCCAGGAAGTTTCATATCAGTGCACACTCCGCTGCAGAGTGAAAATCTCATTCTGGAAACATCCCCCAGGCTGTGGCTAAGCCATGTCTCCGCAATATCCTTTCTTTCAGGAGTGCTAGTTCTGCATGGCTCACAGGAGAGCTTCTGTAAAGTTTGGAAGGTAGGAGACGAGGTACTATCGAGTGTTCTGTTGGAACGCTGCCAGCCCCGGGATAGCATCTGTAGGGGTCTGCTCAATGGTTCGCACTGATGTCATTAGTGACTGGATCCCCCTTCGTACCAACTTGGAAGCAATAGCAGTAAGAGTGCAAACAAGTCTAGCAATCACCATTTGCAATGTCTACCTCCCTCCTGGTTGGCCACTTCTTTATGTTGACCTGCCTGCCGTAATACTGCTATTTCACCACTGTACCTCCTGCTCAAGCAATTCAGTGCACACCACCATTTGTGTGAGAGTGCCACTTTGATGGGTAGGGGCCTTCTAAATGACCAACTTATTACAGACTTTGGTTTGTGTTTCCTCAATGACAGTTCCCCTACCCGCTTCACTGCCTCTCACAGCACTTTTTCTGCTACTGATCTCATGATCTCCTCACCTGCTCTCGCAACTTCCCTACACTGGTCACCCCATTATGATCTTTGTGACAGTGACCACTTTCTGATGATTCTCTCATTCCCCTGCCACTGATAGGCTCCCACGCTGGGCATTCTGCAGAGCCAGCTGGCTTTTATGTACATCTGCTGTATGCTTTGACATCTCTCTCGCAGATTGCATTGATGCATCTTGCAAGATATCTCTGCCATCTTCTTCATGCTGCCGGCACTGCTATCCCACTATCCACCAGTACCCATTGTCATCAACCGGCATTGTGGTGGGCCAAGGATGTCGCAGTTGCTATCTAGGACCAGTGATGTGTGTTGCAATGATTTAAATGATATCCTTCAAAGACCAGCCTTCTTGCTTTTAAGCATCTCTTTGCTAAGGCTCTCTACGTTATTCATCAGAGTAAGAAGGAATGCTGGGAGTGCTATTTTTCTGTCCTGGGGATGTATGCCTCTTTATCACAGATTTGATCCAAGCTTCATAGCCTTCTGGGCTGCCAGCAATAGTCACATGTCCAGGATCTTACTCTCTAAGGCTCTCTGTGTACTGATCCATTAATCCTTGCAGAACACATCACGACTACCTTTCTCTAGCAGAAGTGCCGAGTTGGACAGACCTGTATCTGTATCAACCCCCACCAAGCTGAACTTTATAATGAACTCTTCACAGGAGGAGAATTTTTGCAGGCTCTTACTTCTTCACATAATATGGCCCCATCTTACAGACCATTTACTCAGATTGGAAACAGCACTCCGACAGACGTTCAGTAACTGTCGGCACCTTGTCGTGGTCTTCTTTCACCTACATTAGGTATATGACATGACTTGGCACCATCACACGTTATTTACCCTCCACAACTGGGGCTTTTGTGGCCCCCTTCCAAATTTTGTTAGAGTTTTTATCCCAACGGCTCTTCTGGGTTCAAGTTGGCTATTCACTCAGCACCACATGGATTCAGGAGAACTGTATCCTATAGGGTTCTATGTGAAGTGCCACACTCTTCCTCTTAGCCATCAGTGGGCTTATAACCTCTGTTGGGCCTGTGGTTATCTCAGTGTTCTGTGTCTATGATGCTTGCCTCAGGAGCATCTGCTGAGTGTCGGGTCCAAGGTGCTATCTGATGGGCCTCTGTGTGGAGCGTCTTCCATGGCTTCCAGTTTTGTCCCTGAAAAATGCAGTTATGCATTTTTGTTGTCGACCCACAGTACACCCTATCCAGAACTTTATTTAGGTGACCAGCTCCTTGATGTTGTAGCACAGTCCTGTTTGTTGGCCCTTAGTTTTGGTAAAAAGCTGCCCCATATAAGCCACCTGAAGACTACATACGTGCAGAAACTTAATGCTCTCCACCTCCTGGTCCACACATCATGGGGTGCAGACCGTACTACTCTTCACTATTTTTACCATGCTCTGGTCTTGTACAGACTAGATTGTGGTAGTCAGGTTTATGACTCAGCGGCTCCTTCAGCTCTGAAAAGACTTGACCCTGTTCACCATTGAAGGGTGCATCTGGCTGTTGGTGCTTCTTGCACTTGTACTGTTGACAATCTCCTCGCAGAAGCATTGATTCCCCCTCTACAAATGCGATGGAGCCAATTCCTGGTTTCTTATGCAATTGCCGTTCACCAATTCCCTGACCATCCCATGTACCCTGTCCTATTTGCAAATGAGGGATTTCTCCCTCCTGATAATGGCCCACTGGTGGGATTGCCGGTTCTCTCTATTGGGATTGCTATCTCCATTTACTGGAATGCACCCCATGTATTCCACCCCCACCCCCCTTCCCTTGGGTTGTGCCTACACCACGGATTAGGACTAACCTATTCCAAGGTCCTAAGATCTTCATCGCCCACATGATTTTCTGGTTTCTTGTACATTCCATTCTTGCGGAGTTCCAGGGTACCACCATCTTCTATATTGATGGTTGTAAGATGATAGACAAGGCAGGATATGCTTTCATGTCTCCTGGGTTAGAAAACCATCTATTGCTGGGATCATGTACTATGTCCATAGCAGAGCTCCTAGCCATCAACAGGACCCTCCAGTTTGTTTCTTAGTCCTCCCTCCAGAGTGTTTTAATATGTACCGACTCAGTGAGCAGCGTGCAGGCTATTGACCACCCTTTGGTCTCTGCTATCCGTGACCTTCTCTCTGCCTTTGGCTGTGCCACTCACCTGGTTGTCTTTCTCTGGGTCACAAGTCATGTGGATATCCCATGGAATGAACTGGCTGGCTGTTCCTTTCATGATTCCAGCTGCCGATATGCAGATCTACATCAAATCTCTCTGCCCAAAAATGGAATGACATTTGATGTGCTGCTTCTCTCAGTAATAAGCTCTACATAATCAGGTTGTCTACGGTGGTTTGGCACTCTTCCTGCCACTCCTCTCGGAAGCAGTCCACAGTCTTATGCTGTCTAAAATTTGGTCATACCAGGCTAACTCATTGTTTCTTCTTCCATAATAAACCACCCACACAATGTGGTTGTGGAGCCAGACTGATGGTATCCCGTATATTGGTGGAATGTCCCCTTCTTATGGCCTTTCATACTCAGTTTGCTCCATGAAAGTGATTTTTATTTTCAGATATAAGGTTTTGCTTTACTCCTGGAACACAAGCAGGGTGGTGTGGTTGGTGCCTCCCTTCATGTTATCTCAGTCTGTCACCCACGACAACTGCCCATTGCTAAGACCACTCTTTTTATCCATCTGTTTTCCCAGTTTTTAGATTTTGGATACCCTTTCATACCTTCTACAACGTGTGTTTTAAGTTCCTCGGTTTATAGTTTGAGTCCTCGACTGCATCCAGCCACTTTTAGCGGACCCTCTCTCTTCCATACTAACTTCATAATCACTGGACTGATGACCTTGCCTTTTAGTCCGATAATCTCTCCTGCTCTCAATTAATTAATTAATTAATTAATTAATCAGTTGGAATCCTCAAATAGTGGATCACTGAACAACAAACAGAAGATAGGCCAATCACTCATAAACAAAACTTCATCATTGGTATAAAAATTAATGTATAATTTGTTCACTTGTGCTGTTGCAAACCCACACCAATATTCATTTCACTGGCTATTGATTACACAGGTAAAATTATATTATTTTGTTAAAAAAAACTTATAGGTACCTGTATATTGCAGTAGATAAGAAAGTTTTGCATGTTAGCATTTGCCAAAAACTTGTTTCAATATTTTGAATCATATGAGATGCAAAAGATGTTACCAATAGTTCACTATTGCTGTAATCCTTTCACGTGGACAGAAGTGGAGACAAAGATACTACTCTGGTTTAAAGAAAATTTTAATAATGTTAGCTGCACTTCTTCATACATTGCAGTGTATGACCTAAAAATACACCATTCATAAACTCGTACCAACTCTCATTTTTCATTGCAAACTATTTGAATTTCAGGCTGTTGGTTTCTTAATTTTGTAATATCTCAATAGCTATGACCATTAACGAAAGGACAGGCAGTTCGCCATGTAGGTGATGAATGATGCTATATGATGCAAAAGAATCAACTTTCTTCACTAGATGGCATTTTTTAAATTATATAAGAAGGGTTGTAGAGCACCTGGTGTGCCTAGACATTCTTCTCCTACTGGTACTGCTGCTCTTTGACTATTCAGCCAAACCAGAAATTTCAGTGTGCACCTCCAATTGCATGTAACTGCATTCAGCCACTCATGGAGTGAGCACAGTAGCTACCATGCCATCAGAGTGATTGTCCACACCTCTAATTTTTCTTTGATTTTTAGTCAGCCACTTAATACTGAGAAACAGTTTAACATGGTATTATAATTCTGTTGGATTATTCTATCTTGTTACTGTTACTTCCATTTTAACATATTGCTAGAAAAGTAAACTTTGTAATAGTGTGTCATATTGTTAGAAAAATATAGTTTGTAAGAATACAGGAAAACCTGTATTTTCTTGCCAAAGAAAAAAAACCAGATATAATCTGGAACCTGAAGGACTTTTTTTCCTGATAAAGGCTGCGGCAGAAATGAGGACACGAATTTCAGGGATTAGATAATAAATAACCATCTACAGACGTATTTGATTTACCATTGAGACACTGTTCATACCACAGACAGGTATTACTTTCAAAAATTCCTCCAAATGTTGATCAGTCATTACACCAGTGTACGATTTTTACAAGTCAGTCATGGGATGTAAAAGTGTAAATTCTCTGAGTTAGTGGAATAAGTGAATAACTAGTGACACTTAAGATGCAAAATTATCAGTAGCGTGACATGTAACCCAGAAATAAACACAGTGATAGCTATTACAAAAGTAAGGTTCTGCATGGGAGAGTGCTATTTTCTATGGTCCATTAAATAAACAAAAAGGAAAAGGTTATTGAAGTGTTTTGTATGGAGTATTTCCTTATATAGTGCCGAAGCATGGACACAAGAGAGGAGAAATGAGTAGGGACTTCTGAAATGAGGATCTGGAAAAGAATGGAAGATGTGAAATGGACAGATACAGTAAGGAATGAGGTTATGTTACAAAGGATAAACAAGAAAAGGCAAATAGTTAAACAATTACAAGGGCAAAAATAAAGTGTGGGACAGAGAATGGGAAGAAAATGCCGAATGGATCACGCTGTAGGAGGCACAGTGACTGGAAAGAGAACAAGAGGTAGACAAAGAGGAACTTTTAACATCAAGATTAGTGCAGCATACGCAGCCACAAAAAGGATGGCAGAAACCAGGACACCTTGGAGAATGCTGAAGTTGCAGTGATGGACTTGCCAAATGGGCAGAACACATCACCATCATATATACCTCAGATGCAATAATTCCTAAAGGTATTAAAATCCTGTGTTGACTGATAGAACCCCATTCAACTATATTTGTGATGGTTCAATGGTTCAGAGTATTTTTTGATGTCAGTGACTCAGAGTATTTTCTGACAAGCTTAGATATCTAGTATATATTCACCTATGAAAGGATAGTGAAGGAAATTACCTCTAGCTGCAGATCCACTTTTTTAATTGTCTCTCATTGTCTTCATTGTCTAGCCTGGTGGTAAAGTGTGCACATGAAAACTAAAAGATTGCAAGATTAAATCCCAGTTGACCCATGGATGTTTCCAGTCTGCCTTTAACTGAGCTTTCACCTGTCAGTGATGTAAACATCCACCAGGAATGGCAAATGGTAAGATTCCCTGTTAAACTGCAGAGCCCCTTTCCCTGAGAGAATTGTTGGATTAGGTTAGGAACACTCAAATCACCGAAGTGGTGTCCAATTAAGACTTGGCATTGGGCTGTTGAGACATTTGAAATTAATATATTATTGTCTTGACTTGTCTAGGTTGCTGGCTTATTTGACATATTTTAATCCCTATTGCCCTACAGAATTATTTGGTTGGGCAGTACCAAATGAGATGGTGCTGTGGTTTAGGTAATGAACACACACTTCTGAGAAGTAGGATTCAAATCCACATCCAGTCATTCAGGTTTATATTTTCTGTTGTTTATGTAAGTAATGAAAGATGAATAATATGATGGTTCTTTTGCAAAGACACAGCACAATTCATTTCCTAGCCTTGCCTTATTGGAACTTTCGGTCTGTATCTATTGACCATGCCATAAGTGAGACATTTATCCCTAACTATGCATCCTTCCTTCAAACATTTCACACTGACAGGGGAGTAAATGTTGAAAATGATGTGTGACCAGGAGAAGAGACTACTTGGAAAGGTAGAGTACCTAAAATTCTGTTAAAAGAATGGGCAAGTGAGTAGGACTTGCACTATGGTACTGCTGTGCAAACATAGTTACGTACAAAGGTGGTGGTGTTGATGATTTTGTGTGGCTCTATGGCCTGGTTCAAATCTTCGTTGGACCTCACTTCTTCAACTTGTGTGTCTTAACCTACCCCAGTTGTCCAACCACGGAAAGTGGATCTTCAGTTAAATGTGGAATCTGACCCGCATATTTCTGACAACTCCTCGCATCGTTGAGAGGTGAAGACTAGTTCAAAACAAAGATTAAAAAATTCGTGGTTGACAGAGACTCAATCCTGAGACTTCTTAGTTTCCAGGCACACGCTTTACCACTAGTCCACCAGGCCTGACATGTACATAGCTTGTTCATTTATAGCTTTTGATGAGTGAGTGTGAGAGTATCAAAATATGTGACATTTATGGCAATATCTTTTGATTGCATTGACTTTTAAGCTTAACAAAGGGACCATAGACCTCAGTATTTGACATAAATTTCAACTTGATACTTCTACCTATTCCTAAGGAAAAGAGGTAACAATCTGACAAACAGGCAGACATGCAGATAACAAAGTGACTATACAGATTCTGTTTTTATTGATAGAGGTACAGAACTCTAAGAAAGTAGTAAAATACATATGGTACAGATCCATTAAGTGAGGCCAATTGGGAGAGTGAAAAATGACCATATAAACAGTACAAGAGACAAGAACAGTAGTCCACCTTGCCCACAGGTGCAGAATTACACCTTTTGTTTGTGATACATGCTACTAACCCACTTATTTTGCCAGTCATGACATAAGTGGCTTCTGTTGCTATAGAAGTTAATAAAGTCCAAGGTAGACCAAACCTCATCTTAAATAATTAAATGGCATCAAACTTACATTTACATGTTGTGTTCTTCAGTGCAATGACATCTAACAGCTACTTACAAACTTCCAGTATTTCATTCACTGTTCTCATAAAGATAACTGACTGAGCTGTACCTGTCAAGTTCAGAGACTCATCCAGATACAAAGAAAGGAACTTCTATATAAATTGATACTTTCTCCTACATATCTTTTGCTAAGTCTTCAGTTTGCCACAGAGAAAGGGACACTGGCTGTGGTTGTGGTCATAGTTATTGTCCCACTATTAAAATGTAGACTTCAATGAAGACACCTTCAGAAAATGATTCAAATTGCCAGCTATCTTACGAGAAATTTTGAAGTTAACTTTTACAGCAGAATCTCTTCCTGAATGATATGCATACTGGAATAGTGCAACACCTTTTATCAAAACATATCAGTTACAAAAGTTCACCAGACTGAAGTCTGAAGCTAATTTTTGTCATTGTTGTTGTTGTTTTGTTATTGCTGCTGCTGTTGTTGTTCTGTTGCAAAATTTAAATGAAGTGGCCACTTAAACTTCATTTGAATGTCTGGGTTTTAGGTTAGAGATTACTCTCTCATGCTTGCAATCAATGTATTCATCTGACTCTCCTTCGTGATTTACTGTGTAATTTTACTGCAAATCTAATTTCTTGGTTTGGTTTACTATCTTACGTCATAACACACTTTTGCATAAGCATAAATATCGGCGAAAAGGTACATTAAAAGCAGTTGGCATTGAAAGACTACTGTTAGAGCGGTTCTCCTGCCATTTTGCAATTCAGCAACAACTGGGGCCTGCAGCAAGGTGGACTACTGTGAGACCTGAGTTTCTGCCAACGTATACTGTGTTCAAATAACTGACAGGAATACAGCTGTGTGACATTGCAGACAACTGCCAATAATTAGATAGATGCACAACTTGTCATTTGCAAGGCAAAATTGTAGCAAGTAAGCTCTGTGCTGCAAGGGATTTTGAAACTTGAGTTTGCAGGGCAATTATGGAAAGATGAGTCATGAAAATTAATGATTAATGGGTAAAGTAGCATGAACTCTGTCAGTGGTTGTCAATTATGTCACCCAGCTGCATCCATGTAAGTTACTTGAACATAGTGTATGCAGGGAGAAACTCGGGTCTGATTGTTTACCTCTATGTGGAGCAAATGTATCATTGCTTGTCGACATTGGATAAACGGTGCCAAAGTAGAGCAAGATTGCAGTGTGCTTCCTCATTTTTTATTTTTCCTGATCAAAATATTTTTTAAACATCTGTAAAAGTTGTACATCATTTTAATTTCCCTTCCACCAGTCACATCAAGCATTGCGCTGACCCAGCTCTTGTGTTTGAAAAGATCCATTACACTTGTTAAAAGCTCAATTTAGTTTCCAAGGAATTGTTTGAGTTCATTTAATGATTGAATTAAAAATATCAGCTCTCTTGGAATATGGTGGACAGTCCATCTTGTCTGCAATCTGGGTGGGAATTTCATTCTGTAACTGCCCGACATTTGGTGAAGCTTGAACAATTCTATGATTCAAGAGTCTAATACTATATCTTGACGTACTGCGACAAATATTAGGGAGAAAGATTTTGACAATGCAGCTATATCTATGCTAGGTAAAGGTTTAAATTTTGCACTGATGACAAGTTTTTGTCAGCGGTTGATTTAATTAGTTTTGTTGAACAGGCTCTTTTTGAACTACCTCATAAAGCTGTAAAGAGGGCTACAAGAGAGTCATGTCATGTGCGGACTGGTGCACATTCACCCAAGCCTAATACAACAGTAGCAAAAAGGGGTGCTTTATGTTTACATCAAGATGATCTGGATATTGTTGTTTTAAGTGAGGGCAAAAGCAATGCTACCATTGTTATGTTGTTCATGTCAGACAGGATTATGTTCAAAAGGTACAGTGCTCACTGTCTGATTCAGCATATCGCAGCATTGCTGCTGACCCCCACAAGAAGTGGAAGAGGGGGGGGAGAGGGAGAGGGAGAGGGACTAACAGCCTTATTAAGAAAAGTTCCTTCTTGCAGGACACTATTAGGAATCTTAATTCTCATTGTGCTGTTCACCCTAGGTTATATTGTCTTCCAAAGATCGACCAGAAAGGGGTTTCTCTTAGGCCAATTGTGAGTAACATTGGTACTTCAGCATTTCATGTAGCAAAACATGTCGCTACTCTGGTCTGAATGAATGATATTCTAGTAAGTTGTTACATGGCGAAAGACAGATGAAATGCACACTGTGCTATCGACCAACCATGGACAATGCGAATGATGATAATCCAAGGTGTTGCCAAAGTCTATCACCTTTTTGCCATACGCAGGTAGTATTTCCACTATGATGTGAATTCCCCCCACCCTTCACCCTACCTTTGGGTTCAGTAAAGGATTATTTTCATTTGCTTAAGGCAGGTGTATTCCTCATAGTTGCAGCATGTCATACGTTGGTTAGACTATCAGCCTTACAGAGGACTGGTGTACTGAGCATAAATGTCGCATACATTCAACACAGCTGAGCAAATCTGCTATTGCAGATCGTTGTCTTGGCACTAGTCATCCTAAGGAATACTGCATCATAGAAATCCTGACATGCACTTTCAGCTATTCGGATAGAGTTGTTCAGGAGTCAGTTCAAACTAAATTAGCAAGTACCTTATAAATAGAGATGGCGGTTTTTGCTTAACCTAAGTATTTAATCCTGCTCTATCCCTTGCTGAAAAATAGTGACAGAGTTAATGTAACCTCACCCTTCTATTACGTACCTTTCAAAGTAGTCTTCTCTTCTGGGTGTGTCATTTTATGCATTTACTCCCATGTTGGAGTGAAATACTTGAAGGGAGGAAGGAAGAATAGTTGGGGTTAAATGTCTTTCTTATGACAAGGTCACTAGAGACATAACTGAAAATAGGACAAGCATAGAGAGAGAATCATGTAGTGTCTTTCCAAAGGAACCATTGTAATGTTCATCTTTAATAGAATTAGGTAAACCTGAGTAACACTGGATAGGGGTGTGAATTCCATTCCTCTTCAGTGTGATTTTAGTACCTTAACCACAGCACAACCTCATTTGGTGCTGCCAAGAAAAAAATGCTGTAGGGCAACAAGGAGTATGCGAAATAAGTCAGCATCCTAGTTTTAAAGTCAAGACAATTATGATACAATAATTTTGTGTGGCTCAATGGCCTGATGCAAGTCAACAATTTAAATTGCAGCAGCTGACTTTCGCTTAAAGACTCAGCTATTGTCAAAAGAATGAGCTCTGACCCATTGTGTGTTACTTGATGTTTCTGATAAGATACTTGTGGCTGTTCGTGGGTATTACTGCTCTCAGGGCCTACTCACTCTCTCTCTCTCTCTCTCTCTCTCTCTCTCTCTCTCTCTCTCTCTCTCTCTCTCTCTCTTACATAGTAAATACATCATGTTCCATACTTGATAACTGTGTGATTATGACTGCCACCCTACCATTATCTGCCAGTAGTGTCATTAGGATGCAGTGTGAAGGTGATGTGGTGAGCATGCAACTTCCCAGTTTTCCATACCTTGGAGCAAGTACTTCTTATTCTAGTAGCTCCTCAGTTAGTATCACATTGCAGAGTGAAATCCAATCCTCCTCCAAGGAAAAATCCCTTGTGATAAAAGAAATGGAACCCAGATGATCCTGTGTGTAGCAGTTGGACACGATTACCACTAATTTAAGAGATCAGATGGTGTTTGCAATAACACCTAAATTTTAACTAACACTGGTACACAAACAAACAAATGAATACTATAATGGGAAAGGCAGTTCTTGACATTCATGTAATGGTTACTATAATTAATATGTTACTTTACTGCAATTCCTAAGTATAGAATATAAATTAACTATTATTAATTGTTGGTTAGGGTATGTACTCTGCTTTTGACTGATAGTATACATCTTGAATCATTCTGTGTTTCATCCATGTTAATTAGTTTTCCTAGTTTTATCTAGCCAGTACAGTACATGAACATCAGTGAGTCTGCTGTTGTGTTCACACCACAGTTGTGGTCAGAAGGCCATGCACAGCATGTCCATTGAAAACCACCATTGTTTGAAAACCACCATTGTGGAATGGTGCACCAAGTTCCACACTGGTCAAAATTTGACGCAAGATTCCCCGTACGTGATTATCACATCTTTGGTTCCTTAAAAGAGGCCTCAAAGGTTTGATTATTCCTATCGACCGAGGATGTGCAGCAGGCAGTTAAGATTTTTTCACACAAAAGGACATAATATTTTACCAAATATACATCTTCAAACTGGTGTGTCGGTGAATTGCTTCATTGCTCACAGTGATTTTGCCTGATTGCCTGGACTGTACAGCTTTGAATGGAAACTTTATAGCCTGGTATATATTGGAAATGGGGAGGGGGGGGGGGGGGGGGGGTGCACAAAGAGATTTAAGCCTATTAAGGATTTTGTATTTGATTCATTTAGGAACCCCTGTAAGAACTGTTGTAAACCCTTATGTTACCAACACATATCCTGCTCATTGATTAATCACATTTTAATACTGCAGTTCAGGAGGTTAGGAAGAAACATAAATTACAGACCCATATTTGATATGGATGTGTGTTCCGTGGATGAGTGAATACATCATTTGAAAGAGAAAGGCTGAATCTAAAATAAGTTTTTGAGTAAACTATAGTTCCTCCCTATGTGGAATTAGAAAGAGTCTGGTAAGAAACTAAATCCAGGTGATATGGGGAAATATCAGTGTGCTAGTGAAGTGTGCTACATGCTGCTTCAGTATATTGAGACACATTAATCGCATAATGTTGCAGCTAGTCTAGATGGTTTACACATTAAACAAATTGATTATTCACTTTCAAAAGCCTGAGAACTACATGTCGTTCCCTTCATAAAAATTTGGTAAACTTACATGTTTCACTAAATCATTGAAGATTTCTTACTAGATTAAGTTCACAATTTTTACTTTGGGAATAACTCAGAAGATTGAAATTGCAATTTTATTTTGAGAAGTATATGTCCTTATGTTGCATTGAACTATATAAAAACTTTTTCCACAGAAGGCAAGATCAGTCCTGTCCCACCAATTCCTGGAAAGAAGCCACAACTCCCGCCACCCATCAAGAAGCCTCAAAGGTTGGGCTCCTTATTTCAGTCCTCACTAAGACAGGAGTCTATTGAACAAAGAACTGTAGACAGAGTTGATGGAGGAAGCTCAAGCAAACCATCTCGTTCAACGCACACTGTCAAAGATGGTGTTCCAGAATTTGACAGCATTGAGCGTAGTGCAATGCTGGTTCATCCAACTGCTTCAAGAGCAAAGGCTCCTCGCCGCAGACTACCCACGTCGTTTGGTAAACAGTCGGTAAGTAGTCCATGCTGTATAAGTTGATGGATGACTGGTTTCATTCCTCCAAATTTTAATACTCTTGATTTGCAATACAGTTGAGTATTATCTAGATAATCAATTTTGGTTCACCAACAACCTTGTTAAGATCATACCTTCACTGTACTGTTTCATCCACAACAAAACTGTTAAAATGAAAAACTTGCCAGTGTATAAAAAATCTGACAGAATATGTTTGTTGACATTTAGAACCAGAAGAAGACTATGGCTATATTTGTTTGCTGATCATATTTAGGATATTTTGAAAAGTAATACTCAATGGAACAGTTTTGTTGTGGTTAAAACTGTTAGATGTCACCAATTACAAAGAAAGTAAGATCTGGAGATGGTTGTTTGTCAATAGAAACAGGTTGTCTAGTAATATTAGATCGTACTGCATTCAAGACTATTAAAAATTTAATAAGTAATATGTGTCACTGTGTCTTCTTTGCCTGACAGTATCCAGTTTTGTAAAACTTTGTATTAAATTTACCAAGTTTATTGCAATGCCTGCACTAACAGTCATTATTACTTACATAATCTGCAGGGTTACCACAGGTCTTGGAAATCGGGGAATATCAAAAACATCAGGGAAATTTTAAAAAACACTGGAAAAATCTCATTTTTGTCTCGGTAAATGAAATGGTTCGTTTACTGAGGTGCCGTGCATTGCTGCTAGCTGGGTGCAGCAGAGTATGTGTACCATTTCCCTACTCCCTCATCACTACTGCTTCTCCCCTCCCTACCACACCCCTCAGCTTGCAGCCAGTGTTGCCACCACATCTTGTCGCTAGCCTAGCAGCTGCCGAGAAGAGGCATGAGGAGGAGTGGTTTGTGTGGATCTGATTCTCAGACACTGTAGACGCAGCAGCCTTAGACAGTGGCCATGTGTGCATGAGTTATCTGTGTGTGTGTGTGTGTGTGTGTGTGTGTGTGTGTGTGTGTGTGTGTGTGTGCGCGCGCGTGTGCGCGCGCTTTATGACAAAAAGTATGGCTGAAAATTTAGTTGAGAGGATTATCGTCTCTTCCACGTGCCTGTTTGTGACTCGGCAATCATCTTTATGGTGAGTTGCTACCTGTCCTCATTATTATTGATTCTCAGAGTATTTGAACAAGTTGTGTGTTGCATGGATTGATCACCACAGTCTCATTTCATCAACATGCTGTATGTGGCTCATGAATAGCTGGCCACAAGAGTAGATTTCTGCAACGGGCCAAAACCGCAGGCCATTTCTGCAAGTATCTGTAATGGATTGGGCCTACCAATCTGAAGCCATTCGGTTTCCACTAATGTGCAGGATCTAGTCTCACCAATCTGCCCACAGGCTGGATCTGTTTGTGTGTGATGTAATGCAGTGGATTTTCATGGTTTATCCATGGATACAGGACTGCAGTGCTCCTCAGCAGGCCAGAGGCCATTGGTGATGGATTTCAGGAATCGCGACTCACTGCAATTATGTTGTGCAGTGTGGCGTTTTATAGGCATTTTGTTTGTTGTAGCACATTTTGGCACTTCCGAAGTATTTGTATGTTAGAAAGTATGCATGATAAGAAGAAAAAAATTCCGTCAAAAACTACACAATACCTGTAAAATAATAGACATAACACAGCAGGTAATAACCAAAAATAATGAACATAGTAGAACCAACATTTTATCGGCCGTCACCTACAGTGGTGGTTTCACAATTCTTCCTTGCCTTATACGCTTATTTCTGGAGGCCTACTTTTTTCTTAGGTTATTTCTGAAATCAGTGAAGGTATTTTAAACATGTCTTGTGACTCCAAGGAAATGTGTATTTTTGTCATCAAATGTTTTGTTTCACTGAAATAAAATATCAGTGATCTTAACGAAACTCAGATACTTTATGGCTTGCTCTCTCCATGTAGAAAAAATTCATTGCAAAAGATGTTGATGTTAGTACTTAAGATTTTTGCTCATATCAGGAAATGCCATCTGCTTGCAAGCTTTTTATGTATTTCCTCATCTGCACTACTATTTCTAGTACCATAGCTGCAAATACAGATTGCCAGCTTATGTCTTAACTTACCCTTGAGATCTCAAAATTTGTCAGGAAAAAATTCTAAAACTTCTTTGGAAATCGGGGAAATATCAGGGAATTTCGCTTGGGGAAGCTTGTAGCAACCCTGATCTAACTACACACAAAAAAACTTGTTTCTGATTTCCCTGTACTCTTCCAAAAAATTGCCTACACAGATTCAGATGCAGTATCTGTTATGATGACGACAAACGAATCGTTGCCAATGTGAATGACAGGTGGCCAATGCTAAATAGAAACACAAATCTCTTCTTTGCATATACAGCAGGTTTGTCAGTAAAGTCTGTAAGGAGCTGGCTGCATGGTCTGGGTTTGCAACGACAAAAATAAATAGAAGTCGTTGGTAGAAAAATAATATATTGTACTTAACTGATGGTACAGGAGTCTTCATAGTCAGGAATATAATTACAAACAGAGCTGTAGAGGCATCACGTAGGTCATACTTCAACTAAGCACCTTGTTAGAGGTTGCTTCCTATCAGCTGAAGGCTATACTACTTTCCCACTTGACGTGCCGAGCAAGAGTGGCCGAGCGCAACCCGCGGAGCGGCGCTAGAGATGCTAGTCTAGATTCGCGGGTCCCGAGTATACTAGTATGGACTGTGATCGATAACTGCAACCCCTAACAAGTGTGATATCGAACATTGATACCACAGAATCTACTATTCATGACAATGCTGTATTTTCACTAAAATTTTAGGGTTAGTGTGGGATGGTAAGATGTAACAAAATTTTCAGTGACAGGTATTTCACAAATTTTGAAGTACTTACTGAAAATAATTGAGTAATAGACTGCACAAAGTAAATTAGCCCATATTTGCATGAGCTGCATGTCAGGGAAGGAGGTGGGTGGATGGTGGGTGGGTGGGGAGGGGGGGGAGGTCCCATTGCAAGCAGTTGAAGTGCAGAGTGCAGTTTAACGGCTGAAGCCTTGTACAAATGATAATTTTGCAGGATTTCCGAGCTGCTACTGTATTAATACATTCTGTTAGTACAACAAATAATTTTACAAAAGTAGTTTAAAATCATCCGTGTCCAATTACATTACTGAAGGGTGGGAAAAACAATCATCACGTAAGCAACTGAAGTGGCTGCCCCTTCAACTCAAAGGGATAACCTTACCCAGCATTCAGGACAATAATATGTTTTAATACTTACTATTCTACGTCACAAATTGATTTCTGATTAAAAGGCTACCGACTAATAAAACTTTTCCAGTTTCCTGTGTAAAACTGGTTCCTATGTATAAAGGTTGTGTGTGTGTGTGTGTGTGTGTGTGTGTGTGTGTGTGTGTGTGTGTGTGTGTGTCGGGGAGAGAGAAAGGAGCCTCAGTAATACATAAGTACCATTCTTGACTATTTGTGTTGTACTAAATTTCTTGGAATGATTTTTATCACACTAGCTCTAAAAACAGGAGTCTTTCACTCTCCAAACATTAAATGTTCATTGTATAATGCTACTAGCAAGTTTCTTCATAAATGTCCGTCACATTTCAGGAACAAGCTCCTGTTGGAATGATGAATGGAAATGCTGACATTGGACACAATGAAATTGAGAACAGCCATGAAGACAGTGATGACAAAGAGGAGAGTGGGTCAAAGAGCTGGGCAAGTGAGAAGAACAAAGTACCTTGGTTAGAAGAACTTATGCAAAATCAAGCAAGAAAGAATGTCCCAGGGCCCAGAAATTTCCTTAGTCCCCGGAGCCCTACCCCAAGCCAGACGAGTCCCAAGGCACTCTCTCACAGTCCTGATCAGATGGAGAAGAAAGTAACACCACCATCTACAAAAGCTAAGGCTGAACAAGGTAATCATCTGAAGATAGGAATAAGATTCTTTATTAAAACCAAGTGCACACACCCAATGAAACCGTTCTAGGTACTCAGAAACATCAAAATTGGTATGAGATCTGGAACTGTTTCAGTCTGTGTGTTCCTTACTTCATAGCAAATAGGATACAACCGTAGTAGTTAAATGGTAGTTACGTAAGTAACATATTTTATAAACTAGCGTCTGATAAAGGACAAAGGCTAGGTTGTTAGAAGTACAGCCTCAGTAATACATAAGTACCATTCTTGACTATTTGTGTTGTACTAAATTTCTTGGAATGATTTTTATCACACAAGCTCTAAAAACAGGAGTCTTTCACTCTCCAAACATTAAATGTTCATTGTATAATATTGTATTATACTGTTGTATTTGAGATTGCATGTGGCAGTGTTGCAGATCTATCTAAATGCATTTATATACCTAAAAACAAAGATGATGTGACTTACCAAATGAAAGTGCTGGCAGGTCGACAGACACACAAACGAACACAAACATACACACAAAATTCAAGCTTTCGCAACAAACTGTTGCCTCATCAGGAAAGAGGGAAGGAGAGGGAAAGACGAAAGGATGAATTTTGTGTGTATGTTTGTGTTCGTTTGTGTGTCTGTCGACCTGCCAGCACTTTCATTTGGTAAGTCACATCATCTTTGTTTTTAGGTATATTTTTCCTTCATGGAATGTTTCCTTCTATTATAACCATATCATAAATGCATTTATAGAAATTTTAATTTTTCACTCTTAAGTTTGATTTATTAATTACTTAGAGAGAATCAGTTGCATCATACTCAATTTTTTTACATTATTTGCCTGCATGTTAATTTTCCACATTAAGAAAATACACTGTATGGTAAAGATAAACTTCATTTTTTGGGAAGGCCAGGCTGCCAGGAAGCTGGACAAATGAAGGTTTGAAGCCAAAATGTTTGTGGTAATTCTTACGGAACACAATGATGTCCACGTACGGTACAATCACGTTTCCAAGTTGTTGATGTCTGAGGTAAACCTGTACAAATTGGCAACCACATTTTTCACCCAACTTACTAACCGCCAGTTTACTCCTACTGATGCACAGGAGCATTAGTTCCACTTTAGTGTGCTGCATGTTTGCCACCTAATAAGAAAGGGCCCACTATCGGTATTTATTTGCTTTCCTCGGGCCATGCACTATCCCCACACCACCAATAATTGTTTGTTTCATTTAAAGGGAGAAGTGTGTACTTTCTGCTCATACACACTATGGCTGCTATACTATTGATGATTGTATATCCAGCTTTTCTTCTTCTTCTTCTGCTTCATAATTTAGTGAGCTGCTTGGAAAGTCTTTCTTTCTACTGGGTCATCCAAAACAAAATCTTAAAACTACCTAAAATGGTGTAACTAAGAACTCAAAAAAAAAGAATTGTTTATTTTGCCTGTCACACATTTACAGATTTAAAAATTCCCTGCAATTGTTTCTTAAAGTTCTCTTCCCTCACAATTCATGAATAGGACTGAGTGAGATAATGTTGAAATGAAATGGTGTAGGTCAATTTTTTCACACAGCGTTCCAATATTCTGGGATTTGTGCAAGTTCATTGAAACTGAAGTTTAAATGACTTCAGAATCAGATTGTCAATGGTTCCATTCTGCAAATCATTTTATACATCATGGGCAGAGGGTGCTCTTCGCACCTCACATCAGGACTACTTCCAACTCATTGTATTCCTCTGTGCATGCTATTAGTAGCTTAATTTTACTACCACAACTGCTGTGGAATAACCACATTGGGGCTGAGGAATACTTGCAAGTTCAAAAAATCACTTCTCAGAATTCTCTAATTAGATTTTTGTAACATATGATATACAGCAGCAAGAGAAATTGGCAGTCACATTTATTAAATTTTATTGTGTTAAAAGTTTTTCTGCTTCAGCTATAAATGTAGGTGCACTGTTGATTGGGAAACACACAGATGAAATTTTCGACCACCTCATTGGAAAATTTTTCTTTGTCTGTACATGCCACCTTTCCTTCATTATGTAAGAGTTTGCCTTAATTGTAGTTGTAAAATGTGTCATTTTGTCTGTGGAGAGGAGTGACACTTATTTTGCAAGACTTTATTGTAGACAAAATCGCATACCATGATAGGACTCATAACAGTTTGACCATACACTGATGAGCCAAAACATTACGACCATCTACTTCAGAGCTTGCTTGTCCATCTTTGGAACAAAATATATCAATGATTCTGCATATTGGGGATCTGATAGTTTGCTGGTAGGTTTGGGGGGTCTGTGATATTAGATGTCTATACACAACTCATGTAATTGCATAAATAACATGCCGCTGATATGTGTATGCGGTGATGGTGCCTGATAGCAACCAGAATAGATTCAAAAGGATTTACATCGGGTAAATTTGGCCACTATAATGCTCCTTAAGCCACTGTCGCCCGGTTCTGGCTCTGATACATTACATTGCTATTGGGGAAGACATCAAGCATGAAGGGATGCAAGTGGGCCACAGCCGTCAGTGTATCTTAGATTACTACCAGAGGTCCCTTGCAAGTGAAGGAGAACGTCTTCCATAGCATAATACTGCTCCCACCAGCCTGTGTCAATGATATACCACACTTTTCAAGTTGCCATTAATCTCAGTCATAGCATTCCTAGTGTATAAAAAATGTGATTTACTCAAAGAGCCAACGTTTTTCCATTGATCGACAGTCAAATCCCGATGGTCCTGTGCTCACTGCAATTGTAATTGACTGTATCCTTGGGTCAACATGTGAGCAATTGGGATGTCTGCTGTGTAGCTCCATGTTCAACAATATACAACGCACAATGAGGTCCCAAACACTTGTGCTTGCACCACCATTGTGCTCTTTCAGCAGTGATGCCACAGGTTCTGTGAAATCTTATACAGCAACCATTTAGCACCTAGTGGTAGTTTCACTGTCCTTTTACCTCTTTCTGTATATACTCATGACAGTAGCATGTGAACATTTGACCAACTTTGCCATTTTCAAGATTCTTGTTACAGATTCTGTGGATTAATAATCTATTCATTATCAAAGTCGCTTATCTCAATGGATTTCCCCTTCTGAAGCTCATACCTTCACTAGTGTCATCCCTCATCCATGTCTGCTCTGCTTACATCATATGCCCGCAAAGCTATCCGGGGGCATCCAGCCTCATGGTGGGCAGTGGTGGTCATGTTATGGCTTACCACTGTACGTTGGTTAACCTTTGTATGTTGTAGGCAGCATTTTACAATCAATGTGTTCATGACATGCATAGTAATTTATATACTGCCTGATGTGCTAATAATTAAGATCGCCAAAAAATACAGTCAAATGTCTACAAAAAGATAACACAGTTCACTTGTAAAATGTACCATTAATAATTAAGAAAAACTTAACTTTAAAATGCTGTAGATTATTCCATGGTGCTTAGTTGTACACAGGGTGGCCCAGAAGTCCTTTAACATTTGAAAATGCACATTATTCATGGAATAATGTAGGTAGAAAGGTAAAAATTGACAAAGCTGGAAATGACATGCAGTTTTATTCAAACAAAAAAGAGTAAAAAACTGGCCAACAGGTGGCGCTAGACAGCAACATGTCAGTGATTACGCATGAGAATTAGGTATAAAATGAGCTGTTTGGAGAGAGGGAGTCAGATCCAGCTTAGCCTGGCTGATACACATGCTGGAAGGTAAAACTTTCATGTAGGATGGTACTCTGCCACCCCATTGCTACACATGCGAAAGATATCTTGTGCACATCATTTGGCAAGGAGCGCATGATGAGCTGCCACGTCTTGGCCTCCCTAGTCCCCAGACTTCAGTCCATGTGATAATTGGTTGTATGGTTACGTGAAGTCGTAAGTCTACTGCGACCCTCTGCTCTCATTAGGGACGCCAGAAAGCAACATCCAATGGCAATTTCCTACCATATCTACTGGTAAGCTGTATAGTACTGTTTAAATCATCATCCCTTGACTACAGGTATTGTTGATGGATGATGGATGACATGTTCAGCAATTGTTATAAAGATCATCATCTTTCCTAAAAATCAGTTTTTCACCATTTATTACTTTTGTATCAGATTAAGTGCCATCTGTAGGTCATTTTGTTCACTTTATTTTGGTTTCAGTGAAACACACCACCATGTTATTTCAAGCACATGCCAGTTTTTACCTCTGTACCTACATTATTCTGTGAAGCAATGAATTTTCAAATGTTAATGTTAGAAACAAACAGTCTTGAGTGCTGATTTTCAGAAACAAAATCAAAGCATTTTTCCCTCGAGTGCAAAGTGGGAAGTTTGGATATCCGAGTCGTCAAAGTGTGAATGAAATGTTCGGCTTCACCGTTCAATTTTGGATAGAATGGTTCCATTCAGATGTTTTGAATTCTGGCAAAATTGTTGATATTATGACAAAAAAATTGTGGACTGTTGTCCAAAATAGTTGTTGGTGGCAAACCTTCGAAGCGAAAAACAGGATGGAGTGCCTTCATAGCTTTCATAGCACACTAGTAACCAAGTGCACTGAAATACAAAAGGATATTTGCTGTATACAGTGATAATGAGCTGTAGTGTGTTCCAGAAAGGACTAGAAAAATCAGTATGAATAAGGTGACAGTTTCTTATTGATAATTGGAAAAAGTATTGATTAATGTTGGAATTTCTGTGCTGTATAATCAGGTACATCTTTCGCCAGATAAAAAACAGCAGCCAATGGCTATGATCAGTCACGAGAAAAAATTTTCTACCCCACGGAAATTGATAAAGAGCTTCATTTTCAAGCTGACCCTAGCTGACTTCAGACTTCGTTCAACATCTGAGACATGACTTCTACAGGGCGTTCTGTGTTGCTAACCTTATGAAAAGAAACTGTTTCTATTCCATGTGATGTTGCATCAGTTGCAAGCACTACTGGTTTTCATAGATCAAAATGCCCGAGGCATAGGTGACTAAACAATACTACTTTCAGTTTCCGAAAGACTGTTCTCATTCTCCAGTCCATGTAAAAGGAACACTATAATGCTGGAGATGATACAAACAAGCAGCTATTTGTGGTGCACATAAATTTGGAGGAGAATGCAATCTCTGTATGGCTTATGAGCTCCATGGGAGTAAATGGCATGTCACGAACATTGGCTTTCAGTATTGAAAAATGAATATTGCTGTAAATTACAGTTGAGTACTGCATCAGCTAAAACTCAAAAAAGATACTCTCTATTTGTGGGATGCTGTTCCATTGTTTATGTTCTGGTGTTTGTCAGGATATAGTATTGTCACCCAAATAATTTGAACGGGGTAGAAATTTCATTGTCACTTGTTCAAGAAAGCTTCAAAACAATGGAAGAGCAAAGGCACTTCAAAGGGAAGATGCTGGTATTGATACAAGCTGATGTGTTCATCACCATAAACTTCCCCATTTCCTCATCCATGGAAGTTGAAGGTAAGCGTTGTATGAATTAGTTTTTGAAAAGAATCGCCCACCTGCTAGGCGATCCATAAGCTCACCACTAAGTGGAAGCTGGAAGCAATCGATCACTGTTTGAGTAGTAATTGTAGCTTTAAAGTTGGCACAAAATTTAATCTTCCCATTTGCTTTTCTTGTGGTCACAAGGGAAGTGGCCCACTGACTGGCAGAAACGGATTTCAAACCTACAATTTGTTCTGATCTGTTGGGTTCAGATGCAACTCCACTTAGAACAGTATGAGATAGTGGATGAGTGTGATAGTACTTAGGTTTTTAAATTGTCCATGAGAATAATGTTTACATGAAAATTCTTATGTCCCAGTGTGGTGTTGGACAAATACCCATATTATTCCACACATCTGATGAATACTGGCATGGGAAAGTTGCAGATCAATGGGAAGCACATTGTCCTGAATATCTAAATCAGATGCATTTATGCTAAAATATTGGGATAGAATGTGACTGAATTATGGTGAATGGAACTGATGTAGTCATATTCCTTTATCTTGATCATAAAGTGCGCATTCCAAGAACAGAGATACCACTGCCATTGTAGGCCACATGGCGCAAGCAAGATTTTTATGGCTGGAGATGTCCCAATTGCTTATGAGTATTTTGATTAACAAGTGTGGCTGAAGCACAAGCATCTTAATTGAAATGATACAAGCCAATAGCAAATCTGCAGAAAGATGAACAGTTTGCCATTTGTCCTGTTACTGTGACTATCTGTTCTGACTTTCGAAAGACTCTCTTTCTGAATTGTGATTGACAAAGCGTTCAGCTGTACTCGTGTTAGAGGAGCACTGGTTAAAGTAAGGCAAGTTTTATGCTGTGTGATTTATCCTCAGTTCCTGTGTAGATTTCTAGGAGAAGTGGTTACAGATTCAGTATGAGAGATCATACATGTTTCCATTTCCTCGAGTTGATATTTCAGGGGGACAGAATTTACTTTTTGTTTCATTTGCATGCAGACTTGCTGTTTGTGTCGTGATTTATGGCAGAGTTGGCATTCCGCATGGTGAAGAAAAAGTGGTCATGCATTACATTAGACTTCACAAGGTTTATTTGTTTGTTTTGAACCAACCGAGGAAGTGGCTGAGCACCTCGTGCTATGTTCTTGCTGTTGCTTGTGTTGGTGAACCCGAGCCATGCAAAACTTGGGCTGTTGCAAGGTATCCACTGTTAGTATTACAACAACATCCATGTTACAGTAAAGTTCAGTGATGTCTTTCTATTTTTGGGCTTAGACTACTTAAGGTATGTCTTTGAGACCAGGACTGTCATGCTTTAGAATCTTGGCCCACATTTCATGAGCAGCAAAGTTTTGAATACCGGCATAACGAAGCATTTGATCTTGAAATGAGGCTCCACATCAGCAATAAAAGTTACGGTTCCTAGTCATGACCTCCAGTTCATTGATCATTCCTTTTGAGAGTGACGATTATTATGAAGCCACACACGAAAAAATTTGAAATGAGGAGCGGCTGCAAGAGTCTTGAGTTTCTAAGAGCACGACCAGTTTGCTAACAGTGTCTCCATACAGTAGGTTTTGGGACTCCAACTGAGAGGAGAACTTCCCACACTACTTAAAAATATATACTCCTACCAACAGCAAAAAAAGTGTCGTGTTACCCTGATACACAATGTGATCAAAAGTATCAGGACACTTGGCTGAAAATCTTTTAAAAGTTCATGGCATCCTCCATCAGTAATGCTGGAATTCAGTATGGTGTTGGCCCACCCTTAGCCTTGATGACACTTTCCACTCTCGCAGGCATACGTTCAATCAGGTGCTGGCAGGTTTCTTGGAGATTGGCAGCCCATTCTCCACAAAAAGCTCCACTGGGGAGTGGTATCAATGTCGGTCGGTGATGCCTGGCATGAAGTCATCGTTCCAAAACATCCCAAAGGTGTTCTATAGGATTCAGTTCAAGCCTCTGTGTAGGCCAGTCCATTACATGTATGATATTGCCATGTAACCACTCCGCCACAGGCTGTGCTTTGTGAACAGGTGCTTGATCATGTTGAAAGATGCAGTCACCATCCTCGAATTGCCCTTCAACAGTGGGAAGCAAGAAGGTGCTTAAAACATCTATGTAGGCCTGTGCTGTGATAATGACATGCAAAACAACAAGGGGTGCAAGCCCCCTCCATGAAAAACACCACCACTCCATAACACCACCGCCTCTGAATTTTACTGTTGCCACTACATACGCCGGAAGATAATGTTCACCGGACATTCGCCATACCCATGCTCTACCATTGGATCGCCACATTGTGTACAGTGATCCGTCACTCCACACAACATTATTCCATTGTTCAATCGTCCAATGTTTACGCTTCTTACACCAAGTGAGACGTCGTGTGTCAGTTACCGGTGTGATGTGTGGATTATGACTAGCCACTCAACCATGAAATCCAAGTTTTCTCACCTCCCGCCTATCTGTCATAGTACTTGCAGTGGATCCTGATGCAGTTTGGAATTTCTGTGTGATGGTCTGGATAGATATCTGCCTATTACACATTGTGACCCTCTTCAACTGTTGACAGTCTCTTAAGTCAACAGTCGAGGTCAGCATGTACACGTTTGTGCTGTGTGTGTCCCTTCAAGTTTACATTTCACTATCACATTGGAAACAGTAGACCTAGGGATGGTTAGAAGTATGGAAGTCTCACGTACAGACATATGACACAAGTGACACTACGTTCGAAGTCCTTGGTTCCTCAGATCACCCCATTCTGCTTTCACGATGTCTAACGACTACTGAGGTCGCTGATATGGAGTACTTAGCAGTATGTGGCAGCATAATGTACCTAATATGAAAAACTTATGTTTTGGGGGGTGTCCGGATACTTTCGATCTCATAGTGTATGTTCTATGGGCCTGTACAGTGAAATGTTGTTGGAGCTGCATGTGGTACTTGATCCATTGAAACTATTACCATAGACTAGTACATTATTGTGTTGGGACTCCAGGGTTGAGTTTAAACTGTTCACCATCAGACACCTTTTCATATCTATGCACAACCAGAGCATGGCATGAGACTTAAATTTTATAGTCACACAGGAGGGGACAGTACTGCTGCTGTTACCCTTATAAGTCTGCCATCTCTCTTCAGCCTTAATCACTTATTGCTGGTGCACAGTTTTATGCACCTTCTAATTTAGGATTCACTTTGGCTATTCTTCATTTATGTTGCAATTCTCACAGACATTGGTGCAGTAATCCAGATTACCCCTCAATAGTGTTCATTATAGAGGAGAGAGAGTACTGATTGCAATGGAAGTAACTAGGAAGTCTTGTATGTGCTGATTGTTGTATTGATTTCATCACTGATTTGGTTTGTTCCCTTTGTAATATTCCCAAAGAGAACAGGATGACATAGCTCAACAGCTGTTGATAAGTTATTTCTGAATCCAACTGCCTTCCAGGAAATAGATGGGAGCACGTAATAAATTTTTATCTGGATTTGGTGGTCAAATGACAGTAGTGAAGTATCCATACCAGTCAACTTTAACCATGAATTGAAAACTACAGCTTTAAAGAATAATAAATAATATTCAGGCAGAATTTATTGGATGGACAATGGCACAATGTTTCCCAAGATCACACAGTAGACAGTAAAATTCTTGAAACACTGTGATTCCAGTTTTCCTTTCTAATCGTAGAGGTAATTACAGCAGAAGCTGAGGGAAAAGATCACTTACATCTGGGATCAAAGTATCTTATGTTGGAAACTGAAAGTTTTCTATTAATACAGAGGGCTAGCTCTAATTAAGACATAAATCTGCACAGCCAACAGTACTGCAAAATTCTTCAGCACATAATGGGCTGTGCGCAAATAATACCAAATTCCAAAAACAAGGCAATGACTGTTTGGTGCATGATTCGGCATGAAATGCATACTCAGTAAAGCAAGTGATACATAACTGGTAACAGCTGCAAGATGGATCATGTTAAATTAAAATCATTAGGCATCAATGTCATGAATACTTTCTAACACTAACAAAAACACAGGGACCATCAAGATTAAATATTGTGTCCCCACGAAGGACTCTCATTTTCTGATGATACAAGTGCACCAATGAATGGCTCGAAAATCCATGAGAGACATGGAGTGGAGAGTAGGAGAACATAATTACAAGTAGTTCCCAGAGTTAGCACCAGCCTGGGATGAGTTAACCAAAAATCTGTTATGCTTGCTTTGCACAGAAAGTGTCTCCATATGTTGCCATGCAGATACAATTATTAGGATAATTTCATTCAATACAGCTCTATGGTAGAGTGTTATGGGCAATTTCATCTGAAATTTAGAAAAATGTGTGTTTCAAATGGAAGTGCACAGCAAGAAATTATTCAAAGTTCTTCCGTTACCAACTTGTAGAGGCTTTTTAAAAGACCTTGGAATTTGTACTCATGGACAATACATTTACTCTCTAATAGTATTTATGACTGTTACCAAGAATGATTTTAGGATAACCTGTGAACTACACAAAAAATTTCTATAACACTGGCCTAGGGTTCAGATCGCAGTTTTATAGTCTGCCAGCAAACTGTGAAAGATATCTGCTTTAGACAGCTTGCAGAAAATTGGAACTACCCAGATATTCAGAAGCAGATAAAAGAATACCATATTAGCTGCTCCTGTTATAATTAATCAACATATTAGGATTCTAGAATGTGAATTACTATTAAGATTTATAAGATTTACGTGATTTATGTTCAGAGTGAGTGAGAGTGAGTGTATGTGTGAGTGAAAGAAGGAGGGTATTCGGATAGAAAACCAACCACTTCTCTTCATTTGTGCGTCTTTTATTTATTGGTATATTAGTGATGATGTATAGCAGTGTGTGCATTCTTTAATAAGTAAGTAAAAATGATAAAATTTTCAAATATCACTATAAACAAGAAGCCATAAAGGGGCTTCATATAATAATGTGGTGTGAAAGCTGATAATGAACCATTAGAAGGAGCTCACCTCAGTGAAGTCAGAGGTTCATAAATAGAATTACTGCAAAATATCATAGTTACGTGAAGATGGACCCATAGGCTCATTAAAGGAGTGTTGTTGAATGAGAGAAACAACAAACAACTGGATTTTTCAGATAATATTGTCTGTCCTCTGATGCTGGGATATCCCATTTTCAACTAATGCTTAAAATAAGTGACAGAGCCTTCCACCAAAACTATTTTTGTAAATTTTGCTACCCACCCCCTTCCCCCATCTTTCTGAACTTCAAAGAAAAAAAAAAACATGGTTTCAAAACTTGGTCTAATACTGTCCACTGCATATATCTACAGCAGATTCCCAAAGCATAGAACTTTTTATTTGCCCATCCAATAGCAGTGAAGTTGCTCCTAGTGAAACCAGTTCAATTTTTCAGAAAAAATTGCAAGCTGTTGATCATATTTGTTTTACTACAAAAAATCCTTCTCAGTTAGGCACTGTAAATTTCTTCTTCTGACTTCATGGCTGTAACTATAAAAAACTGTCTTATAGAGAATTAGTTCTGCCTTTTTTGGCAATTTTTTAACTTAATCAGATGGGGAAAAAAGTGTAATGCTAACTTCGTCATTCGCAAAACAGTGTTTGCACTAGTAGGTACATTAGCAGTACCTTTCAACAACTAACATTATGGTTTGCTCTGTCCATAAATTAATGCATCAGTTTCACTAGAGGTGAGAGTTTTGTGTGGTCCATGCATATATTGGTACAGCAAACCATACAGAAAGGCACAATACATTGTCATAGTTGGTAACTGTAAGTTAAAAGTTATTTATGGTGATACTAATGGAGAATAGTGAACTGTGGTAAAAATTAAGTACAAGAGAAAATTTATAATTAGAAAAGTGGAAGAGTTCTGGTGTTGATTTTTATGTCAGTAATTGAAAATATGAAGATAGAAAACTCCCAGTTTCAAGGTTACCTATTTTATTTCATTATGCCTGAAAACAAGCGCTACTGAACTACACAAATGGATATATACTTCACACGTTCTCAGCTTTTACAATTGTTCTAGATTAAATCATATATATTGATGATTTATTGTGATAGCTGCTATAAAATATATACACAGCTGCCAATGAATGTTCATTTAAAAGACGACTTAGTTACATGAAAACTTCCAACATAATTATTACTTTTTGCTTGTTATGACTTGCAGCTGCCATGAAGAACATCACCACTCAAGAAAAACAAGTGGCAAAATCAAAGAAGCCTTCAACAGAGAATGTAGTTCCAGTGATAATGAGGCACTCATCAACTACTCGCACAGGCTCTTCAGTAGGTGGTTCCTCTGTACAACAGAGGCCCTTCTCAATGAGTGCAGCAAGTTCTGAACTACATTGGTTCACTTCTGAAAGTGCATCTCTAACAAGTTCAAAGTCAACATCATTAAGTCAGAGTATTTCTGGCAGTACTGCATTGCTCTCTGCACAAACAAAAGCTCCTGAACCTAGTAATGTGTTATCGCATGATGTAGAGCAGAGAATAGAGCCCCCTACTACAAGCTCAGATGGCACAATATCTACAAAACAGCTATTTGAACTCAAGGAGAGGGTAAGCAAAAACATTGTACTGTATATCTATGGTTTCTAAAGAACGATGTTTGAAAACAGAATAATCAAACATTTTCTAAACTTCCAGGTAGGAAAGTTGGAGCAGAGTCTAGCAGAGCAGAAGGAATTGTTCACAAAAACAGTAAAAGAGTTTATGGACAAGCTAAATGAAGAAGTAGCACGGAGAAAACAAATTGAACAGGAACTTGATAAACTAATTAATCTGGTAACACAGGTTTAACTATTAAGAATGGTTCTAGGCACACTACTTCCGGTAACACAGTATTTCTTGAGTCAGAGTGCAGTTGTTAGTTTTGTGTAGAAAGATATGGTGCCAACAATATTTGTCGTTCACAGAAAGACAAGACTTATTCATATAAGTATGCATTCCACACACCTGTGAGACCAATGTGGCATTTCATTCCATTCCAAGAAATAAATTCCTTTCTCCATTTAAATTTTTAGAATGTTTCCTGTGCTATTTTGTAAGAAAAGTTATTACCTGAAGTAAGTCCTCATAAATCGCATTGTGCAAGATATACATTTTAGAGGCATAGGTTTTCTTTTTAAAAGACAAAACAACTTTAGAGCACAAACATCCTGCCATAAATTTTTCCCAATATCCCTTTTGAAATGGTGCTAATATATACCTGTATGTGTGTGTATGTGTGATGCAGCATTTAAATGCTGCTGGATGGTGTGAAGACAATTAGTTTTTAATTTATTGTGAAGAAAAGTGATAATTTACTTCTATGGCCATGATCACATACAGAGAATTGTTCCAAAGTAGGCTAGTTTTTCACTGTTGTTGTTACCATGTGGAAAATCCTTTCATGTATTTATCTTGGAAAATTTTTGCTGGTGTTGGGACAGCTTTCCACTTTCTTTATTTAAGCTGTTTTCAAACAAAAAGAACGTCTTCTCTAGTCCTTTTACAGACATAACATTCCAACTCTTTCCTTTTTTCCAACTTTCATTTACAGTTGGTCTATAGAAGCTGTTTCATTGCAGAAACAGTTAAACTATAGGTTTAAGTCCTAACCATAACCTGGATCACTGGTGATAGATTTAGTTAGACGTTGTTGCATAAGAACTACTGTGTTGTACAATATATTGTTATAACTGTATAAAAAGTGTAAATATTGAAATGCAATGATGTAAATGGCTTAAATTTTCAAGGTGTCTGTTTTTATTGTTGAAATGTGATGCAGATGTACTACTGGTGCTTATAACGAGCAATGACCTGAAGCACAAATTCATTGTCAATAAAACTCATGTATTTCATTTTTTTTTTAAAGATGACATTGGCACATTCCTTGGCCAATTTCGAGAGGCATTTGTTCATTTCATGTGGAGAACATATTCCACTACAAATATTAGTTTAATATAAGAGCACAGGATGCAGTATGTGAAATTAAGTTTTATTCTGTTTTACTAGATTAAAAATAATTTGTGTAAAGCCATGTAGTCCATGCTAGTTCAAAGGCCTGGAAAATGGCTATCAATACTGTGTATTGACTGACTGTGTTTATTAGTAGAATGGTTGTCATGAAATTGTGGTGCGAGCACCATTGTCTGTCCGTGGAAAGGTTCCAGAAAACCTAATTTTAATTCTACGAAGGTGAATGCTTCTATGAGGTGCTGAACAGGAAAGCCTGCTTTTGAATTCATGGAAGTTCACGCCGGATTCTGTGACATGTCTTACTTTTATTATTTACTTTTGCATTTTTGGTCTGTATGTGTTTCCAGTATTGTTTCCAATGTTATATCAAAATTATTTTTGAGAATGCTTTCAATGTAATTTTAACAAATCTAACTATAGACTATAAAGGCTGTTATTTTGTATGCCCAGTTATTTATAGCTTACTGCCCATGTAATCTTTTAAAAGACACTCATTGAAGCATGAATATTTAGAATATCATCTAACAAAAGACTACTTCTTCAGAGTAAATAAATGAGAACTATTTACTTAATATCTGTGTAATGCTATGTTACAGCATACTACGTTCCATTATTTTCAGAAATCTTTTGTAAAGGGCTCTTTAGTTCATTAAGTTATTCTTTTTATTGGAAATTTTTGCATTAAATACTCCTGAAAACAATTTCAAAATTTTGTGTTCAGTTGTCCTTTCATTATAGTTCCTAATCCCACTGACCTTTTAACATTTTTTCACTTATCTGTGTCTGTAGGCAGGAAACATTCAAGGTTCCCTGTTGCTCAAACCTTACTTTTTTCCCCCTCTTCCTCTACATTATAGTTGAATGGTGCATGTCACAATTAGGAAGTTACATAATGGCAAATTGTAAGCTATTCTCATTGATCAGTTACAAAAAGTAAATACTATCTACAAAACTATTGGATTATAGTTTAGTAAAAGTGACAGTTACAATTGGGGTGTCTATTGTACTTCACCACTTGTGCCCAATTGTACTAGTATGTATCATATATTTGTAAAATTGTCTTTCAGGATGATTAAATTCAAAATTTTGCACCACTATAGTTTGTACTACAAACAAGGTTAAGAACTGATGCATAAGTCTTAATTGTGTATTCCTTGAATTTTGTTTGTGTAGCAAGTACAGATATGAAATGTTGTTGCTAAACATTACTAGCTACATCTGTACTCTACAAATCACATGATGGACCGTAACAGAGGATACTTCCGGTACCACTATTTAATACCGTCTTCCCTGTTCCATTCACACGTCAGATGTGGGAAGAATGATGGTTGGTAAATCTTGGAAGTTCTAATTCCTCGAATTTTCTCAATGTGGTCATTTCATGAGACATCGGAAGAAGTAACACATTATCCAACTCTTCCGAGAATGCAGTCTCTCAGAATTTCAATAGTAAACTACTACTTGATGCACCGAAGCCTCTATTGTAATGGTTGCACTGTAGTTCATTGAAAACCTTAGTGCTCTCTCATCAACTAGATGATACTGTGACAAAATGCACCATTCTTCCTTAAACCTTCTCTATTCTTTCTGTCATTCCTACCTGGTAAGGGTCCCAGATTGATGAACAATACTCAATCAATCAAACAAGTGAATCAGTTACCTCTTAATATTCTTCCTATTGTTCCTATGAATTTCTCTGGCAACAGTATTTCCTACCAATTGTTTTGCATGGCCACTCCACTTAAGGTGACTCGGGATTGTTACTTCTAGATATTTTCTGGTAGATACGGTTTCCAGGAATCTGTCCCCAATAGTGTAATTATCAGTATTGAGTTTCTTTCATATTTATGTGCAGTATGTGACATTTATTTACATTCAGGATGAACTGCCAGTCCACAGACCATTTATCAGTTTGTGTGCAGTTCACAACTGTCTTCTTAAGTGATCTGCTGGATCATTTATATACTGTATATTGCAAACAGTAATGGTCCTATTACGATTTCTTGGGATTCTCCTGAAAATTCTAGAAGCATAGACTGAGCAGTTTTTTGCAATGTCACTGTTCTTAGAATCCATAGTGATTTTTACAGAAGAGATTTTCATCCTCCAAAGATTCCACAATATATGAGCACAAAACGTGTTCGTGATTCTACAACTGATGGACATAAGCAACATTGCCCAATAGTTCTATGCATCTCCTACAACCATTCGTAAAAACAGGAATATGTGAATTTTTTTCCATTCAGTGTGTACCTTTTGTTGCTCCAATGATCTAAAATAAATTGATGCTAGAAGAGGAACAAGTTCCTTTGAATAATCCAGAAAAATCTTGCAGATCTCTCATCTGGTCCAGATGCTTTTCCCCTATTAAACAATAATAATTGCTTTTTTATTCGGCGATCTTACATCTGCCATTTCAGTGTTTGTGTGATTATTGAAAGGGCGTACTATATTAAGATACGCGGTGAAACAGTTTTAAAGGGCATAATTCATATTTTGGCCTTCTCTGTCATGTTCCATTTTGATGTCAATATGGTCACTGAGTGACTGCATAGATGATTTTGAACTGCTTACTGATTTTACGTAAGACCAAAACTTCTTGGGGTTTGTATTGAGATTGTTCAGCAAACTCTCACTTTCAAAGTCACTGAATTCTTTTCTCATTGCTCTTTGAATGCACAACTTCACTGTGTTAAGCTTTCATTTGCCATCTATTTCACTTTTAAATCTGTGATGAAACACTCTTTGCTTATGTAGCAGCTTTGTAACATGGTTCTTAAACCACAATGGGTCTTTCCCATCCCTTAAGACAGCTTAGAACTAACTTGTCTGAGGCATATTGAACGATGCTTTTTTCATGCTCCATATCTTCGTTCTCAGAACAGAATGTTAGATGTTGACCACTCAGATATTCTGCAGTTTGTATTCTGTCCTACTTTCCTCAGCATTAATTACTACCTGTATTGTAAGGACTGCTATCACAGACTTGTGATTATTGATGCCCTTCTTTACATTAACTGATTCTAAAAGTTCAGAACTGTTTATTGGTAGCTCTAAGATTTTACCCTCATGTGTGTTTCTCTAATTATTTGCTAGAAGTAATTTTTGGACATGATTTTCACAATTACATCACATGAATCTCCATCCCTGGCACCAGTTTGAATGACATGATTCCCATTCTACACCTGGCAAGTTGAAGTAATCCACACGTCACCACAGGATGACTAGGAATATACATACTCTCTCTCTCTCTCTCTCTCTCTGGCCCCTACCCTTGTAACCACCCCCAGTGTACCAGTGTAAAACCTGTCCCATGCACCCTCCCACCACCACCTACTCCAGTCCTGTAACCCAGAAGGTGTACACAATCAAAGGCAGAGCCATGTGTGAAAGCACCCACGTGATTTACCAACTGACCTGCCTACACTGTGAAGCCTTCTATGTGGGAATGACCAGCAACAAACTGTCCATTCGCATGAACGGACACAGGCAGACAGTGTTTGTTGGTAATGAGGATCACCCTGTGGCTAAACATGCCTTTGTGCACGGCCAGCACATCTTGGCACAGTGTTACACCGTCCGGGTTATCTGGATACTTCCCACTGACACCAACCTATCAGAACTCCGGAGATGGGAACTTGCCCTTCAATATATTCTCTCTTCCCGTTACCCACCAGGCCTCAACCTCCGCTAATTTCAAGCTGCCGCCCCTCGTACATCTCTTGTCATTCAACATAATCTTTGCCTCTGTACTTCCGCCTCGACTGACATCTCTGCCCAATCTCTTTGCATTTACATATGTCTGCTTGTGTCTGTATATGTGCGGATAGGTGTGTGTGTGTGTGTGTGTGTGTGTGTGTGTGTGTGTGTGTGTGTGTGTGCGTGCGTGCGCACAAGTGTATACCTGTCCTTTTTTTCCCCCTAAGGTAAGTCTTTCTGCTCCCGGGATTGGAATGACTCCTTACCCTCTCCCTTAAAACCCACATCCTTTCGTCTTTCCCTCTCCTTCCCTCTTTCCTGATGAAGCAACCTTGGGTTGCATAAGCTTGAAATTTGTGTGTGTGTTTTTTTTTATTGTGTCTGTCTACCAGCACTTTCTTGTTTGGTAAGTCACAGCATATATATATCACAGCAGTATATATATCTGGTTTGGACCAGTAGTTAATATTAATTTTAGGACCTTACTGTGGATGATGCTCCAGAATACAAGTATTCTGACCTTTTCTATCTTCTATTGCAAGGAAAGACTTTCTCTGAGAATAATGTGGCTCATCTATTTTACAGTTCGGCAGGCAATCCATCACTGGTCCCAAGGAGGGACGTCTCTAACCTTAAAGATACCCTTGTGCATGCGTTGTGCATGCATTGTGTACTCATCTGCCTTAGTAGCTGCTTCCTGCATCTAGAGCACGCCTGACCAATGGCTAAGGGGGTCCTTCAGTTCTCCGCCCAATAGCATAAGTTGAGAAATTTGCATCGGGTTTTACAGCAGAATCATTTCAGCCTCTTATTTCGACTTTTTACTCTGCTGAAGACCAAAGGACCCAATTAATTCTGGGTACAGTGATACAAATAGTGAGCTACTGCACCCCACATTAAATGCTATCTGCATTCAGCAAACCAGCCAACCACTGGAAAAAACTAATGATGCCATCAGAACCCATACATCATTTGCACTGACTTGAGTCATGATTTTCAGGCCATTGCGCCCAGTCTGTTACACAGCCGCCAGCAGAGCCATCTCTTTACCTCGAGTGAGTCCTCCCGGCAAGCATACAGAGTATACATTGGCATTAATTAATTTCTGACCTGCCTGCTTTTTTGCTGTGTCCATTATCTGGCTATGTGGGAGCTTTCAAGATCTGTATCATACTTGACCTCTGCACTTCTCTGGACTGGGCTGAAAAATCAGCTACTGGCCCAGCAGGAGAGGTATCTCATGCTGACTCAAATGTGTTCTTAACACTTCAGGAGCCAGACAAGCAGCCAGTCCCCCCTTTTGCCCTCTAACCAGCAATATGTGAACCCACCACTGTCAGTCACTCAAGTGAAGACAGACTAGTCAGATGTTGCCTATCACAAAACATTGAGTGTCTGTGGGGTTAAGAGGGGACTCCAAAGATACCAATTTTGAGCCGTAGCCTGAAGCCTGTCAGCTGTGGCCAATGCAGCTTCCAGCTCTTTCCCCGATGGTGGCCAATTCTTCTTGTGCCTGTACACATCAGTCCTTATCCATCTTGTACTTTGTAACAAACTGTATAGAATCTCAAAAATGTGAAGCAGTCAGGACAAATAAGCCTAAACAGAAAAATTATCGTACTGTGGCACTATTGAAGCCAGGATGCACACAAAATATAAATGAGAAGAAGAAACAAACATTAAAATCTGCTCTGCAAAGTTGTCACTATACATCAAGGTCCCAAAATCTTCAAGCATTTGAACAAAAACAAAAGTTCTACTACTGAAAACAGGTGTATCAACAATTACCTTTTCCTGGAACATCAGCTTACACACAAAAGCTAATGCCTGAAAAATGTAAGCAAGCTTATAGAAAACGTTACCAAACACTGATCATCCCAGATAAAAATACAGATAATATTCAGTTAATATTCAGTTATTGACAGAAGCTTTTGGGAAAAGTGCTAAACTAAATTCTATGTACAAAATTGATACTGCTGCAAAAATCTCATGACTACATTTTGAAGCTATCTGTGTGAACACATGCTGGCTTGCTTTTTAGGAAACAGTTGAGAGTACAACAGGAAAGTCTTCAGTGTGTACTTATCTCAGTATTATACAAAATTAGATTATTAGCCTTGAACAATCAACAGATCCTTGCAGCATCATAACATCTGAAACCTCGGTTATTTCACAAACTTTTTTCACACAAGTGACATATCATTCCCCCTCTCCACTCCTTATACATCCACTTGTCAGCTTTCACTACCAATTATCATACACCTGTAAACACATTTTGCACTTGGACATCTCTGCAGCCCCTCGTAGTACGGCACCTTATGCAGCCATATGTGTCGCTTGTTCTTTAAATCTTGACATTTTTGTACTTGATACATTACCAGCAAGCTGACTGATGAGAATCAGACTGATTTTTGTGGTTTCCTATAGTGTCCATTTGTATAGGTTCAAATCAGCCTCATAATTGCGCATCTGTCAAACATTAATAATATTTTTGTCAACTGAAAGTTTTTTAGTTTTGCTTCCTGGATTTTGGGAATTGATTGCTTTCACGATAGTTGCCATCACCATTGTGATGAGCTAATATGAAGTGTCAGTATAAGACATCTAAGTGATGGCACATCAGAAAGCCTGCACAAAAAATCCAAAGTTAGATAACATCTTCATTAACTTCTCTGTGTTAATGAATTTCTAGGACTCTGATTTTCTTACTATAGTGTAGCTTTTATTCCCAAATATGGTGGTGCAAGCAAAGATGTCACAGGGTAAATTATAAGAAAGGAAGGGGCTAGCCAACAAACAAAACTTGTCATTGCATATGAGCAACATGTGAAAAATAAATCTGCCTTCATTACGTAGAGTGTACAGGCAGTATATGAACATTGGTGGAAAAAACTGTGACTGAGGACCATGACTCATATTATTTGTTGCATTTTCTTATTCTATCACATATGTTTGTTTCCTGTAAATTTATTATGAAATTACTTTTGTGCTCTGCATTTCACTTCAGAGAAATAGCACTTTCTCTCAAGCCAATGCATTATTCACTGTCCACCAACGGTCAGTTGGGGGAGAGAGAGAGAGAGATAGATAAAAGCTCTACTCAGTTTTATTGTACCAAGTGAAAATGCCGCATACTAATAGAAGCTACAGACTTACTTGACATCTGAGAACAGCTGTGGAATGTGTTGCTTATTTCAAACAGCAGCGAATTTTTCTAAACAGGAATTCGTGACGATACCTCGATCTATCATTCTGTATTTTAGATGTAGCTACACGCATTTCATACTTCAATAATTATAAATTTGGGCAAAGTAGTTCAGAATTATGTGCATCTGTATGAGAGCGTTTTGAACTTCCGCCTTTAGTCATTATACCAACATTGCATCACATACAGAAACATCGCTTGGACACACGTGAACAATCTGTAAACTGTTTACTTTAAAACGTTATTTTTGTAGCTTTATCTGCTTTTCCTCCTGAAAACGTATTTCCGGAGGCATTTCAGACACCTTAGGAGATGGTATTTGAAAAACCCGTGTCAGTGGAAAAAAATGTAATCATGTATCAGCGGATAAGGTTTTATGTTGGTACTACTGCTACGCAGCTTCTCGCCGCTAGCAGACGACTCAATGCTCAGTCGAATGTATGGCGCCAGTGGGTTCGCAAGCAGGCTGATACAAACACGCGAAGTAAACGGTGTGTGCGGGCGCGTCGTGTTATGACAGCATATAACTTGCGTTTATAACTGTGTGGGAATAGTCAGTTTATATTTTTCAAGGTAAGTATATGGCAGTATTCGACATATCGTGCAGTAGTACGGAGTACTGAATACTATAAAAATTGTGACCCTTGAAAATTTGCCTGTTGAGTCGTCAGACGTATATTTGGATTTTGATGCTCTCACATTTATTGCATAAAGCATGTGATCCATTGTATAAATAAACGTTATTATTCTGATTCAAGTTATGTGCGTCGTTTCCAAATATTTTGGATTTTAATAAAGCAGTAGAAAACTAAATGTCATGACAAATACAAAATGCAGGAAATACATTTGCTCTGAACATCGAAAGAAGAAAATCTTGGACGTGTTTCTACATACTGTTTAGATTTCCTAGAATTCACTATAAAAAAAACCTTAATTTTAATATTGTTTTCCACTGTCGTATTAATGTTTCAGCTTGCGTAAAATAATGAATTTTTTCTCTTATTTTAACGAGAATCGGACGCACATTATATTGACGGGAGAGCCGTGAAACACAGAAAACTTAGAAATATAGTGGAAGATTACGTCCGTATAGAAAAGGCTTTTAAAAACTCATGAAGACAGGAATGAACTGGATGACAACCTGTATATGCACTGTGACGTAGGCATATTTCTGCATCTAACGCTGTCAGCTGATTGTTAGTGGCCTGGCGTCTCAATGTTCTTCATAGAAGGGACAGATCGGGGATAGGATAGAACGTACGGAATTTTTTGCGATAGACTTCAGTTGAGACCGGCACCAACCCCACGCAATGATTTAAGAACGTGAGACTTGTACGCTGTTGTCAGAATTTAATTAGTATCTATTAAGAAGTTGAAATTTTGAGATTACGCGTTATAATGAAACCTGGAGCATTAAATTGCCTTTGACGTGCGCTGTTCAACAATGTGACTCCGGGTTTGTTTCCGGGTACAGGAATCTGCCAGGATGCCAAAACGATGTTTATTCATTTTTTGATGAAAACAACAGTAGGGGATACTGCGTAAAATTGACGGCTGTTTGTACCAGACTTCAACAAATTTTGCACCTGTGTTAGGTGAGAAACCTATGCCTTCCACAGCTACCTTCAGAATTTAGCAGTTAAAGATTCAAAGCAATATTTCGCCAGATGCCTCCATTCCACCAAGAGAGGAAAAATGCGCTAAGTAAAGTTGTCTAAGGAATCCAAATGATGTCATCAGGCAAATATCAAATAGGTCAGTATCACACGAGCCATGTACACTGAGTAAACATAGTCAGCCAAACGATTATTGTATCGGAATCAACATTCTCTAGAACCAGTGTCAAGTCTCGATTTCGTAAGGTTCTAAGTTTCTGTGATTTGTCTAAAACAAACAAGCCGATACTCGACCTGTTCTTGTAGTAAGACTGTGGTAACATCTAAAATGTTCTCAGTATAAACAGAAATTGTGCTTAACAGCTAGATCTGGAGCACTAGAACTTCTAAATTCGCATTTGCGACCAGCAGCAGTAGTCAGTTTAACCAATTGGAGCTTTGCGTAGGTCCATGCGGCGTGCTCGGATGACGCAACTGACCACGGAAGGCAGGGATCCGTCGTTGAGTAGCTATTCAGTCGAATCTCAGTCCAGCACACAATTTTATCTTCTCAAATATAATCTGCATAGAGGAAGGAAATTCATTCCCACAATTCATACACTACTGTGCGGCAAGGCACTACTAAATTTATTTCTCCAGGTGAAACAGAAATTAATAGTGAGGACGTAGCAAAGATGATAACGGTTTTTGACATAGCGGCAATGGTGTTAACTAATTTACTTTTTCAATTACGTTCGCTAAATGTGTCTAGCCGCTATTGAATAGGCGGTGCAGAATTCTCTTCGGCGTAATAATCAGTCGTAGCAATCCAGAACCCACGGTGGCCGTGCAGATAAAATATATCCGTTCGGCCCGTGATTTATCTTTAGTCCCGTGCTGGTGCATTAACCGCTTCCGTTTAATATGAAGCGACACTGTACAGAGTTTTATTTCTGTTCTTCCTTCATATAACTAATATTAGTCTAACAGGTCGTGTGTGACTATAGGAGAGCGGAAAATGTTTTTGAAAAGAATAACTGGATTTCTGCAAGCCCAGTTTCTATCTCACTCCTGATTTTTCATAGCTTCCTTCAAGTAATCACTATCCCAGTATTCCTTCAGTAATTTAGGGAAACCACAGAAAAGTACATTAGGATGACCATACCGCTGTATAAACCCTGCGCTCCTTCTCAATGCGCTGTCTCGCTTTACGTACAGTCGCTGTCCACATTACTTTCATTGCCATGCTTATTCTAGAGATCCTCCGGAAGCTAACAATTTTACTAACAAACGCGTGTACTACGTCTTTTTAGCAGCGTGATTGTGCTTTCTGATATAAAGTACAACGAAACAAAAACACACAATGCATTAAATAGAGAAAAATCATCCAAAAAAATTCCTACATGTAGAAGGACATGCACACCTACGGTAAGTTGTCGGTCAGTTGGATTATACCTGCTTTCAAGATTGTCTGAGGATAAATTGCTGAACCAGAGCAAACGAAATTCATTTAGGTTGGTATAAACTACATTCTGACAAACAATATTTTGGTTTTTGCAAACAGTCTGAAAAGCTGACACGGAAGCGCAGAAGATATTGAACATATCGAATTCTGTAAGTACAAAGTAGAGGAAAGAAATGTACTAGGTCAATTATTATTATTATTATTACTTTTTTTTCATGCGGAAACGAAGCTTGTCTCCAACGTGCCCCTGGCAGTACTACACTCATCACAATTTCCCCAATAATCGCATTGCTTCATATTTCTTATATCTCGTTTCGTTTTCGTACTATTTTAATTGGAGTGAAGGGCGCTATACAGGGTGAGTCACTAACTATTGCCACCTAGAATAAAAAATTATAGTAGCTGAGAAGTCTATGGGACAAATGTTGCATGGGACAACGGGGGTCATAATATGGCATTGGTTTTTTGTTGCTAGGTGAGATCGCGTCAGAGATGTGAAGGGAAACTTTGTTTTTTTTTAGATGAGATGCTACAGTTTGGTTCTTATTTTCTGATAATGGCTATCGAGACGAATCTAGTGATGTGTAACAGTAAGGTCTTTGAAGGTCAAAAAGGTGGCATGAGCATCCCTTTACAGGTGTTCGAAGTGATGATCATTGGTATCAATGCAGTGCTGCAGTCTTATTATCATGGGTTGAGTGGTATTCGGCTCTGAGCACTATGGGACTTAACTGCCGAGGTCATCAGTCCACTAGAACTTAGAACTACTGAAACCTAACCAACCTAAGGACATCACACAACATCCATGCCTGAGGCAGGATTCTAATCTGCGACCGTAGCGGTCGCGCGGTTCCAGACTGTAGCGCCGAGAACCGCTCGGCCACTCTGGCTGGCGATGGTATTCCTTATCACTTCGGCACTTATCGAACACATGCTCTGACAATTCGTATATCGTGCAAATAGTAACTATCCATCCAACGTGCCATTGACATGTAAACACCATTCGACGGTTTCGCATTACAACACTAATAGGAACGGTAAGTCTAGTATCATCGAATCAAGCGAATGTGAATGATGCATTCCTTCGAAGAACAAGTCGATATGCGTCTCATCTACGGAGAATGCCAACGAAATTCAGTGACAGCTAGATACTTACACGCTGAAAGCTTCCCTCAACATACTCACCCTACACGTCATACATTTAAATATGTGTATGATAAATTGAGAACAACTGGATCATTAAAGCATCGGAAACATATCCGGCAAAGGAAAGTTACTAACGAGGAAACGGAAATTGGTACTCTTACCACTGTGGTTCGAGATTTTTGTGTTAGTTCGCGTGACATTAAACTGACAGTTCGGTAATTTTCACATCTGTCAACGCCTGCTTTCTTTGGGATTGGAATTATTATATTCTTCTTGAAGTCTGAGGGTATTTCGCCTGTCTCATACATTTTGCTCACCAGATGGTAGGGTGTCAGGACTGGCTCTCCCAAGGCTGTCAGTAGTTCTAATGGAATGTTGCCTACTCCCGGGGCCTTGTTTCGACTTAGGTCTTTCAGTGCTTTATCAAATTCTTCACGCAGTATCATATCTCCCATTTCATCTTCATCTACATCCTCTTCCATTTCCATAATATTGTCCTCAAGAACATCGCCCTTGTATAGTCCCTCTATATACTCCTTCCACCTTCTGCTTTCCCTTCTTTGCTTAGAACTGTGTTTCCATCTGAGCCCTTGATATTCATACAAGTGGTCCTCTTTTCTCCAAAGGTCTCTTTAATTTTCCTGTAGGCAGTATCTATCTTACCCCTAGTGAGGTAAGCCTCTACATCGTTACATTTGCCCTCTAGCCATGCCTGCTTAGCCATTTTGCACTTCCTGTCAATCTCATTTTTGAGACGTTTGTATTCCTTTTTGCCTGCCTCATTTACTGCATTTTTATATTTTCTCCTTTCATCAGTATTTCTTCTGTCACCCAAGGATTTCTACTAGCCCTCGTCTTTTTACCTACTTGATCCTCTACTGCCTTCACCACTTCATCCCTCAAAGCTATCCATTCTTCTTCTACTGTATTTCTTTCCCCCATTCTTGTCAATTGTTCCTTTATGCTCTTCCTGAAACTCTCTACAACCTCTGGTTCTTTCAGTTTATCCAGGTCCCATCTCCTCAAATTGCCACCTTTTTGCAGTTTCTTCAGTTTTAATCTACAGTTCATAACCAATAGATTGTGGTCAGAGTCCACATCTGCCCCTGGAAATGTCATACAATTTGAAACCTGGTTCCTAAATGTCTGTCTTACCATTATATAATCTATCTGATATCTTCTAGTATCTCCAGCGTTCTTCCATGTATACAACCTTCTTTCATGATTCTTGAACCAAGTGTTAGCTATGATTAAGTTATGCTCTGTGCAAAATTCTACCAGGCGGCTTCCTCTTTCATTTCTTAGCCCCAATCCATATTCACCTACTACGTTTCCTTCTCTCCCTTTTCCTACTCTCGAATTCCAATCACCCATGACTATTAAATTTTCGTCTCCCTTCACTACCTGAATAATTTCTTTTATCTCATCATACATTTCATCAATTTCTTCATCTGCAGAGCTAGTTGGCATATAAACTTGTGCAACTGTTGTAGGCGTGGGCTTCGTGTCTATCTTGGCCACAATAATGCGTTCACTATGTTGTTTGTAATAGCTTACCTGAACTCCTATTTTTTTATTCATTATTAAACCTACTCCTGCATTAACCCTATTTGATTTTGTATTTATAACCCTGCATTCACCTGACCAAAAGTCTTGTTTCTCCTGCCACCGAACTTCGCTAATTCCCACTATATCTAACTTTAACCTATCCATTTCCCTTTTTAATTTTTCTAATCTACCTGCCCGATTAAGGGATCTGTCATTCCACGCTCCGATCCGTAGAACGCCAGTTTTCTTTCTCCTGATAACGACGTCCTCCTGAGTAGTCCCCGCCCGGAGATCCGAATGGGGGACTATTTTACCTCCGGAATATTTTACCCAAGAGGACGCAATCATCATTTATCCATATAGTAAAGCTGCAGGCCCTCGGGAAAAATTACGGCCGTAGTTTCCCCTTGCTTTCAGCCGTTCGCAGTACCAGCACAGCAAGGCCGTTTTGGTTAATGTTACAAGGCCAGATCAGTCAATCATCCAGACTGTTGCCCCTGCAACTACTGAAAAGGCTGCTGCCCCTCTTCAGGAACCATACGTTTGTCTGGCCTCTCAACACATACCCCTCCGTTGTGGTTGCACCTACGGTACGGCCATCTGTGTCGCTGAGGCACGCAAGCCTCCCCACCAACGGCGGCAAGGTCTATGGTTCATTGGGGGGGGGGGGAGGGGGGGAGTACAGAATTAGAGGCCCCTATTTCATCGAAGGAAATCTTATGGTAGGAAGTATAGCGCATTCCTGAAAGAAACATTAGGTCTTTTATTGGAAAAAAATACCTTTAGAAACAAGAAACAGAATGTGGTATCAACACAACGGGTGTCGGACAAATTTTTCGCTGATGGCTAGAAATGAGTAGCAGAGACAATTCCCAAATCGTTGGATTGGACACGGAGGAGATGTGTCGTGGCCGGCTCGTTCGCCAGACTTGACGCCTCTGGATGTTTTCTTTTGGGGATTCGTGAAAGACATTGTTTATAAAGACGTTCCAACCACACCTGAAAATATGCGAGAGAGAATTGTCAGAGCATGTGCTTCGATAAGCGCCTATGTGATAAGGAATACCATTCAATCCATGGTAAGAATATGGCAGCACTGCATTGATACCAATGTTCATCACTTCGAACACCTTCTGTAAATGGACGTTCATGCCACCTTTGTGACCTTCGTTGACTTTCAAAGACCTTACTGTTACACATCATTGGATTCGTCTCGATAGCCGCTATCAGAAAATAAGTACCAAACTATAGCATCCCATTAAAAAAAAAGGGGGTTGATCTTCATATATTTGAAGCGACCGCACCTAGCAACAAAAAACCAACGTCATATTATGGCCCCCGTTGTCCCATGCAATTTTTGTTCCACAAACTTTTCAGCTCCTATCATACTTCCGGAGTTACTCTTGGTGGAAACAGTTAGTGACTCATCTTGTAGCGTTGGTGTCGTTTTTGCAATGTCTGATTTGTAGCAGGGGCGGTGCAACGTGACATTTTGCCTGAAAGCGAGAGTATTTTTTTTTCGGAGACGTTTCAAATCTAGAAAAAACCTTAACGGATGTGATGCTCTACGCTGAACACAGCGTTACGGATGGCCCTCTTGATTCGCAAGTTGTCACCAATCAGTTGAAGATATCTCTGGACAAACAAGACTTCCAACTTCATTTTTTAAGGTTCACATTCTTAAAAGAAGTGGTCTAGAGCTTCCCGATCGTCGTTTGACTGTCACAGAACTTGTTCACGAGTTCGGTATCTCAAGTTGTTTGTCTCTTGAAACTTAAAATGAAAAACTGAACATAAATCAAGCTGTATCAAAAATTGCTTCTGATTTATTGACCCAAGAGTGAACTGTCTTTGAGTGGTTCATCGAACAAGGTGATAATGATGAAACATCTGTGGAATGACTGTTCCTCCTTTGCTGACCCAAGAGTGACTTGTCTCCAAGAAATTCACAAAGTAAGCTGATAATGACGAAACAATCAGTGCAAAATATAATCACAGGAGATGAGTGTTGTGTTTACAGCTACGACATTCAGAAGAAAGTTTAGGCATCGCTGTGGGTTGGCAAAGCAACTCCATGCCCAAAGAAAGCACGAGAGAATCGGTCCAAGGGATGCTTCGGTTGTTTATTTTTTCTTTCCCCTTTTTTTTAATGTGGTAATGGAATTCTGCATTTCGAATATTTGTCCCTTGGTCTTAACCACCAGTCGTCACGAATATGCGTTTTGAGAAGGTTGTACGGAAAAATTCGCGAAAGGAGATTACAGTTGTAGCCAGACATTTCTTGGTTTTTCACCAGGACAGTGCACGTGCCTAGCTTTGTTACCTTTGTGCCAACAATCAGATGACTGTCTTTTATTATGTATTGTATTTTTTGGCCTCTAGCAAACCAGCTATATAGCCAGCTAGGTCCTATATCGTTATTTAATATATTCACAATTACGTATTCATTTGTTGCGTTAACAGTGAAATTTCCATACACCTCACAATATCTCAATTGTATATGATAACTCCAAATAGCACACACACACACTTTTCATTGTTATGCCGAGTATATTAATAATTGACAATATTATTTTACTCGAGTAAGCTTCATCGGTTTCGTCACTGAAAATAAATAAGTAATCGGGCAAGAGATTAACACTGCGCACAAATAACCAAATGCGAAAAAGCGTGATGGTGGTTTCTTCTTCTGTCACCGGTTGCTGGTGTGCACCTGTGGAATCAGTCAAGTAATGCGGCTGACGTGGCTCGGTATCTACACATCCTGGAATTCAGAGATGAATGTCCGTCTCTTGAAAGTGTCATGCGATGTAGAAATTGATTTTTCACTGTCGTACAAGGTTGACACTTTCGAGTGCGCAAATTCCCAGTTTGCTCAGTGGCGCAACGGGAACAGCTGAGCAGCAGATATTTACACAGGGTGTCCCAGGAAGAATTTTCAATATTCAGGGACGTGACTGGAACGGTCATTCGAAGCAACAAAATCCAGTAAAAAGGGGCTCTAAAGCGCGTACCTTAAGAACGATGAGCACTTCATCATCTTCGAAACACTGAAACAAAGCTCTTCTATTGTAACCTATTCGCTTTCCATGTCCTGGGAGGGCCAAAACAAGAAAAAATTGTCTATTGAACATGGAATTTAAAACGCTTACATTAAGAGCTCTGATTCCTTGTTCGGTAGACGAAATATTCCACGGTAGCGAAAATAAACAAGTGCACGTTGCTATTAAGGTATGAGTTTCAGAGCCCATGTTTTTTGCTTCGAATGATCGGTCTTGTTATATCCCTGAATACTGACAATTCCTCCAGCGACACCTGTATATGCCAGTTCTGAGGGCTGATCTTCGCAACAGGTAGAAGTTAAAACTGATTCTGTAGAGATTTTCAATACAATGCTCATCTTACTTTCACATCCTTGTGATTGCTATATTTCGTTGACAAGTTTTAACTCTGAATATCATCAGGGGCCGTAATTAAGGTCTTGGAGGGCATTCGGTAAAGTACTTAAATTAGAGCTCCCTTTATCCTCCGGCATGCCTGTCTCACATCCAACTGAACAAAATGTCGCCCGCCTGTCGTTTATCCCAACTGTAGCACGCTGAGAACAAAGAATTTGAATGAGTCCACTTGAATAGCAAACGGTTGTGAAAAAAACTTGACCTCTTAGCAACAAATAATCCTGTGCTAATAACGAACATCCAAATGGATTACAGCTGTTAGTGAGTACAGGGTTGTCTTAGCAAGACTTAATACCGTAACCCAAATCCTCTATAACCAAACGAAAATATTCCTATTCGAAAAACCAGATAAAAATTCGCTACACGCCTTCCTGAGAGACAATCTCCACTCCTTCCAAATTAACAGTGTAAGAGCAGACCAGATATGGCTTGAATTCAAAGAAATAATATCGACAGCAATTGAGAGATCTATACCACATCAATTAACAAACTAACGGACCTGGTCCCCAATGGTACACAAGACAGGCCGGAACATTGTTGTGACTGATGACCATAGATGTTAAGTCCCATAGTGCTCAGAGCCATTTGAACATTGTTGTAGAAACAATAAAAAAAGGCATGCCAAATTTAAACGAACGCAAAACCTCCAAGGTCGGCAATCTTCTACAGAAACTCGAAATTTAAAGCGGACTTCAATGCGAGATGCTTATAATGCTCTCCAGAACGAAACTTTGCCTTGAAGGCTGTCAGAAAATCCAAAGAGATTGCGATCGTAAGTAAGAGTATGCAAGCGGCAAGAAACAATCAATGCCTTCTCTGCGCGATAGCAATGGAGATGCTATCGAAGACAGTGCTGCCAAAGCAGAGTTACTGAACACAGCCTTCCGAAATGCCTTCAGCAAAGAAGACGAAGGTAAATATTCCAAAATTCGAATCAAGAACAGCTGGCACTAGAAACTTAGAAGTAGATATTCAAATGGCTCTGAGCACTATGGGACTTAACAGCTATGGTCATCAGTCTCCTAGAACTTAGAACTACTTAAACCTAACTAACCTAAGGACATCACACAACATCCAGTCATCACGAGGCAGAGAAAATCCCTGACCCCGCCTGGAATCGAACCCGGGCGCGGAAAGCGAGAACGCTACAGCACGACCACGAGCTGCGGACGCGGAGTAGTGAAGCAACTCAAATCACTTAATAAAAGCAAGTCTTCCAGTCCAGATTGCATACCAATTAGGCTCCTTTCAGAGTAAGCTGTAGCAATCGCTCCATACTTATCACTCATACATAACTGCTCGTAGGCCATCTCTTGTTCCTTCTCTATGTAAACGATTTAGGAGACGATTTGAGCAGCCATCTTAGGTTGTTTGCAGATGATGCTGTCGTTTATTGTCTAGTAATGTCATCAGAAGATCAAAACCAATTGCAAAACTAATTATATAACATATCTGTGTGGTGTGAAAATTGGCAATTGACCCTAAATAACGGAAAGTGCGACGTCATACAGGTGAGTGCTAAAAGGAATCCGTTAAACTTGGGTTACACGACAAATCAATGAAATCTAAAGGCCACAATTTGAAATAAATACCTAGGAATTACAATTACGAACAACTTAAACTGGAAAGAACACACAGAACATTTTGTAGGGAAAGTGGACCACAGGCCGTTGTGGCCGAGCGGTCCTAGACGCTTCAGTCTGCAACCGCGCTGCTGCTACGGTCGCAGGTTCGAATCCTGCCTCGGGCATGGATGTGTGTGATGTCCTTAGGTTAGTTAGGTTCAAGTAGCTCTAAGTCTAGAGGACTGATGACCTCAGATGTTAAGTCCCATAGTGCTCAGAGCCATTTGAACCATTTGAATCTCTTAGAACAAACAACACAAACCGCGATGTGAAACAGTTCTCAACAATACAGGGCCCTCTGCAACGGCCTACGCCGTTGCTTAGCATCAGTTTTAGGCTAACCGAATGGCGAGCAACATGTATTTTTCTGTCCTCATTCATTGAAATCTTAAGAAAACCACGAAGCGCAGCAAGAACAGGCAGCAACAATAGCTATCAGAGGGTATGCCCTCATTCTCTGCCAATTCTTGGCTCTCAAAAGACAAGCATCCGATCGATTACATCCTTCCGCGGACGCATAAAATAACTTCCCACAAGCATGTATGATTAATGAATAAGGAAATTTTGGACACAGCAGTTATATTCAAGGTAATCTTATTTTTCAAACCGGCTATCTAGATTATTTATCATGGTTTGCATTGTGCAGATTGTGTTAGAGAAAAACGCATTGTATAAATTTACTGGAAAATCTGAAAAATTCAAATTACAAATCCCCCCTAAAAAGTTTCCATAACAGGTTCTTCCTGTATTCGCCCATGTATATCACCATGGTGTACTGAAGCACGTTTTCCATGCACATATCGTCAGATGTAATTCATTTTTGTAAGAATCACTAACGCATTAAGAACAGATTTCATGCATTGCACTGCATTTTTATCAAAAAAACTAATTTGTCTTTTAAATCATAAGTGTTTTACTAAAGGAATGGAATGCGATTTGAAACTGTAGTTTCTGCATAGGTAAGAGTTGCATAACTGTATCACTTTTCAGATTTTTTAATTGTAACCCAAACAGGAACTTCGAAATTATTTCAACAATACCATCCTCCAGAATGAGATTTTCACTCTGCAGCGGAGTGTGCGCTGATATGAAACTTCTTGGCAGATTAAAACTGTGTGCCGGACCGAGACTCGAACTCGGGACCTTTGCCTTTCGCGGGCAAGTGCTCTGCCAGGAAGTTTTGTGTCAGCGCACACTACTCTGCAGAGTGAAAATCTCATTCTGGAAACATCCCCCAGGCTCTGGCTAAGCCATGTCTATGCAATATCCTTTCTTCCAGGAGTGCTAGTTCTGTAAGGTTCGCAGAAGAGCTTTTGCGAAGTTTGGAATATAGGAGACGAGATACTGGCAGAACTGAAGCTGTGAGGACGGGTCGTGAGTCGTACTTGGGTAGCTCAGATAGTAGAGCACTTACCCGCTAAAGGCAAAGGTCCCGAGTTCGAGTCTCTGTCCGGCACATAATTTTAATCTGCCAGGAAGTTTCATATCAGCGCACACTCCGCTGCAGAGTGAATATCTCATTCTGGACTGTAGTCATTGTTCATTGCTTACGCTGTGTTTCGTTTCAGTTGTATCTAAGTTACAGCATTATCATTAGTGCGTGATCCCTTACGCCATTGTGTATTCTCCTGGTCCAACGTAAGCAGTTTCATTGTCGACGATCTCACTAAGCGCTCCACACCCGAACGATGAATCGCTAACGGTACCATATGCTTTCCGACCGTGGACTTTGCGATCCATGACGTCAGCATGGTGTTCCCGGCCACAGACATTTTAGCCGTGGGTTTTCCGAGGGTCAAATTAAGCCATAACTGTAGGGACCGAACGAGGTGGCCCAGTGGTTAGCACACTCGACTCGCATTCGGGAGGGCGACGGTTCCATCTCGCGTCCGGCCACCCTGATTTAGGTTTCCCGTGATTTCCCTAGATCACTTCAGGCAAATGCCGGGATGGTTCCTTTGAACGGCCGATTTCCTTCCCCATCCGAGCTTGTGCTCCGTCTTCAATGACCTCTTTGTCGACGGGACGTTAAACACTAATCTCCTCCTCAACTGTTGGGGAGGCTCTGCCGACCGTTTTGTAATGAGAACACATATTACATTATTCTGGCTTAGGACTGGCTACGCAAGTAAAAATTCTTTTTTTTTGTTTTATTTACCTTCTTATTTTTTATTTTTCCTTCTACGATATTATTGCAGCAAGTGATTAAACTTCCTGCCTTATTTTATGTGGCCGGCCGGGGTGGCCGTGCGGTTCTAGGCGCTACAGTCTGGAACCACGGGACTACTTCGGTCCCCGGTTCGAATCCTGCCTCGGGCATGGATGTGTGTGATGTCCTTAGGTTTGTTAGGTTTAATTAGTTCTAAGTTCTAGGGGACTGATGACCTCAGCAGTTAAGTCCCGTAGTGCTTCGAGCCATTTGAACCATTTATTTTATGCATATTCGTTTCTCACTCAATTTTTTGTAAGGAAGGCCGAGATTTTAAACATTTTAAATCCCACTTAACGATATAAGTCTTTAGACTTACCCCCGGAGTAGAACGACACTGCGTCAGATGCATGACAAAACGTTTCCATCTGGTATGCAAGAAATATAAGACAGGTGATATACCCTCAGACTTAAAGAAGACAATAATTTCAATTTGAAAGAAAGCAAGTGCAGACAAGTGTGATTACCGAACTATCCGTTTAATAAGTCATGGTTGCAAAATACTAACACGAGAACGGAAAAACTGGTAGAAGCTGACCTCTGGGAAGATCAGTTATGATTCCATATGAATGTAGGAAGACGCGAGGCACTACTGCCAGCTCGACTTCTCTTAGAAGATAGGTTTAGGAAAGGAAAACCTAAGTTTACAGTATTTCTAAACTAAGAGAAAGCTTTTGACAGTGTTGACTGGAATACTCTTTTTGAAATTTTGAAGGCTAAAATACAGGAAACGAAAGGCTATTTACAAGTTGTACAGGAACCAGAAGGCAGTTTAAGAGTCGAGGGACATGAAACGGAAGGAGTGGTTAAGAAGGGAGTGAGACAGGGTTGTAGCTTAGTCCCGATGTTATTCAGTATGTACACACTGAACAAGCAGTATGGGAAACCGAAGAAAAATTTAGAATAGAAATTAAAGTCCAGGAAGAAGAAATAGAAATGGTTCAAATGGCTCTGATCGCTATGGGACTTAACTTCTGAGGTCATCACTCCTGTAGAACTTAGAACTACTTAAACCTAACTAACCTAAGGACATCACACACACATCCATGCCCGAGGCAGGATCCGAAACTGCAACCGTAGAGGTCTTGCGGTTCCAGACTGTAGCGCTTAGAACCGATCGGCCACCTCGGCCGGCTAAGAAATAGAAGCTTCGATGTTTGCCGAAGACATTGTAATTTTGTCAGACTCATCAAAAGACTTGGAAGAGCAGTTGAAAGGAAAGATAATTTCTTGAGAGGAAGATATAAGATGAACAACAACAAAAGCAAAACAAGAATAATGGAATGTAATCGAATTAATACAAGTGATGCTGACGGAATTAAGGTAGGAACTGAGACGCTTAAAGTAGTAGATGAGTTTTGCCATTTGGGCAGCAAAATAACTGAAGATGGCAGAAGTAGAGAAGATATTAAATGTAGACTGGCAATGGCAAGAAAAGCGTTTCTGAAGAAGGGAAATTTGTTAGTATCAAATATAGATTAAAGTGTTAGGAACTCTTTTTCTGAAAGTATTTTTATGGAGTGTAGCCATGTATGGATTTGAAACATGTGCGATAAACCGTTTATACATGAAAAGAATAGAAGCTTTCAAAATGTGGTACTATAGAAGAATGCTGAACATTAGGTGGGTAGATCGCATAGCTAATGAGAACGAGAAAAAAAATTGTGGCACAACCTGACTAGAAGAAGAGATCCAGTGACAGGACACATTCTGAGGCATCAAGGGATCACCAAATTAGTATTGGAGGAAAGTACGCGGAGTAAGAATCGTAGAGGTAGACGAAGAGATGAATCTAGTAAGCAGATTCAGAAGGACGTAGATAGCAGTAGTTATTCGGAGAAGAAGAGACTTACACAGGATGGAGTAGCATGGATAGCTGCAACAAACCAATCTTCGGACTGAAGACCACAACAACAACAAATCGCCCGAGTCATACTCGTATATTCTTACAACGTCTTTTAACCTTTTGCCTGGATCTCTATCTTTTTCCTCTTTTCTGACGCATCAGGCCAATCATTATTATTTTTTATTTCAAATATGCCAGGGTTCTAGAGTGCCATTATAGCGTCCATTGTTGCTTTACACAGTGTAGCCTTGGGAGTTGTCATAATTTGGCATATTTGCGACGAAGTGTAAACCTTTGTCTCGAATTTTGAAATTCCTCTTTAAAAATTCGGGGATGCTTTTCCGGCAGCTATGCATACGGTTCTTAATCTACACATCTGTTTCGTCGGGTGGGCAAGAATGTATAAGTGGCATAGGCACGAAGTCTGTTTGTGATTAACGTGTAAATAGTTTGCATACTCATTTTCTGTGCAGGTTTTCTGATAAAACCAAGTACGAGAAAAAAATGCTGTGCTTTCAAAACGTGCGGTTTCGTTTCTTTATCGCAATCGGGTTCAACTACAATAGTAGCACATTTAAACAATTACTCAATTTTTTCGTATGGTCAGTTGTGTGTTGCCCTTACACAAACTGATAGTTGAGAAAAACAGTTCGTACTCCTACCATACAGTATTCAAAAAACGAAAGATGATGGTGGCTATATTCTAAACTTTCGTAATTATATTGTGCGCAAAAAATAAAAAACTGGAACAATAAAAGTCTTTTTTATTTATATCTTATATGATTTATTACGTGTTCCATGTCTTCAAAGTGGGTAAAGACCCAATGAGGAGCATCGTAACACAGTTCCCAGGGATTTCTCAGATTAGCACGTATATCCAGTTCCCATACATATTTATCAATTTCAATGCATTGCCGTGTTCGATAGTGTACTGAATTTTTCGTTCACGTTTTAAGTGTATCGTGTCGTCCCTTCCAGTCTGAATTTCGCAAATCCGTGAAATCATCAGTTCGCTCGTATCCTTGCCTGCAATGTCTGCTCACGTCTATTCCCATTCGTTTTACAGATCTAATTAATTTATGTGCGAATCGTAAATTAGGCTGATTTTCAACCTGAGTACAGGAGGTAAATGATTCGTGTATTTCTACCTCTGAAGGATTTACGGAACCAGGTCTTTTTATTTTAACAAAGAGAAATACCTGACGTGACTGGTGGACTTCACTCATTTTCCATTTTAGTTATTCCCAGTCTTTATAGTTTCTTTCTTTCATGCGCCGGAGGCCGTAAATTGTCAGGTGGCCCAGAGCATTGCTCCGGTTGACTCAGTACAGTTAAGGCTCTGGATACCATCTTCTGTTAGGGCTGATGGTTGACTCCTTGCAAAGAAAAGTGTGTTACAGAGCCACTACTGTTCTCGATATGTGAGTTGCTGTCTTCAGTCAATTTTATCCATAACGTTTGCAGTTGAACTCCGAGACTGTTTCTTTCTATTATGCTTAATAATAACCGCTACCAGTCACAATAGAAGGTGACTTTATTTAACGCACGGCCTGTTTCGGGCTTGTGGCCATCTTCAGGTGGTTTACATTCAATGTTTCAAGGCTGAATGTTGGAGATAACTTTCAATAAAAACCAAAGAATGTGATGTTAACTAAATAGACCCAACTGAAACAATCGGAAGTTACTAAGCGACGTGTGTTGTAAATTATCACAGTACTTACATACAGCTGGAGTATCCATGTCGTTTCCGCATTAGATTCACCATTTTTTTTCTAAATATCAGATTTTTTTTCCTGCCTGCAGTCAGAAGATTCATTCGATGCAGCTCTCCATGCTAATTTATCCTGTGTTAGTTTTTTCATCTCCGCATAACTACTGTAACTTACGTCTACTTTCCTTTTCCTTACTTTTTCATGTTTTTTTATTAAAATATTAATAAACTGAGGGAAACCAGAACAGAAGAGGATCGAAGCATTTTAGATGTGGTGCCACCGACGAACGTTGAAAATTAGGTAGGCTGATAATACATCTGTTAAGACATCAGAGAATGACTTCCATGGTACTAGAGGGTGCTGTATAAGGCAAAAACTTTTTAAAAAATGTTCAAATGTGTGTCAAATCTTATGGGACTTAATTGCTAAGGTCATCAGTCCCTAAGCTTACACACTACTTAACCTAAATTATCCTAAGGACAAACTCTCACACCCATGCCCGAGGGAGGACTCGAACCTCCGCCGGGACCACCCGCACAGTCCATGACCGCAGCGCCGTAGACCGCTCGGCTAATCCCACGCGGCAAAACTCCAGAGGAAGACAGAGATTGAAATAAATCTAACAAATAATTAAGGACGTAGGTTTGCAAGTGCTACTCTGATATGAAGAGTCTGGCACACGAAAGGCATTCGTGGCGGGCCGCATCAAACTAGCCAGCGGATATGCGAAAGGATGCCACAGTGTTCGTGAAACCAGGAACGCACACGTGCAGCACTGTGAAGACGACTGTTGTCACCTTGTATGGCAAGAGTGCCTACAGTACGATCATCACGGAACTGTCGGAAAAAGGGCATCACATTAGTGTGAAAGACGTGGAGGATAATACACGGTTCAGTCACATTAATGTAAGCATTGTCTATTTTCTAAGTCGACGTGGAACAACGACTTATAGACGGCAGGTCGCAGTACAAGCGGTGGAAGGTATATAAAATGTGCCGGGGGGGGGGGGGGGCTGCAGATGCGGAAAAGAGTGTAGTCGTTGCCGCGATGCGGAAACGGAGCGATTTATCTGACGTCCAAAAGGGCATGACCATTGGCTTTGGGGCCAAGGGTGGAAGCATTTCCGAGTCGCCTAAGTTTGTAAACTGTTCGCGTGCTGCCGTGGTTAAAGTATACCGTGCATGGCAAAATCTCGCCATCCAATACTGATGTCGTAGCAACTGTGATGCCCCATGGGCTGCGGAGATCTGTACGTGCAGCTGTTGAGCAATTCACTACCCAGATGATGATGATGAGGTCCCATACTCCGAGGAGCGTTGAAGTCGATGCGGAAGACCCGCACCGCTGACTAGGCAAGGTCCTGGTGCAGACGGTTTGCCATTGCCTTCCTCCGACTGTAATGGGGATGAAGGATGACGATGAAGACGACGCAACACCCAGTCATCTCGAGGCAGGGATAATCCTGACTCCGCCGGGAATCGAACCCGGGACCGCGTGCGCGGGAAGGCGAGAACTTACCGCAAGACCACAAGCTGCGGACTGCCCAGACGAACCAAGGGGCTACCAATAGTATTTCCCCAACGACCGTTCAGTTAAGGTTGCGGTACGGGCCTCCACAGCAGGTGTCTGGTTCACGCACCAACGCTGACTGCTGTTAACTGGCGACCCAGGTTGGAATTTGCACGCGAATATCGTAAATGGACGTCCACTGGGTGGTGACAGGAGGCCTTTCCAGATGAATCACGTTTACGCTCCATCGGACAGATGGTCGTTGGCGTGCATGGCCTTGCGACAATCGTCGTAAGGGTCAAGGCCAGAGGAGAGAGTGTTACGATTTGGGAATGTTTTCATGGTATTTGCTGGGTGATCTCGCCATTCTGGATGGTACAGTCGATCAACACAAGTATGCATCTATCCTTGGGGACCATACACACCCCAACATGCAGTTTGTGTTTTTCCTCTGCACGATGGCATCTACCAGCAGGACAAAGCAACATGTCACATAGCTCACAGTGTGTGTATAGTTCGAGGAGCACCAGGATCAATTTACTATAATCTCCTGACTACCAAATTCCCCGAATTTAAATCCATTCGAGAATCTGTGGGACCATCTCAATCAGGCTATTTGGGCCATGAGTCGTCAATCCAGGAACATGACGTAGCTGTCCACGGCCCCCGCACTGTTGTCTGCATGGCTCCGCATCGCTGTCGGTACTTTCCAGAACCTCACTGACACTCTACATGCGTGTCTCACAGCAGTCTGGATTATAAAAGGTTGTTATTCAGACTTTTCACAGGTGGTCACATTGATGTGATTGGATAATGTACAAAGAATGTGGTTAATGCGGTAATGAGATACATCAGCACGTGGCTGTCACAGAACCGATTAAGCCTAACTACAGCGAAACGCAATGCATGCATTTTTCTAACATGGAACTCTTGTAGGAGCCCAGCCAGCGAAGTCCACCATTTTATATTCTTAAAACCGAGGGGAATGGAAGACCTTCTTCCAAGTACCACGTTCAAGGCCTCTTGCAGAACCTGACTGGTGCTACCTGTATATAGGACTGACCTCAGTTGTCTGCTTGTTTAGTTTACTTAATTTAGTTTTATTATTATGTATAGTGTTATATTTTGGGACAGTACTGTGCACTCAACAAGAATATCCTTGGTCTACAAATGGGCAGTCAGACTGATCTGTGGTATAAGAGCGCGAATTCTTGTAGGCCGTTGTTCCGGGAGTTTGTGACACTTCCACGGTGAGACACTAGTACGTAGAGGAAATGTGTTAACATTTGCACGGAGCCCAGGACATTGCAGGTAGTGGACAGTGTTTTCCAGAAGTAGGGTACGGCGCTACCTGCGACGTTTATCTGGGAAAGGCCGAAGCGCATTGCCTGCGCAAACTTCACTGTCTCTACACTATTTCGTATTGTGCGTAGCTTTCTCCCGGAGTCCAGTACTGCAGCTGATCTCTGGTAAGTGGCGTTCCGTGTTTTAGTGCTGAGATAATGCAGTTCACCGAGACCACCAAAGGGAAGCCTTCACTGAATTGCAACGGGCATCCGTATTCAGTGGACTATACAAACAAACAAGAAGTGACTTACTGGCGTTGTGTGAGATTTAAAAAGAATAAATGCAAAGGAAGACTATCCACAAAAGTAACACAGTTGTAGGAGAAAGCACCCATGTTCGTATTCCAGACGAAGCAGCAAATGAAGTTCGAAAACATTTTGCCAACTCAAATAAGGGGGGCAAAAGAAACACACTATAGTTTCATCGCTTTACGTTGAAAATGTAGGGCAGGTCTTCAATCGAGGCTACGACTTAATAACGTCGTTACTGTCACAAAATGGTTCAAATGGCTCTGAGCACTATGGGACTTAACATCTGAGGTCATCAGTCCTCTAGAGCTTAGAACTACTTAAACCTAACTAACCTAAGGACATCACACACATCCATGCCCGAGGCAGGATTCGAACCTGCGACCGTAGAGGTCGCGCGGTTCCAGACTGAAGCGCCTAGAACCGCTGGACCACCGCGGCCGGCTACTATCACACAGAAGTACGAAAACAATCGTGACCTCCTATCAGACGAAAATATATGGGCACTACGCAAGATCCCATCGATTCTGGAGGAATATTCTTCCAAGAAAATAATTTGCTGATGAATGACGGTGGCAATTTTGTACTTGCAGATAACAGGGCACCGAATGACGGAATACTGGCGTATGCCAGCGAAAAGGGAAAAGCATGTTTATCAAACTACTAATAATTCTTTGTTGGTGGAACGTACAGGAGATCGAGGAAGCAGTTTGGATCGTTGTTCTAGCAGTCTGGAAGTTGTTTATATTCTGTGCCGACGTTAGTAGTTATTGGGAGCACACAAACACTATCAAGCTGCTTGCACCTTGTTGCCAAATAAAAAGCGAGAAACATTTGAACGTTTTGTTAAAGCTATTAAAACTAACGTGTCTGGATGGAACCCCGCATTTCTGATGATAGATTTCGAAATTACCATCGTCCAAACGGCTGTCAGTTTGTTTCCTGTAACAGAAATTACTGGTTGCAATTATAATTTCAATCAATGTTTGTGGAAACAAGCTCAGTATAGCGGCCTCGTTCCAGCATATAAGGTAAACGAGGAAATACGCTGCCTCATAAGAATGTGTTCTGCTCTGGCACATCTTTCCTTGGAAATGCTGGATGATGGATGTCTGGGTATTCAGGAGAGCACACCTGGAAGCCAAAAGCTTCAGGACTTTTATGAATATTTTGTGGGCCAGTGGCTCGATAACGAACACATGAAAAGAAGGATGTTAACTGCAGTGGATGGCGCCCTCGCACTAATAACGTCTCAGAAGGATGGAACCCAAGACAAAACACATGAATATCAGCAGTTCATCCGAATGTTTACTCTTCAGTGAAAAATCTTGTAGAAGATGCGGAGCACCACAGCCACCACTTTGAGAGACTAATTTTAAAACTTGATAGGAACAGAAGAAAAAAGCAATGAAGACCGACGAAACGATTGCAAAGGATTTAAAGAAACTCCAAACGAATGGGAACTTAAAATCATTTCTGACTTGTGTGAACTAGTCACTGAAATTACAATGACGAAGAAAACGTCAGAATCACTGAATCATTTGTAAATATTGAAAAGTAGTTTAATGTAATTATTGGAAATCTTTTAAATATTGTAAATAAATGTGCACGAAAAGTTATTACCTCCTCGTGGTGTCCGCTGGGAACGACAAAAAGTCGTCTAAATATCTATTGAAATTTATAAAACATTCCCTAATGAAGACTGACAGGACTATCTCAGAGACCAAGCTTTTTCATCAAGACTACTTCCTGCAAAAATTTCATGCAGAGTGGTTAATTTTTATGATTAAAAAAGTCGGCACTGGTTTAAAAGAAGAACTTATCGTAAAACGGATTTTAACATTTTATCAAAAAATCGTTACTACACGACACATACCCATTAAGTTCATCGGCAGCAGGACGTGTTCTCTTCTTGCTCATATGAGGTTGCTATATGCAATTTCAGGATCAAGGTATCCTTTTTTTAATTTTCTGAATAAAAATCTACTGACAGTTTTCTTGAGGAGATACGGCGGTAGGCATTACTGATCGTAAGCAAATTCCTATTTCCTTGGAGCTTGTTGACTGTACTTAACAGGGTTTCATTGTGTACCCTAAATATATAGGTACACAGTCAACAGTCAAAGGAATTAATTTCCAACGACTGACTGCCAACTGTTTCTCTTCAGTTTTCCTGGAAATCTTGCAGCTTGTTTTTCCCAGTTTGAGTTTATGCGAAGTTCGGTGTGAAGGGTTCTCTTTTGATGGTGATATAAATCAAAAATTAGCTTTGGCACCTTTTAGTGTGCCACAAGCATTATGCAGTCCGTATTTCAAACATTTCTTAGACGTACTTGTAATTTGAATACAGCCAAACCGTTATGGGATCTAAAAGTAAACACTATAAAGATGTGGAATACTCATTAAATTTCTTTTGAAAAAAATTGAAGTTATTGAGTGGAGTCTCCTCTTAAAATATAGAGTAACTGTTTTTAAAGACATATCCAAATATGATACTTAAAAAACTGTATCACCACCATTTTTTCACATTTTACAGTCAAATTTATTAAATCAAGAGAGTTTTTAAAGAATTTAACAGCTTTTATATAGCCAAAATAACATAAAAAGGAGGTGTAATGAATGTACATGACGTTGGTAGCACTGCTGAAAAACATTTGCTGGCAAAAAAGGTCAATTCTATTTTTGTGTTAACAGATAGTGTTTTGTTTACTGTCCCGTTTCCTGTACATGTGCTCAGTACAATGTCTAATCGTGGTTGTAAAAACTCTGCTGACAGTTTTCGTTATATTTGTAGTGAATTTGTGATTAAAAACACCAAAGAAACGTTACAGACTTTGTGAAAAAGGTTTATCTCTCATATTTTGGATCTAAACTTGGTGATGAAGGTAAATCTTGGGCGCCACATAAGGTATGTTATGTATGTGTTGAAGATCTGAGAAAATGGTCGAAAAAGGAGAAAAAAGCCTTTAGATTTGCTGTTCCTGTGATATGGAGGGAGCCAAGAAAAAATTACGATGATTGCTACTTTTGCAGTGTTGATATTACTGGTCATAGTTCGAAAAACAAGAAGGTAATAAGCTACCCTAACCGTACGTCCGCCATCCGACCAGTAGGGCATGGTGTAGATTTGCCGGTTTCTGAACCATCAGATGATTTAAATTCTATTTCAACAGAAGTATGATTTACATGAACCAGATGATGATGAATTCCATTGTAATCCAGAAAGTCTAGAGCCCAAATTGTTTACTCAGACCGAGCTTAACGATTTGGTTAGGGATCTGGGCTTAACGAAAGAAAAAGCTGAATTGCTTGGATCTAGATTAAAAGTAAAGAACTTATTGGCAGTTGGAACCAGCACATACATGTATAGAGAGAGAGAGCAAAAATTTTCCAAGTTTTTCCAACAAGAAGGTGATTTAGTGTACTGTTCAGACATTCCTCGTCTGATGAATGACTAGGGTACTGAATTCAAAAAGGAAGACTGGAGGCTGTTTGGCTTAAATGGCTCTGAGAACTATGGGAATTAACTTCTGAGGTCATCAGTCCCCTAGAACTTAGAACTACTTAAACCTAACTAACCTAAGGACATCACACACATCCATGCCCGAGTCAGGATTCGAACCTTCGACCGTAGCGGTCGCACGGTTCCAGACTGTAGCGCCTAGAACCGCTCGGCCACTATGGCCGGCGACTGGAGGCTGTTTATTGATTCATCCAAAACTATTTTAAAGGCCATTTTATTACACAATGGTAACATGTATGCATCTATACCTGTTGGACATTCCGTACATATGAAAGAAAGCTATGAAAACCTAGAAATAGTGCTAAATAAAATAGTCTATTCTGCTCATGGTTGTATGATATGTGGCGATCTAAAAGTAACATGCATGCTCCTTGGTTAGCACAGTGGCTTTACCAAATTTCCATTTGTCTTGTGTGAATGGGACAGTAGGGCTAGGGATCAAAACACTGGTACAGAAAGAACTGGCCTGTGAGGGAATCTTTAAAACCTGGTGAGAACAACATTCTATGCAAAAACCTTATAGATTCAAAAAAGTACTCCTACCACCTCTACATATAAAGTTAGGCCTAATGAAACAGTTTGTAAAGGCTTTGCCTAAAGATGGACCATGTTTTAAGTATCTCTGCCAAAGGTTTCCATACCTTTCAGAAGCTAAGCTAAAAGAAGGCGTCTTTGTCGGACCTGACAGAAAATTGATGTTTGATGTTAACTTTGAATCCACAATGACCTTAAATGAGAAAAAAGCGTGAGTATCATTCAAGCAAGTCGTTACAAAAGTTCTTAGGACATGAAAAAGACCCAGAATATGTTTCTATTATAGGTACAGTGTTAAAGAAATTTAAAACTTTAGGATGTTTAATGAACCTGGCAGTTCACTTTTTGAACAGTCACCTTGACTATTTCCCGGAAAATTTGGGACATATTAGTGAGGAGCAAGGAGAGCGTTTTCACCAGGACATTAAAGTGATGGAAAAACTCTACCAAGGACTCTGGAACACCAACGTGATGGGAAACTACTGTTGGTCACTTCACCGAGAAGTTCAGCAAGCGACTCATCGTAGAAAAAGCTACACAAGAAGCTTCAAAGAAAAAAGAGGAAGAAAATACAAATCAATTCTAGCTGACAAGTGAAACCTCTATTAACACATATCATTGTTTTAAGTAGCTTACTGTAAATACGAATCATGCTTATGTTGTAACAAAGCGTTTCATTAATTTCCCCGTTTATCCTATAGCATAGAATTTTTATGCTATATAATGAAAAGCATATTGCTCGAAAACTGTGGGTGATACAAAAAAAAAAAAAAAACTAAGGCTAGATTTTGATTCAGCTCATAAAAATCTATAAAGATCAGTTATCAAAGTAAAAAAAGTCTTTAAAAAAATTTCGTTAGCCTATGTTACGGACACCTGGAACGCGAACAGCGGGATGTTGATGTGAAAAAAAGGAGAAAAAAAACGCTTTTAAGCGAGATGATTGAAGAAAGTATTCGGCATATGGGGGTAGAGAAATAAAGACCTCAATAATTTTCCCAACATTTTCACCACGAAAATACACCGTGCGCCCTGTCCACATCACATACCTGATAATCCCGAGCCGGTCGTACTATTCTGCTCCACAGCTGGCTGCTGGCTTGCCTGAAATTATCTAGGGGAGCCACTCAACGTCAAGCACAACACTGTCCTACGTCTGGTACGAACATCTGTATTCTGAGACGATAAGAAATCACAGGTTGCGCTGCTTACAGTCTAAGTCATAAGTTTCGATGTCAACTTCTCGGTGATTGTCTGTCCACCAAATCACTTGGACGAACGTACGCGTAACCGAACGCGGCGCGGACGATTGTTGCTGATGGGAAAGCCGAGTAATCGAACGAAAGTTCTTATGCTCGCCACGTATACATAGATTTTGAGATTTTTTTTACCAGTCCTCCTTGACACTAGTAATAAATTTTAACACTGTTCACAAAGTTAAATTTACAGTTCACAGTTCTCAGTTTTTTGAGCGTGCGCGTAACGGTCGCGGCGCGGTTGACTGTTGATGATACGTAACGCGATGATCGAACGCACGTCCTCACGCTCGCTACAAGACACTGGCAGTTTACTGCGCTCTTTTATGGTAACTAATTTCCACTGATTCACATCAGTTCATTCTGGGAGACCGAACACGGCCCGGATGATTGATCAGTACGGTACGATACGCAACGAGAGGATACACAAATACGTTATCAGCAGCACTGCGCATTTTTAAATTATTTCTTGACGCAGTTTCCTCTGAATCATTTACGTATTTTATCACTTTACTGTAATAGCACCTGTAGCAACACTTCAACTTCCATACTAACAATGCTTCTTACATGCAGAGCTACCCACAACACAACATAAGTTCCGTGTCCGGTGCTCGACTCTCTACAGACGGGGCTGCCCGCAAAGATACTCCAAAACTAAGCCAGCGATATGACAATACGGTTACACTGAGTTTTTATGTTTAGTGTTTAAGTAAAATGATAACGAAAAATAAATTTGTCGGTTTAAATTTCGTCCTAAAACGGCAGTCATAAAAAGGCTGTAACAGTCGTAAGAAGTACCACGTTTCTTACTTAGCTGCTTCCTGTTCTTTGCATCATCAAAATATTAGAAGAGAGTTGAAATACCTTGCCATTTCTCATTATGTTGAATTTCATTGCGAGTCCTCATTAACACAACAGTCTTCAAAATAAATTTACCACGAAAGGCGTTTATGAGCCACCCTGAAGCGATACATGGTTGCTCACCGCTGTGGTGTAAGCGCGAGCCAGCTCGGACGAATAGCTGTACTGAACTGCTACACTTCTTCGTTTGCCTGTACCTGTGAAAAGCCGGTTAGCCCGGCAAGAGCCCCAGGCTTCGTGCGAGTATTACTCCGTGCAAGTTGAGGTATGTCTGCGTTCTAATTCGATCGTCCCTGTACATACACTGAAGCGCCAGAGAAACTGCTATAGGCATGTGCATTCAAATGTAAACAGGCAGAATACGGCGCTGCGGTCGAAAACGCCCATATAAGACAAGTATCTGGCGCAGTTGTTATATAGGTTACTGCTGCTACTGTGGCAGGTTATCAAGAGTTATGTGAGTTTGAACGTGGTGTTATAGTCGGCGCAAGAGCGATGGTACACAGCATCTCCGAGGTAGCAGTGAATTGGGGATTTTCCCGTACGACCATTTCACGAGTGCACCGTGAATATTAGGAATCCGGAGTTGCGCTCTAGCCGTGGAGGCGTGCGCCGTCACTGGTGCAGCGCGCTACCTGTGCTCGGCCAGAAGAGAAGCTGCGAAGCCGTGCACGGACTGTGGCGCTACCCAAAGCGAATTGTCGTGCGTCGTTCTTACGACACAGCAAAAGTATCCTATTTTCGCGCCACAGATTGGGCAGAAACGGCCAGAAGAAGAAGGCAGACACAGAGAAGATGAATTCGACTCCGCAACCCACTAGGAATGAGGAACGGAAGAGCGACGAACGTCATGCACCTGTCCCCCCTCTGTACATTCAGTACAGTAGAGGGTCGTGGGCAGAGATGTATGATATCACAGCCAACTGCTGCAGGGAAGAAGTAGGCGTAGAATCCCTTGACTGAGACGCCATCGTCAAGCTGTAGGCAGCGAGTGTGGGGCCGACCACCGCTCACTGAAGAGCGCTGTGGCCCTCCACATAGTTGATCCACCTACTGTGGAAAAGACGACCGCGCCGAAACAGCACAAGAAGTTATCCAAGGCTCTGATCAGGGGGCTGTCTTGGGTCTGTGAGGAGAAGACTGTACAAGAGGGGCTGTTACGTGCCGGGTTCTGGGTTGCAGCTACTAAGCAGCGCAATCGGACGAATAAGAAGAGACCACCGCTGTACATTGTCGTAGTGGAAACTGCGGCAGATGACAGCGACATCTTCTGATTCAAAAAGGGTATTTTGGCTCAAAAACGGGCTGTTTGAGCTATATGTGGTGTAAGTTCGAGAACCTCTTGTCGACCCCTATTCAATAGTCTGGGAATTCTGACATTACCCTCACAGTATGTATTTTCTTTAATGTCGTTTGTTGTTAGCAGTATTACCTTATTCCCAAGAGTTAGCAGATTTCACTCAGTTAATACTAGGCAGAAATCAGATCTGCATGTGGAATGCAGTTCCTTGACTCTTGTGCAGAAAGGAGCGCACTATTCTGCTGCATCCATTTTCAATAAGCTACCACAAGAACTCAAAAATCTTAGCAGTAGCCCAAACACTTTTAAATCTAAACTGAAGAGTTTCCTCATGACTCACTCCTTCTATTCTGTCGAGGAGGTCCTGGAAGAGCTGAAAAATTAAGCAAATTTCAGTGTTACATTGTTGATTTTCTTTATTTAAACTTACGAACTGTCGCCTGAATACGTTTCTTATGTTTCATTTTATCTGTTTTTACTATCGTGTTATAATTTCATGTATTGACTCATTCCATGACCACGGAGACTTCTCCTTAATTTGGTCCCACGGAACAATAAATAAATAAATAAATAAATAAATCGGGATAACGAAGCTCTTAGCCTTCTCCGCGATCGTCGAATCTCTCCCACTAGGCATCGACCCTAAGCTGAAGGACATGTGGCTAAATCCTGCCGCAACTCGCCGCGATGCGTCAAGTACACCGGCGCGCACGACACCCGCGCCCGTGACAGGCGACGAGAAGACGCGCCAATTTGTGCTCGCTGTGGCGGGCCACACGTGGCAAACTGGTGTGGTTGCCCGGCCTTTGCCAGCGACGGCTGCGCTGGAGACAAGGCAAAAACTGGGAAGACACCACGACGGCGCCGTAAGGGCCGCCGAACAAGACGCAACCGAGAGGTGAGAAGACAGCTCCCACTGCCCACAGGCAGGCGGAATACCGCGCCAGTGAGAGTGGCGCGGCGGACCGGCCGCCGGCTGTAGCACAGCAGGCGCCCCAAGAGCAGAGGAGATAACGCACTATGCTGGCGGAGGCGATTGCGGCCGCCATTGACGCAGATAGCGCAGCTTTTAAGGCCACCCTGTCTGCAGAGAAGGAGGAGGCATGCAGCCAACTGCGGCAGTTGCGCTCGAAGCAGGCGCACGACATCTGTGCGAACGCCACAGGTGAAGGGACGACACCTGCCACCGCTCCCCTTATGGAGCAGCCGGCGGAAAAACACAGCGCCCAAGAAGAACACGGGTGCCGCAGCAAGAACGCCGAAGCCCATCCGTTCCGAGCAGCTCTGCTCCGACGAGTGGGCTACCACAGCGATCAGGACGCTCAAGGGTATCGGTAAAAAGATATGGGGCCCCTCCACGCCCGCACCAACGTGGTGACCAAACCAAAAGTTCTACTGTTACCTCCGTAAACATGTTAGTTATCTAGTAAGTGGATCACAGGATGCTGGGCTGTGATGTTGTCCGTGCGTCTGGGTAAGGCTACGCATTAACACGGTCCATCAGGTGATAGATAGTGGGCGAAACGCGAGTGAGGGAGCGATTTGAAGAGCAGAGGGAAAAAAGTGCCATAGCTCGTGCCGTGGGAAAAAAACCTCTGCGACAGTGGGATGGGTAGTAAGAGCAGTAGTGGCTTACTAGCTGCGATAGCTCATGCAAGGTTGGATTTGTTAGTATAGGTATCATGCATCATTACCGTGACAAGCGATGGCGATGTGTCCCAGTTGCTGCAGCTGCTACATTCCTGGAACAATCGAGATCGTTATGCAGTAGTGGGAGATCGGCCATAGATCATCTCACTGTGTGGGGGATGTGTGGAGCTTGTTTGCATGCAGTGTACGGTACGGCTTCCCTATGTGGTGCCAGTTATTCGGCGGTGTATTTCAGCTGGATATCCAGTAAATGCGTCTGTTTAACAGGGGCTCGCCTGTGCCGTTATGTTTGTGTGTGCTTGGCCATAGATGTTATCTCCTTGCAAGTATGTCTTTTGGAAGGGTATCGGTTTCGTCGTCCGCTAAACAGGGGAGATAAAACCGCGGCCCTCTCTAAGCCTGTCAGCGCAGCCAACGAGGGAGGAGTGGTGCCGCTATGCCACCGCACATCTCCGAACGCTTGGCTTCTTCGACACTCGCCCACCAGTTACCGATGGGCGACCTGGGCCTTCCCCTGCGCCAGTCACCAGTGACGCAGCGCGACAGGGGGCTCTCATAACCTAAACTGCAGCACAGTAACGGACTGATCTCTTATGACAAAAATATGGCTTGACAAGGTATCCGCTATCATGATACCCACTTCTAACTTAATCCTTGCATGACCTGTCACAGTCAGCAACACTGCCTTCGCACTTTCTTCCCTCTGCCCTTCAAACTGCTACACTTCATTCGACTTCCGACCCAGTCTATCTCCAGATGAGCGCGTGTTAATATTTAACCTTAACCAGACGTACGCAAACATCGCTGTACCCACATCCTGCGACCCCTCAATTTAGTGAAAACTAACCCTATGCAGAAATGGCAGTAGAACTTTTGTCCATCATCCCGGTGTGGGCGTGGAGAGGCTCCATCTTATCAGGAATCCGGTAAAACATCAGATCTCCGACATCTCTGGGGCCGGAAAAAGCTGCAAGAACGAGACCAACGACGACTGAAGAGAATCGTTCAACATGACAGAAGTGCAACCCTTCCGCAAATTGCCGCAGATTTCAATGCTGGGCCATCGTCAAGTGTCAGCGTGTAAACCATTCAACGAAACATCATCGATATGGGCTTTCGGAGCCGAAGGCCGACTCGTGTACCCTTGACTGCACGACATGAAGCTTTACGCCTCTCCTGGGCCCGTCAACATCGGCATTGGACTGTTCATGACTGGAAACATGTTGCCTGGTCGGACGATTCTCATTTCAGATTGTATCGAGTGGATGGACGTGTACGGGAATGGGGGCAACCTCATGTATCCATGGACCCTGTATGTCAGCAGGGGCATGTTCAAGCTGATGGAGGCTCTGTAATGGTGTGAGGAGTGTGCAGTTGGAGTGATAAGGGACTCCTGATACGTCTAGATACGACTCCGACAGGTGATACGTACGTAAGCATCATGTCTGATCACATGCATCCATTCATGTCCATTGTGCATTACGACGGACTTGCGCAATTCTAGCAGAACAGTGCGGCACTCCAAACGTCCAGAATTGCTACAGAGTGGCTCCAGGAACACTCTTATGTATTTAAATACTTCCGCTGGCCACCAAACTCCTGACATGAACATTGTTTAGCGTATCTAGGATGCCTTGCAACGTGCTGTTCAGAAGAGATCTCCACCCCCTCGTACTCTTACAGATTAATGGACAGCCCTCTAGGATTCATGGTGTCAGTTCCCTGCAGAACTACTTCAGACATTTATTGAGACCATGCCACGTCGTTCTGCGGCACTTCTTCGTGATCGGGGTACACAATATTAGGCATGTGTACCACTTTATTTGGCTTTTAAATGTATATTCTATCACGGGATTTTTTTTTACTAATTCAGAAGGAGCTCCAACATTTAACCAGCGAAAATTAGACGGAAAAACATGCACTTGGGTAACACTTCTTTAAGCAATATAGAAAAATGTTTCCACTATTCAGCAGGTTTCATATTCATTAGATTTCCAGCATAATTGAATCATGCTGAGTCATAAACCCAAAGTATTCAAATCTAAGTTGAAAGATTTCCTTGAGGAACGCTCCTTCCATTCTATACTAGAGTGTGTTGCAGTGGTTTAAATCTTTCCTCTGTCATAGAGTACTTATTCGCAAACAGCCTTAATTTTTTTTCGCGTTTCATTAATTCATAAATTTCCTAATCGGGAGTCTGTAAACGATCTAATGAGCATTCTGTAAACGATGTACTGACCCGTTCCATGACCAAGTAGCTTTGCATCGTACGGGACCGGCCACTGTGGCCGAGCGGTTCTAGGCGCTTCAGTCCAGAACCGCGCTGCTGCTGCTACGGTCGCAGGTTCGAATCCTGCCTCGGGCATGGATATGTGTGATGTCCTAAGGTTAGTTAGGGTTAAGTAGTTCTAAGTCTAGGGGACTGATGACCTCAGATGTTAAGTCCCATAATGTTTAGAGCCATTTGAACCATCGTACGGGGATCCTGATAAATAAATAAATACAGACAAATAAATGCATACTTATACACTGAGCACCGGGCGAGGTAGCGCAGTCATGACGTCACAGCCATATTAAAAAAATTCCCCCTTTATTCAGATGAATATCTATGTAATGACAGCGTCAAGTATCCGTGATTGAAATAATATTTAATTTACTGGTAATTCAGAGTCTGTGAAACGCAGCAATATGTAAATTTTGTGACCATTAACATTATCACTTGCAAAAAGAATATTAGAGTTAATTATTAAATTATAAATATGACACTTCTTTTGCATCGCTTGATAGATGCTTATTGTCACTGAGCTGTATTATTTAACGTTAGTCTTATTTTCCAGTGTAGATCGAATATGCATAAAAAGTGCATAAATATTTATTGCATTACGACTGCATCATATAAAAGTCCTTTTCATTGCGGATCAGAATAAAAGTTAACTATTTGCAGCAAAAGTGAAGTAATTAAATACGGAAACTTTTGTTCGGTTCACGAGCATTTCAAACTCTATTTTGTGCATAATTATCATTTACTTATTACATTCATTAGAACCTGTAGTTATTTATTTTCACGAAGTCCCATAACACTTCTAATACAGTTCTTCCGAAACGAAATTTCATTTCGTTTCACGGTCATTCAAAATACCAACAAGCTAACTGAGGGCCGTTGCTATATTTTTCAGTTTTAAACAAAATGGAAGTAAACAACTTTCTTAATCATTCTTGTTTTTTTACGAAAGCAATTAAGAAAAAAAAACAAATCTATTTTCTTATAACGTTGTTGTTGTTGTTGTTGTTGTTGTCTTCAGTCCTGAGACTGGTTTGATGCAGCTCTCCATGCTACTCTATCCTGTGCAAGCTTCTTCATCTCCCAGTATCTACTGCAACCTACATCCTTCTGAATCTGCTTAGTGTATTCATCTCTTGGTCTCCCTCTACGATTTTTACCCTCCACACTGCCCTCCAATGCTAAATTTGTGATCCCTTGATACCTCAAAACATGTCCTACCAACCGATCCCTTCTTCTAGTCAAGTTGTGCCACAAACTTCTCTTCTCCCCAATCCTATTCAATACCTCCTCATTAGTTACGTGATCTACCAACTTTATCTTCAGCATTCTTCTGTAGCACCACATTTCGAAAGCTTCTATTCTCTTCTTGTCCAAACTAGTTATCGTCCACGTTTCACTTCCATACATGGCTACACTCCATACAAATACTTTCAGAAATGACTTCCTGACACTTAAATCTATACTCGATGTTAACAAATTCATCTTCTTGAGAAACGATTTCCTTGCCATTGCCAGTCTACATTTTATATCCTCTCTACTTCGACCATCATCGGTTATTTTACTCCCTAAATAGCAAAACTCCTTTACTACTCTAAGTGTCTCATTTCCTAATCTAATTCCCTCAGCATCACCCGACTTAATTTGACTACATTCCATTATCCTCGTTTTGCTTTTGTTGATGTTCATCTTATATCCTCCTTTCAAGACACTGTCCATTCCGTTCAACTGCTCTTCCAAGTCCTTTGCTGTCTCTGACAGAATTACAATGTCATCGGCGAACTCAAAGTTTTTACTTCTTCTCCATGAATTTTAATACCTACTCCGAATTTTTCTTTTGTTTCCTTTACTGCTTGCTCAATATACAGATTGAATAACATCGGGGAGAGGCTACAACCCTGTCTTACTCCTTTCCCAACCACTGCTTCCCTTTCATGCCCCTCGACTCTTATAACTGCCATCTTGTTTCTGTACAAACTGTAAATAGCCTTTCGCTCCCTGTATTTTACCCCTGCCACCTTCAGAATTTGAAAGAGAGTATTCCAGTTAACATTGTCAAAAGCTTTCTCTAAGTCTACAAATGCTAGAAACGTAGGTTTGCCTTTTCTTAATCTTTCTTCTAAGATAAGTCGTAAGGTCAGTATTGCCTCACGTGTTCCAACATTTCTACGGAATCCAAACTGATCTTCCCCGAGGTCGGCTTCTACCAGTTTTTCCATTCGTCTGTAAAGAATTCGCGTTAGTATTTTGCAGCTGTGACTTATTAAACTGATAGTTCGGTAATTTTCACATCTGTCAACACCTGCTTTCTTTGGGATTGGAATTATTATATTCTTCTTGAAGTCTGAGGGTATTTCACCTGTCTCATACATCGTGCTCACCAGATGGTAGAGTTTTGTCATGACTGGCTCTCCCGAGGCCATCAGTAGTTCTAATGGAATGTTGTCTACTCCCTGGGCCTTGTTTCGACTCAGGTCTTTCAGTGCTCTGTCAAACTCTTCACGCAGTATCTTATCTCCCATTTCGTCTTCATCTACATCCTCTTCCATTTCCATAATATTGTCCTCAAGTACATCGCCCTTGTATAAACCCTCTATATACTCCTTCCACCTTTCTGCCTTCCCTTCTTTGCTTAGAACTGGGTTGCCATCTGAGGTCTTGATATTCATACAAGTGGTTCTCTTTTCTCCAAAGGTCTCTTTAATTTTCCTGTAGGCAGTATCTATCTTACCCCTAGTGAGACAAGCCTCTACATCCTTACATTTGTCCTCTAACCATCCCTGCTTAGCCATTTGCTCTTCCTGTCGATATCATTTTTGAGACGTTTGTATTCCCTTTTGCCTGCTTCATTTACTGCATTTTTATATTTTCTCCTTTCATCAGTTAAAGTCAATATTTCTTCTGTCGTCGTCGAGCAGATGCGCAAAACTATAGGCCTATATCTCTGACGTCGATCTGTTGTAGAATTTTAGAACATGTGTTTTGCTCGAGTATCATGTCGTTTTTGGAAACTCAGAATCTGCTATGTAGGAATCAACATGGATTCCGGAAACAGCGATCGTGTGAGACCCAACTCGCTTTATTTGTTCACGAGACCCAGAAAATATTAGTTACAGGCTCCCAGGTAGATGCTATTTTTCTTGACTTCCGGAAGGCGTTCGATACAGTTCCGCACTGTCGCCTGATAAACAAAGTAAGAGCCTACGGAATATCAGACCAGCTGTGTGGCTGGATTGAAGAGTTTTTAGCAAACAGAACACAGCATGTTGTTCTCAATGGAGAGACATCTACAGACGTTAAAGTAACCTCTGGCGTGCCACAGGGGAGTGTTATGGGACCATTGCTTTTCACAATATATATAAATGACCTAGTAGATAGTGTCGGAAGTTCCATGCGGCTTTTCGCGGATGATGCTGTAGTATACAGAGAAGTTGCAGCATTAGAAAATTGTAGCGAAATGCAGGAAGATCTGCAGCGGATAGGCACTTGGTGCAGGGAGTGGCAACTGACCCTTAACATAGACAAATGTAATGTATTGCGAATACATAGAAAGAAGGATCCTTTATTGTATGATTATATGATAGCGGAACAAACACTGGTAGCAGTTACTTCTGTAAAATATCTGGGAGTATGCGTGCGGAACGATTTGAAGTGGAATGATCATATAAAATTAATTGTTGGTAAGGCGGGTACCAGGTTGAGATTCATTGGGAGAGTCCTTAGAAAATGTAGTCCATCAACAAAGGAGGTGGCTTACAAAACACTCGTTCGACCTATACTTGAGTATTGCTCATCAGTGTGGGATCCGTACCAAATCGGGTTGACGGAGGAGATAGAGAAGATCCAAAGAAGAGCGGCGCGTTTCGTCACAGGGTTATTTGGTAACCGTGATAGCGTTACGGAGATGTTTAACAAACTCAAGTGGCAGACTCTGCAAGAGAGGCGCTCTGTATCGCGGTGTAGCTTGCTCGCCAGGTTTCGAGAGGGTGCGTTTCTGGATGAGGTATCGAATATATTGCTTCCCCCTACTTATACCTCCCGAGGAGATCACGAATGTAAAATTAGAGAGATTAGAGCGCGCACAGAGGCTTTCAGACAGTCGTTCTTCCCGCGAACCATACGCGACTGGAACAGGAAAGGGAGGTAATGACAGTGGCACGTAAAGTGCCCTCCGCCAAACACCGTTGGGTGGCTTGCGGAGTATAAATGTAGATGTAGATGTACCCAAGGATTTCTATTAGCCCTCGTCTTTTTACCTACTTGATCCTCTACTGCCTTCACTACTTCATCCCTCAGAGCTTCCCATTCTTCTTCTACTGTATTTCTTTCCCCCATTCCTGTCAATTGTTCCCTTATGCTCTTCCTGAAACTCTCTACAACCTCTGGTTCTTTCAGTTTATCCAGGTCCCATCTCCTTAAATTCCCACCTTTTTGCAGTTTCTTCAGTTTCAATCTGCAGTTCATAACCAATAGATTGTGGTCAGAATCCACATCTGCCCCAGGAAATGTCTTACAATTTAAAACCTGGTTCCTAAATCTCTGTCTTACCATTATATAATCTATCTGATACCTTTTAGTATCTCCAGGATTCTTCCAGGTATACAACCTTCTTTTATGATTCTTGACCCAAGTGTTGGCTATGATTAAGTTATGCTCTGTGCAAAATTCTACAAGGCGGCTTCCTCTTTCATTCCTTCCCCCCAATCCATATTCACCTACTATGTTTCCTTCTCTACTGACGAATTCCAGTCACCCATGACTATTAAATTTTCGTCTCCCTTCACTACCTGAATAATTTCTTTTATCTCGTCATACATTTCATCTATTTCTTCATCATCTGCAGAGGTAGTTGGCATATAAACTTGTACTACTGTAGTAGGCATGGGCTTTGTGTCTATCTTGGCCACAATAATGCGTTCACTATGCTGTTTGTAGTAGCTAACCCGCACTCCTATTTTTTTATTCATTATTAAACCTACTCCTGCATTACCACTATTTGATTTTGTATTTATAACCCTGTAATCACCTGACCAAAAGTTTTGTTCCTCCTGCCACCGAACTTCACTAATTCCCACTATATCTAACTTTAACCTATCCATTTCCCTTTTTAAATTTTCTAACCTACCTGCCCGATTAAGGGATCTGACATTCCACGCTCCGATCCGTAGATCGCCAGTTTTCTTTTTCCTGATAACGTTACGGTAATGTTATAGACTTGCATTAGGGAAAATCGTAGTCGATACCCTCGTCTGGCTATCCTCATTTGGGGTTTCCGTTATTTGCTAAATAAACTGAGACCAACGTCGGACAGCTCTTTTGAAAAGAACGCGGCAGATTTCGATCCCCATGATTGTTCTGCCTGTGCTTGTGCGCGGTCTTTCATGACCGCGTCGTCGGGGGCACGTCAAATGCTTAATTATCTTGCTACGACGAAGTGGTGTGGACATCATTCTGTCGTCTGGTTATTACTTGTGTCTTGCACACATTATCACCGCCCTCTCTCGACGTGACATTGAGCTTCTGTCTGCTTCCATTTACAAGCCATTTAATAGTGACATCGGTGATATAATGTGTGTGTGTGTGTGTGTGTGTGTGTGTGTGTGTAATCCTGGTTGTCAGCATGCAGTATGGGGTGAATACCGCAATTCCCATGTCTAGTGAAGTACATACGTCAGATTCAAACTCATGCAATTTAACGCCGGCAGAAGCAAGTAAACACATACAGGCAACCGCATTATAACGGTCTTAAAATAAGCCATTATTTTATTAAGAAGTCCACGGCAGCGTGCAGCTTTAAAAAAAATGGTTCAAATGGCTCTGAGCACTATGGGACTTAACATCTGTGGTCATCAGTCCCCTAGAACTTAGAACCACTTAAAACTAACTAACCTAAGGACATCACACACATCCATGCCCGAGGCAGGATTCGAACCTCCGACCGTAGCAGTCGTGCGGTTCCGGACTGAGCGCCTAGAACCGCTAGACCACCGCGGCCGGCTGCAGCTTTAAACTGCGCAGGTATCAGCCTGCTGATGCATTTCTCCAATGGTAATTCTGTTTACTATTTGTACAGGAACAGAAGCTATTGCGTGTGAGGTACCAGAACACGCGACCAGACGTACGCTCTACAGGCATATTTAGGCCATCTTTTGTCACAGTCTCAATACGTCGTGTGTGGACTTACGTAATAGTTGCGGCAACTTTGTTGCGGATGGCACGCAAGGATAAGTTATCTCTATTGATATACTGCTGGAACAGACAAAATGCATGACAGTACATCTCAGAAAATTAAGGAGCAGGCAAACACAATACAAGATACAGTAAAAAACAAAACTGCGGCAGCAGTTTCTTCCCTAAGTTTTCAACAGTGACAGAAGTTACCTGGTGCACTCGCAGGACTTGGAAACGTTGACAGGGCAAACGCAGGTCAATCACGGACTAAGCATAACTAATATTCAAATACGCTTCACGCGTTGTTTTTCTGCTTTTCTTGCGAATCTAAAAAAGTCATGGCAACAGCACAGGCGTAGCTACTTTAGCAGCTCAGTTGAAGCTGTGTCCGTATTTTGTTTACGACAACGGCACGTTTCCAACATTAGCTCTTCGGTAAGAGCCCGCATCTCGTGGTCGTGCGGTAGCGTTCTCGCTTCCCACGCCCGGGTTCCCGGGTTCGATTCCCGGCGGGGTCAGGGATTTTCTCTGCCTCGTGATGGCTGGGTGTTGTGTGCTGTCCTTACGTTAGTTAGGTTTAAGTAGTTCTAAGTTCTAGGGGACTGATGACCATAGATGTTAAGTCCCATAGTGCTCAGAGCCATTTTTTTTCTTCGGTAAGTTGTGTGCGAAACGACAGGGCATACTCACTTAAAAATCCATTCGGAAACTTCTTCAGTCTTTCGACAGGTATATTGAACCATTACGCAAATTAAACACACCGAGCGAGGTGGCGCAGTGGTTAGCACACTGGACTCGCATTCGGGAGGACGACGGTTCAATCTCGTCTCCGGCCATCCTGATTTAGGTTTTCCGTGATTTCCCTAAATCGCTTCAGGCAAATGCCGGGATGTATCCTTTGAAAGGGCACGGCCGATTTCCTTCCCCATCCTTCCCTAACCCGAGCTTGCGCTCCGTCTCTAATGACCTCGTTGTCGACGGGACGTTAAACACTAAATCTCCTCCCTCTCTCTCTCAAAATAAACAGTGGTACTTACTTGCTTAACCAACGATTCAAACTGAAAGCGATCCATAGCGCCGCACTTCAGATTCTTCTACTTTCCTCTGTTGTATGCCACGTCTTACTCCACTCCCTGCAGCTGCTTGTCGTTCATCATTCGGTCTTCCGACCGAGGATGGGTTTTCCTAGTGGTCTGCAATCTTCCTCTTCTAATTATGTGCAACAGCGACTGTGCCGTCCTAGCCTTAATTACTGCAACTAGAAGTGTTTCATTTCGTAACTCCTGCATCTTTTCATTCCTTAGCCGCGCGGTCTCAGGCACCTTCCTACGTTTCGCGCGGCTACCGCCATCGGAGATTCGAGTCCTCCCTCGGACATGGGTATGTGTGCTGTCCTTGGCGTACGTTAGTTTGGAAGTTAGATTAAGTAGTGTGTAAGGCTACGGACTGATGACCTCAGCAGTTTGGTCCCATGGGAATTAACAACAAATTTCCAAATTTTCTTTATTACCCCCGTACTTCCCATCTTTCACCACCGTTCCAAACATATTCCATGTGCCAGGGATGTAACTACAGTCTCGGGGGCACCTGTGCCAAAGACCTAACGTGAACGCCCCCCCCCCCCCAATACCATCCGATTCCCAAAGCAACAAAATATCTCCCACTTATCATATTTCTCACCAGGAACCAAACAATCTGTAGAGCGTCTCAGCTATTTCGAAATACAAAGCAGATTTTTTCATTAGTCTCTTAGCCACTGCGCCGCTTTTAACCACTGCATACAAAATGTGACTCGGTTCGTTTTGTACATCATTATATATGACACTCATAATAAACGCTTCGCTATAGCCATGGCCGAAACACGTCTTGTTCCTTCCGTTATAAATATTCAGTTAACTGACGTTCGAGAATGATCGCTGACTTTAGTAAAGGAGGTAAATGATTCTCATATCTTAATCTCAGAATGATTCCCAGAACGATCTCTGATTAACATAGTGAAAAACTTTTCTTGACCGATCGATGTAACTATTTTTCTCGTTTTTTCTTTCCATTTCAATTTTTTCTTAGCGTAACCGGGTTGTGGCGTCCGCGGCCATGCTATGGAGGATAAATTTGCTCCTTGCGCCCAAAGAGAAAGAACTAAGGGAGAATCGAATTGGGAAAGGAAAAATGAGAAAAATAGTGAAATCGATCGGTCAAGACAAGTCTTTCGCAGTGTTATTCAACTGACCGCTGGATCGTTTTTTTAATTGCATGATGATTATTTTCTGCATTTTCTCTTGGAGTAAACATCACACACCAATCGCGACATGACCTAGTTCTCAATAATACGGGGGTCTCTGCAACGACCCATGCCGTTGCTTAGCATTAGTTTGAGACGAATCGAATGACGAGCAAGACGAAAGTTTCTCTCCCCGCTCAGCAGCAGTGCAATGCAGCAGAACACGGATCAACGATACGTCAGAAGGTAAGCCGTTAACCAAAAAATTAATCGTCACAACGAGACCTAATCGTCCGCGATCGTTACTTGTATAAAACTGTCCAAATTTGGTCTCAAGATCGCTTTCCTTTATTTCTGCATGACCCGAAAGGCCAGCAGCCTATCTTCAGTTCATGTAAGTGTTCGTTCTTTCCGCGTGCTATACGATATTGCAGTAATTGAGAATTGCGAAGGTGGTTCGATGAACCCTCTGCCAGGCACTTAAATGTGATTTGCAGAGTATCCATGTAGATGCAGATGTAGATCTGTTACAGTTAGAGTAACCAGTAGGATACGGAACTGAAAGTTCAAAATTGTAACGGCGACACTGACGTAACTGTGAACATACAGTTTCGTATTCAACGGCTTACTCTGTAACTTTAACACGTGACCTGAAGTCGGGCAGGTGGCCCGAAACCGGCCATGCGGAAATGAAGGCAAGCGACCTGGGGACTGAATTTGGATTTTCTTTCTTTTTCTTTTTTTTTTTTTTTTACAAAGTGTGATTTTTGCCAATCCTCGCCACTCAAAACACAAGCTATCGACCTCATTGTTCGGCGGACGCATGAAATAAATTCTCATAAGCATGTATGTTTAATGAATATGGAAATCTTCGACACAGCAAGTTATATTCGGGACAATTTAATTTTGCAAACCAGTCATCCAGACTGTTCATCGTGTTTTGTATGGCGCAGTTTGTGTTGGAGAAACATGAATTTTATAAATCCTGTAATTAGAGCAGAACCAGAATACTATAAATTATGCATCATCGTACCGGACTGCCATTTCTAACTCTTTCTGTATTTCCTCATGTAGATAAAGTTCGACAAGCTATCCCCATGGTGCCTTAAAACACAAGTTTTCCATGCACATATCATAAAAAAATAATACATTTTTATAAAATTTTCTAAGGCATTAAAGACAGATTCCATGAATTAAAAAAAAATTTTTACCAGAAAACTACTTTACCTTTTAAAACATATATGTGTTATTAATGGAACGAAGTGCGACTTGAAATTGTCGTTTCTGCTTAAGCATCATTAAATAAGGTGGGTCAGCTTTATAGTCTTTGTGCCAGTGCAGTTCGTATCGTTAATACCCGTATAGTGTGCTCGTATTTTCTTGGCATGACGACTTCGTAGCAGCATTTATAATATGTGGTATTCCTATTTTCCGGTAATTACAAGATTTATACAGGTCATGATCTCCAACGCTAATTACTTCAGACAAACGGTGATAAACAATTTACACGACTGCAATCTAAGTTTACTTATTATGCTTCAAAAGCGTTTCATCTTAAACATTATCGCGTCTTCAACCGGTTTAATTTGAAATAATACTTTGTTTTATATGCAATACTTAAAAAAAACCATAAGTATCGCTCATAAAAACAAAACACTATTATTTCAGATTAAATCTACTGAGTCCTAATGTAAAGAGCGATACGAATCTGGAACTTAAATAATTATAGGTTGCAGCAAGGAAAAGGCGTTTCATTTTATAAAACGAATTTTTATATACTTGCAACCGAAAATGGTTACACCAACAAAATTACTCGCTGTAGTTTCGTTTCTGTGCAAAACGTCAGATACTCAACGGTGTTCGTGCGGCGCGTAGTCATGGGGGACGAGCGAGTCATTCGATCGGTACAGTGCATATCGTTTCTTACACAGTGCCTCGTGCAGTTTTTAGTTACCCACGGTAGTAATGCTGGGAACAAATTCATAGTGAATTATCCCCTGCACGTGTTTAAACAAGCACTTTTTCACGATGATTCGCACTTATTTTGCTTTCTCAAGTCGTAATCTAGGCAATCTCCGTCGTCTGAGCACAGAAGGGTCCCAGGAAACAAACGGGGTCTTCACTGCGGCAGTCAGAGACGTCGACCGCCCACCCACGCAGGTAGACACCAAATGATCAACAGGTTGGACTTCCCACGCCCGGGTTCCCGGGTTCGATTCCCGGCGGGGTCAGGGATTTTCTCTGCCTCGTGATGGCTGGGTGTTGTGTGCTGTCCTTAGGTTAGTTAGGTTTAAGTAGTTCTAAGTTCTAGGGCACTGATGACCATAGATGTTAAGTCCCATAGTGCTCAGAGCCATTTGATTTGAACAGGTTGGAAATGACACACTGCAAGGGTTCTTGAGTAAAAAAAAAAAAAAGAAATGCTTAATTTCTTATACCATCTGAAATAATGAATAACTTCAACTAGCCCCTTTCGACGAGGGTAATACCAAAAGTAAGGTCTCCTATTTTTTATAAGTAGTAGGCCTGTTTATTTCTACGATGGTTTACACCAGTTTACAGCTTGAACATTTAGCTATTTTCGGCATAGTCACCACTTCTGTCGATGCATTTTTGTAGACGCTGTGACAGTTTTTGTATGCCTATGTCATACCAGCTCGCCGCCATGCTGTTCAGAAAGTTATGAACCTCTTCTTTCACCTCGTCGTCGGAGCTGAATCGTTTTCCGTCCAAATGTTCTTTTAACCTAGGGAACAGGAGATAGTCACTGGGGGCAAAGTCAGGACTATAGGGTGGGTGGGTTATTATGTTCCACTGAAACTGTTGCAGGAGAGAAACGGTTTGCCGAGCGTTGTCATGGAGAATGTGTACGCCCTTGCCTATGCTGTTCATTTTTGGAACACAACCTACGACCAGCTTATAGGCAGAAGTGATAACACTTTGTGCAGGACCTGACGTTCATTTTGCAGGACAATGCTCAAGCACGTACAGTGCAAGCTGTTACTGATATGTTTGACTGATGGGGCTGCTAAGTGCTATACCACCTACTACACTCCCCTGACTTAAGCCCTCGTGAGTTCAACTCGATTTCTAAACTGAAGGAAACACTTCACGACGTTCGCTTCAGAACTGCTACAAATCCGTCGGGCGATAGACCGCGCCGCTCGAATTGTCAACACAACTCACACTGCTAAGAGTATCCTACGACTTCCACATCGCTGGCAACGGGTTATACACCATACTGGTGACTACTTGGAAAGTTAGGAAAACTTTGAAACACGTATCTATTTTGTACGGGCTGTAAATAAATAATTACCACTATTAAAGGTCCAACCCTCGTTGATACAAATGTCGAACGCTTGCAGAGAACTACACACATCAATAAAAGTTTTGCATCACCCGGGTTCCCAGGGCTCCTGAAGATAGACGTCGCCTGTGGATATTGTATTACAGACGCAGTCCCTTTGACTGTTCAGAGATATCACTAAACCGGCCCAGAGATGTAAATAACCATACATGAGCAGCGCCTATTAGAGGGAGGGGGTCCGACAGCCGATCAGTTCTAGTCATTCCACCAGGAAGGAGGTACACGGCTCGTGTTGTCTGTAGTTCAACCATGACTAGACGGTCAGTACCGCGTTTCGATCGCGTCCGCATTGTTGCTTTGTGCCAGGAAGCGATGATATGCCTCGCTCAGGCCGCCCAAGGGTTACTATTGCGGTGGATGACCGGTACCTACGGAATATGGGTCGGAGAAACCCTGTCAGCAACGCCACCATGTTGAATAATACTTTTCGTGCAGCCACAGGACGTCGTGTTAAGACTCAAACTGTGCACAGTGGGCTGCATGATGCGCAACTTCACTCCCGACATCCATAGCGAGGTCCATCTTTGCAACCACGACACCATGCAACATACCGAATGGACCACTCAGGATTAGCATCATTTTCTCTTCACCGATGAGTGTCGCATATGCTTTCAACCAGACAATCGTCCGAGACGTGTTTGGAGGCAACCCTGTCAGGCTGATCGCCTTAGACACACTGTCCAACGAGTGCAGCTGTTTTGGGGTGACATTATGTGGGGCCGACGTACGCCGCTGGTGGTCATGGAAGGCGCCGTAACGGCCTGTACGATACGTGAATTCCATCCTCCGAGCGACAGTGCAACCATATCGGTAGCATATTGGCGAGGCATTCGTCTTCATGGACGACAATTCGCGCCCCTATCGTGCACATCTGGTGAGTGACTTCCTTCAGGATAACGACATCGCTCGAATAGTGTGTCCAGCATGTTCTCCAGACATGAATCCTATCGAACATGGCTGGGATGTATTTAAAAGGGCTGTTTATGGACGACGTGACGCACCAACCACTCTGAGGTACCTGTACCGAATCGCCGTTGAGGAGTGGAACAATCTGGACGAACAGTGCCTTGATGAACTTGCGGGTAGTTCGCCACAACGAATAAAGGCATTCATGAACGCAAGAGGACGTGGTACTGGGTATTAGAGGTACCAGTGTGTGCAGCAATCTGGACCACCACCTCTGAAGGTCTCGCTGTATGGTGGTACAACATGCAATGTGTGGTTTTCATGAGCAATAAAAGGGCGGATATGATGTTTATGTTGATCTCTATTCCAAATTTCTGTACATGTTCCAGAACTCTCGGAATCGAGATGATGCAAAACTTTTTTTGATGTGTGTAGTATTGTAATCAAGCTGGCGAATTATTATGTTTTAGAGATTCGTAGAGTGACGTGGCCATGACGTCTGGCTGTTAAGACGAGAAGCCCACGAATAACCGAGGCGACCTCAAGGAGAATTTTTCATGAAGGAAGTGGTTCTGGAAGAGAAATGAGCATTTGTGTGATGAGGCTCTGCGCTCTGCTAAATCATTATGTTGTTGCCAGCTATAAGCGAATGCGATTTGTGCTCTTTGGCGGCAGTAAATTTATTTATGTCACCAGACCTCAGGGGGGAACTTAATGCGACTAAAGTGTTTCTAATTGGCATGTTCGCAATCTTGGGACTTTTTACGTCTGACTTTCTCAATTAACATGATGCGTGTAGCTAATAATCGACTACCGATGCCAGAAAGTATAGACGCTGTGATGTCTAAAGAGTACGACTTTAAACAAGCTCCTCAACTGAACTTCTTACGGTAGCATATGCAGAAGAACATAGAACATGGAAACAGAGCAGCTGAGCGGCATTTCGGCACTCCACCAACAGAAAAAACCATTCCCGATTGGCGGGCCAGTAAAGAAGAACTGAAAAAATGAGGAAGACTAAATGTGCAAATAGAGGACTGAATGCAAAATGGCCAAATCTAGAAGACGGCGTACTGAAACGGATTAAAGGACGCCGTCAAAGTGGTACCGGAATTAATAAAAAAAATGATTCAAATACCCGCTCGTAAGCTAGCGCTACAGTGGAACTCAACAGGCTTTGAGGGTGGAGCTGGTTGGTGCTACAGGTTTATGAAGCGTCATGGACTTAGCATGCGAACCAAAACGAAAATATCACAGAAAATGCCACAAGAGTATGAAGAGAAAATATTATCTTTCCATCGCTTTGTCACTGAACACGAATAAAATCATTCCGGAATTAAGGCAAACAGCGAGCAACAGAACTGTTGCCATGAAAGGTGCTAAAATTGTAACTGTATAAACAAGTGGAAAAAATGCACTACACTGTTGTCCTTTCATGTTGTGGTGCCGCTACTAAATTTAATCCAATGATAATTTTCAAGAACAAAACAATGCCAAAACCTTCTGAAATACTGCCAGGTGCTAGTGTTCATGTACATGACAAGCGTTGGATGGACGAGGCTGGTATGAAATTATGGATTAACAGAGTGCGGTAAAGAAGGAAAGGAGCTATATTGAAGAAGATTTCTCTTTTTGTGCTTGGTTCAGTTTAGTAGTCGTTTGAGAAATTCCGGGAAAGAGAAACTGAGACAGGGAAATACAGAGTTTGCTGTTATTCCGTGAGGACTTATTTCACAATTGCTTTTGATGTCTCGATAAATAAACCATTAAAGAGTATATGAGAGAGGAATGGAGCAAATGGATGATGGATGAAACCCAGCATGAATTCACGCCGAAGGGAGTTTTAAAGTGACCTACAATCAAATAAGTGTGTCAGTGTATAAAACAGTCGTGATCTAGTATGGGAGAAGACGTTATTGTTAAATCCTTGAAGAAGTGCGGTACAAGTAACGCTCTTAATGGCAGTGAAGACCATCTTGTATATGAAGAGGACAATGACGAAGAGAGAGGAGAAGAAGAAGAAGAAGAAGAAGAAGAAGAAAGTTCAGATGGCGATTTTCAGCGATTTTAATGGCCAGTTCGGTTTTATAAACTAGGAATTTGCTTTGCAATCTAATAGTGAAAATGGCAAAGATGTTATTTAAAAAGTACTTAAAAATTAAGATGCGCCTTAGTCCGTAGCGTTTTATAGTCCGTAATATACGCTATTCATTATCTGAATCATCTGTCGTCTAGAAGGCTGCATGAATTAACTGTGCGCTCTGAGGAAAACGGCGTGGATTGCAACAACTTTGAAGATCATCGAACTCCAGTCTAGTCTGATGCCGTCGCTAATGAACTTCAAATCAACGACGACGAGATGCTACAATCTACAGTTAGTTCCTTCTTATTCGATATGTCCTTACAGCAGCTTAGTGTATCTTTACGCGCAAAACAGGTTTTTGTAAGTACGATATTATTCTGTAATTTGAGGGAGTCAGATGGAGAAGAAAAACAGGATATCGCGGTCACGCGAAATTATGGCGCCATCTGTTCGCGGTCTCGACCTGACTTGAGTGCGGCAGGAAGCTAGATAAAGGCCGAAGAGCACCTTGCATTGCTTTGTTCCGCTCCGGGCGAGGGGGCCCAGTGGTTGTCGGAACGGTAGCTCAGCATTTTCGGTCAGCGGACGACGTTAGCAAGGAACTGCTGAAGATAAACGACGACGAAACAAACAAAAAGAAGAAGAAAAAAGTGGGTTAAACGCTGGATTCGCATGCACAACGTGATTCTCGACGCTTCTCTTGTAACGTCTGCCACTGTATAAGCATTCCATGCCGCTTTCGCGCTTACTATCGGAACTGTGACGAAACGCGCTGCTGTTCTTTTCTGTTAGCTCTATAAACCCAAAGTTGACCACATACACACTGGGGACTCCGTAGAACAGAAGTCCGCTCTGCTGTTAGAATAGTTGTGAGCGTGAAATTTCTTTCGCAATTGAAAATAAAGTCTCTTGAAGCTATCCTGCGTTCTTTTTCGTTTAGCTAGTCCTCTGTATATGTGTATGGGCCTTACACTACGCCATACAATAAGATAATTTTGTAATGATACTGCCAATGTCTTATTTTATATAAATGAGTTACTCACTTTCGAGACGTGTCATGCTTTAAAAACTAAATTTTATAGATGACACTAAAAATTTATTATATCCCACAGAATTGATGGCTATCCACTCAATATATGAATAAAAACTCCGTACTCCAGATACTATGTTGAGGGACAGGGCGGTGAGTGCCCCTCCTACCCCCTCCACCTCCTCCACTCCTCACTTCACGGCCCCATCCCCTTGCGGATGCGTACAGTGGAAAGTCTCAGTTTTCGTCAGCGTTTAATTTGGGTAATGGAACGCGATGCCCGCAGTAATGTACGCGAAGGGCGTATATGATTTGTACAGGTTTCAAACATGATTGTCTTTGAAACTGATTGATGATCTATTTTATCTGCAGTAATATAGGATTGCGTGCATTTTTAAACGATATTATTCATTTCGAACCGATCTTGCTTTAATAAAACACTAAATAAAAATAGCTGTTGTAAATGAAGCAATTTCTAAATATAAAATTCGAAAACCAAATGCATAAGATTCATACACTGGTGATGCACACAATTTTTCTCTCTTTGGTCAACCGCCATTTGTGATAACAGGAAGGGCATCCCCACAAAGAAAAATAAATATTAAAGTAATTCGAAAATGAATTATGAGTGACAGCCCTTCATTAGCCGTTCCTGCCGCAGGCGAGACAATGACACATGAAGATGATGATGATGAAGATGAACGAGGACAAAATCACTCTAAGCTGCACGTATGACGGCTGTGTAACGTCTTAAGTAGCCCAAATAAAATTTTAAGTTGACAACAAAGTGAAATGTGTTTCCACTGTTAATAAGTATCGTACGATCATGGCCTATTCAAATTGTCCACAAATTGTCCAAGTTTCGGATCCTTTGATGTGAAGCAAAAAAAAAAAAAAAAAAAAAAAAATCAACCTCCATGCGAATTTTGTAGAGTAAATATTAATTTGAACTGTGTGAACATGCTGTTTCCCTTCTTTCGTTTAAAAGGGGGTAATTCTTGTGGTATTTATCGAAGGAGAGAAAGAATAATTTTGGCTCAAAGGTCCTTAAAGTTTGAAAGTTCTAGTTTCCTGTTGTATCCAAACACACAAGATTTAAAAATCCACCATCTCAAGTAATCTTCTTCAAAACAGCCTCACGCATTTTCCGTGTTAATTCCTGAATAGTTACAGAATAAAGAAATAGAACAACTCTGTAGCAACTTTTAAATCTGGCATAACCTTAGACGAACGTCACTTGGAGTGTAAGAATCTTATTTAACGGAAAATCAAATCATGATACAGAGATATATGATTGTTAACACTCCGATGTATGTGCTCTAATTGCTTCCATAAATAACTACGGGTGACCTCATTATGGTAAATGCCACCTTTTCGCGCAGTGGAAACATTTATTAATAAACACTGCTACTGAACTAAGTGGGAAACGGCAAAGGGGACTATTGTTTTGACACGGTGGATGACTGCTGGGCATCATTCAACTGTTATAAACAATTTCCTTCAAAAATGGTTCAGATGGCTCTAAGCACTATGGGACTTAACATCTGAGGTCATCAGTCCCCTAGGCTTAGAACTACTTAAACCTAGCTAACCTAAGGACATCACACACATCCATGCCCGAGGCAGAATTCGAACCTGCGGCAGTAGCAGCAGCACGGCTCCGTACTGAAGCGCCTAGAACCGCTCGGCAACCAGGGCCGACACAATTTCCTTGACACTACCTTTTTCTAGTAATGTTCTTGCAGTGAACGGCGCAACTACTTCTAGCCGTACCCGCTACAGTAATTCTGGAACGGAAAAATGCTACATCGGAAGCTTTCTCCGTTATATATCCTATAGCCCAAACATTTCTCGGGCTTGTTCGTGATTCTGTATTCAAGTATTACCACAAGTACAACAGCTTCACTTCACGAGGCACCAGTTCAGAGACGACACTATAATGGTGCTGATCGCCACTGCAGCGTCCTTCAATGGCGGTCTCGCTAGATCCGTTTTTTGTAGAGTGATACATTCGCAGTATCATAGCAAAATTATCTCACTATATAGGGGAGCATAAGGTTCATATACAACCAGGGTGAGTCAGGAGGAAAGGTACATACCTTGACCGGTGATACTACTGGTGATTCCGAACAAAAAACTTCTAATAAACGTATGCCCTTTTCTTAACCGTCTCCGGGTAAACCCATGAAAACAGCTAAGAACGGAAAAGGTGCAGGTGACAGTAAATTGTTACGGTTTGTTTAATTGTGTTAGTTTCCTCACAGAAGATGTTCAAACAGTCCACCGTCAACTTCAACGCATGTTGTTGCTGCTCTTGTAGACAGGTGTTGTGTCACCGATCGGAGCTCAGTTTTGCAATCCTTTACCTGGGCACAAGCATATAAAATACGAGCGAGAAGTTCCTCTCTTGTGTCCACTCTACACTTGTGAACGTCGCTCTTCAGCCACCCCCACAAACAGTAATCCAATGGAGTAAGATCGGGTGACCTCGGTGGCCGAGCAATGACTCCACAGCGACTGATACGTTGTGTTGGGATAATGTGTCACTGGCTGTACGGAATGCTGAAAGTACATACAAGCTCGTGTTGCAGCAATTCTTCTAGAGCTAGTTGTAGGTCTGCGTTCCACTACTTGAAGAATGTTCTCTACTTCATTAAGTGTTTGTTGTACAGGACGTTCAGAGGCAACATTCACGCTGGGAAGTGTACCACACTTACGCAACCCGTGAAACACCCTGCTAAACACCCTGCTATCTGACACTCTGCGATTCGGAAATCGTTGTTGGTACTCTCGCACAGCAGCTCTGGAATTCCCATTGGGCAAACCATAGACAAACACCATGTCAGCGTACTCAGCATGTGTGAAGATCAGTGGCATTTTCACCACACAAAAGTGTATTCGTTATTCACGTGACAACACTGTAGTACCGTGCACTACGGCAAGCACTGTCGGACTGAGACTTGAGATAAACAGTTGCACCATGCACAACTGAACTGCGTGCTGACACAGTTAGTAAGGACGACGCTACATGTTTCCGTTCCCAGTTGTTTCCATTGGTTTACCCGGAGCCGGCCGCGGTGGCCAAGCGGTTCTAGGCGCTTCAGTCCGGAACCGCGCGACTGCTACGGTCACAGGTTCGAATCCTGCCTCTGGCATGGATGTGTGTGATGTCTTTAGGTTAGTTAGGTTTAAGTAGTTCTAAGTTCTAGGGGACTGATGACCTCAGATGTTAAATCCCATAGTGCTCAGATCCATTTTGTTTACCCGGAAACGGCTAAGAAGAGGGAATGTGTTTGTTACGTGTTTTTTGTTTAGAATCACCACTAGTATCATGGCATGTACCTCTCCTCCTGACTCACGCTGTATAACGAGGCCTCGGTAAGTGAAGAATGATGCAGAAGCGCTTTATGGAGATTTTATTGGCAAACGTAAAAATTACGTCCTGGCATCTATTCTATCAGCATAGCTGACTTCTACGGGGTCTCCTACTGCAGTGTTGCAAACCGTTTAGGCAAACGTCATTTCACACTCCTTGTGCAGTACAGGGAAAGATGAGCGTGACAGAATAATAATTAGTAGGGAGTAAATCACGGAGTATATACTGTGCTCGGTTGTTCGTTTTCGTACGTGCAGACTTTAAACGGGACGTGTAGAATACGATAAAACGGCAAGGTGTGACGACAACTAAACGGCTTCACCTGCTGTGGACGGGGCCTTTTACGTATTGACGTCGCAGTTTGGCTATGGCTTAACCGTCAAGGAACAACTACACTCTCCAAGACTGGAAACAAGAGACAACGTAGTTTTGTGAAAAATAAAATACATAAATTTTCGAGATTCATCTTGAGTCTTTGAGGCGTATGTCGTATAAAAATTTGTGTTCCACTTTAATTCACGAGTCACTCTAATAATCTGCACACCCATTCAAGGAAATAAATGCTTGTAAAAGGAAAGCAGTGGACGAGCATTTTCGTGATACGAGTAGAAGATTCTTCTTTTGCTCCTATAACAGCTGCAGGACGTGAAGAAATAAAGCTTCTCCTCGGCTATACACGGGATTTCAGAGGCACTGATTAGCAGGACCTCTACATCAAGACACTCAACTGTGGCAACCAGATTTTTTTTAAAAAATGTAAATAGGTGAGATATAACGTCGAGTGACAGATCTCATGAAGTCTTCTGACCAAGGAGCGAGCCAGCAGCTACATAAAAAACCCTAAACCAACACGAAAAATACTTAATCTGGCTCCCAGTACACATCACGCGGAGCATTGGAGCAAAACGAAGAAAATGAAGAACTATAAATTTATAAAGGCTTGAAATTCACCAAGCGAGGTGGTGCAGTGGCTAGCACACTGGACTCGCATTCGGGAGGACGACGGTTCAATTCCGCGTCCGGCCATCCTGATTTAGATTTTGATGATTTCCCTAAATCGCTCCAAGCAAATGCCGGGATGGTTCCTTTGAAAGGGTACGGCCGGCTTCCTTCCCTAATCCAATGAGACCGATGACCTCGCTGTTTGATCTGTTCCCCCAAACAATCAAGCAATCCTGAAAATCAACGGGTTATGAAGTACGGCATTGCTAAGACAAACAAGGATTATAGAGAAATTATAAGTGAAAGGACATAACTACAGTATATGCTCTAAACTCAGTAACGATCTGTTAAGAAGAAAGCGAAAGGAAATATCGGAACAATTCATGAAATCTGAAGACAAACCATACTTCTACAATTGCGATACGAGTCTTGTGGCAACTTCGATTAAATTTACATCTCAGGTGAACAAGGTCGACAAGTGAATAAAAGAATGTCTGATCCTCGACGGAGTAATTTCTCGGCGGGTTTCTAGAAGAGCTTTCCGGTGGGTTCGGAGAAGAATATTTCGAATCCTGACATCGGCGGGGACGCAGCAGTAGCTGAGCAACGCTGCAGGGGTGCTGCCATACGATAAATCGCAGTCCACCTATCGCTGCGATCGAGACATCGTCTGCGCTGCAGGTCATCGCGTTACATCGCCACATACACGCGGTTGCATCGACTACACGACGAGAGAGTGCAGAAAGTGTGAGCTGTTCCGAAAATACAGAAATACGCTTTGAAAACTTTTTCCGTCTAGACAGTGACACAGTGTTTCTGTGTTATCACTGTTAAGAAAACTGCAGTAACCGTTTATTACAGTAACAGAGGGTAAATAATAGAGAATATTTGCTTTAGATGCCTGTCATTACTAGAAAAATGGCCACAGAGGTTCCAAAATGCTTTAAAGGTTTATTACAACAAATGTCTGACGAAATGAATTCTAATTTTTAGAATGGGGGGGGGGGGGGGCGAACTTCTCAATCAGGTTTGAATTTTGCAAATTGCGCTGATAAATTCATATTACTTCTCAATTGTAGCTCCTCTACTAAACTACTCGATAACCCACTGTTATTTACGCCTGCCTTATTATGGATTTCCTGCTTAGTACTCTCAATAGCCTCCCATAGTGCTGTTAATTCTTTATTGTATTCAACACCTTCCTTAGAAGGCATGTTAGTATTAAGCTAGTCTAATTTCTCTTGTACGGTAGTATTTACAAATTCGTGCAAGCGTTTCAGGTGTGTTAACTATTTCTCTAAATTTTTACATTGTTCGGAAACAGTTACACCCTGGTTTGCCTTTGAGATTTGCCCTTTAACTTGGTTGAACACTCTAATGGCAAACTGACCTGCTTTGTTAATTTTACCATCTAATTCTTTGTATTGCTCTTTTACTTCCTTGCGAAGTAAATCGAATTGGTTATTGATCCCATCCGTCATCTCCTTAGGCAACTGGATCAAAGTACTTGCAGCTTTAGTTAATTTAGGTTCTATTTCCTCTCTGACGTGTTCTGTTATCTCTAATTTCGGTTCTTCTTTCGTATTTTGTACCTCGACAGACAGTTCATTATTTTTAGACTTTACTTTGTCATACAGTTCCTCGAGATTAGAATCTACTTTGTCAGATAATAAAAATTAGAATTTATTTCGTCAGACATTTGCTGTGGGCCGGGACTTTTACGTTTTGGCGTCGCAGCTTGGCGATGGCTTAACCCTCAAGGAGCAACCTTTCTCTCCAAAAATGAAGACAAAAGACAACACGATTTTGTGACAAATAAAATATATTGTCATTTTCGGGATATCATGTCGAGCTTTCGAGGTGTAAATCGTACAAAATTTTGTGTTCTACTCCAATTCACGAGTCTCTCTAACGATCTCTACACCCATTCAGGGCAATACATGTTCCTAAAAGAAAAGTAGTGACGTGTCTTTTCGTGATGTGAGTAGAAGTTTCTTCTTTAGCTCCAATAACAGCTGCAGAACGTGAAGTGAAGAAGTCAAGCCTCCCGTCGGCTACACACGGGATTTCAGAGGCGCTGATTACCAGGATCTCTGCGTCTAGATCGGGTGACAGATCTCATGAAGTGTTCTCACTCAGTTTTAACTACCAGGAGAGAGCAGCAGATAAATAAAACCCTAAATCAACAAGAAAACCCTTCACTACGCGCGTGTGGACGAGCAGCAATATCGAACAACGTGTAATGCAAATTGAGGATGGAGAGGGGAGAAAGAAGAGGAAGGAGAGGGAACTAATGATGCATTGGGGCCTTATGCGGAATCAGCTGTGACGAGTGGAAATTAGTGCCGGACCGGAGTTCGAACCCAGAGCTCCTGCTTAGCGGGCAGCTGCGGTAAACATTGCGCGACTCAGACGCAGTGTTCATAGCAAATGGCCGGACTATTTCGGCACGCTCTCCAATTGACACTAACTCCCACCTAGCGCCACATATCTGCAGTCCCTGTACATGTCCTCCAGCCTCGCTAATTTTAGTTCATACTGGAGGTCTAACGTTGTCCGAAAAAACAGACACCATCGCTTCGGTGGGCAATGAATCCACAACCTTCATTGCGAATGCAAATTACGTTAGACCGCCAGACTTACTTTGACTTAATTCCTTTGGCCTCTATGGGGGGACAGGTGATCCTGGAGAAGTCGCCATCCATCTCTGTGTTTGGCCACTTCCCTCAATTCTGCCGAGATCTTGCCAACTTTGTTTGCGTCCCCTCCAATCGTTCTATTCCACGTACGTAAGTTGGAACTTAAATAGTGGCAACACTCCTGTGGAGACACTATGCAGTGGAATCTACTGTCGCTGATAGCACACGTTGTTGTCGTACCTACCTTACCTCAGAGCAAATGGACTCGCTCGTCCCACGTCACCGGCCTGTGCACAATCGAGGGAAACACAGTCACTTGTGAGCGAGCGGTCTAACGTAACGGTGTCACTATGTTTTCGAAACAGGAACAACGGAGTTGGTTGGTTCAAATGGCTCTGAGCACTATGGGACTCAACTGCTGAGGTCATTAGTCCCCTAGAACTTAGAACTAGTTAAACCTAACTAACCTAAGGACATCACAAACATCCATGCCCGAGGCAGGATTCGAACCTGCGACCGTAGCGGTCTTGCGGTTCCAGACTGCAGCGCCTTTAACCGCACGGCCACTTCGGCCGGCACAACGGAGTTGGATTAAGATTGAATGTGCCAGAGGTCGTACAGCACGACAGTGTCATCAATGTCTTCAAGAGGTGTGCGGGGAATCGGCATTTTCGTACAGAATAGTGGCACGTCCGGTAAAAACCTTCAACGAAGGTCGGCAAACTGTGGCAGACATGCATCGGGCAGGTCGTCCTGGCGTCTCTGAAGAAGAAGTGCACGCTTTTGCGGCGTTAGTGGACAGTGATCGACGCCATACGATTCGTGAGCTCGCCCATGAAACCGTATTAGCGCATACGTCTGTGTTTCGCATCCTGAAGAATACCTGGACATTGAGAAAAATTGCATCACGATGGATTCTGCCTGAACTGATGGAAATGCAGAAATGTATGCGTTACGACGCTGCTCAGACGCACTTGGAGCGCAATGAGCGCGTATGAGAGGCTTTCTTACGCCGACTCTGATGGTGTTATCCTAACGCATTAAGTTCCTCCACGGCAGAAAGTCAGTGCACAGTATTACTATTCGTTTTTGGAGCACCACCTGCGACCAGCTTTGCGAAAGAAGCGGCGACACTTTCTGCGCAACCCATCCATCATTTTGCACGATAGTGCGCGGGCGTATACAGCGCAAGCTGTGGCTGCTCTGTTCGGTCGATGGGACTGGGAAGTACTGTACCATCCACCATATTCCCCGGACTTACGTCATTGTGACTTTGACTTGATTCTGAATATGAAGGAACAACTTCGTGGCATTCGCTTCAGAACTGTTCCAGAGATTCAACAGGCAGTAGACTGCTCCATTCGCACAATCAACAGAACAGGCTCTGCTAACGGTATACAACGCCTTCCACATCGCTGGCAACGGGTTCTACACAACGCTGGTGACTACTTTGAAGAAGAGTAACAGGTGCAAATATGTAACTCTTTTGTATCGGTTCTGAATAAATAGTTTCCACTATTTAAGTTCCAACCCTTGTACCTCTAGGCCTGCCTATCTTCCTTGTTCGTTGGGGATTCCATTCCAACGCCTTCTTTTCGATTTCTCCATCTGGCTTTGACAATGTGTGCCCCAGGCATCTGCACTTTCTCTCACAAACTGTTCTTCTGTAGATGCGTGGTTTCTTTTTCTCCGGAGAGGCGCCTGCCGTTGTGGCCGAGCGGTTCTAGGCGATTCAGTCCGGAACCGCGCTGCTGCTACGGTCGCAGGTTAGAATCCTGCCTCGGGCATGGATGTGTGTAATGTCCTTAGGTTAGTTACGTTTAAGTAGTTCTAAGTCCAAGGGACGGATGACCTCAGATGTTGAGCCTCATAGTGCTTACAGCCATCTCCGGAGGGGCCGCCTGCTTAGCTGAGTGGTAACGTGTTTCCAAGGGACCCGGGTTCGATTCCCTCTCGTGGAGTGAGCGTTGTGTTGTCCTCATAATCACTTCATCATCAACGACACGCAAGTCAAAAAATGGTTCAAATGGCTCTGAGCACTACGGGACTTAACATCTTAGGTCATCAGTCCCCTAGAACTTAGAACTACTTAAACCTAACTAACCTAAGGACATCACACACATCCATGCCCGAGGCAGGATTCGAACCTGCGACCGTAGCGGTCGCGCGGTTCCAGACTGAAGCGCGTAGAACCGCTCGGCCACTCTGGCCGGCATCAATGCCACACCATCACTTCATTTCATTTCTCCAGATATCCTCATTACTTATTTTTTCTGGCCACCAGATATTCAATATGCGCCGGAGACACCTATTTATGAAGTTCTGTAATCGTGATGTTATCTTTTTATCTACTTTCTAACATTCACTGCCGTTCATGAAGACAGATTTCAAATTTTATTAAAAATAGAAAATTTGGTTTTACATGTGATGCTTCTGTTTCTCCATATTGAATACAGTTGCATGAAAGTGCCATTTGCCTTCTTTATGCGGTGCTTCACATCTTCTCTGGCTCCTTCATCTTCTGTTACCAAACTATCCAGACACAGTAATGAATTGACAATCTGTACTTGCTGCAACGGCACTTCCATGCTCTCAAAATTTATTCTCATTTCCTTTGTTTACCTAAGTTTATCTTGAGCTCAGCAATATCTGATTCTTTTTTATGTGAATTTAATTTAGCTTTCATATCTGCCAGCATTGAGGTAGTAAAACTGTGTCGTCTGCGAAATCCAGATTCTCTACAAGTTCGTGGAGAGCCAATGGATTGCTCGTCTCCTGCCCGCTGTGACACTTCTCTCATAACTGAGCAAAGGACAAGAAAGAAGAGCTTTAGTGACGAAATACAACCCTTCTGGATTCCGTTTGTCACCTATAGTGGATATGAGAGATTTCAGTTGTGGAGCACTCAACACTTGTAGTCATTATCAGTGATAACATTTAGAATCTTCTGTTGTATACCATACTTCCGTAACAGCTGGCACAGCACTTGATGTTTCACAGAGTGTAAGGACTTTTCAAAATTAATTAATGCTAGTTACATGGTTATCTGTAATTCTTTGCTAAAGTCCGATGATCTTAAGAGTGATCGAAGCAGACGAAATGAATTAAAATTTGTGCTGCGGCCGGGACTGGAAGGCGGATCTTCTTGCTTGCTAGGCAGAAATGCTAACCCTTACATCACCGCAGTACGTTGGTCAGCAATGCTGTACGAAGTACCTAAGCTTAGTACCCTCCCCAACACAAACTTCAATTCATTTTTCCGTTACATATTGTCACTACTGCCAGGGCTCTCCGATACTGGCAAGCACCCCAGCATTGGACGTAATGGGACATCCTTGTACCATTAGTGATATTTTAGATCTTATAATTGTTTCCCTGTGACATTTAAGTCTCTCTTCATTATCTACGATAATGATCGAAGCAGACGAAATGAATTCGAGTCCCGGCCGCAGCACGAATTTTAATTCATGTCGTCTGCTTCCTTCATTATCGTAGATAATAAAAAGAGACTTAAATGTGTCAGGGAAAAATTTAATTATACGAGTAAGATCTAAAAGATCACCAATGGTACAAGGCTGTCCCATTGCGTCCAATGCTGGGGTGCTTGCCAGTATCGGAGAACCCTGCCAGTAGTGACAATATGTAAGTGAAAAACGAATTGAAGTTTGTGTTGGGGAGGGACTCACCTTACGTAGTTCGTGCAGCAATGTTGACCTTTTGACCTCCAGCGGGACATGGACAAGGACTGCAGATAGGTGGCGTTTGGTCGGGAGGTGGATTTGAAATAAATACTGTGTCTCGGTGGTGCAGTGGTCTAGTAAGCAGGAGGTCCCAGGTACGAGTTCCGGTCCGGCACACACTCGTCGCTGCTAATTCCGCATAAAGTCCGATGCAGCCGATACCATTAGTTCTTCCCCTTTCCTTTCCTTTCCTTTCATTTCCTTTCCTTTCCTTTCCTTTCCTTTCCTTTCCTTTCTCCCTCCTCACCCTTCAATTTACACAATACGTATGACATCTGCGGATTTCTGGTGGTGTCTGTTCTTTCAGACACGTCCGAAAGAACAGACACCGCACACAGATATAACCGTATTATCGGATTTGAGTAATCATCCTGAGGCGTACGACATACAAAAACTGTAACCACATTCCACAGTCGTCAATATGAGAGTGGCTCCTACTGGAAAACGGCACTTCATGACCATCGAGGAGAATGATGGTCTGGTAGAAGCTGTTGGAAATGGTAAGCTGCCGGTCTAAAACATGTTTTTAAAACAGATGTGTTGCTGTTGTGATCTTCAGTCCACAGACTGGTTTGATGCAGCCCTCCATGCTACTCTATCCTGTGCAAGCTGCTTCATCTCCCAGTACCTATTGCAACCTACATCCTTCTAAATCTGATTAGTGTACTCATCTCTTGGTCTCCCTCTACGATTTTTACCCTCCACGCTGCCCTCCAATACTAAATTGGTGATCCCTTGTTGCCTCAGAATGTGTCCTACCAACCGATCCCTTCTTGTAGCCAAGTTGCACCACCAACTCCTCTTCTTCCCAATTCTGTTCAATACCTCCCCATTAGTTATGTGATCTACCCATCTAATCATCAGCATTCTTCTGTAGCGCCACATTTCGAAAGCTTCTATTCTCTTCTTGTCCAAACTATTTATCATCCATATTTCACTTCCATACGTGGCTACACTCCATACAAATACTTTCAGAAACAACTTCCTGATACTTCAATACATACTCGATGCTAACAAATTTCTCTTCTTCAGAAACGCTTTCCTTGCCATTGCCAGTCTACATTTTATATCCTCTCTACTTCGACCATCAACAGTTATTTTGCTCCCCAAATAGCAAAACTCAGTTACTACTTTAAGTGTCTCATTTCCTAATCTAATTCCCTCAGCATCACCCGACTTAATTCGATTACATTCCATTATCCTCGTTTTGCTTTTGTTCATGTCCATCTTATACCCTCCTTTCAAGACACTGTCCATTCCGTCAAACTGCCCTTCCAAGTCCTTTGCTGTATTTGACAGAGTTACAATGTCATCTTTATTTCTTCTACATGGATTTTAATTCCTACTCCGAATTTTTCTTTTGTTTCCTTCACTGCTTGCTCAATATACATTTTGAATAACGTCGGGGTTAGGCTACAACCCTGTCTCACTCCCTTCCCAACCACTGCTTCCCTTTCATGCCCCTCGACTCTTATTACTGCCGTTTGGTTTCTGTACAAATTGTAAATAGCCTTTCGATCCCTGTATTTTACCCCTGCCACCTTCAGAACTTGAAAGAGAGTATTCCAGTCAATATTGTCAAAAGCTTTCTCTAAGTCTACAAATGCTAGAAACGTTAGTTTCCCTTTCCTTAATCTATGTCGTCAGGTAAGTCGTAGGGTCAGTATTGCCTCACGTGTTCCAAAATTTCTACGGAATCCAGTCTTGTCATCCCCGAGGTCGGCTCCTACTAGTTTTTCAATTCGCCTGTAAAGAATTCGTGTTAGTATTTTGCAGCCGAGCCTTACTAAACTGATAGTTCGGTAATTTTCACATCTGTCAACACCTGCTTTTTTGGGATTGGAATTATTATATTCTTCTTGAAGTCAAGGGGAATTCGCCTGTCTCATACATCTTGCTCACCAGATGGTAGAGTTTTGTCAGGGCTGGCTCTCCCAAGGCTGTCAGTAGTTCTAATGGAATGTTGTCTACTCCCGGGGCCTGTATTAACAAGAACTTCCAAGTCAACTTTACAAAAATTTAATGTTGCACAATCCTTTTTTAAAACAAAAACAAAAAAAGGTAACCATTACAATATTCTCGATTAAATATTGACCTTGATCCAATATTGAGGACAAATAGCGGGGATATAATTATGTAAAATTTAAGCTGAAGGGGATTACGACGACACCAATTAAAAAAAAAAGTTCAAATGGCTCTGAGCAGTATGGGACTTAACTTCTGAGGTCATCAGTCTCCTAGAACTTAGAACTACTTAAACCTAACTAACCTAAGGACATCACACACATCCATGCCCGAGGTAGGATTCGAACTTGCGACCTTAGCGGTCGCGCGGTTCCAGACTGTAGCGGCTAGAACCGCTCGACCACTCCGGCCGGCACCAATTAAAAGTTTCAAATGAAGTTAGGTAACTACACTACTGGCCATTAAAATTGCTACACCAAGAAGAAATGCAGATGATAAACGGGTATTCATTGGACAAATATATTATACTAGAACTGACATGTGATTACATTCTCACAGAGTTTGAATGCATAGATCCTGACAAATCAGTAACCAGAACAACCACCTCTCGCCGTAATAACGGCCTTGATACGCCTGGGCATTGAGTCAAACAGAGCTTGGATGGCGTGTACAGGTACAGCTGCCCATGCGGCTTCAACACGATACCACAGTTCGTCAAGAGTGGTGACTGGCGTATTGTGACGATCCAGTTGCTCGGCCACCATTGACCAGACATTTTCAGTTGGTGAAAGATCTGGAGAATATGCTGGCCAGGGCAGCAGTCGAACATTTTCTGTATCCAGAAAGGCCCGTACAGGACCTGCAACATGCGGTCGTGCATTATCCTGCTGAAAAGTAGGGATTCGCAGGGATCGAATGAAGGGTAGAGCTACGGGTCGTAACACATCTGAAATGTAACGTTCACTGTTCAAAGTGCCATCAATGCGAACAAGAGGTGACAGAGACGTGTAACCAATGGCACCACATACCATCACGCCGGGTGATACGCCAGTTTCGCAATGACGAATACACGCTTCCATTGTGCGTTCACCGCGATGTCGCCAAACACGGATGCGACCATCATGATGCTGTAAACAGAACCTGGATTCATCCGAAAAAATGACGTTTTGCTGTTAGTGCACCAGGGTTCGTCGTTGAGTACACCATCGCAGGCGCTCCTGTCTGTGATGCAGCGTCAAGGGTAACCGCAGCTATGGTCTCCGAGCTGATAGTCCATGCTGCTGCAAACGTCGTCGAACTGTTCGTGCAGATGGTTGTTGTCTTGCAAACGTTCCCATCTGTTGACTCAGGGATCGAGACGTGGCTGCACGATCTGTTAGACCCATGCGGATAAGATGCCTGTGATCTGGACTGCTAGTGATACGAGGCCGTTGGGATTCAGCACGGCGTTCCGTATTACCTTCCTGAACCCACCGATTCCATATTCTGCTAACAGTCATTGGATCTCGACCAACGCGAGCAGCGATGTTGCGATACGATAAACCGCAATCGCGGTAGGCTACAATCCGACCTTTATCAAAGTCGGAAACGTGATGGTACGCATTTCTCCTCCTTACTCGAGGCATCACAACAACGTTTCACCAGGCAACGCCGGTCAACTGCTGTTTGTGTATGAGAAATCGGTTGGAAACTCTCCTCATGTCAGCACGTTGTAGGTGTCGCCACCGGCGCCAACCTTGTGTGAATGCTCTGAAAAGCTAATCATTTGCATATCACAGTATGTTCTTCCTGTCGGCTCAATTTCGCGTCTGTAGCATGTCATCTTCGTGGTGTAGCAATTTTAATGGCCATTAGTGTACTTTACACTAAAATTTACACCCCCAAATTTATCTTAAAATGCATATAGTAAGCCATTAAACAAAATCAAGTAATATCAGTTCAAATTGCAAAACAATCTTAAGATAAAATCATTTTAGCAACAGAACTTAAAATACACTGTAACAATCACAGCGTGACCGCTATTCACAAGTTTAACGCACTCAATTTTCGATCTTTGCACAATTTAAGATTTACCCAAGTACTGCACGGAAATACCAGACAATTTCAAAACAAGGTTAGGCGAAAACCACCTTCAGATGAACGCCAAATAAGGAGACACGAATTGTTCAGTTACAAAAGGTGATTAGTTAGCTCAAAGATAGATCTGCAGCATTAGAATTCATCCATGACTGCCTTACTGGGTTTGCAGTGCCGTAAGCTTACAATCATACTTTGTCGTACTTCAGCCATGCGTACACTTCTTGGCGATACATTACACACATCATTAAAATGGCGTGATAAAACCTGAAACATAAATCAGTAATAAACAGGTCCCACACAAACTGCACCCACAAGAGCAGACTCAGTGACAGCCTTTACAACATGAACAGATAAAATGATTTCATCACCAGCTATTGAGTAGTAGAAGAACTCAGCTCTGCAACTCGTCCATAAATTCAACCAGGGTGCAGCGACAGTGTAGTGAAGGCTGTAAGGCCTTTCTGCTTTCCTTTAACAGACAATCTCTTCCGGACAACAGATACAGGATCCGAAAGCGTCGACACCTTTCACTGCCAACACGGCTACGAACACCAGTAAAGTATGACCAGCGAACACTTGATTCCAGCAGCGGTGGTTCTTTTCAAACAAACAGTCCTTCAGCGCGGTGGGGCCGCGCTGTCACTCCAGGTTAGACAAGAAGTTTCCCGACACAAACATGGGTCTGTTCCCAGCACCGGCCTGGCTCTCCACTTTCCTCGTGCCGCTGCTAACCGAAAAAACACCTCACTGACCCGTACGCCCTGCCTAGCGGATCACGTTCACACGACAAGTTACTCTCTGGCAAACAGAACATATACCACCACCGATTGCACCAGAGGGCCACATAGTCGAGAAAATACAAAATATATTTCGAGAGGGTTCCGCATATGGCACGGCACGGCAGGACCATCGAGAGAAATGAAGTGGTAGACGTTTTGAGTAAGGTCATGGTGAAATACCAGCTACCTATTCTCAAGAAGAGTTAGTTCAGCCATGGAAATGTAGAACCAAGAAGAGTAGGAATCTTTCAGAAGTAGAAGAAACACTTACATTTTTTACCTTCAGTGTTAATACTACAAAGAATCGTCTTTGGACTTTCAGTGGCTAATGCAAACAGGTTAATCTCGGTCGCCTCTCTGAAAGAAAAATCGCATCAATAGTGAAATATTTATAGTTTGACAGTGCTAAACAAGTTTTTGCATTCTGCAGTGGTAGCTCATTGTTAACCATTTGTTTATACACTGAGAACACAAAAGTCAGTCCGCAGCTCGTGGTCGTGCGGTAGCGTTCTCGCTTCCCGCGCCCGGGTTTCCGGGTTCGATTCCCGGCAGGGTCAGGGATTTTCTGTGCCTCGTGATGACTGGGTGTTGTGTGATGTCCTTAGGTTAGTTAGGTTTAAGTAGTTCTAAGTTCTAGGGGACTGTTGACCATAGATGTTAAGTCCCATAGTGCTCAGAGCCAGCCACAAAAGTCATTGGATACCTCCTAATATCGTGACGGACTCCCTCTTCCCGGCGTGGCGCAGCAACTCGACGTGGCATATAACTAACAAGTCGTTGGAAGTGTCCTGCAGAAATACCGAGCCATGCTGCCTCTGTAACCGCCATAACTGCGTAAGAATTGCCACTGCAGGATTTTGTGTACGAACTGACCTCTCGATTATGTCCCATAAACGTTCCACGAGATCCATGCCGGGCGATCTGGGTATCCAAACCACTATCTCGAATTTTCCAGAATGTTCTTCAAACAAATCGAAAATAATTGTGGCCCTCTGACATGGCGTACTGTCATCCACAAAAATTCCGTTGTTGTTTGGGAACAGAAGGTTCATGAATGGCTGAAAATGGTCTCCAAGTTGCCTAACATAATCATTTCCATTCCATGTAAACACAGCCCACAAGACTATCGAGCCACCACGAGCTTGCACAGTGCCTTGTTGACAACTTGGCTCCATGGCTTCATAGCGTCTGCGCCACTCTCGGACCCTGCCATCATTTTTTACCAAACGAAATCGGGACTCATTTGACCACCCCACGATTTTCCAATTGTCTAGGGTCCAACCGATACAGTCACGAACCCAGGAGAGACGCTGCAGCCCAGGCGATGTCGTGCTGTTAGCTAACGCACTCACGTCGGTCGTCTGCTGCCGCACTGTCCTAAAGTATACGTTCGTCGTACGTCCTACATTGATTTCTGCGGTTCTTTCACGCAGTGCTGCTTGACCGTTAGCACTGACTACTCTAAGCAAACGCCGCTGCAAACGATGTTTAAGAGAAGGCTTTCACTGCGTTGTCCGTGGTGAGATGTAATGCCTGAAATGCTGTGTTCTTGGCTCACTTCTGCCACTGTGGATCTCGGTATATTGAATTCCCTAACGATTTCAGATATGGAATGTCCCATGCCTGTAGCTCCAACTACAATTCCACGTTCAAAGTCTGTTAATTCCTGCCGTGCGGCCATAATCATGTCAGAAGCCTTTTCACATGAATCACCTTAGTACAAGTGATAGCTCCACCATTGCACAGCCCTTTTATACCTTGCGCACGCGGTACTAGCGCCATCTGTATATGTGCACTTCGCTATCTCATGACCTATGGAACATCAGTGTATATGCTGATGCTTTGTTATATGAGTCTGTCGAGTTTATGAAGATGTTCTCCTCCAATAAAATAGTATCGCAAAAGACATCGACGTCCTCATAAGATGAGGCGCATCGCTCCAGTAACAATAAAAGTCTCCTCTACTAAAAGACTGACCCTTGTGTGCATTATACCTCACAGTGTTGTGAATTTTATCAACGTAAAATTAACGAGTAAATAGTTTTGTTTCTCTAGCCATTTAAGTACGAAACCACGGTGCTTGTAAGGGTTGCGTTTGGATCGAATTGGAAATATAATTAGTTTTTCCATAACGTGTTCAAAAGTGTATTTTTCTTTCATTAGCGCCACACGAAAGACTAACTTACTAATGTTAAAGAAAGGCGGTGGCATAAGCGGGCGAGAGGATATTCAACACCTTACGCTGCGCTCATGTGCTGCAGCTTAGGTGGCTTTTGTAGGTCTATCTGAGGCTGTCTCCCGGCTTCACAGACCATAAATACCTTATACCACTCTCTCCTGACGAGCCCTACCCCACTGTAGTACATCGTAAACAGTTACGTTTACAATCTGTAGATGGTCCTACCGAACAGTTCAGTGATTAGCGTCGTAAAATTATCATTGGCATATGACGATAAGATCACTGACGAATATCTTCCCAAGGCTTGGTGCTTCCAAAAGTTTTTGCACTGAAGCGCCAAAGAAATTGGTATAGGCATGCGTATTCAAATACAGACATGTGTAAACAGGCAGAATACATCACTGCGGTAGGAAACGCCTATCTAAGTGTCTGGCGCAGTTAGATCGGTTACTGCTGCTACAATGGAAGGTTATCAAGATTTAAGTGAATTTAAACATCGTGTTATAGTCGGCACACTAGCGATGGGACGCAGCATCTCCGAGATGCGAAGAAGTGGGGATTCTGCCGTACGACCTTTTCACGAGTGTACTGTAAAACATCAAATCACCGACATCGCTGCGGCCGGAGAAAGATCCTGCAGCAACGGAACCAACGAAGTTTGAAGAGAATCGTTCAACGTGGAAGAAGTGCAACCCTTCCGCAAATTGTTGCAGAATTCAATGTTGGGCCATCAACAACTGTCAGCGTGCGAACCATTCAACGAAACATCATCGATATGGGCTTCGAAGCCGAAGACCCACTTGTATATCCTTGATGACTGCACGACACAAAGCTTTACGCCTCGCCTGGGCCTGTCAACACAGACATTGGACGAGTCTCGTTTCAAATTGTATCGAGCGGATAGACTTGTACGGGCATGGAGACAACCTCATGTATCCATGGACGAATGGCAGCTCGAAATATGCACCGCCCCACAACTGGATTCAAATGGTTCAAATGGCTCTGAGCACTATGGGACTTAATATCTTAGGTCATCAGTCCCCTAGAACTTAGAACTACCTAAACCTAGCTAACCTAAGGACATCACACACATCCTTGCCCGAGGCAGGATTCGAACCTGCGCCCGAAGCAGTCCCGCGGTTCCGGACTGCAGCGCCTAGAACCGCACGGCCACCGCGGCCGGCTCCACAACTGGAGGTCGGCCCTGGGCAGTGTTATGATATAGGGGGACATCCACCGGAGCTTCCATGAGACTAGTGGTAGTAACCAAAGGTACTAAGGCAGCTGTGATCTACGTGATTATTACTATGAACGCCCTGCTTCCCTTCCTGCTTCATGTCTTCCCCGAAAACGATGTTATCTTGCAGCCGGCTATGTCCACTTCACGAGCCCAGAATCGTGATACAGTGGTCTGCGGAACTTGATAGAATCGTTTATTTCAGAAACCAGTCAAGCACCAAGTTTGGCCATTTGGGAAAACACAAAAAAAACTGTCTACCATCATACTACATGTTTCGGTAGTGACTTCGGTACTTTTTTCTGAAAGTAGCATACATTGCAAGTCATTGTATCATAGAAAAGTTATTTTGAGTTATTTCACATTGCTGTCAATGGAACGGAAAAAAGTTTAGTTAATTGGTTTCTGCAGTAAACGAGTAGAGCAAACATAGTTTTATGGTATAATTGGCCATATTTTTAGGATTTACAAATAAAACTCCTATATTTAATAAAGGACAGAATTTTTAATGGTTTTCAGACTACATTCCTAATACACAGATGAAATAATCAACTATTTTAATCATCACGGAAGGATCTACTCAATCTTCATAAACAAGTTCCACAGCACATTCCGCCTCTGTAGTAGACCATTGTAAAATGCTGCCATAAAATGTTTCGTACCCCACCAGGTAAGGTCTCGCAGCTTCTGAATATTGATAGTAACCTAAAACAATAACGAAGTAATTAGGGCTCAGATCTAAAAACGAATGGAGAATGGCCAAAATATACATTATTTCAGACTGCACTACAATATTTTAGGTAAACTTTTGAATGAAAGAAAGTAGTTACACCTACCGGTAATTTTGTGTAAGGTGCCTAATATATTATATTATTTATGAACTTACTTTTCCTGAAGGGTAGGCCAAATTGGTAGATAAATCAGGAGCAGGCTCTGTTTTCAGCAGTGTGAAAGTTGACTGAATGATTCCATCAACATGTGGCTTTACTGTCACTTTTCCAGGTGTATTACTGTTCTAACAAAATTGTATGTATGTGAATATCTCAAAACTCTCCTTTCGGTCTTTAGGAACACCTCTAACAGAAATTTCGTCTTAGTTTGTTAGCGTTTTGTATGCATGAGGTCATCATGTTTTGAAACATCTGATACCTTGGAAAGAAACTTTCCGTACAGTATAAGCTCCATATCTTGCTCTGGTGTATAAATTCGATCCACTTTTTTCAGGATACGCTTTATAGCCCCAAAGTCTCTGTCACGTGGTGAATACGAGTGACCACGAATAGGGAAGTTGTGGGTGAAACTATCAAATCGCCCTTAGTCACAGAGGTTCATCAAAAACCTAACAACTGTGTGGTTCTTGTTCTGCCCAGATGGACCATCACTAAAAAGAGTCAATCTCTTTACTCTACTGGATATTTCAGTCTCTATGTAATTCAATAAAAAACTGCACACCTCATCTGAAGACTTGTTATGTTCACCCTCATGATAATGGTAAGCTTTAGGCTTATTGCTTTTCAAATCATGGGCAATAAAAACGTTAATGCATAACTGCCGCATGTAAAGAATTTCCTGAACAGGAGTATTAGGGAGCGGAAAGTTTTGCATATAATCAAAACACAAAGCGACGGTTTCTTCGTCATCATTTTGAGACGCTTCTTTAATACTAATACAAAACCTTTTGGCCCCCCTCTTGTATACAATGAGCTCTGCAATTGCCGTACGTTTAGTATTATCATTCAAGGATTTATCTTTCAGTTTTGCGTTTAGACTTTCACATTGACTGCATACATCAACCTGTGATCGACCGAACGGGTACCCAAAGTTTTCATGAAAATAAGAATAGTAAAAATGGTACTTGACAGTTTATTTTAAGTCAGGGTTGTCATTAATGAACATCTCGTGAAGTTTTGTGAAATTTAAAAGAGCATCCAAATACCTTTTGTGTTGCCCACCATAATGGGTCTCTTTAACTTCAAATTTTTCGATATGATCGTGGATATATACACAAATGTTGCCAGGAAGAGTATAACCACTCCTGTTCTTGCCCCACATGTGTTAAGGGGTAGTATTTTGAAGTAATAACTGGCAAATTCCACCTAATCTGCTATGTGATATCTCCTGGATTTCCATAAAAACATTCTGGCAAACATGTTTTAGAACACCGCCAATCTTTACATTATACCTATAAGAGTGATTTCGTTTAAAACTGCCTTCAGTATGCCTACCACTTTCTTTGCCTGACCTTTTGTCCGGACCTCGTTTTCTCTGTCTACCGTTAACTTCATTAACCTCAATCAAAATCTGAATATAGATATCCAGACACTTTTTATTTTCAAGAGAATGAAAATATCTCCACGTTTCATTAATGACACCCGGGTTAATATTTAAGTAACAATTTGCATTGCACTTTCAAATGATACTGCTGGGTTACTTTTTCGTAGGTTCTTCCTTGCCAGAGTAAGAAACATAACCTTTTCCTTTCATCCTTGCATTCGGAATACGATTGCGTTTGTACGGGTCATCGTTTACTACTCCACGTTTCCTTTTGTGTTGAGGTTCGTCTTCTGAACTTGCAGACATATGACTTTGATATAGGCTTATTGTTATCACAAACCTATCAGTACTGAAAAACAGAACAGACTTATTCGAAAAGCTCAAGCTAACTGATGTTGACGACAATGAAAACATCTGGATGTCTGACTATTATTCATTCGGAACGCCAGTACCAACTGACAACAAAGAAACCAGACAAACGGAGTCGTTTGACTGGTTTCTGATGTAAACGCGAAATTAAACGTCATCCCAGACGACAAAAGTTGGAAGTATTTGACTGCTTTCTGCACTGAAATGTGCAATTACCCTCAAAGACAAATATGGCACCATTAACTCATTTTTTCTGGTTTTGGCGCTTGACTCGTTTCTGAAATAAATCATTTGTGAACTCATGTAGAAGCGTTGATCTGAACCCGATGGAACACATCTGGGACGCTAACAAGCACCAGCTCCGCACACACAAACCACCTGCCCGTAATTTAGGAGAACTACATGACCAGTGCACAAGAATGAGATGCCACATTCCTCCGGAAACCTACCAAAGTCTTGTCGAATCCATGCCACGCGGGATGACTGCTGTATTGCGCTCCAAAGATGGACGAAACAGGTATTTCTCAGATGGACGTAATCTTCTGGCTCATTAGTGTAAGTCTTCAAAGCGTGGCTAACTATTCTTCTGAACTTCAGTCGTTGTTATCACATGGTATTGCGCAGAGCTAAATGATTCGAATTCCTCGTTAAAATATGATACTACTGCTTCTTTATTGAGGTTACTGATCATGTAAATCTTTTGACTTTTTCGTTACTATTGGCTTTCCGTCTTGCGCTTACTGCAATTTCATTAGAGAGAGTTACACCAGAGGCGTTTTGCTTTTATTTATGAAGCTCTCCCATGGTTGTTATGTTAATTGGATACATACGTTTGTACATTTATGGTTGCTGTAGGTTAAAAACAGCGTTTTATTTACAGGTTTGGAATGCAAGTTACCTATAGTGTTTACATATTCTGCTCCTTCCCTCCTTTCTTGCAACTGTTGACACAGAACGACTTCGATTCACGTATGCACCTGGCAGTTTTTGCTATTCTGCTGTATTTCTTGCGCTGCATTATATACACTTCACGTCTGCACAGTAAACAGTGTTTATGTCGCTTCGTTTGTTTCTGTTCACATTTTGTTGCCAACCTTTGCAAATACCCTTTTTTGAGTTAATGTAAATTAGTGAAACTGTCTTGTATCTTAGGCAGAGATGTGAGAAGAGATAGGGGGTTGATTGCAAGCTCCGATTCTTTTTTATTTTTTATTTTATTTATTTACTTATTTTTGAGTGGGTGGAGGTGGGGATGGGCCTAGATGATGGTTATAGGACAGAATTTGGAAAGAGTTGGTAGTGTTTAATGGAGCCTGTTGTTATATGTGTATATTTAAGGTTATATTAAGTGCAAATCATTTTAAAGAGTGTGTGGTTTGCCAAAGTGGTGTGATCATTTATGAGTTGTTTCTTTTCTGTTATGGTTTTTTGAATGTGATAGTTTTCTTGTAAGATGAGGTTTTTCTTGTAAGATAAGGTGTTTTTTGTTGTTGTTTATCCTTATGATTTCCATGTCTGTGTCTCTGGTTGTAATTTTGTGTTGTTGACGACGTGAATCTTCTGCAAAAGTTCAAAGGATTTCCAACACTTCCATGCTCTTACATCTCCTACATACCTTGTGTCAAACGTCCTCCTGGTTTGGCCTATCTGTCTTCCATTACATGTATTACATTTCAGTTGGTATATTCATAATTTCTGATATAAATCAGTTTTTCCTATTGCATAAAACTGTATACAGATCAGTTTTTCCTATTGCGTTAAACTGTCCAACACACAAAATTTAACATCTTTTGCAGAGCAAATGGAAGTACAGGACAAATCATTCAACTTTTGCACAACACTTACACGAACAGAAAATTACCACCAGAGACACAGACATGGAAATCATAAGGCTAAACAACAGCAAGAAACACCGCCTCGTCTTACAAGAAAACTACCACATTCAAAAAACCATAACAGAAATGAAACTACATATAAATGGTCAGACCAACTTTGTAAACCATATACTTTTAAATTAATTGACCACTTAATATAGCATCAAATTTACATATATAACAATAGGCTCCATTTACCACTACCATCTTCTCTCAGATTCTGTCTAATAATCACCATCCAGCAACATACAACACAGTTTCACTAATTTACACTAACTCAAAAAAAACAACATATCTTCAAAGGTTGGCAACACTCTCAACGTGAACGATAACGAACGGACAGACATAGACGCTGTTGCTGTGCAGAGCGAGAAACACATAACTTCAGTTCAGTTTACAGACGTGAAGTGTATATAATGCACCGCAAGAAATACTGCAGAATGGTAAAAACTACCAAGTGTATATGTGAATCGAAGTCGTTCTACGTCAACCTTCGCTACGAAGGAGGGAAGAGGCAGAATATGTAAAGAAACACCGTAAGTAACTTGCACTCAAACTCTATAAAAAAAACGCTGTTTTTAGTGTACAACAACCAAAAAATGTACAAACGTACGTATCCAAGTAGCAGAACTACCGTGGAAGATGTTTTATAAATGAAAGAAAAAACGAGTCTGGTGCAACTCTCTTTAACTACATTGCAGTAAGCTCAGGACGGAAAACAAATACTAACTGATTTTAACGGATTCTGCGAAAGATGGCTAAACAAACAAGCGTACTTTCTAAATGTTTTTCTTTTTACCTTGGAAATCATTATTACTACAACAGCTAGTTGATCACTGACAACATTTTCAGTGTAGATTTCCTCAAAGATATTGTTATTAGATGTAAAATACATTTCGTCATGAGTGGGCTTTCGAACTATATGTTCTAAGAAACTTCCAGAAAAAAGTATTTAGCCTCGTTTCACATGATGTCTTACCACACCCACTTCCAGAAAAAAGTATTTAGCCTCGTTTCACATGATGTATCATCAGTCCAACTGTTTACAAAACTGTAAATCGCCGAATCGATTGTTTGACAATTGAAATCTCATCCAATGACGACATTATGATTGCGGAATATATGTATTAGCGAGCTGATGTATTCTCTAAATTTTTCCAGTAGTTTCCTTTCTCGACCCGCAACGAATATGAAATGAAAGAACGACATATTACGTAAATTCTTCCAATTTTTCCTGAGTTTTTATTGATAGTTTACTGATTTGTTATACACCGAGGGGAAAAAAGTCATGGGACAACCCCAGTATCGAGGCGGACCACCTCCTGCCCGGTGTAGTGAATCAACTCGACGTGTCATGGACTCAGCAAGTCAGTGGATGTTCCCTTCAGAAATATTCAGTCAGTCTGCCTCTATAGCAGTTCAACTTGCGGAAGTGTTGTCAGTGCAGGATTTTGTACATGAGATGACCTATTTATTACGTCCCACAAATGTTCGTTGGGATTCATGTCGGACGATCTGGGTGGCCAAATCATTCGTTCGAATTGTGCAGAATGATCTTCAAACCAACCGTGAACAATTGTCGTGCGGTGACATGTTTGTGAACATGAAGTCCATGAATGGATGCAGATGGTCTCCAAGTAGCCAAACATAACCATTTCCACTCGGTGACCTGCTCAGATGGACCAGGGGACCCGGTCCATTCCCTGTGAACACAGCCCTCACCATTAAGGAGCCACCAACAGCTTGCACAGTGCCTCGCTAACAACTTGGAACCATGGCTTCGTGGAGTCTGCGTCAGACTCGAACCTTGCTATTGGCTCTTACCAGCTGAAATTAGGACTCACCTGACAAGGTCATGGTTTTCCAGACGCCTAGGTTTACTTTATAGTACTCGTGTAATATAGAATTTTATGGCTTACTATATTTGTAATGAACATATTATAATGACTTTCTGTGAATAAAATTAATTGTAAACATATAAGTATCATTGAAGAAAACTGTCGAACATACATAAGTGATATATAAATTCTATTATAAATTTGAGCAATAACACTAAGACATAATCAAAAAGACCCTCTAGATGCAGGATGCAAGGTACATCAGCCGGCCGGAGTGGCCGTGCGGTTCTAGGCGCTACAGCCTGGAACCGAGCGACCGCTACGGTCGCAGGTTCGAATCCTGCCTCGGGCATGGATGTGTGTAATGTCCTTAGGTTAGTTAGGTTTAATTAGTTCTGAGTTCTAGGCGACTGATGACCTCAGAAGTTAAGTCGCATAGTGCTCAGAGCCATTTTTTTTTAAGATACATCATAACACTGGAGGCGTAACACAAATAACTACTAACACATACGAAAGCCGTGTAATTCTATGTTAGACTATAGGATTAAGCAACGTACTTTTACGGTAAATTTTTACGAAAAACTGTACTATCATTGCAGGACCACTTCAAAATGACAAAAATGCCGAAACGAATTCATCGTGATAAACACGTATTGGATTAATACAGTGTCTATTAAAACCAGCAAAAACTGGGTAGAATTTAAGTTATTTGTGTATATTTGGGGGGTGGGGTAGGGGGGGGGGGGTGGATAGGAAGGTTAAATTTGAAGTTTATGCCGTCTTCGTAGTGAGTCTCGCCCCAACAATCTTACATGCAACTTCAGTTTTTGGCTTGGTGCCTACTGCAACGAACACATAACCTCCATTTCTCATTACTTTATGGATTTGATATATAGGTAAATTTTCCCCAAAAATCCCACTGTTTCGGTCGTAGTCATTTTTCTACACCTGATAATTAAGAGCTCCACTATTTTTAAGGAGTTCTTCATTCTCTCGCACTTCGTTGCGGATACTTTGGCATTTCATCACTAGGATTTTCTTAGTACCATCAGTTATGTGTGTGTGTGTGTGAGAGAGAGAGAGAGAGAGAGAGAGAGAGAGAGAGAGAGAGTGTGCGTGTGGGAGGAAGACAGACACAGAGACCGGGGGACGAGAAGAGCATATTTTTGGAGCTTCCACTTTACACTTGTATGCCGAAACACACTGGGAAGTGTACGGCAGAGGGTGCGTCTCACTGTACCACTTTTCGGGACTTTTTCCCGCTCCCTTTGCGTATGGGGCATGGGAAAAATGATCTCTTAAATGCCTGTATGCGTGCTGTGATTAATTTAATAAATGTCCTCACGACTCCTATGGAATAGATACGTAGGGGGTTGTAGTATATTTCTAGAGTCATCGTTTAAGGCCATTTCTTGAAACTTTGTAAGTAGACTTACTACTTTGCGTCTATCTTCATTATTCGGCCAGTTCAGTTTCTCCAGCATGTCTGTGACACTCTCTCACGGATTAAACAAACCTGTTGCTATTTGTACTGCCCTCTGTATAAGTTCAATATTCGTTGTAAGTTCTATTTGGAACTGGTCCCACACACTTTGAGCAATATTCTAGGAGGGGTCGCACGAGTGTCGTCGTAACTGCCGTCTGCTTCACGTCTGCTGTGCAGCGAGCTACCTTAATTTAAGTATTAACTGTATTTTTCTTACTTGTCACTTCTTCCGTGTGTATTTGCTTTTAGGAAGCTTTAATTGTCTGGTGCTATTAATAGTGTTCCATAGATTTCGTGTTTGTTTTGAATACAGTCAGAGAGAGTCCCTTTAGTCAGCCATAGTCAGTGTCAGTGTCGTCGTAACTGCCGTCTGCTTCACGTCTGCTGTGCAGCGAGCTACCTTAATTTAAGTATTGACTGTATTTTTCTTACTTGTCACTTCTTATTCCGTGTGTATTTGCTTTTAGGAAGCTTTAATTTTCGAGTGCTCTTAATAGTGTTCCATAGATTTCGTGTTTGTTTTGAATACAGTCAGAGAGAGTCCCTTTAGTCAGCCATAGTCAGTGTCAGTGGCGTCGTAACTGCCGTCTGCTTCACGTCTGCTGTGCAGCGAGCTACCTTAATTTAAGTATTAACTGTATTTTTCTTACTTGTCACTTCTTATTCCGTGTGTATTTGCTTTTAGGAAGCTTTATTTTTCGAGTGCTCTTAATAGTGTTCCATAGATTTCGTGTTTGTTTTGAATACAGTAAGAGAGAGTCCCTGTAGTCAACCATAGTGCCAGTAGTGCTAGAGTTTGTTTTCAATACAGTCCAGAGACAGGTAGTGCTATTTTCATTGTTTTCTACAAGAAGTGGCTAGCAACCACAGATTAGTGAATAAGCAGCCGCCTTTAGTGAATTAGCAGTCTAGTTAAAGGTTGATTAACTCTCTTCAGTAAATTGTTTCCTTAGGATGGATAGGATGTGTGACTGCTGTGTACGGACGCAGGAGGAGCTGGCCACTGTTCGCGAACAGCTGAGCGTGTTGATGGCCGCGGTCAGCCGTCTTCAGGCTGCTGCCTCGGAGTGTAGCGGCAGTGGGGAGTCTGGTGCGTCGCAAGGTACACCCCAGGTGTTACATGCTTCACCCACTGTCCCTGCTGTCGAGACATCTTCGCGGGTACCGGGCGCGGTTGGGCCACCCTCTCCGCAAGGGGAGTGGCGGGTTCAGCGGCGTTCGCGGCGCACGAGGCGGAAGGTCAATGTGGAGGCTGGCCGTGTGGCATCGCCCGCTCTGCCTGTGAGGGGACATGTGGCTGCTCCTTCAGCAAGGTCCGAGCAGGCACACGGGGGGAGGGGTTTATTAGTTATTGGGAGCTACAACGTTAGGCGGGTGATGGAGCCCCTTAGGGAAATAGCGAGAAGGTCGGGGAAGAAGGCCAGTGTTCACTCTGTCTGCTTGCCGGGGGGTCTCATCCGAGATGTGGAGGAGGCCCTACCGGCGGCGATAGAGAGCACTGGGTGCACCCGACTGCAAATTGTTACTCATGTCGGCACCAATGACTCCTGCCGTCTGGGTTCAGAGGTCATCCTCAGTTCGTACAGGCGGTTGGCGGAATTGGTGAAGGCGGAAAGCCTCGCTCGCGGGGTGGAATCAGAGCTAACTATTTGTAGTATCGTTCCCAGAACAGATCGCGGTCCTCTGGTTTGCAGCCGAGTGGAAGGCTTAAACCAGAGGCTCAGACGATTCTGCGGAGATCTGGGGTGCAAATTTCTCGACCTCCGCTATCGGGTGGAGAAATGTAGGGTCCCCCTGAATAGGTCAGGCGTGCACTACACGCCGGAAGCGGCTACAAGGGTAGCGGAGTACGTGTGGAGTGCACATCAGGGTTTTTTAGGTTAGAGAATCCCCTCCCTAGGCCCGACAAGACGCCTCCTGAGACGCGGCAAGATAGGAGTAGGCAAAATGCAACAGGGAGTAACAATATTAATGTGCTAATAGTAAACTGCAGGAGCGTCTATAGAAAGGTCCCAGAACTGCTCTCATTAATAAACGATCACAACACTCATATAGTACTAGGGACAGAAAGTTGGCTGAAACCAGACGTAAACAGTAACGAAATCCTAAACTCAGATTGGAATGTATACCGCAGAGACAGGCTGAACAGTGAAGGGGGAGGCGTGTTTTATAGCGGTAAGAAGTGCGATAGTATCGAAGGAAATTGACGGAGATCCGAAATGTGAAATGATTTGGGTGAAGGTCGCGGTTAAAGCAGGCTCAGACATGGTAATTGGATGTCTCTATAGGCCCCCTGGCTCAGCAGCTGTTGTGGCTGAGCACCTGAAGGATAATTTGGAAAATATTTCGAGTAGATTTCCCCACCATGTTATAGTTCTGGGTGGAGATTTTAATTTGCCGGATATAGACTGGGAGACTCAGACGTTCATAACGGGTGGCAGGGACAAAGAATCCAGTGAAATTTTTTTAAGTGCTTTATCTGAAAACTACCTTGAGCAGTTAAACAGAGAACGATAATTATTAAAATTAAGATCAGATACTTGTTGTTTATGTTGTATATTAATGACCTTGCTGACAATATTAAAAGCAACCTCAGACTTTTTTGCAAATGATGCAGTTATCTATAATGAAGTACTGTCTGAAAGAAGTTGCGTAATTAGTCAAATCTCAATAAGATTTCAAAGAGGTGAAAAGATTGACAACTCGCTTTAAATATTCAGAAATGGAATGTCGTGCACTTCACAAAATTAAAAAAACATAGTATCCTGTAATTATAATATCAAAGAGTCACAGATGGAATCGGTCACCACATAAAAATACCTGGGTGTAACACATTGCAGGGATATGAAATAGAATGATCACATAGGCTCAGTAGTGGCTAAAGCAGATGGTAGACTTCGATTTATTGGTAGAGTACTGGGGAAATGGAATCAGTCTACAAAGGAGATTACTCACAAACCTCTCTACATCTACATCTACATCTACACCCATGCTCCGCAAGCCACCTGACGGTGTGTGGCGGAGGGTACCTTCAGTATCTCTATCGGTCCCCCCTTCTATTCCAGTCTCGTATTGTTTGTGGAAAGAAGGATTGTCGGTATGCCTCTGTGTGGGCTCTAATCTCCCTGATTTTATCCTCATGGTCTCTTCGCGAGATATACGTAGGAGGGAGCAATATACTGCTTGACTCTTCGGTGAAGGTATGTTCTCGAAAATTTGACAAAAGCCCGTACCGAGCTACGGAGCGTCTCTCCTGCAGAGTCTTCCACTGGAGTTTATCTATCATCTCCGTAACGCTTTCGCGATTACTGAATGATCCTGTAACGAAGCGCGCTGCTCTCCGTTGGATCTTCTCTATATCTTCTATCAACCCTATCTGGTACGGATCCCACACTGCTGAGCAGTATTCAAGCAGTGGGCGAACAAGCGTACTGTAACCTACTTCCTTTGTTTTCGGATTGCATTTCCTTAGGATTCTTCCAATGAATCTCAGTCTGGCATCTGCTTTACCGACGCTCAACATTATATGATCATTCCATTTTAAATCACTCCTAATGCGTACTCCCAGATAATTTATGGTATTAACTGCTTCCAGTTGCTGACCTGCTATTTTGTAGCTAAATGATAAAGGATCTATCTTTCTGTGTATTCGCAGCACATTACACTTGTCTACATTGAGATTCAGTTGCCATTCCCTGCACCATGCGTCAATTCGTTGCAGATCCTCCTGCATTTCAGTACAATTTTCCATTGTTACAACCTCTCGATACACCACAGCATCATCTGCAAAAAGCCTCAGTGAACTTCGATGTCATCCACCAGGTCATTTATGTATATTGTGAATAGCAACGGTCCTATGACACTCCCCTGCGGCACACCTGAAATCACTCTTACTTCGGAGGACTTCTCTCCATTGAGAATGACATGCTGCGTCCTGTTATCTAGGAACTCCTCAATCCAATCACACAATTGGTCTGATAGTCCATATGCTCTTACTTTGTTCATTAAACGACTGTGGGGAACTGTATCGAACGCCTTGCGGAAGTCAAGAAACACGGCATCTACCTGTGAACCCGTGTCTATGGCCCTCTGAGTCTCGTGGACGAATAGCGCGAGCTGGGTTTCACATGACCGTCTTTTTCGAAACCCATGCTGATTCCTACAGAGTAGATTTCTAGTCTCCAGAAAAGTCATTATACTCGAACACAATACGTGTTCCAAAATTCTACAACTGATCGACGTTAGAGATATAGGTCTATAGTTCTATACATCTGTTCGACGTCCCTTCTTGAAAACGGGGATGACCTGTGCCCTTTTCCAATCCTTTGGAACGCTACGCTCTTCTAGAGACCTACGGTACACCGCTGCAAGAAGGGGGGCAAGTTCCATCGCGTACTCTGTGTAAAATTGAACTGGTATCCCATCAGGTCCAGAGGCCTTTCCTCTTTTGAGCGATTTTAATTGTTTCTCTATCCCTCTGTCGTCTATTTCGATATCTACCATTTTGTCATCTGTGTGACAATCTAGGGAAGGAACTACAGTGCAATCTTCCTCTGTGAAACAACTTTGGAAAAAGACATTTAGTATTTCGGCCTTTAGTCCGTCAACCTCTGTTTCAGTACCATCTCGGTCACAGAGTGTCTGGACATTTTGTTTTGATCCACCTACCGCTTTGACATAAGACCAAAATTTCTTAGGATTTTCTGCCAAGTCAGTACATAGAACTTTACTTTCAAATTCATTGAACGCCTCTCGCATAGCTCTCTTCACACTACATTTCGCTTCGCGTAATTTTTGTTTGTCTGCAAGGCTTTGGCTATGTTTATGATTGCTGTGAAGTTCCCTTTGCTTCCGCAGCAGTTTTCTAACTCGGTTGTTGTACCACGGTGGCTCTTTTCCATCTCTTACGATCTTGCTTGGCATCATCCAAGTGTCCGGACCGTTCGCCGGATAGTTACGTTATTTAGGGAAACAGGAAGTGTTCAGCCACATGTGAAACGTCAACCACGACCTGCAACAAATGATGTTGCCCAAGTAGGTGTTTTAGCTGCTGTCGCGGCTAATCCGCCCATCAGTAGCAGACAAATAGCGCAAGAATCGGGAATCTCAAAAACGGCGGTGTTGAGAATGCTACATCAACATCGATTGCACCCGTACCATATTTTTATGCACCAGAAATTGCATGGCGACGACTTTGAACGTCGTGTACAGTTGTGCCACTGGGCACAAGAGAAATTATGGGAAGATGACAGATTTTTTGCACGCGTTCTATTTAGCGGCGAAGCGTCATTCACCATCAGCTGTAACGTAAACCGGCATAACGTGCACTATTGGGCAACGCAAAATCCACGATGGCTGCGACAAGTGGAACATCAGCGACCTTGGCGAGTTAATGTATGGTGCGGCATTATGGGAGGAAGGATATTTGGCCCCCATTTCATCGATGGCAATCTAAATGCTGCAATGTATGCTGATTTCCTACGTAATGTTTTACCGATGTTATTACAAGATGTTTCACTGCGTGACAAAATGGCGATGTATTTCCAACATGATGGATGTCCGGCACATAGCTCGCGTGCGGTTTAAGCGGTACTGAATAGCATATTTCATGACAGGTGGATTGTTCGTAGAAGCACCATACCATGGCCCGCACATTCACCGGATCTGACGTTCCCGGATTTCTTTTTGTGAGGAAAGTTGAAGGATGTTTGCTATCGTGATCCACCGACAACGGCTGACAACATGCGCCAGCGCGCCGGCCGCGGTGGCCGTGCGGTTCTAGGCGCTCCAGTCCGGAGCCGCGCTGCTGCTACCGTCGCAGGTTCGAATCCTGCCTCGGGCATGGGTGTGTGTGATGTCCTTAGGTTAGTTAGGTTTAAGTAGTTCTAAGTTATAGGGGACTGATGACCACAGCAGTTGAGTCCCATAGTGCTCAGAGCCATTTGAACATGCGCCAGCGCATTGTCAATGCATGTGCGAACATTTGTTGTTGTTGTTGTTGTGGTCTTCAGTCCTGAGACTGGTTTGATGCAGCTCTCCATTCTACTCTATCCTGTGCAAGCCTCTTCATCTCCCAGTACCTACTGCAGCCTACATCCTTCTGAATCTGCTTAGTGTATTCATCTCTAGGTCTCTCTCTATGATTTTTACCCTCCACGCAGCCCTCCAGTACTAAATTGGTGATCCCTTGATGCCTCAGAACATGTCCTACCAACCGATCTCTTCTTCTAGTCAAGTTGTGCCGCAGATTCGACGAGGGGAGCCGCACGAACCGTGACGAGGCACCCAGACCGCAAGGCTACCTCGCGCGGCCCATTTCTGGGGTGAATGCTGTATATTCTAACCCTGTCTGAAATTCTTTGAGCAGGGGTGTTTTTTCTGCTTCCTTTGTCAGTCCTAATAATACTCACACAGTATAGTGTTCATCCACTTCACATCTGGTCACCCTAGCTATGAATTCTCAGAAGTATGAAGTGCAGTACGGTGACGCAATTGTAGCATTCATTTCTGTTGCTGTTGAATATTTCATTTGCAGGAGTGCAAATGTTCATATGTGCTTTATTTATATTAAGACACATTGTGGGCTTTCAACCATCTTTAGTTCACGCACCACGTTTGTATCTTCGTCGATAAAACGTTAGTATCGACCAAAATTTGAACGCTGCAGCTGTGTTTACTTATGTGGTTTGTAGCTCCTTAAAAACCCTAATATACAGAGGACAAACGCTTTTAATTTCACCGAAACACTGGTGTAATACGTCATGTGTCAGACTTTCTTCAGGTGATGCAGGCATTTGTATTGAAGTACTATTCATCCAAATATTGGTAGCTTTTCAAAGTAGTACAAACACTGGCAACCTGAGAAATGACAAATTCTGCACATCACAAAAAGCAAAAACATTGCCCACATGGCGAATGCGGCGCTGTGTCAGTACGTCGGCGAAACAGATTGTGCTATATACACTCTAATATTCTGCATGGTGTCTGTTTGTTCTATATCGTGTCTCCCTACCACCTTCGCGCAACGACGCTCTGAGCGTGTTTTTTAGGGAATTGACTAGTTTGAACCTGGGACCTGGTAAGGAGACGCCAGACCACACATGACATGTAGAGTTCAGAAGAGTTCAGTGAGACTAGCGATGATATAACCAAATACTTAACGATTTCAGCGTCAGCTCCTCTGCACTCCCTGTAAAAGACTCTTAATACTAACTAAATTTAGTGGAAGGGGTTCAAGGCTTTCCTATTTTTAGTTATCTGGTAAAATAACGTCGAAAAAGCAGTTACGTTTACCATTGGAAATTTTATTCTACTCACAAAACATTGTTTATAAATTGCACTATTGATAAAAGGGAATGTTTTAATACAGGATGGTAAAAACCAACTGCGTTCAACAAAAATGTGAACGAATATTCCCTGAATGGGTTTCCAAGTTCTACGATGGATCGAAGGATGACCTATGCCATATCACATCTATAATCTAGGTTTAAATTAAGTTTCACAAAAGAGAAAACTATCAAAATGGTCTACAGTGACCCTCAATTATCTTTAATTACTTATCTAACTTGTCGTAAATTACAGTGGCTGATGTGGCTTCTCAATAACTATATAACAGAAAAATCATCCCGTTTCAGATTTTTACTTCAAGTGGCAAATGTGAACACCATGAGCTTTAATTGACGATCGACACTAGTATTACGCAAAAAAGGGGTGTAACAGTTGAGACTTCTGCAGTTCTGGGTGAAGCTTTATGCGCTGTTATGCAGCATCGCGTGCGTTCATTACCTTGTCGGTGTTCGTCAGGGGGCGGCCGCCGGCGCAGTTCCGTCCAGCTCGCCCTCTCGGAAGCAACTCGCTCTTAACTTCTCCTTACTACAATTTACCGAAGTTGGTTTAAAAAAAACTATCTGGCTGTGTTTTCATCTGACCAATCAGGGTCTCAATGTTAACCTTAAGCTCCGCCTACAAAAATTCTGTCTATCCAATGAGAAACGTTATACTGTTCGTGGTGGGGCAATGTTTTTAAAGTTTGCAACGTAACAGAGACGCGAAAAAGTCTCACGCTAAAACTTTCAGCTGGTGTGGTCCTTTTAGTGTTATCGTAAGATCTATACTGTTCTTCTGGAGGGTTCTATCTTTTAACATGGGCTGGGGAGGGGGGGGGGGGTCCTGACATAACAGAGACGCGAAAAAGTCTCACGCTAAAACTTGCGGCTGGGGGGTGGTCCGTCCTTTATAGTAGTGCCTTCTAGCTTAACACGGTTCTGCTCTCGGCTTCTGTTCTCGTTTCTCCCCTCGGAACTGCGTCTGTCTCACGGTGGGAAGGTATGACATGCATTTAGGCATTCTTGTGTTAGTCTGTGGTATTCCATTTGCTCACTCGTTACTCGTATTACTTTGGTTAATTTAATGTCACGATTTATTCGGAGCTATGTGACATACTACTGGATATGCTTATCATGTCTGGGTTTTCATGGAAGGTGTTGGATTTGCCTGGCACCTTACAACACTATGGCTGAAAATGGCTTACAAGATTGTGGCACCCTGCATCGGTAATGCTGGAATTCAGTATGGTGTTGGCCCACCTTCAGCCTTGACGACAGCTTCCACTCTTGCAAGCATACGTTCAATCAGGTGCCCAAAGGTTTCTTGGGGAATGGCAGTCCATTTGCACGGAGTGCTGCACTGAGGACAGGTATCGATGTCGTCCGTGAGACCTGGCACGAAGTCGGCGTTCCAAAACATCGCAAAGGTGTTCAGTAGGATTCAGGTCAGGACTCTGTGCAGGCCAGTCCATTACAGGGATGTTGTTGTCGAGTAACCACTCCGCCACATGCCGTGCGTTATGAAAAGTTTCCTGAAAAAATTATCTCTTCCATGGCAACCAGGAACGGCCTGCCATATCACGCGATCTTATGCCTTTAACTTTTTTTTGTGGGGATTTGTGAAGTCAAAAGTGTACATGAACAAACCAGAAACAATACACCTGCTGAAGTATGAAATTAAAAGGGTTATTAACGGCCTAGCACCAGATGTTTGTCAACGCGTCATCGAGAACTTCAGCGAACGCATTGCTCGTTGCCGCGCAGCCTTGGGTGTTCATATGGAGGATGTAATTTTTCATACATAAATGGGAGAAGTTACTTAATGTGTTTGTAAAAAAAATTACATTTTCAATAAATTTTGTGTGTTCTATAGCACTTTAATATTTGTCCCTACTTCCCGGACACCCTCTAGTTTCGGCTCTAGAAAAACAATGGGCTGCCATTCCTCCGCAGACATGCAGACCGCTCACTGGGAGAGTCCGCAGAAGAGCTCAAGCAGTCATGTAAGCAAAGGGTGTATGCACCCCATGTTGATATCCGCTAATAGATGTCCAAATATTTTTGATCAGGAGTGTATTTCTTCACTGGACTGTTCAAAATTTTGGCCGTGAAATGGTAGTACGTGACTGAAATGGCCTTGAAAACGCTTACCATGTACGCAGTTGCCGATTCGTAGTGTTGGCTCACGCACAAGGATACCTCCTGCCGTGATCATTGTTTACGACTGATGGCGGGGCTTATAAAGAGACGCTGCAAATGGAGTAACTTGCTAATAAACCTGAAATAGACGGTTAATTACAGAATATTGCTTACAATATATCTCTCCCGTTACTGTCAAAGTTTGATCGTATTTTGCGTCGTGACATGTTAATCTGGCAGCAACGCCTACGTCAATTTTATAGTGTCAGTTCGTTTTTGCATTTTATGTAACGATTCTCGTAATTGTATTAATTAAGAATGTCTTTCCGCAGCTTAATACCTTACAGATCAAGCTCTGTCAGCGCTCTATAGATAATGCAATGAAAACGCATTTGAAAGAGGCGATATCGAAATTCCCGTTCGCCATCCAGACATTGGTTTTCTGCGGTTCACGTGTATCACTCACGTCGAATACGGCATGGTACATTTGGAAAGACTACTGCCTGTGCCTTGTCACTTTTTCCAACACTCCGAAGCACTGCCGCGTTCATAACAACCGTATCTTCCTCTGTCTGCTGATTCCTAATGTTACTTGAATTGCTCATCTTTACGAAGCATAAAATTTGAGGAATATTTTACGTGTACTGTATTCGAACCATATCTGACGTTATGAAGTTCTGTTTACATTTTGACACAATAACTTTTTATGACACAATCGTAATCAGTTTCGGCACGAAATGGCCTACTTTAGATGCTACAATAAGAAAATAAAAAGCCTGTATTAAGACCTTAATCAAAGAAAAACATATTTACTAGATCTGATTATGAGATAAGTAATGATCAACTGAAATACCATGGGGAGGCATTTGATGGACAAACTTTCAGCCGGCCGGAGTGGCCGAGCGATTCTAGGCGTTACAGTCTGGAACCGCGCAAACGATACGGTCGCAGGTTCGAATCCTGCCTCGGGCATGGATGTGTGTGATGTCCTTAGGTTAGTTAGGTTTGAGTAGTTCTAATTTCTAGGGGACTGATGACCTCAGAAGTTAAGTCCCATAGTGCTCGGAACCATTTGAACCATTTGAACAAACTTCCATGTCTCGTCAATATGAAAATAATATCAAATATCAGAGCATTGCTTAGATATAGTCAAATGTATTTTTTTTCCTACTCTTCTCGCTACATGTGCGATCCTCTAGGCCATATCTCTAATTGGAAAGAATCTAATCAAATTTACAAAAATAAGTTCAATCACTTATTCGTAAAACATAAAAAGAGGACGGAACCGCATTGGTTCGGGGAACCCTCTCGCCCTTGAGGCGGGAAACAGTCCCTAAAGGCGAAAGATTCAGCAGTGATCAATGGCATGAGAATCCAGAAGACAATAGAAAACCACTGCATTACCTGCCCGGATAGCCGTGCGTGGTAAAGCACCGCTTCCGAGACGGGAAAGTGTGCCGGCCCCCGCGCGAATAGCTGATGGATATTCCTTCCGGGAAGGAGGGGGAGGGGGGAGGGTGACAGGAAGTACATCCAATCGCCTTAAACTAACCAACTGCCAAATCCGTTTATAACCATGTCGACCCTGCGCCGATGCAGGATAACGGCAAAATAGAAAGGACAAGACTGGAAACCTCCGCATTAAAGAAAAGTAAAGTGTAGCCTGTAATTTAAAAAAGTGTTATAACGATCTCTCCACTGGCAAAAGAACGACTCTTGAGTTCTGCCTGCAGCAACTCTGAAAGTATTGAGTCCAGTTACAAATCTCGTCCTATTCTCCGCTAGTATTTTGTTTACTCTTAAATGATCCGTCGTATCAGAGTTTTGACTAGCTAAACGAACATAAGAGCACTCATCGTCATCACAAAACGGATATCGCAATTTTAGAGCCCCGTTCTAGTGAAAGAGTAATAAAAAGAACATTGCTGACGAGAGTGATCTTGTGACATCCACGTTTTAACCATAAAACATAACGATTATGGAAGAGACTTGAAAAAAAAGGGAGATGGTGCATAAAATAGAATACTGATAATCGATTAACTAGCACTGAAATCAACTGATCCCTACTGATGTCTCTTTCACACTCTTATGATATTCGACATCATGATTTTATTCTCGTAACAACTGTTACTGCAGTGTCCTTGCAGTTGCTAATTCCATCGCACAAGCGCCCAACTTCTTAACGTATACTCTTCCGCACTTGTTCTTCCAGTTATATTTAAGTCGACCAGGTGATGACCGGTAGAAATTAAAACTCGATGTTTTATACTCACTTAGCAACTTGTGTTCTTTACATGAAATTCCTTAAAGAATCAATTAAATTTCTGTACAGTATGTGTAAATACATACATGGCTGACAGCGCAAATCGAATAATCTGGCTGTATGGCTTCCGTGCAAAGTGCTAATGAAAAAATTGAAAACGTGTACGTACGTAGCGATGCTTCACATTGCCGAGCTCTGCCGATCTCGCTATTACTTCGACCTTTGGATGGCATGCGTTTACTGCATATAAATTGCTCCTTGGAGTCTGTAACAGGTAGTAAAAGGCTTTTCGTGAGCAAAATATCAGCACCAGAAGTGCAGAGCACTCCACGCTGCTGCTGGGAGGAACACCAAATAAGAAAAAGCTCTTCTTGTGTACAAAAACAGCTGAAACCGCTACTCAGGCAGCCATCGATGGCGGACAGAATTGCCGTTAGGTGCAATGCAGAATTTGCAAGTCAATTAGCTCCGCTGTTACTAAGCACGATGTATCGCATATCTTTTGAGCAGAAGAGTATTCCCAGCGAGAATAGGTCACATAGATTTTTGTATAAAAAGCTCAGTAATTTGTGATACATTGAACAATTCACTGCTCAACGCTGCTCCCGAGTAAAATAGCATAATTTTGAAACGTCTAATGAGGTGCAACAATCCAGCGGTCATTTTCCCAGATGAAAATGGCGTTCTACAAGACATCTAGCATAGCTTACGAAAATCGTGAACAAGTGAGATTTAGCTCGCACTTCCCTCATATGACTTCCTAAATAGTTGAGTGTTACAATGCGTGTGGATTTTATGATGAGTGATAATAAATTCGTTTTGCGGACAATTGCATAAAATTTGTGTGTGTAAAAAAGAGAGAATCTGTAACGACCTTTACAACTTATGAGGGAACAGCGCTCAACTCTGTAACATTCATATCAGTTCAACTGAAAGAGGACATCATTTATGTGGTAACAAGTGGAGACCACGACATTGGGAACACGGATTTACATCAAATTTTGTACACCTTTAGCAGGCAATTAAAACAACATAATGTGCACGTAATGAAGTACAGTACCATGGTAGTTCCGAGAAAATCGCAAGAGAAGCTTTACACGTCTATTATGTAACTAATGTATCTGTGTCTACACTACTGGCCATTAAAATTGCTACACCACGAAGATGACGTGGTACAGACGCGAAATTTAACCGTCAGGAAGAAGGTGCTGTGATATGAAAATGATTAGCTTTTCACAGCATTCACACAAGGTTGGCGCCGGTGGCGACACCTACAACGTGCTGACATGAGAAGCGTTTTCAACCGATTTCCCATACCCAAACAGTAGTTGACCGTCGTTGGCTGGTGAAACGTTGATGTGATGCTTCGTGTAAGGAGGAGAAATGCGTACAATCACGTTTCCGACTTTGATAAAGGTCGGATTGTAGCTTATCGCGATTGCGGTTTATCGTATCGCGACATTGCTGCTCGCGTTGGTCGAGATCCAATGACTGTTAACAGAATATGGAATCGGTGGGTTCAGGAGGGTAACACGGAAGGCCGTGCTGGATCCCAACGGCCTCGTATCACTAGCAGTTGAGATGACAGGCATCTTATCCGCATGGCTATAACGGTTCGTGCAGCCACGTCTCGATCCTGAGTCAACAGATGGGGACGTTTGCAAGACAACAACCATCTGCATGAACAGTTCGACGACGTTTGCAGCAGCATGGACTATCAGCTCGGAGTCCATGGCTACAGTTACCCTTGACACTGCATCAGATGAATCCAGGTTCGATTACAGCATCATGATGGTCGCATCTGTGTTTGGCGACATCGCGGTGAATGCACATTGCAAGCGTGTATTCGTCATTGCCATACTGGCGTATCACCCAGCGTGATGGTATGGGGTGCCATTGGTTACACGTCTCGGTCACCTCTTGTTCGCATTAATTGCACTTTGAACAGTGGACGTTACATTTCAGACGTGTTACGACCCGTGGCTCTACCCTTCGTTCGATCCCTGCGAAAGCCTATATTTCAGCAGGATAATGCACGACCGCATGTTGCAGGTCCTGTACGGGCCTTTCTCGATACAGAAAATGTTCGACTGCTGCGCTGGCCAGCACATTCTCCAGATCTCTCACCAATTGAAAACGTCTGGTCAATGGTGGCCGAGCAGCTGGCTCGTCACAATACGCCAGTCACTACTCTTGATGAACTGTGGTTCAAATGGCTGTGAGCACTATGGGACTTAACATCTATGGTCATCAGTCCCCTAGAACTTAGAACTACTTAAACCTAACTAACCTAAGGACAGCACACAACACCCAGCCATCACGAGGCAGAGAAAATCCCTGACCCCGCCGGGAATCGAACCCGGGAACCCGGGCGTGGGAAGCGAGAACGCTACCGCACGACCAGATGAACTGTGGTATCGAGTTGAAGCTGCATGTTCAGCTGTACCTGTACACGCCATCCAAGGTCTGTTTGACTAAATGCCCAGGCGTATCAAGGCCGTTATTACGGCCAGAGGTGGTTGTTCTGCGTACTGATTTCTCAGGATCTATGCACCCAAATTGCGTGAAAATGTAATCACATGTCAGTTCTAGTATAATATATTTGTCCAATGGATACCCGTTTATCGTCTGCATTTCTTCTTGGTGCAGCAATTTTAATGGCCATTAGTGTATATCACGCCCAATAATATATATATATATATATATGTGTGTGTGTGTGTGTGTGTGTGTGTGTGTGTGTGTGTGTGTGTGTTTGTATTTGAGTAATTCGTTTCTTGAGAATTTTTTGGGTGGCGTATTTGGGAGATCGCCACCTGGGAAAGACTGTTTCTAACCTCGTTCTGACAAACAGTTCTAACGGAAGTATTCCATCATGCATTTTGATGAGTATTTTGTGTGTCTATATCACAGGGCGACATTATAATGTTTCAGAACATTATTGTTCAAAACGTTGTACAACGAAAAACCTCCCAATAGTCTCGCGGTGTGCCAGTAGTATGCGTACGTAGAAATTAATAAATAGTAAATTACGTGGAGGTGATCCTCTTCGACACGTCACGGAATACCGAATGTAAAGAGCAGATCGGCAGAGTATGAGAAAACATCGCGTCAACTTCATGCTGTACTTTATTTTTTAGGTGTGCATTAGACGCCATTCGTATCTTGGTGACTGACAGTGTCCACTGGTTTGCTTCGCAGATGCTGGCCAGATCTGCGCCCGACCTGCCACACCTGACGGACCGGGAGCGCCAGACCATCATGCAGGTGCTGAAGAGGGACGAGGAGCTGCGGCGCCGCGACCAGATGCGCGTCATGTGAGTAGCCCACTAGTGGCCAGCACGACGGGCAGCGCCACTCACACTTGCTGATGGACACTGGCTGGCATCACGGTAGCCGCAGCGGCAGCGCCTGTGCCTGAAGAGGCGCCGGGGGAACATACTGCAGAATTAAAGCACGAAAGTTGAGCGAGCTGCGGGAGTTTACTGGGCTGCGGAAGCAAAGATAGCTATGAAACCTTTGGGCTGAACTATTACGGCTCCATCACTGCGAGCTCTAAGATTCAATCACCAGAATCCAGAGCGAGAACGGGCTGGATCATTAACAGAGAAGGAACTTACATTTTTGTTTTCTTATTTCAGCCTCATGTCACTGAAGTGGCATTATTACCAGTATCGACTTATTACCAAGTCATGATCAGATGATATCTTTAGAAAGAAAGAGAACTGAGATAGTAAAGCATTAGAAAATTTAACTAGAAATCAAAGTAACTTGTGTAGGCAATTATGTTTTGTTGCTGTGGTCTTCAGTCCAGGGACTGGTTTGATGCAGCCGTCCATGCTACCCCATCCTGTGCAAGCTTCTTTATTTCCAAGTACCTACTGCAACCTACATCCTTCTGAATCTGTTTAGTGTATTCATCTCTTGGTCTCCCTCTATGAGTTTTACCCTCCACGCTGCCCTCCAGTACTAAATTGGTGATCCCTCGATGTCTCAGAACATGTCCTACTGAAACGTCCCCTTAGAACAATTGTACAAGACTATGCTTGAACTGACACACAATATTTTTAGCGCAACGCAATCTGACTATCAAAGATCCCTGCAAAAGAATGGCAATGAGTAACATTAAACTATACCTTTCACAAATAACTTACCTCAAAAAAATCTTCATTACTCGAACTACTGCCAGCTAAATAAAGGATTCAAACTACTGAAGGCACTAACTACTCATAGGGATAGTTACCAAATGAAAGATTTTAATGGAGAACAAACACTGTATTTATCTTAATATCATCAAAAGTCATAATATATGTAATTTCAAAACTCCGCCATTTCCTTCCACACATCCACCACTGCTGGCGGCTCACCTCTAACTGCGCAACGCTACGCGCTGTTCACATCCAGCTGCCCAACACTACAATGGCAGACAACAATGCAAACTACCCACAAGCTGCACACAGCACAGCCAGTGATTTTCATACAGAGCGCTACGTAACGTTGCCAATAAGAAAATATAAACAGCCTACTTACACTACCAACCGATCCCTTCTTCTAGTCAAGTTGTGCCACAAGCTCCTCTTCTCCACAATTCTATTCAATAACTCCTCATTAGTTATGTGATCGACCCATCTAATCTTCAGCATTCTTCTGTAGCACCACATTACGAAAGCTTCTATTCTCTTCTTGTCCAAAACATTTATCGTCCATGTTTCACTTCCATACATGGCTACACTCCATACAAATACTTTCAGAAAAGACTTCCTGACACTTAAATCTATACTCGATGTTAACAAATTTCTCTTCTTCATAAACGATTTCCTTGCCATTGCCAGTTTACATTTTATATCCTCTCTACTTCGACCATCATCAGTTATTTTGCTCCCCAAACAGCAAAACTCCTTTAGTACTTGAAGTGTCTCATTTCCTAATCTAATTCCCTCAGCACCGTCCGACTTCATTCGACTACATTCCATTATCCTCGTTTTGCTTTTGTTGATGTTCATCTTAAATCCTCCTTTCAAGACACTGCCCATTCCTTTCAACTGCTCTTCCAAGTTCTTTGCTGCCTCTGACAGAATTACAATGTCACCGGCGAACCTCAAAGTTTTTATTTCTTCTCCATGGATTTTAATTCCTACTCCGAGTTTTTCTTTTGTTTCCTTTACTGCTTGCTCAGTATACAGAGTGAGTAACATCGGGGATAGGCTACAACTCTGTCTCACTCCCTTTCCAACCACTGCTTCGCTTTCATGCCCCACACAACTATACGTAGTTGGATATGTTACATAATAACTCGCTAACTGATCAAGTTCAGAGAAGCACTCAGACTGTTAGATTGTCTGATGACGACTTGGTAATAAGTTTAAATCAGTAATGAGGCCATATGGTGGACAGTTCCTGTCAAAAAAAGGATGCACCTGGAAGGGGAGGAAAGAACGAAATGAAACTTCATGGGTAGAGAGGGTACGTGGTTTTATTCCAGCAGTTACAATATCGAGTCAAACTCACAAAGAACTTTTCAATATGAGACCACTTACCGGTATGATACTGCGCCCCCTCTGTTGAGTCCATGCCACAACGAATTGCTACACTACGAGCGGCAAAAGGAGGTCCGACATTATACTAGGAGCTATCCCATGGTTGTTGTCACCTCGGTGTATATAGCCGTCTGGACTGCCTTGACACGGCTGTTCGTTTTCCATACACAACTCCACTACCACTGCTGCCTCAGATGTTTCTTCACACATTTTGTCAAATTGGTAATGAACCTCTCTGAATGTGTTCGGCAGTTCAGAAGTAGATACCGTCAGAAAGCATGGAAAACAGTCTCATTTAAAAACTTCTGCGTGCACTGAAGCGTAATAACATTAAATACACTCCTGGAAATTGAAATAAGAACACCGTGAATTCATTGTCCCAGGAAGGGGAAACTTTATTGACACATTCCTGGGGTCAGATACATCACATGATCACACTGACAGAACCACAGGCACATAGACACAGGCAACAGAGCATGCACAATGTCGGCACTAGTACAGTGTATATCCACCTTTCGCAGCAATGCAGGCTGCTATTCTCCCATGGAGACGATCGTAGAGATACTGGATGTAGTCCTGTGGAACGGCTTGCCATGCCATTTCCACCTGGCGCCTCAGTTGGACCAGCGTTCGTGCTGGACGTGCAGACCGCGTGAGACGACGCTTCATCCAGTCCCAAACATGCTCAATGGGGGACAGATCCGGAGATCTTGCTGGCCAGGGTAGTTGACTTACACCTTCTAGAGCACGTTGGGTGGCACGGGATACATGCGGACGTGCATTGTCCTGTTGGAACAGCAAGTTCCCTTGTCGGTCTAGGAATGGTAGAACGATGGGGTCGATGACGGTTTGGATGTACCGTGCACTATTCAGTGTCCCCTCGACGATCACCAGTGGTGTACGGCCAGTGTAGGAGATCGCTCCCCACACCATGATGCCGGGTGTTGGCCCTGTGTGCCTCGGTCGTATGCAGTCCTGATTGTGGCGCTCACCTGCACGGCGCCAAACACGCATACGACCATCATTGGCACCAAGGCAGAAGCGACTCTCATCGCTGAAGACGACACGTCTCCATTCGTCCCTCCATTCACGCCTGTCGCGACACCACTGGAGGCGGGCTGCACGATGTTGGGGCGTGAGCGGAAGACGGCCTAACGGTGTGCGGGACCGTAGCCCAGCTTCATGGAGACGGTTGCGAATGGTCCTCGGCGATACCCCAGGAGCAACAGTGTCCCTAATTTGCTGGGAAGTGGCGGTGCGGTCCCCTACGGCACTGCGTAGGATCCTACGGTCTTGGCGTGCATCCGTGCGTCGCTGCGGTCCGGTCCCAGGTCGACGGGCACGTGCACCTTCCGCCGACCACTGGCGACAACATCGATGTACTGTGGAGACCTCACGCCCCACGTGTTGAGCAATTCGGCGGTACGTCCACCCGGCCTCCCGCATGCCCACTATACGCCCTCGCTCAAAGTCCGTCAACTGCACATACGGTTCACGTCCACGCTGTCGCGGCATGCTACCAGTGTTAAAGACTGCGATGGAGCTCCGTATGCCACGGCAAACTGGCTGACACTGACGGCGGCGGTGCACAAATGCTGCGCAGCTAGCGCCATTCGATGGCCAACACCGCGGTTCCTGGTGTGTCCGCTGTGCCGTGCGTGTGATCATTGCTTGTACAGCCCTCTCGCAGTGTCCGGAGCAAGTATGGTGGGTCTGACACACCGGTGTCAATGTGTTCTTTGTTCCATTTCCAGGAGTGTATTTAAAGTACTATAATGATCGACGTTTCTGCTTCAGCATTCTCCAGGGCGTGTGTCTAGGAAGACATTTATGAAATTGTCACTGGCCGCGGCAGTATACGTCTTTACAACACATAAAGACCACATTTGGCTTCTGAAATTACTAACTACGTAGTAATGAAATTTTTTTCCTAAAATTACCACTTACGTGCAGTATTCATGCAATTTAGATGTTAACTCGGGTGCACCAGAACACACCGACAGCTGACTTAAAAAAGAAAGAAAAAGAACCAGCCCGAAGTTATTCAATTAATTTTGAATTCTGAGTCGTATGGAATCGCAAGGCTAAAGAAAAATCAAGACACTTTCATAGGATTTGTCGACCTGGAAAAAGCGTTCGACAATATAAAATGGTGCAAGCTGTTCGAGATTCTGAAAGAAGTAGGGGTAAGCTATAGGGAGAGACGGGTCATATACAATATGTACAACAACCAAGAGGGGATAATAAGAGTGGACGATCAAGAACGAAGTGCTCGTATTAAGAAGGGTGTAAGACAAGGCTGTAGCCTTTCGCCCCTACTCTTCAGTCTGTACATCGAGGAAGCAATGATGGAAATAAAAGAAAGGTTCAGGAGTGGAATTAAAATACAAGGTGAAAGGATATCAATGATACGATTCGCTGATGACATTGCTATCCTGAGTGAAAGTGAAGAAGAATTAAATGATCTGCTGAACGGAATGAACAGTCTAATGAGTACACAGTATGGTTTGAGAGTAAATCGGAGAAAGACGAAGGTAATGAGAAGTAGTAGAAATGAGAACAGCGAGAAACTTAACATCAGGATTGATGGTCACGAAGTCAATGAATTTAAGGAATTCTGCTACCTAGGCAGTAAAATAACCAATGACGGACGGAGCAAGGAGGACATCAAAAGCAGACTCGCAATGGCAAAAAAGGCATTTCTGGCCAAGAGAAGTCTACTAATAACAAATACCGGCCTTAATTTGAGGAAGAAATTTCTGAGGATGTACGTCTGGAGTACAGCATTGTACGGTAGTGAAACATGGACTGTGGGAAAACCGGAACAGAAGAGAATCGAAGCATTTGAGATGTGGTGCTATAGACGAATGTTGAAAATTAGGTGGACTGATAAGGTAAGGAATGAGGAGGTTCTACGCAGAATCGGAGAGGAAAGGAATATGTGGAAAACACTGATAAGGAGAAGGGACAGGATGATAGGACATCTGCTAAGACATGAGGGAATGACTTCCATGGTACTAGAGGGAGCTGTAGAGGGCAAAAGCTGTAAAGGAAGACAGAGATTGGAATACGTCAAGCAAATAATTGAGGACGTAGGTTGCAAGTGCTACTCTGAGATGAAGAGGTTAGCACAGGAAAGGAATTCGTGGCGGGCCGCATCAAACCAGTCAGTACACTGATGACAAAAAAATGGAATCATCCAACCTGAAAATTGCTTTCTACTTGGCAAAAAACATTCCAAAGATTCCTGCGTCGCTTGTCTACCCCAAAGCATCAACAGTGCCGTCTCTATTGGAGTGATGCGTTTCTGCGTTGTCGATGTTACCAGTCGATGACACACACCAGCCCACCGTCGGGTGGAAGTACAGATATGACTGCGACCACACGGAACCCGCTGAGCTCGTTAACACTGCAATAGCTCGTTAGGTCCAGCAGCAGCGGCAGATATCTGCACACGGTAATTTGCTATACACTGCCAAGCCAAGCAGCGTCAGTGAACTTTGGCTGCCAAGGCAAGCAGACGAAGCTGGAGTGTAGCTCTTCGATTCATGTAATAAGTGCAGACAGAATGTTAACAGAATGCCCATCTGTAGAACAGATTTTTCGCAATTCGTCGGAATCTATGCTATAATGAAACTTCCCGGCGGATTAAATTTGTGTGACGAACAGAAGAAACGCTGTTGCTGACAGCTTCCATAACAGCCGAAGGGTCCAAATCTTTTTTCCTGCTACGATTCTGTTAATCCGTGTGAGCGACCTACAGGTAGCCGGGAACTACGCTGTTACACGCACGGTTCCATCATCCCGTGCAGTTGGGGCACAATTTTATTACGGCAGTAATAGCAGTCCTTTGTAATAATCACAAAACGTCCAGTGCATAAGCGGAAAATTTACTTTAAGATCGCCGTATCGTATACACTGCGTTTAGACATTGGCGCTCTACTACATTTTTCCGGAGAAGCACAGTTTCAAGAACGAAAGTCAGCATCCCACAAAATACGTTGTTCCAGGTGCTCAGAACGGCAATACTGGACTTTCAAATGGCTCTGAGCAATATGGGACTTAACTTCTAAGGTGATCAGTCCCGTAGAACTTAGAACTACTTAAACCTAACTAACCTAAGGACATCACACACATCCATGCCCGAGGCAGGATTCGAACCTGCGACTGTAGCGCCTAGAACCGCTCGGCCACCCCGGCCGGCAATGCCGGACCTTGATGAAGCCACAAAACTGCAGGATGTTTCAGAAAAATTGATCCGATTTCACCAGACTATATCTCCTACACGAATGAGGATAGGAACTTGCAGTCAGTTTTAATTTAGGCTTCGAAACTTAAGAGTTTACTTTGGCGTCGTTTGTAAGTTTCCCGTTCATGTAGTGCTAGCATTTCGCTAGCTCGCTTTTCATAATCCAGTCTGCGCCGATTCAACAAGGCAGTAACACAGCAACAACGTTTTGCGTTCTCGGTTTCAACAGGTGAAATTCAGTTACAACTCTGCGGCCTGAATTTTCGTCGAGAATACGGCGCTGAACCTCCTACAGGACAAAGCATTCGACAGTGGCAACAGAAGTTTCAAGTCGCTGTTTGCTAATGTTAAAGAAAATCATCAGGTCGCCCCACTGTGTCCACTGAAGACAGACAGAGAGAGAGAGAGAGAGAGAGAGAGAGAGAGGGAGGGAGGGAGGGGGCGGGAGGAGCAGGGAGGGAGGGTGAGCGCGTTCAACAGAGACTACGGAAGCCTACTCGTCCTGCCGATCAAGAATAAGCCACGGTGACGTTTGCGTTTGAAACTATAGGGGATTCAGTTGCTTCAGGCCTTTGACAAACATCGTGTAGATTAACGTTGGCAGTGGAGATAAAATGTCCTTTCACTTTTAGTGTTCAGTGATTAGGCTACGTTCCATTCAGATCGAAAAGTGAACCGCCACAACGTAAGAATATTGGGAATACAGCAGCCGTGTTCTACAGCCTATCGAAAATTTAACTGGGTTCGTTCCGTACCCGAGAACAGATCTACGGCTCGTCCATTTTTTACCGAAAAGGACGGTTACGGGTATCAGGTACCTGCGTATGTTGGAAATCTAGCTTAAACACAACAGCGTTCAATACAACACATCTTTTTCTTGAAGGAGGTTGGTTTTATTCATGATTCCGGTACATTATATTACTCGCCATTCTGTTGGCTGCACAACCCTATTTTTCAATATAATTTCCGTTCAGTTCATCACGCCACCTTACTGGGAGGGCTTGAATGTCCGCATGGTACCACTCTACTGGTCGAAATCGGAGCCAACGTCTTGCTGCATCAGTAACCTCACCACCATCCACGTACTGCTTCCCGCTCAGTGCATCTTTCATTGGGCCAAACAAAAGTAGGTCGGAAGGTGTGAGATCCGGGTTGTAGGGTGGATGAAGAAGAACAGCCCGATTAAGTTTTCTGAGGTCCTCTCGGATACGCGGACTTGGGGTGAGGCCTTGCTTTGTCATGCATTTTTGTGGCGATGAACACGCGGAAGTCGTTTCTTCAGTTTCCTCATGGTATCACACTACCTTCCCGAGTTTATTACCATGAGAGAGGACCTCTACATGGATACTCTGCAAATCACATTTAAGTGCCTGGCAGTGGATTCATCGAACCACCTTCACAATTCTCTACTATTCCAATCTCGTATAGCGCGCAGAAAGAACGAACACCTATATCTTTCCGTACGAGCTCTGATTATCCTTATTTTATCGTGGTGATCGTTTCTCCCTATATAGGTCGGTGTCAACAAAATATCGTCACATTCGGAGGAGAAAGTTGGTGACTGGAATTTCGTGAGAAGCTTCCGTCGCAACGAAAAACTCCTTTCTTTTTTAATGATGTCCATCCCAAATCCTGTATCATTTCTGTGACACTCTCTCCCATATTTCGGGATAATACAAAACGTGCTGCCTTTCTTTGAACTTTTTCGGTGTACTCAGTCAGTCCTATCTGGTAAGGATCCCACACCACGCAACAGTATTCCAAAAATGAACAGACAAGCGTAGTGTAGGCACTCTCCTTAGTAGGTCTGTTACATTTTCTACGTGTCCTGCCAATAAAACGCAGTCTTTGGTTAGCCTTCTCCAGAACATTTTCTGTGTGTTTCTTCCAATTTAAGTTGTTCGTAATTGTAATACCAGCGTATTTAGTTGAATTTACGGCTTTTAAATTAGACTGATTTATCTTGTAACCGAAGTTTAACGAGTTCCTTTTAGCACTCATGTGGATGACCTCACACTATTCGTTATTTAGGATCAACTGCTACTTTTCGCACCATTCGGATATTTCTTCTAAATTGTTTAGGAGTTTGTTTTGATCTTTTGATGACTGTATTAGTCGATAAACGACAGCGTCATCTGCAAAGAACCGAAGACGGCTGCTCAGATTGTTTCCCAAATCGTTTTTATAGATAAGGAACAGCAAAGGGTCTATAATACTACCTTGAGGAACGCCAGAAATAACTTTTTTTTACTCGATGACTTTCCATCAGTTACTACGGACTGTGACATCTCTGACAGGAAATCAAAAATCCAGTCACATAACGAGGCGATATTCCATAAGCAGGCAATTTCACTATGTGCCGCTTGTGTGGTACAGTGTCACAAGTGTTCGGGAAATCCAGAAATACGGAATCTATCTGGAGTCCCTTGTTAATAGCACTCAACACTTTAGGTGAATAAAGAGCTAGTTGTGTTTCACAGGAACAATGTTTTCTAAACCCATGTTGACTGTGTGTCAGTAGACCGTTTCCTTCGAGGTAATTCATAATGTTCGAACCCAATATATGTTTCAAAATTCTGCTGCATATCGATGTTAACGGTTGGGCCTGTAATTTAATGGATTACTCCTACTATGTTTCTTGAATATTGGTATGACCTGTGCAACTTAACAGTCTTTGGGTACGGATCTTTCGTCGAGCGAACAGTTGTATATGATTGTTAAGTATGGAGCTAATGCATCAGGATACTTCGAAAGGAACCTAATTGATATACAGTCTGGACCAGAAGACTTACTTTTATTAAGTGATTTAAGTTGCTTCACTACTCCGAGGATATTTACTTCTACGTTACTCGTGTTGGCAGCTGTTTTCGATTCGAATTCTCGAATATTTACTTCGTCTTCTTTTGTGAAGGCATTTCGGAAGGCTGTGTTTAGTAACTCTGCTTTGGTAGCACTGTCTTCGATAGTACCTCCATTGCTATTCCGCAGAGAATACTTGCCGCTAACATACTTCACATACGACCAGAATCGCTATGGATTTTCTGTCATGTTTCGAGGCAAACTTCCGTTGTGGAAAATGTTATAGGCATCTCGAATTGAAGTCCGCGCTAAATTTCGAGCTTCTGTAAAAGATCGCCAATCTTGGGGATTTTGTGTCTGTTTAAATTTGGCATGTTTGTTTGGTTGTTTCTGCAACAGTGTTCTAACCCGTTTTGTGTACCAAGGAGGATCAGCTTCGTCGTTTGTTAACTTTTGTGCAGATCTCTCAATTGCTGCCGATCCTATTTCTTTGAATTTAAACCACATCTGGTCTACACTTATATTATTAATTTGGAATGAGTGGAGATTGTCTCTCAGGAAGGCTTCAAGTGAATTTTTACCTGCTTTTTGGAATAGGTATATTTTTCGCTTATTAATCGAGGATTTGGGGATTACAATATTCAATCTCGCTACGACAACCCTGTGTTCACTAATCCCTGAATCGGTTTTGATGCTCGTTATTAACTCAGGATTATTTGTTCCTAAGAGGTCAGATGTGTCTTCCCAACAGAATAATCCTTTCAGTGTCCCAGAAGACCGTCGCCATGACACTACCGGCTCAGGGTGCGGCTTTGAACTTTTTCTTCAGAGGAGAGGTGGCGTGGCGTCACTCTGTGGGTTGCCATTTTATTTCCGGTTCGAAGTCCTGAATCTATGTTTTATCGCCTGTGACGATGTTCGACAAAAAATGGTCACGATCGACTTTGTAGCGCTCAGGCAATTCCGTGCAGATGGTCCTTCGTTGCTCTGTATGGTCTTCTGTTTGGCGGCGAGGAAGCCAGAGGGCATTCACATTTGAGTACCACAGCTGATGGACGAGTGTGTCAACACTGCCAGAAGAGACGTCCGACAGAGCAGCGAGGTGTTTTATCGTGACCCGTTGATCACCTAGAATGAGAATGTCCGCAAGTTCCAACGTTACAAGAGTCACAGCTACGAGGGGCGTTTGAAAAAGTCCGTGCAAAAATAAAAACTACTTTCGTGTTTGGAGTAAACCTTTTTTATTTTTCGACTTAGTTTCCTTTTAGACTTATACACTTCGTCCAACGTTGTTCTAATTTGTTGATCCATTTCGAATAATAGGAATTGCCCTAGTCTCCAAAATAGCTATTAGTTGCTGCAATCACCTGCATCTTTGTCCCGCCAGCCATTTTTTCAAATTGCGGAGCAAATAGTAGTCCGAGGGAGCCAAGTCTGGAGAATAGGGGGGATTTGAAACGAGTTGGAATCCTATTACCGTTAATTTTGCGACCACAACTGCTGAGGTGTGTGCTGGTGCATTGTCGTGATGGAAAATGACTTTTATGCGGTTCAATCGCTGGTGTTTCTCGTGCAGCTCAGTGTTAAAACGGTCCAATAACGATGAATAATATTAACCTGTAATAGGTTTACTTTCTTCCAGATAGTCGATGAGGATTACCCCTTGCGAATCCCAAAAGACAGTCGCCATAACTTTCCTGGGTGAAGGAATGGTCTTCGCCTTTTTTGGTGCAGATTCTCCCTTGGTAACCCAATATTTAGATTGTTGTTTGGTCTCAGGAGTATAGTAATGTATCCATGTTTCATCCACAGTGACGAAACGACGCTTAAAGTCCTGCAGATTCTTCCTGAACAGCTGCAAACCACCCTTGCAACGCTTCTCACGTTTCCGTTTTTAGGGATTCGTGAGCAATCGCGAAACCCATCTTGCATATAGTTTTCTCATGTCCAAATGTTTATGCAAAATATTATGTACCTGTTCATTCGAGGTACCCACAGCACTAGCAATCTCACACACCTTAACTCTTCTGTCATGGATTTTATCAATTATTTCTGGAGTCGTAACCTCCAAAGAGCGTCCTGTACGTTCAGCATCGCTTGTGCCCATATGGCCACTACGAAAATTTTGTAACCACTTAAAACTGTTCTAATCGAAGGTGCAGAGTCACCGTAATGTTTATCAAGCTTCTCTTTAGTCTCCTGAGGCGTTTTACCTTTCATAAAGTAATGTTTAATCACCACACGAAATCCTTATTCGTCAATTTTTTGACAATCACTCGACTTCCTTGATTCACACGAATGTCAAACACAAAGAAATAGACCAATATGGCTGAAACTTGCTACTACCTAAACATGGCCTCGATAAGCGCCGGTGGTGCCATCTCTCCGAGTCGGTACGAACTCTTCAAACGCCCCTCGTATGTGAGGCCGGATGGCACGCGGGAGATCGGACAAGTTTGCGAGACCTTGTTCTGTGATGACAGATGCCTCGCCCAATGACTCACCGTGCTTTCGTTCACCACCAGGTCTCCATAGACATCCTGCAAGCGACTATGAGTATCTGCGATCCTCTCGTTTTCCGCCAAAAGAAACTAAATGACAGCTCTCTGCTTGGGACGTACCTCCGCTACAGACGCCATTTTGGAGGCTACATATAGCGCCGCCATGTAGTGGAACTTCATAATACTATGAGCTGAAGCGGGAATATTCCACGATGTCCCACAACAAATTCTGCATTTTTCAACAGAAACTTCCCGAAAAAAGTGTTGCACTACTTACTGAACAGGTGTCGTAAACAATTATTTCTTTTTTTGTGAATGACTTTGTATTTACGTCCCCCCTTCCATCAACTTTGGGTGAGCTGTGAGGCCGTATAGCAACACCAGCTCATGCAGTACTTCCAGAAATGCTCGCGGAAACGTGGGATGCGTTTTTGACTATCGTGTGGATGTCTGTATTGAGTCCGGTTGAGGACACATTCAACATTAGTGAAACGTAAAGGAAAACTTTGATCCTATACGTAATTTTTAACAAGTGCCCTGAGTTTCTTTGTGAATACATATAAAAGACTTCCCCTTGTGACATTGGACGGTTCTTTCGAAAATAACATCTTTGTAGTCATACGAGTAAGTCTTCTAATTTCCGATGAATCTTGTACTGTCAATGAACGTACAGCAATTTAGAGGCAACAAGTTTATTAATTTATCGACCTCCACTTTCATATAATTTAGTAGTAATGTACTTCGTAGCCGTGAAGATGTAAATTTTGACTAGGTTATCTTGTTGCCTTCATACGTAAAATCACAAACTGTAGATACGTAGGACTTAAACTGGATTACAAAAATATGCAAGAATGGAATTTTCGATAAATATGTTTGAATATATCATAAATTTTGTTAAACTAATTCTTTAACCTATAATCTAATTAAATTAGACAATCAATCATAGTGATATACGTCGAGCATGGTAATGAACGAAATGCGTTAGTTAAAATCTGCATCAGCATGAGCACCAGCAGTTGGGTAAAAAAAAATTGGCTCTGAGCACTATGGGACTCAACATCTTAGGTCATAAGTCCCCTAGAACTTAGAACTACTTAAACCTAACTAACCTAAGGACATCACACACACCCATGCCCGAGGCAGGATTCGAACCTGCGACCGTAGCAGTCCCGCGGTTCCGGAATGCAGCGCCAGAACCGCTAGACCACCGCGGCCGGCCAGTTGGGTAAAATTTGGCATTAAACTGTACCAGCTAAGCGTAGAGGAAACACCGATCACCATTAATGTTGATTCTGCTGCGGAGTGTGCCTTGATTTGAAACCTCCTGGCAGATTAAAACTGTGTGCAGTATCAGGACTGGCCTTGGAGCTTTGCCTTTGGGGGGGGGGGGGGGGGGGGGCAACAAGTGCTCCACCAACTGAGCATCGAAGCAGGGCTCATTACGCGGTCTCACATTTCGTTTCCGGCAGTACCTCATCTCAGTCAGTAGAGCACTTGGCCGCGAAAGGTAAAAGTCCCAAGTGCTACTCCCAGACCAGTTAAGGTCTAGGTTCGAGTCCCGGTTTGGAACACGGTTTTCATCTGCTAGAAAGTTTCAAATCAGCGCACACGCCATGGCATAACGTAAACTCAATCTAGCATAAAAAAATTTCTTTTTCTCATTGATATAGCTCTCAGGCCGTCATTCAGCGGCTTTTATATTTCTGTTACTCTTCCTAGATACAACTGAAAACCAAAGGCTCCTGCATTACATTTAAAAGAATTATAAGGAAAAATAAATTGAATTAAAAACTTTACCGTGGTATTAAATGGTCCACATTAGGGGGCCACTTCGACATAACTTTGTCCGCCGCTCGTGGTCTCGCGGTAGCGTTCTCGCTTCCCGAGCACGGGGTCCCGGGTTCGATTCCCGGCGGGGTCAGGGATTTTCACCTGCCTCGAGATGACTGGGTGTTTGTGTTGTCCTCATCATTTCATCATCATCCAGGAAAGTGGCGAAATTGGACTGAGCAAAGATTGGGTAATTGTACGGGCGCTGATAACCACGCAGTTGAGCGCCCCACAAACCAAACATCATCATCATCACTTCGACATAATCCATGGGTTCTGCTTGAACTGCACACATAGCTTCGGGACATAGGTGGTAGGATCATCGTATCTCTTGGTGTGATTAAAATAATTTGAGTGACGTCAGCGGAAGAGATGGTGCAATGTGTAGGACTCTTGGCCCTCTTCCGTGAGGCCTGGGTTCAAAGCCAGGTCCGACCTCAAGATTTAGGTTTGCCGTACTTTCTCTAAACATCTTATGGCATATAGCGAGATCTACATCTACACTTATGCTCATCAAGCGACTTTAAAGCGTATGGTGGAGGGTGTATCATTAAAATTTTCCCTTTCGTGTTCTGTTTGCGAGTGGCGAGTGGGAACAGCTCGCATTTCTCTGATTTTTTCGTCTTGATCATTTCGCGAGATGCGTGGGGAAGTAACACGTTGTCTGACATTCCTTAGAACGTTCGCCTTGGCATTTTAACAGCGAACCCATCAGTGATGCACAACGTCTCTCTTGAATCGAGTGCCATTGTAGTTTGATAAACATTTCCATGACCCTCTCACGCATATTAGATGATCATGTGACGATCCGTGCTGTTTCTTTTGTAGATCCTCTCTGTCTCCACTATTATTCAACTAACAACAGCCCAAATTGTCGATCAGCTTTCTTGGACGAATTATATTTCCTTAGGATTCGTCGACGAACGCCAGTCTGCAGCTTCCACTGTAAATTCCTCCGATCACGATTGTGGCCGTTTCCTGACACTGGTCGCCAATCCTTTAATTGAGTAAGAACGAGTACTTTCGCTCAGTCATGCATGATACGATACTTCCTTTATGTTGAAAGGTAAACTGCCAGTTCCTACATCAACAAAACGATATGCAAAGTCTTTACTTCGACTAGATAACACCGCGAATGCAACCTGATACATCGAAGAAGACTTTGTTATTGCCGTCACAGAACACAAAAGCCCAGAGAGATGTATCTATAAATTCGATATTTGTAATGCTGTTTTATTGTATAAATTTAGAAAAATTTAGGTTAATGTCCTCGAGGGCATTAGCAGTTGCAAACCACTTGGTTACCAGCGTAGAGATTACTTTTCAATTGCGCAAGGATCAAGATGAAACGTACAGCTTAATTTCTCGTGTTTCGTTTACTAACAAAATATACTTCAAAAGAACTGGAACTTACTACCAGTTTGGGAAAACGTGAAATAACTAAATGTGAATGGAGAGGGATTAATGTTCAGCTTATCTACTACTGTGACTGAGAATGTGCTTTCTTACACTGACGTATACTTCTGTAAGTGTGTCATCATAAATTTCCTGAATAAATTCAACACGGGAGGAAACCGACACAATTTGCACATACAAACGCTTATAGTAAAAATAGAACATATGAAATCAAAAGCCTGTCATATAACTTCTAATTTACAATAGCGCGACCTGTTTATGAGCCATAATTATGTTACAATAATTTAACAGTATGATACTCTGATCACTACTGGCTTAGACATACGATCTTATTGCTGATTGTATGCGTCGGACAAAGAGTGTATTATACATTGACCATTTAGCAGTTACACTGATACAAATTATTAAATTCATTGATCAAGTCCTTTTACGATTCAAATGGAAGATCAAAATTGGCTGGATATCACGGTGAGCTCCTGGATATTGTAAGCAGATGCCGAACTTCTTGTTTCATGCGAACACACACACACACACACACACACACATTCTTCTCAGCATCTAAGGCAACGCCTTTTGCTTCTGCGTTGTATGCTAGTTAGTTTCTGGTTCTTGCTCAGTTCTACTGCTCTGATCTCTTGTCGAGCCATTCTAGCTTCTGTGATAAAATATGTTTCCTATATCTTTTGCTCCTTTGCCTCAGATAGTATTTCCACTGATAAATTTGGTTTTGGACGGGATCTGCCTGGAGCAAACACAATTTTCTTCTTTTAGCCAGACGTCGTTTTCGCTGAAGTTACAGCATCCCATCCGTGTGTGTGTGTGTGTGTGTGTGTGTGTGTGTGTGTGTGTGTGTGTGTGTGTGAAAACGATAAAGAGTACACAGGATGTGAACAAACCGAGCTGTTAACTGCTTCGAGTGTAGAAACTATGTACACAATGTAGTGCTGTAGTAGAGGTGTATGTCTTATAAACACAGGTACTACTCTCCACACGCGCACCTCATTTGTTGCTGTTTTAGCGCACAGTGCACAGCATACCATTGTAGTCATGCTTTACAGTGACTTAGTAACTGCATGGCGGTAGTACACGTGAGTACAATTTTTAGTTTGTAAAGGTGTATGATGTACACGCATGACGATGGGATAGAAATACTGCTGATCTACGCAGAAAGTGCGTTGACGGGAAATAATTTTAGTAATTTGTATTTTTATGTTCAGTACAGTTAGAGAACATTATGATTATTATTTTATTATGTCTATATTCTACTCTACTGTACATACCTGTACTGTAATTTGTTGTAGGCGAGCGAAATTCTATTCAGGCAGAACTACTGTGCAGCAGACGATTCCCTGAAAAGTCATCGCCTTCACGCTGGATGTTTGGTCGTCTCATTTCTGGTCTACGTGAAACGGGAAGTTCAAATACAAGACCTCGAAATCGTCACAGAACGCGAACAGAAGAAGCTGTAGCCGTGAATCTTCAGGTCAGCACACGACGAATCCAACATGAAGTTCGTGTCTCGAAAACAAGTAAATATCGCATTCTGCAAATTCAGAATTTCCATCCTTACCGTGCTCATTTACACCAAGAACTTCATAGCAATGACTTCGACAATAGGGTTCAGTTTTGTAACTTCTGAAATTTTCTGGGCGTATTTCTTCTTCCAGTAATTTTCGGGGTTGCAGCCGGATCCCACCAACGATATTTCGGCCAAGAGGCGTCCGGCCATCCTCAGGCAATAAATAAATGTCGTGTGACTAGTGCCTCCCGTCGGGTAGACAGTTCGCCGGGTAGCAAGTCTTTCGATTTGACGCCACTTCGGCGACTTGCGCGTCGATGAGGATGAAATGATGATGATTAACACAACACCTAGCCCCTGAGCGGAGAAAAATCTCCGACCCCGCCTGGGATCGAACCCGGGCCCTTAGGATTGACATTCTGTAGCGCTGACCACTTCTTTTTTTTTTATAAAACCTAGATCGCTTTTTTTCCACTTTTTTAAAACTTAATTTGTAGTTTTTTGTTCTTTTTTTCTTTTGGAACTGCAAGAAAACCCTAAGTGCCACCGCCACTTTTCATCCTATAACAAAAGAAAAAAAAAACCGAGCGAGGTGGCGCAGTGGTTAGCACATTGGACTCGCATTCGGGAGGACGTCGGTTCAATCCCGTCTCCGGCCATCCTGATTCAGGTTTTCCGTGATTTCCCTAAATCGTTTCAGGCAAATGCCGGGATGGTTCCTTTGAAAGGGCACTGCCGATTTCCTTCCCAATCCTTCCCTAACCTGAGCTTGCGCTCCGTCTCTAATGACCTCGTTGTCGACGGGACGTTAAACACTAGCCACCACCACCACCACAAAAAAAATCTGGTCCACTTCAGGCGTTGGCTCCTGACTAAACCTACTCCTATATACCATGGGAAATATGGGAAATAAAGGTTAGGGCTATCTTTACAAACAAAACAAAATCTTCCTTTTTCTGAATTTTATTTTTATTTTTATTGTTTTTATTTTTATTTTTTTATTTTTATTTTTTTCTGTTTTCCTTTTTTTTCTTTTTGTTGTGTAATTGATCAGAGGCCTTCTGCGCCCCGCTGGTAATATGTTGAGTCACGTCTTCTCGAAATTGATGTGTTCCGTTAAATTGTTCAGAAATGTTCATTGGTTCAAACAGGAAACCTTCTTCTCTCTTGGCTTAACACATTACAGCTGCGAGGCGGGTCGTGGAAAGCACTTCCAAGGAAGTTTGATAAAAATTGTCTGTATTTTGGGTGACGGACAACGACATAATGACGGTCATTGAGGTATGTCCAAAAATCGAGTACAGAGTCTACAGTTTGTCCAAATAGGTAGTGAATGGCATGTCCGCGAATCCAATTCACAGCATTGGTCTTTGTCCGAAGAAAATAGCCACGTTCCGGAAATAATAATGAAAGGGGAGTAATCCGATCCGGAATGTCCCGCGTCAGAAAAGCCACAATACGACGAACCAAGTGCCAAACCTCAGCCGCCGGTCCGCAAACAAACCGATGTTCAGCATTGTCTGGCACTCCACACGTGGAACATAGAGGTGATTGGGCGAGGTGGATACGATGAAGGCGAAATTGGTTGATTTGCTTACCATTGACAGTTAGGTACCAGACAGATTGAACATTCGTGTCAAGGTAACAGGTGGACACAGCGCGGCATACATGACGCCAGTCAACCTGGGGGAACTTTTGTTCAGTCGGGTTAGGTGGACTGTATACTGTCTTTGTCTTGAGTAAAAGTTGTCTTGGTAAGGTGATGATTAGATAACTGAGTTCAAGATAGAAGTACCGTATATAATGGAACTGGGCCGTTACATCCGAGATCATCACTGGGGCTGACAGTGAGACCGGCGAATATGCCGACAAGAGGAGACCAGTGAGGCTCGTTGGGCAACGTGTCCATACCGTCATCTGGGAGCTGACAAATAGGGCGCGAGCTCTATCTGGCACGTGAAACAGACCTATCCCACCTCGTTCACGGGGAAGAGTAAGGGTTGCATAGTTAACTTTGAACAACAGCCCAGAGCTAACGAAAGATGCCATCGCTGCCAACATGCGACGTGCCATAGTAAGCGGAAAAGGTAGAACTTGTGCTACATAGGGAACTCGGGATGCGGTATTTATATTTACATATCGAGCTCGTTGGAGAATATCTAGGGATCGAAGGCGATGGTCCATAAGACCTGCTCTGATCATTAAAAGGAGGCGTCGGCAGTTGATGGTGGCTGAACGCCGGAGATCTGATGAAAAATCTATTCCCAAACAGCGAATGATATCAACGGTGGTGAGAGGTGTAACGGACTCCACGCGAAGTCCCGTGCCAATGAACATAACTTGTGACTTACGTACGTTTAAAAAGCTATCCGACGCCTCACCATAAGTCGCTACCCACGTCAAAACAGCTCGAACCTCGTCGGCATTACGTAAACAGATGACTACATCGTCAGCATAGGCCGTGCAACAGAATCGGTAGCGATCTATGGACAATCCTACCAAGCGTTGTCTTAGTCCACATAGCAAGGATTCCAAGGAAAAGGCGTACAAAATCGCTGATAGAGGGCAACCTTGACGTACGGATCGACCTATTTTTATCGGAGGAGTGAGTCTGTCATTGTACATAATCCTGGATGAGGCACCCCGCAGAAGGCGCATCACTACCGTGATAACGGCGACTGGGAAACCCATATGGCGGAGAACGGCCGTAAGGAACGAATGGTCCGAAGACGCAAGTGCCCCATATAGGCGTTATGCCTGGGTAACTGCAATCATATCCCTGTAGCGGCATAAAGCCGTGTGGATATTATTATCCCCTCCCAAAGATGCTTGCTCTGGCGACACAACATATCGGGCAACGTTTTTAAGTCGTGCCGCCAAAAGGCGAGTGAAGATTTTCATATCACTGTTAAGGAGGGTGATGGGCCGATAATCACTGATATTGTTGCCACCATGCGGTTTATGTACAGGAATAATAATTCCTTCCATGAAAGCGTCCGGCACAGGTACTTCCGGAGACATCAGTTCCCGACAGATGGAGGTGAAGGTGGACTCTAACAAATCACGGAAGGTGCGATAAAATTCGAGGGGAAGACCGTCGGGTCCTGGGGAGCGATTGATGGTTCCTGCCCGGATCGCATCGCGGACATCATCATCAGTCACCTCTGACATCAAGTCAATCGCCGCATCTCCTGGGATACCACCGAAGTTGAGCTGTGAGACTTCCTCGATCAACTCTGGGGAATGTGGAATTGTGGCGTAGAGCTGCTGGTAGTGGGCGTGAAGCACATTCCCTATTGCTGATTGGGTTACGTAGCGACGCCCTTCTTGGTCTGTTACGACGTGAATCAATTTTCGGCGTCGATTTTGGTGTTATTGGATGATATGGTACATCGACGGATGTTCATGAGGCATGCGATCAGCAGTACGAGATCGTACTATCGCTCCTTTCAAATGCCTCCGCATGAGATTGGAGATTTGTGCCTTAGCATGGTTCATCCTTGTATGGCGCTCAGGGGAGGCTGGCATCGTGGAGCATTCTCGTAGGATCCTGTAGTAAAAGTCCATAGTGCTCTTCCTCCAGGCTACAACATCTTTGCCATACCGGATCAAAGTTTTTCGAAGAGCAGGTTTTGCACACTGGATCCACCAGGATATGGTAGACGGATACGTGGGACGGTGTCTATTACATGTGATCCAAGTGTCTTCTATTAGAAGTCGACAGTCAGGTGAATTAAGAAGTGCCGTGTTCAGTTTCCATAAACCACGTCCGTGCCATACTGCCTGTCTTGCGGGAACAACATCACAGAAGTAAGCCTCATGATCTAAGAAAGCAACAGGCCAGATTTCAGCCTGTCGAGTGTGTTGAATTAGGGATCGCGAGATGTAGATGCGATCCAGTCGGCTAGAGGAGTGCGCAGTGTAGTACGTAAAAGCCCAAAAGATCACCGTGAACATGTCTCCACGTGTCGACAAATTGTAGCCGCGTGACGACTGCTTCCAGAGCTGCGCATGGTGAGTGACGCGGCAATTGATCCTGAGGTCGCTGGGTGCAGTTGAAGTCTCCACCCATGACCCAGTCATCGTGTGGTCCCATAAAAAGGGGTGTAACTTCATTCGCGAAGAAGGCATTGCGTTCACAACGGTAGCTGGAGCCCGACGGCGCATAAATGTTGACGATGCGTACACCAAAGAGAGTAAGGGCCATACCTCTGCCGTTGGGGAGATATAGGACATCTTCGGCAGGAAGACCTTCTCGTAAGATGATGGCAACACCACTACCGGTGTCAGAAGCGGGAGAAAGATGCGCCGTGAAGCCACGTGGTGGTGAAAAATGGGCGACATGCACTTCCTGAAAAAGCGCAATATCTATGTCCGCATTATAAATCTTATCGCGGAGCAGCGCTAGTTTGTGGGGCGCACGAATGGTCGCCAGGTTAATCGTTGCGACACGATAATGCTGGTGTTGGAGTCCCACAGGCGCAGGTGGGGCTCCTTCTTCAGGAGCGAGAGGTCGTCGATCTTGCCGGTCCGCTGAAGAGGTTGCTATTGTGGAGAGTTTGCGGGCGCAACCGATGGGGGCGCCCCATCATCAGCACCGTCCACCCCAGTCCCTTCGATCTTCACGTCGTCTGCCCAGGAGACTGATACTGCGGTAGGGCATCGGCTGTGCACATCATCCACGTGGAGAGGAGACGTAGTTTTCGGCTCAGCGGATAGGCTCTCTTCAACGTCGACCTGTGGGGGCGACGGCGCCAGTGAGGAGGGGTGTTCGTTGCCAGTGGTCGCATGTGGCGCGTCGTTCGCATTAGACTTTTGGTCATCAAAGAGGGGTTTGTCGTCAATCTTCGGGTCTGCATCCCTAGTATCCATCCGTAGAATGGATTCATCAGGGGATGTACGGCTACGTTTCTTTCTCTTTCGTGCCGACCCTTGTTTTCGAACATGTCGTTCAGAGTCTGATTGCGGGTGGCTTTCGTCTGACTCCGGAGCAGTCTGAAGCAAAGCAGAAGTAGGTACCAGTCCCGAATCAACGTCCATCTCAGTAGCAGTTTCAGTCACAGTGCTGCGAAGATTCGGCAGGTCAGAATCTGGCGTCTGTGGCACCTCAGAAGGAATCTCAGTAGCGGTTGCATCTACCTGATCAGACGACGTCAACGGAGCCGGAAGACCCTGTGTAGAGGTGCTACCTTCCTGGGCAACCTTGGCATATGTGACAGGGATCTGAGTGATCACCGCTGGGGACGCATCCTCGCCGACCGGCGTCTGGATCAGGCGGCGTCGCATGCAGACGGATCTGACGTGGCCTTCTTGTCCACAACCCGCACATGTTCGGGGTTGGCCGTCGTACATGACAATGGCTCGCACCCCGCCGATTGTCAGGTATGATGGTATATGTTTTTTCAGTTCAATTTTGACTTGACGCATACCATTAAGGACACGGTAGGTCGTGAAGGTTTGCCATTTTTCCTCTACGTAACCGATGACGTCACCGTATGGTTGTAACGCAGAGACAACTTCGTCCTTCGGCACTTCAAAAGGTAGTTCAAACACGCTAATCGTGCGTTGACCGTACTCTGCGAGTTCAAGTGTTACAGCTCCGACGTGACCATCAGAGTATTTGAACTTAAATCCATTGGCATGGTGTCGAATAACATCTTCACACACCTCGGTGTTTGTCATTTTAATATAAACGACACTACTCGTGATCGAAAAATGGATTCCGAGTACGTGGTTAGGATCTAAACGAACTTCTTCAGGTATGAACGTTTCAACTTCATGTGCACGAGGTCGTGCATGTTCCGCTGGGAAGGAAACTTTAAGGGTCGCACGGCGGTAAGCGCTGGACATGTTGTTCACGGTGGACGGACACAAGCCTTAGAGCTACGACGCGGAGGTAAACAACGCCTGCAGCGGAGCACTGTCGGGCGCGCGGGGCGGTTTGCATTCTGCCACGGCTGAGAGCCGATTGTGTCCACTCAGCTACCGGGGGCGGACATCCTCAGGTAAGTAGACGAACTACTAAAGAGACCTGATGCAGTCATGGTGTTAATAGCGAATTCCGCGCATGCGAATTGTACTCGCGGTTTGCGCCGCATGCTTTAGGAGGTGACATGCACGAGGCAGCCAAGTTGTGTGTGCTGCCCTCAGTGGTGAAGTAAGAACAAACTAATCGCTGAGTATCGGATGAGCTTGTCGTTTCAGTTGTGGCCGCAACATTTTAATAATGGGATTCCAATTTTTATCAAGCTGAAAGCCTTTGCCACGATTCATTAAATTATCATCAAGACATACCCAGAAGCTGGAAACCGGTGCTAATATTTTGGTATTATTGTATCCCATTGAATATCCCATGGAAATGCAATGTTCTGCCACTGCTGATTTTAAAGATTGCCACAGACGGGTAGGTCTTTCATGTTCTACACAGCATTCCTGGAGCGTTCGTGTCGTCTGACCTATATATGCAGAGCCACATTCACAGAGAATTTTGTAAACACCCGCCTTCCTCAATTGTAAATCGCCTTAATCGGATCCGACAAAGGCCCTTCCCTGGAAGGAACGCAGTTGAGTTATAGTCATCGGTCTCCTCAGAGCGTTGCTTCTTGTTATTTTCATTGTGCATGGCCTTCCATATTTGACGCGAAGTATGGCCATTCTCTTTAAAAACCTTTTCTAGACGCATTAATTCTTCATGAACGCTATCAGCATCCGAAATTACATGCGCCCGATGAATTAAAGTACTGAGAACACCAGCGGTTTATGCGGAGTGATGGCAGCTGGACTCCTGAAGATATAGATATGTATGTGTACACAGTATGGTTTGAGAGTAAATCGGAGAAAGACGAAGGTAATGAGAAGTAGTAGAAATGAGAACAGCGAGAAACTTAACATCAGGATTGATGGTCACGAAGTCAATGAAGTTAAGGAATTATGCTACCTAGGCAGTAAAATAACCAATGACGGACGGAGCAAGGAGGATATCAAAAGCAGACTCGCTATGGCAAAAGAGGCATTTCTGGCCAAGAGAAGTCTACTAATATCAAATATCGGCCTTAATTTGAGGAAGAAATTTCTGAGGATGTACGTCTGGAGTACAGCATTGATGGTAGTGAAACATGGACTGTGGGAAAACCGGAACAGAAGAGAATCGAAGCATTTGAGATGTGGTGCTACAGACGAATGTTGAAAATTAGGAGGACTGATAAGGTAAGGAATGAGGAGGTTCTACGCAGAATCGGAGAGGAAAGAAATATGTGGAAAACACTGATAAGGAGAAGGGACAGGATGATAGGACATCTGCTAAGACATGAGGGAATGACTTCCATGGTACTAGAGGGAGCTGTAGAGGGCAAAAACTGTAGAGGAAGACAGAGATTGGAATACGTCAAGCAAATAATTGAGGACATAGGTTGCAAGTGCTACTCTGAGATGAAGAGGTTAGCACAGGAAAGGAATTCGTGGCTGGCCGCATCAAAGGAGTCAATAGACTGATGACAAAAAAGGTTTTCTGTACACCCGAAGTCCCAAAGGCCCATCATTCTTACGACGTACTAACACGCCTAGCAAGGGTGAAGTCCCATCTTTCTCAATCTCCATGACAAGTGTCTGCCATGAGGCCATACAACGAAACTATCATCTACGTACCGCCAGAAAACCGTAGGCTTTAAGACTGCAGACTCAAGAACTTTCTCCTCAAAGTCGTCCATAAAAAGATTGGACACCACAGGGGACAAGGGACTCCCCATGGCGACACCGTCAGTTTGTTCAAAAAATTCGTTATTAAATAAAAGTTAAGTTGAGGAGAGAGTATGTTCAAACAAAGCCGTCAAATCATCACTGAACAAGTTACCAATAACATGTAGCGAGTAAAATAAAGACACTTTGGTAAAGAGTAAGACCACATCGAAGCTAACTAGAAAAAAACCAAGCTGCTCAGCTTAGCAATCTTCAAACGATTGATAAAATTTTTGTAATTACGTATATGGTGGCAGTGTTTACTTACATACGGCTTAAGTAAGCAGGCCTGATGTTTTCATCGAGCGCATGTAATTTCGGATGCTGACAGCCTTCATGAAAAAGTAATGCATCTGGAAAAGGTTTTTAAAGAGAATGGCCATACTTCGCGTCGAATACGGAAGTTGAACAGAATGAATTTGCAACAGACGCATACTTCAACATTTACGACGATCTGTTCACCTGAGCGAATCGTTTTTCCTACATACGTGCTTCAGTTGAGGATGGAGCCTTCCGGCGGCCGAGTACTGCACTGTCCAGTGCGGGCTGCAGCAGACGTCAACAACCTTTACGGCGGAGGAGCGTGCCAGCGACCTGCAGCAGAGCACTGCACTCGTAGTCCTGCCCGTGTCGTCCCTGCCGTACTAATGGACAACGCCATAAACAGGCAGTAGCCGGAAATGCAGCGCCATTGGGCATCAGAAATACACTCTACAAGTGCTGCTACTATTTTCATCTGTAGCTATGTTTTCTCCTTGTTCTGAAATGTTATTTCACTGATTTAAGGATCTGTTCTGTAATTTTAAATTTTATGTACATTTGACCCAAATATTAATAGTAGATTTGTCATATTTTAGGCTTTTGAAAAATAAAGACTATCTTATAGAGGACGCGCGCATCTAGCGCAAAGAGAGTGAACAAAATTTAACAAATTTTTGTATCTATATAAGACCGGTGTTTTACATTTTATAGCTAGTTTGACAACGCATGAACCGGTGTTCAGTGTATGCCGCCTTTAGGTATGAACTATATGTATTTTGCATAAATTCAGTTAGATTTCTAATAAGCATGGTTAAATATTGCACTTATTTTTAGGTTTTAATATATATTTTCTTTTGTATTGTTTTAGAATCTGAAGATGGTCATTGTATGACCGAAACCGGTTGACTGTGTCATAATAATGTGATTGCGTCTATAAATAAACAAAAAAAATTTTTTACAAGGTTCAGTTTTGTCTGTGGGCTCCACAACAACTTGTGACTAATCCAATTTCCTCTCAGATGTTCTTTCTACGAGACGAGGCGTCATTCTCCAACAAAGGAATTATCAGTATGAGAAATGTGCATTATCGATCCATCAACAATCCACGATGGCTCCGACAGGTATGCATCAACGCCCATCGAACGTTGACATTTGGAGGGAATTACTGGAGATACCAACCATATCGGACGTTATTTTGCACATAGCAACCAAAATGGCAGACAATATGCCTGATTTTTAAGACACACTGTTCCTATTCTCTTGGACGCTGTACCTCTGAATCAGAGGATGGTCAAGTGGTTTCAGCATAATGGATGCCCTGCACATAACGCCTTACGAGCACGACAAATTCCACCTTGTAGGTGGATTGGACATGGTGGGCCTGCCCGATCTCCAAGCCTTACACTGCTGGATATTTTTTTTTTCTCTGTGAGAAGCAGTCAAATATACTGTCTACCAAAATGGTCCAACAAAACCGGAGTACATGTAGAAATGCATTATTGAAGCCCGTACAGCCATCACAGAGGAAGTAGTAGCATGATGTAGGGCGTCATTCGTCCACAGAGTGACTATGTGTGAATGCCAATGGTCACCATTTTGAGCATGTGATGTAAACGCTTTTTTTTTTCATGTAATGGTAGTATCACAGTAAAAGTTACTACAAAGGGACCTGTTACTTCCGCATTGTCGTAAGTACTGTAATATGGTACTGTACAGTGCAATATTGTTGCGTTCAATATTTACTGTTAATTTGTAAAATGTTCAAACGCGCCTTGGTTCAAAAATGGCTCTGAGCACTATGGGACTTAGCTGCTGTGGTCACAGTCCCCTAGAACTTAGAACTACTTAAACCTAACTAACCTAAGGACATCGCACACATCCATGCCCGAAGAAGAATTCGAACCTGCGGCCGTAGCGGTCGCGCGGTTCCAGACTGTAGTGCCTAGAACCGCTCGGCCACTCCGCCGGCAACGCGCCTTGAAGAAGTTAAATCACTTACTTAATGAAATTCACTGAATAGATATTTACATTACAGACGTTATGTATTATTCATCGGCCGGCCAGAGTGGCCGAGCGGTTCTAGGCGCTACTGTCCGGAACCGCGCGACCGCTACGGTCGCAGGTTCGAATCCTGCCTCGGGCATGGATGTGTGTGATGTTCTTAGGTTAGTTAGGTTTAAGTAGTTCTAAGTTCTAGAGGACTGATGACCTCAGAAGTTAAGTCCCATAGTGCTCAGAGCCATTTTTTTTATTCATCATTTCCATAACTACTAGTTTCGTGGATAAAATGGTTCAGTGTGTTACATTTTTTAATAGCTCTTGGAGAGTGTGTGTTTATTCTCCAGTAAGATGTACATGGTTCCATTTAAAACATTTAATCTCTACCCTGTATGTCGTGCATCTGTGTGGATGCATAAAACGTATACCCTCAGCAAGAACTATCCAATGACATTAAAAAACTGGTTGAAACAATTTTTCATTTAAAGCACCAGGAAATATTTATATTCTTTATTTTTATTAAATCACGTAATCATGTGGTTTTTGTGGTTCTCTATATTCTGTAATACAGTTTTTTCAGAGTTTGTCACTTTTTCCGGTTTTTCTATTATCTTCATTTTGAAAAAAACTGCATTTTTTTAAACTTTCACATCACTCAAAGTGTATATGATGAAATATTGTCGAGTGTTATAACTTTCATTACCGACTGTAAAAATGCATTATTCAGATTCCCATAAACCCTTTTTTTCAGCAATTTTTCATTCATCTGGAAATACTTCGCCCATTAGAGTCAGAATCCATTCTCCTATTCCTGTCGTGGATTCCGAGAACATAAAATTCTAAAATGTTTGATTGGTTTTCTACCGGCGAAAAACGAATGCCACCAATTAGCTATGGGCAGTTCGTCTTGGGTCTCCCGCTTACAAAAGTTTGCAACAGGCGAGGTAAAATTTAGCCTTTGCTTTGCATGCTGATATGACTGTCTGTTGTGGGCCTTCATCAGCACAGCGTCTTTGCAATTTTTGTTAATTAACAGTCCTTTCACTATCAGTCTTCTTCGCTAGTATAGCATTCCGTGCATAAATTTCATTCCTTTCATAGTATAATTTTTCCGTTTGGCATCATAATTAACGTTACTTTCGACACGTGGAAGGAAAGCTGCAGTTTTGTGCAACTCCAAATGTTCAGGGTATTTCATTATTACACAATTCTTCGTACATTTTACTGCTAGTCTACTTCACACGTACTTCGTAAGCCCGGAAAATTGTCTTCGAGTTTGGGTCCTTGTCTGTTCTGGAGGGATGAAGAATAGGCTTTATAAGATGATTAGAAACTGTAAATAATCTCTGATCGGGAACGAATGGGGGAAGAAATCGGCCATGTCCTTTTCAGAGCAACCATGTGTCATGTGTCGTAATCAGTGTTAGAAAAGTGCGATAATAGCAAATGTGTTTGGCAGAACTGGATATGAACCCCTACTCTTCCGAATGTAAGACCATTGTGTTTTTACTCTCGATCTTATCTATTTTGAAACCGTTAATTAACCGTAACTGACAGTGGCACATTTTCAAAATGCATTTCTATAGTCTCACCAGTCAACAATGTAAGTTTGCTCTTTAGTCACAACTGTGAAAAACTTTTTATGGAAGACACCCACCAGTCCACGTAAATTACCCAAATTACCAACATAATTCAGGCTACAACTTTCTAATCATTCAACCGCAGAAATTTATAGCCTCATCCACTTTGCCCTTTAAAGTACAGTAAAACACAAAATACGTTCACCTATTCAATAACACTATCTGTTCAATTTATAACACACAGTTGCGTGAAAATTTGCCTCTGTAGCGTCACTGGACTCTACATTGAGGTGAAAATAGTAATGGGATATACCGATGGTTAGTAGTATCGCGTACACAATGTATAAAAAGGCAGTGCCTTGGCGAAGTTGACATTTGTACTCAGGTGATTCATGTGAAAAGGTTTCCGACGTGATTATGGCCGTACGACGGGAATTAAGATACTTTGAACGCAGGACGGTAATAGGAGCTAGAAGCATGGGGCATTCCATTTCAGGAATCGTTCAAGAATTCAGTATTCCGAGATCCACAGTTTCGAGAGTGTGCCGAGAATACAAAATTTGAGGCATTACCTCTCACCACAGACAACGCAGCGGCCAACGGCCTTCACGTTCGACCGAGAGCAGCGGTGTTTGCATACAGTTTTCAGTGTTACCAGCCAACCAGAGAGAGAGCACTCCGTCTTCACGCCGCAAGAGGCTCATCGGTACCATCCGACCACCGTGTTATCCTCAGCTAAGGATGCTGATAGGAGGGGCGTGTGGTCAGCACACCGCTCTCCCGGTCGTTACGATGGCTTTCTTAGATCGGAGCCGCTACTGTTCGCTCCAGTAGCTCCTTAGTTGGCATCACGAGGCTCGGTGTACCCCGAAAAATGGCAACAGTGCAGAGCGGCCCGGATGGTCACCCGTCCAAGTGCCGGTCACGCCCAACAGTGCTTAACTTCGGTGATCTGACTGGAACCGATATATCCACTGCGGCAAGGCCGTTGGCGACCAGACAACCAACACTGCGTGAAATAACCGCAGAAATCAATCTGGAACGCACGACGAACGTATCCTTTAGGACAATGCGGCGCAATTTGGCGTTAATGGACTATGGAAGCAGACGACCGACGCGAGTGCTTTTGCTAACAGCACGACATCGCCTGTAGCGTCTCTCCATCGGTTGGACCCTAGACGACTGGAAAACCGTGAACTGGTCAAATGATTCCCAACTGCAGTTGGTAAGAGGTGATGGTAGGTTTCGAGCCTGGCGCAGACCCCACGAAACCACGGACAAAAGTTGTCAACAAGACACTGTGCAAGGTGGTGGTGGCTCCAGAATGGTGTGGGCTGTGTTTATATACACTCCTGGAAATTGAAATAAGAACACCGTGAATTCATTGTCCCAGGAAGGGGAAACTTTATTGACACATTCCTGGGGTCAGATACATCACATGATCACACTGACAGAACCACAGGCACATAGACACAGGCAACAGAGCATGCACAATGTCGGCACTAGTACAGTGTATATCCACCTTTCGCAGCAATGCAGGCTGCTATTCTCCCATGGAGACGATCGTAGAGATGCTGGATGTAGTCCTGTGGAACGGCTTGCCATGCCATTTCCACCTGGCGCCTCAGTTGGACCAGCGTTCGTGCTGGACGTGCAGACCGCGTGAGACGACGCTTCATCCAGTCCCAAACATGCTCAATGGGGGACAGATCCGGAGATCTTGCTGGCCAGGGTAGTTGACTTACACCTTCTAGAGCACGCTGGGTGGCACGGGATACATGCGGACGTGCATTGTCCTGTTGGAACAGCAAGTTTCCTTGCCGGTCTAGGAATGGTAGAACGATGGGTTCGATGACGGTTTGGATGTACCGTGCACTATTCAGTGTCCCCTCGACGATCACCAGTGGTGTACGGCCAGTGTAGGAGATCGCTCCCCACACCATGATGCCGGGTGTTGGCACTGTGTGCCTCGGTCGTATGCAGTCCTGATTGTGGCGCTCACCTGCACGGCGCCAAACACGCATACGACCATCATTGGCACCAAGGCAGAAGCGACTCTCATCGCTGAAAACGACACGTCTCCATTCGTCCCTCCATTCACGCCTGTCGCGACACCACTGGAGGCGGGCTGCACGATGTTGGGGCGTGAGCGGAAGACGGCCTAACGGTGTGCGGGACCGTAGCCCAGCTTCATGGAGACGGTTGCGAATGGTCCTCGCCGATACCCCAGGAGCAACAGTGTCCCTAATTTGCTGGGAAGTGGCGGTGCGGTCCCCTACGGCACTGCGTAGGATCCTACGGTCTTGGCGTGCATCCGTGCGTCGCTGCGGTCCGGTCCCAGGTCGACGGGCACGAGCACCTTCCGCCGACCACTGGCGACAACATCGATGTACTGTGGAGACCTCACGCCCCACGTGTTGAGCAATTCGGCGGTACGTCACCCGGCCTCCCGCATGCCCACTATACGCCCTCGCTCAAAGTCCGTCAACTGCACATACGGTTCACGTCCACGCTGTCGCGGCATGCTACCAGTGTTAAAGACTGCGATGGAGCTCCGTATGCGACGGCAAACTGGCTGACACTGACGGCGGCGGTGCACAAATGCTGCGCAGCTAGCGCCATTCGACGGCCAACACCGCGGTTCCTGGTGTGTCCGCTGTGCCGTGCGTGTGATCATTGCTTGTACAGCCCTCTCGCAGTGTCCGGAACAAGTATGGTGGGTCTGACACACCGGTGTCAATGTGTTCTTTTTTCCATTTCCAGGAGTGTAGAACGGACTAGGTCCTCTGGTTCAACTGAACCGATAAGTGCCTGGAGATGTTTATGTTGGGCTACCACGAGACCATTTGCAGCCAAACGACGATGGAATTTTTATGGGTGACAATGCGGAAATCACCGGGCCACGGTTGTTCGCGATTGGTTTGAAGAACAGTCTGGACAATTCGAACGATTGGTTTGGCCACCATGATCACTCGACATGAATCCCATCGAATCTCATCGAATGGTTGTGGGACATAACCGAGACTTCAGTTCGTGCATAAAATCCTGCATCGGCAACACTTCCACAATTATGGGCTCAATATTTCTCCAGAGGACTTTCAACGACTTGTTAAATCCATGCTACGTCGTGTTGCAGCATTATCCCGGGTGAAAAGAGGTCTGACGCGATATTAGGAGATACCCCAGAGTTTTGCCACCTCAGCAGAAGGCAAAAAAAGGAAAGAGAGCAGCTAATATCGTGACTGTGAATATCGTCATGAAATAGATGTTGTTGTGGAGAGAAGCTCTAGGTTAACTCTTACTAGAGTTTTTCTTTAATTGTAAGATTTTCATGGCGCATCGAGTGCTGAAGAAGTCGTCGCAGAGGACTAATATTTTGTCCAGCAAACGCCCCAGATATTCCCAGCAAATCCAAAATAGACATCTGGTAACAGAAATAATGACCTCTGTTGACGATTCTACTCAGCTGCACCTCCTTGAGATTTTCAGTTGTTTTTTTTATGTTTTTGATTATCGTTTATGTTGACCTAGGTAGTCAGATTTCGTACTGTCGTGCGGTTTTAGTGGAGCGTGCTCTTGCTTATAGGGCGACACGACTTCATTCTTAAGGGTTAATATTTGCCTAGTACTTCGGCGAAGTCTGTCGTCACTGCCGAAGTGGAGTGCGGCGACGGTGCCTTGGAAGCTTTTAGCGGGAGTCAGCTCCGGAAACAGTCGCCGCCTTCGGAAACAAGCCGTGGGCAGCAAAGAACGCCTTCCATAGTCGTCTGCAAATCAGCTTCGCCTTTTCCAGGACTTTTTGTTCACATGCGTTCTTTGTAACAAGCTTGGAATCTAATTTGCAGACCGATGACCTCGTAGTTTGGTCCCTTCCCCCCCCCCCCCCCCCCCCCTCTTTTAAACCAACCAATCTAATTTGCAACGTTCAGCTGCAAGAACGGATGGTTCCTTTCAGTCAAATAATACCCTTAGAATATTTTAGATTATATTAATTACTTGCACTCTAGCTAATATTCGTGAAAATTCTATATATTTTGTAGATCAGAACAAAGTAATTACCGTCCTTAATATAAATACATCAACTGCGAAAAATTAAGATTACTATAATTAAATCAAGTCTTGTTCGCCGTTTATCGATTAATCTGGGCCCTATTTGTCTTTAGGACGTAACCGAAAATTGTCGCTATCTCTCAGACTTAATTAGCGACCAGTTTTAAGACTCTAAGAAAAATTTTAAAACCATTCTTATGAATTTTTGAAACGTCAAATATTCCCAAGATACTGTCTTCGGAACAGCGACCTGTACAGTACTGAAAGGTGTATGTTTGTGTATACAGAGCCGGCCCGTGGGACCGAGCGGTTCTAGACGCTTTAGTCTGGAACCGCGCGACCGCTACGGTCGCAGGTTCGAATCCTGCCTCGGGCATGGATGTGTGTGATGTCCTTAGGTTAGTTAGGTTTCAGTAGTTCTACGTTCTAGCGAACTGATGACCTCAGATGTTGAGTCCCATAGTGCTCAGAGCCATTTGAACGATTTTTGTCTACAGTCGCAGTTTATTAATTTTTCCTACTGGCTACTGGTTTCGGTACACAGTACCATCCTCAGGCCGCCCAGTTATCAAAAAATTTGATTACATAGTCAGAACAGCAGTGAAAGAGCAATTTATGAAAATGTTAATCTACATGACAAAGTTTTGAACATGGTTGCTTTGTTCAGTGACCGTTTATAAATTAAAATCGTAACCAACGAGCCCTCGGTCACAATTTTTTAGTCTCATTAACCAGGTTTCAACACTTCTAAGAGTGTCTTCATCAGAATTTAGACATTTAAAGCGGTCTATAACGTAATAACAAATTTGTGGGAAGAAAAAAAAATTTATATAAAAAGTGTAAGTACTGACTAACGATGCAAGACAGAGACAGTACTTACACGTCAAGTATAAAATAAATAACAGGCCAGAAGTGCTTTAGTCACAAAATATGTAAAGGAATGTGTGAAGACGAGCCTCTAAGGACAGCTCATACCTGTACAGCCACAGGTTGCAACGGACTGAGGCGCCCGCATGAACAAGCGCGGCAGGTGAACATGACATTGCAGCGAGAGCGCCATCTAGTAGCCGTAGGCACAACTTGGCTACTTAACATTCAAATGTAGACAGGCGAACAATATTCATTATAATTTTCGCCTGTCAAAAGTGCGATGCAATCTTCCTTTGGACGTGCATGCAATGTATGAAATGTGTTTGCAGTCGCGAATACGAATAACCATCAGTTGTATAAGGGAATGACGACAATGAAAATTTTTACTGGACTGGGACTCCAACCCAGACTTCCCGCTTTACGCGAATGGTCGTCTTAACGGCTTTGACTGTTTGTGCTCGACTTACAGCCAGATCCAAATTTCCATATTATGTCGTCGTTCCTGTGGAGAGGACATTTTGATTGTAAGCCACTGCTCGTTATCGGCGGACAAAGACGATATTACAACACCTGTGTTGGTAAGAAGGTTCACGCATTGTGAACAAGTGCAGGTTGTGATGCAGAAATGATTACATGTGGATGTTTGGATCTGGCCGTGAGTCGTGCGTGGATAGCCACAGTGGTAAAGGCGGCTGCTCGCGAAAGGTGGGAAATTTGGCTTCGAGTCCCAGTCCAACACAAATTTTCACTGTCGTCATTCTCTTATACAGCTGATGGTTGTTCGTGTATGCAACTGCAACCGCATTTCATGTTTGGAAATATGTAAGTAGTTCCTTACCCCTGGCATGCAGTCGTCACCCTTACTTTCCAAAGCCGGCGTGTCAGATACTGGAAGAAAAGGTCAATGTTGAGTTTTAAATAGATGTAAATTGCGTAAACAAACATGTATTGCTGACCCAATGAGGATGCTTCAGAAATAAAAAGAATTGAAACGTATATTGCATAAAACAAACAGCCTTTCCTTTAGTTCCAAAGACGAACCACAACTCCAAAAATATAGAAACAACCAAGGAATAACGGAAAACGTTAAAAATGACAATTGTTTGAATTATTCGGTACAACATTTTGCATTCTGTTTGTGAAATGTGATTATAACCACTTGTCTGTAAAGCCATCGGCCGGCCGCAGTGGTCGTGCGGTTCTAGGCGCTCCAGTCCGGAGCCGCACTGCTGCTACGGTCGCAGGTTCGAATCCTGCCTCGGGAATGGGTGTGTGTGATGTCCTTAGGTTAGTTAGGTTTAAGTAGTTCTAAGTTCTAGGGGACTGATGACCACAGCAGTTGAGTCCCATAGTGCTCAGAGCCATTTGAACCATTTGTAAAGCCATCACTTCCGTAAAGCTTAAGTTTTTTCTAAGAGAGTAACGTGATCTATGCAATCAAACGACTTGAGAAGATCACAAGAAATACCAACTGACAACATTATGTTATTTAATTTTTCTTTTTAAAACCGGGTATATCCCAGCGTCCCCATGGGTTGCATGTTTCTTACGCACTGTTTCTATAACTGACGTAGGAGACTTCATTAGACGCTGCGAGTTACGGTCGTAATTATAAACTATAACACAATTTAGATGGTGTCCAGGCAACGTAGAGGAATAATTGTAAAATCAGCAACGGTCAGTTCCTGAGACGGACACTGTGTTGAAATATTGCGCAAAAAAGTTAAACTGGGCTACCGTTAACATACTGTATGCCTATCCTTTCGTTATTCACACAACTGATGCAAAAACACCGTCGCAGGTCAAGCAAAAAATATCTGAAATGAAACGTGTACTGTGTGAACCCTTCAGGTGGAATAGTAATTCGAAGATGCTAGAACAATATGAAAACTTAATAATAGTGTCAACTGGTATTTACTCGGAGAGAGACTGCTGATAGCTGCAGACATATTGATCTGACCTTTTCCGAAAGAACAGTATGGTACACGTAGAAAAGGATAACGTTTTTCTCCTGTAATTTAGCCTAATTGTACGGTTACTACGAGCATATTTATAAGACGGCATGTTTTAAAAAGAGAGGAACTTAGCGTCAGTATATATGAGGAATAGGACAGGTATATAAGCACCTGAAATGTGCAGGTGATTATTTTCCACCGTGTATAAACTCTAGGAATTGACCGACGAGAGGATACGGAACAAATACATGGTTTCCTCCTAAAGGGTGGTACTGTTCCTCGTACGCCATACCCTATCATCCTCTTTTGCCATAGTAATTGGTAATATTGTGTCCAATTCACTTCTCTTGCTGATTCATCTTTTGTGATACAGCGTTGTACACAATAGTTCCGTATTCGAATCGAGAGCTTGCCGACATAGGGTTTACTTACGGAAAGGCAAATGGCAACAGGCGGCGGGCAGGAAGTTTGTATCAGGAGACATAGCCCCACCGACAACAACCGCAGGATTCAATGTTTGCAACAGCGTATCGCCGTTTGTGTGAGACAGGATTGTTACAGGAAGTAGGAAATCACGAAGGACGTTCGCGAAATGTTCGGACACCAGACTTGCAGAAAAGTAGGTATGATTAACACTGTGGAAGGCGACTGCCATGTCAGTACCAGGCAGTTGGTTCGCCAATACAGGGTAAGCCAGACGACTGTGTGGAACATTCTCCATGACAGTTGTTACTATCGTTATCATTTATAGCGTATGTAGGGCTTACCAGCGACAAACTTTCCACATCGGGAGCAGTTCTGTCACAGGTTTCTTCACCATGCAACCACGATTCCGGAATTTGTGTTATCCAACCTATTCACAGGTGAGGCTACTTTTACGCGGAGTGGTACCTGCAGCTTTCATAACAGTCATATGTTGAACAGTGTGCAGAAATCCCTTGGTATGGTGACAGCGAACCATCACCATCGGTGCAGCCGGAATGTGTTGGCCGGGATAATTGGCAACCGTATTCTGGGACCATTCTTCCTTCCACGTCACCTAACAGGCCGGAACTATCCGCCTTTCTTGCAGGGTTTTTGCCTCCCCTGCCGGAAGAAGTGCCACCGATGATTCGAAGGGTTATGTGGTTGTTACATGATGGTGTTCCAGCCTTCTTCGCCGTTAACATTCGGACGCATCTCAGTCGTGTCTTCCCTGGTCGGTGGATCGGCCGAGGGGGTCCAGTTGCATGTCCTGCTCGTTCACCGCATTTCAACCCGTGCGATTTCTAGTTATGGGGCCATCTCAGACGTATCGTGTATTCAGAGCCCATACCAGATGTGGAGATACTAGAGCAGTGTATTCATGCTGCCTTTGACACTGTTCGGATGCAGCCTGGACGATGTGAACGTGTGAGACAGAACATGCTCCGGTGCGTACACGCATGCGTTGAGGCACATGGAAACCATTTTCAACACATACTGTAGCTGTGTCTGCATAGTACAACGCGTATTAGCTCCCAGTCTCTGTAACAAGGTAACGCGAATAGAGTAAGTATCTTCACGTATCAGTCCCCAATCTTGTAAAACTATGTCTAAGAATTATGTAAATTGCTTCATGCTTTTAGCTAATATTGATTGGTGTAACGTCCCGTCGAAGTCGTTAGAAACGAAGTACTAGCTGAAGTGAAGTAGGGTTAAATAAGGAAGCAGCTTAAGTCTTCGTCATGAAGGGGTATACGTGATTTGGAACCAGTGTACGATACTGTTTGGCCGTCATGGTACCTTGTACGAGATCCGCTGGACGCATGGATGCCCACGTGAATGTTCCCCAGAGCATAATGGAGCAGGCGCCATCCTGTTTCTGTCCCGCATTAAACGTGTCAAAGATCTGTTCCCCAGGAAGAAGACGGATTCGCGCCCTCCCACCGCCATCACCATGATGGAGAAGGTATTGGAATTAGTCAGATTATGCATCGCTCAGCAACTGCGCCAATGTCCAGCGCCAGTCGCCACGTGCCCATTTCAGTCGTAGCTGCCGATGTCGTGGTGTTAACATTGGCACATGCATGGGTCGCCGGCTACGGTGACCCGTCGTTAGGAGTGTTCGGTGCACTGTGTGTACTCTGTCCAGCATTAAAGTCTGATGTTAGTTCCGCCACAGTTTACCATCTGTCCTGTTTTACCAGTCTGCCCAGCCTACCACGTCCGACATCTGGACGTCGAACACCAGGACGTCTGGACGCGATTTCGCCACGTGTTGAAGACAATCGTACCGGCACTCGTCGAACACCCCACAAGTCGCGCAGTTTCCGAAATGCGAGCCTCCTGGCTACCATAGTCTGCCCTCGGTCAAACTCTGGTAGATCGCACGCCTTCACCATTCTACACTCGGACAGCACACTGACTGATACTGCATGCACCGTGCGTGTGTTTAACTAGCAGTCGTTGCTAGCCAGGTGACGCTGCTATCGCCTGGATGGATTTATATCGATATAGGTCGGTGGTCATAATGTCCTGGCTGATCGGTGTTTAATAAATGTGTGTCTTCTACAGGATGTTTCAAAAATGACCGGTATATTTGAAACGTCAATACAAACTAAACGAGCAGCGATAGAAATATACCGTTTGTTGCAATATGCTTGGGACAACAGTACATTTTCAGGCAGACAAACTTTCGAAATTACAGTAGTTACAATTGTCAACAACAGATGGCGCTGCGGTCTGGGAAACTCTATAGTACGATATTTTCCACATATCCACCATGCGTAGCAATAATATGGCGTAGTCTCTGAATGAAATTACCCAAACCTTTGACAACGTGTCTGGCGGAATGGCTTCACATGCAGATGAGATGTACTGCTTCAGCTGTTCAATTGTTTCTGGATTCTGGCGGTACACCTGATCTTTCACGTGTCCCCACAGAAAGAAGTCACAGGGGTTCATGTCTGGCGAATAGGGAGGCCAATCCACGCCGCCTCCTGTATGTTTCGGATAGCCCAAAGCAATCACACGATCATCGAAATATTCATTCAGGAAATTAAAGACGTCGGCCGTGCGATGTGGCCGGGCACCATCTTGCATAAACCACGAGGTGTTCGCAGTGTCGTCTAAAGCAGTTTGTACCGCCACAAATTCACGAAGAATGTCCAGAAAGCGAGATGCAGTAATCGTTTCGGATCTGAAAAATGGGCCAATGATTCCTTTGGAAGAAATGGCGGCCCAGATCAGTACTTTTTGAGGATGCAGGGACGATGGGACTGCAACATGGGGCTTTTCGGTTCCCCATATGCGCCAGTTCTGTTTGTTGACGAAGCCGTCCAGGTAAAAATAAGCTTCGTCAGTAAACCAAATGCTGCCCACATGCATATCGCCGTCATCAATCCTGTGCACTATATCGTTAGCGAATGTCTCTCGTGCAGCAATGGTAGCGGCGCTGAGGGGTTGCCGCGTTTGAATTTTGTATGGATAGAGGTGTAAACTCTGGCGCATGAGACGATACGTGGACGTTGGCGTCATTTGGACCGCAGCTGCAACACGGCGAACGGAAACCCGAGGCCGCTGTTGGATCACCTGCTGCACTAGCTGCGCGTTGCCCTCTGTGGTTGCCGTACGCGGTCGCCCTACCTTTCCAGCACGTTCATCCGTCACGTTCCCAGTCCGTTGAAATTTTTCAAACAGATCCTTTATTGTACCGCTTTTCGGTCCTTTGGTTACATTAAACCTCCGTTGAAAACTTCGTCTTGTTGCAACAACACTGTGTTCTAGGCGGTGGAATTCCAACACCAGAAAAATCCTCTGTTCTAAGGAATAAACCATGGTGTCCACAGCACACTTGCACGTTGTGAACAGCACACGCTTACAGCAGAAAGACGACGTACAGAATGGCGCACCCACAGACTGCGTTGTCTTCTATATCTTTCATATCACTTGCAGCGCCATCTGTTGTTGAAAATTGTAACTACTGTAATTTCGAAAGTTTGTCTGCCTGAAAATGTACTGTTGTCCCAAGCATATTGCAACAAACGGTGTATTTCTATCGCTGCTCGTTTAGTTTTTATTGCCGTTTCAAATATACCGGTCATTTTTGAAACAGCCTGTATGTGGAAGGGTTACAATCCTGTTATATTCTCATATTCTGATATTGTATTCTCATATCAGTTCTTATATTTTACTCATATGTTGTCCGCCCCCGGCAGCTGAGTGGTCAGCGTGACAGAATGTCGATTCTAAGGGCCCAGGTTCTATTCCCGGCTGGGTCGGAGATTTTCTCCGCTCAGGGACTGGGTGTTGTGTTGTCCTAATCATCATCATCTCAGAATGAGATTTTCACTCTGCAGCGGAGTGTGCGCTGACATGAAACTTCCTGGCAGATTAAAACTGTGTGCCGGACCGAGACTCGAACTCGGGACCTTTGCATTTCGCGGGCAAGTGCTCTACCAACTGAGCTACCCAAGCACGACTCACGCCCCGTCCTCACAGCTTTACTTCTGCCACTTGGTAGAGCGCTTGCCCACGAAAAGCAAAGGTTCCGAGTTCGAGTCTCGGTCCGGCACACAGTCTTAATCTGCCAGGAAGTTTCATCACCTCATCCCCATCGACGCGCAAGTCGCCGAAGTGGCGTCAAATCGAATGACTTGCACCCGGCGAACGGTCTACCCGACGGGAGGCCCTAGTCACACGACATTAAATTCATATGTTGACTCTTCAGGAAGATCTGTTGCATTCCCTTGGACGATACCGATCGTAGAAACATTCGGAAGATAAATATTCCTAGCCGAGCCGTTCTAGGCGCTTCAGGTTGGATCCGCGTGACCGCTACGGTTGCAGGTTCGAATCCTGCCTTGGGCATGGATGTGTGTGAAGTCCTTAGGTAAGTTAGATTTAAGTAGTTCTAAGTTCCCGGGGACTGATGACCACAGATGTTAAGTCCCATAGTGCTCAGAGCCATTTGAACCATTTTTGATAAATATTCCGAACACCACGAGCATCGCGCGTAGGCAGGTTTGCCACAGTGACACTTCTTCCTATGAATTTGACTCGGGAAAGAAACGTCGTTAACATTAAAGAAGATTTCCAGCATTGGCAATAATTTCGCGGCAAACCATGCGTAACAGATAACTTTATGAATCAAGATACACCATAGGAAGTTCACCGTAAACAATTTCAAATAATTTTCTCATTTTTTAAATTCATTCATCTGACATTAATTTAGTAGGCGAATGAGGAAGACGTTATATCAATATATTATGGAAACACTGTTGCAGTAATCTTCTACAGACATGGCTCTATAAATGAAACAAAAACAAAAAAAAAACTATAATCGGATTTCGAACACGGGGAGCAAAATTAACAAGCTTCGCTAAACACCGTGCCACCATTTCATCTGAGGATTTTTCACGGTAAAAGGCACTTAATGTACTTGGAAAATACCTCGAAAACTTCGAGCGTCGTTTTTTCAGGAACGATCGAGTATCTACGGATAAGCCGAGACACGTGTGCGTTTGTTTTTGACTCCTCCCCCACTGAGCGAAGTTTCTGGGAAATCAGGTTATGGCGCTTGCTATTTTCTTCTCGGGAGTCAGTCACGTCATACGGTTTACGCCACGCTTAAAAAACATAATTGTGTGAAATGTGTCTGTGAGATATTATCGGCGAGGAAACTCAGTGTCTTTGGTCCGTCTCTTCCTTCTGTCTTTCTATTTCAGCTGCCGTTCTCCTTCGGATGTTTGGCGGTGCTACGCCCTTGAAGTATTAGATTTTGTTAACGGGGGCTGCCCGCAAGCAGCCGGTTACAAATCGTCCTGTTTCATTTAGGGTGAAATTTACCTGTTTGGCATGGCTGGAGTTCTGCCATACAGGTGCTGCATATTCAGCAGCGGAGAACCACAGAGGAAAGGCAGATGCGTGGAGGACATGTGGATGTGCTCCCCAGTTGTTCCCGGTCAGTTTCTTAATAATGTTATTCGTAGCACAGACTTTCAGTTTTGTATCTGTGCAGTGGTCTTTGAAGGTGAGGGAACGGTCCAACTTTACTCCAAGGTATTTTGGGGTGTGACAGTGAGTTAGCTGTTGACCTTTTCAGTTTATTCTCAGTTTCCTCCGAGCCTCTCTGTTCCTTAAGTGGAATGCACACACTACTCTTTTTGAAGGGTTTGGCTTCAGGCAGATGCTATCATAATAGCCAGATAGTGCCTTAAGACCTGTTGTGAATTTTCCTTCCACCTCCTCAAAAGTTCTACCTTGCGCAGCAAGTGCTGTGTCATCTGCGTAAACTACACCAGATCTACATACTTACGAGGTGTGGCTAGAAAAAAACCGGACTAGTACTGGTGAAACAATAAAACGAATGCAATAAGGCTGAAAGTCGCGTGGCCTGTCACGTAACTCTCGCTCCGCCTACTGCTCGAGTTTCATCTGCCTCCTGCACTCAGTCTGCCCGTGGCGTCTGTTTTAAGTAGTTGACGTTTTGTCTGTGCGTCAGAAAATGTTGAGTGTACAGAAAGAACAGCGTGTTAACATCAAATTTTGTTTCAAACTAGGAAAATCTGCAAGTGAAACGTTTGTAATGTTACAACAAGTGTACGGTGATGATTGTTTATCGCGAACACAAGTGTTTGAGTGGTTTAAACGATTTAAAGATGGCCGCGAAGACACCAGTGATGACACTCGCACTGGCAGACCATTGTCAGCAAAAACTGATGCAAACATTGAAAAAATCGGTAAACTTGTTCGACAAGATCGCCGTTTAACAATCAGAGCAGTGTCTGAGTTAACAGGAGTTGACAAGGAAAGTGTTAGGCAGATTCTTCATGAAAGTTTCAACATGAACAAAGTGTGCGAGTGTCATCACTGGTGTCTTCGCGGCCATCTTTAAATCGTTTAAACTACTCAAACACTTGTGTTCGCGATAAACAATCATCGCCGTACACTTGTTGTAACATTATAAACGTTTCACTTGCAGATTTTCCTAGTTTGAAACAAAATTTGATGTTAACACGCTGTTCTTTCTGTACACTCAACATTTTCCGACGCACAGACAAAACGTCAACTACTTAAGACAGACGCCGCGGGCAGACTGAGTGCAGGAGGCAGCTGAAACTCGAGCAGTAGGCGGAGCGAGAGTGACGTGACACGCCACGCGACTTTCAGCCTTATTGCATTCGTTTTACTGTTTCACCAGTACTAGTCCGGTTTTTTTCTAGCCACACCTCGTATCTTTATTCGATGAATGTTCTACAATAGCGAGTATTTTCACTCCTCGTAGGCCGGCCGAGGTGGCCACTCTGGCCGGCCGATGAATAATACATAACGTCTGTAATGTAAATATCTATTCAGTGCATTTCATTGAGTAAGTAATTTTACTTCTTCAAGGCGCGTTGCCGGCGTAGTGGCCGAGCGGTTCTAGGCACTACAGTCTGGAACCGCGCGACCGCTACGGTCGCAGGTTCGAATCCTGCCTCGGGCATGGATGAGGGTGATGTCCTTAGTTTAGTTAGGTTTAAGTAGTTCTAAGTTCTAGGGGACTGATGACCACAGATGTTGAGTCCCATAGTGCTCAGAGCCACTCCTCGTAACGCAGCATAAACGGGGGCAGCTTGCTGCGTTTCCCAACTTGGGAGAAGACATCCGTTACTTATTCACTATTTGCTACTGGAGGAGACAGTTGTATGGGTGGTTCAGGGCCATTAGTGCCTAACCCACAATTACATGGAATTCAAGTACTTAGTTCCGAAGCTACAACTTGCAGAAAAATCAAGAAAGGGATAATGAACATATATTACGTTTCCTTTAAAAGTAACAATATTGCAAATGTTTCAACATCTCAGAAAAAAATGGAATCCGTGAAACTATTTTTAATAATAATTCTAATAGTTTGAGCGTATCTCTCTGCATAAAAGTAGTTGAATAACGGTTTTTGCAGCTTGTTTTTACAACACGCTTAACAAGAAATGTAAACCATTTATCCATATCCGTCGTCTTGGTCACCATAGGTCCCAGTGTCAGTGTTGTTTCCAAGTTTTTTTATGTTCTTATAAAAATCTTGATGCACTTCTAAGAGATTCGAAGGAGCCTTCTTCTTTTCTTTTACAACAGCTCTGCTTTCTGGGAAGTACAATGTTGCTGAGTGATGGATGGCCTTCCTCTATTAGACTTCTGCAAATTTACTTCTGTGAAGGAAGACATTTCTTGAGAACTGCATATTATAAAAAGGCCGTTTAGTTGATTGTTTCGCGGCTGCGGACAACGAATATCGAACCATTTTACTTTTTCTCCGTTTACAGGAGTCTTTCGCTTGGTGATACGAGTTTCTAAATCTGCCTTTGAGAAAAAGGCTTACGAGTTACTACCATCTGAACACTGGGAGACGTGGCAGGGGAGACGACTGCGAATGTAGTAGTATTGATAGGTACGAAAGAGATGCCACTCTGTTTCCGTGAGATGTGTAGTTGGTACGGAGGTGTGTACTGAAGGCAGTCGGGATAGCATAGGCTGCAGAGGAGACACGTTACTAACAATGGGAGGCTGCGACGTTTGGAACGCGGATTTACTGTAAACTTCGTACACTCGTAGTACTCCATTAGGACAACAAAATGTGTTAAGCAGTAGCGCGTACTTCTCAAGCGTTATTGAGGAAATGGCAAGATAATTTGCGTCGTCAAATATCGTCAAATGTATACCTGTGCGTGGCCATTTTTACCACGAAGCGTCGGCAATACTGGTTAGCGTTTAAACCTTGTAATCACTGGATCGAATCCCGCTCGTCATTTTTTTTATTTCTAACACACTCATTTTCTTTACTATTTATTTTACAATTGATGTAATGGGAAAAATACGTGTAATCGGATGAACTTTTATTAAATTTACAATGTTATTTGGCAGTCAACAAATTTTTATTATCACAAGTAATATAATATTCATAACTACCGACTAGTAAACGACCAAACGCATAAAGTGATACTGAAAATCTATGCGTGTCCGTGTCTTCAAAATTGTTCGTATTTAATCGAATTGCTTCTCGTGAAGACGCTATTAAAACAAACTCGATACTGCATGACCAATGATCATCGTCGATATTTAAGGGGACTGCTGCGTTATGCATCGTTTGCTTCCAAATTATCGGCTGAAAGAGAGGTTTTTGAAAATGGTAACGAGGTTTGTTTTTCCACGGAAAACCTCAAAAGACCTTGCGTGTGCGGAAACACAGCATTTATTCAATGCAGCTCGTGCCGTTTAACTTTTTTCTCATGTTTTTTACGAAATATACCATCCCTCAATTTGTAATGTCGAAAGCGACACTTAATTATACATCTTTCGAAAGCCGCCTGTGCCGGTCAAAACTTGGAGGTTTTTGGACAACACGGTTGTGGAGAGAAGCAGCGATTAGTATGATTAATCAATAATTCAAGAATAGTCTTAATCGCATTTATTAATGCGATTAAGACTGTTCTTGAATTATTGAAAACTTGGAGGTAACTAGTCGTTTCGGGCTCCTTCCAGGTATAAGGGATTTCTCAAATCACGGACAATCATACATTTTTAGTATCACTTTATGCGTTTGGCCGTTTAATATTCGGTAGTTATGAATATTATATTATTTGTGATAATAAAAATTTGTAGACTGCCAAATAACATTGTAAATTTAATAAAAGTACACCCGATTACACGTATTTTTCTCATTACATCTATTGAAATATAAATAGTAAAGAAAATGAGTGTGTTAGAAATAAAAATAAAAAAAAACGACGTGTGGCTCGATCCAGTGACCCAGCGATTACGGGGCTTGAACGCTAACCACTTTGTTTTACTCATTTTGTTCGATATACACTCCTGGAAATTGAAATAAGAACACCGTGAATTCATTGTCCCAGGAAGGGGAAACTTTATTGACACATTCCTGGGGTCAGATACATCACATGATCACACTGACAGAACCACAGGCACATAGACACAGGCAACAGAGCATGCACAATGTCGGCACTAGTACAGTGTATATCCACCTTTCGCAGCAATGCAGGCTGCTATTCTCCCGTGGAGACGATCGTAGAGATGCTGGATGTAGTCCTGTGGAACGGCTTGCCATGCCATTTCCACCTGGCGCCTCAGTTGGACCAGCGTTCGTGCTGGACGTGCAGACCGCGTGAGACGACGCTTCATCCAGTCCCAAACATGCTCAATGGGGGACAGATCCGGAGATCTTGCTGGCCAGGGTAGTTGACTTACACCTTCTAGAGCACGTTGGGTGGCACGGGATACATGCGGACGTGCATTGTCCTGTTGGAACAGCAAGTTCCCTTGCCGGTCTAGGAATGGTAGAACGATGGGTTCGATGACGGTTTGGATGTACCGTGCACTATTCAGTGTCCCCTCGACGATCACCAGTGGTGTACGGCCAGTGTAGGAGATCGCTCCCCACACCATGATGCCGGGTGTTGGCCCTGTGTGCCTCGGTCGTATGCAGTCCTGATTGTGGCGCTCACCTGCACGGCGCCAAACACGCATACGACCATCATTGGCACCAAGGCAGAAGCGACTCTCATCGCTGAAGACGACACGTCGCCATTCGTCCCTCCATTCACGCCTGTCGCGACACCACTGGAGGCGGGCTGCACGATGTTGGGGCGTGAGCGGAAGACGGCCTAACGGTGTGCGGGACCGTAGCCCAGCTTCATGGAGACGGTTGCGAATGGTCCTCGCCGATACCCCAGGAGCAACAGTGTCCCTAATTTGCTGGGAAGTGGCGGTGCGGTCCCCTACGGCACTGCGTAGGATCCTACGGTCTTGGCGTGCATCCGTGCGTCGCTGCGGTCCGGTCCCAGGTCGACGGGCACGTGCACCTTCCGCCGACCACTGGCGACAACATCGATGTACTGTGGAGACCTCACGCCCCACGTGTTGAGCAATTCGGCGGTACGTCCACCCGGCCTCCCGCATGCCCACTATACGCCCTCGCTCAAAGTCCGTCAACTGCACATACGGTTCACGTCCACGCTGTCGCGGCATGCTACCAGTGTTAAAGACTGCGATGGAGCTCCATATGCCACGGCAAACTGGCTGACACTGACGGCGGCGGTGCACAAATGCTGCGCAGCTAGCGCCATTCGACGGCCAACACCGCGTTTCCTGGTGTGTCCGCTGTGCCGTGCGTGTGATCATTGCTTGTACAGCCCTCTCGCAGTGTCCGGAGCAAGTATGGTGGGTCTGACACACCGGTGTCAATGTGTTCTTTTTTCCATTTCCAGGAGTGTAGTTCGTTGCGTTTGGTCGGGACGCACGTCACAAGGCATCCGCTCAAGTTGATCGTTGGTTCCTTGACTCAGTTTTTTTTATTACAGAGAGCACGCAGCCCTCTGACTGAACACGCTGAGCTACCGTGCCGGCAATCCACTCGGCTGCAGACGCTTCATAGTAAAAATGGTCACTCGCAGGTATACATTTGACGATATTTGACGACCCAAATTATCTTGCCATTTCCTCGATAACGCTTGAGAAGTACGCGCTACTGCTTACACGTTTTGTTGTCCTAATAGAGTACTAAGAGTGTGCGAAGTTTACAGTGAATCCGCGTTCTAAACGTCTTGGCCTCCCCTTGTAAGTGAACAACATGTCTTCTGGAGATGGAAATCAATCATACTATTCTAATATTTTTAAGGTTACCCTTCCAGAGATAAATAAAAATTAGAAATTAACCGTGTTGTACCTGTAGAACGGCAAAGACAGGAATTTTCTCTGGTGAAAACGAGTACTGTATTTCTGCTTTTCGGTTTGGTAAACTGCCGAAGACAAAGATATATAAATACGAAAGCAGTAATATGTTATGTAGTACAATAAACTTACGTTATGGTAATCTCTACGCTTATGCGGACGTATGCAGCATAATTCTTCATGGGATGGAGTGATGCGGTCGAAACCACGGGTGCCAGTAAAGCCCGTTTTACATAAGCGACTTTCGGATCACAATCGACTACTCGAAGTGCGTGCGCCTTTCGTGCCCACATGTAAATCAGCAGTCCGTCCCTTCGCGAATGTGTGTCTGGCATCAGTGATATACAGACTGGGCCCAGTGCAGAGTTCTACATTTCCGAATGTGCCGCATACTACGCATTGTAGGAACGTGGGGCTACGGCGGCTGCTGGTACAGCGGAAGTTAACTTATTCTGTTCGAGCTTACTCGTATTATATAAATAGATTTTGTGCTTTCTTAACCTTTATTTTGTTGTTTTCTTTGTTTTGTTTATTTAACGGGTTTGGCTCTACATACATGGATCGTATCCAAGGACGTATTTGCTCGTTTCGTTACACATTGAGAAGATTGCACGGGGTCCTGGTATATTGTCCTGTTAGTGATCTCCTACAAGGGAGACGATATATCTGAAAGCGAATGGTATTTACGTTTTACACAGAAAACCCTACACTATGCATAAATAAGAACGTAAATAGGTAAAGATATTTTAATGAAAATTATTTCAACCGTGAAAAATTCAGATTATTTGACAATAAAAAATTTTTGGTATTATTTGGCTCATAAAAAGAAAACAAGATACAAACGGTAAAGCAAAAAGGCTCTTTTACTGCGATTTATGTATTGTTTGATGACTTTGAAAGTACACATTTTCTCGAGCAAATAAATTTGCATGTTTTGAAATGTGTGGACGGCATTATTCATTGTCTTTCAGTTCTCAGGAGTGTAGAAACCAGTCACAAGACCTTTGACAAGACCATAGATTATGAATTTTGCTTTGACCACTAAAAATGATCATTGTTCCAAATAAAAGACAGTCTCTGTCGCATTATTCACTGATTAATGACGCGTTTCGTGCTCTTAGCGAATCATCAGATTAACTGCAAAACGTGACAAAGTAATTACTACATAAGCGTTCTGATTCGCGAACCTATCTCAACCAGTCACTGGCAGAACAAGCTAATGGTGCGGGAATGCAAACATATCTTAAAAAGGCAGCAGAGGCGGCATTAGTCAGAAATAAAGCCGGTCGCTGTGGCCGAGAGATTGTAGGTGCTTCAATCTGGAACCGCGCTGCTGCTACGGTCGCAGGTTCGAATCGTGCCTCGGGCATGGATGTGTATGATGTCCTTAGGTTAGTTGGGTTTAAGTACACTCATGCTCATAAATTAAGGATAATCCTGATACATGGTGAAACAACGCTCTGGTGGGCGGTTTGTGTGTTTAAATCACCTCGGGGTATGACCATGCGGTGCATGTGACCTGCGGTCGTCGCACGGTGGCGCTGGCAGCGAGCAGTCCACATAGGCAGAGGTGTGTTGGTGCATGTCAGAGTATGGTGCATCGAGTAAGTGTGCAAACGTTTTCAGACGTGCTAATGGTGACTGTGTGTTGAAAATGGCTCAAAGAAGACATATTGATGACGTTATGAGGGGTAGAATACTAGGGCGACTGGAGGCTGGTCAGACACAGCAGGTCGTAGCATGGGCCCTCCGTGTGCCACAAAGTGTGATTTCAAGATTATGACAACGATTCCAGCAGACAGGAAACGTTCCAGGTGCTACAGTACGGGACGTCCACAGTGTACAACACCACAAGACGACCAATATCTCACCATCAGTGCCCGCAGACTTCCACGGAGTACTGCAGGTAGCCTTGTTCGGGACCTTACCGCGGCCACTGGAACAATTGTCTCCAGACACACAGTCTGCAGACGACTGAACATAGTTTATTCCCTCGGAGACCTGCGAAGTGCATTCCACTAACCCCTGCTCACAGCCCGTAAACCCTGGTGTCAAGAACACAGCACATGGTCATTGGAACAGTGGTCCCAACCCTGGGTTTTCATCTGGTGTGAACCAGGAACCAGATACCAACCCCTTAATGTCCTTCAAAGGAGGTCGTGGTTTGATGGTGTGGGGTGGGATTATGATTGGTGCACGTACACCCCTGCATGTCTTTGACAGAGGAACTGTAACAGGTCAGGTGTATCGGGACGTAATTTTGCACCAGTATGTCCGCCTTTTCAGGGGTGCAGTGGGTCCCACCTTCCTCCTGATGGATGATAACGCACAGCCCCACCGAGCTGCCATCGTGGAGGAGTACATTGAAACAGAAGATATCAGGCGAATGGAGTGGCCTCCCTGTTCTCCAGACCTAAACCCCATCGAGCACGTCTGGGATGCTCTCGGTCGACGTATCTCTGCACGTCTTCAAACCCCTAGGACACTTCAGGAGCTCCAACAGGTTCAAGAATGGGAGGCTATACCCCAGCAGCTGCTCGACCACCTGATCCAGAGTATGCCAACCTGTTGTGCATGGTGATTATATCCCAAACTGATGTCGAGGTACATGCGCAGGAAACAGTGGGGTTTTGTAGCACATGTGTTTCGGGACGGTTTTCTCAACTTATCACCAATACCGCGGACTTACAGATCTATGTCGTGTGTGTTTCCTATGTGCCTATGCTATTAGCGCCAGTTTTTTTGTAATGCCACTTTGTGTGGCACCACATTCTGCAACTATCCTTAATTTATGAGCATGAGTATAGTTCTAAGTCTAGGGGACTGACGACCTCAGATGTTAAGTCCCATAGTGCTTAGAGCCATTTGAACCGTTTTTCAGAAATCAAGCCTTGGTGACAATCACCTTACTCAGTAGTAAACCCATGGAAAAATGGTTGTGCATCTGAAGATAAAAAGGAAGGATAAAAAATGACCATGCAGGAAACGAACGCTACGAAGTGCACACGAAGTCGAGTATTCAGAACAAGGGAGGCAAATCATTGCTTGTTCTTGCCTTTTGATGCTACATTTAGATTTTTTCACAAAAAGGTGGCCCTCTCATAAACCTCTCTATCATCGTTGAGCTGCCATTACTGCACAGCAGACAGCTCTCAGAACACACGCAGTTTTGGTGCTGACGTGTAAACGAGAGTGACCACTCGAGAGAGACTCGGTACAGGAATAAACCGCCAGGGGCGCTGCAGTAGACTCTCTTGCCTCGAGTAGACAATTGAGACAAGAATGTTGATCATGTAAAAGGGGCTTAACGAATTGCACACAAATGTTCATCACCAGCTCCAGCGGGCGTTTGCAGTCATGTGAAAGTTCATGCAACTATTGTCAGCATGGCAGAAAACTGCAAGTTATAATTAAATTATTGAACGGAATAATTTTTACTTTCAGAGGATAGATTTTTTAAAGTATTCCTGTAGCGCTGGGAGGGATGATATATTCTTATATAGTGGAATTGCCTGTATAGTCCTCTTTCATTTAATAGCCTTGTTCTTTGCGCCGAGCGAGGTGGCGCATTGATTAGCACACACGACTTACATTCGGGAAGACGACGGTTCGGTTCAAACCCGCGTCCGGCCCTCCTGGTTTAAGTTTTCCGTGATTTCCCTAAATCGCTTTAGGCAGATACCGGGATGGTTCCTTTGAAAGGGCACGGCCTACTTCCTTCCCCGTCGTTCCCTAATCCGATAGGACCGATGACCTCGACATTTGGTCTCCTCCTCCCAGATCAATCAGCCAAGCAACGCTCTTCTTTCCAAAGAAAAAAAAAATGTTACTTATGTGCCGTTTAGGATTAGGGTGGGAGGAGGACTAAACTTACTTGAGTTGGGCGTGGATTGAGTTTCGCAACGCAGGGTGAATCACAATTCTAACGGTCGGACGCCACAGCACTTACTAACAGCACAAAGACGTCCCTAACAAAATTTCGTCCCATACATGCACTCCTGGAAATTGAAATAAGAACACCGTGAATTCATTGTCTCAGGAAGGGGAAACTTTATTGACACATTCCTGGGGTCAGATACATCACATGATCACACTGACAGAACCACAGGCACATAGACACAGGCAACAGAGCATGCACAATGTCGCCACTAGTACAGTGTATATCCACCTTTCGCAGCAATGCAGGCTGCTATTCTCCCATGGAGACGATCGTAGAGATGCTGGATGTAGTCCTGTGGAACGGGTTGCCATGCCATTTCCACCTAGGGCCTCAGTTGGACCAGCGTTCGTGCTGGACGTGCAGACCGCGTGAGACGACGCTTCATCCAGTCCCAAACATGCTCAATGGGGGACAGATCCGGAGATCTTGCTGGCCAGGGTAGTTGACTTACACCTTCTAGAGCACGTTGGGTGGCACGGGATACATGCGGACGTGCATTGTCCTGTTGGAACAGCAAGTTCCCTTGCCGGTCTAGGAATGGTAGAACGATGGGTTCGATGACGGTTTGGATGTACCGTGCACTATTCAGTCTCCCCTCGACGATCACCAGTGGTGTACGGCCAGTGTAGGAGATCGCTCCCCACACCATGATGCCGGGTGTTGGCTCTGTGTGCCTCGGTCGTATGCAGTCCTGATTGTGGCGCTCACCTGCACGGCGCCAAACACGCATACGACCATCATTGGCACCAAGGCAGAAGCGACTCTCATCGCTGAAGACGACACGTCTCCATTCGTCCCTCCATTCACGCCTGTCGCGACACCACTGGAGGCGGGCTGCACGATGTTGGGGCGTGAGCGGAAGACGGCCTAACGGTGTGCGGGACCGTAGCCCAGCTTCATGGAGACGGTTGCGAATGGTCCTCGCCGATACCCCAGGAGCAACAGTGTCCCTAATTTGCTGGGAAGTGGCGGTGCGGTCCCCTACGGCACTGCGTAGGATCCTACGGTCTTGGCGTGCATCCGTGCGTCGCTGCGGTCCGGTCCCAGGTCGACGGGCACGTGCACCTTCCGCCGACCACTGGCGACAACATCGATGTACTGTGGAGACCTCACGCCCCACGTGTTGAGCAATTCGGCGGTACGTCCACCCGGCCTCCCGCATGCCCACTATACGCCCTCGCTCAAAGTCCGTCAACTGCACATACGGTTCACGTCCACGCTGTCGCGGCATGCTACCAGTGTTAAAGACTGCGATGGAGCTCCGTATGCCACGGCAAACTGGCTGACACTGACGGCGGCGGTGCACAAATGCTGCGCAGCTAGCGCCATTCGACGGCCAACACCGCGGTTCCTGGTGTGTCCACTGTGCCGTGCGTGTGATGATTGCTTGTACAGCCCTCTCGCAGTGTCCGGAGCAAGTATGGTGGGTCTGACACACCGGTGTCAATGTGTTCTTTTTTCCATTTCCAGAAGTGTATTTTTTGTGGAAAACTGACGTCAAAGAAAAGAAATTTTCAATTGTAATCACATGGCTGACAAATGTCTTCTTTCAATACATTGTAACAGTGCTGCCCGGTTAGTACAGTGGGTAGAATTTTGCATTAAAATACCCGCGAGTTCAATTCGTAGTCTAGCTATAATAGAGATGGACCCAAAAAAAAAAAAAAAAAAAAAAACGTATCCACTGTTTAAAAGTCCATAACTTGCAACTGACGGAGATGTCTCATTTTTGGTGAAAGTGTAGCTTAAAGTCCAACTTAAAGATATCACTATAGGTGTTCGAAATGGTCACCATGAACATCCACACACAAACGATTCCGCCGAACTACTGACTGCAACGTCTTCAGTTGGATATTTGCACATGAATGTACGATGGATTCTCGAATTTCATCCAGTGTGCGTGGCTTTTGTCGATAAACGACGTCCTTTAGTGTTCCCCACAGGTAAAAGTCCAGGAGAGTTAGGTCTGGGGAACGTGGTGGATACTCCACAGCACCTCTACAGCGTCTCCATCTTCCTGGTAGATTTTCGTCGAGATACGACCTAACACGATTTTGGTAGTGGGCTGGGGCACCATCTTGTTGAAAGTAAACTCTTCCGTCTCCATACAAGTCTCGGATGGCAGGTAAAATGGATGTCTGAAGCTTTTGAAGGTGCACCTCACCGGTAACTGTGTCGTCAAGAAGAATGGCCCAATCAAGCCCCGGTAAGACAACCCACACCACACGTTTACTCCTGGTAAATTCACGGCTTTGTCTACATGGACGCTCGGATTTCCGGCGGCCCAGTAAATGCAATTGTGGCGATTTACTGTACCATTGAGTTTGAACTGTGCCTCGTCAGACCACACATTCATCTCTGCAAACTCTTCATCGTTGCGCACCATGTTAGTAAACCACTCGCAGTACTTCATTCTACGATCTGGGTCGTCCTCGTTCATTGCGTATAGCAATCGTGGGATGTACAACGCTTGTGTGGCGATTGCTGGAACTACAAACTATTACACTACCAAAGATGAGACAACTCCGGCAATTAGTTTGCCAGTTATGGACTTTTAAACAGTGGATACATGTTTTTATCCCTCTGCATATATATTTCTTTTAATTTATAATTTTGATCTGCCCAATAATGGTGTTTTCGTACCATAAACTATTTCTTAAACGATGTATCTAACAGCAACAGCCTATTTTAACGTTGAAATAACAAGTACGTGTCAGACAAGTCTGAAACATCCATGAATAGTAATAATGAGTCAGAAATATATTACCTGTCGTAGGGCAGAAATAGCTGCAAAATTTATCAATGAGAAGATGTTAAATACACTTACTAGAAAGAGTAACCAGTTTTAATAGTTTGAAATACACTATCAGTGACGGCATGTGTTTCACAAAATGTATATAGTCTTGGGCAGGAATACCTCCTTATACAAGACGCCTTTGTAGTTTTGTCTTCACCCAGACAGGTTTCAGCACTATTTGTGCTATCTTCAGTGGGTTTATTTGTTTATTTTTCTTCTGCAAAACTTTTTCATCTTAACCTTTAAAGAAACTTTTGATACAAAATATTTACATTTGTAAAATGAATGGTTAGTGTTAAATATCTTTTACTCTGGTTTGTAAACAGCACAGAGTTCAGACGTGTATCACTGAGTTGAGCTGTTTATTTAAGATATGTCTTAAGTTTCTAGTTTTGTAGTACATTTGGAAATAAAGTGGATTATGCATTTGTTTACATACCTCATATGAAGATATTGGATACTTATGCTAGCAGCTTTAGGTCTCCTATGCAGTCTACAGCTTGACATCTGCAAACAGCAAAATATTATTTTGTTTTTCTGTTTATTACGCATTTCCGATCGAGAATCACTACATACTGCGCTGTTTAGCGTGTTACTTACAGTTTTTCATGTTGTGGTGTGTTTACTTTGTTTGTGTCGAGGTGACAAGCTTATTTCTTTCGCTTTCATCGTTACACATTCATTTTCTACGATTTTTTCGCCAACCACAGAGTTTTCGCTGCAATTACGTGCTCTTGTGGCTGTGTAGTGTTCATTTGTTGGTGCCATGTTTATTTGGGATGTGGTGCATGGATTTGAAGTGTTGTTGACGTCTGTAGCGTTTAGGTCGCGCGCGCGGGTTTGTGTGTGTGTGTGTGTGTGTGTGTGTGTGCGTGCGTGCGTGCGTGAGTGAGTGGGAGAGAGAGAGAGAGAGAGAGAGAGAGAGAGAGAGAGAGTTGTGAATAGGCATGTAGAGTCAGTGTTGTGTAGTATGGAAAGATGGATATTTAATTTTAGAGGCTGATCATATGCAGTTTTGTGGTGGGTGTTCTTATGTGAAGGCAAAGAGAAAGAAATAAGAGTGTTAACTCGAGACAAACCAAGTAAAAACATCACAACATCAAACACTGTAGGTAACATGCTAAACAACATAATACATAGTGATTCTCGGTTGTAAATTCATAATAAACAGAAAAATAAAATAACATTTTGCTGTTTGCAAATGACAAGCTGTTGACTGCGTATTAGACCTAAAGCTGCTAACATTAGCATCCAATAGTTTTGTGTAAGCTGTGTAAATAAATTATACATCCACTTTATTTCCAGATATACTGTAGAACTAGAAATTTTATACAGATTGTAAATAAACAACAAAGAAAGCCTCAACTCAGTAATACATGTCTCGTCTCTGTCCTGTATGCAAACCAATGTAAAAAATATTTGACAGTAATCACACATTTTACAAATGTAAATTTTTCTACCAAAAGTTTCTTTAAAAGTTAACGTGTAAAGATTTTATAGAAGGAAAATAAAGAAATAAACCCACTTCAGATAGCACAAGAAGTTCTGGAACACGTCTGCTTCAAAACAAAACTAGCAAGTTGTCTTACAGAAGGCGGAATTCTTCTCCAGTTTCCTTAGTAAGCACAGAATTTAGGAGAACTGCAACATTCACAAGATGATTATACGTAGTCTTAATATCAAATGTTCAAAGCGACCCGTCTGTTTCACCAAACATTTAACGATTCGCTGGATCATGCTTCTCTGAACTCTTCGCTGCACTGCTGTATCCCCAGTTGCAAGAACAGAATGGAAGAACACTACGGTTTCTTTAACATTAGTATGTGTCTGAAATGTGCATGTAAACACTTCACTCTTCTATTGGACCGTCGCCCTTAACGCACATCAATATTAGTATCTGTGGAAATGTGCATATAAACATTTCACTATTCGTAGTGGACGGTTCTCCAAAACGCACATCAGTCCTCTTAAAGGTTGTTCTTGCTGGCGTTTTTACTTAAGGACTTATGGAGATAAACTTCGAGTTTTTTGAGCTGAATTTTAAGTAGTAGCCTGACAAAGTCAACGATCTGAAGATTTTCAGAACACTTTGGGATTGATATTGGGGGGAAATAAAATGACAACGAATAATTAATGGTTCGCAGAAAAGGGCGCGAAGTATAAGATGGTCTCGTACATAATATCAACAAGTTGTCGGATTTGTGTGCGCGACAAAGCGTTCGTTTTGAACAGCATTTGTTTTGCAATATTTAAGCAAAACAATGCCGGTCGTGGAATGCATAACGTTCCAATTGAGCCCTTATCCTATCGGTAACAGACCAGAATTTTTCATGTATCAATAGATAATGATGGTGGTGATAGTAATAATAATGATAATAATTGTAGTAGTAGTAAACAGTAGTAGTAATGGTAATAGAAATAATAAACTCATTTTCAGAGAAACAGAACACCGTTAACGGCTAGAGATAGGACGTTCATTTTCTCAAGACTTGTACATTAGTACGGTGTGCAGACATGATTAGCATTTGAACCATGTCAGCATGCGCGTTCAAGGTCAACATTAAGACCGCGGCGCAACAACACGTACCATTGGCTCTCATTGTCGCCATAAACCGAAGGTAATGGATCAGTGTGATTGAACAGACGTGCAGGATGCCTCGCAGACGTATGCGCGAACTGTACCGTCAAATAAGAGAGTTTGAAAACGGGTGCACTATTGGCTTGAGAGACTGTGAGGCATCTATCCGAGAAACTGCTGCTTGCGTGGGACGAAGTGTTTCGGCAATCGATGTGAGAGCGCAGAATGCTTCACAGAAGGCCGTAGAACACGATGAGGTGGGTTAGCTCGCAGCACACAGACCAACCCCAGAGAAGATCGACACCTCATCCGAATGGCATTGCTGGACAGATCTGCGTCCTCCTCGGCTCTGGCGCAACGTTGGCACAGTGCAACACATCGTACACTATCAGGGGTGGCAGTCCATCGCCGTTTACTACGGCATGGGTTCCGTGTGCGTCGTCCACTTTTCCGCCTATGTTTGACGAATGTGCAAAAACATGCTAGGTGGTAACGGTGTATGGTTCAAATGGCTCTGAGCACTATGGGACTCAACTGCTGTGGTCATAAGTCCCCTAGAACTTAGAACTACTTAAACCTAACTAACCTAAGGACATCACACACATCCATGCCCGAAGCAGGATTCGAACCTGCGACCGTAGCGGTCGTGCGGTTCCAGACTGTAGCGCCTTTAACCGCTCGGCCACTTCGGCCGGCTAACGGTGTATGGAACGACAGTAATGGCATCAGGTAGTGTTGTCAGAGAACCCAGGTTCTGTTTGAATGAAAATGATGGCCGTATTTTGGTTCTACGCAGACGTGGAAAGCGGCATCACAGTGACTGCATTCGCACAAGGTATACAGCGCCAGATCAAGGCCTTATGGTGTGGGGCGCTATTGGGTACAACCACAAATCACAGTTGGTGAGTGTTCAGAGCACTGTCACCAGTGTGACCTACGTGAATGACATCCTGCGACTCACTGCCATATCTTTTCCGCACAACACTCCAAATGCCATTTTTCAGCAAAACTATGCTTGATCGCGGATTGCTGCACGAACACATGCCTTCTTGGTGTCATGGGATGTCAACCTTTTGTCCTGACCCGCAACATCACCAGACTTGTAGCCAATCGAAAAATGTGAGATATGGTGAAGGAAATGGCAAATCTCCGCTTGGTCCTTGCCTAGTCCGCGGTGCAGGTCTCCCACATCGTCCCCCTACGTTCCTCGGAGTATCGGACCTCATCATCATCATCATCATCAAACGATGGATGCAGCGCTTTGATCCAGTGCCATCCACCGCAGAAAACTTTGGAACCAGGTGAATGCAACATGGACGGCTATACAACAGGACACCATTCGTGCCTTAGGTCCGCAGCTCGTGGTCGTGCGGTAGCGTTCTCGCTTCCCGCGCCCGGGTTCCCGGGTTCGATTCCCGGCGGGGTCAGGGGTTTTCTCTGCCTCGTGATGACTGGGTGTTGTGTGATGTCCTTCGGTTAGTTAGGTTTAAGTAGTTCTAAGTTCTAGGGGACTGATGACCATAGATGTTAAGTCCCATAGTGCTCAGAGCCATTTGAGCCATTCGTGCCATATACGCGTCGATGCTATCATGCCTGGAACACGTTATCAGGGCCCATAGCAGACCCTGTACCTACTAGTCTTGAGACGTGAGCAGTCGTTACTCGATGACACATTTTGGTTCAAATGGTTCAAACGGCTCTAAGCACTATGGGACTTAACATCTGATGTCATCAGTCCCCTAGACTTAAAACTACTTGAACCTAACTAACCTAAGGACATCACACACATCCATGGTCAAGGCAGGATTCGTACCTGCAACCGTAGCAGCAGCGCGGTTCCGGACTGAAGCGCCTAGAACCGCTCGACCAAAGTGGCTGGCTCACAGTTTGGTAATTACCCATGAGGCGCATTTCGCAAAGTACTGGCCGCGTACTGCCCTCAAAATATTTAATGGACATGAAAGTGGTTAGCATGTTAGTTGGGAGAGGGTACAACTGAAGAAAAGGGAACCAATGCTCATAACGGATCAGAAAGCGTGGAGTGGTGTTATTACGTGGGAGACAACAGAGTAAACCATTGATCCAAAAGTGATACGATGAAAACGATTATTCTCTTATTTCTGTGTTAACGACAAATATGTGTGTATTGTGTCGTCACTGGAATTTTTCTTTTCTCAAAAATATCGTGAATTTGGCATTAGCACCAAAAACACCTCTAAAAACACTTGGGCCAGCCAGAGTGGCTTAGCGGTTCTAGGCGCTTCAGTGTGGAACCGCACGACCGCTACGGTCAGGTTCGAATCCTGCCTCGGGCATGGATTTGTGTGATGTCGTTAGGTTAATTAGGTTTAAGTTCTTCTAAGTTCTAGGGGACTGATGACCTCAGCTGTTAAGTCCCATAGCGCTCAGAGCCAGATGAACCTTTTTTTTTTTTTTTTTCCGGCGCAATCTCGACACTGTGAGTCACGGAATACTGAATTCGTTAACGATTTCCGAAATGGAATGTCGCACGCGTCTAGCTTCAACTACCATACCGCTTTCAAAGTCTGTTAATTTCCTTTGTGTCGCCATAATCACGTCGGAAGCCTTTTCATAAGTCACCTGAGTAACAATGACAGCTCCGCCAATCCACTGCCCATTTGTAACTTGTGTACGCGATACTTCCGCTATTTGTATAGTGCATATCGCTATCGCACGACTTTTATCAACTCAGTGAATTAAATACGATTTCTGTAACATAATATAAGAAGTAATATTCGTTATAAGTACACAGCTTAAAACGTGTTGAAAAACGAATAACAGATCAAAACTTCCGCTGTGGAGCTGTGCCTGATCACGAGCGGATGCGGCGGCGGCCACGGGTACATTAAGATTTAGGTCAAACGTGCGGTAATTAGTTGACTTGAGGCTCATCGGCACACTTTGGCGTGTTGCTAATTACGCGGAACCGTGTTGCGCAGCGCTGCGCTGCCTTGGCCCGTATTAATTAGTGGCGAGCTGGCCGCTCTGGGGTTTAATTCAGCGGCCTGCGGCCGTCTTTTGTGGCAGAGGCTCGCTTTGTAGCCATCTGCCGCCGAGGGGGCCACAGGCTGCACGGCCGGCGACCGCTTACCGCACAGACCGTGTTGATCGAGGCGGCTTTGCATTCAGAACTCACAGCACAGGCTGCCGATCTTCACAGGGTAGACCCCAGAAATACAAGGCTTGGATGTAAGGGAATGGCTGGAACGTTCTCAGCCTGGCAGCGATATTTCTTGTTCTTTTCGTGTTGGCCACATGAGGACCCCGTTAATACACTACTGGCCATTAAAATTGCTACACCACGAAGATGACGTGCTACAGACGCGAAATTTAACCGACAGGAAGAAGATGCTGTGATATGCAAATGATTGGCTTTTCAGAGCATTCACACAAGGTTGGCGCCGCTGGTGACACCTACAACGTGCTGACACGAGGAAAGTTTCCAACCGATTTCTTATACGCAAACAGCAGTTGACCGTCGTTGCCTGGTGAATCGTTGTTGTGATGCCTCGTGTAAGGAGGAGAAATGAGTACCATCACGTTTCCGACTTCGATAAAGGTCGTATTGCAACCTATAGCGACTGCGGTTTATCGTATCGCGACATTGCTGCTCGCGTTGGACGACATCCAATGACTGTTAGCAGAATATGGATTCTGTGGGTTCAGGAGGGTAATACGGAACGCCGTGCTGGATCCCAACGGCCTCGTATCACTAGAAGTCGAGATGACAGACATCTTACCCGCATGGCTGTAACGGATCGTGCAGCCACGTCTCGATCCCTGAGTCAACAGATGGGGACGGTTGCAAGACAACATCTGCAACGAACAGTTCGACGACGTTTGCAGCAGCATGGACTATCAGCTCGGAGACAATGGCTGCGGTTACCCCTGACACTGCATCACCGACAGGAGCGCCTGCAATGGTGTGCTCAACGACGAACCTGGGTGCACGAATGGCAAAACGTCATTTTTTCGGATGAATCCAGGTTCTGTTGACAGCATCATGATGGTCGCATCCGTGTTTGGAGACATCGCGGTGAACGCACATTGGAAGTGTCTATTCGTCATCGCCATACTAGCGTATCATCCGGCGTGATGATATGGGGTGCCATTGGTTACACGTCTCACTTACCTCTTGTTCGCACTGACGACACTTTGAACAGTGGACGTTACATTCCAGATGTGTTACGACCCGCGGCTCTACCCTTCATTCGATCCCTGCGAAACCCTACATTTCAGCAGGATAATGCACGACCGCATGTTGCAGGTCCTGTACGGGCCTTTCTCGATACAAAAAATGTTCGACTGCTGCCCTGGCCACCACATTCTCCACATCTCTCACCAACTGAAAACGTCTGGTCAATGGTGGCCGAGCAACTGGCTCGTCACAGTACGCCAGTCACTACTCTTGATGAACTGTGGTATCGTGTTGAAGTTGCATGGGCAGATGTACCTGTACACGCCATCCAAGCTCTGTTTGACTCAATGCCCATGCGTATCAAGGCCGTTATTACGGCCAGAGGTGGTTGTTCTGGGTACTGATTTCTCAGCATATATGCACCCAAATTGCGTGAAAATGTAATCACATGTCAGTTCTAGTATAATATATTTGTCCAATGAATACCATTTATCATCTGCATTTCTTCTTGGTGTAGCAATTATAATGGCCAGTAGTGTATTCGGGTCAGCTTCGTTTCTTCTGATCCTTATTCTTGTCCAATATTATTTCATTCTCACACTTTACTACCCTCTTCGCCCATCTGTATATCATGATTTTGCCTTGGGTCTCATATTTTCCCGGAAAATTACGAGGCCGGAACTTATGATTTGGAAGTCACTGTATTGCAATTCTCTAATTCCTGTGTTCCCATGTCTTACAGATCCATTTGTACCTCTTGGTTCGAACTTAGTTTTCTTCTGTTCTGTGTCCGAAAAACATAGTAATTCTTTTCGTGATGGTGTCTCTTTGAGATACAAAGTATCTTGGTATATCGTTCTTGATTCACTCCTCTTCTATACTGACAGTCTCCCGTTCGTTGTGATCCCGGTATCCTCCTGCGAATCCTTTGCTCTACAAGCTCTAACCGTTTCAACGTTCATACGAGGCACAGGCTTCCTGCTGCGCATAAGATTTCAGGACGTATCACAGTCTGGTAATGTCTCAGTTTTGCAGTACTTCTAGGTTACTTAGTCCACCCATGGAGTACTGTAAGCGGAGTTTTGAAGTAGTATATTGCCCATTTAAAAAAAATGCCGATTTCAGCTGTTAGCTGAATGGACTTTCTCTTACGTATTACCGAGCGGGGTGGCGCAGTGGTTAGACACTGGACTCGCATTCGGGAGGACGACGGTTCAATCCCGCGTCCGCCCATCCTGATTTAGGTTTTCCGTGATTTCCCTAAATCACTCCAGGCAAATGCCGGGATAGTTCCTCTGAAAGGGCACGGCCGACTTCCTTCCCCATCCTTCCCTAATCTGATGAGACCGATGACCACGCTGCCTGGTCTCCTTCCCCAAACCAACCAACCAATCTTACGTATTTTGGGTCTGCCGATTCATCTAGTGGAGTGCGATGGTATGATTCCGCAAGTTCTAAAGAGACACCAGTCTTCAACTGTCGTAACCTCATTATACGAGATGCATTCAAGTTCTAAGGCCTCCCATTTTTTTTCTAATTAACTACTCACCCGAAATCGATGAAACTGGCGTTACTTCTCGACGTAATCGCCCTGCAGACGTAGACATTTTTCACAACGCTGACGCCATGATTCTATGGCAGCGGCGAAGGCTTCTTTAGGAGTCTGTTTTGACCACTGGAAAATCGCTGAGGCAATAGCAGCACGGCTGGTGAATGTGCGGCCACGGACAGTGTCTTTCATTGTTGGAAAAAGCCAAAAGTCACTAGGAGCCAGGTCAGGTGAGTAGGGAGCATGAGGAATCGCTTCAAAGTTGTTATCACGAAGAAACTGTTGCGTAACGTTAGCTCGATGTGCGGGTGCGTTGTCTTGGTGAAACAGCACACGCGCACCCCTTCCCTGACGTTTTTGTTGCAGTGCAGGAAGGAATTTGTTCTTCAAAACATTTTCGTAGGATGCACCTGTTACCGTAGTACCCTTTGGAACGCAATGGGTAAGGATTACGCCCTCGCTGTCCCAGAACATGGATATCATCATTTTTTCAGCACTGGCGGTTACCCGAAATTTTTTTGGTTGCGGTGAATCTGTGTGCTTCCATTGAGCTGACTGGCGCTTTGTTTCTGGATTGAAAAATGGCATCCACGTCTCATCCATTGTCACAACCGACGAAAAGAAAGTCCCATTCATGCTGTCGTTGCGCGTCAACATTGCTTGTCAGCATTCGTGCCACCCACCTGGATGACACTTTTTGCATTTTCAGGTCGTCATGCAGGATTGTGTGCACAGAACCCACAGAAATGCCAACTCTGGAGGCGATCTGTTCAACAGTCATTCGGCGATCCCCCAAAACAATTCTCTCCACTTTCTCGATCATGTCAGACCGGCTTGTGTGAGCCCGAGGTTGTTTCGGTTTGTTGTCACACGATGTTCGGCCTTCATTAAACTGTCGCACCCACGAACGCACTTTCGACACATCCATAGCTCCATCACCACATGTCTCCCTCAACTGTCGATGAATTTCAGTTGGTTTCACACCACGCAAATTCAGAAAACGAATGATTGCACACTGTTCAAGTAAGGAAAACGTCGCCATTTTATGTATTTAAAACAGTTCTCATTCTCGCCGCTGGCGGTAAAATTCCATCTGCCGTATGGTGCTGCCATCTCTGGGACGTATTGACAATGAATGCGGCCTTATTTTAAAACAATGCTGATGTTTCTATCTCTTTCCAGTCCGGAGAAAAAAAATCGGAGGCCTTAGAACTTGAATGCACGTCGTAGAGTAACGGTCACCCCGCTGATCAGGTGGCCAGAGGACGTCGAGGTTGGACAGGTGAGGCGGTGATGTTACAAGTGTCGGAGGCAGAGTTCCGAGGGCTGGAGAGTGTTTCAGTCTTACACCTGAAAGCGTGAATGAAACTGCAATATTCGTATTAACATTTTATTCGTTTGATAGCTACAATCAATATTGACGTCTCCGACACTCAGGAAATAAGGCCGCGCGGGATAGCCGCGTGGTCTGGGGTAGAGATGGGGGATGCGCTCTTGATCTAATTCATAGATTTCAATCTTTCAAAGGAGTGAACAATCAGTGATTCAGAAAAAAAGAACGGTAGCTCCAAACGTTTCCCACGGCAGACAGAGAGAGAGAGAGAGAGAGAGAGAGAGAGAGACGGAGCATATCAGCAGCGCCTCTACTGGTCAGAGCACAGTGCACGCCACACAACACAGCCAGCGCCGGCCTCTGCCCTGCTTCTATCTTGGCTGCCTGCATTGTGCAATGCCCCATTGGATTTTGTGTTTCACATATGCCGTGCCATCTCTGTGCGTCGTCTGCCGCCTGCAGTGTCTGGCGCAGCGTAACTTCGCATCGCTCTCTGTCGGCGATCGTTTCAGTCGCATGTCCTGCCCTCTGGGCAGTTGATGCGAGCAACAGGGCAGAGAGCCACCTAGCGGATAACATAGGAACTACTTGCAAAAACCTGCTCGCAAGGGAATGAACGATTTGTCTCGGAGCGGGTGAGTTCACCGCTACCCCCACCCTCGGAACTCGCCCGCTCAACGCTCGCCCCACCGTCTCGACTCTAGCCAGAGCGTCGAGCAAAGCGACTCAGGTGTCACGGCTGGTCTCTGCGGTCTCAGCTCACGCAGTAATACAGCTCGCGGCTCGACCTACTCGACTCAGCGCCTCTGCATCGGAGTCCGTCTCTACTGGATATTGTTCTTCGTAGTAATACCACTATGTATATTACATTATTATGTTATGTATACATCAATTGTTTTTATTTTATTTTTATTTGTTTCAACTGATTAGATTAGGTTCCTGATGACTCCTCTTACTATAGGATTTTTATTATGGACACTCGAATTTACGCTTTAATTACGAGCGAACCGATAAACGTATCGCAAAATGTGATACACCAATATTTTCCTTGTTTTATTCTGCGTAAGGCTATATGCAGCACTTTCGTTTTACAGTCAAATTTATATTTTTTTTTTATTCTGGTACGGATTTTGCGATTTTAGGCATCTTCAGAAGGAAACGTTCACTTTAAAAATATATGGCTTGCGATGTATTTGTATGAGGTTAATGAAATTTTAATACATTATAGCCAAATATATTGTTAATGTAAATCTCAAGTTACAACATTTTCCGATCACCCAAAAAACCACGATAGTGCAAAATAAATCAATAATCAAAAACTTTGTCATATCGTGGAAATTTCAATAAACAATACAAAATTCTTACTCATTATCTGTGTTACTTCAAAATAGGATCAAATAAGATCAGAATACAGGTATAGTACTGGAATAAACCAAGTTTAAAGGGCAATGTGCCTTCCATTTATTTTCTATTGTAAATGAGTGGTGAGTCATGAAAAAGAGCTAATTCATTTCAGGAAGTGAACAGTTCTGATCCAATCTCTGAAAAGAACAGTTTTGCCCATCTCTAGTCTGGGGGTCTTGTCACGGTTCGTGCGGCTCCCCATGCCGGAGGTTCGACTCCTCCTTCGGGCATGGGAATTTGTGTTGTCCACAGTGTAAGGTAGTTTACGGTAGATTAAGTAGCGTGTAAGCTTAGGAACCGATGACCTCAGCAGTTTGGTCCCACAGAACTTGACACAAATTTCCAAATTTCCATGAAATAGGGCGGGCTGCTGCTCTGACATAGGCGAGGAATGCTAGACTCAGCAATCTGGCAGCTCACGTAGCTTGAGGCAGGTCAGGCAGTCGAGGGGACCAGCGAAGCGGCCAAAGAATGCCCCTCCGTAGTCAGCATGAGCCTCAGCGGCTCTCAGTGATGGTTGTGCTGTTAGACCTGTACTCACAACATCTTCCATATACATCTGCGTGATTACTCTGCTATTCACAATTAAGTGTCTGGCAGAGAGTTCAGTGAACCACTTTCAAGCTGTCTCTATCTTTCCACTCTCGAAAGGAGCGCGTGAAAAACGAGCACTTAAATTTTTCTGTGCGAGCCCTGATTTCTCTTATTTTGCGTGATGATCATTTCTCCCTATGTAGGTGGGTGCCAACAGAATGTTTTAGCAAACGGAGGAGAAAACTGGTGATTGAAATTTTATGAGAAGGTCCCGTCGCAACGAAAAACGCCTTTGCTTTAACGATTGCCACTCAAATTCACGTATCATGTCTGTGGCACTGTCTCCCCTACTTCGCGATAATACAAAACGAGCCGCCCTCCTTTGAAATTTTTCGATGTCATCCGTCAGTCTCACCTGATGCGGATCCCACACCGCAGCGCAACACTCCAGAACATGGCGGTCAAGTGTGGTGTGAGGAGTCTCTTTAGTAGATCTGTTGCAACTTCTAAGTGTTCTGCCAGTGAATCGCAGTCTTTAATTTGCTCTACCCACAATGTTATCTGTGTACGGACGGTTTTTCTTTTTCCTGCCTCTGCATTCCTCATCAGAACGATCTGGAGCGGCGCAGCTCAGATGTTGCAGGTTATTACTCCGTACTGGAGAGTTTGGAAGACGATGTTCTGGCTGCCGTCATACTGCACCGTTCGCTCTCGCTGTCTGACAGTGAGTAGTCCTGCTTTTGCGTTACTGGCACTCTTGGCGTGTTATCGATTATGAATGTGACACACGGTCTAAGTCGAACTTGGTTCTTATAGTGCATGTGTCGAGAAATAGCTTCGAAAATTTATTGGTCACACCCGGGAACAGGGTTGTAACGCAACAATAGAAAGCATAACGTTTCAGCCACAAATTGCTTTTGATATGGAAGTAGTTGGATGCCAGATCTCATGACTAATATGTTCCAGTTTTTATGACTAAAATCACTTACTCTTGACAATGCAAAACACTTAATTGTTCTCCTAACACACTTTTTTTTTTAAATTTCGCATTCCCGGCGTGCACACGTGTAATCTTCCTTTAGTTGGCTGAGAAGACTTTTGCTATTCTCGACACAAAACGGAATGCACAATAAAATAATGAATTATAAAGTTCTGGATTGCCATTTAAAAGAGTTTCAACTGAAATTCGTGTCATAACTGTGTGTAGTAGGGTTCCAATTGTAATAAGTACGTGAAAGTAAGTAGCTCACTTGGCGTATATGCGAGGGCATGCAACTGACATTCAACACCAACTCAATACAGCCCACCCATTCTCCCCACAAATTTAAAATACAAATGCTCATCCACCGCGTCAGTTTGGATCCACGGAACTCACAGGTCTTACCCGTGAATGCTCTGCAGTATCTTTGACGTAGAGTTTTCAGTTTCAAAGGTTTTTTGTCTGAAAAGTGTCATTATGTAAATCACTAATTTACCTTCTAACGGCTGACGAGCAACGGTTTAGAAAAAAAACAAAAAATTTTGTTGGCTAATGGATGTACGTAATCGTCTCATGAACGAATTATCAAGCCGAAATAGAATAAAAATTTACAGCAGATGGGTATTTCTTTGGACCAGTAGGGAGATCTCCTCACATGAGGACAGTGAGAACGAAAACTAGTAAGTCTTGCATAGAAAATTTATTAGTAGTATTGAAGAATTATATTTCTCACAGATGTAACATGTCTTCCGGCTACGGTCCCGATCATGACTCCTGTTGGACTTTGAACCAGTTGACATGGCAGGCCAGTGCGATTCATCATTGAACCCTAGTTTACTGAGTACAGAATGACAGGCTCTCTTTTTTGAATGTTGTCTGAACGTGTACATCTATTCTTCCTTGTAATCTATGCTTCGCCTTTATATGTCAGCCCAGAGGACAGTCTGCTTTTGAATCTTAGCAGATCAACGTTTTCTTTTGGAAATTTGTGATGAGGTCTTATGTGGCCAAACTGCTGAGGTCATCATCGATCCCTGAGCTTACGCACTAATTAATGTAACTTAAACTAACTTATGCTAAGAAGAACACGCACACCCATGCCCCAGAGATTCCCATAGCCACAACCTCTTATTTGTGGCTATGGGACTGGATTTCAAAAACTGAGGGTCGTCCACGGAGCACTGGCGAGATGCGTTTGGGAAATTAAAGAGAGAAACAGGGAAACAGATAGGAATGGATGACATAATTAGGAGGATAATGGAAATAGAGTGAAAGTGGCACATGATGGTAGCCGAGTAGATGACTGATAAGTGAGCGAAGTTCTTTACAGGTCCAATAGTGAACGTTAAGCGACCTGTGATGATGATGATGGTGGTGACGATGGTGATGGTGGTGATAATGAAAATGATGATGATAAACTTGAAGACTATGTCAGTGATGATCATTTTTGTTTAGAAAGTATTTGGCGAAGAACACAATTGCCAGTTTTTACAGTAAAAGATGTTTAAAATGTTTTTCGAAACGAAGAAAGCTATTTTAGTCTTGTTGCACGTCGAGATTCCTCGTGTAGGCCTACCACTGCTACTGACTATGACTAGTGTGTTCTCGAATGTGGTCTGTCATTTCCTCTCATTGAATCACAAAAAAAGTGTTGTGTCTGACTTGTTCCGGAAGAGGTTTAATTAAGATCGTTTAAAGCTGATCTCCAATTCACAACTGGTCGATTGGGAAAGTTTTTGTTGTGTTGCTTGAGGTTTCCTCGACCGACCACTTAGAGACCGATATCTCCAGGTGCGAGCAACAGACTGCTGAGCTATGATTGCAGCTTCGAATTTATACCAGTCTAAGTGGGAAACTGGAATAAATACGAGGCTGCAATCATAGCTTGGGAATGTAGGGAGCGGCTGCTGGAATTTTGCGTGAATAACAACTTATCTATCTGTAGTACCCTCTTTCAACATCATCCACGGCGTCGATAGACATTGATTTCTCCAGGGGATACGGTTAGAATCAGATTTATTTCTTTTTGGTGAAACAACGCTGGCATACTTCGGTCCTAGATTGCAAGACCTACCCTGGAGCAGACTGTGGCAGTAACCATATCACGCAGAATATGAAAATGAAGATGAAACTGAAAGTGACCAAACAGAAATGAGTAAGGCAGATTCGTCTGACAGATAAAACTAGTCTCGAAGAATTTGGAGAAAGGCCCAAATTCCAAAAATTAATGGAGAAAGGAGTAGTTCCCAAAATATGGGACAAAGTGAAAGAAATGATAAGTTCATCTCTCTCTGAACAACTTACTAAGACCCCTCAAGCGAAGAATCCCTGGATTTCGAACAATACTCTATTACTCATCGAAGAACGGAGCACACTAAAGAAACGTGGCATACAAACCGCTCAAGATGAAGAAGCATACAAATAACTTTGCCGCAAAATACAGCGCAGTTGCCGAATTGACAGGACACAGTATCTCACCAGTACTTGTGATGACATAGAACAAGATCAAAAACTAAATGAAACGCGTGACCTATTCAAGTAGATAAACAGTATTACCCGAGAGTTCAAACCGAGCACAGGGATAGTAGAAGATGTAGAAGGCACTATTATTAGTGACAAGCAATTAGCAATAGATAGGTGGAAACAACACTGTGAAACACTGTACTGCAAAGGAAACAACATCGAAGAAGAAAACGTTTATATGGAATCAAATAAAGAACCTGATATTTTGTACAGTGAAATCGAAAATGCCATCAAGCATCTGAAAAACAACAAATCCCCAGGTATAGACGGAATTTCCAGAAAAATGCTGACTGCGATGGGAGAGTAAGGCATGCATGCCCTACATTTAATATGTAATAAGATGTGGAAAACGGGTGAATGGCCTAAAGACTGGACTACACCTGTCCTAATTCCTCTGCACAAAAAAGGATCAGTTAGGGACTGCTCCAACTGTAGGACAACGTCATTAATATCACATGCTAGTAAAGTCCTCCTGCATCTAATAAATCAACGCCTAAAAAACTTTCTGCAGCCTCAGACTTCCGCAGAACAAGTGGGTTTCGTGTCCGGTAAATTACTCGAGAGGCAGTCTTGAAATTAAGTCATACAAATGAAAAATGTTATGCGTTCTGTGTCCCTGCCTACATCCGATGGCTAGATTATAAAAAGGTCTTTGATTTTGTTATGTGAGACAAGTTGTGGCATGTGCTCAACGAGTCTGGGTTTCCAAAACACCTGGTATCCCTTCTAAAAGGTCTTTCTGATAGCCATACCGCAACCATGAAAGTAGATGGTGAATACTCGGAACTTTTCGATGTGACAAATGGCGTTAGTCAAGGTTGCATACTGTCACCTCAGCTCTACAGTATCTGTGAAGTGTGTGTATTAAGGTAATCGCTGGATGGCTGGGACGGCGGGATTTCAATTGGCGGCAGGAAAATCAACAATTCATGCTTCGCAGTTGATACTAGAGATGGGGGATCCGATACTAGAGATGGGGGATCCGCTCCTGAACTGATACATAGAGTTGAATCTTTCAAAGGAGTGAACAATCAGTGATTCAGAAAAAAAGAACGGTAGCTCCAAACGTTTCCCACAGCAGAGAGAGAGAGAGAGAGAGAGAGAGAGAGAAAGACGGAGCATATCAGCGGCGCCTCTGCTGGTCAGAGCACAGTGCACGCCACACAACACAGCCAGCGCCGGCCTCTGCCCTGCTTCTACCTTGACTGCCTGTTTGTGCAGTGCCCCATTGGATTTTGTGTTTCACATATGCCGTGCCGTCTCTGTGCGTCGTCTGCCGCGTGCAGTGTCTGGCGCAGCTTAACTTAGCATCGCACTCTGTCAGCGATCGTTTCAGTCGCACGTCCTGCCCTCTGGGCAGTTTATGCGAGCAACAGGACAGAGAGCCTCCTAGCGGAGAACATAGGAACTACTTGCAACAACCTGCTCGCAAGAGAATGGACGATTTGTCTCGGAGTGGGTGACTTGTGGCCGTTCACCGTTCCCCCCACCCTCGGAACTCGCCCGCTCAACACTCACCCCACCGTTCTTGACTCTAGCCAGAGCGTTGAGCAAAGCAACTCAGGTGTCACTCTGGTCTCTGCCGTCTTAGCTCACGCAGTAATACAGCTCGCGGCTCGACCTGCTCGACTCAGTGCTTCTGCATCGGAGTTCGTCTCTACTGGATATTGTTCTTCATAGTAATACTGCTATGTATATTACATTATTATGTTATGTATACATCATTTACTTTTATTTTATTTTTATTTGTTTAAACTGATCAGATTAGGTTCCTGACAACTCCTCTTACTATAGGATTTTTATTATGGACACTCGAATTTATGCTTTAATTACGAGCGAACCGATAAATGTATTGCAAAATGTGATACACCAATATTTTCCTTGTTTTATTCTGTGTAAGGCTATATGCAGCACTTTCGTCTTACAGTCAAATTTATATATTTTTTTCTTATTCTGGTACGGATTTTGCGATTTTAGGCGTCTTCGGAAGGAAACGTTCAATTTAAAAATATATGGCTTGCGATGTATTTGTATGAGGTTAATGAAATTTTAATACATTATAGCCAAATATATTGTTAATGTAAATCTCAAGTTACAACATTTTCCGATCACCCAAAAAACCACGATAGTGCAAAATAAATCAATAATCAAAAACTTTGTCATATCGTGGAAATTTCAATAAACAATACAAAATTCTTACTCATTGTCTGTGTTACTTCAAAATAGGATCAAATAAGATCAAAATACAGGTATAGTACTGGAATAAACCAAGTTTAAAGGGCAATGTGCCTTCCATTTATTTTCTATTGTAAATGAGTGGTGAGTCATGAAAAAGAGCTAATTCATTTCAGGGAGTGAACAGTTCTGATCCGATCTCTGAAAAGAACAGTTTTGCCCATCTCTAGTTGATACTACACTCGTAGCAGGAAGTGTGGAAGAACTTGGTAATCAGTTCTCAAGAGTGAAAGATATTTGTCCAAATCTTGGCCTAGAGATAAACATGAAAAAACCAAACTAATGGTTATAAATTCCAAGGCATCGATCAAAACCAACTTACAGTATGCTTAAGGAATATGGAGATAGTGAGTGATTATGTATATCTAGGCTCTCTGATCAATTGCACAGGAATGTGTGATAAAAGAGATGAAACGACGAATCATTCTTGGCTGAGCCGCAATGGTCAAATTCACTAAGATGTGGCAGAATCGGGCAATATCCAAGACAACGAAGATGCGCTTGGTAGATGCAGTGGTGTTTCCTGTATTCTTATACGGATGTGAGACCTGGACCGTGAAAGGTAGTGGATAAGAGCCGCATTAATGCCTTCGAGATGTGGTGTTGGCGGAGGATGCTACGTGTACCGTGGACACAAAAAAGAACAAATGTTTCAATAATAGAAAAACTTAAAACCACAAGAAGGTTACCTTCTCGTGTCAGCCAAAGATACCTTCAGTTCCTTGGGCACGTCTTGAGAAGGAAAGGGGATAATTTAGAGCCGGCCGTAGTGGCCGAGCGGTTCTAGGCGCTGCAGTCTGGAACCGCGCGACCGCTACGGTCGTAGGTTCGAATCCTGCCTCGGGCATGGTTGTGTATGATGTCCTTAGGTTAGTTAGGTTTAAGTAGTTCTAGGGGATTGATGACCTCAGAAGTTAAGTCCCATAGTGCTCAGAGCCATTTGAACCATTTTTTGATAATTTAGAGAAGACCATCGTGCAGGGACAAATTGAGGGCAGAAGACCACGTGGGAGAGCAGCAAACACATGGTTGGATCAAGCGAAAAAGATTACCAGCCTGCCTCTTCACATCATATTAAGAAAGGCCGAAGGTGGCTGTGGATGGAGACATCTGTCTGAAGTTTCAACTACGTAAGAATGAATGAGGAAATGGGGTCACGACACTCGGCAATGAGTAAAACAACTAATGAGAAGTGGGAAACTCCCAGGCAAGCACGAAGGCGGCAGATTAGGTGCCCGATAGCGAAGGATTCCTGGTCGGTAGAGAAGAAAACTTTCGCGCCATTTGGCGGACGCCGAACCAAGGACTTCGGCGCGAGTGCAAGGGCTGTCGTTTCTCCTGTGCACTGCCGCCAGGCTCCGCCAGTTACCTCAGTCGAAAGCAGACGGGCTGAAATAAGCGTCCGCGTTGGCTTGTGGTCATCAATGGTTCAAATGGCTCTATGCACTATGGGACTTAACATCTGAGGTCATCAGTCCCCTTGACTTAGAACTACTTAAACCTAACTAACCTAAGGACATCTCACACGTCCATGCCCGAGGCAGGATTCAAACCTGCGACCGTAGCAGCAGCACGGTCCCGGACTAAAGCGCCTAGAACCGCTCGGTCACAACGCCTGGCCGTGTGGTCATCCTCACCGCTGTTACCCCAGTATTAAAGTACGGCCGGGTTGGGGATTTTCTCTGCCCGGGGACTGGGTGTTTGTGTTGTTCTCATCATTTCATCATCATCATTCGTGACAGTGGCTAAATTGGACTGGGTAAGGAAATTGGACTATGTGAAAACTTGGGACTGTGTATGGACGCTGATGACCGCGCAGTTGAGCGCCCAACAAAACGAAACATCATCATCACCAATATTTAAGTCGACACCGAAGCGTCATCCCTCGGTGCGTTCGTCGCAGTGAACGATGTCGGTCAAAATTATAGGAATTTCACGACATTCGACGTTTCGCCCTATAATAGTTCCTAAAATTAAAAAAAAGTATTCATCGTATTTCAAGGCGCTCAGGAAAAACGAGCCTGCCATACAATTCTTTTGTAATTATATCTAAACTAAAAAGATTGTTAATAAACATCAAATATAAATTATTTACTGTTAAAACGATAGAAAGGTTTTTCCTCACCAGGACAGTAAAATGGGATTTTTCAAACCTTTTTTTATCCTACAATATTTATTTTCTTTCTTTCCGTGTAACTCACCAACATCATAAAAGATTTTTTGATCATATTGTCTCACCAGGGCAAGTGAGCAAAAATCCTCTCACTTCGTCAGACTTTTCAACTATTTAAGGTGTGCCACTTAAAATTCAGAAATTCAGAACTATCGTCATCCAGTTGCCAGCGGACCAACAAAAATCAAGTCTGCCAGTGAAGTCGTCTTCAGTCTTCTCGAGAAGAAGGGTGACACACTTGGAAAACTCGCGTGAATTCGACCAAGTCACCCGCCCTGCAACCCGAGTACTCTGTATTAGTTGATCTCGCCGGTAAAGACACGAAATAACATCGTCCTCAGACATTTGCTTGGAACACCCGAAACACCTCAGACACAACGTTGTCGATAAGGAGGACTGATACCGTAGGTGTGGAACAACCGGTTTATTACTACTAACTACGAAATAAAATGAAATAATTATATAAAGGATGACCCAAAAGTCGGTTAATATTTGGAATTCACTAATTCACGGGAATAATGTAGGTAGAGAGGTAAAAATTGACACATGTGCCTGAGACGACATGGGGTTTTATTGAAACCAGAAACGAGTGCAAAACCTGGCCAACAGATGTCGTTTGACAGCAACCCATCACTGACGATGCACGAGAATCCCGTACAAAATGAGCTGTTGTGTTACAAAATGAGCTGGTGTGTGTGGAGTCATGTCAGCCCTAGTCTGCTGGAAGAGGTACGTCTTTTATGCAATATGGCACTCTATCCCATATTACTACAAATGTGAATGATTTTTTGCTCACGTCTTGTGGTGAGGATCCCATGCTGAATCACCACGTCCGTCATGCTTGGCTTCCCATCTCCTGAGATCTCCATCCATGCAGTTATTGCTTATGGGCTTATCTGAAGTCGTAAGTCTGCTGTGATTGCCCTACCTCATTAGTGATGCTAAAAGACAAAATCTGACGGCAGTTTTCCACAACAGCTCCCGAGCCGGCACAGTGCGACAGCATATTTGGTAGCTATGGGACGGCCATCGACTTGTGTCAACAACTTCAATGTAAGACGAGGACCCACAGTCCAATATACTTTTAATTCTGTTTTACTCTATGGACTTCCCAACTATTTGTGATGGTATTTTGTCTTTTTAGTCCGTTTAATTTCATGACATAGATTTTACAACCTGATGATGGGAGCATTGTCTCTTGAAACGCGTTGTTAAAATATATGTATAAGAATCGCGGTTGAATCCTAACAGTGATAACCAGTATAACGACAACTGCTACCTCGACTCCATAATGGATTATATTTTAAAAAAAAACATTGTCTTTGCTGAGAACATATTGCTATGCTAATTACTGCTTTCGAAGCGCCATCTTTTAGTCTTGTTGTGCACTCTTTTTTTCAATACAATCTCATGTAATTTCAAGCATGTGTGTCACTTTTTACATCTCTACCTACTGTACATTATTCCGTGAAGCACTGAAATTACAAATGTTAACGGACTTTTGGGTAATTCTGTATTTCTTTCACAAACCTGTCGCTAAGTTTCAGCCAGTCACGGTAAATTTGTTAGTGACTATCTGTTACTACTCCACTTCTCGCTCCCCCCATCCCCCCCTCTTCTCTCTCTCTCTCTCTCTCTCTGTCTGTCTATCCCCCTCCCCCTCCCCCCCCTCCCGACCCACTGCCACTCAACCGCACGAATCTGTCGACAATCTAAATCCACAGTGATCCTCCGTTGCCATTGATAGATGACGTCATCATGAGCGGGCGGCAATGCAGGAAGCCCAAGCATTGCCGCAAGCACTGGCTCCAGTAGCAGACTGAACTACCCTCCGGAGCCTCCGACATACCTGTCGACACGCGCACGCTTCATTTCTCTTCTCAGAATACGTTCGAGGTCACGTCGTGTGTGTCATAGAGTAATGCGATAATGACTTCTGAGCAAAATCAACTGACGGGTTGTGTTCGGAACGATCACAAAATACGGCGTCACGGTGCTCATATTTCATCCTCTCTTGTAACAGATTACTAGCAGAGGTGGGCATTATTTTGAAAGTTATTCAAATAAATAAATACATCAAAAAATTTCTTCTCTGCAAATACAAATAATTATTTTAGATGGTAACTGGCGAATAAAGGACAGTAAAACTGCTTGCTTTTTTTATTTTATTTTTTATTATCAACACATTTTCACCAGCTCTTGTTTCTGTGACTCAGCGTGGTTGCTGTTTGATAAATAATTTATTAATGCGTAACAAACGTAGCATTAAACTGCTTCTTAGGCAATCCGCCGTAGTAGTTACGCAGTCTAATCACTCCAGTCAAACTGCTTCTGCACTTGCCAAGACTTCCTCTCTTCCACACTCGTAAAATACGGTGAAAGCTGTACAACACTGGCTACTTTCTGCCGAGGAAAGTTAGAGAGATGATTTTGAAGACTTTTCCCGCCTTCATGCGCCACAGGGAAGTTACGCAACTGTTGTAGTCCTCTCTTACCCACGATATGAAAACAACTGGTTCCATCTATATTACTGTAAATGTGTAAGTGAGGGTAACAATGAACTTCACACGTGTCTGAAAATAAAGCTGAGACAGTGAAAAAAAATCATTTTTCGATTTTATTCCGTGCGTGAAACTAACATTAAATCACAACAAAATTATTCGGTAAAAACTAGAGCTGAAGTAATGCGTCGTAAATTTTTTTGCTTACGCGGCTCGCATTTTGAAGCCCTTACATCGACATCCTGAAGTAAAGACAATTTATGCAAGATACAGCACACCGATACCACTTTAAGCATCTCTTTAACGTTTTTTCTGTGTGTCACGACATAAACATTTTAAAAACTTTCGAGTGAGATGTTTGAAAAAAAATCAGTTGCTCTGAAAACTTAACTGAAAGCGACAAAATATACATGGCTTCTTGAATGAAAAGGTGCGGTATAATAAATGACTGGGATTTGAAATTTATCTTTTAATTGTACAGTACAAATATCGAATAAATCTTTTTGTTTGCCATTGACGATAAACGAATTATAGTTTTTATCTACATCCGTTATTTTCCTTTCATCACCTTCCTGTTTTCTGTCAGCAGGTTGCGAACTTTATTTTTGCAGCCTATTATTTTGAGTCTGAACCATTGTGTTCCTTCTTTCAACTTCTCATGAAACCTACTACGCTCATTCCTGTTATAATGCTCTTTCATACCTTATGTCTTTCCTTTTAAGGCTTCTCTTATCCTGCTTCTGCATACCCTTGCCGCTTCTATGCTCCTTTCAGTATTCGTAGGCTGGATAATTCCCGTATTTAGTTGAAGACATTTTAATCTTGCTTCTTTGTTCTGTTGCAGCACCTGTCTACATTCACGATACCTCTCCTTATTTCTAGGTGTCCTAGATTTCCCTATTACGTCCTTTGCAAGGCGCGCTTCTGACACGCGATCATTGCGTCATCAAACAGACTTCTCCCAACGCATTTAACAGGCTGAAAAATATGCAAAAGGTTTAATCATTAGAAGAGAGAACAGACGTATGCATCGTAGTGCCCGATGAGAACATATTTGAGGTAAATTAATAATTATTTCACGTTAAAGTACAGAATAATTAATTGTTCTTCTACTTCACATTTTATGAACATAAGACAAACAAAATTGAGAAAGATGATATTGTATTAAATCTAAATGAACTTTGCATTCTCTGAAATATTGTCATCTCTGATCTCACCGAAATACAAAGGTTTGTTTGAAGCTCCATCTTGCAAAGAATTTTTCCATGTTCCCGGGGATACCCATCACGGAAGGTGGATGGCGAAAGCCATTAACTGCTTGAAAATGTTTGTGATCCGTGATGAATTTGAATTATCAGAGAGAAACGAATTTGTGATATTAGAGTGTGTGTGCGTGTGTGTGTGTGAGGGAGGAGGGGGGTATGTGTGGATGTGGATGGGGAGGGGGGGAGAGGGTATGTGTGTGGGTGGGTGTATGTACTGGTGGGTGGATGGGTGTCTGCAGCCAACATTATTTCAAAGCTTTATCGATTGCAGGTTGTTGATTATGGCCGGCCGCTGTGACCGAGCGGTTCTAAGCGCTTCAGTATGGCACCGCGCGACCGCTACGGTCGTAGGTTCGAATCCTGCATCGGGCATGAATGTGTGTGATGTTCTTAGGTTAGTTTGGTTTAAGTAGTTCCAAGTTCTAGGCGACTGAGGACCTGAGATGTTAAGTCCCATAGCGCTCAGAGCCATTTGAACCATTTGTTCATTATGATATCTCTCGTGTGGCTTTATTTACATAAACTGAAAACTCATTTACAGTACCTGTCTCCTTCTTTCATTCTAAATTGTCTTCTGACTCAAAAATGGAAAATTGCCAATGCATTGAATCATGGGTCGGAACTATCAGCCGAAAATGTTACAGAACTTCAAGCAGGAATCAATCGAATCCCAGAAATCATCAGTAATGAGATCCAACATTTTGTTTCGAATAAAACATGGCTGTTATTACCATGTTTGACTTGAGTGACGAGTCCCTTAAGACAGACGATTCACAGTGGCATGAAAGTTAAGTTTTCATCGATGCTGTAGAACAAGTGAACAAACTGAAAATTCTAAGCCATCCAACAGTAAGAGACGTCAAGCTCATGGATGACTACAATAAATTAGTTACAAAAGAAACTAGAAACAGAAATAGTACGTGTTTAAGGCTAAAATCGAGTATTACGTAAGTTTGCTGAATGAAAAAAAAAAGAATGTACCCAGTTCGGGTTCACACCGTATATTTTTCGTGAAAACGAGATAAAATCATAAGTGTTTCATTTTAGTGTGTAATTTAATGTTGATCTCTTTAAAGCAATGGTTACACAGAATCGTGTAATGGCTGCACAGTAAATATATCACAAGTCTGGACAATAGCTGGTCGCTGTATCCCCCATGGGGGTACCGGCATTTGAAGCTGACTGCCGAAAGATTCTGCTGCCGCCAACACACATCGCACCTGAACGGTCATTTCAAGTCCCTTATGATTCAAATAGGTTATGGAATCAGTTTCTCGCCTTTATTTTATCCAGCCGGATGTTGTCCTGTCTGGAATACGGAAACGGCGTACTCTTTAATAGCCCACTGCACGACGGACAGCCATAACGCTCTACATACGACAGAACTCTTCCACTGCCTCAATGAGCCAACGTTCCATACTGAACTGAATGCCATACTACGTGGGACAGAGCGAGGAGGCACAGTGGTTAGCGCACTGGACTCGCATTCGGAAGGATGACGGTTCAAACTCGGGTCGGCCATCCTGATTTAGATTTTCCGTGATTTCCCTAAATCGCTTCAGGCAGATGCCGGGATGGTTCCTTTGAAAGGGCACGGACGACTCCCTTCCCCTCCTTCCCTAATCTGACAGGACTGGTGACCTCGCTGTTTCGTCCCCTCCTCCAAATCAACCAACCAACCATGTGAAACCGATTACATGCGGTGGATGGCACGAGCACATCTACACCTTATCAGGGTGGCCACTTCAAAATATGCTGTTTCCCATGGGCCATCCTCTATAACCATCTTCATTTCAGTTGTACAGCCCTTCTATATACAGTTTATGTTACATCGTTTCAACTTTCCCATGTTTGCTTGACATCTAAGCTCTTAATATTCGTACACCTGCTTTTTTCCAAAGAATTAAGAAAAAATTACAGAATTTTGTTTTATGCGATGTCTACCTTTCCTTAGACAAACAAGCTTCTACAGACTTGCATTTCTTCCCTAGTACAGGGTTCCTCAAACTGCATTCCGCGGAACAAATTGGAAATTTGTGGTAAGTTCCTATGGGACCAAACTGATGACGTCGTCGGTCCTAAGGCTTACACACTACTTAATCTAAGTTAAACTAACTTACTCTAAGGACAACACAAATACTCATGCCCGAGGGAGGACTCGAACCTCCGACGGCGGGAGCCGTGCGAACTGTGGCAAGGCGCCCAGACCGCTCGGCTACCCTGCGCAGCCTCCGCGGAACACTTGCGTGAAATTAGATTCCTGTATTATTAATTATGATTAAAAACTGAAGTAATCGCTGAATAAAACAGGTTTTTCTCATGTCTTAAAACTTTATTAATTTTTAAACAGAATTTGTTCCATCAAAGTACCAGGGTTATCAATGCTCCAGCCATAAGTGCTTGGTTGTTTTCCACTTTCTGTGAGTCTTATTTTTGGACATCTGTATTCCCTTATGCCAGTTTCAGTTGCTAAATTTTTATATTTTGCTGCTTTTGGTTGGGCGACTGTGTCTGTACCAAGGAAAATGAGGCACTTCTCAGTTCATTATTCATTTTTTTGGTCTTATGGAGAAATATCTGTAAATGAAATTACAATGAAATCACAACGCTTACCTGCATACAGGCGTTGATATACGTCAACGGGGCAGTCGAAAATGTGTGCCCCGACCGGGACTCGAACGCGGGATCTCCTGCTTAGTGGTAGACGCTCTATCCAACTGAGCCACCGAGGACACAGATGATAGTGCGACTGCAAGGACTTATCTCCGACACGCCTCCCGTGAGACCCACATTCCTAACTTATTGTCCCGCACTATATTCATAGTGCCCCTGCCCATTATACTCATTATTCGCAGCTTTTTGCCGATTGCGAATTCGGACACTTTTATGCATCAGCACAGCATAGCACAGCACAGCACAGAAGATTTCACTCACGTCACAATTTATTGAACTCGGAACTTGGACTCTAACAAAATTAAAAAAAAAAAAAAAGAAATTTTGGGTAAGTGTGAGGAAGACTTACGCAACGAAGATTCCGTACAAACTCAATTATGTATGCACATAATTCATCCATACCAGAAATCTAAAATCTCGACGATTTTTGCCTGTCATCGATATCAGTGATGACAAGATATACATCTAGCCGTTCCTGAGAAAAGGGGTCTTAACATACGAACACATACGAACCGACAGTTGAATAACACGTGACAGAAATTTTTTTTCGTTCGATATCATTACAAATTAACAATTTTCGGATCTGTTTCCCTTACTTGTACTGTGAAACCTCGCTTCTTGCCAAATTCCATGATTCTAGGTCAGCGGGAAATACCATACAGGTTTTGATGAGTGACAATTTTGTTCGCGTGTCCATCCTCCGAAGCAAGCATAGAAATAGTTGTTTTGTAAGTACAATTCAAACCACCAACCTCATTAAAAAAAAAGTCTTCAGCTCTCTCTCTCTCTCTCTCTCTCTCTCTCTCTCTCTCTCTCTCTTTCATACACACAAGGTATAAACATCATGAACAGAAGTTAGTTTTGTAATCTTGAACATATACTTCGTTAGGTTGGCAACAAGTAGGTAAATATGCCAAATAGGAAGAAACACGTAATGGAGTTGCACTATTTACGTTGTGAAAAGCAGCGTGCGACGAAATAGTTATAACGAATGGCGAAAGAACAATAGTACACCACACAAAGGAAAACATGGTGCACAGTGTGAAGAAGGTCAGAACGCAAATTTGTGTTTCTATGTCAGTAATAAAGTGGTAGTGCGTCCTCCAGACCAGATGAGAGGAATCGAAGATCAGCAAATCTTAAGTAATTACTTGTTTACATAAAAAATGACGACTTGAACTGTTTAATAATCTAAAACTAACAAAACTGTATCGTTATAGATCCGACTGATGATGCCTTAGAACAAGAAAAAGGCGAAACGCGTCTGGGATACATAAATTAAGTGGCAACAGGAAAAGGCAGTTTTATTTACAAAACATGTATTTGATGAGTGAGTTTGCGAGTATCAAAATTTGTGACACAAGTGGCCGTATCTTTTGATTTCATTAACTTAGAAGTTTACATTTATTGCAACGCCAAGGGAGTAGGGACCTTAATAGGCGACATAAATTAGAATTTCATACGCATCCCCGTTCCTAAGAAAAACGATTTTTAACTGTCGGACGGACAGGCAGATAGACAACAGTGATCCAATAAGGTTCCATGTTTACCGACTGCGACACGGAGCCCTAAAAATCGCCAAACCTTCTTCGCCAGTGCAGTCTGTAATTAAATATGTGTGTTTCATTAGTTAATTATGTACGAGAATATGGCTACATTACGTGTTTTGTGATACGAATAGCTGTATACATTGTAATGCAAGGAGATTTTCAATTTTCTTGTGGGAAAGGTGAAGGTTCCAAATAACGCTTTATCCAAAGAACTTTCTTTAATGTTCTCTCATCACTGGTACAGCCACGCTCCTTAAGGTCAACAGATAAAAATAACTCAATTTCGTCCCAAACAACTAGCAAGGCTAGGGCAGGAGAACCATTTTAATTATAAAATGCTGATCCACATATTGCAGGAGTTTCAATTTTGATGTGATTCCTGCATAAGTTACCAGCACAGCTCGGTAGATATGATCGTGTTCTTCAGTTATCGTGGGTAAATATTCAGGTTGCAGATCTTTCTGGGAACCATTTGATTTTACAGCCGCAACACTTCGAGAGGTAGTGTGACGTCGGAGTAAAATAAAAGGAAAGCGAGATGCCGAGTTGTTATAATAAAAGTGCAGCTACTCACAGAGATCCAGGGTGTGCTCTGATTAATTAGAGTATGGTAACGAACTTGGTAGATATTCAAATGTGTCAATGTGGAACCGATTTACAATGGAAAAAATATTAGTCCCTATTTTGGCACATATGTGGAACTTCGAATATGAAAAAAAAAAACGTATAGAAGTGTTTCCATATACAATGGATTGGGAATGGGATGTGGCAGAAGAGGTCAGACAAGTGTGAAAGGCATAATGTTGATGTTATTAACCACTGTTTACACAGTTTGTTCAAAATGAACACAGGAGACATCGACAAGATGCTGTACAGCGCCAGGTTTGTACCTGGTGGCCAAAATTAGAACTAATTTTTTTTTCAACGCAAATCGGTTTGGCGTTAACGCATTAGCATTATTCCCAAGTTTCGCTGCCATACGACAATTAAAGACCATATTGGACTTCTTTGTGTACCTACACTTCAATTACAAACAACCTGTACATACTCAGACACTTCAAACATATTTAAAGCATTATTTTCGTTCACATTAGTATGCCAGTAAGGATGTAGCCAACAACGTCTTTTAGATTTTTGTTGATTAACGTTGGTGAAGTTGACGCTAGTCAGAAAACCTTGATCATCTGAAGAAAACGTGGTGCCGCGTTACTAGCACCCAATAACTTCTACTGTTGCAGTGACACGCATGCCACTCAACTACCATTTTACTGCCAAGTCACTTACCACGCTACGTCAGTTGACCCCCTGTCTCACCTGTCCTCACATGGGATGAGGCACCTAACACTGATGTGGACATGGATTGAAAATCAAGCGCCACGAGACACAACGCCCGTGTCACACGGGACGCGGCAGTTTACGTGACGGCTGGTCCCGGCGGAGGTTCGAGTCCTCCCTCGGGCATGGGTGTGTGTGGTTGTCCTTAGGATAATTTAGGTTAAGTAGTGTGTAAGCTTAGGGACTGATGACCTTAGCAGTTAAGTCCCATAAGATTTCACACACATTTGACCATTTTTTGTTTACGTGATTTGCCACTGCAGCTGTCTCCAGCGGGAACTGTCGGCTGTACCCCGCTCCCAGACAACACCGTTTGTTTACGAAAATGGACGCGCGTAAAATCCCTACGTTAGGCGTATTAAAAAGCGCGTAGGCTTATAGAACGTCTCAAAATCTAACAAACTCGCTCCTGAGAGAGAAAAATGTGGTTCAAATGGCTCTGAGCACTATGGGACTTAACATCGGAGGTCATCAGTCCCCTAGAACGTAGAACTACTTAAACCTAACTAACCTAAGGACATCAGACACTTCCATTCCCGAGGCAGGATTCGAACCTGCGACCGTAGCAGTCGCGCGGTTCCGGACTGAAGCGCCTAGAACCGTTCGGCCACCGCAGCCAGCTCCTGAGAGAGAATGCACTAATATTTACGTAACATCGAAAATTACAGAAAATACGAGTATTTCTATTAATTTAACAAGAAAGTCCCACAACCTTTTAGAAAAAGCGAAGGTGCAAAAAACGGCAAAATCCGTACCCTCTACACTTCGTTTCGTAGCTCGGTGCCTCTACCAACTACGCTACACTGAACTTCTGCGACAAAGACCTGGAACACTTCGCAAAAGAATTAGGGAACATGACTTTGGACATCTGTCATACTCCGTAGGCAGTAACTGAGGGCTTGGTATGTTTCCAAATTATACATTTATTTTTCACAAATTAAGTACATAACAAACAAGATTACATCCTCGATCGTTTACGTAAAGGAACTGAAATGTCCGAAAAGTGTCGAAAACAGAGTGGAAACAATCATTTATCCCGTCATCCTTGGTGTTTTTCATTGGACTTTGAGAGCCTCAGTAACGTGTATGCCCTCCGTGAGCGTTTATCACTGCCTGACATCTATGTGGCAGACTCCGTATAAGTCTATGGAGGTAACCCTGTGACATGCGCTCCCATTCTTCAGTGAGAGCCATGAGAGTTCTTGGTGAGTCTGTGGTGGAATAGCAGGAATACGAACACTGTCAAACATGTTCCACATGTGTACAATGGGGTTTATGTTGGGACTAGCCGGCGGCCACTCCACCACATCAACGTCCAGACTTCAAAAAAATGGTTCAAATGGCTCTGAGCACTATGGGACTTAACATCTGTGGTCATCAGTCCCCTAGAACTTAGAACTACTTAAACCTAACTAACCTAAGGACATCACACACATCCATGCCCGAGGCAGGATTCGAACCTGCGACCGTAGCAGTCGCACGGTTCCGGACTGAGCGCCTTAACCGCGAGACCACAGCGGCCGGCGTCCAGACTTCACAAGACATCCAACCTGATAGCCCATACATAGGTCCTGGCATTAGAAGGAATTCAGGTCTACCACCAATTGCAGCAGCTACCACATGGTCTAACAGAATCCGTTCGATCTGCTACCTGGTAGTAAGGGGGTTATGGTCAACGACAAGATCCGTATGGTTGTCAACACTGAACTCTCCCAACAACATCACGGAACGTTGGAAATCTGTCGATTTCCTGAAAAACATTTGGCACATACTGCTCACTCTCCGCCCACGAACACGGCCATCACCTTGCGTCAGAGGATGTTTGGACTCGTCTATTAGTAATACGTTTTGTCAGTGAGAAAGTTGCTATTTGACAAGGGAACAGCAGAACTGAACGAGAGCTGCAAGATGTTGTCGTGTCAAACAGGGTACTCGAACATGACGTCTGGTTCAAATGTATGTGGATTCCTAAGGGACCAAACTGCTGAGGTCACCAGTCCCTAGACTTACACACTACTTAAACTAACTTATGCTAACAAGGGAACCTCCCCATCGCACCCCCCTCAGATTTAGTTATAAGTTGGCACAGTGGATAGGCCTTGAAAAACTGAACACAGATCAATCGAGAAAACAGGAAGAAGTTGTGTGGAACTATGAAAAAATAAACAAAATATACAAACTGAGTAGTCCGTGGACAACATAGGCCACATCAAGGATGATGTGAGCTCAGGAGCGCCGTGGTCCCGTGGTTAGCGTGAGCAGTTGCGGCACGAGAAGTCTTTGGTTCAAGTCTTCCCTCAAGTGAAAAGTTTAATTTTTTTATTTTCAGACAATTATCAGAGTTTAGGCACTCACACATAATCAACTTCGCTCACCAAAATTCCAGGACATGTTCAGATTTGCTTGGACATATGCAGGATTTGACGGTCTACACACGGAAAAATTTGAAAACCTTAAAAACATTTGTTTTGATAGAGCACAGAGAAAACTGTGCGACTGTGAAACTGTTGCATTCATTTGTTGCAGTTTATGTGGCACACACTTATGTTTTCATCACTTTTTTGGAAGTGATTATCACATCCACAAGAAAACCTAAATCGGGCAAGGTAGAAGAATCTTTTTACCCATTCGCCAAGTGTGCAAGTTAGGTGGGTCGACAACATATTCCTGTCATGTGACGCACATGCCGTTACCAGTGTCGTATAGAATATGTCAGACGTGTTTTCCTGTGGAGGAATCGGTTGACCTATGACCTTACGATCAAATGTTTTCGGTTCTCATTGATGAGGCACGTCCTTTCGTCTACTAATCGCACGGTTTTGCGGTGCGGTCGCAACACACAGACACTAAACTTATTACAGTGAACAGAGACGTCAATGAACGAACGGACAGATCATAACTTTGCGAAAATAAAGAAAGTAAACTTTTCACTCGAGGGAAGACTTGAACCAAGGACCTATCGTTCCGCAGCTGCTCACGCTAACCACGGGACCACGGTGCTCCTGAGCTCAGACTATCCTTGATGTTGCCTATCTTGCTCATGGACTACTCAGTTTGTATATTTTGCTTATTTTTTCATAGTTCCACACAACTTCTTCCTGTTTTCTCGATTGATCTGTGTTCAGTTTTTCAAGGCCTATCCACTGTGCCAAATTATAACTAAATCTGAGGGTGGTGCGATGGGGAGGTTTCCTTGTAAGAACAGCACACACACCTATACCCGTGGGAGGACTCGAACCTCCGGAGAGGGAGAGGGAGGGGTTGGGGGTGGGGTGGGGGAGTGAGGGTGGGGGGAGGGGCAATCTGTGACGACATGGCGCCTCTAACCGCGCGGTGTCTGGTTCATAAAGTCCTTTCTCGTAACATGTTCTTTGTAGTCTGAGCGGATACGGGGGCTCCCAGTGGCTCTTTGAGCAGTGGTCTGGCGGTAACCGCATGACTCCGCCAGATATGTCTTCACGTGTGTTGCATTGGCATCTGCAGCTTCACAACCGGAAGTCCATCCTCCTTGGATCAAACGGACCGCACTTGTAGCTTGCACTGCATTCAAGTGTCTTATTGCATGTGCTTGATTGAATACAACGTCCACAAATGACAACTGCCGTCTGTGTACCTCACAAGAAAACACTGGGACACCTGTACTCTCCTCAGTCTGAATGACCACCTGTCACTGAAAGGCTTAATACAGTAAACAGATGGCGAATGGTTTTAATTGTTGCCTGCATTGAAAGCGAAGGTCTCAGGCTTTCCAAGAGGACCACAGGTATGCATGTATCAAATAAATAATAACATACCGGACGTTGATATGTGTTCCCCTAATTCTTTTGAACAGTGTATTTTAGTTACGATTTTATAAAGGGTTCATCGCCAATACGTTATTAACCGACATGTAATTACGACAAATCCTACAAAGAAAGACGCGTTTTTTGGTAACTGTGCAATGTGCCGTTGCCTTAATACGCCGTACTTTAGAAACACGCGAGTTACAACAAGAAACTAAAAACGAAAGTTCTTTGATCACCAGTATGACGTTTCCCATCATTTTATTACAAAAAATCATCCCAATAACGACGTGTTTTCGAAAGGTGCTTAGGTTCAAAATGGCTCTGAGCACTATGGGACTCAACTGCTGTGGTCATCAGTCCCCTAGAACTTAGAACTACTTAAATCTAACTAACCTAAGGACAGCACACAACACCCAGCCATCACGAGGCAGAGAAAATCCCTGACCCCGCCGGGAATCGAACCCGGGAACCCGGGCGTGGGAAGCGAGAACGCTACCGCACGACCACGAGATGCGGGCAAAGGTGCTTAGGAACAGCATGTATTCATAGGATATATTGTTAAAATAAAATCGGCCAAATATGGCTGTCCAACTGGAAACGATGAATGCAATATTGTGGCGCACAATTTCTGATTGTGACGTACAGAGAGTTCTTGGCTCTTATTGGTTTCATATTACGTCGCCGAAACACTGCGGAACTTATAACGTGTTCTACGCGAAGCAATGGCTCCTCAACTTCAAATAACAGGAAGTGACCTCACAAAACGCGTACAGCTTCATGTTATCTAATTCGTTCCGTGTGAGGAGCGCTTAACAGCTTCATACAAGTTGCAAAAGCCTGTTGAGGTCTACGAACAATATTCTGAAAGCAAATAAAGGTATTACGATTGCATACTCAGTTCTCTTTTCTTTATGGTAACATTCACAAAATATTTTGTACACTTCGCTTTTACAGACGTTGTGAAGAGAATAGAGACCTCCACGTCGATGCTGAAACTTTTGCACACTTTTTTCCTTCGAATCAGAGACAAATATAATACTTGGTAATTAACATTAAAAGCAAATGATAGGAAGAATAACCATGTTACACTAATGTTGACCAAAATCTTGCAACTTCATTTGCATTCGGAGTTGCAAGCAGAAAATATTTTTCCTTGCAAGATGCGGGGCATAACAGACAGTCCAGCAGATGTTCGACGGTCTGTGCTTTCCCGCGTTCACAACTGGTGGTATCCATAGGGAAGTGCCATTTCTGGAGATCATTCCTGCACCTTCCAACTCTGGAACGAGGCTGAGTGATGCGTATCTGTTCACGCCCAGGTGTGAGGTTTTCCGACGGGAGAGGCCAGGTAATTTTTCTCAGCTCGAGAAACACACAACTGTTTCCTTACTTCAGCTGCTTTGCAAGAAACTTCTGGATCTCAGCCTTGGTGCTGCTGGAACGTGCTTATGTAACGGATAGGTTTCCTGACGAGCCTGATTTCTACTCTCCGCGTTGGCAGATGCTTCACGAGTAATTTCTGGTGACGCTACGTCTACGAACTGGTAGTTCTACAAGTAGCATATGTTCCACACAACCTGTAATAAGCCTACACGTTTCGTTTAGCGCCTTTTCATCTATGTTTGTCTTGATGGGGAGAGCGAGTATAACGGCCAGTCTGAGGGAGGACAGGAGCTTTTAGAAAACTGCGTTTCGGAATTCCAAATGGATACGAAACAAGACCAGTGACGCATTTTCTATCACGTGCCCAGCAAGTGGTACACATGTATGCATTTAGGTGTCTGGAACGGGCGCAAAAGTCCGATTGGCGGAAACGCGCTAGGAAGGAGAAAAAAGCCAAAGTTTCGACGCAATTTAATGGTAGGGACCTTGCAATTGGTAGAGAGAGTTTTCACAAAATAAGAGGAACGCTCCTATTGGTCGAAAAAAGCCGTGGCGTGAAGAACGAAAGAACCCAGGTGGGGAGACAGTTCGGTTATGAGTAAGATAAGACGGAAACTTTGATGGACGCTTCTCTGAAATGGCGTCAAGTGCAGAACGGAGCGCATAACGCTCAGCACGACGCAGAGGAGTACTTTGTGTGAACACTGCGTTCACAGTCCGGCCGATGTGGTCGAGCGATTCTACGCGCCTCAGTCTGGAACCGCACGACCGCTACGGCCGCAGGTTCGAATCCTGCCTCGGGTATGGATGTGTGTGATGTCCTTAGGTTAGTTAGGTTTAATTAGTTCTAAGTTCTAGGGGACTGATGACCTGAGATATTAAGTCCCATAGTGCTCAGAGCCATTCGAACTGCGTTCACAGTGGCTGATATCCAGCTAGAAATTAACTGTAGCATCGTTTAGCTCCAACTGTGGAGAACCAGCCAATTTAGTTACCTGTTCTTGCGAGAACTGAGAGGGCATTATAATATGCACGCTGCTCCAACCATGCGAGTGTGTATATCACCATATTCTAAGACTAGGGTTGAGTACATGTTCTCTCGCATAACGAGAAACATAGGGAAACTTTCTGCTGGAAAATTCAGTGAAGGTGTAATTAATTTTATAGGAATTTCAGCTGAAGAGACCGGCCTAGCAGACAACAGCTCAGCGCAGCTTAACATAAATACCGCTTGCGAAGGCGGAAACTTGTTGGTTCACCAGCTTGCGTCCACTGTAAACTCGAGCGGCCTTGTGTAATCTTTTGCTCAATTTGTCACATAACTAACCATCCACCATACACTTGATTGTCATCATAAAAACAGTACCGAACTTTGAACCGGAATCGGACGATTTTCATAGTACTGACCTACATCATAACGTAACTGTAGGAACAATTTTGTAAAGAAACTTCTGGTTAAACTTTAATATTGTCGTGTTTAGGATAATTTAACCTTCTGAGAGTTAATATTTAATATTGTTGTGTTTAGGATTATTTCACTTTTTGATGTTGGCGATATGCGTTATCTTGGCAACTGTTTTTTTGTTGTCACATTGAAAACTGTGTAAAAGCGAGTATTTTTGTGCTAATATTGCGACATTAAACACGTCATTTCAACTTACGCAGTTGCTTTCAATCCTAGAATAAGTAAACCACAAATATTGCACCTTAAACATCAAAATATCATTTGTGTGTTCGTCTTTTTTTTAATTATTTTTTTTACATATCTTTAAGTATACAACTGAATCAGCGGTCGAAAACTAGATCAAAGGATATTTCTCCAATATTTTCCATTTCTTAAACTTCTTAGATATCAGATCAATACAAACCACGCACTTTGTATTGATCCCAGTGCGTGTCAGCACAATAGACTGGAGAAAATGGTCGTAGTCTTACGATCTACATGCAATAAACATGGTCGGTCACATTCGCTTCGGAGTTCCGCACGAGTGGCTGATAGAACGTGTATCGCTGTTTCGAAACACCGTGCGTCACGTTCTTTATGATCTTACGTGACGATGCCGGCAAAAATATTCCTCCCAGTTGTGATATACTCGTATTTCTGTTGAACTCACCGCTCTTTTCATGAACCCGAGGTAGATGACGACCGTTCATTCTATTCAAAATTGATTGCTTCAGGCGAAAACTGCTTTGCAAACTACACTGAAGCGCCAAAGAAACTGCTATAAGCATGCGTATTCAAATACAGACATGTGTAAATGGGCAGAATAAGGCGCCGGTCGGCAACGCCTATACAAGACGACAAGTGTCCAGCGCAATTGTTAGATGGGTTACTGTTGCTACAACGGCAGGTTATCAAGATTTAAGTGAGTCTGAACGTGGTGTTATAGTCGAACGAGTGATGGGACACAGCATCCCCGAAGTAGCGTTGAAGTGGGGATTTTCCCGTACGACCATTTCACGAGTGTATTGTGAGTATCAGGAATCCGGTAAAACATAAAATCTCCAACATCACTGCGGCCGCAAAAAGATCCTGCAAGAACGGGACCAACGACGACTGCAGAGAAACGTTCAAGGTGACAGAAGTGCAACCCTTCCGTAAAAATACTGCAGATTTCTGTTCTGGGGTATCAACAAGTGTCAACGTGCGAACCAATCAACGAAACATCGTCGATATGGGTTTTCGGAGCCGAAGGTCCAATCGTGTACCCTTGATGAATGCACGACAAAGCTTTACGCCTCGCCTGGGCCCGTCAGAACCGACATTGGACGAGTCTCGTTTCAAATTGTATCAAGCGGATGGACGTGTACGGGTATGGAGACAACCTCAAGAATCCATTGACTCTGTATGTCAGCGGGGGACTGTTCAAGCTGGTGGAGGCTCTGTAATGGTGTGGGTTGGTTGGTTGGTTTTGGGGAAGGAGACCCGACAGCGTGGTCATCGGTCTCATCGGATTAGGGAAGGATTGGGAAGGAAGTCGGCCGTGACCTTTCAGAGGAACCATCCCGGCATTTGCCTGGAGTGATTTAGGGAAATCACGGAAAACGTAAATCAGGATGGCCGGACGCGGGATTGAACCGTCGTCCTCCCGAATGCGAATGGTGTGGGGTGTGTGCAGTTGGAGTGATATAGGACCCCTGATATGTCTAGATACGACTCTGACAGCTGACGCGTACGTAAGCATCCTGTCTCATCACCTGCATCCATTCTTGTCCATTGTTTATTCCGACGGAGTGGCTCTAGGAACACTCTTCTGAGTTTATACACTTCCGCTGGCCACCATACTCCCCACACATGAACATTATTGAGCATATCTGGGATGCCTTGCAGCGTGCTGTTCAGAAGAGATCTCCACCCTCTCTCATACTCTTCGACAGGAGTGCAGGATTCATGGCGTCAGTTCCCTCCAGCACTACTTCTGACGTTAGTTGAGTCCATGCCACGCCGTGTTGCGGCACTTCTCCGTGCTTGGGGGTGCCCTACACAATATTAGGCAGGTGTGCCAGTTTTTTTGGCTCTTCAGTGCATAACCTAAAATTCTATGTAACACAACTATGTAACTAACAGACACGTCGGCCACTGTTTAAATTTGCTTGAAATTATCGATCCGTTTCCATGCCGATCTTTTTACTTACAATTACGTTATCAGATTTGTGCGGTTAAAGTTTTCGTGTCTGGTTTGTCGCTTATGAATCATCTTCAGCTTTAGTAACATGTACTGGAAATCGGAGAAACCTGTTATTAGCAGTGACGTAATAGGGTCCGAGGTGTATTGCTTCTGCCACGTAATCCTGCCATGTATAAGACGAGAGTACCGCTCACCTCAATTTTTACACTTTGTTTTAGAAAGGCCTATGGAAGTAATTCATGTATTTCAGTCGAAGCAAGAAGTCAAAATACCTTGATTCTGATAAATAGTTTTACTTCAAATGGTTCAAATGGCTCTGAACACTACGCGACTTAACTTCTGAGGTCATCAGTCGCCTAGAACTTAGAACTAATTAAACCTAACTAACCGAAGGACATCATACACATCCATGCCCGAGGCAGGATTCGAACCTACGACCGTAGCGGTCGCTCGGTTCCAGACTGTAGCGCCTAGAACCGCACGGCCACTCCGGCCGGCAAATAGTTTTACTTAAAAGTCGATATTTTCTTTACTGTTAATGAATCAATACGATCGATAAAGATACATCGGTAACATTCGTAATACTTTGCATAGGCAAAATGCAATTTCAATTTCGTAATTCTCTGACGAAACTGAATCGTTTCCTATGTATCACAATACTAGTTTCTTTGATTTCTATTTTGCCAGTTCACTAGTAATTTTTACTTTTGTTTGTTCTCTACCCTTCCACCTCTTTTCAACCTAGTTCAGTCAACGAACATTATAAACGTGATTTGCCTGCGAATAGGACTGGCAGTTGGTGAGAGACACCTACTGTCATCTGCATGCACTGAATTGTCTGTGTAATTGGCCATCAATATAAGCTTAACATTACATGAAACGTAATTTGATTCATAATACATGTCGTGACTCTGAGGTAGCGTTTGTTTGACGCCGTAGGAATGGCATCAGAAGCTACTATTTGCAGTGGGGAGGGGAGGCACTTCGCAGTGGCAGGGCGAGTCTTCACACGATATAAGTTGACAAAAGTGAAGGGATAGCGATATACACACATACAGATGGCGGTAGTATCGCGAACACAAGATATAAAAGGGCAGTGTGTCGGCGGTCGTGTCATTTGTACTCAGGTGATTCTTGAGAAAACGTTTCCGACGCGATTATGGGCGCACGACGAGACTTAACAGACTTTGAACGCGTAATGGTAGTTGCAGCTAGACGCGTGTGACAATCCATTTCGGAAATCGTTAGCGAATTCAATATTCCGAGATACACGGTGTAAAGAGGGTGTCGAGAACACCAGACTTCGAGCATTACCTCTCACCACTGACGACGCAGTGCCCGATGGACTTCACTTAACGACCGAGAGCAGTGGCGTTTGTGTAGAGTTGTCAGTGCTAACGGACAAGCAACACTGCGTGAAATAAGCGCAGGGATTAATACTGGGCGTACGATAAACGTATCCGTTAGGATAGTGTGGCGAAATTTGGCGTTAATGGGCTGTGGCGGCAGACGACCGACACAGGTATCTTTGTGAGCAGCGCGATACTGCCTGCAGCGCCTCTCCTGGGCTCGTGACCATATCGGTTGGGCCCTAGGCGACTGGAAAACCGCGGCCTCATCAAATGCCTCCCGATTTCAGTGGTAAGAGGTGTTGGTAGGCTTCGATAGTTCCACAGATCCCACGAAGCCATAGAACCAAGTCTTCAGCAAGGAACTGTGAAAGCCAGTGGTGACTCCATAATGGTGAAATCTGTGTTTATTCGGAAAGGCATCTGTCCTGTGGCTCAGCTGAAGCAATCATTGACTGAAAATGATTGTGTTCGGCTGCATGGAGACCATTTGCAGCCAGTCATGGACTTACTGTTGCACGACAACGATGGGATTTTTTATGGCTGATAGAGCGCCACGTCACTGGGCCACAACTGTTCGCGACTGGTTTGAAGAACATTCTGGACAGTTCGAGAGAATGATTTGGCTACCCAGATCGCCCGACATGAATAAAATCGAACATTTCTGGGATTGAAGCGAGACATCAGTTAGTTCATAAAATCCTGCATCGGCAATGCTTTCGCAATTAATGAAGACTGTAGAGGCGGCATGGCTCCATATTTCTACAGGGGACTTCCAGCCACGTGTTGAGTCCGTGCCACGTCGAGCTGCTGCAATTCGCCGGGCTAACGGAGGTCCGACATGGGAATGATCTTTGAATTTTCACAATAAATCTGTCCGTTATGCATAATACCTCTCTTGTAACATAGATCACTTGACTTGCATTTGCATTTCCGTGACGATCTCGCGCTTACTAACAAAATCTGCGACGTAGCACACCACTTTTCTGTGCCGGCCGCTGTGACCGAGTGGTTGTAGGCGCTTCAGTCCGGAACCGCACTGCTGCTACGGTCGCAGGTTCGAATCCTGCCTCGGGCATGGATGTGTGTGATGTCCTTAGGTTAGTTAGGCTTAAGGAGTCCTAAGTCTAGGGGACTGATGACCTCAAATGTTAAGTCCCATAGTGCTTAAAGCCATTTTTGAACCACTTTTCTGTGTATCTTTTCGATTAAAACTCTCTGGTGAGGGTCTCAGAATCATGAGCAGTACTTCATTTGCGTATGAAATGCCATCTCCATAGAAGAATTCTTCAAATGAATCCTAGTCTAGCATCTGATATACACACGACTAGTTTCATTAGATCATTCTGCTCCTGAAGGTGCATGAAGCGATACTGCCAGATATTTTAGCTATAAGGTGACTACTACAGATCGCGTCACGCTTCTGTGTCAGTTCAGTTACCTTTTATTTTCATATACAAAGCGGCAAGTACTAACTATACATCCCATTGCTATTGTGAAGTTGCACCAAAAAAGCTTGCCTTAAGTTGGGTGGTTCCCAGGGCCTCCAAGGTATATTATGAAGTTAGTATTTCCGGTAATAAATCCTTTATGTGCGGCTCCAAGGGTGCTTTAGCCCCAAGGGCTCACTTGAGATGTAGCAAGGCATTTTCAGCATAGATATCAACAAGAACCCTGCCTTCAGATTCACATGAAACAAGAGAAGTTTTGTGCCATCTCTACAGCATTTTTCTTCGCCCAATTCTTGTACTGCCTCGCCTTCCCGACACTGTTTATGCAGTCAACCAGTAGTAAACGACTGTTCAGACTCGCTGCCAACATAATAAACTGTTCTTGTGTGTTTGTATGTCATTTCAGGCAAACTTGTACAGCGTTCCCCTTTTTTTCCATGCTTTGAGGCACTTTCTAGTTCGTCACATTGGTTACAACCTCCTCCAAGAGAATTTTGGCTGAGAAAGGTAACTTCGGAGTCTTGTCATTTGCTTCCTGTGTGTCATCCAGTGTTGCCCGTCAAGTATGATGATGTATGCGTCGCTTTCTGTTATAGCATGAGGTGTTCGTTTCACATTTCAGAGTCTGTGCTTTGTTCTACTCACATTTATCTGCATGTTTGTGCATCTTGGATGCGGAGTTCACTGGATTATTTCTCTTACTTATTTGAAAATGCGAGTTTTGCTGGTGCGGAACTCTTATCTTGCTCTTCTTTCAGTCTTTCTAATGATGCCAGTCAAAGTCCCACATACTTAACTTTAGTATTTCATGTTGGTTCTCTATGAGGTTTATTTTGAAAGAGCCACATTAGAATAAAATTACATGTCGGTTTTGAATTTGAATAAATGGTGAGTATTGTGATATCGACTTCCACAATGAACCCTACTTCCTACAGTTTCTCCCATGAGTAGGCGTCCCTTACTTTAGAAATATAACGGCTGCTCAAAAGAAAAGGTCCGAAAGCAACACTGTACGTGTAATTGAGGCCTTTATCGAAGAGTGGTCACCAGAGGCCAGAGCGCAACTATCCCACTGCTACACGAGCCGAAGGATTCCCGGTTTCCAGAATTCCTATTGCTGTGACAGCAACCAATCCTACACTATGTCCTTCATTTGTCGTCCGATATGAAGTGCTTCTCTCTGAGACGGCTTTTTTTTTTTTTTTTTTATCAGGCCAAACACATGGAAGTCGCAGGGTGGACAGTCCGGGTTGTAGTGTGGACGCACAAATTTCTCCCACTTGAACTTTGCCGTTACGCTTAGTGTGACCTTGGAGACGCATGAACGCTCATTGTCGTGGATCAGAATCACTCCCCGAGCAACCCAGGGTGTTTGCTCTTGATGAACTTGCGAAGGCTAGGGGTATCTCACAGTGCACGTCGCCGTTAACTGGTTTTCAGTGCTCGAAGAATTCAATGAGTGTCGGACTTTGGCCGTCGAAAAAGTCCGTTAGCATCACTTTGCTTGCTGACGTCACAGCTTTGCATTTTTTAGGGAGGAGGTGGCAGAGCATGCTTCCGTTCCCTAGATGTCTCACTACGTTATCCCAAAGTGGCATATGCAGTATCAACTGGTCTGGTTGTTACGACGTTCGGTACATTTACTTTAGAACACTCCTTAAATAAGGATGGTGTTTTCATTGTGCACCGTGACCAAATTATGACCGGAACGGTACCCATAATTAGGTCACGGTGCACAGTGTGCAAAGCTGTTACTTATGGAGACGCTTGGGTAGCACCCAGACGTTTTAATCCATAGCTCAAACCAGATACTGATGCAGATTAATTTCATATTGCTTTCAGTACCTGACAGCCAGTTGTGTAATCTAATAATTATGGGGCGGTCTGCAAATTTGTGAGCAGTGCATTACACTTATTTTTGCTGAAGATCAGCTGACAATCTCTGCATCAAATGGTTCAAATGACTCTAAGCACTATGGGACTTAACATCTGAGGTCATCAGTCCCCTAGACGTAAAACTACTTAAACCTAACTAACCTAAGGACATCACACACATCCATGCCCGAGGCAGATTCGAGCCTGCGACCGCAGCAGGAGCAGCGCGGTTCCGAACTGAAGCGCCTAGAACCGCTCGGCCACAATGGCCGGCAATTTCTGCATCAACCGCCAACGTCTGCAGGTCTTCCTACCGTTCCGCTCATAATTTGGTCACGGTGCACAATGAAAACACCATCACACAGGAACGATACCTTGGTGTATTCCTTATTTAAGGAGTGTTCTAAAGTAAATGTACCGAACTTCGTAACAACCAGACCAGTTGATACTGCATATGCCACTTCGGGATCGATAAGATTCGAACCTGCGACCGCAGCAGCAGCAGCGCGGTTCCGAACTGAAGCGCCTAGAACCGCTCGGCCACAGTGGCCGGCAATCTCTGCATCAACCGCCAACGTCTGCAGGTCTTCCTAAAATTCGCTGCAATTTTCTTACCTATAAGCATAATTATCTTTCGCCAACAATGTTGCGAACTTTCCAAGTTATCCATCTTATCATTTACAGTAACGGGCGTATAATGCTCCCAACGAGGTACCCTCGAAGTTAAGCGAAGCACCCAGAAGAGGAGGAGGAAATGAAATGAAATGAAATTTAATAGGCTGAGAGAATATGTGATGTTATTTCAGTGACTACAAATCGGAGTCAAATTTACAAAGAACTTGGAGGTATGAGCCGAGTTACCGGCATGACATTGCATCCTATCTGGCATGGATCCAAGCACTGCTTCGGTTGGGAAGGTTCTTATAAAGCTGGTGTATCCCCTAATTCTTTACAGACGAATGGAAAAACTGGTAGAAGCCGGCCTCGGGGAAGATCAGTTTGGATTCCATAGAAATGTTGGAACACGTGAGGCAATACTGACCCTACGACTTATCTTAGAAGAAAGATTAAGGAAAGGCAGACCTACGTTTTTAGGATTTGTAAACTTAGAGAAAGCTTTTGACAATGTTGACTTCAATACTCTCTTTCAAATTCTGAAGGTGGCAGGGGTAAAATACAGGGAGCGAAAAGCTATTTACAATTTGTACAGAAACCAGACGGCAGTTACAAGAGGCAAGGGACATAAAAGGGAAGCAGTGGCTGGGAATGGAGTGATACAGAGTTGTAGCCTATCCCGGATGATATTAGGTCTGATAATAAAAGCAATAAAGGAAACAAGAGAAAAATTTGGAGTAGGGATTAAAAGCAATGGAGAAGAAATAAAAACTTTGAGGTTTGCTTATGACATTGTAATTCTGGCAGAGACAGCAAAGGACCTGGAAGTGTAGTTGAATGTAATGGACAGAGTCTTGATAGGAGGATATAAGATGAACATCAACAAAAGCAAAACGAGGATAATGGAATGTAGTCGAATTAAATTTGGTGATGCTGATGGAATTAGATTAGGAAATGAGACATTTAAAGTGGTAAATGAGTTTTGCTATTTGGGAAGCAAAATAACTGATGGTGGTCGAAGCAGAGATGATATAAAATGTAGACTGACAATGGCAAGGAAAGGGTTTCTGAAGAAGAGAAATTTGTTAACATCGAGGAAGTGAAACATGGACTATATAGATAGCCTGGACAAGAGGAGAATAGAAGCTTTCAAAATGTGGTGCTACAGAAAATGCTAAAGATTAGATGGATAGATCACGTAACTAATGAGGAGGTACTGAACAGAACGGGAGCAGAGGAATTTGTGCCACAACTTGACTAGAAGAAGGGATCGGTAGGTAGGGCATATTCTGAGGCATCAAGGGATCACCAATTTAGTATTGGAGGGCAGCATGGAGGGTAAAAATCGTGAGGGAGACCAAGAAATGAATACATTAAGCAGATTTAGAAGGCTGTAGGTTGCAGTAGGTACTTGGAAATAAAGAAGCTTGCACAGGATAGGGTAGCATGGACGGCTGCATCAAACCAGCCCCTGGACTGAAGACCACAACAACAACAACAACGGCTAATGAGGCAATATGACCCATACCTGGTGTAACTAGTGTTTGATGTCCTCAATACTGGCACTGGGACGGAATTAGCATTCGAGCTGGTCCCACATGTATTCTATAGTAGATAAATCTGAGGATCTTGTTAGCCGCTTGAGTACCTTAAGAACACACAGGAAGTTTATACAGACATCTGCTATGTATGGTGGAACATTGTCCTGTTTAAAAGGGGCACTATAATACTGTCGGTTAGACGTATTAGATGAGGACGTAGGATGTCCGTGACGTATTGGTCTTCCGTCAGCATTCCCTCTATCGCTCCCAGCTGTGACCTGATGTAATACCTAATGGATTCCCTCACCTGGACGCCAGGTGTTATAACGCAGTGCCTCTCCAAAACATGGCAAGAATGGCCGTACTCGGCGACGATGGTCATGTGCCTTAGTGCACACCCATAAACATTGCTGAACGCAATGCGACGTGTCTCATTAGCAGTCCATGCTTCCCAGTCAGGGCACTACTCCAAACACAAATTGTTCAAACGGCTCTGAGCAATATGAGACTTAACATCTATGGTCATCAGTCCCCTAGAACTTAGATCTACATAAAACTAACTAACCTAAGGACAGCACACAACATCCAGTCATCACGAGGCAGAGAAAATCCCTGTCCCGCCGGGAATCGAACCCGGGAACCCGGGCGCGGGAAGCGAGAACGCTACCGCACGACCACGAGCTGCAGACAAACACAATCGATGGTGTTGTGGTACTAACGGCAATCTAGGTATGCCACGGTAGTTTACTACTCCGCTTACTATTCATCGTTTTGATTTGCAGCTCCTTGTGATGGCCGTGTGTAACGCTGGAAATGCATATCCTCTTATTTCCATCTAGTGTACTGTAATTTTTTCCTTGTTTGTTACCTCAAGATATGACATTTCTGTCTCTTTGTATATTGTAATTGTTTTACTATTTGTATATTTATGCATTTATGTCGATGTATAATTGGTTTGTTTCGTAAATATTATTTGTATTTTTACGCTGGGTCTTGCCTAGGGAAAACTGCTATCGAACGATTACGTCGATAGAGCGTGTGAAGAATCAAAGTGTGTAGGATCTTTGGTAGTGTTAACTCTGCCGCGTGGAGCGCGGGCTGAGCAGATAGAGTGTGGCGGGAGTAGCGAGTGGAGCAGGTGTGTCGTGTGACGCTCCCGCGAGTTGCCGCGCTTTCGGGGTTTGGCAGCATGTAATTGCGCTCGACTTGTGATGATAGTTTCTGACATGGTGTCGCGGACGGGAAGCATTAGCTGGCGCACATCAAGAGCCCCTTTCGCCTGGTGACCGTGTCGAGAAGAAGGCGCGCCAACATCCAGCTTCTGCAACAGCGACGGCCGACAATGAGTGACTGTCGCCACCTCCTCGACCGACGGCTTCAAACCTTCAATCAACCGACGAGGAAGACTGGACGCACGTAAAGTTTTAGAACTGTATGGCAGACCTCAGCTTTTCAAACTGTTCCATTTTTGTCAATATAATTACAGCAACTTAACATGAACTTTTGTTGCTCACTGTCCCAATTGCATTACCAAGCAGAGTCCCTTCCTTTTCCGAAATGAACCCGAGTGTCGTTGAAATTTAAACGCCAGCACTAAAGTAATATAGCTAATTCTATTTCACTGCTTTAATTTCAAAGTTCAGTTAGCCGGCTACAATATTCAGATTACACAAGCACAAATTAAGAGTGCGAGTTTTGTTACCATATTTTAGCTTACCTGTGACTGCAGCTCAGCTTGGTACGTACTAAATTTTACTATTGTTAATTGTTCAGAATCATTTAATTCAGGCTCAAAGTTAAATCTCTTCCTTCTAAATTACGTAGATTCAGGTAGCTTTTGAAATGATTGTTGAGGTAGTCCAAGACTAACCGTATTTTACTGAATTTCGATGTGCTTCAGAAAGAAAGCTCACTATTAACTTCAGTCACTAAATTAACTTTCGATTTTCCGGTTTTATTAATTCTTTTGCTAAATTAAGTCAGGGTGTAGCGAAATTTATTACTTCTGACAAACTTTCAGTTTTCACACTACACGTGTCAACCTTCAGTTGCCACGCTTCTAGTGCTAATTATATGTGTAATAACCTTTCTTTTTCAGTTACTATAGTAATTGTCCTTAGGACTGGCGACCGTGATTTCCCCAAATCTCAAATACCTAATTACCGCTAGTTAATTGTTAACGTAACGGCTGCACATTTACTTTCTTTATTAACTTTACCCCTTTTCAAAATTAATTTCCACCAGTTTCATTAGCACATTTCCTTTCATTTAGATGTAACCCTTTCCTCCCTCTTTACCGACAGGTTAACTTCGGTGACGATTGCTTTTCCAAAACTCCCATTAGGTACACGCGGTTTCATTTTTCACTGTCATTAAGGTCGGTAAGTGAGGGGGAGGTTACACGTGGCGACCTGGTGACAGGACAATCTTCAGATTTGAGGTTGTTCTGGACACGAATTTTGCATTGTGCAAATCTCGTAACAAAGTATTGGTTACGTACAGGCCGTTACGTCAGCGAGAATAAGTAGTGGGAGTAATCCTAATTATATTTGAGATTTGGCATTTATATTGAAAATTATTAAAATGAGTGAAGGCAACAATTGCCAAAATTTGGTAGACTTGGATACGGAACAATCGGTCGAACAGTGGGAAACGCGCACCGCGGTACCCATTGTTCAGGGGCAGGCGGCTAGCATGAAAGACGCGACCGCCGAAACGCAACAAAGAGCAGAAATGGAATTCCAAACTTTAGAAAATGTTTCGGAATCGGAAGTGAAAATCAAACCTGAATCCCTTTATGACGAATACGGGGGGACAATTAAAGAGGAAGCCGCTACGGAAGTGGAACCGGTAGTTTCCGGGAATTTAACTGATTTATTGAATGTTTTGATTAACGAAATCAAGAGTCAATCGGCCAAGCTAGACAATCAGAACAAAGCTATTAACGTTGTTAACAACAATGTTGGAGTTGTTAATACAAAAGTTGATAAAATCAAAGAAGATATTGTTGTAATTAATACCGAAATCGGTAATCTTAAACAGGAAATGATAGGCGTTCAGGCGGAAATTGCGAGCATAAATACTCGTTTTGATTCCGAAATTAGCAGAATCGAGAAAAGTGTAGGAGAAGCAGTTGCTCCGATCATCGAGAATAAGGTGACGGAACAAATTCAATTAGTGAAAAAAGAGGATCAACAGAAGGTGGAAACTTTAAAGGCTTTAGTGTCCGAAGTAGACACTAAAGTGAGGGAGCAGGCTAATACCTGCGAAGAGAAAAAGAGGGAAGTGGAAACGCTTGCGACAACCACTTGCCAAGTAATTACGAGAGTGTCGGAATTAGAAAAGAAACTTGACGAAAAACAGAGCTATGTGCCAATCTGTGCACATAGTTCGGAATTGTTGACGAAAGAGGAGCGGTTCGACCCCTTGAAAAAAGGCGGTATACACGCGACGGATTTCATTAAAAATTGTGAAAGAGTTTTACCCAGATCATGGACTAATGAGAGAAAAATTAATGCGGTTATTGATGTGCTGGCTGGTGATGCCAAGCGTTGGGGCTTAAACCTCAACATTACTAACCTAACTTTTGACGAGTTTAAAAATTTGTTTCTGGCTGAATACTGGTCAGAGCAAAAACAGCAAAGTGTCTGGCGCGAATTTGTCGTATCGAGGCCTTTCGATGCGAACTCGCGCGGTTCGATGAGGGAGTTTTGTGAGGGCTGGATCCGCAAGTTGGAATATTTGCGTGATCGCCGCACGGAATCCGAAATAGTCTGGGAACTCTACAAGAAGCTTCCAGATGATACAAAACGCTACGTAGGAAGCAATTACAGGACAATCAATGATTTCCTGGAAAGAGTTGAGGACGAGGACAATTGGCGCAATAATCGCGACAGTGGTAGAGGCCGTGGTAACAACAACGAGTACCACAGCAACCACAACAATGATAACCATGGGAATAATGCATACCGCAGCAATAACAATAATGGTTCGGACCGTAATAACAATCGGTACAATGCAAATAATAACAGGAATGACAGAAACCAGTATCATACTAACGTGATACGGGCTTCACAGAATAGTAATAACGCCAGAGGGTGTGATCAGCCGCCTCAGCAGCATCCGGGGAGCGTATCTGCCGGGACGAGACAGGGAAACCATTAGCCGCGCCGGTGAGGGGCCGAGCGGGCGTGGAGAAATTTTGGCGGCCCAATAACAAGAGAAAACCCAGGTGTCGCCGTTAGGAAAATTCCGTATGGAATAATCAACGGCGGGAGAGTGTGCCAGTGTTAAGAGAAAAGAGTGCGCCCACAAGTAGTAGATCAGCTGTATACACGGCAGTAGAAAATACATTCGCTGTCAGTGAGAACAATTTAAGTAGTGTTCCGGAAATCGATCATAAAGTGGCAGCTGTAATACCCACAGCGGAACTGGAGATTGAGTTTAAGAATGATTCGCAATTGTTGAGAGAAGATCAGATGTCGGATAACACGTCCGTCATCAAGCGAGGGGATGCAGAGAGGGATGAGGTCTGGTTAAGGCAGTTCGGTCGCTTATACGACGAACTAAGAGATTATAGGGGTCTGTATGGGAGAAGTGTTTATGGGGAGCGCGTGCAGGATTTTCCGCGTCTCGTCCCGCAGGAAGATAGTGTTTGTGAAATGATAGAAAGTTCTGGCCCTAATCGGCAGACTTTACTAGAAATAGTTGATGTTAAGGGGGAGCACGAGCAAGATTCGTCGTGTTTCGTCCCGCAGGAGTTAGATGTTGAAGTAGTAACGGAAAGTTCTGGCCCTAACCGGCAGACCTTACCGAAAGTTTCAGTGGTAGAAGTAACCGACCCATACGACGCAAACCTCCAGTTTAAACATTGCGAGAGTATTAAGGAGAAAGATTGCGAAAATTTTAGTGATAGCCGGACACGATTGGTAGAAAAGCACATAGATTACAACGTGTATGAGGTTAGAGCTGACATTATACGGTCAGACGATAGCAGTGTGGGTTGCGCAGATCTAGCGGAAGTAATTGCAGAAACTACTGGACACATTCCTCCAGGTAGATTGGCGGATGAGATTAATCTGACCAAAGTGGAATCAACGAAGGTGACGATTAATGAATTGATAGCAAAGCAACACTCACTAGTTGACGAGTTACAGGAAAAGGTTTCGGTATTGGAGGCGAAGCTACAGGCTAAGCCTCAGGACAAACGTGTTGAAATTAAAACTGTATGTGAACAGAGGCTGAAAAAGCCGCCAGATAAGCCGGATTTAGGGTCAAAGCCGGATGGTTTTTTCTGGAAGGACCTGGATATAGACGAGGATTTACTGTGGGAAAATAAAGAGACAGCCGAGGACAAGTGTAGACAGATAGTAGTGTCTGTTAATATGCATGACCTACAACTAAACGTGTTGATTGACACCGGTGCAGAATTGAGTGCTGTATCTGGGAAAATATTTGAGTTACTGAAAGACAGACCTGGCATCGTAGTTATGCCAGTAGCAGGAGTGAAAATTATCGGTGCTACTGGGAAGGCCAGTAAACCGGTCACAAAACAGATTTTTGTCAACTTCGAAATATGTGGGGCACGATTTGAACAAGAGTTTGTCGTCGTGCCAGACTTGACTACGGAAGTAATTATCAGGTTAGATTGGCTATTAAAGTACCGTGCAGTGATTAATTGCGAAAGAAAAACTTTGACATGTACGTCACAAAATAAAACAATAGTAGTTAGTTTTGACGAGGCAGGAGACGGTGTGCATAGGCAATACCAGCCTATACACATTGTTAACTGGCCGGATGCTATTGACGTAGGTATGAATTTGAACTACTGTAATGTGAGGAATCTCGGAATTGACAATAGTGTAGAAAGTGAATTGGAAAGTATTGTAGACGGTGTGTCAAACGTAACACACGAACAAAGACGTGGCCTGTATGAAGTAATAATGAGGAATAAGAGTGTGTTTTCAGACAAACCGGGACTTGTGGAAGGATATAAATGCAAGTTGCATGTAATTCCGCACGAACCATTCTTCGTGAGACCGTATGCTATACCACTGTCCAAAAAGGAAGCAGTGCAACGAGAGATAGATAAGATGATCGAATGGGGAGTGATTGAAAGAAGTACGAGTCCATACAATAACGGTTTGGTCATTGTAGCAAAACGGGATGGTAGTGTGCGTATTGTGATTGACGCACGCACGTTGAATAGGGTCGTTCAACGTGAAACAGACAGACCAGAGAGTATGGAGGAGGTTTTGCAACGTTTTCATGACGTTAAGTTCATGACTAGCCTCGATCTGACGGCTAGTTACTGGCAAATAGAACTCGAAGAAGAATCTAGGCCATACACCGCCTTCTTGTTTGCGGGCAGGTGTTATCAGTATAGAGTACTGCCGTTTGGACTTAATATATCTGTGTCCGTATTCATCAGGGCCCTAGATAAGGTGCTAGGACCGGCTTTGAGTTCAAGATTAACTGTATATGTTGACGACCTATTGTTGGCCAATGCCACTTGGCATGACCATTGTGACCTGTTAGATGAAGTTTTTAGAGCATTGCGCCGTGGCGGAATGACTCTAAAGCTAAAGAAATGCGAATTTGTGAAGCAGGAACTGAAATTTTTAGGGCATGTCATTACCACTGCTGGTATTACGAAGGACCCAGAGAAACTAGAGGCAATAAGGAATTGTCCTCCACCCAAGTCTAGGAAACAGTTAAAAAGTTTTCTAGGGTTAACAGGATTTTACCGCAAATTTGTAAAAGGACAAGTGTTTAATGATGAAAATTTGAATAACCTCTTACGCAAAAACGTTCCGTTTGTGTGGACTGACGGGTGTCAGGCCGCTTTCGAGAGATTAAAAGACGAGTTGTTAAGATCTAACATACTATTTCATCCTGATTTATCGCTACCCTTCCATCTGGGAACGGATTCGTCCAATTACGGGGTGGGGGTAGAACTGTTCCAAGTAGTTGGTGAAGGAGAGGATAAGGAACACCGAACGATAGCGTTCGCGAGTCGAACTTTATCAAAAAGTGAGCGAAACTACACGATTTCTGAGAAAGAGTGTCTCGCTATCGTGTGGGGATTCAAGAAGTTCAAGGGTTACCTATGGGACCGTAAGGTGATTATTCATACGGACCATAAGGCGCTCACTTATCTGAAGGATTGTAAACTACTTCACGAAAGACTGACTAGGTGGTCGCTGTATTTACAGCAATTTAACTATGACATCTGTTACGTAAAAGGGACCGACAATTGCGTAGCGGATGCGCTGTCGCGGTTGCCCGAGTCTAATCAAGATGTATTGAAAGATGAGTCAGATGGAGTGGTCAAATTATACTATTTTAAAGAAGTTGAGGGACGTAAATTAGTAGTGAACATCTGTAAGAATCTACGTCGTCATCAGAACGAGGACGGTTGTTTAAATATGGTGAAAACCCGATATGACGAAAGGAGTCCAGAAGGAGAGAAATTAAGAAAGTATTACAAGATATACGATCATATCTTGTACATATGTAAGGGTGAAGATAGTAATATTTGGCGGGTATGCTGGCCCACCAAATACGTCACGGAAATAATAGACTACTACCATTTGGCGTATGGTCACTGTGGACCAAAGAAATGTACGGAAAAGCTGAGTGAAGTAGTGCATTTTAACAACATGTTAAAACGCGTTACTGACAGAGTGAAAACTTGCGATTTATGTCAGAAGGTGAAGGTTACCAACTGTACGAGTCGTGGTCCTATGCAAAGTATAAGGCCTAACGACACCTTTGAGTTACTGTGCGTGGACTTGTACGGACCTTTGCCCAAGTCATCAGGAAACTTTGCCTACATTTTAGTAGTGCTAGAAGCTTTTTCCAAGTTCATCAAGCTATACCCGATTAGGAAAGCTACAGCCAAAGCGGTCTATAGCAAGCTTGTGAACGATTATTTTGTTCATATTGGCAAGCCCAAGGCGATTCTATCAGATAATGGGGCACAATTTACTTCTAACTTGTGGAATGAAGGCATGGAAAGTAATGGGGTCGAGGTGATCCATATTTCAGCTTACTGTCCGGCTGGGAATCCCGCTGAGAGGTAAATGCGCGAGCTAGGCCGACTTTGCCGTACCTATTGCCATCACAATCATAGGGCATGGGGCAAATATGTAGCAGTATTTGAGAGAATTATGAACACCTTGAGACATGAATCGACGGGATTTTCTCCAGAGGAAATCCTGTTGGATGACAGAAGTAAAAGTTTAGTGGAAGAGATAATCAAATTCCCTCCACGGATTGACATTAGTATTGGTGTGAAAAAAGATCGTTTGCGAGAAGTAATGAAGCTAAAAGCCGATGCTCGCATACGTCGTCATGACGCTAAAGCGCGTTTTGCTAAGTTTGCAATCGGAGACTTAGTACTTGTAAAAGCTCATGAGAAATCGAGCGAGATAGACAATGAAATCTCTAAATTTAAGTTTGTTTATAATGGACCATATAAAGTCATTGGTATACCTCACACAAATGCTTATTGCTTAGAGTATCCAAGCTCTGGAAAACGATTAGGTATACGGAATATTGTAGACTTGAAATTGTACCAACCTAGGATGGATTAATACCACACAATGGGTAACTTGTACAGTATATAAATATAGAGTGTAAGATTTAAGGATGTGCCATGTTACGATGCTTTTGCCTGACCTAGAGGTCATTAAAGAAGTTGTAATTAATAAGTAATTGATGTTGATTAAATTATTTAGGAGTTACTGAATATTAATCAATTTAAAAATCCAAGCTGCCAGTTTTCAGCTGAGTCACAGTAGATTAAGGAAAGTAAATATGCTTTTGTAACTAGCTGTCAGATTTCATGAATGTGTGTTTCATTAGTCATTGCCGATGTACTTAGACGCTGTTTTAAGTTTCAGGCTAGTACATGCGTGTCATGATGGACAGTGTTGAGTTATCCGCTGTGATAGTGTTTATGGACTCCTTGAGATTACTCGGGAGTGAGTTTTTCCGAAAGAATTCAGTCAAACGGACGTTCTGGAAACGCCGTTACAAGGGGGAGTGAGATCAAGCGTGCCGCACCGGCGGGCGCAACAATAATGGAAAGACCGAGCCGCTGTCGGCTCTTGTGTCGCTGTCGGCTCTTGTTCCGCTGTCGGCATTCTTTGTACTCGCGAGTACGGAATGTGGAGTTGCTTTTCTTCCCGGACAGCTGATGTGAAAGGATTCTGCTGTCAATATTTATGTTTTATTTTATCTGCTGTATATTATTTTCTTGTTTAGCGTTAATTGGACATGACGAGAATATTAATTATGAAAAGGTTACATAAAATTGTGTATTCTATGTAATTAATTATTAGTTTGCGTATTTTGATATACCTGTTTTTTATGACCATGTACTCTGATCAATTTTGCAAATAGTATTCCATTTCTTATAGTGTTACGAATTTTAATGATTTTGGAATAGCTAAACCATTTTCTATGTTTTTTTATGAATTTTGATATGTTGTCAACCTGTTTTATTTTGTGCAAGATGACAGAGTGGAATAAGATTAGGAGTGTCTCCACTCAATTATTATTGTCTAAAAATTGGTTTATGGTTAATTAGACGAATGCAAAATTTTTTTGATGTTTTGAGCATATGCATTTCCGCTGTTTCTTTTTTGGGACATTTTCTGAGTCTGTTTACGTTACACGAACATCCTCAGACAATGTGGGGCACGTGTAACGCTGGAAATGCATATCCTCTTATTTCCATCTAGTGTACTGTAATTTTTTCCTTGTTTGTTACCTCAAGATATGACATTTCTGTCTCTTTGTATATTGTAATTGTTTTACTATTTGTATATTTATGCATTTATGTCGATGTATAATTGGTTTGTTTCGTAAATATTATTTGTATTTTTACGCTGGGTCTTGCCTAGGGAAAACTGCTATCGAACGATTACGTCGATAGAGCGTGTGAAGAATCAAAGTGTGTAGGATCTTTGGTAGTGTTAACTCTGCCGCGTGGAGCGCGGGCTGAGCAGAGAGAGTGTGGCGGGAGTAGCGAGTGGAGCAGGTGTGTTGTGTGACGCTCCCGCGAGTTGCCGCGCTTTCGGGGTTTGGCAGCATGTAATTGCGCTCGACTTGCGATGATAGTTTCCGACATGGTGTCGCGGACGGGAAACATTAACTAGTGCACATCAAGAGCCCGTTTCGTCTGGTGACCGTGTCGAGAAGAAGGCGCGCCAACATCCAGCTTCTGCAACAGCGACGGCCGACAATGAGTGACTGTCGCCACCTCCTCGATCGACGGCTTCAAACCTTCAATCAACCAACAAGGAAGACTGGAAGCAAGTAAAGTTTTAGAACTGTATGGCAGACCTCAGCTTTTCAAACTGTTCCATTTTTGTCAATATAATTACAGCAACTTAACATGAACTTTTGTTGCTCACTGTCCCAATTGCATTACCAAGCAGAGTCCCTTCCTTTTCCGAAATGAACCCGAGTGTCGTTGAGATTCAAACGCCAGCATTAAAGTAATATAGCTAATTCTATTTCACTGCTTTAATTTCAAAGTTCAGTTAGCCGGCTACAATATTCAGATTACACAAGCACAAATTAAGAGTGCGAGTTTTGTTACCATATTTTAGCTTACCTGTGACTGCAGCTCAGCTTGGTACGTACTAAATTTTACTATTGTTAATTGTTCAGAATCATTTAATTCAGGCTCAAAGTTAAATCTCTTCCTTCTAAATTGCGTAGATTCAGGTAGCTTTTGAAATGATTGTTGAGGTAGTCCAAGACTAACCGTATTTTACTGAATTTCGATGTGCTTCAGAAAGAAAGCTCACTATTAACTTCAGTCACTAAATTAACTTTCGATTTTCCGGTTTTATTAATTCTTTTGCTAAATTAAGTCAGGGTGTAGCGAAATTTATTACTTCTGACAAACTTTCAGTTTTCACACTAAATGTGTCAACCTTCAGTTGCCACGCTTCTAGTGCTAATTATATGTGTAATAACCTTTCTTTTTCAGTTACTATAGTAATTGTCCTTAGGACTGGCGACCGTGATTTCCCCAAATCTCAAATACCTAATTACCGCTAGTTAATTGTTAACGTAACAGCTGCACATTTACTTTCTTTATTAACTTTACCCCTTTTCAAAATTAATTTCCACCAGTTTCATTAGCACATTTCCTTTCATTTAGATGTAACCCTTTCCTCCCTCTTTACCGACAGGTTAACTTCGGTGACGATTGCTTTTCCAAAACTCCCATTAGGTACACGCGGTTTCATTTTTCACTGTCATTAAGGTCGGTAAGTGAGGGGGAGGTTACACGTGTTTGCAGTTAAAATTGTTGGATGTGAGGTCCGCCAGTTATGCAGAACACCGTTTCTTCTCAGTACCCAAACATGTTTCGGCACCACTGTGCCATCATCAGTGGATTTTCGTTTTTATTTATTCTGCAAAGTAAACGTTTTGTTAAATGATTATAAAATTATGTGCATCTTTAGTTCAAGCAATAGATCGTTTCTTTTTGTAACTACCTTTATATTTGGCGTGGATGAGTTTTCTGGATCACTTGTGTGTTAATTACCACAGGTAGCTTGTCATCTGCAACCAAACGATGTTGATGAGAGATATTTTTGCTATCTTCTAGAATGTAATTTAGTTTGTCGCGATGTTTTCGCGCCTATATTCGTTTTTACTTGCGTTTTCGTGTGGCAAGCACATTCTCCGCATCATGCTGAGGTGTTGTGATGCACACGTAACTATTACAAGTATTTTCCACAAATAACGTAGTAAAACACTTTTCACTTCACCAAGACACAGTGTTATTGTGGTTTGTTGTGTGTCCCAGCCCAGTCAGTGTTCATTTGTTCACCAGAGAGTTCGGCGCCAAATTTGAATTTTGTTTGCATTTTATCTTTTTGTGTGTGTGTGTTTTCTGTGCGCTTCTTAGCTGTGTGTGTTGTCTCTTGTATGGTATTCCTTTTGTTTGTAAACGGTGCGTCTTTGCAGATTTTAGTGTCTCTATTTTCCGTGTGTGTGTGTGTGTGTGTGTGTGTGTGTGTGTGTGTGTGCCCGCCCTCACGTTTCCATGCAGTCCAACAACGGGCCACTGTCACATCCGAACGCCTCACAAGTTAGGATATTTCGCGAGCGACCTGACGGTCAAATGGAGACCTACATAGAGGCCCCTACCAAACTGTGGCAAAAGATGATAACGCTCATACGAATACACAGCGTGTCTGTGTCCTTCCCTGTGATTACTCAACATCTGATGCCGTTCACAGTCCATGTATACCCTACCAGGCTTGGTAACACGAACAATGATCTCTTACGGCAAGTCTATGTAACCCAGAGAATTACAACTCTAATCATTTACAATCCCGCCGACGGTGAATACATGTACAAGATGACACTGACAGCAGACCATGTCTTCAGGTTCTTCACTTTTTTTGCCAGGCAGTGTGCTTTTTTATCTGACTGTTTCGCCCCATTAGTAAGGACATGTTGAATATTGTCTGCTAATAACTCCCGAGTCCCGTCACTAAAGTAGTACAGCACCCCGTAAGCTCTTATGTTGCTCACTAGCCCACAGTGTGGGACATTATCGAAGGCCTTCCAGAAGTCTAGGAACGGGATTTCAGCCTGGATCCATTGTATACTGCCTTCTGTATCTTGTGGTCATTATAGAGGCAGAGCCCTATCTTAGTCGTGAATGATGCGGGGAAAAAAAAGTGGCAGTGCCTTACCGAAAGAACCACGGAAAATCTTAACGTATGTGGCCTGACGATTATATTAAAGCAGCTCCTTCAGAATGAAGTATTATTGCAAGAATGTATTTCATGCTACGTAGTAATGAATGGGTACGTTTCATTGATACGCTACCGCTACCGTTTGCAGAGCATGCGATTAGAAGCAGTCGGTTTAGTGCAACTTAGGCACAGATGAGGCCAGTGAACTGCAAAGACAGTCATTTTGTAAGGTGGGTGGACTTTTGTTTAGCTATGCCGGGCTGGTCTGTGTGGAGTGGTTGGCTCTATTTGGCAGAATAGTTGGACGATATTACTCAGATCCCTGGAGTGAGCCGGCCTTTGTGGCCGAGCGGTTCTCGGCGCTTCAGTCCGAAACCGCGCGACCGCTACGGTCGCAGGTTCGAATCCTTCCTCGGGCGTGGATGTGTGTGCTGTCAGTAGGTTAGTTCGGTTTAAGCAGTTCTAAGTCCAGGGGACTGATGACCTCAGATGTTAAGTCCCATAGTACTCAGAGCCATTTGAAATATTTGAACCTGGAGTGACGCCTGTATCTGTAAATCGTTATCCACCTGAAACACTTACGAACGAGCAATGTTCAAGTTCTACAGCCATTGGCATATGGGCCATGCATTCGCACGTTGAGCGTCAAGCGTGCGGAGTTTCTGACCTCAAAGTGGGGAAAAGCACGTTGGGTAGTCTTTCAGAACGTGTAGTGCTTTATCTAGCGTGCCAGATACTCTGAACGCGCGGTCTAACGTAGGCCAGTGGGACAGAACACCACCTACGTCAGATGACGCCATCTCTCTTCAGTACAGAGTCGCGTGACGCCATTATGGTTTTAAAATGAATCCCATATGTACATATGCTGTTTCTAAGCACCAACAAATTGCTGATCGCTTGAAAACCTGTCATTAACGGTACGATTTTTTGTAATAAAATGACGGGAAACATCAGATCACTGGTGAAAAACTTATTGTAACTTGCGCATTATGGAAGTATGCCGTTCGGAGGCAACAGAACATCGAGACTCCGTCAAAAACGCATTGTTCTTTGGATAGTTTGTTATAATTAAATGTCAGTTAATAACATATCTTCGATTACAGTTTTCAGGGTATGGTAAGACGCAAAGTATGGTCGTAAATAATTTATGGTTGGTGTAGCATAGCGAGTAGAGTTAGTCTGGTTCGAATCCCACTGGATCCTAATATTTTTTACTAACTTTCGTGTTTCCTAGTAGATCTGATACTTTCTTATTAGTTTAATATACGAATATTCTATAGTATTCGATATTGTGTAAATATAAGTGCTCTCTTTCTGAGGAGAGAGTTTGATCAATTGGCTTTACCAACATGACAGCTTGCACTACTTACAGCAAGTTATTTCGCTCTTTCTTGCCTAAGTTTTGTATTTCACGTGTTATAAAGAGCTATTTTTTGAACAAGAACAATGCTCAAGTAAGATTGACGTTAGGGTTTTAATAAAAAGTGAGAATAATTAAATAATTTTTATCTTACCTGGAAAACTATTCTAGATTTGCATCGCACTATTTATAATGGAACTCTGATAAACCGATGTCCTTACGCTGCGATTTCTTTTACCACCTTGAGGCACGAGTGCCAAATGCTCAAGCAGCATCGTTTATGTGCCTTCAGCAGCGCTCAGAACTCGGCACCCTCAGTGTTGACGTTGGAATGCACGGTCCGTGAACCAACGGCTTGCCGCCTATATCTCCTAGGAAAATTACTCCAATATTCAGCATAAGGCTGACATGGATACCAACCCCAGGTTTAACAATCAGACCGGTGCAAACCAAGAAACAAAACCAGGTGATGCCATTACGATTTATGTCTAGCTCATGCAGTCGTAGCATTTATTACAGATGACATCTAAACGGCCACACAGTCCAAGTAGATTACTGCAGGTTCCTACGACACAATAAGGGTTACGTTCATTTCGGAGAGTAAGAGGTGTACGTCTCCGTTTGCGCAGTACCTTTTCTCTCGTTACAGATGTTTTCTTACCACGACTAACAAGGGTAATCTATACACAAGACGATACCAATGGAGACTGCTTCGTCCAAAGCATTTGCTACGATCGAGAGATACCTTGTCGACTGAAACGGGTTGCACTTTTCGTTATCACGGTGACAGATACCAATTATGATCGAGTGGTTCAATGGTTCAAATGGCTCTGAGCACTATGCGACTTAACTTCTAAGGTCATCAGTCGCCTAGACCGTAGCGGTCGCTCGGTTCCAGACTGTAGCGCCCAGAACCGCACGGCCACACCGGCCGGCATGATCGAGTGAACGGCGACACAGTAGAAGTATTACATAAACAGCACTACACCACGTTACACACGACTTGGAAAAAAAAAAAACCTGTACTTCAGGAAAGGAAGGACGACTAGAGACGAGGCCCAGGCTGCGGTTGGACAAGGATGGACGATAAAATATGCCGCGGTCTTTTCTAAAGAACCACCCTTGCATTCGCCTTAAGTAATTTACGAATAGCCTAAATCCGGATGGCCATATGGAGGTTCGAACATCTTGACTGCGTTTCCAGTGTCTTAACCACTGTGCTACTTTGATTAATTTTTGTGCTGGCATGAGGATGATAATAATAATATTAAATGGTATCTTGCGTTTATTTTTCTTCTATATTCTTTGCTTGGTGGCTCAGCGGGGAAGAGCTGTTTCTCTGTTTTATCTACCTTTTTTCTAGCACTTACCTCATACATTCAAGTCCAATCGTATCCACTCATACGGGCCACTTTTATTTGCGCCAACCTGTGTTTCGTATTTTGCAACACATTTTTTAAAATAGTCATTGAGCTGAAAAGTCTCTTCTGTGCTCATCACGCGACAATGAGGAAGTGAATTCCTACAGGGGGTGCAGTACGTCTACCACTAGTGCGTCAAATATACATTATTATGATCCTCTTCGGGCACTGTAACTGTTGTTACTGCTTCAAGAGCTTGAGTAATGAAACGGGGCTCCAGATTAAATCTGTTAGTCAGCACCGATCGAAGTGGTCTCAACAATGCATTACGGACAAAAAGGAGCCGCGCTGTTGCCTAGCACCAGTCACAAACGCCTAACTGCTAACGGGAGGTGTTACTCACGAGCGCTCCAGTCGCTGGCATCGGTGATTGTGTTTCCGAAAGTGTGTGTTACCTGCTGAGTAGACGAAAGACTCATTCAGTGGAAAGGTACGTAACAACGAAAAGTCACCCTTGAAGATCTAAGTTTAACATTCTTTGGCGGGTAAATTCGACAGTAAGATACTACGTTATTTCTTCAGCTTATAACCTCAGTACTATGAGAACATTCACTGCGTATAATGTCGCCACACCCGTAATAGTGTCAGGAGAGTGTAAATTTTCGTTGAGTGGGACGATATTTTGCAAGAGGCAGTCCAACAAATCACAAGTAACAGACGGTGTAAGGAACTGAAATAAGACGCAAATACGAAATAAAATGGAATATCGAGGCGTTTATTTTTTTCCATTACACACTTTCGCATATCAAGAGTTAAAGCCTCTCGTGTTTGGACACAAATATTACTTTTAAGAGAGCACCAAAACACTAGTGACTTAGAAGACAACGCTCTAAAAGTACAACTGTATCTGTCATTCGATAGTTGCGACGTCGTGAGCCATGTGTCATAATGTTCAGTTTACCCGGTGTAGAATTGAAACTGTACATTATCCATCAGTCATATGGTAGCGATTCTCGAAGTACGACTTTCTGGAACAGAAAATGCGTAGTATGCTTCTGAATTTTCAGACTATGCCTAGAACCCTAGTTCTATTGCTCAACCTTTCGGAAACAGAACCCTGTTGTTTATTTATGTGCATTTCCAAAACTAATTATTGGAAGAAACATGTAAAATCTGCGTGCAAGTTCAGAGGCAGATGTTTTCTGTGTAGCCTACGTATTGCCAATATATCAATGTGGACAGAATCATTGATGTAAAAAAAACTGAGCATTGTGTCGCGAATTAAACATTTAATTTTCTACATAAGTAAAAACAAAATTTAAGAAATATGAAGTGATGAAATTACATCACAGAGTAAGGCACTGGAATCACATAAATAAACCAAGAAATATAGTCCACGGTAACGGATTAACGTTTGGAATTAGATTACGATGGAAATGCAATGACTGGACAAGACTGGATGTGTCAGCTTGGTATAATAGCCGCGCGGAGTGGCCGCGCGGTTAGAGGCTACATGTCACTAATCGTAAGGCCCCTCCCTGCGGAGGTTCGAGTCCTCCCTTGGGCATGGGCGTGAGTGTTATCCTTAGCGTTAAGTTAGTTTAAGTAGTGTGTAAGTCCAGATCACTGTTAATGGGCAATAATATAGGCGTTGACTAACTTTCCCCTTTACGACGGCTTAAACTTTGCTGGGAAAGCTTTCAATGATTTAAAGCCATCCTGACTGTTAAGAGACAGTGACTGTTCCAAAGATACGAGAAAGTATTTGAGTTAACGCTAGTCACAAAGTTTATTGACTTAAATTATTTAATGACATATTTCGAGGTTGTTGTTGTTGTTGTTGTGGTCTTCAGTCCTGAGACTGGTTTGATGCAGCTCTCCATGCTACTCTATCCTGTACAAGCTTCTTCATCTCCCAGTACCTACTGCAACCTACATCCTTCTGAATCTGCTTAGTGTATTGATCTCTTGGTCTCCCTCTACGATTTTTACCCTCCACGCTGCCCTCCAATGCTAAATTTGTGATTCCTCGATGCCTCAGAACATGTCCTACCAACCGATCCCTTCTTCTAGTCAAGTTGTGCCACAAACTTCTCTTCTCCCCAATCCTATACAATACCTCCTCAATGTCATATTCAAACTACAATGGCAATACAAAAACATTTAACAGAAGTACACTACATAATAAAGTTATTGTCTGCAGTCTCGGCAGTTGCTGTGGTCGTCCTGCAGAGAAACAGAAGGAAAACCTAACAAGAGGAAATATTCACTTCTTTAAATATAAAATGTATTAACATTTGCGAATATAGTCAACCGTCGACTGTGTAATGGAATGACGACACCGAAAATTTGTACCGGACTCGGACTCGAACCCGGATTTCCCGCTTATCGCAGGCGGTCGTCTTATCACTAGGCTAGCCGAGCACGCTTCAGGGCCAGGCCCACACTTCCATATGTCGTTGTTGTTGTTTATTTTGTTTTAAGGCGCAAAAACAACTAGGATCATACGCGCCCATTTCAAAACTGTGAAACGTGAAGACAAATAGAGGAGTTAAAAACGACTATACGTCAATCGCAATCGACGGAAGATAAGACAGCTAAATACAGGGAAGCGGAGAAAGGTCTATAAAATACGCCATAGAGAAACGGAGGTCCAGAACTAAAAATTAAATGGCCTTCGCCATTTTGCTACGATAGATAAACAGTAAAAACGCGGTTGACAGCCTGCGTGTCGTTCGCTGAAACGGCCGATAACTCAAACGGCAAACCCAAGCCGGGAACGAAATGGTTAAAAAAAGGGCATTTCGTCAGGAAATGGCGGACAGTTAAAAGTTGGGCGCAGGGTGCGCAATGTGGTGGGGGAGCACCACGTAGCAAATGGCGATGGCTAAAAGGGCAGTGCCCAATACGCAACCTGGTTAAAATGAGCTAGTCGCGGAGGGAAGGCCGAGTGTATGTCGTCCAAGCCGCTGGGAGAGGCTTAATAAGCCGGAGCTTGTTCCCACGAAGGGAGGACCAATGGCGATGCCAAAGTGACCCCACCTCCTGACAGACGGCAACACAGAGATCGTCGGAGGGAATACAAGGAGTAGAGGGCTGAGATAAGAGGACTGCAGCCTTTACAGCAGCCTCGTTTCCAGTCAGACCGACATGTCTAGGAACCCACATAAACATCACAGTTGCTCCATCAAGACGGAGCAAGTGACAGCTTTCCTCTACCCGTTGCACTAAGAGTTGGGCAGTGTACAGCGCACCGAGGCTCTGAAGGGCACTGAGAGAGTCTGAGCAGAGGACACAATTGAAAAGTCTATGTCACCGGATGTACTTAGTGACCTGATAAAGGGCGAAGTGCTCTGCTGTAAATGCTGAGCAGTGTGACGGAAGCCGAAACCGAAAAACTCCGGCGACAATGGCGAAGGCACACCCGACACCACGGTCAGTCTGAGAGCCATCCCGGCACAGCCTCACTATACCAGAATGAAGTAAGTGCGAACTGCGTAGTGCAATCGGGACGTTAACGACAATGGGTATGTTATAAATTGCTGTCAACCTTTATATCGGTGATGAAAGGGAGAGAATCTCCTTGGTTTGAAGCAAATAAGTTTCCTGAAAATAGATTACAGAATTGCAATAATCAAAAAAGAATGGTTAATTTTTATCGAGTTTCTCACATATACTTATGTGAGGTGTTGGGCCATAAACCCCTTAGGAAGATTGAGTCTATTTATTCGGACTTGCTACTTCAAAGCTAATTGCCGGTACATATAATAAACAAGTACAAAGCAATCACTTGTTCTTGGTTAGCACTGAAATCTTTCTAAGTAATTGAGACAAAGACTGACAGCCTCTGTTCAACACTATTCCAACGAAACTCTAAAAATCCTACTTGACCTGCAGTTGCTGAGTGTCCACCACAGTCTGTCACAGTCTTCTCGTAGTTGAAGTCTTTATCAGCTGTATCGGCTGCTATGGGCCTACTCGGCCCCGCTGGCGTCTTGCTGCGGAATCTCCAAACTGCCGGCACTGATTCTGAATCTGCATCTGAATCTCTGCCTCTAGCTATTCCGCTGCCTGGCCTTTTATTTCGTTTCTCATGTGCTTGGGTGCACACGAGTTAATTTGTTTCACACGACCCTTTAATTTCTAAGTGATTGGATTGCTCAAGAGTGCCTATGGTTCCACATGACACTCTCGTTTCTAATTGGTCGGCTTGCGCAAGAATGCCTTTGGTTCCACACGACAGTTTCGTTTCTAGCTGCACACAACTTAATTTGGCTCCACACGAGTGTTTCCCACACGTGACTGACACTCTCTCTTGCTGTATTATCGCCCTGGTGTTTTGGTCTTCCATTGCACAAGTTTTTTTACATGCTGCTTCCTCTGGCAGGAAGTCAAACACTAAGTAATTTTATCAACAAGCGATACTTGGCAACCTCCGCCGCTTATTTTGTCCCTACGTCCTGGTGGACTCTTTCTTAATGTCGGCTGGCTGTTTGCCTATGGAGCCTGGACTCTTATTATGGTCACAAAAACAAGAATAAAAATTAAAATTTTCTATGGTCACAACAATGTACACAAAGTTACTATTGCGAAGTTCCATGCGAAGGTCGTGGAAGTGAAGGCGATAAGCGAGGCTGGAGTAGTGCCCTTAGGAAGCGAATGAAGGCCAAGGTGAACACGGGTCGCCGCACGAAGCTAAAGTGTCGTCAACCATGTGTCTATGGCCTGCACTCGTACCAGTATGTATACTCCATTACAGGTGATATTTTAATTGAAAGTCACTTTCCCGATATCGGTGGATACATTCGATATTGCATGCATGTCTGAAGGAACATCGTACTTCTGAAAAACACAGCTACTGCAATAACATATCGTACACATCTCCTGTTAGTCTGCTGTTCACATAAAGAATTTCAAATAATCACGCTGTTCATATGAAATAGCTGTCTCCTTATGGTGTTTTTTTTATTTTTATTTATTTATTTTTATATATTTGGCCTTCTGAGCAGCAACTAGATTTAGCCATCTATAATACATAGTTACAATGGACACAGAACTGAAGCAAAGAATACCGAAATGCGTATTTACAAGTAGAGAAAGCTCAAATATTCACAGCTGCGTCCACTATATTTTTACAACAATTAGATGAAAAGGTAGTTGTGGTGTGTTCAGTTGCTCAAATGGCTCTGAGCACTACGGGACTTAACATCTCGGGATCATCAGTCCCCTAGACCTTAGAACTACTTAAACCTAACTAACCTAAGGACATCACACACATCCATGCCCGAGGCAGGATTCGAACCTGCGACCGTAGCGGTCACGCGGATCCAGACTGAAGCGCCTAGAACCGCACGGCCACATCAGCCGGCTTGTTCAGTTGCCACCACTGCTGTGGCAGTCTGTTGTATGGAATCAGCGCAGTAACATGAATAGATGTGAAGACATGTCAGATTCGGAAAAAGGAGCCATCTTGTTTGTACATGTCCATGACCATACCGTCAATGAAGTTGATCAATTTGTTGGTATGTCAACACGGACTGACCAAACGTTGTGGCGAATCTTCTGTCGTGTGGCCCTACCTTACTCTAGGTGATTGGTCTATAGTCCACCAACGACTGACACGAACCTGGATGCACTAAGTTCTTGTCATCGACCCACGTCAAACAGCACACAATAGCGGTCGTTCCTTAAACCCTGGTAATCGCTTTATTGACAGGTAATAAGCCTTGAAACATTCCAATCAATTGACTTCGTAATGTCAGGGTAGAGAAAAATCGCGGCTACCGCAATTTCTAAAAATTCTAATTTCCCTGGAAGCCATAGTTCTTCCAAGGAATAAATAGTCTTTCACCATCACGTAATTGTTCTGTTTGTCAAACAGATACTGCGCCGTTAAGTTGAAACGTACGGCGCATGTTGTCGATTGCTGCCGTGAGCGTGACGTTTTTGGGATTTGACAGGGAAAGTGCAGTGTGACTCAACATACAAACGACATCCAAATGCCTTAGCCCAGCAAACTGCTAAGCACAGCAACTGAAAAAGCTCTGTGATGCCAAGACCGTTTTCAATGCAAATGAGAGCAGTTCTCGTTAGCCATTCGTCATAAAAATATCCTACCACACATTTATAGTTCCGTGTAAGTTCAAAATGGTTCAAATGGCTCTAAGCACTATGGAACTTAACATCTGAGGTCATCTGTCCCCTAGACGTAGGACTACTTGAACCTAACTAACCTAATGACATCACACGCATACATGCCCGAGGCAGGATTCGAACCTGCGAACATAGCAACAGCGCGGTTCCACACTGAAGCGGCTAGAACCTCTCGGTCACAGCGGCCGGCTCCGTGTAAGTGCATCTGCTTTACAACCGAACGCCGTCACAGAGAACAATTCAGTGATGTGAAATAAATCGGTCATATTTGTTATGTAATGGGGGTCGCTTGACCTGAATTGTTGTAGGACACGAAAAAAAAAGCACGAAATAAATCAGTTCTTTTAAAAAAAATGTTCAAATGTGTGTGAAATCTTATGGGACTCAACTGCTAAGATCATCAGTCCCTAAGCTTACACACTACTTAACCTAAATTATCCAAAGGACAAACATACACACACCTATGCCCGAGGGAGGACTATAATATAATAAAATTATGGAATAGATGATAATAAAATGCGTGGCTTTTTAAAATGTATTGAATTAATGAGATTAATTTTTCGGCATGAATGACAAGCACAATAAGCTGAGCTATGCCTCGAAATAAATTCGTATTAGTTCATATTATTTTGCAGGGCGAAGTAGTTTCTTTCTCCGCTGTAGATTTGTGCTTACCATTCTTTATAATGCTACGTTTGGTCGCCGTGTTCACCTTTGAAGTCTTGACCGTGTTCCCATTAAGCTTATCGGATCTTCGTAATTTTCCAAAGTACACAGGTGGGCTTCGGTTCTTGTAATTATTGTACTATTTAAAATAACAACTCACACGACCTTTCTGTTAATAAAACAATACTGTATTTTTCTAAACGGTGCACATATGAAATACATACTCCTCACTTATTCATAGCGACCCCAAAATGGCGGTCTACAATTACTCACTAAAAATGGCGTGCTTCTCACTCGTTCACTAGCTGAGCGCGAATCCTTCCTTCCTCCTACTGGTACCAGAAAAAATCCTCTGTTTTTTAACAACTGAAAGTCAAAAAATACATGACGGTAGGCATAGGCTCTATGATGGGCTACCGCTTCATCTTCTCTCTTTTCCTTTAAAGAAAACGAAAACATAAAGGAAATGCAAAAGGTTTATCACAGGACTCGAACCTCAGCCGGGACCAGCCGCACAGTCCATGACAGCAGCGCCGTAGACCGCTCGGCTAATCCCGCGCGGCAGTTCTTTTAAACAGTGGATTTATGTTCTCTAAATGCCTTTACAGTAAAAATGACTATTTATTCGTAATTGAGACAATGATGACTGCTTGCTTGAAGCTCAGTGAAAGAGGAATTGCTTCAGAGAAATCTAACAAATTATATTCCACAAAGGCACAATGGAATGCACGTTGATGTACTCAAAAGTTCAACGAATGATTGATTGAGCGAAGCTCACTTTGGACAGACTGTTCTCTTCACAAGTGGTGGAAACTGCTAACTGAACAGAAGATGTTATGGAACCGGGATTGGCATTGCAAAATCTGTGCACCTTTAAACGTAAGGTAAAACAGCATCCCAAGATCCAAATACACTGAAAAGCAGCACAAGCTGCGGAATTCCTCTGCAAATTACGAGCTGCTCAAAGCCAAAGCAGCGCTAGCTGCAAAAAGGCGACACTCAATCGATTCAGGGAAAACTGCATCAGGCAGCTTCCAGGCGCCCCACCCCCTCCCTCCCACCCTCTCTCTCTCTCTCTCTCTCTCTCTCCTCGATGCGCCTTCTCGGCTACGCGACACCGCACCGACTGTCGACTCCTTCTTTTCCTCTCCACTTGGAGAAAAACACGGCTTGGAGGGTTGTATTCACAACTGTCACCACAGTGGCGACCAACAATTCCTGTCAACACTGTGAAACGCAGGGGAAGCCTGCCAAAACTTGTCCATTGACGCTTTCAGTATACCCATTAACTGGCTAGAGGTTCGTACACCGTATATGCTGTGTCGTCATTCATTGGTTCTGACAGTCACGCTACATCACCTATGCTGATGGCCCATCTGATTGGCTGACATCATCCGGACAGTTAGATTCTGGAACTTTCTCACACTGAACAAGGCACAATGTCGGTGTCGCGTATCTGCAACCGCCGACAAGAAATGCAGATACGTCGCACCAGAAGTGCTCAGGGAAACTGTGGGCACCCCGCTAGTCATAGTCCAAGACAGTGCCACCTCGCGGACAACGGAAACTGGAAAGTGTGCTTCCACAAGACTTCCAGACACGAACAGCCCAGCGGGGGAGGGCTTGAGTCACCCCATATTCAAAGCACCGCGACCACACAGGTCCGTCACTGCCTCAGTGAAGGGCAATTCACGTATCTGACACCAGAAGTCACTAACGATTATTTCCCTCTAGTACAGTTAAGAACATGGAGTTGCAAATTTTACTTAGTATCACTGACCCATGCATGGCTCGTGTTCATCCCATTAATTGTTTGTCATCTTCTATTACGGTAGTGCCACCTCGTTTTCTTATTCCATTTACTGGAGTCACTAACTTCCTGCCTTACTTGCCCGTGAGTGGCAACAGCAGTGCGTATCGATAAGCGTACTGTCGTACCATCTCTGGAGTGACCGATAGTGTTTTCTGGTCGTCGTGTGTCAGGTAGTCAGGGAGTGGGAGACGCACCAGCAGGGCAGTCGCGATGGAGCAGCAGTCGCGGATGGACCAGCAGTCCAGTCGGTCGGTTGGCGTGGAGCAGCAAGCAAGTCCCCGTTGCGCGAAGTCGACCTGGAGCCGCTGGCGGCGTGCACACGCGGTTGGAGTGTGAGGTGCTGCTTGCGAGTGCGACGAAGTACGTCGCCCAACGATCTTGGACATGAAAGTCGAGTCCTCACTTAACTTACTATCGAGCCTCAACTGTTTACATCTCTTCGTTTGATCCTGGTTGTCAATTTTGGGACATTCGCACTAGCAACAAAGTGTGTGTATTTAAGTCGGCTATGATTCCAGCCATCTTCCTGTGAAATTTAACTTGACTTAATTAATGCATGTTATGGAAGATCACCAGCGGTATCTTCTGCCTTGTGGCTGTTGACATTCCGGTTACCTGGCCTGGTCGTTGACGTAATTTTAGGCAGTGTATTTTCCTCGTCATATTGATGCTGTCCAGCACGGCGTGTAGTTCGACAGGTGAAGTGCCAATATCCTGTGTGTCGTGTATTGAAATCTTGTAGTCGTTTTGCTAGTTGCATGGAGCGGAACTGATTTGGTTGATTGGTCGGACGGCTGTCTGTTAGATGGGTTGCCCTCAGTTTAGGAAGTCGTTGGACAGGCTGCGTGTCTTACCTAAATAGGCGTTAGTGTTACAATCCCAGCCCGACCCTTGGGAACTTCTGAGCGCCGTTCCTTGTTTGTTATATAGTAATTTCCCTGTTTAGATTTTAGTTATTTGATTTATGTGTGGCTTTCAGCCTAGTATCAATATCTCTTAAATTAATGTTCTTGTCCTGCCCTTAGGGCATGAGATTGTTGTATTTTTATATGGGGCCTTCAGCAGAATTTTACTGGAGAGGTTTTAAGATAAGACCTTCTGCCTTTTAGATTGACACTCTTTCTAGGCCTTAAGCTGTTAAACATATTTTGTTGATATGTGGCCTTCAGGCAAGTGTTAATCTGTCTTAAATTATTGCCCTTAAGGCATGAGATTGTTATTTTTTATTTTATATGAAATGTTTTAAGATACGACCCTCTGCCCTTTAAAATTGAAATTCTTCTTCTAGGGCTTAAGCCATTAAATTATTTGTTGGTGAGTGGCCTTCAGCCAAGTTTTAATCTTCTTCTCTTGCTCTTAAGGCATAAGATTGTTATGCTTTTGAGTGGGGCCTTCAGCCCAATTTACATGAAATGTTTTCAAATAAGGCCTTCTGCATTTTGACTGAAACTCCTCTTATTACTTAATATGCGACCTCCAGCCTAATTCCATTACAATTAAATTGCTAAGGCCTTCAGTTGATTAGAATGAAGATTTAGAAAATATTCTTGGGTGAAACCTCCAGAAGAACCTTGTATTTCAATTTTGCTTAAGCCTTGTGTCTTGGATTTTGAATGTCGCCTTTAGCCGATCTAAAGTTAATCAAAGGAGGCCGATTAAAATTTTGAGTGTTTTGCATCCTTGTTGTAATGTTGTGTGTTGATAAATAAAGTTTGTATGTTGAGTGCAACTGACAGGAACTCAATTTGGCCCCTTTGCACAACCTAATCCGCTCTATCTTGCTAATCTAGGCATTTCAGCCACAAAGCCATATATGTGATGGTAGTGTCACTGTTCCTGGCTGTCATTAATAACTATTAATTCCATTAAAGTTCATGTCAAATAATCTGGCCCGGCACATACATATGGTACTCTACAAGGCATGGTACAAGTCTTCATACTATACTGTGTTATACACTGCTCAACAAAAGTTTGGAAGACTATCCTAACAATCGAACCCTCCTACAACTTCTGGATGGGGATGGCAGGTCAGACGGAATTGTCGCCTACACAGATGACCTATTAGTTGTCGTCACTGCAAACAGCAGAGCCCAGTTAGAAGAGGAAGCCAGTGGATTACTACAAACAATTACTCAGTGGTGTCACAATAACAAACTCAGGATAGCCGAAAACAAAACAACATACACTTTACTGAAAGGATCACTCCAAAGGAATCCTTCGGTTAAAATTGGGGACACAAACATCAAACGAGCACACATTACGCGCTATCTTGGGGTACACATAGATGAAAAATTGAATTTCCACGAGCACATAAGGCTAACAACAGACAAAGCAGAAAAAATACTCCACAAACTGGTGAGGCTAAATTCAAATCAGTACAGACTACCTCTACCAGTCATACGGACATACCACTGTGCTCTCTTCGAATCAGTACTCAGCTTTGCAGCTAGCACGTGGGCACATAGACTCAACGTGATCACCAACAAAGCATCCGTCAGACGAGGGCAGAGAAGTGTCCTACTTAGGCTATCTGGAGCCTTCGGTACCACCTCAGCGTATGCACTGTGTGTTGTGCTCGGAATATGCCCTATGGATATCACGATCAAATACAGAGCTGCAAGGTACTGGTTAAAGGTGGGGAGACTAGATAAGGTACGCACAATAACCGGTGTGCCCATAGAGACGATACGTCACCTTGAAAGTTGGCGTTTGGATATATGGCAAGGTGAGTGGGATGTAAGTGATAAGGGACGTAGACTGCACGACTTCCTCCTTGACATAAGGGAGCGGTTGAGAATGAGACATATCGATCCCAGCCGCGGTATGGTACATTTCTTAACCGGACACGGACCTTATGCCACGCACTTAAATCGCGTGAGTCTGAGGTAGACACCTACATGCACATGCGGGGAAGAAGGTTCCCCAGAACACACTGTCTTTTTCTGCGAGCAGTCCGCGAACAATAGACATACACTACACTTAGATTACAGAGATACAGACATAGATACATACACAGCAATAAGAGACGAAGAACAATGGGCACAATTAAACACACTGACAAACAGTATTTCAAAAACAACACATGAAGAGTATATGCGGACACGACATCACAGACATGCCTTAGTGCAGCGTAACAGAAATCTCCAGAGGATGGACATCGATACCCACAGTGACAACGAAAATAGTGACAATGAGGAGGAACAGCAGGAAGAAGCTGAGATGTGACAGTAAATAAGCAAATTGCTAGCAATCTAGCCAAGAAAACACCAAATGCTGTACATGGATGGGCACCTAAGGTAGTTAATACATAGGATTAGTAATAACTAGGATAAGCAACATTATTTCTCTACTAATAACCATTTGTATGTGCGTGTGTGTGTGTGTGTGTGTGTGTGTGTGTGTGTGTGTGAGAGAGAGACTGGCGGTCAACGGCTCGAAGAAACCATTCCCGTCAGTCACACTCGGTGATGGTACTAACGAATCTCTCATCTATCCTATCTTCTTTTTATATTCTTCTTAAAAAAACAACAAAATTTTATTTATATTTCACCCTTAAACTATTGTTATTTTGAAAAGTATCATTCTTTGTAAATATTGTAGATAAAACAAAAGGAAAGAAAATTGTTAAAAGATGAAAAACGAAAATTGTAAGATGTACGACCTGTTTTAAACATCAGGTAACATGTCTATAATTTGGAAATAAATAAATAAATAAAATAAATAAATAAAAGACTATCCTATAATGTAGTCTACGATACTAGAGGTGTTACTGACCTAGGCACTTCATGAATTATCCAGCTAGAGCCCATATACTGGACGGTGTCTACTACTGGCATGCTTCGTGTCGGTTTCCCAGTCATGTAAACATACCGCTGCTGCAGAGACACGCTGAAAGTAGCCCAGTATCAGTAACAGCTTCATTCACTTTGTGTTCAGCGCTGCAGTAACATGCTACGTAGAGGCATACAGCACTCTTGTAGAGTTAGGACAGTGGCTTTATTTTCAGCAAGACATACACTGCAAGATGGTGCCTATAGATTACATTTCATTCAAAGTTGTATGTCTAAGATGTCGAGAAAGTACAGAGAGACAGAATATGTGAATGACAGACCTCGCCGAGGTCGTCCTCGTATGACAACGCCAATGCAGGTCATTGTTTCCTCCAGCTGTCGGCTCGCAGGCGCCCAACACAAACTGCCAGAAATATTGGAAATGACTTCTTCCAGGCAACAGGGATTCGTGTCTGAGACCAGACGATGCGTAGAAGATTGCTTTAGGGTAGTCTTTATTCCAGAAGACCAAGAAGAAGTTTTTCACTGAACCAGTGGAACCGATGCAATCGAAGGACCTGGGCTCTTGCACATCAACATTGGAGTATTTCAGAATGGAGTAGTGTCATGTTTGCTGACGAGACCGTAACTGGTTTGCGATCGGACTCGAGAAGTGTTAGAGTTTGGAGAAGTGCTAGACGATACCAGGTAGTTCAGGAAGTCCATCCGTTTGCAGGTGGAAGTGTAATGTTCTGGGTCGGAATAATAATGGGGACAGTGGACCCATCTAATTCCAGTCCATGGTAATTTGACTGGTCCCCGATACCTCAAAGAAGCCGTACAGGCAATTATAAAGCTCTCCACACGTGAATTTGATGAGAAGTACATCCTAGTCGATGACAATGCAAGACCGCACCGTAGTCTAGTAGTGTCTCGGTATATTCAAAGATGCACCATCAACCAGCCGGCCGTGGTGGCCGAGCGGTTCTAGGCGCTCAGTCCGGAACCGCGCGACTGCTACGGTCGCAGGTTCGAATCCTGCCTCGGGCATGGATGTGTGTGATGTCCTTAGGTTAGTTAGGTTTAAGTAGCTCTAAGTTCCAGGGGACTGATGACCACAGATGTTAAGTCCCATAGTGCTCAGATCCATTTGCACCATCATTGGCTAGCACAACCCCCAAACGTGGATGCAACTGAGCATGCATGGGACCTGTTGAAGCTGGCGTCCGAATCCAACTGACAATTATCAGGAACTGACTGAAGCTCCTATTGAGGAGTGGGACGATGTTCTCATCCAGAGTATGCCTTGCAGAGTGGAAGAACGCATGTGTATGCAAGGGGCCATACTCACTACTAAAGACTGACAATCATCATCATGAGATAAAGATTTTCAGTGTCTTTGTTTACAAGATGTACATTAGGAGAGAGCCTGCTTTGTTTTATAATGATTTTTTGTAACTAACCAAAATCTTTCTTGTTTTCAGAAGCAGTTATGTTAATTTTTTTAATAACATATTGTACAACCTCAGTGGTTTGCTATAAAAAGCCATTGCAGTACACTATGATATTCCAAACTTTTGTTGAGGTGTGTGTTACAATATTACATTCGTTTATCATTCTTCAGTGATCTCAGTTGGAGACCTTCTTTATGGCAGCCCCAGTGTCGCATCGTTGTAGCGGAGCTCGCTACAAGCGGCCGGCTTGGCTCGAGCAAGTGACAGTATTCAGTAACATTTTTCATACATGTGAACAACTAAGAAATTCCCCCACTCCGGTACCTCATTAACCTCTCAGTAGTATTTCATACTAAAGTCCTGGTAATTAACCCACATGCTGAGGAATAGAAATCAAACCCGACGGGCGCTAAAGACGATCCGTCAGAGAGTCTTCAAGGATTAGTGTTCCGCTCGCATCCATGTCATGTAGCAGTGGTCCCAATGAGATACTAACGGACAGGGACCGCAGACAAGTGACATATCTTGCCAACGACAGTCAGTTTTGTAAGATGGCAAGAACTATGCCCCTTATATGAAGTCATTAAAGATCACCTAACTCACATTGAGCGAACAGTAGGGCTGAACAAAAATGACTGACAAGGCACAATGCATCTTGTAGAGGGTATAGTATGGACGTGTTGGAATAATTAATGTCGGGTGATGGTTTTAAAGTAATTCACACAACATGAAAACTTTGTGGAAACGCGTCGATTTACTTGAGGCTAGTTTACCCCAGGGAAGAACTCAGAATTGACCGTGGTCGCTGGGGGAGCAGCTAAGGGAAGCTACAATAGGCAGCTTAGGGCAGCTCAAGCTCTGAAAAAGCGGCAACGGTGCGCGGCCTCCAGCCGCCTTAAGATGAGTCACAGTTAGTGGGTGGTTGACCCCATGCTGGTGTACCGGGAAACAGACCGAGAACTTGTACGCCTGTTGATAAATGTCCGTCATCCCGTTTTCTATGAAACATGCGAGAAAGCCGCGCAAAGCTATGGTGGAGCGGTCAACAGTGGTCAAAATATGCGTGTTCGTGACTATAGCAACTTCACGCTGAATTCACGGTCTGCAGAGTCTGAAGCAAATCAGATGAAGAGCGACAGAATGAAATACGCCGGCCTCCGATGGGAACGTAGGACCAAGGAATTTGAAGTACTCTCCTGGGAGTCAGAATTCCGGAAAACTTGGTGTTTGTGCATATGCTAACCTTCATGGGTGGCCTGGGTGGAGCCAAATAGCAGAATTTGAGAGGAAGGGAAATTTTGTGGGAATTTGTTCACTTCCCAGGGCAGGTGTTGGTCGGCGCTGGGAAGCGATGCATAATTAACGCGACTTGCGCTGCAATTGGCGTAAGTGATTTTGCTGGAGAGGAAACAGAGGCGAAGAGTGGACTGGGAGAAGTCTCCGTAGAGGTCTTCCGTTCCCAGCTTGCCTATAGTGCGGACGTGGCGTTCTTTACTCAGCTTGCCTGAGAAGGAGTGAGCATCTCTGCAGTTTAGGACTTAGCAAATGGAACGATTGAGCTTGGAGATAGGAAGTTTTGGTTCAGCTAAGTACTGAGCAAGATAGCTAGGAGTGAATAGACGAGCGCAGCCTTGCAGCACCGCGAAGTCGGCCGACGTCCGCACAACGACACCGCTCCGCCACGCTGAATTCGGTGATACTGCGCCCGCTCCGGCCACTGATTAATTTGTTGGATCACGTCGGGAAAGTTTCCACGAGGGTTTCATGGGCCGTGTATTGTAGAATTCTTCTCGCATTTCGCATTACGCCTAGGTCAGTCGATAGGAAATACTTTTGAGTTATCACACTTTACTTCACGCAAACGCAATTTATTACCACTGCCTGATGGGAGAGTCTTGTAATGTGATGGTTGAAGGTCGTGAGTTAAAATATATTTGTGCTAATCGACTGCATCTGTTTTCAATCAAGTAGTTGAAATTCCAAGTCAATTTCTTAATTAATTTTATGTTCAACATTTGCATCTGGTGGTCAATAGCTAAATATAACATCAATGTGCAGCCGTTTTTAATTAAAAGTGATCAATTCTGAATAAATTAATGTCAACACTGCCACCGCAGTTCAATCAGGAGTCACAGGGCCAGATTACGTTTTGCGTTATCAGATATTGCGGCAGTTTTGCACTCTCTGTTGATCTGTTAGTCAATTAGTTGGTGTGAACACACGCCAAAACCAGCTAAGTGATGGGTGGGGTGTTACAGTTTCAAACCCGACAGGATCTGCGCTGTCGCTGAATGCAGGTACATCTCAGCGAATTTCGGAGCGAACACTGCGAATGGAACTCCGTGCATTTATCATTTGGAGTCGGGTACCCCGCAGGAGCCGTTGCCCACAGCAGTACTTAAAGCAGCAGGTCTTCAGTGGGCCAAAAAGCGCAGAAACTGGAGAGTAGCGGACTGGAGGTGTGTAATCTCGGCTGACAGAGTCGCGACCTTGCCTCTTTTCAAATGATGCAGAGTGCTGAGGTCACAGATAGCCAAATGAGACGTTTCACGATGTACTGACGATGTATCCTCTGGGCGAGGTTGTTCTATGATGTTTTGGAGGGGTTTTTCGTCCCATGAATTAGGCGCACTCATTCAGGTTCAAAATGTTCAAATGTATGTGAAATCTTATGGGACTTAACTGCTAAGGTCATCAGTCCCTAAGCTTACACACTACTTAACCTAAATTATCCTAAGGACAAACACACACACCCATGCCCGAGGGAGGACTCGAACCTCCACCGGGACCAGCCGCACAGTCCATGACTGCAGCTCCGAGACCGCTCGGCTAATCCCGCGCGGCGACTTTCGTCACATCAGTGTAAGTGTGCTGAGAACACTCCCATCTCCCAAGACGACAACTGCCGTCTTCACAGGTTTGCACACATTAGAGATCAGATCTGGAGTGAGTAAGAGTCTGGTGTTGCATGGCTTACAAATCAAGCTGCCGCTGCTACATCATCGCTTTACCGCCTGGCTTCTTTTCCGCTGTAGTTCCACGAGTATGACGAGTCAGGGCAATGGCGCTGCAATCGCTACATCTTCGCCGACTCGTTCTCTCTGTCTGGAGCCTACAGTAGTGTAGGACTGATCGTCACTTGGCACGGAAGTTGAATACACGACCCTACTGCTGCAAAGTAGCACTCACAAAGCGCAGCGACCTACTGTCAAGATCAGATGGCCTTTAACGAAGTTGTGTTTTGTGAGACCGTGGAGGGTGTAACACGATAGTTGGATGATGCAGTTTACACAACTGCAAACGTGTCCCATTGAAGGAAGAGTGACGTGTGGATTAAGTTCCATTCTGTAGTTCGCGCTTTGGACGAAACACATTAAAATTTCTAGCAGTGCAAACAGAGGGGTTTTATTCTTCTTCATTCCATCTCCACCACAAGAAAAAGTATTTGCTGCATTAAACGAAATCTGGACACACAGAAAAGTCACTATTATGTACATGGTGGCAGGCAGTCAAGGAATATTCGTTACAGGATCATTTAGTAATCGCGAAAGCGTTACGGAGATCATAGATAGACTCCAGTGGAAGGATCTGCAAGAGAGACGCTCAGTAGCTCGCTACGGGCTTTTGTTGAAGTTTAGAGAACATGTCTTCACCGAAGAGTCATGCAGTATATTGCTCCCTCCTACGTACATCTCGCGAAGAGACCATAAGGATAAAATCAGAGAGATTACAGCCCACACGGAGGCATACCGATTATCTTTCTTTCCACGAACAATACGAGACTGGAATAGAAGGGAGAACCGATAGAGGTACTCAAGTTACCCTCCGCCACACACTGCCAGGTGGCTTGCGGAGTATAGATGTGGATGTGGAATTGGTTTAGAAAATTTATTTGAAAGGCCCAGTCAAATCTTTCCAAGTTTACTCCTAGAGCAACTTACGCTGTGCGTACGCAACGCAAGTCGCTTGTCTTTCAAAACCGAGGCAGTTCTGTCCAGTTAAAGCTGCTGACAAGAGACGCCCTGAGACCTCTTCTGAAACTGCCAGGGAATTCACGCCATTGGTTTTAGCCAATAGCGTGCGTGGGATACAATTCACCTGTGTGGATGCTGGAGTGTTCTGCGGTGCGGAACACGGTTGCCCCGCTCTCTTGTAATCCAGACCTCGGGCAGAACAGACGTCTTTTCGGAAGGCAGAGCCTCTGGCTCTGCTTTTCGTGACTGGCCACCAATGTAAGTTAACATGAACCGCATCACCTTCCGTTGCCCATTTCAATTAATTGTTCGGCCTCCGAGACTGGCCTAAACCTGATAGCTTCCGACCCTAGGCGCGCCCTTTGTATGCCATACACTGAAATATATCCTCTTTATTGTACCTAATTTCCTGTTCTGTCATTTAACGGCAGCCCTGGATGCCCACTACCAAGTGCTGACCGCTCGACCTCCTGCACACTGTCGTCGCGAGGCATATGTAAGAATCTTCTCCCCCCTTCCCTGGCCGTATGCAGTACAGTTATGTTCGTGCGACCAAACAGCGCAGCATTTTTGTGCCTTATTTTTGTCGTGACAACTTGCACTTATACACTAACACCGAGTTGTGTAGCTTGTTATTCAATACTGCACCTGTTTCGAAGACGTTATAAATTTATTTTAATAATTAATCAACATTTAGTGGATGCACTTTATCCTCATGTCATAGTTTCTTGCACTGTCGTCACAGACTCGATAACGCCTCGTAAGTGTGCGCATGTCAAAGTAATTGCTAGGCGTCCTCTAAATTGATAATAAATCCACACTAATTATAAAAACGTATGTGTGTATGTTCTAAAAAAAATGGAAATTTGTGGCAAGGTCTTACGGGACCAAACTGCTCAGGTCACCGTTCTCTAACTAAGCCTACACACTACTTAATCTAACTTACTTACGCTATGGACAACACACGCACACCCATGCCCGAGGGAGGACTCTAACCTCCGACGGGGACGTGGGGATGGCGCGGAGGGGGGGGGGGGGGCGCACGGACCGTGACAAGCCGCCCAGACCGCGCGGCTACCCCGCGCGGCTGTACGTTCTACATCTGTTCCTAAACCACAAGACCGTTTTCAGCTAAGCTTGGTAAACACAGCACTTAATGTCTGAAAAGAACCGCTGTGGGGTTAAGAACCATCTACTTCTCAAAGTGGTGGGAGTGAAGAAGTAGTGTAGCCCAAGAGTTACGAATACCCGGACTTTATTCATTCGGTAGTTCAGAATGAGAGCACATGCAACGAACTTTACACATAATGTCAAACCTTTACGAAATTTTTATCGCTGACAACACCCAGGAAAAGATGAAAGGAAAAAACCTTGATCGCTTACATTTTAGCTGTTCATACAGTAAAACTGTCTCATCTGCCATGATGGTTTAGTTTATTACTACTTTACTACTAAATATATTCGCTACACATTTTGCAGACAGTGCTCATATATAACACTGAACAGACATGCAAAAGTATACTATAGTACGACACATAGTTCCTGCTATATGCCGTCATAAATAATGAGGTGCGTGAAAACTCAACTGCAGGGCGAAATTCGGTAGAGCTACAGGTCAAATACGTCAAGTATGCGTAAAATATGTTAAATCAATGTGACATGTGTGTAAGCAGGCAAAGCCACAGATCAAAATACTCCTCCTAAGGTGCACATAGTACTTAGTAAGTCGAAGGAAATACCGTGGGGGTAAGAATCAGCAACCTCCTATTGGGGTGCAGGAAGGAGAAGAAGACACAGATGTGAAGGAGGAGAAGATGCACAGAGGGATGGGGAAGAGGATAAGGCCGGAGTCAGTGGCGAAGAATATTTAATAGAGAAAGTGGAGTAATAGCTGCTCAACAGAGAAGCAGGAGGAGATGGACAGAGAGTGGGGATTGGAGAAGGTGGACAGAGAGAGGGGGGAGAAGGAGATGGACGGAGAGGGGGGGGGGCGAGGACAGACGGACAGAGAAAGAGAGAGAGGAGGAAGTAGGAGATGGAGTAGTAGAATTATGTAGAATAAATATATACTTGGACAAGCCCCAGTACTCTGCTACACTGAAGCTCTAAAGAAACTGGTAGAGGCATGCGCATTCAAATAGAGAGATACGTAAACAGGCAGAATACAGCAATGCGGTCGGCAACGCCTATACGAGAGAAAGTCTGGCGTAGTTGTCAGAACGGTTACTGATGCTACAATGGCAGATTATCAAGATTTAAGTGAGTTTGAACGTGGTGTTGCAGTCGGTGCACGAGCGATGGGGTACAGCAGTATCTGCGAGGCAGCGATGAAATGGGTATTCTCCCGTACGACTATTTCACGAGTGTACTGTGAGTATCATAATCCGGTAGAACATCATATCACCGATATCGCTGCCGCCGGAAAAAGAACCTGCAAGAACGGGATCAACGACGACTGAAGAGAATCGTTCTACGTGACAGAACTGCAATCCTTTCGCAAATTGCTGCAGGATTTCAGTTCTGCGCCATCAGCAAGTTTCAGCGTGCGAACCATTCAACGAAACATCATCGAAGTGGGCTTTCAGAGCCGAAGGCCCAATCGTGTAACCCTGATGACTGCACGACACAAAGCTTTACGCCTTGCCTGGGGCCGTCAACACCGACACCGGACTGTTGATGACTGGAAACATGTTGGCTGGTCGGACGAGTCTCGTTTGGAGCGGATGGACGGGTATGGAGACAACCTCATGAATCCGTGGACCCTGCATGTCAGCAGGGGACTGTTAAAGCTGGTGGAGGCTCTGTAATGGTATGGAGCGCGTGCAGTTGGAGTGATATGGGACCCTTGATACGTTAGATACGATTCTGACACGTGACATGTGGGTATGCATCCTGTCTGATCAGCTGCATTCATTCGTGTCCATTGTGCATTTCGATGGACTTGGGCAATTACAACAGGACAATCCGACACCCTAAACATCCAGAATTAATACACAATGACTATCCTGAGTTTAAACGCTTCCGCTGGCCACCAAACTCCCCAGATACGAACATTATTTAGCATAATTGGGATGCCTTGCAACGTGCTGTTCAGAAGAGATCTCCACCCCCTCGTACTCATACGGATTTATGGACAGCCCTGCAGGATTCGTGGTGTCAGTTACCTCCAGCACTACTTCAGACATTAATCGAGTCCATGCCACGTCGTGCTGCGGCACCTCTGACTGCTCGCGGGAACCCTAGCAGGTGTATCAGTTTCTTTGGCTCTTTAGTGTGTTATTAAAATATATTTACAGTGTTCTTCGAAGAAGTTGTGTATAGAACAATAGTCATTGCTAAACGAGTGATCATTATATTGGTACGAGGGCACGCTGTAAAGTAACACCTACGAATTTTTTATGCGAAAACTGTTAACGTTAACTGATCCAACGTTATTAACTTTCTCAATTTTATTCTTCATGTATGCATGTTTATTTCTCAACATAGTCATCCTGGCGACGAACATGTTTCTCCCAACGGGAGACCAGTTGGTTGGTACCGGCGCTGTAGAATGTTTGACTTTCTTGACGGAGTCACAACCTCAACTCTGCTTGCATTTCTTCTTTGCCCTCAATGTAAAGTTTTCGAAGGTGTTCTTTACGTTTTTGAAGCAGATGAAAATCGGATGGGGCCAAGTCGCGACTGTATGGAGGATGATCGGTGACCAGTGAAACCGAGACGTCCGATTGCTCGAGACGTCACAGCGCTCATGAGTGGGGTGGCAGTAGCATGCTGAAGGTGAGGGCGCTCCATGTGTGGACGAACTGTTCGAATTCGAAACTCGATTGCAGCCCGCTGTTTCTCACGCACCGACATAGTTACGTTACACACCGCAATGTTACGCGCTACAATTCGGAGCTCTCCAGCGGCAGAGGACTACAAATATATGTAGACATGAAGAGTAAAGATGTTTTATTTAAACAGCTTTAAGAGTTTTCACATAAAAAATTCCCGTAGCGGTCGCTCGGTTCCAGACTGTAGCGCCTAGAACCGCACGGCCACTCAGGTCAGCCGGCCGGCTGTTGATAAAATATTAATATATCGATATATTTTACAGAAAATATCGAATTATATCGGTCATATGTATCAAAGATAAATCGATATATCGACGTCAAAATGGCAACATCCAGCGCTGATATTATTATTTTATATTTTTTCCACAATTTTCGGTAAATATTTGAAGCTGTTATTTTGAAAATTTAGTAGAACATAATTTTACTTTCCTGTGTGAAGGAGTCTTACTACTTTTTGAGCTATCATCATATCTAGCCATTCTCTTTGACTGTCTGAGGAAACTATAGGTGCCACAAAAGAAGAAGTCCGATTGCACTGAGGGGTGGCGGTGTTAATGGAATTACAAAATTTCCAATATGAAGAAACAGCACTCTAGTTGTGTTTAAAACACAACATTTGACGCAACTAGTGTGCTAGTTCTTCACATCGGCATTCTTCAAAAACAGTTGCTGAAAATAATAAACGAAAATCTAAATGGCAAGATTGGTCTTTGCGGTGGATGGAGACGCGTGAGGGGAAATGCTGACGTAATCGGCGCACGGCGCTACCAACAAAAACTGCAACGTTTAACTTCACTGCGCAGGTTTGGCGCTACAGCTGCTAGGTCGCTGGCGTTGGCAAAAAAATGGTTCTGATCACTATGCGACTTAACTTCTGAGGTCATCAATCGCCTAGAACTTAGAACTAATTAAACCTAACTAACCTAAAGACATCACACACATCCATGCCCGAGACAGGATTCGAACCTGCGACCGTAGCGGTCGCTCGGCTCCAGACTGTAGCGCCTAGAACCGCACGGCCACTCCGGCCGGCCCGTTGGCAAAAATGAGGAAAACAAGGAAGTCGACATGAAATGTTGAGGGCAAATCCGATATGTGACGAAATCGAACGACGGACTTACTGGATATCTTTTATAGCGTACTTATCGCACATCTTTTATTGTGTCACTTAAATGCGCCGGCCGCTGTGGCCTTGCGGTTCTACGCGCTTCAGTCCGGAACCGCGCTGCTGCTATGGTCCCAGGTTCGAATCCTGCCTCGGGCATGGATGTGTGTGATGTCCTTAGGTCAGTTAGCTTTAAGTAGTTATAAGTTCTAAGAGACTGATGACCTCAGAAGTAACATCCCATAGTGCTCAGAGCCATTTGAACCATTTTTGAACTTAAATGCAGTCACCATTGTTAGCAAAGTGGTTATCGCCAAGCGTGAAGTGCATCGTTTACCTTTCAGTTCTTCCTGTAAGGGGCATAGCCAGGCTGCTAGCTTGTTGATGTGCAGAATATCTAATAATAAATCAGTACTTAAATATACAGTATTAAAATCGGCATCATATTTACAATGTGTAGCCGATATTTTTCTATGGCGGTACGTCCATATTCTTTCCGTCGATATATCGTTAATTACATCATTATATCGATTTCCAAATATTTTTAAAGATATAAAGAGCCCTAGTATGGAGAGGACCATTTCGTAGGCAACGTCAGAAGACTGGCTGACAAATTTGAAGCGAGTATACGGAGCTCATTTCCGATCTCATGCACGGATAAGTTCCTATTTTGACAAACATTCAAAGCACCCAATTGACCTCGACTGACCTGTTAAATCAGCCGGTCTTAATCTCGAGGTAAGGCGTACAACTGTTCGAAACAGTGGGTGAAACGTAGCGATCAGCATCACCACATTTTGGTAGTTTTACGGGATCTAACCTCCAACGAGCAGCTGCAGATGGATGTGACATCTCTGAAGAAGGTTGTAGACTCTCTTCCTAACCGAAATGAGGACACTGTGAAGGACAGAGGCGGTGTTACACTGTGTTAAGCTTGGTTTTCCTAGGAGCAGGAATTTTGTGCCTCCTTCGTACGTCATACGCCCAGTGTACTGCGTCATCCACCCAAAGTGACAAAAGAGTTACCGTGTTTTCCGGCAGGACGGAATCCGCAGTGCGCCACGCTGTACGTTGCGGGCAACTGGCCCTGGATGCGTCTAATGAGTTCTAGTGAGTGAGTGCCAAAGACGGTTAGACAGTATCCGTGATCACTACAGGACACAGAGAAAAGAAGGAACTCGATGTGTGTGAGAAGAGTAATGAGACTCACTTTTTATCTACCAAAGGTTTCATTTTTCATTTTTTTTTTCAAACAACAACATTGCCCTCTTCAGAGGAGCTCCCTTCGACACCGATATACCGTCAGAGATGTTCCCAGTATTGGTAGCAGCGCCGAAAGGCTTCAACAGGTTTAACACGTTGGTCACATTCTTTTGAATGTTCTCCAGTGTCCAAAAATAACGTCCTTTTAAGACGTTATTCAATTTCGGGAAAAGAAAAACTGTCACAAGGACTTAGATCGGGTGAAAAGGGGGCTGTGGAACAACAGAAATGCTTTCTGAGGTGAAAAATTCCGTGATGGAAGTGGCTGTATGTCATGGGGTGTTGTCGTCATGCAGCATCCGCTCGTCTGCAATTTCCGGTCTCACTCGATTCACCCTTCTCCTCAGCCTTTCAGGGAATCCTTTGAAAAAAAAACTTGGTTGGCAGGTTGTTCTGGAGGGACAATCTCACACACGTTCGACATTTTCATCAGTTTTTGGAGTTGAAGGTCTTCCTGAGTGGTGTTCATCTTCAGCCTGTTCTCCGCTTTTCAAAAATGACTTGTGCAGCGAAAAACTTCTGGTCTTGATAAGGAATGGTCCCCATAGGCTTGTTTCAACTTTTCAAATGTGACACTCGTGGATTCCCCAAGTTTAAGCCTACCGATGTGGCCGAGCGGTTCTAGGCGCTTCAGTCCGGAACCACGCGGGTGCTACGGTAGCAGGTTCGAATCCTGCTTCGGGCATGGATGTGTGTAATGTCCTTAGGTTAGTTAAGTTTAAGTAGTTCTAAGTTGTAGGGGACTGATTACCTCTGATGTTAAGTGCCACAGCGCTTAGAACCATTTGAACCCAAGTTTAACACAAAACGTGATGGTGTAACTCTGCTCTAAATTCCGCTTTCCATTTTCGTAACACACAACAGAAACACAACTTCACTCATCGCCCTCTCAAAAATCACATGATGGCTGTGCGGATATAAAACTCGGACTGAGCATTAGGAAGGAATGAACACAGCGCTCTGCACAAACAGAACAACACAGCGTTGCCAGGTCGCTCGGAGTTTTGTCAGTCTCATTACTTTAGTCGCACACCTCATCGGTATCACAGTGTCTGCCGCAAAAAAGAAGAGAGCGTGCTGCTGGGATAGGCTGAGATTTCGAGAATGTGAGAAAGATGAAAGAAACTACTTTTTTAAGTGTTCTACTGCCCACTGAAAACATGGAAAATTGTCCTAATGTGTAGGTGGAAACCAATAATGATCTTTGCAACAGGCCGAAGATAACTGTCTAGAAACAACTGAGTGTGTACCATTTTCCTCGGAATCTCAGAAAAACATCGGAACCACCTGTTTTGGCCACTTGCCAAAGTCCTCTGACCTAAACTAGGAAAGAAAGTGATGCCCTAGAAAAATATTGAAATCGGAATACGTTCGCACGGCTTGTAATCGTTGCTCCTAGAAAAACCCGGCTTTAGCGTAAAGTCTCCTGACAGCATGGTTACTTTCGATTAGTCAGACTTTCTTCCTGACTTGTCTTCGTCTTTTCCTAGATAGAACGCTGACGTCAGAACACTGAAATACCTGCCTACCTTAAATAGACGTGCCTAATGCAGGATGAAGATTCGGAGTTTATAATCAAAGGCAGACGTATCGAAAATTGCGAGTATTACTCAGCTGCGCAGAGTCAAATATTGCGAACATGTCATTGTTCTTTTTCTAAATATATATTTCACAAGCCATCTTACTAAGTGTGGCAAGGTGTGTTGTCGGTACCACTATCTTGCGCCCCGCCCTTTTCCCGTCACATTGTTGAACGTTGCGATGGACAAACAACTCTCCGACGGCTTGCTGTCAGCCCGAATTTCTATTTTTCCGAGGTGGTCATTTCGCGAGATTTCTGCGGAGAAAGTAAGATGTTGCCTGTCTCTTCTAGGATGCTATTTGAGAGCTAACATAAAACAGTGCGTGATGTACAATATCTCTCTTGTAGCGTCTGCCACAGGAGTTTGCTTGGCATCTCTGCGTCGATATCGCACTTACGAAACGAATCCTTGACGAAGCGCGCTATTTTGTTAGTATCTTCTCTACCTTCTCTATCAACGCTAGTAGGCAAGGGTGCCCAGGCTGACAGGCAGTAGTAAGAAAGCGATCGAATGGATATTTCCTAGTCAGTTTTGCCTTTTGGTGGATAGCTTATACTTCGATACGGTTCTTCCAATGAATCTGTCTGGCATATGCATTCCTTAGAACTAGTTTTCACGATCTAATCATCATGAGTGGCTTCAGTGCTGGATATGGCATACCTGAAGAGACATGTGGGTTCCCGTCCTCGCTGAACTCAGGCTATTGTCAAAGCTAGATGCTTGACTAGGAGTGAGTAATTTTTGCTCCGGTGCGCTTAGATGTGGATAAACATACAGCTGCCATCTTAAAATGATGCTTCCTCTCTAATATGCCTGTTGCACCCGTTCTCATGTCCGCCCCCGGTAGCTGAGTGCTCAACGCGACAGAATGTGAATCCTAAGGGACCGGGTTCGATTGCCGGCTGGGTCGGAGATTTTGTCCGCTCAGGGACTGGGTGTTGTGTTGGCCTAATCATCATCATTTCATCACCATCGACGCGCAAGTGCCGAAGTGGCGTCAAATCGAAAGACTTGCACCCGGCGAACGGTCTACCCGACGGGAGGCCCTAGTCACACGACATTTACATTTTTAATCCATCCACGTAAGTTGCATATCGTATAGGAAATACCCAACGATCACTTAATGCGACGACACTTCTGTGAAGGAGTGGTTGGAAAGATAAATGAGAGCGAGTTTATTAACAATCTGTGGGTGTCGGATGAAGCCCGTTTCCGTCTTAATGGATTTATTAATAAACAAAATTTTAGCAGTTTTTCACAAGAGAATCCTGCTCAGCTACATTATCCTCCATTGCACACCAAAGAAGTTACCGTCTGGTGCTCTGTCATCGTACGGCATAATAGGCCCGTATTTTCCGAAGACGTGAATGGCCCGTCGAGTACAGTCACATCGTATCGGTACCCACCATGATCGAAACCTTTGTTGCACAAAAACTACAGGCATTTCTATAAATTATTGGCAGCGTCTGCTTACAACAAGGCGCATCCTTGTGAAGTCATCTTAAAAGCGAAATATAGCGTAGTCGACCTGCTACTGCAGAAGCGATCCGAGATGCAATTGCCGAAGTTCCTATTGAAATGTTACTTCGAACAATGCACAATTTATCTGTACGCATGTTTATGGAGGTCACTTACAAGATGCCATCTTCAAGAAATAAATGTACTATATTTTTAAATTGCATGTTTTTTAACCGTTTCTTCATGATAATATTTATTTTTTCATTTTCCCGTTTCTCTGAACCACCTTACGCGCACACCCTTTGACACTATCCCTCTGATATGTTATAAACAAAATATCTAGAGCTCTGGACTTGTAAGAAATTATTCTTGGTGTACTTTTTGGTATTGTTTAATTCCACACTTATTTTACATGACGCGGAGTTTTTCTTTGTATCAGATAGTAGAAATCGTGTGTAATAACGAGTGCTCATAATGAAGGAAATAAATAATCTGGAATTAGATGAATAGAATCCGAAATGTCGTCGAGCATCGTTGACAACAATATTGTTTGTGACCGGACACAAAAATTATGCTCATCTTTCATGGAATTACTCAAGTTTTTCGGTCAGTGTTAGATACCGATTTTATTTCCGACAATTCATTATTTCCTCAGTCATTTAACCACACATGAAGTTTCATTTCTCCATATCGTAAGTTTTGCGTTTGACATAATGTGACGAAATTTCTTGTGTAATTAATTTTATGAACCATGTCGTGCAACTAACTTCTTCTGATAACGGTTTAGTTCACAAATGCTAAACCACAATTATTTTAGTGAAGATCTCACCCAAAAAATCTGATGAAGGTTGTCAGAATACTGCCCGCGTGCACAGTCACGTTGAGCAGTTGCCATTTTGCTTAGCGTATCATCTTAAAAATTACCTTCCTAGTACCTTTACATCAGTTCAGATAATGTAAGTCAGAAAATGATCTTATTTTAAGGCCATTCGCATTAGCTTACGCTTTCACATTTAGCTCTGCACTCGCGCAAGGACCCTGGCCGCTTACGCCGACCGGCCGCACGACTTGGACCGAACGTCATATCTTCCACCTGTTGTGTTTGGCGCAGCCTCTGCGCATGCGCGGCGAAGCAACAGGTAATCTCGGCTGGTTTCAGTCTGTAGCTGTACGGCGGTATGCATGGTGCTAGTGAGTGCGAAAGTGAAACAAAAGTTGTCTGTGTTGTTTGAAGTTTCGCCGGTTATTAACACAAACCGCGTCTCGTCACCGACAATCGGAGCGTTCAGGTCATTAAATCTATGATCGGAATTTCTTCGAGTTCTCTTGCCTTCGAGGTGAGTAGGACCTTGGATTACCTGCTTAGCAGGCGGAGAGCAACTTATTCCCGCTAAAAAGAAACACGTTGTTCTGAAAGTACAAACCTGTTTGTAGTTACTATATTTTTTGAGGACATTGTACGGTTTAAGATACCAATAAAATTTTGTATTTAATTTATTCTGCTGTTATTTTCGGCATCTGACGAAAAATACCACCAAGGATCGTTGTCTTCGAGGCAAATCTCGGGAACGTTGTGCATTCTCTCTTTCTTTAGCGCACTGTATATTTCTTGTAAATCAAATTCTTGCGTTCTAAATGTGTAGTTGAGGCATACCGAAAGTTTCTGTAACACTCGTTTCGTGTGCGAAACCTTAGGCTTTGTTCTCACAACTTTGGTGCTGTTTTTCTTACCACTCGTTGAAGTCTCCACGTGAAGTTCCAGTATCAAACTTTTATATCACTGGGTAGTGACAGTGTTCTTCACTGTTGTTATAGGTGCGTCAAGTAGATGATTTGTCGCTGTAATCCCATACCGCCGAAAGATTCCCTCCCGTGCAGCAACGAAATATCACGAAGTTGAGTGTAGACGTAAGGAATGCCGTTCCGCTACAACTACCGAAGTGCATAAGGGCGCGTTACGCGCCGCTGGGCAAAAGGCAATTAAACTTTTTGTCGTGCTCCGTTTAATGACGAGTGGACATCAGCATCTGGAAGAGGATACATATACGACCCTGGGATATGACAACAGTAGCGTTCAGGAAATCTTCTGAGGAATGCCAAAGGTACAGATACAAGGAAAATCCGTCTGCATGTTGGTTATGTCAGTGTTTGTGTGGTATAACAACGGGGAAGGTATACTACTGTAGATTTCTCGGTGCAAGAGAAGAATTTGCATGAGGGTACACGTGGAACTGTAACACACTATGCAATGAAACTGCATGCTAAAATCATTTAATAGGGGGAGTTGTAATGTAATTGTTTTTGTGTGCATTGTTTGTAATTAGTACTGATCGTCTTATCTCTCAGTGTGATAAGAGTTTGACAGTCGAATTCACTGATAAATCATCTCTGTTTTGTTATGAATACGTTGCATGCGATTTAGCATCTGCTGAGAGTTAATTTAACACTCACCATAACACCGTTGTTTGTGATGTTTAGGTTATCAATTACAGCTGTCGTAGATTCACATGAGAGTTTCTACATTATAAATGCAATGGCGCATGAAGCATTCAGTAGTCAGTATTACATCCATCACTTTCAGAAGATATCTCCTGGAAATTAATCTTCGGAAATGCATGCTGAAGTTGTTGTTTGTTTGTGTTTTTTTTTCGCTTGTTAACCAGATGAAGAGTCGGTTACTTCCGTATTGGGATAATCCTCTGTGGCTTGTGCTCAACGTAAAGCGTGCGGTCGCATCTTAAGACCCTCTGACACGACAACCCGTGGAGATTGCTTCCCTCGGAGGCATAACGGTACTCATGGGTCAGCAAGTGCGTTGCATCGCGGAAGTAATCGCATCACTTGCGAGCTGCGAGATGATTGACTACGCGTCTGTCGATGTGTGTGACGTTTAACCATCTAGTGGTTGGATATTATGAGATCATTGATGGTATATTCAAGTGAACGAATCATTTAATTTCACAATCACAGTTCTATTATTAATTTTTTGATTGCCACATTGCCACGAATTTTTTCGAAGATACGCCATCAAGAGTCATTGCGTTGAGTTACGATGGCATGCTGATTCTTACATGCTGTTTTATGATGTTTCTCTTACCGTGTTTTGCATCCGGTCGGGTAATGTCGTTCTCAGTGCGAAACCGACCAGAAAAAAATAGCGAGAGAAATCTCTACAGTCGTAACTGTTACGACTGCAGAGGTTTCTCTCGCTATTTCTTTCTGGTCAGTTAAATCGTTATAAGCGCGACACCGACGACATCTGCTACATATAAACTGTGAAATCAAAACTATTCATCAACATGTTAAGAGATCAAATCTCTTTGCTTAAAAAAACGGTGATCGTACAGCGATACAAAAGGTACTCCATAAACTGTGCAAATACTTGTAGAAATTGTGACATCTTAAATCATTTCAACTTACCAGTAGAATGAAAAACCACTCCAGTTGCAAATTTTTATTTTTTATTCATTCTATGACTAGTTTAGTGCCGAGATCGATTTTCAAATTATGATATAGTCGAAAATAGCATTTCCGAAATGTCAAAAATGTGCAATACAGATGTGCCTTCAGTTTGTGATGTCAGCTATTAGAATATATTTTTACTCATGCAGTTTCAGTTCCTATCTTTTATTCATTTTATGAAGTGTCTTAGCATCCATGTTCGTCATGCCAAGACTACGGCCAGATTTGAAGAAAAGTACGACGATAACAAATGCGTCAGCTAAACCCAAAAGCATTTAGTTGTTCGTTACATCGTGTTACGATTAAATCGTCATCGTAAGTTGAGTAATCTAAATCTGCTATACTTGAATGTGTGATACAGCTCTTGTTTGTTTGTTTTATTGTTTGTGTGCCAGTGTGTGGAGGGGGGGGGGGGGAGGTGCTCTACAATTACAACCAGAAATTTTAATGGTTTTCGGTGCTGTGTACTTCAGAGTACTATAGCAGTGCCAATTAAAAAGAAGTTGCAATTGCAAATATTATTTTTATGGAGGATGCGCTTTGAGGTTTTTATCCACCAATTTCAGGAGGAAAGTCGTATGCGTCATAGAAGTGATAAGGGGGGGCGGATACCTTTGAAATGCCTTCATTTTTTGTCAATATTCGGTTTGCATTTTACAATGGTATAGGTATCTTAACCATATTACAATAATATCCTCCTCACAATACGGACATTGCTTACACTCTCTACGATTCAATTTTTGGTAAAAACTGCAGCAAAGTTTGACGCATGTGCCCAGTTAATAATATTCATTATGTGAAATCATACATTTTGTCCGTTAATATCATGTAATGCTGTTACAAGAGAGTAATAGGTTCAACGGAAGTAGTGATATTTTACCATAGGGACGCAAAATGTGGCAGAAAATCATTAATTTCCATAGCCCTACTCCACTTTAGTCAAGTAGAGGTAATACTTTCCCCACATTTAAAAAGAGAATAATATTGTAGTAAAGCGTACTGAGTAAAACAAGATTTATTTGTGACTTTTAAGATTTATTTATAACTGTTGAGATGTGAAAATGGAAATTGAAGAAGCACCTAGCGTTCAGAGCAGAATAGTAAATCTGGAGTTAGGCAGCATCATGCGGCCTTATACGTTCTAATAAAATGAGACACTTCTGGGAGAATAGTAGATTTACCACAAATACCTGCGTTCTTAGTCTTCTGATACCGATCCAACGCACTTCAAGCTCTATACTACAGTACAGAACCGCATCTTCAATATAAATAAGTCAAAGCATTGCAGTTTGCTTTACCTACAACTGAAACTGCACGATCGTTACAAGTAATATCACAATATACTCCTACTCTCACGTATTTTTATGACATAAATGATTCCGACTCCTATTCATTGATCATTTAGTTAAAAACTACGGCATCTTTTACATTTCATCCAGTTTGAATGAAAGATAAAGTAGAACTCAACCGAAAAAATTTATGGGATTGTTCAGGGATATGTTCTGAATACTTTGGCTTAAGGGATCCTTGGTCACAGGTGGTTCGTTATAGAGTGATAATGTAATGACAGTTTATTCGGTCTGTAGCACTGCTTACCTTTGTTTCTGTGGAAATACCTTCAAAAAAGTGAAGAAGCGTTTAACATGCAACTCTGCAGTCACCAAAACGCAGAACACAAAATACCGAGTGATGCAAGAACTCTTTAAGTACTGCGATGTGGTTGCCGTCGCTTCAGGGACAGCTCAGCATAGTGTCGTGCTCGTTCTACCATTGCATTCAGTCCACCCACAGACAATGTCCATTCCGATAAACTCTCCATCAGCAAGCCGTGTCCATACTGCTGTGTACCACTTCTAACGTACAGCTGACAATGCCCGAGAAAGAAACTAGACACAGGAACGAGCGGTAGTAAACGTAAACTTGACAGCGAAGAGTGAACTGTGCTTTACAATTGTCAACAGCGCCTACCGTGACAAGTTTGTTTCCAAACAAGACTCACAGCACATACTAAGTCAACCAGGACTTAACTACACCTGGGAGTGACGGCGCTTCGGCCGGTTTATCGCGAGGGTGTTTTTCTTTCTTTTTGTACAAGGACACTGTCAAACACTTAATAGTACACTGTTGTTGTTGTTGTTGTTGTGATCTTCAGTCCTGAGACTGGTTTGATGCAGCTCTCCATGCTACTCTATCCTGTGCAAGATTCTTCATCTCCCAGTACCTACTGCAACCTACATCCTTCTGAATCTGCTTAGTGTATTCATCTCTTTGTCTCCCCCTACGATTTTTACCCTCCACGCTGCCCTCCAATACTAAATTGGTGATCCCTTGATGCCTCAGAACATGTCCTACCAACCGATCCCTTCTTCTGGTCAAGTTGTGCCACAAACTTCTCTTCTCCCCAATCCTATTCAATACTTCCTCATTAGTTACGTGATCTACCCATCTAATCTTCAGCATTCTTCTGTAGCACCACATTTCGAAAGCTTCTATTTTCTTCTTGTCCAAACTATTTACCGTCCATGTTTCGCTTCCATACATGGCTACACTCCATACAAATACTTTCAGAAATGACTTCCTGACACTTAAATCTATACTCGATGTTAACAAATTTCTCTTCTTCAGAAACGCTTTCCTTGCCATTGCCAGTCTACATTTTACATCCTCTCTACTTCGACCATCATCAGTTATTTTGCTACCCAAATAGCAAAACTCCTTTACTACTTCAAGTGTCTCATTTCCTAATCTAATTCCCTCAGCATCACCCGACTTAATTCGACTAGATTCCATTATCCTCGTTTTGCTTTTGTTGATGTTCATCTTATATCATCCTTTCAAGACACTGTCAATTCCATTCAACTGCTCTTCCAAGTCCTTTGCTGTCTCTGACAGAATTACAATGTCATCGGCGAACCTCAAAGTTTTTATTTCTTCTCCATGGATTTTAATTCCTACTCCGAATTTTTCTTTTTATTTCCTTTACTGCTTGCTCAATGTACAGATTGAATAACATCGGGGAGAGCCTACAACCCTGTCTCACTCCCTTCCCAACCACTGCTTCCCTCTCATGTCCCTCGACTCTTATAACTGCCATCTGGTTTCTGTACAAATTGTAAATAGCCTTTCGCTCCCTGTATTTTACCCCTGCCACCTTCAGAATTTGAAAGAGAGTATTCCAGTCAACATTGTCAAAAGCTTTCTCTAAGTCTACAAATGCTAGAAACGTAGGTTTGCCTTTCCTTAATCTTTCTTCTAAGATAAGTCGTAAGGTCAGTATTGCCTCACGTGTTCCAGTATTTCTACGGAATCCAAACTGATCTTGCCCGAGGTCGGCTTCTACTAGTTTCTCTATTCGTCTGTAAAGAATTCGTGTTAGTATTTTGCAGCTGTGGCTTGTTAAACTGATAATTCGGTAATTTTCACATCTGTCAACACCTACTTTCTTTGGGATTGGAATTATTATATTCTTCTTGTACACTAATAGTACACTAACGTGACAAAAAATATGGGATAGCTCCTAGTATAATGTCGGAGCTGCTTTGGTCCGACGTGGCATGGACTCAACAAGTCGTTGGAAGCCCCAGCAGAAACAAGGGGCGGTGGTGCCTCTACAGCCTTCCACAATTGCCGGTGCAGGATTTAGTGCACGAACTAATATCTCGTTTATGTCCCATAACTCTTCGATGAGATTCATGTCGAGCTATCTGGGTGGTCAAATCTTCCGCTCGAACTGTCCGGAATGTTCTTCAAATCAATTGCGAACATGAAACTTCCTGGCAGATTAAAACTGTGTACCGGACCGAGACTCGAACTCGGGACCTTTGCCTTTCGCGTGAAAGTGCTCTCCTATCTCCTGCAGAGTGAAAATTCATTCTGAAGACAATCTCCCAGGCTGTGGCTAAACCGTATTTCCGCAATATCCTTTCGTCCAGAAGTGCTAGTCTTGCTAGGGTCGCAGGAGTTACTATGATGCAATGAAGTTTGGAAGGTAGAAGATGAGCTACTGGCGGACGTAAAGCTGTTGCTTGGGTTGCTCAGGTGGTAGACCACTTGCCCGCGAAAGGGAAAGGTTCCGAGTTCGACTCTCGTCCGGCACGCAGTTCTAATCTGCCAGGAAGTTTCATTGAAGTAGGCTTACTGGAAACAGTTGAACCGAAAGGGTAGCTCAGATGGTAGAGCGCTTGCCCTCGAAAGGCAAAGGTCCCGAGTTCGAGTCTCGGTCCGGCACACATTTTTAATCTGCCAGGAAGTTTCATATCAGCGCACACTCCGATGCAGAGTGAAAATCTCATTCTGCCAATCGCGAACAGTTGTGGACCGTTGTCATGGTGCATTATCATACATAAAAATTCCATCGTTGTTTGGGAACATGAAGTCGATGAATGGCTGCAGATGGTCTCAAAGTAGTTGAACATAACAATTACCAGTCAATGATCGATTTAGTTGTACGAGAGGACCCAGTCCGTTCCAAGCAAACACTAGAACCATTGTAGAGCCACCACCAGCTTGCCGCGCGGGATTAGCCGAGCGGTCTAAAGGCGCTGCAAAATGGTTCCAGTGGCTCTGAGCACTACGGGACTTAACTACTGTGGTCATCAGTCCCCTAGAACTTGGAACTACCTAAACCTAACTAACACACAAATGTGTGTGAAATCTTATTGGACTTAACTGCTAAGGTCATCAGTCCCTAAGCTTACACACTACTTAACCTAAATTATCCTATGCACAAACACACACACACACACACACACACACACACCCATGCCCGAGGCAGGATTCGAACCTGCGACCGTAGCTGTCGCGCGGCTCCAGACTGTAGCGCCTAGAACCGCTTTGTCACCCTGGCCGGCAAGGCGCTGCAGCCATGGACTGTGTGGCTGGTCCCGGCGTAGGTTCGAGTCCTCCCTCGGGCATCGGTGTGTGTGTGTGTGTGTTTGTCCATAGGATAATTTAGGTTAAGTAGTGTGTAAGCTTAGGGACTGATGACCTCAGCAGTTAAGTCCCATAAGATTTCACACACATTTGAACCACCAGCTTGTACAGTGTCCATTGCATAATGCGTTGCTTGTCATTTGATCTTCTACATCTCCTCTATAAATCATATCTGGTAAGAGTCCCACGCTGGCGACTAACACAGAAGCGGGATTTTATCAACTAACTCCTTCGTTGATGAATTATAAGATTCGTCCAATGAATCCCAGTCTGGTATTTGCATTGCTAACTGTTAGCTGAATGTGGTTGTTATACTTGAAACCGATCCGGACGTCTACTCAGGATGTGACTGTTTCCTGTTGCTGATCTACAGTTCTGCAATTCAACGACAATGGGTCTTTTCGTGCATTTGTGCCGAATACATTGTTTTTTTTTCTTTTTATGTTGCGGAATACATTGTTTCTTCTTTTTATAAATTTCCATTAATTTACGCCTATGGTCACAAACTTTTTGTTGGCAGATTACCAGTTTCGGTCTATAATGACCATCTTCTGATCTGTGTTTCATAAAAGCAGTGCCCTAATGTATTGCAACCATAGTGGCATCGTCAAATGTTAAATGCAAAATCATAACCAGCATCGTCGCATACATATAAAGAACAGCATATGCACGAGTAATGTTGCCAGTAGCACTACTGTGCTATGCTGTTATTTATATATATTTGGCGATGCTGGTGCTGACTTTGCATTTAACATTTGACGATGCCACTATGGCTGCAGTACAGTACAAACACAGACCTGAAGATCGTCATTATAGGCCGAAACCGGTAATCTGTGAACAAAAAGTTTGTGACCATAGACGTAAATTACAGCAAATTTGTTCTGTATACGGATCACTGTTTTATTCGCGACAATGTCGCAGCTTGATTTCTTTTTATGTTGCTTGTCAGATTTTAATTTCCGCACAAAGCTTCGATCCTCTGTGGCGGTCATACATTGTGTATTGAACCGGGGACATAGAAACGACGGAGAGGCTTCGTCTCGCCGTAGCCCTCAGTGGTTCACAACAACAGCCCACAGCAGTCCACCCACCCTATCGCCGCCCCACATAGAACCCAGGGCTATTGTACGGTTCGGCCCCCAGTGGAGACACCCCCCCCCCACCCCCCCTGGGAAAGTCTCATACGAGTGTAATCACCGGCCCGCATTAGCCGAGGCAGATGGAAAACCGCCTTAAAAACCATCCACAGGTTAGCCGGCACACCGGACCTCAATATTGTGTTCATACATAGTAAAACTTGTTGCATTCTCCCTGTCTGGATGGTCTGAATGCAGTTGCAAATACGGCCAGACCGTCTGCCGTTCACACCGTAGCGCACCGTTAGACAATGTGGTGTCACTGCGAGGAGCTTCCGCCTCGGGCGGTGAGTCGTGTTCACTGGAATAGCTTTCAGTCACGCGCGTTCCAGAGATCGTGATTCGGCAGCGTCCACTCAGTGGAGACCATTCATCAGATCGTGAGGTCTCTGTCCCCTTCGCTCTCCGCAAACTACGGTTCGGTGATTGGGCAAAGGTTTACGCCAGTCAGCAGAAGGCGAATCTATCTGTGAGAAGCTCAGATGCTGCAGTGATGAGATTGTTTTTAGGAACGCTGGAATATCTGCGTGGTTCTGGCATGGAGTTTGATTGGAAGCCCACATTAGTTTACTAGGTACGGTTACACTGCAGGTGGTATGCCCTCAGCTTCCTCTATTCTGACACTCTGCTTACACAAACGGATACGGGGGACCTGCTATTTAACGCAGAGACCAAGCCACGATGAAAACTATCAGTTTGCGCGAATAGTAAGTTTTTCCAAATATAAAAATCACGATAATGGACGGGAAAACTGTGGGGCAGAGCGCATATCGATTCGGGTTGTAGCCTGCCTCGTGCGCATTGTAATTATCAATTTTCTCAATGTTGTTCTTTGCATTCTTTTATCGCCTCTTCCGATGCGTCTTCGTTGGCAGATTTACGTGTCTCATTTTTGTACGCACTACTTACAAAAAACAGTGTTCCTGCGCTATTAAGGTTAAAGTTTACCAGAAATAGTATTTTTCGTTGCCTGAAGTTAAAGTGAAAAGATTTTCTGGTATTTTGTGTCTTCCTATTTCTTGTTTCTTTGTGAGATACTACGAGGATCACTCCAAAAGAAATGCACACTATTTTTGTAAAATTAGTTTTCATTCTGCATGCGTGAAAGTTTTACAATGTGTAGATACATCCTTCCCGCTTGTTTTCAAACTTAGTTCAATCTGTTCCCGTGAGTGGCGCCGTCAGAGAATGTCTTCAGGATGGTTGCTACACTTGACGTTCGTCAGAAGCAACGTGTTGTCATAGAATTCCTGTGCTGTGAAAACGAGACAGCAGGAAACATACACAAGAGGTTGAAAATGGTGTATGGAGATGCCGCTGTCGATCGCAGTACAGTTAGTAGGTAGGCAAGCAGGTTACGTGACGAAAGCGGGCACGGCAGTATTGAGGATTGTCCTCGCAGCTGCAGGCGTCGTACTGCACACACTCCAGACAATATGCAGAGAGTTTACGAATTGGTGACTGCTGACAGACGCATCACAGTGAACGAATTGTCACGCTACGTTGGGATAGGAGAAGGAAGTGTTTGCAGAATACTGAAAGTGTTGGCGTTAAAAAAGGTTTGTGCCAGGTGGGTTTCCAGGATGTTGACAGTGGCTCACAAAGAAACAAGAAAAACGGTATGCAGCGAACTTTTCTCAGTACGAGAATGGTGGAGATGATTTTCTTGGAAGAATTGTGACAGGTGATGAAACATGGCTTCATCATTTTTCAGCAGAGACAAAGAGGCAATCAATGGAGTGGCATCATGTAAATTCACCCAACAAAAAAAAATTCAAAACCACACCTTCTGCTGAAAAAGTTATGGCTACGGTGTTTTTCGATTTCGAAGGGCTCTTGCTTGTGGACATCATGCCAAGTGGAACCACCATAAATTCTGATGCATATGTGACGACACTGAAGAAACTTCAAGCTCGACTGTCTCGTGTTCGACCACATCGGCAAAAGCAGGATGTTTTACTGTTGCACGACAATGCACGGCCACGTGTCAGTCAAAAAACAATGGAATCTACCACAAAACTCGGATGGACAACACTGAAACACACGCTTTACAGTCCTGACCTGGCTCCATTTGACTATCATCTCTTTGGGAAACTGAAAGACTCTTCGTGGAACAAGGTTTGAAGAAGACGACTCCCTTGTGCACGCTGCCAAACAGTGGCTCCAACAAGTTGGTCCAGAATTTTATCGTGAATGTATACAGGCGCTGGTTCCAAGATGGCGTAAGGCAGTTGAGAGGGATGGAAATTATGTGGAGAAATGAAAATATTGTTCGTAAACGATGTAACTATACACTGTAAAACTTTCAAACATGTATAATAAAAGATGGATTTAAAAAAAGTAGTGTGCATTTCTTTTGGAGTGACCCTCGATAAATAATAAAAAAAACAACCGAAACGTGAAATGAAAGAAAGAGCTTCTATCATGATAATACGACAGTAGTTGATAAATGTTCTGGAATAAGATGATAACAACATTGTAAAGTTCTAAGACTATTTTCGTAAGATCATTGTCTCAATAATGTTTTTACCAATTTTCGTTTTTAGCACTTCTACAGTTCATACATCACCTGTATCAACATTCGCGAAAACGTTTCATATAATATAGCTGCTGTGAATATTTTAATGCCGATACATCTGCTAAAAATAAAAGAAACGATGTTAGACGTAAATTTGAAACAAATTTTATTGTCGCCCGTTTACAGATTTGTGAAAAGCTATGTACGTCGCGATGCCCTCGAAACTGAATTTAAAAGAAATAGCCTTTTGTGATAATGTTCTTATAAACAGTGATATCTGTGAGCTGCTACTGCTCTTAAAATGGGCGTCAAGTTTTTGATTCGAAGCTCGAATTCTGAAATCGTAAGTGACAGGGCGAATTTAAGAGAAGGAATTATTTACCTATGCGATAAGGCCGTAAACATAAGCGATATTTCAGTTTTACAACGCTAATATCGAGCGAGGTCTTGCAGTGGCCAATGAATTTTATTCGGTCGTTACGGAAGAGCCGATCAAAATAGGAATAAAGTCATCTAGATTTGATTTACGATTCTTCATCGTGAGTATCAAGGCTGTGAGGTCCGTGACGTACATTCAGCTGAATGAAAGTGCTTTACCGTATCAGTCACTATTTCAGTTTACTTTCCATGACAACTTTAGACATTTCTACAACGTGCATTCTTCTTTCTTTTCCTTTATATGGATCCATGTTTGTATGACGGCAGGTTCTTTAAAAGTACAATTTTGAGAAGAAGAACAATTTTTTTCAGTCCGAAGACTGGTTTTATGCAGTTCTTCAAACTGGTCCATCCTGTGCGAGTCACTTGTCAATGTGGACAGCACTCTAGGTGTCTCGACATCTTCTGGGAAGAGTAAAAAGAATGAAACTATAGGAGTTGGTAAAACTACTCAGTTTGTTCTTATTCATGGACCTACTTTATTTTGTGGTGCGAGGTTAAACTTTTCTTTAATGAAAGTTTTGCTTGCTTGCTGAATCCATCCTTTGGTCCCCTCCGCGATTTTTATCGACCGCATTTTCCTCCATTATCAAATGTTCGATTCCCTGATACTTCACAATGTTTCCTATCAACCGATTCCTTCTTTTAACCCAAGTTGGCCAAACTTCCTTTTTTCTCAAATTTGTTTTGGCACCTGTTCCTTAGTCACCCGACCCACCGAACCAATGTCACGCATTCTCACATAGCAACACATTTCAAAAGCTTCTACTATTTTTTGTATGAACTGCTTATTTCACATTTATAAAAGACTACACCCCAGATAATTTTCACAAAAGACTTCTCAGTAATTTAAATTATTTTTTGATGTTAACACATTTCGTTTTTTGAGAATGCTTCCCTTGTTAATGCGAGTCTGCATTTTATATCTTCTCTAATTCAGCCTTTATCAGGTATTTTCCTTCTCAAACAGTAAATTCATCTACTGCTTATAGTTTGCCATTTGCTAATTTAATTCCCTCAGCATCGTTTGGTTTAATTCGAGTACATTCCATTACACTTGTTTCACTTTTGTTAATGTTCGTTAGTAACATGTTTCGTAGATCGGTTGAACGATTATTTTTTGAAAATGACGTGGAACCAGTCAGTTTACAGGATATGAGAACTACGTGATTAGTTTTAATGTTAAAGAACGCACGCAACTACACGAAAACTAGCATTTTAAGGCTACCAGTTTTTGAATAAAACTCTTCCATGGAATAAGAGTTGCCCAGAAGAAATGATTTTGGTTAAACTTGAAACTTTCTTTGCTATCTGCCAGGCACTTTATGATATTACGCAAATGATCGCAAATTCATGTTGTTGCATATTCACCTACTTTCTGAGAAAATGACAGCTTTTATAACGGGTAATAACTGCGATAACTTCTTTAATAGCCACTGACAAGATGTTTCCGAGTGAAAACCACATATTATTCGTACTACTCACTTTTGTGCAATCAATTCATTGTTTCTGTGTGATGGGTTACTCCAGAACAGGCATCATTGAGTGGAAATATGCGAAATATGTTAGTAGTTCGATTTGTTTGTTTCCAAGACTAGCAATTAAAAGAACAACAAAAGTAGCCGAATGCAGTCGTTTGGGTAGCTCAGTAATACGATTATTCCATTTCAGATTTTCATCAGTATGTACACTCAAAATTTTGGTGCATTCTCTCTTACCTGGGCGAGAGTATTTACTGCTTTCTGTCTTTCATGGAAGAACAGAGGGAGCTAGGTTTCACAAGGTCGTTGTTTTCCGAACCCATGTTGACGCCAATCGACAAGATTTTCCATCTCCAGAAATGGCATAATACGCTTGCAGAAAACATTTTTTAGTCTTCAAAATATCCACGGGTATGCTGCCGGTCTATAGTGTCCAACGGGCACAATATTTCGGCGATCAAACATGTCGCCATCATCAGGTGAACTGACGGACTGAGCTCCTGTGAACGTGCCGGCACGGAGATCCGTACGCTATGGCTGCTCAGAGGGAACTGGGTTTGGTCGCGGCGGTGGCCGATTTAAATACCCTCCGCCCGCGGCGCGCTCCCTCCGCCGTCCGCGCCCAGCGCCACGGTCGCGCGGTGGAACAGATTGCGACGGCGTCTGAGATGACGTCGGTGTGATGGCTCTGTCCGCCGTGGTCGTCACAACTATACGTCTGCTCGATTTACTCTTGATTAACCCGATCGCTGGTTCCCAAGCCTTGCTAAGATTATAGCCACAGTCCCGGTTTATGAGGTCGTCATTGGTGCGAATTTCGATGGCCTCTCTAACAACGCTGTCCCAGTATCTCGACGTCTGTACCAGAATCCTCGTGCGGTCATACTCCATGGCGTGATTTTCCGACAAACAATGTTCAGCGACCGCCGACTTGCTCGGATACATCAGTCGAGTGTGCCTCTGGTGTTCACGGCATCGATCCTCGACGGTACGCATCGTCTGACCAATATACGACTTGCCACATTGACACGGAATCTGGTACACGCCGGCCTTCCTCAAACCGAGGTCATCTTTGGCGCTCCCCACCAGTGCACGAGTTTTATTTGGAGAACAAAACACAGTTCCGACCCGGTGTTTCTTCAGAATGCGGGCGATTTTCCCCGAGAGTGCGCCTGTGTATGGAATAAATGCAATGCCTACCTCCTCCCTCGTGACTTCATCCATCTCAACAGGTTGTGCTGCAGTGGGTGGGCGGAGAGCACGTTGAATCTGCCACTCTGAGTACCCATTTTTTCGAAATACAGTTCTCAAATGTTCCAATTCCTGGGGTAGACTCTCTGCGTCAGAGATAGTGCGCGCCCTATGTACTAGGGTTTTAAGTACCCCATTCCTCTGTGAAGGGTGGTGGCAGCTGTCTGCATGCAAATACAGATCAGTGTGCGTAGCCTTCCGATACACCCCATGACCTAGGGTGCCGTCAGCCCTTCTCTTGACCAAGACGTCAAGCAAAGGTAATTTACCCTCCGTTTCAGTCTCCATAGTGAATTTGATGTTGGGGTGTATGGAGTTTAGATGTGTAAGGAAGTCAAGGAGTTTATCCATACCATGTGGCCAGATGACGAACGTGTCGTCCACGTAACGGAAAAAGCAAGTAGGTTTCCATACGGATGACGACAGGGCTTCCTCCTCGAAGTTCTCCATGTACAAATTCGCTACCACCGGTGAGAGTGGGCTACCCATGGCGACTCCCTCCGTTTGTTCGTAGTATTCTCCATTAAAAAGAAAATACGTGGAAGTCAAGACATGCCTAAAAAGTTCAGTGGTCTTCTCATCAAACTTCTGACTAATCAATTCTAGTGACTCTCGCAGGGGTACCCTCGTAAACAAGGAAACGACATCAAAACTCACCATGATATCTGACTCATCCAACCTGAAGCTATCAAGGCGTTTAACAAAATCCACGGAATTACGGATGTGATGAGGGCATTTACCCACATAAGGACTTAATATTCCCGTCAGGTATTTGGCCAACAAATATGTAGGTGCCCTGATGTTGCTGACAATGGGGCGTAATGGTACCCCCTCTTTGTGAACCTTCGGGAGTCCATATAGTCTAGGCGGTACCGGACCTTGGGGTAACAATTTCTTAGCGTCACCCTCCGGTAAATCTGCGTCTTTGAGAAGCGCCCTCGTCTTGTTCTCCACCTTCTTTGTAGGGTCAACGCTGATCTTCCGGTAGGAATCGTCATTTAGCAGGCTCTGCATCTTATCAGTGTAGTCCTTATGGGAGACAACAACTGTAGCATTGCCTTTGTCAGCTGGTAAGACAACAATTTCAGAGCGCTCCCTCAGATCACGAATGGCCGCCCTCTCTTTACTGCTGATATTTGACTTCATCGGCTTGGATTTCGTCAACGCACGACAAGTTTCACGACGTATTTCCTCGGCTGATTCTGGCGGAAGTCGAGCTGCAACCTGTTCAACAGCACTAACAATTTCTGCGACCGGAGTGAACTTGGGGGTGGGAGCGAAGTTGAGACCTCTCTGCAAAACCGAGACCGCATCATCACTCAACACCATGCCACTCAAATTGATGACAGTCTTGCACGGAACTTGCAGGGATGGTTTGTCAAGGAGACGTGAGAACTTAGCTGTTTGACGTCCTGTAGCCTTCTTATGGGCGGAATCAGCTGACACCCAGGTGACACCATCAATCCAATCCCAGGAACAAGAAGTGAACTTACTAGCTAGTTGCAAATGTAGTTTGACTAATTCCTGTGAGATAAACTCAAGGCTCCGGCGGGTGAATTGCACTCTCTCACGTACCAATGCGAGGCTGGCTCGTTTCTTGATTCTTTTAGCTGCTGCAGAATCGATGTGATGCATAACCTTAGCAAAATTTGGAACAACATTCTCGGAACGACATCTCTTTAGAAAGGCAAGAGTACTTAGCAAACGACATCTACGGTGGCGCAACTTTTCAAATTTCTTCATGCTGCGATACATCTCCTCCCCGTAAAGGTGTATGATGTGATTCTTGAGTTTCTCCCGGCGTATTTGATAATCAAAATATCCACGGGTATGCTGCCGGTCTATAGTGTCCAACGGGCACAATATTTCGGCGATCAAACATGTCGCCATCATCAGGTGAACTGACGGACTGAGCTCCTGTGAACGTGCCGGCACGGAGATCCGTACGTTATGGCTGCTCAGAGGGAACTGGGTTTGGTCGCGGCGGTATCCGAGCAAGTCGGCGGTCGCTGAACATTGTTTGTCGGAAAATCACGCCATGGAGTATGACCGCACGAGGATTCTGGTACAGACGTCGAGATACTGGGACAGCGTTGTTAGAGAGGCCATCGAAATTCGCACCAATGACGACCTCATAAACCGGGACTGTGGCTATAATCTTAGCAAGGCTTGGGAACCAGCGATCGGGTTAATCAAGAGTAAATCGAGCAGACGTATAGTTGTGACGACCACGGCGGACAGAGCCATCACACCGACGTCATCTCAGACGCCGTCGCAATCTGTTCCACCGCGCGACCGTGGCGCTGGGCGCGGACGGCGGAGGGAGCGCGCCGCGGGCGGAGGGTATTTAAATCGGCCACCGCCGCGACCAAACCCAGTTCCCTCTGAGCAGCCATAGCGTACGGATCTCCGTGCCGGCACGTTCACAGGAGCTCAGTCCGTCAGTTCACCTGATGATGGCGACATGTTTGATCGCCGAAATATTTTGCCCGTTGGACACTATAGACCGGCAGCATACCCGTGGATATTTTGATTATCAAATACGCCGGGAGAAACTCAAGAATCACATTTTTTAGTCTAATTTAATCGAATGGCTAAGGCCCCACGTTGGGCAGGCCGTTCGCCGGGTGCCGATCTTTCAATTTGACGCCACTTCGGCGACCTGCAGTCGATGAGGATGATAGGATGATGATGACAACACAACACCCGGTCCCTGGGTGGAGAAAATTCCCCGACCCAGACGGGAATCGAACCCGGACCTAGAGGATTGACAATCCGTCACGCTGACCATTCAGCTACCGGGGGTGGACAGGAAAATTAATATAAATGTGACATAAACTTTTGCATGGGGCGGACGACCATTGTTGTTACAATCAGCAGTTCTGCATTCAGGCTGACTGGGTCGCAAATGTGAAAGACGGACGATAGCCGAGGAATGACTTCATCGCTCATATGACGCGACTGAAAACTTATCCACCATTACATAGCTACAGAAAATCAAATACAAAAATTGTTTATAAAACACAGTAATGGACACCTATAGAACACTTGATTGAAGTCACTTGGCACACATTGTACTACACCTACCCAGGAACGATTGCTGCACGCAGATACGGCGTTTCAAGTTGTATGGAAAACGAACATTCACTGACTACACACACATTTCTGCAGAGAGCAAACCAAGATGATGTTTTTGCCACCAGCCGGCATTACAAAATGTATAGTCGCGCTAAGGCCCATCAACAGACGTACATTTATTGTATCATTTGTCTGATGGCTGCGAACCATCGTATTGTAACAGTCATAAAAGAATTATTTTCTTTATTCGAATGGAAATGAAATTAGTGACAAAAGGTTGCACAAAACATTTGGACAGATTCGGGAGTATTAGGTGGTGCCACTCGTCACCAAAAGTAACAATCGCACCAACTGTGTGATATGCAAAGAGATACAAAGCATGCAAAGAGAAAAAATAGCAGTGCAAACACATACCTAAAAGTTACATACAGGCAGTACAACGGGGAAAGGAAATACAATATTTTCGTTGAAACTAGGACAGAACGTCCGTCAGACCAAATCCGGTGCCAGAAAGTATCCAATATGCACCTCTGTGCTTACGTAAAGTAGAAAAACCATATTTTGCAAATGAGTACAAACATAGTAAATATTTTAGTACAAACGAAGATCAGTCGTGGGAATTACATGTCATTACATATAAAACTAATACACAAAGCTTGCTGCCATGCTCCATCAAACGTTAAAATCGTAAAGCCTTGTATCGTATTACAAAAGTTATAAATTCAAAGTATCAAAGTATAAAATATATAGTGTAATTGTATATCTCAAAGTTTCTAGGGAAGGGGCTGCGGGGGGGGGGGGGGGGGAGGGGGAGAGGAACATGTTCTATTGTTTTAGAGCATTGAGGGCTGTGAGCACGTGGACATGAGAACGAGACAGAGCAGTATCCTCTCTGGGGGGGGGGGGGGAGGGGGGCGGGCGGCAGGTGTGTGTTGGTGGCTGCCCGGCGCTCTGGCATGCTGTCCCTTCCGTTCCCGGAGATGATGCGCGGGCCTTGGCACGCGGCCACGGGATTCCTCGCGTCCACTCGCCTCAGACGGCCCAACTGCCGCAGCTCCTACTCCACCTGCTACAATGGTGCCTTCTCTCTAGCCACGTGTCGTATTAACCTGAGCGGGCACCCCTGGAAATAAGAATGTTGAAGACCTCTGGGGCAAGTTCAGGCGTATTATAGGCCTAGTGTGCGTATCATATACACACATCAAAAAAAGTCTTGCATCACCCCAGGTCACTCAAGATAGACGTTGGCTGTGGATACTGTGTCACAGACACAGTCCCTTTGACTGTTCAGAGATGTCACTAAACCCGCCCAAAGATGTAAACAACCATGCATGAGCAGCGCGTATTACACGGAGGGGGTCCGACAGCCGATCAGTTCCAGACATTCCACCAGGAAGGAGATATACGGCTCGTGTTTGTAGTTCAACCATGCGTAGACGGTCAATACTGCAGTTCGATCGCGTCCACATTGTTACTTTGTGCCAGAAAGGGTTCTCAACAAGGGAAGTATCCAGGCGTTTCGGAGTGAACCAAAACGATGTTGTTCGGACATGGAAACGCAGAAAGTATCGATGACATGTCTCGCTCAGGCCGCCCAAGGGCTACTACTGCAGTGGATGACCGCTACCTACAGATTATGGCTCGGAGGAACCCTGACAGCAACGCCACCATGTTGAATAATGCTTTTCGTGCAGTCACAGGACGTCGTGTTACGACTCAAACTGTCCGCAATAGGCTGCATGTTGCGCAACTTCACTCCTGAGGCCCGTGGAGAGGTTCATCTTTGCAACCACGATACCATGCAGCGCGGTACAGATGGGCCCAACAACATGCCGAATGGACCGCTCAGGTTTGGCATTACGTTCTCTTGACCGATGAGTGTCACATACGCCCTCAACCAGACAATCGTCGGAGGCGTGTTTGGAGGCAAATCGGACAGGCTGAACGCCTTAGACACACTGTCCAGCGAGTGCAGCAGGGTGGCATTATGTGGGGCCGACGTACGCCGCTGGTGGTCATGGTAGGCGCCGTAGCGGCTGTACGATACGTGAATGCCATGTACGACCGATAGCACAACCATATCGGCAGCATACTGCCGGGGCATTCGTCTTCATGGACGACGATTCGCGCCCCCATCGTGCACGTCTTGTGAATGACTTCCTTCAGGATAACGACATCGCTCTACTAGAATGGCCTACATCTTCTCCAGATATGAACCCTATCGAACTTGCATGGGCTAGACTGAAAAGGGCTGTTTATGGACTACGTGACCCACCTATCAGTCTGAGGGATCTACGCCGACTCGCTATTGAGGAGTGGGACAATCTGGACCACCAGTGCTTTGATGAACTTGTGGATAGTGTACCACGACGAATACAGGCATGCATAAATGCAAGAGGACGTGCTACTGGGTATTAGAGGTATTTTTGTGTACAGCTGTCTGGACCACCACCTCTGAAGGTCTCGCTGTATGGTTGTACAACATGCAATGTGTGTTTTTCATGAGCAATAAAAAGGGCGGAAATGATGTTTATGTTGATCTCTCTTCCAGTCTTCTGTACAGGTTTCGGAGCTCTCGGAACCGAGGCGGTGCAAAACTTTTATGTGTTTATAGAAAAGGGCGCAGGACAGGCGTGCAGAACTACAGACAAATCGCACTTACGACAATATCGTTTAAAATTAGTAAACATATTTTGTGTTCATATATGATCATTTTTACTGTAGACCTAACAACTCTTTTTTTAGGAATCAATGAGGCCAGATAGTGTGAAAGAAAGCTTGCTTTCAGACGTTAAGGGAACAGTATGTAACGCAGCTCAGGTTGATGCTTTCTTTCTTGACTTAAAGAAACCTTTCGACACTGTTCCGCAGCGTCACCTAGTGAAAAAGATTGATGTATACGAAATATCCGAACCGATGTGCAATTGTATTGAAGGGTAAGAAGGGAACAGAAAAAACTCGTCAGACTTAACGTATTGTCAGAAACTATAGTAGCGTCCAGCTTTCTTGAAAGTTGTGTGATAATACCGCTTCTGGATGATGATGATGATGTTTGGTTTGTGGGGCGCTCAACTGCGTGGTTATCAGCGCCCGTACAATTACCCAATCTTTGCTCAGTCCAATTTCGCCACTGTCCTGGATGATGATGAAATGATGAAGACAACACAAACACCCAGTCATCTCGAGGCAGTGAAAATCCCTGACCCCGCCGGGAATCGAACCCGGGACCCCGTGCTCGGGAAGCGAGAACGCTACCGCGAGACCACGAGCGGCGGACTATACCGCTTCTATTCAGGGTACAGTGGTGGGCAAAAGTACAGAAACACCGAAAACACAACACATCACCATGCCTAATATGGTGTAGGAAAACCATTGGCACTCAAAACAGTTTCTACTCGTCTCGGAATCGTTAAATACAGCTCCTGTAAGGCTTTCAGAGGAATTTTATACCATTTTTCCTCCCAAGTAGTAGGAAGTTCCGGTAACGCTTATAGAAGTGGATAAAGATCTCCAAAGTAGATCACAAAGTCTTAATTATATTGAGATCTGGTGACTGTGGCGGCAAGGGGAGACGCGTCAGTTCACTCTCACTCACAAAACCACCCCGCGAACATGAGAGCTGCGAGAACAGGGGACATGTCGTCTCGCAACAGAGCGTCGCCGCTGGGGAACAAACACTGCACCGTGGGACGGACCGGATCACCCAAAATGTTTACGTAATCCTTGGCGGAGGAGGAGGAGACAAGTGTTTAACGTCCCGTCGACAACGAGGTCATTAGAGACGGAGCGAAAGCTCGGGTGAGGGAAGGATGGGGAAGGAAATCGGCCGTGCCCTTTCAAAGGAACCATCCCGGCATTTGCCTGAAGCGATTTAGGGAAATCACGGAAAACCTAAATCAGGATGGCCGGAGACGGGATTGAACCGTCGTCCTCCCGAATGCGAGTCCAGTGTGCTAACCACTGCGCCACCTCGCTCGGTTAATCCTTGGTAGTAATGTGACCTTGCACAGTAACCAAGGGGCCCGTCAAACACCACAATTTGGCTGCGCAAACCATCATCGAACGTCCGGCATGTTTCACTCTTGGGACGTAAACTCGGCTACATCGTGCAACAAGATTCATCCGACCGAATGACTTTTTTCCATTGCTCAATATTCCATGTTTTATGGCTTCGACACCACGTTATCCTGTTACAAGGGACCGCGTGGTCTCAGGCGCCTATCACGGTTCGCGCGGCTCCTCTCGTCGAAGGTTCGAGTTCTCTCTCGGGCATGGGTGTGTGTATTGTCCTCAACGTAACTTAGCTTAAGTAGTGTGTAAGCCTAGGGACCGATGACCTTAGCAGTTTGATCCCATAAGTGCGCACCTGATGAGGGCAACGTGGGCCTTTCCCGAAATATTGTGTCCTATGCACACTCATACCAGGCTGTTCCCCCGAGAGTTTTTCATCATAAAATACGCCTGGAGAAATTGAAGAATCACAGGACTGTAGTGTCCATGCATCATTCCACTGTGTATGTATTTCTCCCTATGTAGTCTATAGACTATTTTCGCATTCGGACGACAAAGTTGATGATCGAAATTTCACGAGAAGATTTTGTCACAACGAAAAACGCGATTGTTTTAATGGTTCCCACCCCAACTCGCGTATCATATCCTTGACACTATAGCCTCTATTTCGCGATAGTACGAAACGAGCTGCCCTTCTTTGAACTTTTTCGAGGTCATCCGTTAGGCCCGTATTACACTGTAAAATATTTTGTCAAAGATCTTTTGTGAAAGACATTTTTATAAAATATTCGACTGTGTTGTGGGTAATTTCGATATATTTTTATATTTTTTTTCTAAAATTTAAAACATAATATGGCCCATTCTTGTACTCCGTGTGGATTGAGGCTCTAACGATGTATAAGCCCAGTTTTTCTTTTTTTGTTTTTTTTTTCTTTTTTTGACGCTGCATGTGAGGATAGAACGGGAAAGGAAATGTCCTCTATTTTGCACTATGCAGTGACGTCCAAAGTTTTTGTCTAGAGATTACGTTTTCAAGGGTTCAAATGGTTCAGATGGCTCTGAGCACTATGGGACTTAACATCTGAGGCCATCAGTCCCCTAGAACATAGAACTACTTAAACCTAACTAACCTAAGGGTATCACACACATCCATGCCCGAGGCTGGATTCGAACCCGCGACCGTAGCGGTAGTGCGGTTCCAGACTGAAGCGCCTAGAACCGCTCGGCGACATCGGCCGGCGTTTTCAAGGGCACCTACTAGTCATTCAGTAGCACACTAACTTAAACGCCAGTTTCTTCGAGATGTTACCCGTCAATAGATGACATCATCCACAATTTGAGAGACTTACTGACTTCCGCAGTTAGCCTGAGCACCACTTGGTCTGGCCGCAATGATGCGATGTTATGGCGTAAGCCGGCAGGCGCCCGGCCACACTGAAAGTCTTCTACGCAGCCGGCGGTGGTTGCCTAATTTTCGGAGCGCGGCGCGGCCGGAGGCTATAAAGGGAAGAAGCTAAGTTACTGCTGATGGGGGAGCCGTCCCAAGGACGGGGAAAGCGGTCGTCCGCAGCCGCCGTGGCCGCTGCGGAGCCTCCGTTCTGCACTCTGGCGCCCGCTTCTCTCTGGAGTGGGCTCCACCAGCGTCCTGCATGCAGCATACTGTCAGCTGACATCAGCTGTGGGCAACTTTCTGCACAGATAGAATACTATAGAGAGCCAACAACGCGAGGACAGTGAAGCAAAGTGAATAACACTCTGCCTTATTTATACTGTCAGAACAAATGGGCGTGATACAGTATAGCGGTACATAATGTGTAAAGTAAATTCGAAATAACACCCAACTGTTAATTTTCAGCAGTAGCAGCCAGAACAGAAATTACACTGTATTATGACGGACGCACTCTTGACATACATAGACTTCCACCACTGTCTGTAAAACGTACATACAAATACTCTAATGCCAGACGATGTGTTTAGTGTGAAATCAGGATAGGAAGACATGTACCCAACAGAGAGAAATTCCGATACCAGTTGGAGGCGGATGTAATGCGCAAGTTGCGGAGAACGGAGTTAAGAGAGAAACGTTTTAGAAAAAGTTTGCTTTTATGTAAATATTTATAGCGTATGATTAAATCTGAATTTAAAATAAATCATACAGTGTTTCGTCGCAAATAGGGAAACTCCGATCAGACACAGCTTAGTCGCTTCAAATTGTATCGAGCGGACGTGTACGGGTATGGATGTCAGAAGGGGATCGTTCAAGCTGGTAGAGGTTCTATAATGGTGTGGGACGTATGCAGCTGGAGTGGTATGGGACCCCTGATACCTCTAGATAGGACTCTGACGGGTGACACGTACATAAGCATCCTGTCTGATCACCTGCATCCGTTCATGTCCATTGTGCATTCCAACAGGACAATGCGACATCCGACACTTTCAGAATTGCTACAAAGTGGCTCCAGGAACATTCATGTAAGTTTAAGCACTTCAGCTAGCCACCAGACTCCCCAGACTTGGACATTATTGAGCATATCTGGGATTCCTTGCAACGTGCTGTTCAGAAGAGATCTCCTTCCTTTCGTACTCTCACGGATTTATGGACATCCGTGCAGGATTCGTGGAGTCAGTTCCCTCCAGCACTACTTCAGACATTAGTCGAGTCGAGGCCCCGTCGTGTTGCGGCACTTCCGCGTGCTCGCGGGGGCCCTACAAGATATTTGGCAGGTGTACCAGTTTCTTTGGCTCTTCAGTTTAGATGCACAGTTCGTATCTGACGAGCACTCGGTCCTTCCAAGTGACGCTGCTGTCACCTGTGCGGGTTTATATCGATAGTAGGCCTGTCGTCATGATGTTCTGGCTAATCAGGGTATGTACCCGGCATTTTAACAGCACTAAACGCGAACAAAACTAATGCACTCTGGTGGCCGATCAGTCTGCCACATAGAGTTCCAACTTTAATCTTTTACATATGCATCGACGGAGTGTTAAAAGTTACATTGCCATCTTGACATGTTTTCTGGATTATTTTGAAAAGTATCATTCTTTGTAAATGTTGTAGATAAATCAAAAGAAAAGAAAACTGTAAAACGATGAAAATCGAAAATTGTAACATGTACGACCTGTTTTAAAACATCAGGTAACAGGTCTATAATTTGGCAATAAATAAAATAAATAAATAAATAAATGTCTTCTGGATGCCCCACTCTTTTCTCATAGAGCGTAATTTGAAGTTAGAGTTTAAAGGACGCAACACTCAGCTCTCGGAAAATTGCTGGTCTTTCTGTCTGTAATCCATATTTTATAGCTTAAAAGCATACTTCATTTAAAATTTCCAGAAGGGAACAAAAAGAATTTGTGGAGCAATGATTATTGCAACCGTCAAAACTGAATAACTAACTTCTCCATGACAACGCTCGCCCACTCATCGCTCGGCAAACCATTGCTCTTCTGCAACAGTTTCAGTGGAACATAATCATCCACCCACCCTATAGTCCTGACTTGGCGCCCAGTGACTATCACCTGTTCTCTAGGTTAAAAGAACATTTGGCCTGAAAGCGATTCAGCTCCATCGACGAGGTGGAAGAGGAGGTTCATAACTTTCTGAACAGCATGGCGGCGAGTTGGTATGACATGGTCATACAAAAATTGCCACAGCGTCTACAAAAATGCATCGACAGAAATGGTGATTATGTCGAAAAATAGCTAAATGTTCAAGCTGTAAACTGATGTAAACCATTGTAGAAATAAACAGGTCTGTGTACTTATAAGAAAAATAGGAGACCTTACTTTTGGGATTACCCTCGTAGAAACTTGTCGCGTGGTCGGATAAATTATGTTTCTTTTGCGTCCGTCTATGCACGGTGTCGACGGCGATAGCGTCTTGGAGCAGGACGACTATCCGTGATACAAGGCCAAAATGTGCTATTGTGGATTGAGGATACTAAACTCAGGCTGATGTTTTGGTCACCAAATTCGGATGATCTGAATCGGATGGAACGCATCTGGGACCCTACTGGACGCCTGATGGGAGCTCACCATTCACCAGCCCGTAATTACTGGAATTACTTGACCTGACATCTGGTGCCCAATGCGGAAACCTAAGAATGACTTTCCGTATACATGTAACGCAGAATCGAAACTGTATTGCGTCCCGAAGGTGGACTAACATGCAATTTAGCAGATAATCATAATGTTTTGGCTTGTTAGCGTATATTTTTCAGTATACTATCGTAAATTTAATCAGTACCTTGTTTCCGCCACAGTAATGACTAGAGACCGGATTATACGCATTTGCGTGTTGCATATGCATTTGCACATTTGGCTCCTTTTGACTGTTTATTGCATATTTTAAAACTAAGAACTAGTGACGATGCATGTTTTCGCTTTATGTTTACAATGTTTTAAAAATTTAGACGGGCGGTCTTCAGCTCCATCTAGTTTTGATGTCTCACAGATTGACCGCGACCTGGAACTGCGTGCAGTCGCTAGCAGAGGGGCCACTACCTAGCGAAATCATTACAGAAGAGGAACAGGATCAGGCAGACAGAGTTAACGCTCCTTTGCCCACGTCCCCGGTTAATCCCCTCCGCTGTCATACCGTACGTGTCGGCAACAGTTAAATTAAATTACGCAAGCTTTTAGTCGCACGTCCAATTGTTTCAGTTTAGCTTTCTATTTACCTGTACACAGTTGAAGTGTTTACGATGTGTAGTGTGTAACGTGTTGTATACCATGCAGCCCGAAAAAAGAATAGTCTTTTCGTGGGTAGCTGACCATCCTGGAACGTTTACATATGGCGGAATTATTTTATATTTTTGAGTTTGTGAGAAAAACATTTCGTGCAAAAGAAAGTTTCAAACAGACCAGCATGTCATATCGCAGGAATGCAGAAGAAAGGACCACGACGACACCTTCTGACAACATCAAGTTGCAGTAGCAGGGATTTGTCCAAAGGTAACCAAAAAAGTCGGTTTAACATGGATCTGTGTGAAGCATTTATTACAAGCGATATTCCTCTTCACAAACTTACAAACCCTATCCACAAAGGCTTCTTGCGCAAATATTGCTTAAATCAAAATATACCACATGAATCAACATTGCGTAAAAGTTACATACCGACTATTTACGTAAATGTTCTGGAAGAAATACGCAAAGAACTTAAAAAAGTAAATCATTCTACGATCGCCAGATTTGTAAATGAGGGTATTAGAAAAACATTTTCAGAATCTTCTGCAGATGAAAGGGTGTTTGTGTTTAGTTCAGATAAACGTGCCCTCCAACTATTTTATCCCAATTTGATTCACGTGACGTGCTTTGCTCATGGAGTACATCGCATTGTTGAAGAAGTACGTTCCACGTTTGTGAAGGTAAATAAAGTGATTTCATCCACAAAGAAACTGTTTCTGAAGGCTCCTGCTCACATCGAGACCTACAAAGAAAAACTACCAAATGGGCATTTACTCCCGAACCAGTAGTAACTCGTTGGGGTAGTGGGTCGAAGCTGTGTTGTTTTACAATGAACATTTCGAAGCCATTAGAGGGGTAGTAAACGACTTCGATAGTGCAGAGGCTTTAGCAATTTCCCAGTGCAAGGAAGCTCTTAATGATTAGGGTCTTAAAAAGACATTGCTGTGATTAGCACTCATGTATCCCATATACCTGCAAGTATTGAAAAACTTGAAACTCAAGGTTTGACGTTGAATGAATCTTTTCAGCTAAAGAATAAAATTATTCTAATGAACTCCTCATTGCTGGAGGTATTTCCAAGAAAACTCAAAGAAAAGTTTGAAAACAGTTTAAACAATAACCTGCGCTTTGTACCCTGGTGCCAAATTGATAGTTTTATTAATGGGACGGTGAACTACCAGAAACAATAAGCGCCAACATAGCACCCAAATTCAAATACTGCCCAGTTACCTCAGTTGATGTAGAATGGTCCTTATAAAAATGTTTGGAGTGATAGAAGACAATCGCAATACCGAACATTTGGAACAGTACTTGGTCGTTTATGTTTACAATAGTAGAAAAAGTAAAATCAGTTGTAAATAATGCTTTGGTCCAGTAGTAATAATCAAAAGTTAATGCTGTTCAAAGAAATTCATGATTGTATGTTTTTTAAGTAAAATATTACTGCGTTTCTGAGCGGGCCCCTGCGTGCGATATATCTCGAAGTTGGCCCTGTACGTATAGATTGTTTCGCTGCGACTCACTCGCATCGCATCCGCTTGTTAGTGACAACAGTAGCAGAGCAGAAACAATTCGTGAAACACGGTATGTGTCCCCATTTTGCAAATTTTTAGAAAATAATCCCAGAAAGACCCCATTCCTAACCTCTACCAGAAAGTATTCACAAAATATCAGCGTTCTAAATGCACCGATTTTTCGCGTGGCCGGCGCTCTTCCTCGTAATTGATACGCACAGGTTCGACTTTGAGATACAGTAAGTACTATGTTTTTTTATTAACTGATCTTGCATATTTCGACACTTCTCATGCATTTCAAAGCATTTTTCATGCATATTTTAAGGTTCTTATGATGCATATAATCCGGTCTCTACTGATGACAGTCCATCCTTCTCAAGTTGGCAGAATTCTGGTTCATGACATCGATAACGAAGGAAAAAATTGATGGACGTCAAGTTAGGTGTACGTACAGCCTGTAAAGCAAACTGTCCTCGACGTATCGAATGATTGCAAAAGTCAACAGTTCCTGCACTCGCATTTTCTTCTCCCTTGGGCCATTTGAAGGGTGTGGTAGACATTATTGCATTCAGTAGATTGAGCTGATTCCCGAGTCGATTATGGATTTCACAACGTGAAACGAAGTCCTACTGTGCGGGACGCAATTGGTCGGCCACTACCATGAAGGTATCAGTCAAGTAACGAGGCTTTCTGTTGACATCTGTCGTAAATTTATTTCTTCGTATCTTTAACCAAATGCATTTTGTATGCAGTTGTTAGTTATTCTCAGAAGGTTGCTGTGGTCTCATATGCATAACTCATAAACGATGAGTCACAAAGAATATGTTCCTTGACGAAACATGGTCATGGTGAATCACTGTTCCCCAAAATTTTTTGTTCATATCTCTTAAGAACATTCTGTTAGTGATGTAAATCTGTGTATGGATGATTCCTCCCACGCTTGCTGAAACGAAATACAGAATATCTAACGAAAAAATACCAAAATCCATGTATCGAAAATGATTGTTCCGGAGCATACTTAATTACAGTCTGCACGCAAACGAAACGTCAGTGCTTCCCTCTTTGCGGCGATAACGCTTATCCGAGCATTCCTGTTTGTTTGTTTCTGTTACGAAGTGCTTCTTTTGTCGGTCAGTGTAGTATGATCGGCCGGAAGCCATTAGGAGGCGCCGTTACTCGGAAATCTGGTAAAGTGCAGAGTTACACGAATCTGCACTTCAGCGCCCATCCACAGTTCGACGAACTGACAGCGCCGCGCTTGTGCTAGCGACAAGACGGTGACGTGACGTGTTGAAGCACGACGTGACCACTCGGTGCAGCTTTCTGGCAGCCCTACTACACGAACGCTGACCTATTATTACTGGAATGACTGCAGGTATAATCAGTGACGCCAAGTACAGGCCATCAATTTAACAATGATTTGCGGTTACTCAGTCTACCACGTGTCCGAAGTGATGTTGAAGAGGTGAGGTGCATTCCGAAGAAAAGTAATTGTATGTGTGGATCACCCTGCGAAAGTCAGAAGTGTAATGGAAACTTATCGTAATCGAATGTCTCCTAATCATTTCGTCAGTACAGCGGGGAAAATTCGGCCCCCTCCCCCCTTCCCCTCTCTGCCGACATCTCACCATTTCGTTGCTTAATCGTTATTACTGTTTAGCCTGTTTATTCGTTTGTTGTGATCGACATGACATGAAAATTCAGAAAGACCTTCACATGTCAGCAATTTTTTTAATGATATAATTCAAAGGACGAAACTGCACCCATTCCAAAGTGATGATGCGTGCAACAATATCACATATCCGACCGCTGCGCTGAACATCAACGGTACACATCTGGAAACTGAAAAAATCAGCCTCACAATAAACACGAAGGATTTGTCCCTGACATATATACGAGAATAACATCATCCGGGACAGCGGATATTATCTTAGTGATGCGTGGAAGCGAACTCAGAAGAAATAGAGAAATTCGCCGAATTGTTTATGCTCCTACGGAAGCGGCAGCGCCACCAGAGCAGACGTTGTGTCAGGTGTTCGTTGAGCTGTTCAGCGTTCTCCTGAGATGCTACAGATTCTATCCCCGGAGACCTACAGAGATGGAAAAACTCCCCATAAGAACATACGAATTAAAAGGAAACAAGATCGCACGAAAGAAAGGCTTATTAAACGAAACCTACCAGGGATGGCCCAGTTAAGCATGAAAGTATGGGTACGGCATCTCGTCTGGACATATTGATAATGGGAGCCATCAAACTACAAAAATAAACTAATGGTTGCCATGACAAACGGGTTTATTACCAAAAGACATCGAAAATGTCTTATCCACTGAATCAAGAACACAAACAATTAACAGATGGACAAGGGATTGCAAATAAGTGTTGTAATCGTGGCACATGTGGTATATATATATATATAACAGAAAGGTATAAAACTTGTCGTGAATACAACCAATGATTGCGGAAAAGGGTTAATGACATACAGAAAGGTCCCGGAAAAACATGAGCAAACACCAGTACTCTAGCCAAACACGCATGGTGGATGCGACAAGCTGGCTGTGAAAGCTACATCAGGGAAACGGTACCCTGACGCAAATTAACTGACTTCGTCTCACTTCAATTCGTTGGATGCAAAAATGACTCACACTCACCGCTCTTGTATGGGGGGGAAGAAGACGGCTGCAGTAGTGGGTTATGACTCCAGCTTCTGAGAGAGATCTCACTCTAAGACCCAGTGTACTGCCTCAAGCCCTGGGACAAGTATCTTCTCTTACCCTCCTGTACAAAAATCAGGTGGTTCTGCCAGCATTGGAATCTCCCCAGCCAACTGCAGCAGACCTTGAAATTCTGACCAATAATAAATTTCGTCAAAAAGATGAAAAATGTTCTGCCCTCATGGCTTTCGTCGTGGTTAACCAATGAGGTATATTTCTCCCTTGGCGTGGGGAAGAAGGCAGAAGGTCTCTCCCACTATGTAACACACTCTCTCACTATTAAAATAATTTCTATGAACCAACCACAGAACCCGTTATTAAATTTTCAACAAACATTTCAACTGGCCTTGTTGGACTCAGCGGCTGCTCCCAGATTTTGTAGGCTCGTCTTCTCTCCTGCCTTACAGATTTTTATGGCTGCTAAAAGGGATCACAGTTCCGATATTTGCCTTACTACAAAGGCAAGCCTTCCAAATACCAGGGGGTGGCAACCGTTTTTCATTTAGCACCAGCTTGAACAGTCCCCTGTTGACATGCACGGTCCATGGATTCATGAGGTTGTGTCCATACTCGTAAACGTCCATCCGCTCGATACAATTTGAAACGAGACTCTTGCGACCAGGCAACATGTTTCCAGTCATAACCATCCAGTGTCTTGCAGGATCTTTCTGCGGCCACAGCGATATCAGAGATTTGATGTTTTACCGGATTCCTGATATGGTCGTACGGGAAAATCCCCACTTCATCGCCACCTCGGGGATGATGTGTTCCATCGCTCGTGCACCGGCTATAACACCACTTTCAAACCCACTTAAATCTTGGTAACCTGCCATTGTAGCAGCAGTAACCGATCTAACAACTGCGCCAGACACTTGTCTTATATAGGCGTTGCCTACCGCAGCGCCGTATTCTGGCTGTTTACATCTCTCTCTGTTTTTGAATACGCATGCCTATACGAGTTTCTTTGGCGCTTCAATGTACTTTGTGTAGTCGCTCGCGTTCAAGGAATCCGCAGCTGAGGGAGTAAGCGGTTAGATAAGAGCGAGGTCCAGGATCGAATCTGGCTGCTAGTACTTTTTTCTTTCTTCCCAACGCTCTTCTGCCAATTTGGAGTATTAATCCCTACCAGTTGTACTCCGCTGGTGCAGCTTTCCAACGTTTATTTTTACAAGCAGCTAAAGAACCTTATAAAACGACTACAAAATTGAGCGAGCGTCATCGAACAGAACAGTGAGATAGCTTCTACATAAAAATTCAGTCAATCGTACATAGTCATCTGTACCGATATTCGGTGATATGCTTCGATATGGGTAGTACGGCTCTAAATTTGATCATGACAGGACCGTTTATGAATTCGAACTAGGTTTGTTTTGCAATACAAACCTGCACATACAAACATTCGGCGTTCATCACATATGCTGTATGTCACAATTATTATTGTTTTACACGTTTCTACGATCAGTATCGCCCTGATTCGTGCAGTGCACCATAGATTATACATTATACTTGCCACACATGTGGCTACAATTATGTAAATGAAATTACTGCACTGATTTGTTCGAAAGTTCCCAGATATGCTCTTTTGTTTTTAGTCTCCCTAGGCGAAAGCTCTTTCTTCTTTACAGGATATTTATCATATAAATAATAAATGAATCGTTAAAGGTTGATGATTTATACAGTCATAACAAATCTTGATAGAGTTACGTGGGAATGAACAAAAAGTCGTAACAGTAAGATTCGATCAAGAAACGTCGCGCTTATGAAACTGTGCGCTTACTAGCTCGGCAGTGGACTGCTGAAATGCCCGCATCTCGTGGTCGTGCGGTAGCGTTCTCGCTTCCCACGCCCGGGTTCCCGGGTTCGATTCCCGGCAGGGTCAGGGATTTTCTCTGCCTCGTGATGGCTGGGTGTTGTGTGCTGTCCTTAGGTTAGTTAGGTTTAAGTAGTTCTAAGTTCTAGGGGACTGATGACCGTAGATGTTAAGTCCCATAGTGCTCAGAGCCATTTGAGCCATTTGACTGCTGAAATGTTTGTGACCGTACACAATATAGATGCACGTCTAAAATTTTCAAATTCGATCTTCTAGAAAATTCTGCAATTTGCGTGAAAATGAAAATGCTATGAGACGACGCTGCATTGGTTGGTTGGTTTGGGGGATGAAAGGGACCAGACTGCTACGGTCATCGGTCCCTTTTTCCAAAGACAAAGAACATCCACAGAGAATAAAAACGAGGAACAGAATAGACACAGACGATACAGAACAAAAGAAACGGAGACAAGGACAAGACAAAACGAACTAAAACCACACAGAGTGTGACAGTGGTTGGCCGACCATAGAAATAAAAAAGGAAAAGCCAACCACTTAGAAACACATTAAAAGATCAGTGTAAAATCATAGGCCAAAGGCCAGAATCAAAACAAAAAATAAAATAAAACAGAAACACTCAGAGGAAAGAATAAAAACTCCCTGCCCGAATAAAACGTAAAACTAAGGCAGCCATAACAGGGTCATCGGATAAAACGGCAGGGAGCGTATCAGGCAGCGCAAATGTCTGCCTGACCACAGCTAAAAGGGGGCAGGCCAACAGAATGTGGGCCACCGTCAAAGCCGCCCCGCAGCGACATACAGGAGGGTCCTCCTGGCGCAGTAAATAACTGTGTGTTAGCCGGGAGTGGCCAATGCGGAGCCGACAAAGGACGACTGAGTCCCTGCGGTTGGCTTGCATGGAGGACCGCCACACAGTCGTCGTCTCCTTAATGGCACGGAGTTTATTGGGTGTAATCCGATCGCGCCATTCAGCATCCCAAAGCGCAAAAACTTTTCGGCGGAGGACTGCCCGCAAATCAGCCTCTGGGAGGCCAACATCCAGAGATGGTTTATTCGTGGCCTCTTTCGCCAGGCGGTCAACATGTTCATTGCCCGGGATACCGACATGACCGGGGGTCCACACAAAGACCACAGAGCGGCCGCAACGCGCAAGAGTATGCAGGGACTCATGGATAGCCATCACCAGACGAGAACGAGGAAAACACTGGTCGAGAGCTCGTAAACCGCTCAGGGAATCGCTACAGATAACGAAGGACTCACCTGAGCAGGAGCGGATATACTCTAGGGCTCTAAAGATACGACGCTGCATTAGGATGAAATCTTTCCCTACGGCTTCACCACACTTTTATTTTTCCAACAACACGTTACCCGTTTCGACTTCCCGTCGCTTCCAAAGGCAATGTTATGTCAGTCATGTAAAATTGTTCATTAGTTGCATTGTATCACGTGATATGGTCTATCTGATAAACAGTTTTATGTGACTGACATAAAACTGACTTTGAAAATGACGGAAAGTCGAAACGCGTGAGATGATGTTGGAAAAATAAAAGTGTGGCGAAGACATACAAAGTTTTCGAAAACGGTTGAGAGTTGTGTCTTCCTGTTCTCTTATGTTGAAGTTCTAATCGTGCCCTACACACCTTGTCAATATGAGTCATATCGGTGGGGGGGGGGGGGGGGGAGAGTTTGTACGGTCCTCTTGTAACCAGTGTTTGCCGATGGACTAAGCGGCAATTGGGAGGTTACGATTTCGAGCCTATTCAGGTGTACTAGCCTAAAGTTTTAATCTATGTGTTGTTCTTCGTCTCTGTGATGTTTTGCCGTTGGACGATGCGTAGTCGCCTTACCAAGAGAGGTGAAAGAGCCAGGAACCGCAACCGGGAGGGTGGCGGTTCAGATCCCCGTCCAGCCATTTACATTTAGGTTTTCCGTAGTTGTGTAAACCGCTTATGGCTGGGTGGTTCATTTGAATAGAACTTTTCCAAACTCATTGTGTGCGCTGTCTTCTAGTGATCTCGTCGTCGATGAGGCGTTCTTAAACCCTAATTTTCATTTTCCATTACTTTCGCCTTACAGGCAAGGACGTGTGTTAATCGTCTTTCAGGTCTTAAAAGAATCATCCATACTGTAAGAAAATAAACATACAATAGAAAAAAATCAACAGCTAATGTATCTTGTAGAAAACGAAGGGACTGGCAATGTTTTTGCATCCCCATCATAAACGTACTGTTGGACTCTAGCTTTATTATTTTCCCTTCCGTTACTCACGTAAAGAATATTGCTAATGCGACTGATTTCGTTGGCTGTCATAATAAAACCTATTCTTTGGTTGGTTGGTCGATTTAGGGGAGGGGACCAAACAGCGAGGTCATCGGTCCCATCGGATTAGGGGAGGATGGGGAAGGAAGTCGGCCGTGCCCTTTCAAACGAGGCACCCTGGTATTTGTCTGAAGCGATTTAGGGAAATAACGGAAAACCTACTGGGGCTAGAACTTTGCTTCCGCCGTTTTTTCTCAAAGTTCGAGACTTTATTGTGAACATCTTACAAAAAATTTACTTTTCAAAATATTGGCCATCGCTGGCCACTAATTTCTCTCATCTTTCGGGCAGCATATGAATCCTGCGGCGGAAGAACTGGGCGTCTTTCGAGAAGATCCATGCATCGATCCAATTTTGCAATTGTTCATATGCCAGGAAGCGCTGGGCAGCCAGGTCGTGTGCCATTGAACTAAAAAGTTGGTAATCAAAGGGAACTATGTCTGGAGAATACGGCGGGTGGGGTGGGACTTCCCATTTCAGCGTTTCCAGGTATGTTTTGGCGGGTTTTGCGACATGGGGTAGAGCACTGTCATGCTGAAAAAATGTCATTTTCATGTCTATCGCTGTAGTGTGGCCGCTTGTCTTCAAGTGATCGGATCAAACACATCATTTGCTTTCGATAACGATCTCCTGTGATTGCTCCCGACGGTTACAGTAGCGTCGAAAGGGTCTTCAACGTCAAAATCACCGTTCTTGAAACATGGAAACCATTTTCTGCAAACTTCTGTCCCTAACAGGAGTTTCATCATTGGTCTTACCCACCTTTTTTTGAGCCTCAACCGCAGATTTCTTCATATCAAAGCAGAAAATTAAAACCTCCCGCAGATGACGAGAATTGGGCTCGTAAGTTGACATATTCAGCCGAGAATAACTTTAAGATGCAAACAAAAATCGACTAATATTTTGATGGCGTTGTGTTCAAATAGCTCTGAGCACTATGGGACTTAACTTCTGAGGTCATGAGTCCCCTAGAATTTAGATCTACTTAAACCTAACTAACCTAAGAATATCGCACACATCCATGCCCGAAGCAGGATTTGAACCTGCGACCGTTGCGGTCGCGCGGTTCCAGACTGTAGCGCCTAGAACCGCTCGGCCACCCCGGCCGGCGCGCTATGTTCTCAAATGCCTAAGCTTACTGTATAACACTTACGACCCACGACTTGCGCCGTTACTTCCCACTAATGCCGTCTACTGCAAAACGGCGGAAGCAAAATTGTAGAGCTAATAAATCAGCGTGGCCGGACGCGGACTTGAACCGTCGTCCTCTCGAATGCGAGTCCAGTGCACTGCGGCAACCCACTCATCTTAGTGAGAACCGGCATTGAGTAATAGCGTCGTGCAGTTCCTTTGTCATCGTTGGTATGACATCTAAAAATAAACCGCCAGGGTCAACGTATATACGCAGTGGTCATTATTCGCGCAGTTTCTTCGTTTACAACAATTACTGTTTCCTGGCGAAGGCATGACTCGAGGGTGGCGTGTGAGAGTTACGTCAGCTTTTGTGTTTATCGCACAGCATAAAGTAGCCCATAGCGTTGGTTGTAAACTTGAGACAGGTACCGCCTGTACGAAGCACTCTCTCTTCTCTCTTGGAGATTGCACGTTACTGAGGGTAACATCTGCTGTGTTGTCATCATGTTCCCATCCAAACTTATTCTCCGTTATACGATGTTTCGACCGCTCTTCTGCAGTTTTCTCGAGCTATCGACGATTGCCTGTACGTTTACTGACAGCCAAATTGGTCGCACGCTCCAACAACTGCGAAAGGTCAGGAAATTCTTGAATTAACCACACTGATATCATTGTGTATGTAAGGCTGTATAAAGCGTAGTAGGATAAAACATACGTATTTGTTATTGAGAAGTGGACATCGTCGCAAGTGGTTAATGATCGACTTCTGCTTCACGGAGATATTCGTTATCACGAGGTAATGGAATTATGGTGGGGATACTGAAACTCCGTTCGTTTAAATACGCACACACACACACACACACACACACACACACACACACACACACTTTCTCTTTAACGTAAGTATAGATAACTAGGTCGAGTCTTCCGGAATTCCCACTACTTATGCATATTGAACTGTATATCACTAATGGCGATTCCGCAGGACTAATGACCTAAATTTTGACTCTTTTTTACTTCAGGAAGAAATGTGTTAAAACATTTTGAAATCGTATGTAGGCAACAAAGAAATTTTCTGCATGTGACGTCATTTTCTTCCTGTCAGTGTCAACGGTATTTCAGGAATGTGCCTAGAGTTCCTGCACAGAGGATGGTCAAGAGTTGTTAAGCGTTGTTCGCAGTGTGAGATCGTGTTTTTCATGAATAAAAGCAATACCGTCTCTGAGCTTCCCGCGGCGCTTATTCTGTATTGCGCGACACGGTTACATAAGCGTCTCACAGTAAACACCTGCACTGACTGTTTCACTTCGCTGTAAAAAATGTACCACTAGAATGCCGTGTCCATCTCAAAAGACGGTGCGCGTGAATTTCTTGGTGTTAAGATTTGCTTCGCTATAGTGTGTATTAATGACGCAGTGCGTATGCATTCCATTAATTGTCATTTGGGTGTATTGAGAGGTTAGATAAGCGACCCAAGTCTGATCCCTGGTCGCTATCTTGTTTAGAAAATCACGACCATCTTTGATGATGTAACGTGTCAAAGTCAAGAGCGCTGCCCAGGCGCTGTTATTTACGTTGCTCTATAAGAGTTTCTGACACAATCGAGCATAATATTTTCGAAAATTCAGTTTCCAAAAATCATTTCATGCAGAAGTGACCTTTAAATTTGCGAAAACTTACGTTTTCCCTTCGTGGATTACTCAGCTGTACGAACCAGTTCTTCATTAACTGGACGCCCACTTCGTTCGTCATCGTGCACTTCATCAATTCCGTCACTGAACTTTGCGACTCATCTCCATATCACTGAATCACTCGCCGCATTTTCTCCGTGAACCTCGCCAGTCGTGAATGTCGTTTGGTTTAGCGCTCTTCGCATTCCGATAATCATTTCAGATCTAATCTCGCAAGCAGAACGGTTTTATACCAACTTAGGCATTCTAAGAGCACGCAGAAAATTGAAAATGGTGCAAGCTCCTCGTTCAGTGGTGCGCGGGGACACAAAAAGTGATTAAAAAAATAACAAAAGTCTGCCTGCAAGGCTCTATAAGCTGTACTTGCTTCTGGAACGTAACTATTGGAAATAAGCGTTTGGCGTCATTGGCCGGGAGGCCCTTGCGAGACAGATCCGGCCGCCATGGTGCAGGTCTTATTACATTCGACGCCACATTGGGCGACCTGCGCGCCGGATGAGGATGAAATGATGATGAAGACAACACAACACCTAGTCCCTGAGCGGAGAAAATCCCCGACCTAGCCGGGAATCGAACCCGGGCGCTTAGGACGGCAATCCATCACGCTGACCACTCAGCTATCGGGGCGGACACGTTACTAATGAACCGCTCTTGTTTCGCGTCAGAGAGGAGAACACTGCAGATAGGATTGTGTTGCACGCAGACGATATCCTGGCAGGGGTACCTGTAGACTCGAGGGCGAAGCCGGAGGAAACGGCTTATGGCGTTCTTTTGCAGATTCGGCGATGATGATCAAATAAAAAAAATTGCCAAATAGCCATAGCAGCACGTCCAACTACCTCGGACTAGGAATCCTACGATCAGAAATACTATCATTCCAATATCATGCAAAGTCTGTAGATATTTTGGAGTCCGATTGCATGAAAGGAGGAATTTTACGACACATACTACGCTGTGCACAGAAAAAGCAGTGAAAATCACGGACAATTTTGTGTGAGCCGATACCACGAATTCCAGGGACTGCATGCCGTTAGGCCGTATCACAACGCTATCTTCAGTGCAATAGTTGGCTTCACAGCCGTATGTGGGTGTATTAGCTGCGATTCGAGAACGACAAATGCATCCTTAGGCGAGCGCTGAGGAACGCACTCCTGAGGCTTTTTGGAGCATTCGGTACCACACACGTCGATGCTGTTCAGATAATACTGTGGATCTGCTCCAATGACGTGACACTACGACGCAAAGCAGCGTGCTGAAGTCGTGGCAGATTCGACTGAGTGCAATAACAGAACTCAACTCTGGGCCTGGAAAACAGACGAATGCTAGCGTGACTGGAACGATAGAACCATTGCTTGGGGTGCGCATAACCTTTTTCCATGTCTTAAAACACAGGAGTGGAGCACTTAGATTACCAACTAAGGGAATGATGCTCTTTATTACTGCACATGGACCTTAGAGCGTCCTTTTAAACAGAACAGAGAGTCAGACAACGGATCTCTGCTATTGTAGAGAAGAAAAAGTCGTGACCGTGTTGTGATTTTTTAAATATTTTACATCGTCTATAAATAGGGAACCCACTGGATGATTTGAACTTCGATGGAATACCTCAAGATAGCGAAAGATGGAAGGTATTCAATCCTGCTGCCAATAGGACATTAGGATCACTACAGTATGCGTTACACATTAGGGAACACAGGTATATTGATGATGAATTAAGGGCAAATATACGTGATAGCCAGTGCCATGACGCAACAAACGTAGTATATTTTCAGTACAGAAAACATCCTAGGTTGCAAAGACAGCAGAAGCTTTATTGGCACGTTTCGCTTTTCTGAGGCATCTTCAGAATTTGTTTCGGAACTGTGGTAACGTATTAGCAATAAGTAGCCAAAGGTTTCGGTGTACAACTTCGCCGAAGATGATCACGAATAATTCTGGCTGCTTATAACCAATGCCTTACCCGCAGTTCCTGAACAAATTCTGAAGATGCCTCAAAAAGGCGAAACGCGCCAATAGAGCTTTTACTGTCTTTGCAACCTAGTCTGTTTTTCTTTTTTTTTTTTCTTATTTTCGTACTGAAGAGTGGGTCGAAGTTTGGAGCGTATGCTCACAGGAATAGCAGCAGCAGCAGCAGAACAACCTCGAGAAGAATTCGACAATGGAGCAGAGCAGTGAGAACGAAAGCTCATCGGAGACTTCTAACCTTCAGGGGGAGGGGGGGGGGGGGAGAGGAATGTTACATCACTACTAAGCCACCGTAAAGCGTTCAGCTCCACACATTATTCAAAGGAAGTCATGATTTATAGGTTATGCTTTAGTTAAACACAGTTACTAGATCTCCATTCATATGTTACATACCAAATTAAGTACAAAATATCCTGTTTTATACCCATTGCAATCTTAAATTTTACGATGGTTTAGTAATCTAGGATTTAACGTCATAAGCAGAGTATGATGGATCGGAATGGGATGCGGATGAGTACCCTAATAAATATGTAATGTCTTCGTTTAGAGTGCGCAGTTGTTTAAATATTAGTCACAGGAACCGACATCGTAATGCGAGGGCTTGAATGGCGCCCAGCCACGAAGACAACAGTTTAATTTAAGGCTATGTTTGGATATAGAGAGTTGCATGGCGAGCACTCCTAAGCAATTCCAAGACTGTCTATTACTATTGTAACGGAGTAGGGACAGTGTGTCCTATGGTCGCCCGTTTTTCTTTCGCTTTTACTTTACTCTTTTTGCATTCTTTCATGTACACATCGTTCTTTTAATCGACTGTCAAATTCCGCTGTAGATGTCGAATATTATTTATTCAATAGCGTACTGAAAGATAAAACGTACTTTCCTCCGCTGTTCATATGGTAGTCAGGTTGCTTTGTCTGTAGTATACATAAATAAAAACTTCAACATCCGTGAAAATGTTATAGGCAAAAAGGAAAGTACCGTGTCAGCTCAATGAGGACATAGGCTTATATAAGTTCCGTTATAAATCGTGCGATACCAGTTTACAATAGTTCTCCACGTAAGATAAACATTACTTCATCATTCTCACTTTTTAGTAAAACCGTAAGGTCATTCTTACTTGATCACTGTTCCTACTTAGTAGCAGAATATCTACATGTGAATTACAGAACTTAATAAAAGAGCCGGCCGGAGTGGCTGAGCGGTTCTTGGCACTACAGTCTGGAACAGCACGACCGCTACGGTCGCAGGTTCGAATCCTGCCTCGGGAGTGGATGTGTGTGATGTCCTTAGGTTAGTTAGGTTTAAGTAGTTCGTAGTTCGAGGGGACTGATGACCTCAGAAGTTAAGTCCCATAGTGCCCAGAGCCATTTGAACCATTTAATAAAAGGGCAAGGCTTACTGCTAATAGTGCAAGTTGTCCTGTCGATTAAGCCAATCGAACAAACTCACCCCTCAACAATAGCCCCCTTATATTTACATAACATCGAATATTATAGTATATATTTATATTAAACTAATAAGAAAGGATCAGAAATCATCAAAAAAGCGAAGGTTTGAAAAAAAAGTTTTTAGTTGTAGGCGGACGCTCCTGTATTTCTCTATGAAAGTGTGACGCTACTCATTGCGCTGCTGTGACAACGGGAATTGTAAAGTGATATCAAATTTCTTACTATGTTCTGAAATCTTTAATTGTAGCTATATTACTAATGGAAATTTAATTGTAACAAATTGTACTAAGAGCAATGTAGTTTTATTGGATCCTTAACATGGTGCTGATTCAAATGGCCGCCTATCATAATACGCAAGTTACAATAATTCCTTGCAACGAATATGACGTTTCTTGTCATTTTATTACAAAGAAATATGCAATTAACGGAGGCTTTTCGAGACCTCCCCAGTGCTCAGAAACGGCATATATACATATAGGCTTCAACTGGAAGCCAATATGGCGCCTCACAATTCTGCGCCGAAGGGAGATGTCGTGCATGTGACGTAGATGGCGTTCTGCCATCTCATTAGTCAACATTCAACCGCACGTTCAGAATATCTGACATGCTAGATATTGCTCTGCACGTTCGGAAAGACTTCCCAATGTGCTATTCCTCGCTATGACGTCAGAAACTCGGTTCGCACAACGTTCGACAGCACGGTCCGTGTGCCGACGGCTTATCTCAGCGGACCGTGGCATTGTAAGGCTCGTTCTCTTGCGGTTCTGTTCCTCGTCGTGTCGCCAGTGACATGGGCGGGCGGCGAGACGGATTGCAACACCTCCCGCGTCGGATACCTCATAACAACAACAAAGACTTGTTTCAGTTCAAAGTGAATAAACAGGTCAGTACGTGGTAACGTTTCCTGTAACGGTTCTTGAGTTCCAGGTTTCTGCTACGCCCACGGACTCACTTTTGTGTTTCACATCTCGAGTGTTGCCTAAGCTTATCAGCTAATTGTGTCCTTCTGCGTTATCTCCTGCGCCGGCTCTTTTTATGTGTAACCGCACTCTGCGTATTCATAGCCTGTAGCAAGGTCGGAGGAATTGTAAACGCCATTTGTTAAAACACAAGTTGCCACAGAAACTACAGATATCCAGGATAACGCTTTCAAGTGTGAAGAATTGAACAATTGCAGCGAACATGCTGTGAGAAGCCGTTTAGAGTTCGCTTACTGACATGTCCAAGCACATAATATGACATATCAGTCGGTATTTTTTAAGCTCACTATGTGATCAAAAGTTTCCGGACACCCCCAAAACATACGTTTTTCATATTAGGTGCATTGTGCTGCCAGGTACTCCTAATCAGCGACTTCATTAGTCATTAGACTAAGTGGGAGAGCACAAGCGGGCGCTCCGCGAAACTCACGGACTTCGAACGTGGTCAGGTGATTGGGCGTTACTTGTGCCATACGTCTGTACGCGAGAGTTCCACTCCCCTAAACATCCCTATGCCCACTGTTTCCGATGTGATAGTGAAGTGGAAACGTGAAGGGACACGTAGAGTACAAAGTGTACAGGCCGACCTCGTCTGTTGACTGACAGAGAAAAATTTGGAAATTGGTGGTAAGGACTATGAGACCAAGCTGCTGAGGTCATCGGTCCCTAGGCTTACGCACTACTTAATCTAACTTAAAGTAAACTATGCTAAGGACCACACACACACACACACACACACACACACACACACACACACACACACACGGGGCAGGACTCGAATCCCCAACGGGGAGAGCCACGCAAACTGTAACAATACGCGCGGCACTGACACAGACCGCCGACAGCTGAAGAGGGTCGTAATGTGTAATAGACAGACATCTATCCAGACCATCACACAGGAATTCCAAACTGCATCAGGTTCCACTGCAGGTACTATGGTCCAGCGACTGCTCATAAGCCACACATCACTCTGGTAAATGTCAAATCACGCCTTGGTGTAAGGAGCGTAAACATTGGACGATTGAACAGTGGAGTGACGAATCACGGTACACAATGTGGCGATCCGATGGCAGGGTGTGGGTATGACGAATGCCCGATTAACGTAATCTGCCAGCGTGTGTAGTGCCAACAGTAAAATTCGGAGGCGGTGGTGTTATGGTGTGGTCTGTTTTTCATGTAGGGGGCTTGCACCGCTTGTTTTGCGTGGCACTATCACAGCACAGGCCTATATTGATGTTTGAGGCACTTTCTTGCTTCCCACCGTTGAAGAGCAATTTGGGATGGCGATTGCATCTTTGAACACGATCTAGCACCTGTTCATAATGCACGGTCTGTGGCGGAGTGGTATGTACTGGCCTGCACAGAGTCCTGACCTTTGGGATGTTTTGGAACGCCGACTTCGTGCCAGGCCTCACCGGCTGACATCGATACCTCCCCTCAGAGCAGCATTCCGTGAAGAATGGGCTGCCAGTCCCTAAGACACCTTCGAACACCTGATTGAACGTATGCCTGCGAGAGTGGAAGCTGTGATCAAGGCTAAGGCTGGGCCAATACCGTACTAGATTCTAGCATTACCGATGGAGGGCGACACGAACTTTTAATTCATTTTCAGCCAGGTGAACGGATACTTTTCATCACATAGTGTATATAGCACTCCGTCTTCAGGCCACAAGTGGCCCATCGGGACCATCCGACCGCCGTATCATCCTCTGATGAGGATGTGGATAGGAGGGGCGTGTGGTCAGCACACCGCTCTCCCGGTCTTTATGATGGTTTTCTTTGACCAGAGCCGCTACTATTCGGTCGAGTAGCTCCTCAATTGGCATCACGAGGCTGACTGCACCCCGAAAATTGGCAACAGCTCATGGCGGCCCGGATGGTCACCCATCCAAGTGCCGGCCACGCCCGACAGCGGTTAACTTCGGTGATCTGACGGGAACCGGTGTATCTACTGCGGCAAGGCCGTTGCCACATAGTGTATATAATGCATCGAAACTGCAAGAATAAAATTCTCCTAGCAGATAAAGGGACGAAACAGTTCTTATCAGATTGCGACCGGAAATAATACAAGTTTTATGATAGGTAGAGATCCTGTTGCTCTCTCATTAAATACAGATTTTTTAAAATAAATGCTGATTGTTTCCAGCAACGTTTTATTGTGGCTGTCCGGTTAAATGGAAAAGAAAGAAATTCGAAAGCACACGTTTATAATATGCGTGGGAACTCGATACAGCTCCTAATCTCCTTGTCCCCCTGTCTCATTCCACCCCCCACCCCACACCCTATATCTGTCCATCTTCCCCTCCCCCTCTCTCCGCCCCCTCGTGCCCACTCTGTCTATCTCCTGCTTTCCGCATTGTGTGTCGATTTCCTACCCCCCTCCCCCCTCTCTGTCCATCTCCCCTTTCCCCCTTTCTCTGACCTTGACCCTTGTTTATTGTTATTCCAAATTCAGATTCTGTAATATTATTCTAATCACTAACCTATAAGCCATAAATAAAACTTTTCTTTTTGCTAACACCGTTACACCGTTAGGATATATACCTCCTACGTCCATCGGACGTTTAATTACAATATTGTGTGAAAATATGAAGCTTCATCCGCGAAAAGCCGCATGGAACTTCCGACACTATTTACTAGGTCATTTATATATATTGTGAAAAGCAATGGTCCCATAACACTCCCCTGTGGCACGCCAGAGGTTACTTTAACGTCTGTAGACGTCTCTCCATTGAGAACAACATGCTGTGTTCTGTTTGCTAAAAACTCTTCAATCCAGCCACACAGCTGGTCTGATATTCCGTAGGCTCTTAATTTATCGGGCGACAGTGCGGAACTGTATCGAACGCCTTCCGGAAGTCAAACAAAATGGCATCTACCTGGGAGCCTGTAGCTAATATTTTCTGGGTCTCATGAACAAATAAAGCGAGTTGGGTCTCACAGGATCGCTGTTTCCGGAATCCATGTTGATTCTTACAGAGTAGATTCTGGGTTTCCAGAAATGATATGATACGCGAGGGAAAAATTCTACAACAGATCGATGTCAGAGATATAGGCCTATAGTTTTGCGCATCTGCTCGACGACTCTTCTTGAAAACGGGAACTACCTGTGCTCTTTTCCAATCATTTGCAACCTCTCTTAAAGACAGAGTGTAACTGGGCTAGACCGCCTCAAACCAGTCAGAAAATTGATTCTTTTGTGCCCTTCTGCTGTGATAACAACTCATTCAACTTACTTCTCAATTGCTTAATATTTTCTCGAGGCATTCACTCTTTATGTGACGACCCAAAATTTGTGAGATGTCCCTCGTTCCGGTCACCACGCACTGCCTCTCACAGTCGACGCGTTTCACCTCAATTCTGAAAGAGTCGTGAAGCTGGTGCTGAGTTGGTAATCACTGCAGTAGCCACTCCACAGCGCCGCACGAGTGCAGTGCAGTTAATGTTTGGGCCGCCTCCAGTAATAACAGCCGCGAGGCAGAGGCAACGCCGGCGGAGCGGCGCCGTCGTACAGGAATTTACGGCAGTGCGCAACAGGCAGGGTGTTTACTACGGCCGCGATACGCGGCTGCGTGCTGCCGCCAAGGACAGCGTTCTCTGCGGCCGCGTTTTCGCAAGGAACGGGCCATAACGTCACTGTAAGCGAACTCTAAGAATGCCTTTACATGGTTATACTTCACAGCGGCTGAAGTGTTGCCGCAAATATTGCTGCATTGTTGCTACAATACACGTTAGATGCGGCTGGACAGTACTGCTGGTGTTGCAGGCTGTTGCCGGTAGTTGCCGAGGTTTACCAGTGTTGCCCATCAAGTGTGGAGAATATTTCGTATTGCAGGGCAATATCTCTCTCTGTTCTTGTCCGGAAATGCTTCCCTCTCGCTCTCACAAATGTTTCCTAGTTCTCTCACTGGCAGCGCTGCTGTCACGTGTCTGACGTGAGCGAAATAGTATCGTTTCGCTGTTGTTCGAGAGTTGACGCGCCCCTGTCCGCAGCTCGTGGTCGTGCGGTAGCGTTCTCGCTTCCCGCGCCCGGGTTCCCGGGTTCGATTCCCGGCGGGGTCAGGGATTTTCTCTGCCTCGTGATGACTGGGTGTTGTGTGATGTCCTTAGGTTAGTTAGGTTTAAGTAGTTCTACGTTCTAGGGGACTGATGACCATAGATGTTAAGTCCCATAGTGCTCAGAGCTATTTGAATCATTTTTTTTTTACGCGTCCACATACAGCCACCTCTTTTGTTGGTCGTTTGTTTTAAGTTTATTGTGTTCAGCAACGGAGAAGTGGATACAATGAGCGAGCAAGAATTTCATAAATGCGACTCGTCTATGACCAGATTTACGTGATGGCGAAAGTATACAGGGTGGTCGGAAATTCCCGTTACAAACTTCTATGACTTGTAGAGGAGAGTGAGTAGATAATATTTTGAATAGGAACCCATGTCCAGAAACGTCATCCGACGAAGCCACAGAGCGTTGAAGCTAGAGACGGCGGTGCCTTTCAATGTACCGGATGATCAAAAAGTCAGTATAAATTTGAAAACTGAATAAACCACGGAATAATGTAGATAGAGGGGTAAAAATTGACACACATGCTTGGAATGACATGGAGTTTTATTAGAACAAAAAAAAAGTATTGCTAGACGCATAAAAGATCTCTTGCGCGCGTCGTTTGGTGACGATCGTGTGCTCAGCCACCACTTACGTCATGCTTGGCCTCCTAGGTCCCCAGACCTCATTCCGTGCGATTATTGGCTTTGGGGTTACCTGAAGCCGCAAGTGTATCGTGATCGACCGACATCTCTAGGGATGCTGAAAGACAACATCCGACGCCAATGCCTCACCATAACTCTGGACATGCTGTACAGTGCTGTTCACAACATTACTCGTCGACTACAGCTATTGTTGAGGAATGATGGTGGACATATTGAGCATTTCCTGTAAAGAACATCATCTTTGCTGTGTCTTACTTTGTTATGCTAATTATTGCTATTCTGATCAGATGAAGCGCCATCTGTCGGACATTTTTTCAACTTTTCTATTTTTTATTTTTTTTTGTTCTAATAAAACCCCATGTCATTCCAAGCATGTGTGTCAATTTGTACCTCTCTATCTACATTATTTCGTGACTTATTCAGATTTCAAATATATACTGACTTTTTGATCACCCGGTATATCTAGATCTGCGTAGGCGATGAATAATACAGGGTGTAAATTGTAAGTTGACAAACCAGAATAACTCGAAAAAATAAGCTTCACAAGAAAATATGTGTAGAATACAAAGTTCTCGACTTTCGAGGGGGACATCTGCCGGTGCTAAAATTAGCCCGCCACCCCAGCCCCCTGGGGGTGGGGCGAGAGGCAACTTTAAAATTTCAAATGGGAACCCCCATTTTTTATTGCAGAATCAGATTCTATATAAAAAAAACTACGTACATTTTGCATTAAAAATTTGTTTTAATTCTTGGTAGCTGGCGCTGTAATTCAAGAAATTCCATGTTCTCATTTTTGTGTGGAAAATGGTTACGGATAAATAAAAAAAACTTATTTACTTCATAAATTATGATTCGCTAAAACTAAAACTCTCCCTCTCTCCCCATAGGCTGGGGTTTGAGAGAGGAGGGGTCTTAGAGGTTTACAAATGTTGACCGGAATATTAATTTGTTCCTCAGATTCGGATAAGTTTCGTTTCGTAGTCATGAGGTCACACAACTTTTAATTATCAAACAATTCATCTGACTAGCTAACTAACCAAACATCCTACTTACTAACAAATGACCTCATTAACTAAAAAACTAAATGATTCTGCAATAAAAAAAATGGGGATTCCCATGTGAAATTTTAAAGTTGCCTCCTGCCCCACCCCCAGGGGGCTGGGGTGGCGGGCTAATTTTAGTACCAGCAGATGTCCCCCTCGAAAATAATAAACTTTGGATTCTACACATTTTTTCGTGGAAGCTTATTTTTCGAGTTATTCTAGTTTTTCCACTTAAAATTTACACCCTGCATATAGCTTAGAGTATAACCTACGATTACTGTAATTAATAATAGTACAACTATGGTATGGCCATGGAAGAATACCGAGCGAGGTGATGCAGTGGTTAGTACAATGGACTCGCATTTGGCAGGATGACGTTTCAAACTCGCGTCCGGCGATCCTGATTTAGGTTTCCCGTGATTTCCCTAAATCGCTTCAGGCAAATACCAGGATGGTTCCTTTAAAAGGGCACGGCCGACTTTTTTCCCCATCCTTCCCTAATCCGACGGACCGATGACCTCACTGTCTGGTCCCCTCCCCCGAATCAACCAACCAATCACGGAAGAATGATAATCGCTCCATTAATCATGGAGCTCCATCTTCAAGGGACAAGTCTGATCATGTTGCCATCAAAAACTTTTTTTAGAAAAAGTCAAAGCTTTATTTGTAGAGCTTAAGGGAAGGTTTACTATCTTTGGCCCGAAAAAAGCATGTTCTCTGAGAATCTTTTTCTCGGGATGTGTTATAGATATCAATGTCAAATTTGGTCAAAATGTTTATTGATATTTCCTCTACAAACTGGAATTTTTTCGACTGGAAATGTCGAAGAGCAAAGGCGGAAGTGCCGTCGGAACGAAACAAAATTTCAATTTAGACCTCCACGCGCGGTATGTCACAGGTCAGCCGGCTCGTCTGAAATAAAAATTGAGTTGACGTTAGCGAAGCATATAACATTCTTTAGGAGTAGAACCTCGCTTAAGTTATTTAGACCACAGGAAAGAAAATGGCGGCCATTTGAAAAAATAGGGTTATTTTCATCTATTTGTCGACTTTATCGGCCAAGTAAAAATATTTATAGTTGATGGCTCGGAATAAAAGTGGTACAACTCCTAGACAGTTTAGTTAGCTTCGTTGGAAACAAAGAATCATGCCAATAGGTTCAGTAGATTTGAAGTTACCATACCGCGCGATAAAAAAAATCGTCATTTCGAGAAAAACTTATTTGAAGTTTTGACTACATATAAATGCAATTTATGCAACGTATGTTCAGTTTGCTATTCCGGGTCCATAAACTACTCCTTCCTCATAGTGGGCCATCCTGCGCTGCTCCAGAGCCGCTCGTAAGGCAGGTGACAAGCGGTTTTCGGCGGCTTGAATCCGGTGATCGTCCGAATGCTCGGCGAACTGTGTCGAATAGAGTCCCAGGGTGATGTCCATCGTTGTCATGGTCTTCAGAATTGCTGATACCCATCGTTGGAGCTGCTCACTGCCAGGAAAGTCGCAATCTCCACAGTCTCGTATCAGAATGCAAATGATTGGGGGCTAACTTCCAAACACACGCTTTCAAATTTTCCTTTTAATTTTGTGTGTTTCCTCCCAAGCACCGGAACAATAACTCGTCCTCCGAAAGAAAAAAAAACTGGTGCGTGAAAAAGACCGATTTCAGGCAGGTGTATTTTTTGTTCAACTGCGAATAACAAACATTTCCGTTCCGTATTCGGAAAAACCGTTTTATAGGTGGATTCTAAACACTTTTATGCATCCAAAAATGCAATTATTAAAAAATCGATTTTTTGAACCAAAAGATAGTAAACCTCCCTTTAATTCTACAGCACTAATGTGCTACATTAGAATCTAAGAATTAGTGGTAGTTCTGAATAACTGTGCTCTGTAGTTATTCGGTTGATCTACTTATGCGTTAGCTCTGAATATAATTGCTCGATTTGTAACCATTCTCTCTCATATAATTATATATATATATATATATATATATATAGGGTGATTCAAAAAGAATACCACAACTTTAGGAATTTAAAACTCTGCAACGACAAAAGGCAGAGCTAAGCGCTATCTGTCGGCGAATTAAGGGAGCTATAAAGTTTCATTTAGTTGTACATTTGTTCGCTTGAGGCGCTGTTGACTAGGCGTCAGCGTCAGTTGATGCTAAGATGGCGACCGCTCAACAGAAAGCTTTTTGTGTTATTGAGTACGGCAGAAGTGAATCGATTTTTTCTTATGGGGGTATGTTAAGGATATGGTGTTTCGGCCACCTCTCCCAGCCACCATTGATGATATGAAACGAGAAATAACAGCAGCTATCCAAACTCTTACGCCTGATATGCTACAGAGAGTGTGGAACGAATTGGAGTATCGGGTTGATATTGCTCGAGTGTCTGGAGGGGGCCATACTGAACATCTCTGAACTTGTTTTTGAGTGAAAAAAACCTTTTTAAATACTCTTTGTAATGATGTATAACAGAAGGTTATATTATGTTTCTTTCATTGAATACACATTTTTAAAGTTGTGGTATTCTTTTTGAATCACCCTGTATAATGATACCGACGATTGAAATTGTTGACGCAATTCTTGATACTACATTGCATGATGTTTATGCGTCAGGGTAGTCAGAATATCGTCCTGGACCTAGGAAGTGTTGAAGGAAGGTGGTTATATTTATTCCGACAGTGTGAGTTGGATTGTTACTCATGTATTATTTATAGTTAGACATGTAACTAGTGGGTATTATTGAATGACATTTCGAAATTTAAAAAAGGACACACGATAACATTAACATTTTCAAAATGTATAAAAAACAAATTTTACAAATTGAAGCCAGTTAACTGACGGTAAACACACACGCTTGCCAGGTAGGACTTGCGAACTTTTACAACATTCTCCTTTCAAGGCAACAATTTCTACCCGTAATGAAATGGCAAACTTTTGCATGGCAAGAAAACACACTAATAACCAACTACCTGTATAAAACACACAAGCACGTTGAGTAAAAGCCTTAAAAGGTATTGAATTAGAAAAAACACACAACAGTTTTTGCTGACTAGAAACAATATAAAAAACCCACTATGGCGTACATTAACAACCTTGCTTACTATAGCCAAATATACATAAACACAAATTGACGTAAGTTATAGCTTCCAGATGAGCAGGAATTCGTTATGCAATTAACTGATTCTTACCACAAGGCAAAAGGAATTTTTCTTCATTCTTAGAGTACCTTTTACACGTGAATCTAGTAGTACTAGTTATGGCAGGCGAGAGAATGGATCAGGTCTTAGTGCCTTGCATTTTAAACAGTACAGCCATTGGTGCCTTAGACTTTCACAGACATGGCAGAGACTAACAGTCTAATAAACCGGTATTTAAACTAGGAGGGGAAAGAAGCAATCCGAACCGCAGATTTCCTCTGACTCCCCCCTCCCCCCACCCTTCGTCCTCAAAAAGGGACAAACGGACCACCCTTTCTAATATTACCACCTTCCCGCGGGTGGGCAGACGAGAATGAATGGCGGGAAACCCCCAAAATATACGGCTGGTATAATTAACAAGAATAAGTAAATTGATTTCAATTAAACTTCATAAAATCTGTTAACAATCGATACTCAGCTTCTGGTGCATTACGACTCCCAGGACAGAACCAACGCAGCACCTCCAAATGCTCTGCCGAGCCGCCCGCTGCCAGCCGTTTCAACGGACGCAGGACGGCACGCCGATTTTCAGAACCTCCTTCCCGGTTGACAGCATACGGCCGAACTGCAGATTAGGCCCCTTGCCGATCCACGCTCAGGAAGATTCCTTTCGCGACGAGCAGTTAACGCCCCATACCACAGACCCGCTGCTCGCGTCGCTTACGCTGATGCCGCGGCCTGCGTGCTGTCCCTCTAGCACCGGCAGAGGAGTCGCTTCTTGATGCCCCCACTGCCCACTCTCCACGAGAGCCCATACAGCCACTTTTCCCCTTTCCCGCTAGAGGGAGACACCGAAGCCTTCAATTGCGACAACGGCGCCACCGCCAGAAAACGGAGGGCCACTGCTTCACGCTACGCGGTGCGGCGCGCTTTTCAAAGCTAACTTTACCACGGCTCAGCGGTGTACTCCAAGGCGGCTGTAGACACTTCGTTGTATTCACCAGGGCATCCTGCAACTAGCAGAGGTAACCTTCCAACGGCAAAGTGATGGCAGATGGAGTGTGCTAACTTTGAGAGAGTGAGTGGAAGGCAGGCGAGAGTTTTAAGGGGAGCCGGAGGTGCCTATGCTGCCCATGTTAAAATCACTAAGTTTGAGGAACATTTATGAATAAACTACCAAATAGAAAAATTTGAATTTTTTTTACATATAGAGTGGTTTAGTATTGCAGTTATGACAGAGGGATTTTGGAGTATCTTTTCTAGTTTCCTTTCAATTATTTTTTTATTAATGATCCAATTTTTTTTACAAATAATTGCTTTATAATTAAACTGAAATGAAACTACTGAACATATTGCCAAATGGCTGTGTTACACTGTAAGTTTGACCACTAGGAGTGCTGTATAAAAATTTCATCTCTCTAGCTTGAGTGGATTTTGAGAAAATGTTCCTTATATTCGAAAAATTCTAATTTACGGGAAATGGCTATCAAAGTTTCTCAATACATTCCTGCACTATAGGATGGATTATCAGGGTCTTCTTCTTCATCCTCCAAAAGCTTCCTCTTCTGTCTTATTTTCTGGCCTGTTGTTCCATCATACTTCATATGCCTTTCTCTTCTTTCTGCTCCTCTTATCCTTTCTCCGTCAATATTTCTTAGTGCTCGTACAGTGTTCACCCCAGCTGTAAATCCTAATACCTTCAGAACTTCACACTGTTCTCTTGGTTGTAGGTTGCTATTGCATCATAAATGCCAAAGTGCAGTGTTTTTATGCTTACAAACACCCTTTTAGGAATCACTTTCCAAATCAAATTGTTTACGCTCTCATTAGGATTCTGCGTCTTTCCATGTAGACATTTGTGTAACAATTCTGGCTGTGCTAAGTCATGAAAAATTGGTTTTATTGCATATATCACAGCTGCTGGCAAACCATGTTTGTGATCATAGTCCTTTTTTGCATTATATTTGCACCAGGAATCTTTTGGGCACAGGCTGTGTTGAGGGTATTCATTGGAAGAGGCAGTATGAAGGAACAATGCCCACACTGCTTTTCGCATGTCACTAACATTACTAGTATTTTGCCTTATAGCGTACCCATAGTATCTCTGTAGACGTTCAATCACCTCATCAGTAAGCCTGCCTCTCCCTCCTATTGTCTTTCCATCACTGAGTTTACTTGAACCCAAAGTTTGTTTGAGCCTTCGAAGCCGTGCACCCATACGCTTTTGCACATGCCCAATGCATTCCAACTTTTCAACTACAAATTCATTTCCCTATGGTTTCAGTTCCTCTATAGTCTTGAAACCTTTGGAGTCACCATCCCCAAGATAGTATTTGCTAGAAGATGTCACAGGGCTATGGTTGGCCATGTGTTGCTTAGCAGAAGAACGCACTGTTTCAGTAATTGTAGTATCGCAACTTGGTATTAGTGTTAATTTTCTTTTCTCTACGTTCTTCCTCTTCTTATATACACGGTTATTAAAACGTGGCATCGTAACCAGAACAACGCTTTACACAAGAAGTATAATACTACCAACAACAGGCGCAACACTGAACTAATTCGAAACGGTAAACAGCAAAGAGACGATGTTCCGCGCTCTTAGCGCTTCATTTGTCACAGAAAACAATGTAGCCAACCCTTGCACACTACCTGTATGCGTAACATAAGGCGCTGTATGCGTAACAGGCCGAGAAAATCCCAAGCAGTTCGCCGGGAAGTCACGAGAGGGTGTTAGATGCATTCAGCGGCCGCCCATTTCCTCTGCAGGCGTGGGGGAAAATGGTAATAACTCCACTTCTAGGGCGAGTAGAACAATAATTCAAAGTTTACATTAAAGAGGAATGTTCCAATTAATTTTCGGTAGCAAAAAAAATCGTAATTTTTTGGATTTGACCACCTCCGGCTCACCTTAAAACAGTCGATGACATGTCCCCCCCCCCCCCCCCCCCAGTACTGGTGAACGAATGTGCTCCCGTTTTCTGAGCCTCTCAGAGCTTTTGGCTGATGCAAAGTTTTAAGTTCAGGGCTTCAAAGCGTTCGTTCATGCGAAGCTTGCAGCCTGAATCTTGTGTCAATCGTAGGTGAAGTTTCCACATGTAGCCGCGTTATAGATGAACGTTGTTTCTGCTTTGCGCAGTTGTATTAGTCCTAAGTCAGGTGTACCTGACGTTTTCTCTCGCACAGTATGAGACTATAAGCTCCCCGTATGTTGGTACTTCACTTGTTCTAAGTGTTGACATTGGTTACACCACTGCTGTGCACCCAGCAGACGTGTTCCACTTAGTGTCTTCTCGGGCAGTTCTAATAAAACTTTATTCCTACACTAAATGACTGTTCTGCTGTGCAACATAATGAAGACAGAGTTCACAGAATATTTTGATAGCTAAGATATTCTTCTGCTTAGTCGCCGTTGAAATTTAGCCATTGTCGAAGCGCTCCAAAAGCTTTCCTACGCCGTTTGCATACTTAATTGCTACCAGATTGTGGCGCCTGTCAGTAATGCCCTCTTTTCAGTTCGTTGCAATTCCCATAGCGCTTTCCGCCCAAAAAACTTCAGTTTAGGAAAAAGATGGTAATCCCTTACGACTAAGATTGAGCTATAACTCGGATGATCGAAAACTTCTCACTTACACTGCCGAAGTAAATCTGACAATTCAGCAAAATGCGGGCGAGCGTTTATCTCGAAGTAGTACAGTGCCACCGGACAGTAATTCACGCCGTTTATTTTGAATGGCGCAATGTCTTCCGTGAATACCTGACAATAAGACGCCATTTTGATTCCAAAACGCTGTGGCCGTCACCTTTATGGTATTCAGTAGTCGTTTCAGCTTTTTTTGGGAAGGAGGGAGGGGAGGGGGGGGGGAGAGGAATCATGAATGATGCCATTCCGTTGACTGGCGCTTTGTTTCTTGATTCACGCAAAACCCAGGTCTCGTCACTAGTAGCATCCTTGTCGTATCTAGTGAGAAAAGTCAGGTGTTTCAGAGCCTCTATGATCGGTACTGCGGGTGTGTGGGAAAGTAAGGCTGTATACTGAAAAGTAATATGAAAATAATTTTTAACTTAATTTTGTATTTTATTTCCTGATGGAACCTACTGTGTGTTATACTCACTTGGCCGTCACCTTCAAGGAGTGGAAGACAATATCAACCGGACTTGATGTAAATTCCTTGCACATTTTCATCTACATTTCTGCTGTGCAAATCTGAGCATAGTGTGTGGCGGGTGCTTGATGCCTCTATTACTCACTCCTTTCACAAGTAGGCAGTTTCACTGCAGACTTTGGTTCCCGTAGTCCCGGTCATATCTACGCGCGTATAAGTTACATAAAATCTTCTGTTTCTAGCCAGTTTATATTGCTCAACAGACTGTGTTTCTCTGCGGTTTACTTCCCATGCCTCCACATTACAGTCACAGACACTTTGGGATTTATACTAGCACACAGATAATTGAGGTGTAAGAGTCAAGAGTTTACGTGCCACTTATTTTGACTTGGCCACGAAGTGAGTATCATAAAGTGCCGCACACTTAATTGCGGTAGGCGGCCCGCATATTTAATGACCTGCTGAAGAAATTACTTCCAGGTAGATCTCATCTTTGGGGATGATTGAAGGCCAGCCGAGTATTAACTGTTCCATCCTTTCACCTTGACGCCTGAGGCCAAAAGTAGTCTCGAAAAGGTCAAGCCTGCCGCTGTGGACGAGCGGTTCTAGGCGCTTCAGTTCGGAACCGCGCTGCTGCTAAGGCCGCAGGTTCGAATCCTGGCTCGGGCATGGATGTGTGTGATGTCTTTATGTTAGTTAGGTTTAACTAGTTCTCAGTCTAGGGGACTGATGACCTCAAATGTTAAGACTTGTGTAAACTTGTATATCACTATTTCATATACAGCCCTGCCTTTCAATAAATGTTGGCAGTGTTTGGAGTGTACACCGAACTTAAAACTAGATATGTATATGATATGCACATATAAACAAACACGCTAGTAAATGTAATGTGTGTCTGGTATCAAAAGAATCGGAATATTAAGAGCATGTTGTCACTACTAAATTATGTGCATTCAAAACGTAACTGAAATATTATATAAAGACAAGTTTTGAGTCAAAGACTTTCCATGCTGCGGAGTCAGTCGGTTATCGACTTTGTGCACACGATCGATCTGTTAAACCTGGATGAAGCAAATAGCGACAACTATGTCACACTCCACATAGTCTGAATGAAAAATTAAGAAAACTGTCGCTGAGAATTTAGCATTGCCGTTTCCTTACCTGCTCTGAAAAAATGGCTCTGAGCACTATGCGACTTAACTTCTGAGGTCATCAGTCGCCTAGAACTTAGAACTACTTAAACCTAACTAACCTAAGGACATCACACACATCCATGCCCGAGGCAGGATTCGAACCTGCGATCGTAGCAGTCGCGCGGTTCCGGACTGAGCGCCTGAACCGCTAGACCACCGCGGCCGGCTCATCTGTATCACTCGTGAAGGTGCATTCTCCTCGATTTGAGAGTACATGGACGGTTGTCGATGTATAAATGGTCTTCAAGAGTATTTAGTGGCGAATTCCATGAAATCACCTGTTTAGCAAATTCAGTGTACTTATTTATGCAGTAGGGAAATAAGTTAACAGCTATTTGTGTGCAAAGGCCCTTCTTAACAATCTGAACGCGTGGCCTCTCGTGACTTGCGCTGTGTTCGAATGGAGGAATTCTTCCGAGGCAACGCTAGGCGGCGAATTGCCAGGAGTCGCATGCTACTTGTTGTGTTGTCTGCTGTTGCCAAGTTTCAGTGTGAAACATGAAATCGTGCCACAAAGTTGCTGTTGCCTAGAAAAATGTGATGCCAGATACCGAAAGTTTCCTGTGTTTGTATCAGTGCCTTGTGCCTCTGCAAACGGTAGAGGAGGCAACTTTCTTGGTAAGAAAAAGAAGCCAACCAAAATGGTGGTGAAGAATATTATTTGTTGGAGCTGAAGAACCTCTTAATGAATTTTGTAGGAAACTGGTGAGTAATAACGAAGCCTTGTTAAAAAATTTGCACCAATTAGTTTCGAGAGAGTTTAGGTTGTAACTGAATAAGATGATGCGAATTACTAGAAAATCAGGTGCCAAAACGTCCCGGCAGATTAAAACTGTGGGTTGGACCGAGACTCGAAGTCGGGACCATTGCCTTTGGCTGGCAAGTGCTCTACCATTTGCTACAGAGTGAAAATTCATTCTGGAAACAATCCCCCAGGCTGTGGCTAAACCATATCTACGCAATATCTTTTCTTCCAGGAGTGCTAGACTTGCTAGGTTCGCAGAGGAACTTCTGTGAAGTTTGGAAGGCAGGAGATAAGGTACTGGCGGATGCCAAGCTGTGAGGACGGGTCGCGTGAGTCGTGCTTGGGTAGCTCATTTGTTAGAGCACTTGCCCGCGAGAGACAACGGTCCCGAGTTCGAGTCTCGGTCCGGCACACCGTATTAATCTGTCAGGAAGTTTCTTATTAGCGCACACTCCGCTGCAGAGTGGAAGTCTCATTATGAAATCAGATGCCAACTATGGTGAGGCAATTCTGACTGACAGATTGTTGATGTCTCTTGAGATACTTACCTACAGGTGACCGTTACCTATCAGTAATGTACGTTTCTAGATCTCTGAACCAAGTTTTTCAAGAATTATTCCACAGATATGTAGAGCTGTAAGAAGTATCCCCTATGATTTTGTATAGTTTATTATGAAAACGGTAGCACTTCGAAATTTTACGTATGGGAATGAACCAGAACTCCATCGATAAACTTTCAAAGGCAGTTCAGGGATCATTCTGACTATTTTGGTATAGGGGATCCACGGTCTCAGAAGGCAAATAACAATAATAAAGCAATTCTGTTTTATTCGGTTTGTTACTGCAGTCATTCTTGTTTCTGTGAAAATACCTTGAAAGTTGTGTGTATAGTTTGGAGTTGCATCCTGAGACTGTGTATATCTGAATTTATCGTTAACAGTCTGTAAACTTTCGACTTATAAATTCTGATTAAAGGTTCAGGTCCAGAATCGGCGTAGTTACCCTACTTTTGAACATGAACTTATCCGACTGTCTGTAAATTAAATTGCATAAACTAAAAATTCACAAGAATACTCAGAACGACCAGATGCTGCTGCTGTTGTTGTTGTTGTTGTTGTTGTTGTTGTTACATTCAGTCCGAAGAGTAGTCTGATGCAGCTCTCCATGCTACTCTATCCTGTGCAAGCCTCTTCATCTCCGAGTAACTACTGTAATCCACAGCCTTCTGAATTTGTTTACTGTATTCATCTCTTGGTCTCTCTCTACGATTTTTACGCCTCATACTTCCCTGCAAGACCAAATTAGTGATCGTTTGATGTCTTAGAATGTGTTCTATCAACTGATCCCTCCTGTTAGTCAAGTTTTGCCACGAATTTCTTGTCTCCCCAATTCTGTTCATTATCTCCTCATTAGTTACGTGACCTACCCATCTAATCGTCACGTAATTTACATTTTCACCGTTACAAAAAAGCATCTATTGAATTTACATGAAATTTCACTTATTGAAAACTGTTCCTAATATTCTGTCACAGATGTTCATTTAGGCTCTACAGCAAATTCTTACCTTGCAGCGAATAACTTGACTCTGCTCTGGCTGCACAGCAGATGGTGATCTGAAATAAATCACTGCATGTTTTAAATTGATGTTTTGTCAAATTAGTTTTTTATTCTCTTTTCAATATTTTTAGGTAATGTTCACGCAAAAGTGCAAGGCGTGATACTAAAAATTTTATCGACCGTATTTATTTGAACACTAGGGATATGCTTCGTCAAATATTTACGAAAAATCCAGAGTGTGTGTATCGCTCAGGTGTTCAAGATGCAAAGACATTTCAAATGACAGTATTCTGTATAAACAGATAATTTCCATTACATTTGCATTCAAAGATGAGCCAAGTGGCAATATATGAAACTAACTGTGATTTACTTTCTACCTTCACTTTCTACCTTCACAACAGTGGTAAAGCCTGTAATATGCAGTAACCAGAATGTACAACGCGAAAAGTGGAAGGATGCGTCGATGTACAGAAGCGAAAGTCCCGTGATACTGCTGCCATCGCTACGCTAAAAGCTCTCCACGGCGGTATAGTGCCGCTCTTCCATTTGCATCCAGTGAACTCTTACAAGAGATGCCTATTGGACAATTATCCAGCACTAAACCTACCTATTCTGCTGTGATTCACTGCTAACGTACAACTAACACCGCAGAAAAAACGAAGTCGAGACTGAAGTAACTGGGACAAGGAACCAAACGAAATGCAGTAACGTGTTTGTTTCCGGGGCCATCCTCTGCAGCATGCACCAAAATATTTGTTTTGTAAATAAAAAAGAACGCCGTCTCTTGCTGCACTGTGTTTTATTCTCCCAGACGAGTTTCGCCTTCACTTTAAGGCATTCCAGTAGGATAGTTCTTCGCGTTTTGAGTTGGCATCTGCGTTTTCTCTCATCTAGTCACATGCTGGAGGTCATACTCTCTATTTACGGAACATAAGCATGCTTTTGTGTTTCGAACATTTTTGTTCCCATTTTTAATTGTTTGTCCTGCTGTATATAGTAGGTCATATGCAAAACATATTCCTCCATCCTTATTGAAGTTTTCGACGTTCACTATGGTTTGCTGTCGTATATGATTTATATAATTGATTTTCTTCTGTACTTCCAAAACAAGTTCGTTGGCGAGACGTCGCAGCTAACTGTTTATTAATTTATTGTTGTTTGTTGGCGGTGCTTTCAATATCCCACAACTTAGGTGAATTATGATAACTTCCATAAATGAAGTCGTTTTATCAGTAGTCCAACCCATGTCGTTCAAGACAGTTACGAGGGCTATTCGGAAAGTAAGGAACGATAGGTCGCGAAATGAAAACCACAGTGAAAATCAAAACTGTTTTATTTGCAACAGTTAGCTACAACTTCCAGCTACTTACCTCTATAGTCGCCGATCCGACTGAAGACATTTGTCGTAGCGTTGTACCAACTTTCCAATACCCTCATTATAGAAGGCAGCCGCCAGTGCTTTCCGCCAATTCCCTACGCTGGCCTACAGCTCGTTGTCTGTGCCAAAACATTGTCTTCATAGTCAGCGGTTCATGTCAGCAGAGATGAAACTCAGAGGGAGACAATTACGGGCTGTATTGTGCGTAATCAAACATTTCCAACTGAAAACGATGCAGGAACATCCTCATTGCCGCTGCAGAATGCGGCTGAGAATTGTCTTGAGGAAGAAAACGCACGACGGTCATGTAATGTTGGCTGCATAGCTTCAGGCGAAATTTCTCACCAGGCCCTCATACTTGGCGGGAGACACTATTGTTTTAGGTGTCGTTGTGCTCCTGTGTGCTCAGAACTAAAAAGAACGACGTAAAGCGATCGACGGGCATACTAGAGACACTGCCCAACACACCTGTGCAAAACTTCGTTGGATTTTCACTATGATTTCCATTTCGCGATCGATCGTTTCTTACTTTCTGAATAACCCTCGTACATGTAGTCTGATCACACGAAATGAACGAGGATCGGTAGCAGCCAGTCTTTCCTACGTAATCTCCAAGGTAGCAACAACGCTGAATTTTTGATCCCTGTACGTAAATACACTGAAGAGCCAAAGAAACTGGTACACCTGCCTAGTATCATTAGGGCCCTCGCATGCATGCAGAAGTGCCGCAAAACGACGTAGCATGGAGTCGACTAATGTCTGAAGTAGTGTTGGAGGGAACTGACACCATGAACCTTGCAGGGCTGTCCATACACCCGTAAGAGTACGAGAGGGTGGAGATCTCTTCTGAACACCACTTCGGAACACATCGCAGATATGCTCAGTAATGTTCATGTCTGGGGAGTTGGGTGGCCAGCGGAACAGAAGAGTATTCCTGTAGCCACTCTGTAGCAATTCTGGACGTGTGGGGTGTCGCATTTTTCTGCTGGAATACACAGTGGACATGAATGGATGCAGCTGATCGGACAGGATGCTTACGTACGTGTCACCTGTCATAGACGTATCAAGGGTCACATATCACTCCAACTGCCACGCCTCACACCATTACAGAGCCTCCACCAGCTTGAACAGTACCCTGCTGACATGCAGGGTCCATGGATTCGTGAGGTTGTCTCCATACCTGTACACGTCCATCCCCTCGATACAATTTGATAAGAGACTCGTCCGACCAGGCAACATCTTTCCAGTCATCAACAGTCCATTGTCGGTGTTGACGGGCCCAGGCGAGGCGTAAAGCTTTATGTTGTGCAGTCATCAAGGGCAAACAAGTGGGCCTTCTGCTCCAAAAGCCCGTATCGATAATGTTTCGTTGAATGGTTCCCACGCTGACACTTGTTGATGGCCCCGCATTTAAATATGCAGCAATCTGCGGAAACGTTGCACTTCTGTTACGCTGAATTAGTGCCTTAAGTCGTCGTTGATTCAGTTCTTGCAGGATCTTTTTCCAGCCGTAGGGATGTGGGATATTTGATGTTTTACACGATTCCTGATATTCACGGCACTATCGTGAAATGGTCATAAGGGACAATCTCCACTCCATCGCTACCTCGGAGATGCTGTATCCCATCGCTCGTGCGCAGACTACCACGTTCAAACTCGCTTAAATCTTGATAACCTGCAATTGTAGCAGCTGTAACCGATCTAACAACTGCGCCAGACACTTTTTGTCTTATGTAGGCGTTGCTGACAGTAGCGCCGTATTCTGCGTGGTTACGTACATCTGTATTTGAATACGCACACCTATATCAGTTTCTTTGGTGCTTCAGTGTATAAGAAACGCTCCACTGATATTGTTATGCTGGACACGTGACGGGTAGTTTCAAACTGCATTCCGATTTCGCGTGAGCCAACGCGATTTCAGATGACGTTGTCAGTTATTTTGAAAACACTTTACGGAATGCAGGGGTAATTGAGTGTACACACTAGTTGCTGTACCTAGTGCGCAGGCTGAGCAATTACCTTGCAGGTTGTTATGAGCTGACTTGCTTATTGGCAAGTTCACGCTATGTCACGCAGTTTGGAATGCCGCCCGCTCGTTCCCCCATTCCTGCGCCGTGTAACACGGATTTTGCATCGTTGGTCTCTACTGAGCAAGCAGTAGTCGTGACTCGCAAATACGCCCTTCACACAGCATCTTGGTGGGTGGCGTTCAGCATTCCATTTACACACTCGTCTTTGTGGATCAGGAATTGTCTTCACGAGTTGTTACGTGAAATGTGGAAGCTACCAAGCAGTGTCGCGTGACTTGAAAGTGAACACAGTGTTACACTTAAGAGTACGTATTGCTTTCGGATTATGGTGCAGACAGAGATCTTTAAAACCTCATTACTTCTTCGAGACTTCCTCGCAGATTAAAACTGTCTGTCGTACCGGGACTCGAACCCAACACATTCACCTTTCGCGGGCAAGTGCTCTACCGACTGAGCACGACCGGCGACCCACCCTCACAGCTTTACTTCCTCCAGTGCCTCGTCTCCTGTTTCTTTATCATGACATAGTGTCTTTATTTGGCTTTGCAGTATTACAGGAAAATGTGTGAAGTGTAGTTGGTGGACAGAAATGTGGCAACACCGAAAACGCAACACGTTACCTCGCCCAATGCCGGATAGGAACCAGTTGGCATTCAAAACAGCTTCCATTCGGCTTGGAATAGATAGATACAGATCCTGTACAGTTTGCAAAAGAATAATTTACAAGAGAATGGAAAAGAAAATGGAGGATATGTTAGATGACGATCAGTTTGGCTTGAGGAAAGGTAAACGCACCAGCGAGGCAATTTTGATATTGCGGTTGATAATGGAAGCAAGACTAAAGAATAATCAAGACACGTTTATAGGATTTGTCGACATGGGAAAAGCGTTCGATAATGTGAAGTGGCTCAAGATGTTAGAAAGTCTGAAAAAAATAGGGGTAAACTATAGGGAGAAACGGGTAACATACAATATGTACAGGAACAAATAGGGAATAATAAGAGCTGACTACCAAGAACGAAATGTCCGGATTAAAAAGGATGTAAAGCAGGGGTGTTATCTTTCGCCCCTACTGTTCAATCTGTGCATCGAAGAAGCAATCATGGAAATAAAAGGAAGGTTCAGGAGTGGAATAAAAATTCAAGGTGAAATGGTATCAATGATAGGTGAAAGGGTGTCGATACGATTCGCTGATGACAATGCTATCCTGAATGAAAGTGAAGAAGAATTACGTGATCTGCTGGATCGAATGGACAGTCTAATGAGTACAGCATATGGATTGAGAGTAAATCGAAGAAAGACGAAAGTAATCAGAAGTAGCGGAAATGAGGACAGCGAGAAACTTAACATCAGGACTGATGGTCACGAAATAGATGCAGTTAAAGAATTGTATTACCTAGGCAGCAAAATAACGAATGACGGACGGAAGAATGACGATATCAAAAGTAGATTAGCACTGGCACCAAAACGGCATTTCTGGCTAAGAGAACTCTACTAGTATCAAACGTAGACCTTAATTTGAGGAAGAAATTTTCTGAGAATATTCCTTTGGAGCACAGCATTGTATGGCAGTGAAACACACGGGCTGTGGGAAAACCGGAGCAGAAAAGAATTAAAGCATTTGAGACGTGTTGCTAAAGATGGATATTAAAATTAGGCGAACTGATACGGTAAGGAATGAGGAAGTTCTGCCCAGAATCGGAGAGGAAAGGAATACGTGTAAAACATTGCCAAGGAAAAGCGACAGAATGATGGGACATCTGTTAAGTCATCAGTGAACAACTTCCACGGTACTAGAGGAAGTTGTAGAAGGCAGGAACTGTAGAGGAAGACAGCAATTGGAATACATCCAGAAAATAATTGAGGACGTAGGTTGCAGGTGCTACTCTGAAAATGGTTCAAATGGCTCTAAGCACTATGGGACTTAATATCTGAGGTCATCAATCCCCTAGAACTTAGAACTAGTTGCACCTAACTAACGTAAGGGCATCACACACATCCACGCCCAAGGCAGAATTCGAACCTGCGACGGTAGCGGTCGCTCGGTTCCAGACTGAAGCACCTATAACCGCTCGGCCACAGCGGCCGTCCTGCTGCACTGAGATGAAGATGTTGCACAAGAGAGGAATTCGTGGTGGGGCGCATCAAACTACTCGGAAGATTGACTTACATGGTTTTCAATGGAATCTTCTACCACTCCTCCTGCAAAACAGTGGCATGCTCAGCTGACGAAGATGAAGTTGGAGTAGACCTCAGAGGTTCAATAAGACAGAGATCTGGTAACTGTGACGACCAGAGGAGATCCGCCACGTCATCCTCTTGCTCTCAAAACCAGTCTCGAATTATGCAAGCTGTGGAATACCATGATACGGTTGTCCAAATCATATCTGAAACGTGGTCATGTTTCACTCTTGGGACGTAACCTCAGCCAGAAGTTGGAAACAAGGATCACACGAGCGAATGACTTTCTTCCATTGCTCCACAGCCCAGAGTGTTTGACGTCGGCACCACGTTTTCCTATTACTGACATTTGAATCGCTGATTAGTGGTTCTGGAATGCCAGCTCGTCCTGTAATTCGCTGCCAATGGAACTCAATTCGTGTTTTGATACTGAGTTGTTTCAAAAATGGCTCTGAGCACTATGGGACTAAACTTCTGAGGTCATCAGTCCCCTAGAGCTTACAACTACTTAAATCTAACTAACCTAAGGACACCACACACATCCAAGCCCGAGGCAGGATTTGAACCTGTGACCGTAGCGGTCGCGCGGTTCCAGACTGAAGCGCCTAGAACCGCTCAGCCACACCGGTTGAGTTGGTTTGAGAGTGCGATGTTCAATTTTGCAATAGCTCTAGCAACTGTTGTTCTGCTATTTTTCGTCACAGACCTGTATAAAGACATATATGACGTTCCCTCTACACACACTTTCGTCCAAGTTGTGACTTAGCGGACGACGTTTCAATGCTGTCCCTGTATGCGGTACAAACCTTCCATATGGTGCCTCTTGAAAACACTTCAGCTCCCTTGGTTACGAAAGCACGCATCCTACGAGCACGAACTATTATCCCACGTTCATTTGGCTCTGACAAAGGCAGTCACAACAACACAGAACTCTATTCAGACCACGGTTGGCACTTGCAACGTGTTGAGGATATTGCACACTTGCTGTTCGTGTTTAAATACTACAGCGCCACCTGCAGGCTTGTTCAGCGTTTGCGTTTGTGTTCAAGCATGTGCATTTCTCCTGAAGTTTCCATTTTTTGTCCAACCCCTGTGTTGTGATTCAGACCTGAGATACTTTTTCTGGTGGTTAACGTCGGTTTCTCACACACCCGCAACCGTGGTTCCGAAGCCAGGCTAGTACGCTGGCAGTCAACTTACCGGCAGGTGCTTAGAATCATTTAATCCACGTCATCTGTATTCTTACTATGCAAATCATTTAGCATTTCACCACACCTAGGGTCTCTTCACCCAGTGGAGTATGGATCGAGGGATGAATGACTGTTTAAATGCATCTATAACAGCAAAAATTAGCTTAATCGTATCCTTACGGAAGCGATATGTAGGAGGCAGAAAAAAATCTCTAGATTCTTCACTTAATACTCGGTCTTGAAACTTTTCTAACACAGCGTCACTGGTCTCTTTGCCAATTCCAGTTCCTGGACATCTCCGTGGCGCTCCTCCATGGCCAACCAAATTTGTTCATAATGATACTACACACTTCTACAATATTTTGAAATGGGAATAAGTGTATTTTTCTAGTACCATGTCAATGAACAAAGTCCGTTACCTCTCTTACCTACAACTGAAACTATGCAAAAAATTTATTTCATAGCACAAAAAATTCTTACATCCAGGTGTTTCTGTGACATAACCGATTCCACGTGTGGATTCACAGTAGATGTAGTCATAGCACGAGGGTTGGGACTTTAATAGTGGCAACTATTTATTTACCGTTCGCACAAAATAGATACGTGTTTCAAAGTTTTACTGACCAAAATAGTCACCATCATTGTGTACAGCCCGTTGCCAGCGATGTAGAAGTCGTAGGATACTCTTAGCAGTGCCAGTTGTGTTGACAGTTCGAGACGCGCGGTCTATTGCCCGACGAATTTGTAGCAGTTCTGAAGCGAATGCTGTGAAGTATTTCCATCAGTTTAGAAATCGATCTGAACTCAGGAGGGCTTAAGTAAGGGGAGTGCAGTAGGTGGTATAGTACTTCGCAGCACCATCAGTCAAACAAATCAGTAACAGCTTGCACTGTACGTGCTTGAGCATTATCCTGCAAAATGTTGGTCAGGTACTGCAGAAAGTGTCGTCACTTCTGTCTCTAAGCTGGTCGTAGGTTGTGTCCCAAAAATGAATAGCATAGCGATAGAAGTCACTTTCTGCAGGACCTACCTCACCCCACTCTTTGTCATTTCAGGTCAAGTATTTGTACTGGAATATGGCCATTGAAGACTTGCTCGGCGCTCTAATTTTACAGATAACCATATTGAAGAAAGCTTGGTCCCTATCTCTATATTAAACTGTGGAGATAATCTAAACCCTTCATAGCGATTCACTACAGTGTATAATTTTTCCTCCTTATCTACGTAATTCTGTAGCTCTCAATTCGTTCGAGCAATCAATCATTCATGATAGGAAACACAGTCATAGCTCAGTCACTCCAAAATGATTCTGAAATTTTACTTGTTAGAATGAAATCAGGCGATGATTCTTCTTCTCTGCAGGCTCGTGCTTTGCGGCAGTCTGCTAATCTGTACAAATAAAATGCCTCGTAATTTTGGGAGCGTTGTATAATCAGTCGGGAAACCTCAGATCAAGCGGATATTTGGCTTTGATGAAGTTTAACCTTCCGAAGAAGTAATGGAGTTCTTGGATTATTAAATGCAGGTTCGTATCCAGTCTTTCGGAAGTCCCTTCTGATTAACAACTACGCAATATATCGATAAATATCATTAATTCCAAATGTCACATACACACCTTTTTTTTGAAGGAGCAATATATATATATATATATTTCCTTTTTAATCGTACAGTTCGTATCAGTTATCTTCTGTGATAAATCTCAATACTCAAATTACAGTTCTTCCAAACCAAGCTCATGCTAATCGGCACGAAGACAATCCCGGAAGCCCCCTTTCTTTTTTTTTCTAACAACCACCAGAGAGAGTACTACAAAGAATACTTATGCGCTCATGGCATAGCTATTGTATGAACTACTTTTCGCATGGATTCTGCGAGTATGAAGATAGAAAAATAGTAAACGTCATTCAAGGTTAGAATTGTATCAGAATAATTCATCGAATATAAAGAGATATTACAAGTGTATAAGATGCAGCGGGTTTCGGCTGTGTAACTATTCCTGAGGTAAAAATTTTGACTTTTAGCTCGTCATAAATTATTTTGTCTGATTGCGGAGTAGCCAACAGGTGTTTCACAAATATGATTTATATGTTGCACCATGTCCATTATAGCGTTCAAAGGAGCCGTCGGACAGACCATGTTTCACTCAGAATATGGTTGGATATGGTTCATTCAAGGTGTTACGGTATCAGGGGCGCTGCATGGGTGGTCGAGGTCCGAAACTGTATTGCGGCATTCCTTGAAGGCAATGCCCTTATGACCGGGGTGGTCCTGCTGGAGCGATCAAGGGCCGGTTGAGAGGGGGTCGGGGGGGGGGGAGGGGAGGGAGGGAATGCTATAAAGGCAGGAGAGGAAGGAATTCCTCTGCGAGTGTTCGCACTGAAACGAGCCGTTGGAGTGGAATTAATGAAGTAGCGGTAGTAATAGCGGAGGGTTTACTACGCATTGTGCTAGGAGCGAGCGTCCGTTGTGCCGGCGAGAGGCAGCACTTGCTGGCTGTCGTGGGGTCTGGTGACCAACGATACAACACCGGCAGCGTTGCAAGCTGCTCTCTGTGCACCTGCTTTGTGGAAGACGCCGTTCTATGTTTGTGGGTTGTTCAGGGTAACTCGTTCTGGAAGCGGGCAATAAGTATCTCACTGCAATGAGCAGCGCTTCGACGTGGAAGGTGTTATCTACACGCACGGCCATAACACGATTTTCTGATTCACGTTGTGCATAAGGTGGACTTTTTCTACGACGCAGGTCATGCATTCGTTTGCTGCATCATTGCGTTGTCCAAAACGAAAGACGTGCTTCAAAGCGCCCTTTTTGAGAATGTGGTAAGCGCATCGGCTAACAACGTCCAAGCGTGATCAGATTGTTCAGAATGTGCTCGTATATTTCGCTAAATGTTTTGTTCTTTCTACCTTTACAAGTTGTTGAACTGTCTCCTTACGACGGAAGGAAATCAGAAGACTAACAGGCATAGTGAAGTCATGTAGAACTACACTCCTGGAAATTGAAATAAGAACACCGTGAATTCATTGTCCCAGGAAGGGGAAACTTTATTGACACATTCCTGGGGTCAGATACATCACATGATCACACTGACAGAACCACAGGCACATAGACACAGGCAACAGAGCATGCACAATGTCGGCTCTAGTACAGTGTATATCCACCTTTCGCAGCAATGCAGGCTGCTATTCTCCCATGGAGACGATCGTAGAGATGCTGGATGTAGTCCTGTGGAACGGCTTGCCATGCCATTTCCACCTGGCGCCTCAGTTGGACCAGCGTTCGTGCTGGACGTGCAGACCGCGTGAGACGACGCTTCATCCAGTCCCAAACATGCTCAATGGGGGACAGATCCGGAGATCTTGCTGGCCAGGGTAGTTGACTTACACCTTCTAGAGCACGTTGGGTGGCACGGGATACATGCGGACGTGCATTGTCCTGTTGGAACAGCAAGTTCCCTTGCCGGTCTAGGAATGGTAGAACGGTGGGTTCGATGACGGTTTGGATGTACCGTGCACTATTCAGTGTCCCCTCGACGATCACCAGTGGTGTACGGCCAGTGTAGGAGATCGCTCCCCACACCATGATGCCGGGTGTTGGCCCTGTGTGCCTCGGTCGTATGCAGTCCTGACTGTGGCGCTCACCTGCACGGCGCGAAACACGCATACGACCATCATTGGCACCAAGGCAGAAGCGACTCTCATCGCTGAAGACGACACGTCTCCATTCGTCCCTCCATTCACGCCTGTCGCGACACCACTGGAGGCGGGCTGCACGATGTTGGGGCGTGAGCGGAAGACGGCCTAACGGTGTGCGGGACCGTAGCCCAGCTTCATGGAGACGGTTGCGAATGGTCCTCGCCGATACCCCAGGAGCAACAGTGTCCCTAATTTGCTGGGAAGTGGCGGTGCGGTCCCCTACGGCACTGCGTAGGATCCTACGGTCTTGGCGTGCATCCGTGCGTCGCTGCGGTCCGGTCCCAGGTCGACGGGCACGTGCACCTTCCGCCGACCACTGGCGACAACATCGATGTACTGTGGAGACCTCACGCCCCACGTGTTGAGCAATTCGGCGGTACGTCCACCCGGCCTCCCGCATGCCCACTATACGCCCTCGCTCAAAGTCCGTCAACTGCACATACGGTTCACGTCCACGCTGTCGCGGCATGCTACCAGTGGACGGAGCTCCGTATGCCACGGCAAACTGGCTGACACTGACGGCGGCGGTGCACAAATGCTGCGCAGCTAGCGCCATTCGACGGCCAACACCGCGGTTCCTGGTGTGTCCGCTGTGCCGTGTGTGTGGTCATTGCTTGTACAGCCCTCTCGCAGTGTCCGGAGCAAGTATGGTGGGTCTGACACACCGGTGTCAATGTGTTCTTTTTTCCATTTCCAGGAGTGTAGAAATCTGAGTAAAGCCAGAAGCCTACGAAACTGATTTTTTTTATAATTTGAAAACAGTTATTTATTTATTTTAAGCAGGATAGACCGGAATTTGTGACAGATCTGTTAATAGAGTACAACGTTCAACGCACGTCGTTGAATATGAGCCGCCCTACGTGTTCTCAAGTTCACCCTACGCCACTGTGAATTAATATCACTTCCATGGGTCACAGCGCCACCGTCCAGGTCCAACTATGGCCACCAGCTGCTGTGACCAGTCATCGTGACTCGTAGTCTCCCACACCTGACCAGTCGCAGTGCACTTGTTGACGTGTCAACGTGAGCTTGGACAGAAGGAGCAGGGCATTATTGTTGAGGCTCGATTATCAAAACAACAGTAATGTTGCAGCTGCACTTCGAGAATATCGCCGGCTGAAAGGATAACGGAAGAGTCCTCTCTCTCCACCTGAGGTGCGTTGCATGATGTAGTAGTTCGAATCAATTGGAGAACCGGGCGTCGCTCCGGGAAGAGGCCGACGACCGGTTTCACCACAGTCGGTTGATGAAATCGCTGTTGCTATGGCAGACAACGGTGCGCGAAATTCCCGATCGTCAGGCACCGCGCGTGCCGTGTCACGACGGTTGAACATCCCGTGGTCCACTGCACGGAAGGTGCATCGAGCCGTTCTCAAGACAGTTGAACATCCCGTGGTCCACTGCACGGAAGGTGCATCGAGCCGTTCTCAAGACAGTTGAACATCCCGTGGTCCACTGCACGGAAGGTGCATCGAGCCGTTCTCAAGACAGTTGAACACCCCGTGGTCCACTGCACGGAAGGTGCATCGAGCCGTTCTCAAGACAGTTGAACATCCCGTGGTCCACTACGCGGAAGGTGCATCGAGCCGTTCTCAAGACAGTTGAACATCCCGTGGTCCACTGCACGGAAGGTGCATCGAGCCGTTCTCAAGACAGTTGAACATCCCGTGGTCCACTGCACGGAAGGTGCATCGAGCCGTTCTCAAGACAGTTGAACATCCCGTGGTCCACTGCACGGAAGGTGCATCGAGCCGTTCTCAAGACAGTTGAACATCCCGTGGTCCACTGCACGGAAGGTGCATCGAGCCGTTCTCAAGACAGTTGAACATCCCGTGGTCCACTGCACGGAAGGTGCATTGAGCCGTTCTCAAGACAGTTGAACATCCCGTGGTCCACTGCACGGAAGGTGCATCGAGCCGTTCTCAAGACAGTTGAACATCCCGTGGTCCACTACACGGAAGGTGCATCGAGCCGTTCTCAAGACAGTTGAACATCCCGTGGTCCACTGCACGGAAGGTGCATCGAGCCGTTCTCAAATGGTATCCGTACAAGATGCATATCGTACAGCAGCTAGCATCACACGACGCACAACGACGTGTTGACTTCGGTCTCCACTTTCTCGCAAGGATTGAAGTTAACGAGAGTTGGCCATGGACCATGCTAAGGACAGACGAAGCTATTTTTTCTCTGACGGGTGAGGTGAACGCACAGAATTCCCGAGTGTGAGGATCTTGACCTCCAGCCACTCTGCATGAAGTTCCTCTGTGTGGTGAACGTGTCGCCGTATGGTGTGGCTTCACGACTACGTTCGACACTGGCCCATTCTTTCTTGAACAGGTTGGCGCTCAAGGACCAAAGACGTGCAGCGTGACTGGCCAGCGCTACTGCGACATGCTTCAGCAGATTGTCGTATCAGCCCTACAGGGGAGAGACGCATTGAACTCAACAGTTTCCGTGCAAGTGGGGCCCCGCACATTGCTCGTGAAGTTTACCTGTTTCTACGAAACACATTTGGAGACAATCGAATTACCAGCCGATCGTTTCCAAATGCTTAGCCGGCACGAGCACCTGATCTCACTCCCTGTGATTTCTGGTTGTGGGGCTACCTGAAGGACAGGGTTTACCAGGGTACTGATATGAAACGCAGCAAATCAAGAGAGCTAGCCAGCATACCTACGGAATGCTTCGTTCTACTGTGCAGAATGCAGTTCTGCGCTTTCATACTCTACTCTTCTGGACACTAATGGGTGCCATATTGAGCCCCTATTGTAGCAGTAATGGTATCTGTATGTAAGGGTATGATGTACCGTACCAGCACATTAAAAGTGTTACAATTGGACTGATTCTGCATTATTTCTCTTCCCCGTGTCCTTGACATTAATGCTATCAAGTTTGGTACTCGCAAGGTAATTAGTTTCCGCGTTATAAAGTGTAAATAAGGAAAGTTTAACTATAATCATCCGATGTTACGCTATTGGGGACAGTCACCCGAACGCCGTTGGGACCCGTGGCAGTAATCGACAGAACCACGCTTCGTGAACATTATTTGCGGACCATCTGCAACAGTTCGTACTTTTGTCCTACTCGACAGTGGTGGCATGCTCCATCACGATAACTATCAGTGTCAAAAGGCCAGAATGTCATTATAGTGGTTTGAGGAGCATGCTAGTAAACTCACATTGATTGTCTTGCCCACCAAATTTGCTACATTTCAAACCGATAGAAGACACCTGGGACGCTATCGGGCACTAGCTGCGCGCCCACAAATAGCCAGCGAGTAATTTACGGGAACTGCGTCAACTGTACATAGACATCTGGCGCCACATACCTCCAGAAACTTACCAGGGACTTGTCAAATACACTTCTGGCAGAATCGTTTGCAGTATTGCGTTTAATGCAGATAGTCGTAATGTTTTCGCTCATCAGTGTGTATGTACAGGGTGAGTCAAGAGGGTGGCTGAACAGATACCTCATACGAACATACGTCCAGTTCTAAACATTTTCCGAAGAAAGTAATCAACATAATCGAAAACAGAGAAACGCAGGAGATAATAAATGAAACATTATGATTTAATATTTTGCTTAATTCAGTACATTTTCTCATTTGAGAAAACGCTTATAAAATATGAGCGAGAAGTTCCTTCTTTGCAGCCACTCTGCGCTTGTAGCCATCTGTACAGCCGGCTGGGGTGCCGAGCGGTTCTAGGCGCTTCAGTCTGGAACCACGTGATCGCTACGGCCACAGGTTCGAATCCTGCCTTGGGCATGGATGTCTGTGACGTCCTTAGGTTAGTTAGATTTAAGCAGTTATAAGTTCTAGGGGACTGATGACCTCAGATGTTGAGTCCCATAGTGCTCAGAGCCATTTGAACCAACTGTACAAACGGTAGTTTAATGGAACGAGATCGGATAACCTCGGTGGTCAAGAAACGACTCCACGGCGACCGATCCAGCGCCCAGGATACGTTTCAGTGAGGGACTGTGTTCACAGTACGCAGAAGTACTCCAAAAAGAGGACGGACAAGCGTAGTGTAGACAGCAAAACGATTTAGAAAAGATATCTGTATCGTGCGAAGATTGGCAATTGACCCTAAACAATGGAAAGTGTACGATCATCCACATGAGTACTTAAAGGTATCCGTTTCACTTAGGTTACGCGATAAATCAGTCAAATCTAAAGGCCGTAAGTTCAACTAAATACGTAGGAATTACAATTACGAACAACTTAAATTGGAAGGAACACACACAATGTTGTGGGGAAGGCTAACCAAAGACTGCGTTTTATTGGCAGAACACTTAAAAAGTGTAACAGATCTACTAAAGAGACTGTCTACACTACGCTTGTCCGTCCCCCTTTTGGAGTACTTATGAGCCGCGTGGGATCCTTACCATCAGGAAAGTTCAAAGAAGAGCAGCACGTTTTGTATTAATGCAAAATAGGAGGGTGGGGGGGGGGGGGGGGAGCGTCACTGACATGCTAGCGGGGTGGACTTCATTAAAACAAAGGCGTTGCTCATTGCGGCGGAATCTTCTCAGGAAATTTTAATCACATACTTTCTCCTCCGAATGTGAGAATATTTTATTGGCGGCGATCTACATAGAGAACAAACGATCATCATAATAAAATAAGCGAAATCAGAGCTCGCACAGAAATAGGTGTTCGTTTTTTTCCGCGCTCTGTACGAGATTGGGTTTAATAGTGAATTAGTGTGAATTGAGAATTAGTGTGATTTGCAAAGTATCCATGTAGATGTAGAGGGAAGAAGTAGAGATAAGGACCATTAGAGAAAATGCAGCTAATCATCCAGAGCTAGATCGGAGAAATAGTCAACTCAGGGTATTGAAGAAACTGTGCCGCAGTAAGGAAGATTAGTGTCTGGGTCGTCATTAAAGACTGAGCATTACAGAAGTTGAATAAGGATGAGGAAGGAAACATACCAGTTTACCTCACATTTCTTAAGGAACCACAGAAAACATACAGGTAAGCGTCCGCGCTCATACACATATCTACAGATGTGTCCATGATTATTATTGTCATTATTATTACCAATTCGGAACGGGGTGCTGCTGTATTGGTTTGAATGTGCAGTACCCTGGAGGCGTGAGATGCCTTGTTGATATCTACGAGGGTTTCATATGGCGCCGTGGTCATCTTCCTGGTTTTCTGCACAGTTACACGTACATCGTGATACCGTCGTACCAGAAGCTGTCTTACGTCTGAGTCATTCCCGTTCCGTTTGCATGATTTGCCAGGTGCTGCCATGAAGGTTACTCTAGGGCATTGCATCCAGTTGAATCTTCTCTTCGTGGTCTGAACCCTCTGTCTATATCACACACAATATAAATAACGTTTGGCATATAACAAGTGAATCTATCAACTTTTCTCTTAAATACATTTGGAAGCGCACAATGCACCACTTAATGCCTTGAAAAGAGTAGTACGTTGCAATGATTTAAGGCTGCGGTTAACCAACGAACATTTGCTAGCTAGGCTGTATTGCTAATATTTACGATAGTAATAGTGTGCGTCATATGACGACGGCTTGTAAACACGACTTCAGTTGACTTCCGAATGGGGAACAAATACAGAGAGGTTTAATTTAAATTTCGCTACTTGAGACGATCCCCTTGAAAAATGAGTGATTGCAGGACAGTTGGCCTTTGTGGAAGCATTTGTAAGGATATGCAGAAAACAAATAGCGAACAGATCATTGAAAGTAACACGTTTTAATTTCCACGTGAGAGGGTTACATTTTTTTAAATTGCGGACAGTGTTTATGCACGAAAGTTGCTCAATGTGATGAACACCTGCATCCACGACAGCCTAGAACCGCACAAAAGATACCATTTCACAGTTGTTCGCAGCACTTTCTGGACGATGTTCACCTGTCGTGACACAGCTCTTGCACTACTTGAAAATCGTCCATTGCGTCCAGCATTCTCAGCCATGGCAGTAGTGACCTCTTCAACAGTAAGCAGTGCAATTGGCCGTCGACGTCTCGCAGGAGCAATTCCAAATAGCAAGGTCATTTGAACTTCCGAATGATACACCGAGCGAGGAGGCGCAGCGGCCAGCACACTGGACTCGCATTCGGGAGGATGACGGTCCAATCCAGCGACCGGCCATCCTGATTTAGGTTTTCTGTGGTTTTCCTAAATCGCTCCTTGCAAATGCCGGGACGGTTCCTTTAAAAGGGCACGGCCGACTTCCGTCCGTCGTCTGATGAGTCCGATGACCTCGCTGTCTGGTCTCCTCCGCCAAACAACCAATCCCAACCCCCGAATCATTTTCTTCAACCCCTGTGTGGAAAAAGGGCCTTTCCTTATTCCTTTAATGCTTCGATACTCGCGAAGAGCATCAGCGCTATTGCTGTTGGTTTGATAATACACCCTTAGGAGTAAATACCTGCTCGTCTTGGTTCAAATGGCTCTGAGCACTATGGGACTTAACTTCTGAGGTCATCAGTCCCCTAGAACTTAGAACTACGTAAACCTAACCAACCTAAAGACATCACACACATCCATGCCCGAGGCAGGATTCGAACCTGCGACCGTAGCGGTCGCGCAGGTCCAGACTGTAGCGCCTAGAATCGCTCGGCCACTCCAGCCGTCTGCTCGTCTTGTCCAAACCCATACTTAATGTTTGCAACTGTAATGCACTCTGCACAGTGATGCTTGTGTTCCAACCCTACCAGTACCGGCGCCTAAGAGCAAGTCATGATAATAGCACTACTAACAACACAGATCGTGCACTCAGTGTGAACATCATTCCTATAAATTTGAGTACCCATATAGTAAATAGTTTTCCTTCTACGCTGGCTCAATGAGGTAGCAAAAGTTTAATTGTAGCTACCCAGTAATCTGCAGAAAATTTCTCGAAACCTATTTTAGTAATGAAGACAGAAAAAACTGTAGTTATGGTACTCATTACGAAAGTGAAAGATGATGTATTAACACGATCGACATCTATGCTCTTAGTCCAAGAAATGAAAATTACGATATCTAGCTTTCAGCAGCCGGAAGTTCAAGCCAGACGCAGGACACCCAGAGCGTGGACATATCGAACAGGTTAAAATGGTTTACAATATTTTAATGTAGATGAATGCGGATAAAAGACATGCGGTGCGGATAACGTTTTTCTAATCCGCTCAGGGCTTTGCATATTGAGTCCAGTGTTTTAATCATTGCGCCGGTGGCTTCCAGGAATGGTTTTTTCAGCAACAGTTTTTATGTGACCTATGTAATTCAAACTCAAACATGAGAAAAATATATTTTTTCCATTTAACTTCAATTACTTTCCCATTCCTTTAGTATTGCAATTTCGTAAAACACTATGGACTTCTGAATAAGCGATGTTCCCCATGCATTCTATCCATAATTTCATTTCTGTGTAAGAAGCTGTTCTTGAACTACAGTGTTTTCGCTGAAAACGACACCCACTGCATAGATGGGCGGGATTTATTTTGCTTTAAAGTTCTTCCCACACAGGCGGTGAAACGTCTGCGAATGTAAGGCAATCTGATGAATTTCGTCGTTATTTCCAAGAAGGCTCCAGAGGAACCTCTTCACACGGGTGTTGTGCACTCGACAGTAGACACATTTTGAGCGAACACAGTCGAAGTTATCAAATCTTGGTCTGTTTCCCACTTTCTACTAGTGAGTGTCCTCGTGGTTACTGAACGCGAAAGTCTCTCGCATACGCAGAGTGGGAATTTCTAAGCCAGGGACACTATTGGGTATTTCCAATCCGAACAGTCGTAGAGTCTATTGCCACGTATATCTTCCGCCCCGCATTCGTATTTTCTGTTCTTGAAAGATTCGAACGTATGTGTGATGAATATAAGCAAATCGATGAAGTTAATGCAGTGATACTTGACGGCAATGAAAATTAGTATAGATTTACAAAAAAGCTCATCATCAGTGAACTAGTAGTAAGGCAGTGGGGCCGAATCTCATTTAAAAAAATAAGTTGAACGCAATGGTGTATGTATTGTACAAATTCGACATGAAACAGATAAATTCATAGAAGGCATGTTCCCAAGACTAATGTATACCACCTTCGTCGTATTGACATTGCCTTTCCGTTCTACTGTTTCCAGTAAGTCTACGTCAATGAAACTTCCTGGCAGATTAGAACTGTGTGCCGGACAAGAGTCGAACTCGGAACCTTTCCCTTTCGCGGGCTAGTGCTAGCACCTGAGCAACCCAAGCAACAGCTTTACGTCCGCCAGTAGCTCATCGTCTACATTGCAAACTTCATAGTATCATAGTAGCCCTCCTGCAAACCCAGCAAGACTGGCACTCCTGGACGAAAAGATATTGCGGAAATATCGTTTAGCTACAGCCTGGAAGATTGTTTCCAGAATAAATTTTCACTCTGCAGCAGATGGTAGAGCACTTGCCCGCGAAGGGCAAAGGTCTCGAGTTCGAGTCTCGGTCCGGCACACAGTTTTAATCTGCCAGGAAGTTTCATATCAGCGTACACTCCACTGCAGTGTGAAAATTCATTCTGGAAAGTGTACGTCTGTCATTACATCATCGTTCCTTGCCATTGTAATGTCTGTCACTTGCAGCCGGACTGGTGGAAGTTAAGTTTGTTCTGCTGTATTAAAACCCATTTCCTTGCCCTCACCTATTTTGGCGTGGATGGACGAAACGTTTTCTGTCCAAGGTTAATTACGTGGTGGAAGAGCGGACGATTGGGAAGCAGTTTCAACCCCATTTCGACCGTTTGCCCCTTTGGCGCTGCCTGCTGCCATTGGTTCAAATGGCTCTGAGCACTATGGGGCTCAACTGCTGTGGTCATCAGTCCCCTAGAACTTACAACTACTTAAACCTAACTAACCTAAGGACATCACACACACCCATGCCCGAGGCAGGATTCGAACCTGCGACCGTAGCAGCAGCGCGGCTCCGGACTGGAGCGCCTAGAACCGCACGGCCACCGCGGCCGGCCTGCTGCCATTGGTCAGCTGTAAACAACAGAAATTCTGTCACTCCTACAGAACTCAAAAGAAAGAGAGGAAATGAGACGCGTAGCTGTAAGCTGCTTCCGACCACTGTAATAGAAAACGCCATTTCCGTATTCGATAAGTAATTGGCACATAAACATATACTTACCGAAGATGTAAATACATCAAATTTGAATTAATAACTGAAAAACCGCGAAAGAATGCATACAGGGGGCGATTCGAGTATGGGTTCCCAAAAGAGGGAATTTTTTTTTTATTTAGTTCTGATGAAAGTATTTAAATTATATAAACATGGAAATACTGTTTGCCCAGACAGATATCGACCTACAGCCCAAAAAAACGCTATCATTCTCGAGGTTTGTTGGGAGATGGTCTTGAATACGGATTTTGCAGAGACGTCGGAGTAGCCAGTCGTCTATAACCTTAAATCGATAAACAGTGATAGTCCTTACGACGGAGTAAATGGAAGTTTTTCCATAAAGCAGACGTTTCGTGGTATCATACAACAGCAGTCGTTTCAACGATAAAAATGTCGTTTCCTGAAGTGTCTTGTTTTTCATTGGCGCTCTGGTCTGCGAAATAAAAACAGCGAAAACTCACGTCTGAATAACCTTTAGACTCGAGCAGCACAGTTTAGAGAGGGGGAAACGCAACAGACAGAATGAGACCTTTCCACAATAAAAACAGAACTACTAATGGAAGACGCCACTCGTTTTCCTTTTTCCCGAAAGAAGACTACCGTGCAGGGTTGTTAATGGAACGAACGTGAACTGTTTTCTAGCTTTTTCTTTCTTTATTTTTACGGCGAGGCCGCAGCAAAACTACGTACCTTTCTGCCCCTTTTTGCGGTTGTTTTCTGTTGTTGAATGATCTTCCTCGTAAATCATAATATTAATACGTTAACATCGAAAATTGAAGCACCGACTTTTAATACTAGTTATACAAGAAGACAAATGAAACTTATACAATTCAAAAGGTACTTTGCCTAGATGAGCACAAAAAATCATTTGTGTAAGTAGCCATCAAGTGGAGTAAAAGGCAGTAGACACACACACACACACACACACACACACACACACACACACACGAGAAAAGTTTTCGTGTGTTTCTCACGCTGCTACCAATTTCTACCCCGCCTACCGATCAGGTGCTATGGCAGAAATGACACACGCAATTAACGTGTTATGAAGATGCGCTCTAGCGACGTCCATGTTCAAATGTCAGGATAGGCCATTTGCAGTCTCACACACACATCGTGCAGCTACACTGCAGCTGCTGGGCCGTTGAAGTTGTCAGCAGTGGAACACAGAACATGGTAGTAACGAAGCCTTCGGCTCAACTTAAAATGTACATAACATTGTTTACTGGCGTCATTTTTTCGCTTACTGTTATCCAAGAACAAACGGAAGTATGTAATCATTTGCTGTCGTTATCACAAAATTTGAAGTAAGTTCGTAATTTTCAATTTCTTCATTTTGAATACTGGCCATTAAAATTGCTACACCACGAAGATGACGTGCTACAGACGCGAAATTTAACCGACAGGAATAAGATGAAGTGATATGCAAATGATTAGCTTTTCAAAGCATTCACACAAGGTTGGCACCTACAACGTCCTGACATGAGGAACGTTTCCAACCGATTTCTCATACACAAGCAGCAGTTGACAGGCGTTGCCTGGTGAAACGACGTTGTGGTGCCTCGTGTAAGGAGGAGAAATGCGTACCATCACGTTTCCGACTTTGATAAAGGTCGGATTGTAGCCTATCGCGATTGCGGTTTATCGTATCGCGACATTTCTGCCCGCGTTTGACGAGATCCAATGACTGTTAGCAAAATATGGAATAGATGGGTTCAGGAGGGTAATATGGAACGCCGTGCTGGATCCCAACGGCCTCGTATCACTAGCAGTCGAGATGACAGGCATCTTATCTGCATGGCTGTAACGGATCGTGCAGCCACGTCTCGATCCCTGACTCAACAGATGGGGACGTTTGCAAGACAACAACCATGTGCACGAACAGTTCGACGACGTTTGCAGCAGCATGGACTCTCAGCTCGGAGACAGTGGCTGCGGCTACCCTTGACGATGCATCACAGACAGGAGCGCCTGCGATGGTATACTCAACGACGAACCTAAGTGCACGAATGGCAAAACGTCATTTTTTCGGATGAATCCAGGTTCTGTTTACAGCATCATGATGGTCGCATCCGTGTTTGGCGACATCGCGGTGAACGCACGTTGGAAGCGTGTATTCGTCATCGCCATACTGGCATATCACCCAGCGTGATGGTATGGGGTGCTATCGGTTACACGTCTCTATCACCTCTTGTTCGCATTGACGGCACTTTGAACAATGGACGTTATATTTCAGATGTGTTACGACCCGTGGCTCTACCCTTAATTCGGTTCCTGCGAAACCCTACATTTCAGCAGGATAAAGCACGACCGCATGTTGCAGGTCCTGTTCGGGCCTTTCTGGATACAGAAAATGTTCCACTGCTGCACTGGCCAGCACATTCTTCGGATCTCTCATCAATTGAAAACGTCTGGTCAATGGTGGCCGAGCAACTGGCTCGTCACAATACGCCAGTCACTACTCTTGATGAACTGAGGTATCGTGTTGAAGCTGCATTGGCAGCTGTACCTGTACACGCCATCCACGCTCTGTTTGACTCAATGCCCAGGCGTATCAAGGCCGTTATTACGGCCATAGGTGGTTGTTCTGGGTACTGATTTCTCAGGATCTATGCACCCAAACTGCGTGAAAATGTAATCACATGTCAGTTCTAGTATAGTATATTTGTCCAATGAATATCCGTTTATCATCTGCATTTCTTCTTGGTGTAACAATTTTAATGGCCAGTAGTGTAATTTGTGTTTACCTTGCTGCAGGTGATGTTCCATGTACGTAATTGTGTTTAGCACCAGTTCATTGGGCAATGATTGTCCTTTACTAAGATTAGTGACTTCCTTTCCGACAAGAATGATGAACTTCATGGGTATCACTTTCACTTGTTAAGCACGAATCGTCGTCATCATACTCACCAAGCACAGTATCCGCGTATGCGACGCCACACATTCCACTGACTCATTTTGAAGAAACGCTAATATTCCATCTGCCACTTCTGTCTTACACTGCGAGATTCCATGGATTCCTTTCTGACGAAATGTCGACTTCAGCAACTGTACAATTCCATGTTTGCTTCGTTTATCTTTGCCATTGCTCTCCTTTGTGGTAACATCACTAAATTACGCTCCATAGCCTTATGCTGTGCTCGCTATTGGATTCTTCAATTCCCGTCCCTTGTTTCCATTAGCAGCCAGTCTAGTGAGTGCACGGTAGACGATATGTGGAGCGCCGAATGCCGTAAACATCATTGGTCTTTTGCAACCTAGGTCTCAAGGGGCTACTCCTAAATATTTTAAGCACAGCACTGTGAAAGGAAACAGTCAAGTCCGCCAAATTCCCATCATAACACACCGAAGCATTCCTTTCTTGGCCCTCATCATGTGCACCAGTTCGTAAATACAGTCTGTCCTCAACTGGATCCTTTCCTGACAACCTTACTATATGCTGTAAACAAGTTCCATTTCTGCTGTTGAGAAAGGAACTCAGTCATTCGTGGTCAGACGTGAAGATACTAATAAGGTGTCCAAATTCAGTCCCTTGTATATTGCAGATATTATTTAAGCCTAGTGTGCACACGTTGCTGTAAGTGTTGGCATGCTAAGATAGGTCGTGTTATTATTCTGCTTGTCGGACATGCAATGCGATCTTGACCCAGTGGTAAACAGTTACAGTTCAAATGGCTCTGAGCACTATGGGACTTAACATCTGAGGTCATCAGTCCCCTAGAACTTAGAACTACTCAAACCTAACTAACCTAAGAACAACATACACATCCATGCCCGAGGCAGGATTCGAACCTGCGACCGTAGCGGTCGCGCGGTTCCAGACTGCAGCGCCTAGGACCGCTCGGCCACCTCGGCCGGCAAACAGTTACAGCTCATTCATTCTGAACACTTTCACACGACAGGCGGATGCTGAAATGAAAGGATTATTCACAACTGGCAAAGCGCACAGTCTCGGTTGCGACACGGACTCTTATATGCTGCTCGCAGCGTGATGGCTGGGTGTTGTGTGATGTCCCTAGGTTAGTTAGGTTTAAGTAGTTCTAAGGTCTAGGGGACTGATGACCATAGATGTTAAGTCCCATAGTGCTCAGAGCCATTTGAACCATTTTTTTGCTGCTCGCAGCATTAAAACTGCTGCACTCCAGGGCATGACGCATTTGGCACGACAGCCACACGTTAGAAAATCGTGAGAAATTAAAGGCTGTAAATCAGATTACATTACCTGCGATGCTTCCTCAATGAGATATTTTTGTAAATTTAGTTAATGAATATGTTAGTGATTTTTTCATGAAAAATCATTACTGCTTGAGGAGAAGCTTGAACATAAAATCGACATCAAGGTAATTAAAGGCTAACTCACTTACACAGAAACGGAGGATGGAAACCGTAATTATTTCTAAGGTACGAGGGTTGGAACTTAAATAGTGGCAACTATTTATTCACAACCGATACAGATGAGTCACATGTTTGTACCTGGTACTGTCCTTCAAAGTAGTCACAAGCGTTGTGTAGAACCCGTTGCCAACGATGTGGAAGGCTTTGTATACCGTTTGCAGAGCCTGTTCTGTTGATGGTGCGAATGGAGCGGTCTACTGCCTGTCGAATCTCTGGAACAGTTCTGAAGCGAATGCCACGAAGTGGTTCCCTCATCTTCGGAATCAAATCGAAGTCACAAGGACTTTAAGGCCGGGGAGTATGGTGGATGGTACAGTACTTCCCAGTCCCATTGACCGAACAGAGCAGCCACAGCTTGCGCTGTATGCGCCCGCGCATTGTCGTGCAAAATGATGGGTGGGTTGCGCAGAAAGTGTCACCGCTTCTTTCGCAAAGCATTATGGGTCGCCGCGAAAATCTAAAGTTTGTCAGAGTCCCAGTATGGGGAAAGTTATGGTGATTCTCGCGTACGACTGTGATGGTGTTATCCTAACGCATTACGTTCCTCCACGGCAGGCCGTCAATGCACAGTATTACTGTTCGTTTTTGGAGCATCACCTGCGACCAGCTTTGCGAAAGAAGCGGCGACACGTTTTGCGCAACCCACCCATCATTTTACACGACAGTGCGCGGGCGCATACAGCGCAAGATGTGGCTTTCGGTCGATGGGACTGGGAAATACTGTGCCATTCACCATACTCCCCTGACTTAAGTCCTTGTGCTTTTGATTTGATTCCGAAGATGAAGGAATCACTTCGTGCCATTCGCTTCGGAATTGTTCCAGAGATTCGACAGGCAGTAGGCCGCTCCATTCGCACCATCAACAGAACAGGCTCTGCTATCGGTATACTACGCCTTCCACAACGCTCGCAACAGGTTCTACACAACGCTGGTGACTACTTTGAAGGACAGTAACAGGTGCAAACATGTAACCCTTTTGTATCTGTTGTGAATAAATAGTTGTTATTATTTAAGTTTCAACCCTCGTATATACATCTACAGCTACAGTCCGCAAGGTATCTTGTGGTATGTGGCGGAGGGTACTTGGTGTACTACTGTTACTTCCCGTTTTCTGTGCCAGTCGCGAATGGTGCGGGGGAAAGCCGATTTTAGTAAACATCCATATGAGATCTTGTTTTTTTCGCGAGATGCGTGTGGGAGAAAGCGATGCATCGGTTGACTCTTCTAGGAAAGCACGCTCGCGGAATGTTAACAATCCGCCACACCGTGATACAGAACGCCTCTCGTGCAGCGTCTACCAGTGGAATTGAATGAGATCTCCGTACGCTTTCGCGCATACTAGTGACAAAATGCATTGCTCTTCTTTAGATCTTCTGTGTTTCTGTACCAATGCTATCTGCCCACACTGACGCATTATTCAAGTACTGGTCGAACGACGGTTTTGTAAGCTACTTCCTTTGTGGGTGGCTTACCATTACTGAGAATACTTCTAGTGAATCTCAGGGTAGCATCTGACAGTAAATGGTAATTGAAAGAAATTACAGAAAACAGACTTGTTTTGGCCGAGTAGGGATTGGAACCTCACTACTCTTGTATAGTCTCTAGTGTCTGCTCTAATACGCGGCCTCGACACAGATGGCCACAGTAGTTGTTTCTCCTATTTAAGGACGAGATACATGCTGAATAAACCCGCTCCAATGCAACAAGAGGAAAACATTCATTGCCTTAGGAAGAAAAACTAGCCAATATACACTGTATTACCAAAAATACCCGGATACCTATTAGCGGACATCAATATGGGCTGTGTCCACCCTCCGCCTTTGTTAGCTTGACCTCTGCCGGCGACAGTTCCAGTGAGGTCTCTGGAGGTCTGTGGAGGAATGGCGCGCCGTTCTTCCACACGATCCGAAAGAAGAGACGATAGCGCTGCTGAACTCTGGAGTCTGGAGCGAAGTCGAAGTTCTAATTCATCCCAAAGGTGTTCCATTGGGTTCAGGTTTGGACTGTGGGCAAGGCAGTCCATTTCAGGAATGTCATTGTCCACAGACCACTGCCTCAAAGATATTGCTTTATGAGAGGGTGTGCTGTCACGGACATATAATCGGTTATCGTCTTCAAACTATCCCTCTTCTGTACGCAGTGCACAGTGCTGTAAAATACGTTCGCAACCTTCCGCATTTAGCATTTTCTTAAGCTCAGTAAGGGACTAACTTCTAACCAGCGCTCCTTAGTCACTACCTAAGATGGCAGGCAATGTTCTCCAGCCATTCACCAAACCCAGATCGTTCCACCGGACTGCCGCGGCGTACAGCGTGATTCATCACTGCAAGTAACAAGTTTCCAGTCATCCACTATCCACCACCTCGAGCGTCTCTTAAGCCGTCGGCACACGGACCGTGCATCCGAACGTTGAGCGTGCCGGGTTTCTGACGTCATAACGTGGAATAGCACGTTCGGGTGTCTTTCCGAACGTGCAGAGCAATATCCGACATGTCAGATAATCCGAGCGTGCGTCTGAGCGTTGACCAATGAGATGGCACAACGCCACCTACGTCACACGCACGCCGTCTCCCTTCGGTACAGAGTTGTGAGGCGCCATATTGGCATTCATTTCAAGCTTATATGTATATATGCCGTTTCTGAGCACCAGCAAATTGAGAATCACTGGAAAACCCGTTGTTAACTGTGTGATTCTTTTCAATAAAATAATGAAAAACAACTTCATGACAGAAGAATTATTGTAACTTGCGTATTATAAGAGTAGGCTATTTGAAGGCAACGACACTCTAAAGATCCACCCAAACGCATTGTTCGTGGTACATAATATGATTAGCTACACATGAGTTGATGTTTAGCGTAATGAGTAGCGTCGCTTTCTTGAATTGGGTTATTAGTTGGGGCGGTGGTTCACGTCTCGTTACTCCAAAATTTTATTTCCTGACATTCGAGTTTGTATTAGGTTCTGATACTTTATTATTAGTTTAATATGAGTATATACTATAATATTTGATGTTATGTAAATATAAGTTCAACCTTTTTAGGGGTGACTATATTCGTTGTGTAAATGTAAGTTCCAACTTTTTTTTTTTAGGGGTGACTTTGTTCGATTGGCTTTTTATACAGGACAGCTTGCGCTACTTGTAAAAAGATATTTTGCTCCTTTTTCTTTTACGCATCGTAATTCACATGTTGAAAAGTTTCTGCTACTGGGTAAGAACAGTGATTAAGTAAGACTGACCTTGGGGTTATACTAAAATGTGGGAATGATGAAATCATGTTTATCTTATGCGGGGAAGTATTCCAAATTTGTACCGCACTGTTTGTAATGGAACTTTTACAAGCTTGTGTCCTTATTGATTGGACATGGTACTTTCCTTTTCGTGGACGATGGAGGAAATGTGCGTTTTAATAGAGCATTCCTTCCACTGACTTCATGCCAGTTTTTACATCCGGCTTGAGCAGTGCTCGATAGTCCCTGTTTGTCAGTACACCAAGTCGGCCTGATCTTGGTTTGGCTGTAGTTGTTCATTTCCGTTTTCACTTCAGTCACTTCACCAACAGTCGACTTGGGTAGCTGTAGAAGTGTTCCAATGTTCCTGATGGATTCGTTGCTCACCTAACATCCGATGACTAATCCGCCTTGTAAGTCACAGAGCTCTTCTGGCCGATCCATTCTGCCTGCTACTGCATCACTTCTTACAACCCAATACTCCCTCCACATTTTATACTGGCTAGTAAGCCTCTCGCGATATTTAATGGTCAGTTCTGTATTAAACAGGTGTGTCCTGATACTTTTGATCAGATGGTGTCCTAGACGTCATCCTTTCCTTTTTTGCATAGATACTGGTTTTAACTGGCACTGAATTTTTATTTACGAGCTCTAAGATTTGGCGAGAGAATCCTTTAATTTTTATTTTCATTTATCTTTTGTCGCCTTGTAATGTATGATCAACACCTCTTTCTTATCTTCCATTACCCTTAATTACATTTTTGATAAGGACAATAGCCAGGACGCCGTTATAAAGAAATAAAAGGTTTAAGCCATCTAGACAGCTTCTATCTGTTAAATCTCTTTGAATAGTCATGTGTTTCACGAAGATCTTACTACATTGTACTGTGTGTGGCAGAACATACTTAGTACAACCAGAACCATCGCCCCCTCCTCACACTCATTGTGTTCCACTGTACCATTCGTGGACGGTCCGGGGTAAGAAGAGAGTATGGTCAACGTAGTGTATACGCCGGAAAATCTATAATTTTACCCTAATGATCTTTACGTGATATGTAAGGTGAGATAACTTTGACGTAGCCTTCCGGGATTTTGAGAACAATGTTACACCCTAAGTGCAACGCCCCTCCTGTAGCGTCTTCCTTTGGAGTTTCTTAATATCAGTGATCATAGTCCAAAGCAATTGAAGAGTGGCAATGGAAAACATTGTAAATGCCCTTTTTTTCACGAAATGCGTTTTCATTGCTGTTGTGTCCGCTCCTATAGCTGAGTGGTCTGCATGACGGACTGCTGTCCTAAGGGGCCTGGTTTCGATTCCCGGCTGGGTCAGGGATTTTCTCCGCTCAGAAGCTAGGTGTTCTGTTCTCTTCATCATCATTTCTTCCCCATCCGGCGCGCAGGTCGCCCAGTGTGGCGTCGAATGTAATAAGACCTGCGCCAAGGCGGCCGGACCTGCCCCGTAAGGGGCTTCCCGGCCAATGACGCCAAACGCTCATTTCATTTCCAATGCTGTTGTGCTCTCCTCCCTAGACTTGACACATGTGCGAAACCACGCAGAAAATCCTTCAGACGTGCATTAGGACATGGCCCACTGTCTTTGTGCCAAACTATACTTCTCTCTAGAGGTCAAAAATTTAAAATATATGAGAAGTGATTTTCGTTGTCTGCAGTTCTGCTAGTTAAAACCGCGAAGGTATAGTCCTGTACTTCTATTTTCACAAACAGAATGGGGTGTCTCTGTGTTAATAAAAGCTTTATTCCTGACATTTTGTCGAAAACCGAATTTTTTTGAGACCATAGCCGTGTATGAAACACAAACTGTCTCCCACAAAAAAGAAATACAACCAGCCACTGTTAATAACGTTATATATTTACACAAATAGCGCCGTTACAGGCTGCAACCGGACAGGTAGATATTGATGTGTTATATTTGTTGTTGTTTACATTAGTAGTTGTGCAAAAAGCACACAACTAATGTAAACAACAACAAAAGTAATGTAACAGCTCTCTGAAGATGAAGATGAAGCCGGTAACGGCGTTCAACATTGGCTGGTTACTGTTTTCTTCTTTGCAATAATCAACTTGTAAAACCTTCCCTATTAGCACTTCGAGCTAATCAGTATCCTAGCATTGCACTTAGAGCGTTGTCAATAAAGTGTTTATTTTCTAATTTGCTTCATTTTTTGCAGTGATGCTGTAAGCAGCATATTTCTGTTGTATCAGAATACCCTGTCAATGTTTTGCATATGAAACAGCTACGTGCAAACAGAGATGCATTTTTTTTTCGTTCTCTTGGCAAATGTCAGATTTAGTAGCACTTGGAACGTTTTCCATGTTCATTCTTCAATTAACGTCTGAAAATCACAGCTTAACGCGTGGTTCCTGCCTGTCTTCTGTTCGCCCGTACCCGGCGTATTGCCAGTCTTTTCACGTCAGTCACCAGATTGTAGTTCTTTTCTCCGAATTGGTAACATGATAAGGGCGAGGAAGGGAATAGGGCGCTTTTTAGCAGATTACAACTCCCAGCTGTCTGCGCTCTAGATTCTGTAACACTTCTGGTTCCCAGCAGCATGGGACAGGGATTTTGTAATGGAGTAATTAATCTACCCCTCGCAGCAGCTGTTGCGGCCGGTGGAAGTTTCGCACTCAGTTCCGGAGGAACTCCGCAGCAGCAGCAACCGTTGGAAACCAGTAGTTAGTCTGACTGCCTCACTCCTTCATAAAGTGGATGGCTGCTGCCCCGTTGTTTGCCGACCTGTGGACGTCCACTGGGAAATGGCCCTTTACAGTCTACGAATTTTACCTTTTTTTTCCCAATGTTCCACGGCTTTAGTTCCCTCATTTTGAGAACCAAGGGACTATCTGTGGTAATGTATTAGTGAACTTCTTTGCCAAGATCGCTAATAACAACCTTTATTGTCTATAACTAGATTCGGTAATCAAAGTGATTATCCTCAGACTCGACACACGGGTTATTGCGGATCTCTTAAAACAGCCAATTTATGAGAAAAATAGTTTTACTGCTATTTTAAAGACATATGCAATAACCTGTCTGTCGAGATCTGGAAATCGTAACTTTGATTATCTAATCCGGTTATCGAGAATAAATGTTATTACTAGAGATCTTGGCAAAGAAGTTTATCTTCACTGATGTATTCCACGACTACTAAATGTCAGTTTCGGACATGTAACAACCGCAGACAAGCTACAAGAAAACAAAATTTTCTCAATTTATTAACCTTTTTAAAAACATATGACCCATCATTAGTACGTAACTGTCACAGACCCTGGACACGTTACCATTTGCTCCAACTCCCTAGTTTTTCGTCATTAAAGTAGGATTACCATATGTGATTCCTACGGAACATTTTTACAGCTGTATTCACCTTAGGTGTCTTCCCGGACGCACGGGTAGTCTTCTCTCGGTAATTCTACGTTAAAGTAACACTGTCATGAATTTCAAAGTTAGTTCAAAAGTCAGACTACTACATTAGGCATATTCCTTCCCCGACCTGTGAACCAAATAATCCAAAATTGTGTGACACACACTTCCATGGCCAATTACACAGTGAGGTGATTGAGACGCAATGCAGTCTTCCAGTCAGGTTAAAACTACGCGCTGGACCAGTCCTCTAATCAGGAACCTTGCCATTCGCGGACAATGCTGTTGCCGAATGAGTTATTCAGATGTGATTCATGACACGCCCTCGCACCTCTGTTTCCGCCAGCATCTCTTCTCGTGATTATCAAACTTGACAGAAGCTCTCCTGAATACCATGCTGGACTAGCACTGCTCGAAGAAAGGTTATTGCAGTGTTGTTTCCTTTCAAAGCTTTTCTTCTTTCAACTCTGACAATGTTAATGAGAAGACAATGGAGCTGGATTTTGGTTCACAATCCATGTCAAACTGCAGGTTCTCCTGTAACTGGCTGGGTAAGACAGTTCAAAAGTCAGAGAAAGGCAACGGCATACCACTTCCAATAGGAACTTCCCTAGAAAAGTACTGTGCTGTTCAAACCAACCTTCGGGGTTCATGACAACTTTGGTTATATTTCAACCACCAGTCTGGATAAAATGCAGAACCTTGTCTACAGTCTGAAGAGAGTCAAGCCGGCCGGTTGTGGTCGAGCGGTTCTAGGCGCCTCAGCCCGGAACCGCGCTGCTGCTACGGTCGCAGGTTCGAATCCTGCCTCGGGCATGGATGTGTGTGATGTCCTTAGGTTAGTTAGGTTTAAGTAGTTCTAAGTCAAGGGGACTGATGACCTCAGATGTTAAGTCCCATAGCGCTTAGAGCCATTTGAAAAGAGTAAAATGCTGCTAACAAGATTTACACAGAGACAAAACAATCTGTGTCACTGCTGATATTTACAGATTGCATAATTGCTATAGTATCATGTTCTGTATCACGACAACACATAAACAAGTCGTTCGCAGCGAATGCCAGGCAGAATTACTGACCACACAATATATTTCCGGTTTCAGTATTATTATTTTGGAAAAAGTTAACAAAACAGAACGCGTCTAATATATCGCACTGCAGGAGGCTGGGAAACGCATTAAAATGACCAGCGCTGCTGCGTGTAAATGTGAATTTTACATTGAACAGCACTCATGTTCCGAGGCGATGAATGCGGAACTCTGTGTTGTAGTCTGTTCGACGGAGTCATCCATCACAGCTGTTTCTGGCGGACAAGCTGCCATGACTGTATGAAATACGGCTCTTCCACGTATCACACGTCGCACGTGGCGTTAAAATTTATGGCGCATTTACTCAACTAGCGCGTAAGTAGAATGTGTTACAGTAGCATGTAATACGTGAAGTGTGTGTAAAGAAGAAGAAAGCAGGTAGACAAACACATGCTGAGCGCCGGTTAATAATGCGGAAATATTTTCCAGATAAAGGCGAAAAACAAGTGGTTTGCTGTATTCTTTCATTCTTTCCCTTCATCATGAGTAGCCTAGATTCCGTGGTAGCGTCCTCAGCTCCTCTAGTAAACATACTAACCCCTTGAAAGACTTTTTGCCAAAATTAATGACACGTACTAAACGGTTTCGGTACTTTAGTTGTAAATAAAGTCGCTTATAGTAGGGAAATAGAATGTGCGCTTCCAAAAAGTAGCATAAGGAAGAAACAAAGTTGTAGTTTGACTGTTTCCAACCTTGTTTTAAATCATCGGGGACTTAATCCTCTCTCTCACTCCCTCCCCCTCTCTTCCTCGCTCCCTCCCCCTCTCTTCCTCGCTCCTTCCCCCTCTCTTCCTCCCTCCCTCCCCCTCTCTTCCTCCCTCCCTCCCTCCCCCTCTCTTCCTCCCTCCCTCCCTCCCCCTCTCTTCCTCCCTCCCTCCCTCCCCCTCCCTCTCTTCCTCCCTCCCTCCCTCCCTCCCTCCCCCTCTCTTCCTCCCTCCCTCCCTCCCTCCCCCTCCCTCTCTTCCTCCCTCCCTCCCTCCCCCTCCCTCTCTTCCTCCCTCCCTCCCTCCCCCTCCCTCTCTTCCTCCCTCCATCCCTCCCCCTCTCTTCCTCCCTCCATCCCTCCCCCTCTCTTCCTCCCTCCATCCCTCCCCCTCTCTTCCTCCCTCCATCCCTCCCCCTCTCTTCCTCCCACCCTCCCACTCTCCTCTCTCTCTCTCTCTCTCTCTCTCTCTCTCTCTCTCTCTCTCTCTCTCTCACACACACACACACACACGACACACCGAACTATGCCATTCACGGTGACGACTAGAACATTTATGTTCCCATCGTTCAAGGCAGTAGCTGTTTCTAATTCTGTTTCTCATCAGTATCAAAATTGTTACTATATTAGAAGCAGTTGAAAGCCAGAGCTCTACAAAGACGAAACATAAGAGTAAGGAATGTTTGTAATGATGTCACTGCGAGACATCTGCTAGAGGTCCGTCTACACACAACAAAAAAATTATAATACAGGAAATTTGCTTAATTTACACTTTGACACGTACTCAAAACAAGCCAAGCGCCATCGTTATAAAGATTTGCCAGAAGTTTTTTGCGAGAAAACTAGAAGAAAGCGCGAGCACGTAATCAGAAAATTTTACCCGAAGAAAGCAGTGAATACTGTTGTTCAATCGCCACTGTTAGATACAAACATATCTATACTAATAATAAAACTTTAAAGGTGTCCTATCTATTTGAACACGGTAATCTCCAAATCTCTGAGATGAATTTTCGTGGGGGTTTTCACAGTTAACTTGAGCGTAGCTTGGGCCAACGTACATGCTTTATTTCGTCAAAATCGGATCACGTAAGCAATGATATCATGATTTAAAAAATTCTGGGAGTGTGGCCAGATTAGTGGTTCAGATGCTGACTTCAGCGACACGACCATCACGTCGCAGTGCACCAAACCACAAATAGATGGTGCTGTTAGATTTTTAACCTCGGCGACAGAAGTATTTTCGGAAGTTTACGCCAGTGAGAGAATTAAGCGCCGCAGTAGTACCTCTATGGAGACAAACAAACAACGAATCTACTTGGCTAGGACATACGTATTTACTGATTCCGTTTAGTGTATTAAATACTTAACCACAGTCCTTTTCATCTTTCGAGAGGATTTATTTATATTTGACTTCTTTGCTAGAAAATTAAATTTGTTGAGTTCGCTTTGTGGTGTGGATGCCTGCTCAGTACATATCTATTTCGTTTTCTCACGAAGAAAAATGGCTAGAAAATGGTCGTGTCTATCTCAGTAAACCAGAACAGCTAAAAGGCTGAGGACTATGCCGTCTCAAGACTCCAATTAAGATCGTGAGGCAAGACTTGTAATGGGTCGAGAACATCAGGCTTTTACCTCGCTCGCTACGTTCGCAGGTTCGAATCCTGCCTCGGGCATGGACGTGTGTGATGTCCTTAGGTTAGTTAGGTTTAAGTAGTTCTAAGTTCTAGGGGACTGATGACCTCAGAAGTTAAGTCCCATAGTGCTCAGAGCCATTTGAACCATTTTTACCTCGCTCTATGGACGCTCCTTCCGAAAGTGAGGTGCAACTCCGATCGAGAGCCTCATGCACTGTCTCGCTCCTCAGAAACTTTCACTCACAGACGAGACGGCCGATTTTTCTCCGCGTGTTCACACTGTTGCTTCATGGTCTCCCGTGGGCAGTGTCCAACGCTTATCGTGCGCGCCATCCATTATCTCGCGCCTCAGTAATGTTCACGCTGCGCGAGGAGCAATTAAGTAATGACTGAGATTTTGATAATCACGATATTGTTAGGTCTTTAGAAAGTGATGATCAACACCAGCAGCGTTTAGAATTAGCCAGGAAGCGTTATGAATGCACGCGTCAAGATTGTGGGAACTTAACAGTGAGTGGAAGAGAGAGAACAGATGTCACACGGCAAAAAAAAAAAAAAAAAAAAAATGCGCCTAGCTCTCCTAGACGCTGATCGCCTTCGAACCTTGATGACTTCATCCGAAGATTCACAGAAATCTCAAGAAATAGTCGCGGGCATGCCGAACTGGGTTGGGTTGAAAAGGAAAAAGTGCATTTACATACAGTGTGTTTCCGTAAGAGCGTCAAAAATGTAACAGGACATAGAGGACGTTCCACTGAACAGTTTCAGGTAGGGAACATGTGGACGAAGAAGCCACCTTAAGGAGATATGGCTCAAACTTGTCTACCGCTTTGTCTAACATTACTGTTTTCCAGCTTATTTGCAACTAACGTGCGTACAACTTTACACGTACTGTGCTGTTTATTTACATGCATATTCTTTATTTCCTGCAAGAAAACGAGGAGGACGAGCCTGATTACTAGAAGTCATGATGGAGGTTGTCCTTACTTCACTTGTCCATAAGATGGCTCTGTTGTATAGTATTTACATTGTCCCAAGACAGAAAGTGCTATTAATCAACCACAGACCCATTCATTGCTCAGTGTTACTGAGAGACGTACAGTACGATGGAGCACTACCGGTACAGTTTCACAGAACTCACTGACATGCACCTTGTACAAGGGGAAGTACGTTGCAATACTGTCGCTTCTGAAAGGCTGACCTGAATCTCCTTGGTTATTTCTTATGGGGAAATCTAAAATCGTTTCTGTATGAGACGCCAGTGGATATAGAGACGGAATTAGTTGCCAGAATTGTAGCTGCCTTTGATGTTACTCGAACACACCAGGGATATTTGTCAGGGTGCGCGAGAATCTTGTTAGACGATTTCATGCTTGCACCGTCAGTTTCAGTAGATTTTGTAAGGTATAGTACAAAAAGTACGTTCACTGTGCCAGTGATAGCATTTGCAATTTACTGTAACTAACGCAAACAAAAAGTATTCAGTAATGCGATTTTTGTTAAGGCTTTCGTGGCCACTTGTTGACAAACTGCCTATTGGCTTCTGTCTCGGGTTCTTCGTCCGACGTTCATCTAATGATTTTTCTGACGTTTCGCCAGCACGAGTGGCTGGCATTGTCAAAGTTTCACCCTCCATTGCCGGTGGTTCCGAGACAGAAGCCAATAGGCAGTTTGTCAATGTGATTTTTATTCCTATTATGTCCTTCAGCTGTCTTCTCCGACCCCAGGTTCCCTATCTCAAATTCTCCAGTGGAGCATCCTCTACGTCCCTTTAAATTTTTGCACGCTCTTAGGGAAACACGTTGTATAATCCAGTGATTGACTACGCCACATTTGCTTCAATTGGTGGAATGGTCATTAATAGTGCAATTTGAGACGCTCTGAAATGACGAAAAGAAACCGCATGGAATGTAGTACTTGAGTGGAAAAGTACAAATTGTAATTTTTCAGACTCCCCCCCCCCCCCCCGAGAGCTTCAAATGTCTGCTGAACAGTGACCATCCACAGTGTTCATTCATGTCCCCAGTCGTACTACTTCATACGTTGTATACAAAGAGGTCAAAAATAAATTCTGTACGTACGAAGCGTCGTTCACAGTTATAAATAAATACCCGGCCAAGAGCGGGTTTCTCAGCTGCTATGAAATATCATCTCCATTTTCGATTTGTGAGCCGGCCGTTGTGGCCGAGCGGTTCTAGGCGCTTCAGTTCGGAACCGCGCTGCTGCTACAGGCGCAGGTTCGAATCCTGCCTCGGGCGTGGATGTGTGTGATGTCCTTAGGTTAGTTAGGTTTAAGTAGTTCTAAGTCTAGGGGACTGATAACCTCAGATATTAAGTCCCATAGTGCTCAGAGCCATTTGAACAATTTTTTCGATTTGTGGAGACAAGGAAAAACAATTTCAAACAGTTCAGGGTATGCTGCAGAGCTTAGAGCTTACAACGTGTGCTCTGCAGTGTTCATGTCTCATTTTGTACAGGCAATAGTCCAATTTCAAAGAAATACTGGTGGTTGTAAAATGCCATCGAACCACATTTCGAGACAAAGTCAACTGGCTCGTCTTTTGTAAATTGCAAACATGAAATTTGAATATCCGCCATTATAGTGCAACTTTGGCATTCTTCTGAAAACAGTGGCAAGTGACCAACAGCAATATAATTTCCTTTACAGCAAATATCCTCATTTTGTAAGTGGATACTGCTGTGGTGGGAGCCTGTCATGTGCGTAGTAAAAGAATGATTCACGGGTGATAAGTGAGAACAGTCACTGCTATTGTTGTTTCTCGAAACGCGCTGAGAAAATATCGATTAGCAGCTGCGATACGCTCTTATGGAAGCCGTCCGACCAGATTTTGCCTTGTTTGGGGCGACTGGATGCAGGTTCCCTCAGCGGCTGCATTATATTTTTAGAAGACCGCTCTCTTCGTTTTCTTTGGTCACGATAAAAAACTGGCGGTGGCTATTTCTGGAGTGAGAAAGTTCAAGGTCTGTATGTAAAGTGTTTCATAATAAGTCATTATTTATGTGTGAATTATAAATCGTCTCTTGTCTCCTCGCCTTGAGAAACTACGCTACACTCTGCTAAAGACATAGTTCCAGATGTGTTAAAGCCTTTACGTTTCTTTTTAGTTTCTCAGAATGGCATTCGAAAAAGAAAAGTATTTTGTAAGAAGAAAATTATTTTGTGTATGTGTATCTAGCAATTAGTGGGCTAGGGAGCAAGAGGAATGCCTTTTTTTCAGCCAAAACTTCAGCAGCTGTAATCATTGTGGTGCAAACAGCACTGTCTTCGTGGAATTGTACCGAGCGAGGTGGCGCAGTAGTTAGCACACTGGATTCGCATTCGGGAAAACGATGGTTCAAATCCGCGTCCGGCCATTGTGGCCGAGCGGTTCTAGGAGCTTCAGTGTGGAACCGCGTGACCGCTACGGTCGCAGGTTCGAATCCTGCCTCGGGCATGGATTTGTGTGATATGCTTAGGTTAGTTAGGTTTAAGTAGTTCTAAGTTCTAGAGGACTGATGACCTCAGATGTTAAGTCCCATCGTGCTCGGAGCCATTTGAATTTGAACCGTTCAGATTTAGGTTTCTGTGATCTCCTCAAATCGTTCAAAGCAATTGCCGGAATGGTTCCTTTCGCAAGGCCATGGACGATTTCTATCTCCATCCTTCCCCAATCCGAGCTTGTGTTCCATCTCTGATGACCTCAATTGTCAAAGGAACGTTATCCTCTAATCCTCCTTTTCTTTCTTTCTTTCTTTTTTGTGTGTGAAACGGTCACACATTCTCGATGCCTGGTTGTGCGTAAGTATCTTTCTCCTTACGACTTTCAGGAACGTGACAGTAATACAACAGTTCGACCTTCAGGCGCAGGTTCTTCATTGACAGCGCTCTGGCTGTATAAGAAGTGGATAGCATTGACTTGGTTTCTGACATGGTCATTTCCCACCCTGCATCTTCTCTCTTGTTGGAATAGTACTTCTATGTGTTTTATCTACAGTTTAATCCTTAAAAATATTGTCACATTAGTTACATTGCAGGAGTATGTGACACTTTGTTTCTGAAATACTTGTTTGGAAATACTTTCGCACGAGTTCTTGTGCAAGAGACTCATTATAAATAATAAAAATGTGTGTGTTCGGAGGCTACAGCTAAAGCTAAATCCCCACATACTGGCACTCATGTGCAATTGGCTACCGACCGGCCGCCGTGTCATCCATTGCCAATGGCAACTGCGGCATGGCGCCTAAGCTGCAAGTCCATGTGGCCTAAAGGACGGTTGTACTTACTGCGGAAGAAGCGTACTGCCCATAGAAGATCAAATCTTCTAAATGAAATAGACTAATCGCACTCAAACACAACAGCAGACTGTGTCTAGAAGTACTACTTGGCACAGCTAACGTATGTAGCATGATTTGTATTGTACTTGGGACGACAGCTGCAAAAAAAAAAAAAAAAAAAAAAAGAAAACACTGTTCAAATCGTTGCATTCCGCCTTTAACTGGCAGGTATACATTATTTGTTGCAGTACTGTGCAGTGTCGGCCTTACGGCATTTTCAAGTGTGTGGACCGTTATAGACAACACACTTGTCGAAAATCAGCTGTTGCACTTTACGCCATACCATTGTTTCGCACATTTTTGACAATGTATTGTCTACGAATGTCCAGATACTTGAAACTGAAGTTGGAATACTTTCGCCGAGAAACACTTCCACAAAGATAGAAATTTCTTTGGAGCCTGGGGCTTTTACTGGGATAAGCAGCCTTTGGCAGCTCTAGGCTAGATTGCAACCATACAGTTTGATGGTGGTGGTGGTAGTGGTGATTTTGTTGTGGGGCGCTCAACTGCGACGTCATCAGCGCCCGTACAAAGTCCTAATCATTACAGAGTCCAATCCAGCCATTTTCACGAATTATGATGAAATGATGAGGACAACACAAAACCCAGTCCCCAGGCAGAGAAAACCTCCAACCTGGCCGGTAATCGAACCCGGAACCCCCTGATCCAGAGGCAGCAACGGTAGCCACTAGACGACGATCTGCGGACCTGACAGTTCGCTTGTGGGCCGGCGATACCAACGAATGTGAAAGCAGAAAAATAGATGAAGTGTCCTGGATTCCATAAAATGTTAACACATTCCTTCTCCGCACTAATGTCACAGACTCTTTGAAAATTGCCTAAGTTCGATGTTGTACTAGCACAACAGAGCAACAAAATAACTAAAACAAAGTTGCATGCAGAATGCAATCATTGAAACGGAGTTCATTTTCGCTGTTTTGGAAAGGCTGCGCCGTCCTCGTATATTTCAAATTACAATAAACTTATATGTTCCGGTATAAAACTGCGCCTGTGTGGCAAGCCATTGAGCGGACGACACATGCGATGTTTTAGTCCGTGACTAGTTTTCAAACTATTAAAGCCATACCGGTACGTCGCTGAAATTCTCATCGATATCTGCTGTTCTGGGACAAAAAACAGCATAGTCTCTCTCTCTCTCTCTCTCTCTCTCTCTCTCTCTCTCTCTCTCTGTGTGTGTGTGTGTGTGCGTGTGTGTGTGTGTGTGAGAGAGAGAGAGAGAGAGAGAGAGAGAATGAGACATTGATTTGCCAACAGTGCCGGCCTGTTAAATTAATTAGATGTGGTCTGCATTAAATTGAAAGATTTTTAGTTCTGATTCAATTAATGCAAAGCACAACATAATGAAAATACTGTTTCCTGTATGTTCCATACAGAAAGCACCGAGCAATAAGTAAAAAGCACTTCGTTCCCACTCGGAATTATTCCATGTACAGAAAAGAATTTCGTCGGCTTGTGTATACTTCCAGTGCAATTCACGGATTTTAGTATTAAATAAAATACGAAGAGATGGAACTATCAGTACATGATTCTTGCAGAACCTGAATAGCCGGCGCGGTAGCTGAGCGGTTCTAGGCGCTTCGGTCCGACACCGCGCGACTGCTCCGGTCACATGTTCGAATCCTATCTCGGACATGGATGTGTGTTAGTTAGGTTTAAGTAGTTGTAAGTTCTTGGGGACTGATGACCTTAGATGTTAAGTCCCATAGTGCTCAGAGCCAGTTTTAGAATCTAAATTCGCAACTATCTCTTCGCACGCGTTAGCGACAAATCGTAATTTTCCGGAGACAAACAATAAGAGGAGAGATGATTTGGTGGTCGTATATAACAACAAATCAAAGTAACATAGCAAAAAAAAAAAAAAAACCTTTCCTTACGTTGTGTGTTTGTTCTCTAGTAACTTTTAAATATCAGATCTTTCCTTTCGAAATACCCTGTGTAGGACCAGTTAGGGAAAGGAAAACTGGAACGGCATAGAGCTAAGAGTAGGTTGAACTATTCCACGGAGATTGAAGTTCATTGTAAGCAGGGTAGCATGGTATGGATCACTCTTTATTGATTAATTTTTTTTTGTCTGCATTATCTTGATAAGCAGTCTTTGCTTTCGTCCGAATTATGCAGGTGTACGTATGGCAAGAAAATGCAAAATGAATGCGATTTTCACTCTGCAGCGGAGTGTGCGCTGATATGAAACTTCCTGGCAGATTAAAACTGTGTGCCGGACCGAGACTCGAACTCGGGACCTTTGCCTTTCGCGGTCAAGTGCTCTACCAACTGAGCTACCCAAGCACGACTCACGCCCCGTCCTCACAGCTTTACTTCTGCCAGTACCTTTTTTCCTACCTTCCAAAATTTCTGTTAAGTAGCTCAGTTGGTAGAGCCCGCGAAAGGCAAAGGTCACGAGTTCGAGTCTCGGTCCGGCACACAGTTTTAATCTGCGAGGAAGTTTCAAATGCAAAATGGTTTAAAGTGCTTTAAATGTTTGTGTCATTCGCTGCAGATACGACAGAAAAAGTTCTGAAGAGCAGATAAATTGGGCATCTCACGCACCAGCTGAACAACAGGTGTTTGAGTGCTCTCGTTCACCCTGTCCATATCTTCCGCCAGACTACCGGCTACGGCGACAGCTATCTCCAGCGACAGATTTCCTGGGCTGGTCTAGGCGAAGCAGGAACACTACTAGGGGGGACCGGTGCGGCCGGTATTACCGTTAGGCTGCGAGATACTTCATCGCTGTCTCCGTCCCCGTCCATGTCATGTGTGGCTGGGAGTCAGACCCGCCTGAAACGGGAACACAGCTCACGTCCGATGAGGCCTGCAGAAGTACGTACCTGTTTTCAGAGGAACAGCCAAACTGAACTTATGCGTCTTAGCGCCGCGTGCGTTAACGTGCATGTGAACAGTTACAAAGGGGAAAAAAAACTTCCGTCAAGTTTTACAAGCGGTAATTGAAAAACCTGAACTGACAATAAGCTTACTATTATATAACAATATAAAGAGTGCTGTTGCTGAACAGTTCAGTACACTTTTAATCAACCTAACGTTAATGCTGGCTTTATATAGAGTGATTCAGAAATATTTCTACAAACTTTGAAGTATGGTTCTTTACACGAATGAAAGGGGAAAAAAAACCATGTAAGCATATGTCCAAAAATCTGTCGTTTCTGAATTGCTAACAAAAGTTTACGTTGAAAGGCTTTTCAAGTACAACCCAACCACTTCGAAGTTGTCATTCAGATAAAAATTAGGCGCTACCAACAGAAACTGCAACGCTTAACTTCACCACGCAATTTTGACATTACAGCTGCTAGGTCGCTGGCCTTTGCAGAACTGAAAAAAAACTAGAAAGTCGACGTCAAACATTACGGACAAATCCGATATGTAACGAAACCGAAAGACGGACCCATCGGACACCTTTTATTGTGCCACTTAGATGCATTTGCCATCGTTACCAAAGTGGTTATCGCAAAGCGTGAACGTGCAGCGTTTTCCTTTCTCTAAGGGGAATAAGAAGGCTGCTAGCTTGGTGATGTACAGAATATCTAATAATCAGTTAATACTTACATATACAGCTTTAAAATCGGCAGTATTCAGCCGATATATTGATTAGCCGATGCGTCGATATTTTTCCAGTCGATATATCGATAACTTTCATCGATATATCTATGGCCTGTAATGGTGTCCTTTTAAATATCGCTGTGTCGGATTCCTGATACTTTTAGAAATATCAACAGTCCTAATTCAAAGAATTCATAGAAAATGTCCGAAGCAATGTACAAGCCGTCATAAAGGCGAATGGTAGACACGCACCATGTTAATGACCAGTAACAGGTTTCCGCATAGTTTTGATCAGATAATATTCGTTAGGATTTGGTTCGGAGATTCAACAGTGAAAGTGTCATACAAGAAATCTAAATGTCACCGGCTCATTCCTCGATTGCCACTATTTTTATTTTTTATTTTATTTTCTTGTCATGCAATTTTGAATGTGGATAGCAACAAGTAGCACCGTGGTTCGGAGTCTTCACCTTTGGCTCAAATGGCTCTGAGCACTATGGGACTTAACATCTGAGGTCATCAGCGCCCTAGAACTTAGAACAACTTAAACGTAACTAACCTAAGGACATCACATACACCCATGCCCGAGGCAGGATTCGAACCTGCGACCGTAGCGGTCGTGCGGTTCCAGACTGAAGCGCCTAGAACCGCTCGGCCACACCGGCGGGCCGGTTCAGAGTCTGCCTTAACCTGTGGCTCTCCCCATGATTGGCTGAATGGACTAGTTCAAAGTCAGAGGAAGGGCAGCTGGAATAGGGCCTCGTCTATTTACTATGATGTGAAAACCAGTCAACGGATTGAGGGCAGATGGAGTTGATGAGCTGCTCAGTACTGGTTTGGCGACGGTAGAGGTGGTCGTAACGATCAGATTCGTCAGACTATATTGAGCAGAGATGACAGAGGATCCATTAGTTGGGAGGGGACGCCGTAAGCTAGCAGCGACAGCCTCTGGAGGCGTTGGGCGCCTACAGCACGTGGGCCGGTGGCGAGGTGGCCTTGCCCCCGCTCCGCGCCGGGACACAGAACAGGTCCTCCGGCCAGGACGGCCGCCGGCGCCACCACCGCGGCTACAAATAGCGCCGGACAATGGGCGGCCTCGAGGCTGCAACCTGTCTCTGCAGCACGCTACCCCTCCCCCCAACCACAGGCTGCGTGCCCTCCTTTGTCTCATCTCGTGTCACACATGGTACGCAGCTTGACTTCTTAAGAAACGCTCACATGTTACCACTCTCGAGTACAGCACTATGAAGCAGCCCTCACACGGGAAGTAGAAGCTGATGTGGAAGTGTAGCCGTACGAATTTTCCTGTGTGTGAAACGTGAAATGTTGTTGTTGTGGTCTTCAGTCCTGAGACTTGTTTGATGTAGCTCTCCATGCTACCCTATCCTGTGCAAGCTCCTTCATCTCCCAGTACCTACTGCAACCCACATCCTTCTGAATCTGCTTAGTGTATTCATTCCTTGGTCTCCCTCTACGACTTTTACCCTGCACGTGGCCCTCCAATACTAAATTGGTGATCCCTTGATGCCTCAGAACATGTCCTACCAACCAATCCCTTCTTCTAGTCAAGTTGTGCCACAAGTTCCTCTTCTCCCCAATTCCATTCAATACCTCCTCATTAGTTATGTGATCTACCCATCTAATCTTCAGCATTCTTCTGTAGCACCACATTTTGACAGCTTCTATTCTCTTCTTGTCTAAACTATTTATCGTATACGTTTCACTTCCATAAATGGCTACATTCCATACAAATACTTTCAGAAACGACTTCCTGACATTTAAGTCTATATTCGATGTTAACAAATTTCTCTTCTTCAGAAACGCTTTCCTTGCCATGGCCAGTCTACATTTTATATCCTCTCTACTTCGACCACCATCAGTTATTTTCCTCCCCAAATAGCAAAACACCTTTACTACTTCAAGTGTCTCATTTCCTAATCTAATTCCCTCAGCATCACCAGACTTAATTCGACTACATTCCATTATCCTCGTTTTGCTTTTGTTGTTCATCTTATATCCTCCTTTCAAGACACTGTCCATTCCGTTCAACTGCTCTTTCAAGTCCTTTGCTGTCTCTGACAGAATTACAATATCATCGGCGAACACCAAAGTTTTTATTTCTTCTCCATGGATTTTAATTACTAATCCAAATTTTTCTTTTGTTTCCTTTACTGCTTGCTCAATATACAGATTGAATAACATCGGGGACAGGCTACAACCATGTCTCACTCCCTTCCCAACCACTGCTTCTCTTTCATGCCCCTCGACTCTTATAACTGCCATCTGATTTCTGTACAAATTGTAAATAGCCTTTCGCTCCCTGTATTTTACCCCTGCCACCTTTAGAATTTGAAAGAGAGTATTCCAGTCAACGTTGTCAAAAGCTTTCTGTAAGTCTACAAATGCTATAAACGTAGGTTTGCCTTTTCTTAATCTAGCTTCTAAGATAAGTCGTAGGGTCGGTATTGCCTCACGTGTTCCAACATTTCTACGGAATCCTAACTGAATTTCCCCGAGGTAAGCTTCTACCAGATTTCCATTTGTCTGTAAAGAATTCATGTTAGTATTTTGCAGCCGTGACTTATTAAACTGTTTGTTCGGTAATTTTCACATCTGTCAACACCTGCTTTCTTTGGGATTGGAATAACATGTTTGCTAGATAGGTTTGCAACAGGATAGTCATAGTGAAGGGTGCTTACATCAGATCGGCTGATGTCATTTGACAATCTATCCAACCTCACTGACCTGGTTAAGCTTCATTTAGGCGTCTCTCAGCGTTGGAGCAACATGATTGAGTGCAAGTTTGCAGAAAAAACCGACATGATCTTCCTGAATGGCGAAGCTCACGGCAATGAAAGAGTTGCTCGTCGCCTTTATCAAGAAAGTTCTCCACAACTTCACATCGCGTAACCTCTTCGCCACAATCACGCTCGATGATATACACTTTTAAATGCTCTGATCATTGCAGAAATCATAACAGAGAACCATGTCTCAACGTATATGAAGATGGTGTCTGTTCTTTCAGATATGTCCGAAAGAACAGATATCATCTTCATATGTAGTTCAGGCTAACCGGCCATTGACCTCCTTCTGTGCTGGATGCACTCGCATCCCCAACTCTTACGGGACTCGGTAAGATTGTCTGCCGCGAGTAATGAGTGTAACGGGCAGGGGCGCTACGAATGTAGTGTGTGGACATTAAGTTGGGAACGTGGGTCTCACGAGGAGCGTGCAAGGGATAAATTTCTGCAGTCGCACTATCCTTTGTGCCCTCGGTGGCTCAGATGGATAGAGCGTCTGCTATGTAAGCAGAAGATCCGGGGTTCGAGTCCCGCGCGGGGCACACATCTTCAACTGTCGCCGTTGATGTATATCAACACACATGTCGACAGCTTAGGGTCTTGATTTAATTATCATTCCATGTCTCAACATTTCACTCTAGCCTAGAATTTGTTCTGTCCGGAGAAGCCGTTTCCAAACTGAGGTCTTTGTAACAATAGGTTCTGCGAAATCCCGGTATTAATGGAAGAGACTTTAGTTCTTGTGTACCCCGACAGCAAATTTCTAACATTTTTAATGGTTGCACAGTGAAGTCCAGGAGGCTCGTTTTTCGCAGTAACTGTTAAAATATCTAGTGCCCTGAAAGTTTCTTAAGGTGTTTTTTGAAGGCATTGTGTACTGAAAAGCTTGGGAACGCGTGATAAGCAACGAAATGAAAAGCACATCTGGTTCGCGTGGAAAGCATCCAGCATAAACTTTCTATGCTATTGCTCAGAATATTGCGTGTGCTGTCGCATGACGTACGTTAAAAAGCCACGATAATATCGGCGCAGCGAGCGAACGACCACACGAGAAGTTCCGTAATAAAGAAAGAGAGAACGAGGTTAGTTCGTTTACATCTACTTTCATACTTGCATGGAAGCGGGTACTTCAGCTTCTTCCCGTCCTCTTCACATATGGAGCGCGGGAAGAATAATTGCTTAAATGCGTCTGTACGCGCTGTAATTAATATTGTCTTCGCAACCCCTACGGGAGCTATAGGTAGGGGGGTTGTAGCATACTCCACAAGCTTCCTTACTTAACATCGGTTCCTGAAACTTTTCAAATAGACTTTCGTGGAATAGTTTGCGTCTGTTTTCAAGTGTGTGACAAATCAGGTGTTCCATCATTTCTGTGACTCTCTCACTTGAGTCAAACAAACCTGTGACCATACATACTGACCTTGTATGTATACGTCGAATATCCTCTGATAGTCCAATTTTGTGCGGATTAAACACACTTGAGCAGTATTCTATGATGGGTCTCACAAGTGGTTTGTAAGCAATCACCTTTGTAGATTGATTGCATTTGTCTACACTACTGGCCATTAAAATTGCTACACCAAGAAGAAATGCAGATGATAAACGGGTATTCATTAGTCAAATATATTATACTAGAACTGACATGTGATTAGATTTTCACGCAATTCGGGTGCATAGATCCTGATAAATCAGTTCCCAGAAGAACCACCTCTGGCCGTAATAACGTCCTTGATACGCCTGGGCATTGAGTCAGAGATTGGATGGCGTGTACAGGTACAGCTGCCCATGCAGCTTCAACACGATACCACAGTTCATCAAGAGTAGTGACTGGCTTATTCTGACGAGCAAGTTGCTCGTCCACCATTGACCAGACGTTTTCAATTGGTGACAGATCTGGAGAATGTGCTGGCCAGGGCAACAGCAGAACATTTTCTGTATCCAGAAAGGCCCGTACAGGACCTGCAACATGAGGTCGTGCATTATCCTGCCAAAATGTAGGGTTTCGCAGGGATCGAATGAAGGGTAGAGCCACAGGTCGTAACAAATCTGAAATTTAACGTCCACTGTTCAAAGTGCCGTCAATGCGAACAAGAGGTGACCGAGACGTGTAACCAATGGCACCCCATACCATCACGCTGGGTGATACGCCAGTATGGCGATGACGAATACACGCTTCCAACGTGCGTTCACCGCGATGTCGCCAGACACGGATGCGACCATCATGATGCTGTAAACATAACCTGGATTCATCCGAAAAAATGACGTTTTGCCATTCATGCACCCAGGTTCGTCGTTGAGAACACCATCGCAGGCGCTCCTGTCTGTGATGCAGCGTCAAGGGTAACCGCAGCCACGGTCTCCGAGCTGATAGTCCATGCTGCTGCAAACGTCGTCGAGCTGTTCATGCAGATGGTTGTTGTCTTGCAAACGTCCCCATCTTTTGACTCGGGGATCGAGACGTGGCTGCACGATCCGTTACAGCCATGCGGATAAGGTGCCTGTCATCTCGACTGCTAGGCCGTTGGGATCCAACACGGCGTTCCGTATTACCCTCCTGAACCGACCGATTCCATATTCTGCTAACAGTCATCGGATCGCGAGCAGCAATGTCGCGATACGATAAACCGCAATCGCGATAGGCTACAAACCGACCTTTGTCAAAGCCGGAAACATGATGGTACGCATTTCTACTCCTTACACGAGGCATCACAACAATGTTCACCAGGCAACGCCGGTCAACTGCTGTTTGTGTATGAGAAATCGGTTGGAAACTTTCCTCATGTGAGCACGTTGTAGATGTCGCCACCGGCGCCGCCATCCTTGTGTGAATGCTCTGAAAAGCTAATCATTTGCATATCACAGCATCTTATTCCTGTCGGTTAAATTTCTCGTCTGTAGCACGTCATGTTCGTGGTGTAGAGATTTTAATGGGCAGTAGTGTATTACTCTACCAATAAACCGAAGTCTGTCGTCTGAGCCTGCGCGCTTACGTGCTGCCGAGGCCCCAGTCAGACGTGAACTGCATATTGGAAAGAAACTTGTCAATCGGAGGAATTCGAAGGCTACCGTTTCGGGACGCACTGCATGCGGGGAAGGAGACATGCGAGTAAACGAAACGCTTCCTGACTCAGTCTGTTGAGAGTAACGAAATAGAGGAATAAAAAAACTACCGACTCGTCCCGAGTCGGGCATTACGTACAAGGAAGAAAGCATACCTTTAATGTAACGTTTCAGGCAACTGCGAAACACCACTTAGTTCCTGTGCTGGCGGAAGCTGTCGCCAGCACACCAGGCGGGCGAAGAGGTTTCGAGAAGATAGGCAGTAGGCGGAAGCAACGCGCCTATCAGGAGAGAGACCAAAGAAAAACTCGCAAAGAACGCGCCGCCAACGCCCTCTCGGCCGCCAGTGTTGGGATCGCCGCCGCAGTCCGGAGGGCGCAGTCAAGTAAAATCCAGCGAACCAACGAGTCGAGTCATCAGTCGCAGCCCAGTAGGAGTCACAGTCGCAGCCTCTCGAAAAAAAAAAAATGCTCTGAGCACTACGGGACTTAACTTCTGAGGTCATCAGTCCCCTAGAACTTAGAACTACTTAAACCTAACTAACCTAAGGACATCACACACATCCATGCCCGAGGCAGGATTCGAACCTGCGACCGTAGCAGTCTCGCGGTTCAGCCTCTCGCTCAGAGTCAGTCAGTACCTAGCGACCAGAGTACTGTGCTTAGTGGCACTTGTACTTCAGGAGCAGCAAACTAAAGTGGACTATTACGGAAGAGCTTGTACCACATCATCTGGACTATCTCAAGTCAAGTAGCTCTCAGTTTACGAGGGGCGTTTGAAAAGTCCGTGCAAAAATAACTACTTACGTGTTTGGGGTAAACCTTTTTTATTTTCCGACATAGTCTCCTTTTAGACTTATACACTTCGTCCAACGCTGTTCTAATTTGTTGATGCCTTCCGAATAATAGGAATTGTCCAAGTCTGCAAAATAGCTATTAGTTGCTGCAATCACATCCTCATTTGAGTAAAATCTCTGTCCCGCCAACCATTTCTTCAAATTGGGGAACAAATAGTAGTACGACTGAGTCAAGTCTGGAGAATAGGGAGGATGTGAAAAGAGTTGGAATCCTATTTCTATTAATTTTGAGACCACAACTACTGAGGTGTGTGCTGATGCATTGTCGTGACGGAAAGGGACTTTTTTGCGGCCTATTCGCCGGCGTTTTTCTTGCAGCTCGGTTTTTAAACGGTCCAATAACGATGAATAATATGCACCTGTAATAGTTTCACCCTTTCCCATATAGTCGATGAGGATTATCCCTTCGAATCCCAAAAGACAGTCGCCATAACCGTTCCTGCCGAAGGAATGGCCTTCGCCTTTTTTGGTGCAGATTCCCCCTGGGTAACCTATTGTTTAGATTGTTGTTTGGTTTCAGGAGTATAATTATGTAGCCATGTTTCATCCACAATGAAGAAACTACGCTTGAAGTCCTGCGGATTCTTCCTGAACAGCTGCAAACAATCCTTGCAACACTTCACACGATTCCGTTTTTGGTCAAGTGTGAGCAATCGCGGAACCCATCTTGCGGATAGCTTTCTCATGTCCAAATGTTTATGCAAAATATTATGTACCCGTTCATTCGAGATGCCCACAGCACTAGCAATCTCACGCACCTTAACTCTTCTGTCATCCATCACCATATCATGGATTTTATCAATGATTTCTGGAGTCTTAACCTCCACAGGGCGTCCAAAACGTTCAGCATCGCCTGTGCCCAAATGGCCATTCCGAAAATTCTGAAACCACTTATAAACTGTTCTAATCAAAGGTGCAGAGTCATCGTAATGTTTATCAAGCTTCTCTTTAGTCTCCTGAGGCGTTTTGCCTTTCATAAAGTAATGTTTAATCACCACACTAAATTCTTTTTCGTCAATTTTTTGACAATCACTCGACTTCTTGATTCAGACGAATGCCAAACACAAAGAAATACTCCAATATGGCTGAAACTTTGTGTGCGTTCTTTCCAGAGATGCTACTAACTCGATACGCGCCGGTGGTGCCATCTCGCGGACTTTGCACGGAGTTTTCAAACGCCCCTCGTATGTTAATAAAGAACCGTGTTAATACATGCGTGCAGTTGTGTTACAGAAAGAGCATACCGGCCACCAAAGAACATCCGCTCCTTTCTTCCTATGGTACAAGCCTAGAGTGACAACGAGACGACACAAAAGTTTCGTGGTATCGCTAGACAACAACGAATACATACGATTTGCAGCAGCTCTGGTGGAGGGCGATTGTTACTTGTCTGAGGTCACAGCTTGTGGATACTTGCGTATTGCACGGATTCGTGTACAAGATTGCTTTGCTTTCGTTCCCGTTGCTATAACTGCGCGTGTTTGCTTTTATTGTTTTTTGAAATAATCTTTCCAACGTGATGAGCGGTTGGTGTAAATAAACTAAATGGTGCACGGAATAGGGTACGAAATATTGAGCGAAAAAACGAAGATGCCGTTCATACTAAAAGATTTGGTGCAAATAGAAAATCTGAATAAACCGATCGAATGTAGTAGCGTAAACACTCGAGGTGAAATTTTAACACTATATAATGAAAGCATTTATTCGCTCTCTCTTTCCTCCTCTTCATCTTAACACTGGACACGGTAACCACAGATCTTTAGAAAGTAGTGCATTGGGTACTGCTGTATGCCGATAATGTTCTACTAGCTGTTTATAATGTTCTACCGGCTGTTCAAGACAAGAATGACCTTCAACTACAAGTCCGAGCACGAAAGAACCACCTTAAACAGTCAGCATAAAGAAGGCTGATTACCTTTCAAAAGATGCAAGTACGACAGACGATATAGATCTGCCGAAGACAAATATCTATAATTATCTTGTGATTCTTCAGTTTCTCCCAGCGTATTTCTTGCTCGAACAGTCCACGGGTGTACTGCCGGTCCATAGTGCCCAACGGGCACAATATTTCGGCGATCAGACATGTGGCCATCGTCAAGTGCGCTGACGGACTGAGCTCCTGAGGGCGGGCGGCCGTATTAAATCGCCTCCCCTCGCGAGGCGTTCTCTCCGCGGTCCGCGCCCGTCTGCGTCAGCGGTCGCTGAGACGCTGGCGTCGGCGTCTGTGGCGGCGTCGGTGTAACTGCCTCGTCCGCCCTGGTCGCCCGTCCGTTTCCTTTGCTAAGCGTCTTTTTAATTAGACTCAGTGCTGGTTCCCATGCCCTGCTGACGTTGTAGCCCCAATCTCGGTTGATGAGTCCGTCCCTGGTACGAATTTCGATAGCTTCTCTAACGACTCTGTCCCAGTGTTTAGATGTCTGTGCGAAGACCCTGGTATGTTGGTAGTCCATTTCGTGATTTTCGGACAAACAGTGCTCTGCGACTGCCGACTTGTTGGGATACCCAAGTCGAGTGTGCCTCTGTTATTCTCGGCAATTATCTTCGATGGTGCGCACTGTCTGTCCAGTATAAGTCTTCCCACTTTGACAAGGAATCTGGTATATGCCGGTCTTCCGCAAACCGAGGTCATCTTTGAGACTTCCCAATAATGCTCGTGTATTATGTGGTGGGCAAAAGACAGTTCCTACTCGGTGTTTCCTCAATATTCGTCCTATTTTCCCCGATAGTGCGCCAATATACGGTATATAGGCAGTGGCTATCTCTTCCTCCGTGACTTATTCCATCTCCACACGCTGTACTGTAGAGGTGGGGCGGAGAGCGCGTCTGATCTGTCATTCCGAGTACCTGTTTTTCCAGAATACGGTTTCGAGGTGTTCCAGCTCTTGAGACAGACACTCTGCGTCAGAGATGGCGCGCGCCCTGTGCACCAGTGTTTTTAGCACCCCATTCCACTGCGCAGGGTGGTGCCAGCTATCCGCAATTATCTTGACTCACAAATCGGTATCGACGGCTCATTCGTTTCCGAAATCGCAAACCGTGAAATGCATGGCTCAAATGGCAAACAGCGACTGGTGTGCTTTCGTGGTAGGAATATCCTGGACGGGCTCCGTTTGAAAATATACCGCTCTGCAATCCGATCAGTTGCCTTCTACGATGCAAAATGTTGATCAGATAAAAGAAAAGAAAAAAGCCAGGGCAACGAGTTCGTGTAAGTGAAACCAAAGTGCTTCGGTGGACACCTGGCTTGCCACTTCGTTATCATATGACTAACGACGAGATTCGCAGGTGGTACGGAGTGGCATCTACAGTGGTAAAAAATGAGATGAGCGTATGGCATTGTTGGCCAGCAGGCACAATTCGGGGAAGATCGCTGGCCGTGGTGGTCGAGCGGTTCTAGGCGCTTCAGTCTGGAACCACGAGGCTGCTACGGTCGCAGGTTCGAATCCTGCCTCGGATATGGATGTGTGTGATGTCCTTAGGTTAGTTAGGTTTAAGTAGTTCTAAGTTGTAGGGGACTGATGACCTCAGAAGTTAAGTCCCATAGTGCTCAGAGCCATTTGAACAATTTTTTGGGGAAGACCGGCCGCCGAGTGCAAGTCTCATTTCAGTCGATGCCGTATTGGGCGAGTTGCGTGCCGGTGATGAGATGAAATGATGAGGACAACACAACACCCATTTAACGAGCGGAGAAAATCCCGAAGCTGGCCGGGATTCAAACCCTGGCCCGCTGCATGGGAGGCAAGCACGTAACCACCCAGCGAAGCAAACGGAAGTCTGCAGTGGTATGGACACGTAGCAGATCCAGAAATAGTAGCAAAACGCTGGTTTTCGGTGTAAGCCGATGGTAAACGACCATTAGCAAGCGTAAGATCGCGGCAGTTGGAGAACGAGGGCCAGAAAGGCGGACCCCTTTACACTGTAGGGCAAACGCTGAGGAAGAAGAAACTGATACCTACATGTACATCTACATACATACTCCATAATCCACCATACGGTGCGTGGAGGAGGGTACCTCGTACCACAACTAGCATCTGCTCTCCCTGTTCCACTCCCAAACAGAACGACGGAAAAATGACTGCTTATGCCTCTGTACGAGCCCTAATCTCTCTTATCTTATCTTTGTGGTCTTTCCGCGAAATGTAAGTTGGCGGCAGTTAAATTGTACTGCACTCAGCCTCAAATGCTACTTCTCTAAATTTCCTCAGTAACGATTCACGAAAACAACGCCTCCTTTCCTCTAGAGACTCCCACCCGAGTTCCTGAAGCATTTCCGTAACACTCGCGTGATGATCAAACCTACCAGTAACAAATCTAGCAGCTCGCCTCTGAATTGCTTCTATGTCCTCCCTCAATCCGACCTGATAGGAACCCCAAACGCTCGAGCAGTACTCAAGAATAGGTCGTATTAGTGTTTTATGAGCGGTCTCCTTTACAGATGAACCACATCTTCCCAAAATTCTACCAATGAACCGAAGACGACTATCCGCCTTCCCCACAACTGTCATTACATGTTTGTCCCACTTCATATCGCTCTGCTATCTTACGCCCAAATATTTAATCGAAGTGACTGGGTCAAGCGCTAAACTACTAATGGAGTATTCAAACATTACGGGATTGTTTTTCCTACTCATCTGCAATAATTTACATTTATCGATATTTAGAGTTATCTGCCATTCTTTACACCAATCACAAACCCTGTCCAAGTCATCTTGTATCCTCCTACAGTCACTCAACGACGACACCTTCCTGTACACCACAGCATCATCAGCAAACAGCCGCACATTGCTATCCAGCCTATCCAAAAGATGATTTATGTAGATAGAAAACAACAGCGGACCTAAAACACTTCCGTGGGGCACTCCAGATGATACCCTCACCTCCGGTGAACACTCACCATCGAGGACAACGTACTGCGTTCTATTACTTAAGAAGTCTTCGAGCCACTCACATACTTGGGAACCAATCCCATATGCTCGTACCTTAGTTATGAGTCTGCAGTGGGGCACCGAGTCAAACGCTTTCCGGAAGTCAAGGAATATGGCATCCGTCTGATACCCTTCATCCATGGTTCGCAAGATATCATGTGAAAAAAGGGCGAGTTGCGTTTCGCAGGAGCGATGCTTTCTAAAGCCGTGCTGATGCACGGACAGCAACTTCTCTGTCTCAAGGAAATTCATTATATTCGAACTGAGAATGTGTTCGAGAATCCTGCAACAAACCATTATTGGTCTGTAATTTTGAGGATCTGTCCTTCTACCCGTCTTATATACAGGCGTCACCTGCGCTTTTTTCCAGTCGCTCGGGACTTTACGTTGGGCAACAGATTCGCGATAAATGCAAGCTAAGTAAGGAGCCAATGTAATAGAGTACTCTCTGTAAAACCGAATTGGGATCCCATCAGGACCTGGCGATTTATTTATTTTCAACCCATTCAGCTGCTTCACAACCCCAGGGATGTCTATCACTATGTCCTCCATACGAGAATCGATAAAATGTGTGAAAATAGTTCTGTTAGAGTAAGGAGTCTAAGCGAATTGTTGTTGGTGTTGATGCTGAAGAGACACTGACCTTCGAAAGTTGAAACATACGATTTGTTGAAGGAGGGCAGGAGGCGAGAAGGGGTGCTGAAAATCCTCTGGCCTAGGACGCCGCCATCTGTAAATGCACCCCCGAGTGTTCGAGATCTAACAGTATGTGTGTCTGACGAGCGGGGAGTCAACGACCGGTGAAGGCGGATCCGTGTGGGAGACACCGAAGACGCGACGCGGCGCGCGGCGAGTGCAGCAGACAGCGGGCGGCGAGGTGGCGAAGGGGCGGTCGCCGGAGCAGTGACCGCCACCGGCAGCAACAGCACCCGCCGGCGCTGCCGGTGCCAAATACCGCAGCAGCAGCAGCAGCCGCGGCTGCCAGAGGCTCCCAGGAATCCGACACCGCCGCCACCGCGCTGCCGCGGGCAAGGCCACTCGCTGCTGCAGCGCCTGGCACTGCCTGCACGAATGGCTGCCCGCAGCAGCGAAAATTCTGGTGCGCAGCAGCACAGAATGAGCCACATATCGGTTAGCCTATCCTCATCAAGTGGCTGAGGTCATGGTCTGTCTGTCTCTGAGGTCCAGGAGAAAGACAGGCCGCGGTGCGTACGTACATCACAGCACGTGACACTGCAGGAGTAACCACACACATTCAAAAAAGTTTTGCATCACCTCGGTTCCGAGTGTTCCGGAACCTGTACAGAAAATTGGAATAGAAATCAACATAAACATTTATATTGTTCATGAAAACCAAACATTGCGTGTTGTACCACCATACAGCGAGACCTGTGGTACCACCATACAGCGAGACCTGTGGTACCACCATACAGTGAGACCATGAGAGGTGGTTCCACCATACAGTGAGACCATGAGGGGTGGTTCCACCATACAGTGAGACCATGAGGGGTGGTTCCACCATACAGTGAGACCATGAGAGGTGGTACCGCCATACAGTGAGACCTTGAGAGGTGGTACCACCATACGGTGAGACCTTGAGAGGTGGTACCACCATACGGTGAGACCTTGAGAGGTGGTACCACCATACGGTGAGACCTTGAGAGGTGGTGGTCCAAATTGCTTTACACACCAGTACCTATAATACTCAGTACCACGTCCTCTTGCATTGATGCATACCTGTATTTCTCGTGGCATACTATCCTCAAGATCATAAAGCCACTGTTGGTCCACAGTGTCCCACTCCTCGGCATAGATCCCTCAGAGTGATTGGTGGGTTACGTCGTCCAAAAACAGCCCTTTTCAATCTATCCCAAGCATGTTCGATAGGGTTCATGTCTGGAGAACATGCTGGCCACTCTAGTCGAGCGATGTCGTTATGCTGAAAGAAGTCATTCACAAGATGTGCACAATGGGGCCGCGAATTGTTGTCCATGAAGACGAATGCCTCGCCAATATGCTGCCGATATGGTTGCACTATCGGTCGGAGGATGGCATTCACGTATCGTACAGCCGTTACGGCGCCTTCCATGAGCACCAGTGGCGTATGTCGGCCCTATATAATGCCACTCCAAAACAGTAGGGAACCTCCACCTTGTTGCATGCGCTGGACAGTGTGTCTAAGGCGTTCAGCCTGACCGGGTTGCCTCCAAACACGTCTCCGACGATTGTCCGCTTGAAGGCATAAGCGACACTCATCAGTGAAGAGAACGTGATGCCAATCCTAAGCAGTCTATTCGGCGCCGGCCGGAGTGGCCGTGCGGTTCTAGGCGCTACAGTCTGGAGCCGAGCGACCGCTACGGTCGCAGGTTCGAATCCTGCCTCGGGCATGGATGTGTGTGATGTCCTTAGGTTAGTTAGGTTTAATTAGTTCTAAGTTCTAGGCGACTGATGACCTCAGAAGTTACGTCGCATAGTGCTCAGAGCCATTTGAATTTGAGTCTGTTCGGCATGTTGTTGAGCCCATCTGTACCGCTCTGCATGGTGTCGTGATTGCAAACGTTGACGTTGTCATGGACGTCGGGAGTGAAGTTGCGCATCATGCAGCTATGGCGCACAGTTTGAGTCGCAACACGACGTCCTGAGGCTGCACGAAAATCGTTATTCAACATGGTGTCGTTGCCGTCAGGGTTCCTCCGAGCGATAATCCGTAGGTAGCGGTCATCCACTGCAGTAATAGCCCTTGGGCGGCCTGAGCGAGGCATGTCATCGACAGTTCCTGTCTCTCTGTATCTCCTCCATGTCCAAACAACATTGCTTTGATTCACTCCGAGACGCCTGGACATTTCTCTTGTTGGGTGCCCTTCGTGGCTCAAAGTGACAATGCGGACGCGATCGAAACGCGGTATTGACCGTCTAGGCATGGTTCAGCCACAGACAAATACGAGCCGTGTACCTCCTTTCTGGTGGAATGACTGGAACTGATCGGCGCTTCGACCCCCTCCGTCTAATAGGCGCTGCTCGTGCATGGTTGTTTACATCTTTGGGTGGGTTTACCTATATTTCTGAACAGTCAAAGGGACTATGTCTGTGATACAATATTCACGTCAACGTCTGTGATGCGAAACTCTTTTTGATGTGTGTATTTCAGCCAAGTTCAGTAATTCTTGACTGCGGGTTGAAATACATGCAAGCTGTCGATAGTACACGACAAAGTTAAGACCTTTAGTGGGTACCTTTTTTATTACATGTCGATTTCGCGTGGGCCCTGTACGGAGCCCAGCGTTAGCGAAATGTGGCGGGCAAGCCGACTGGTGTGACGTCACAAGTTCGTTGCAGGGTCCGTATTTTTCGCGAGACCCCGGTATCTCTCAAACCGTTGCTTGCGTGTAGAAAGTAATTCCGTATCCGACAACAGCAGCAAACACACACAACGGGTCACAGATTTTGTCCATCTTTCACGCTGGGACAGTTCCATTTCTTGCAAACGTGATAATTTTAGTTAGATGTATTTAGATAACTTCAAATTCTGAGCGCAAAATTTTATCCTAAACTTAAGTTTCTTCTTATAATGCCTCTGCCACGCTGTTACGGGGCCTAACCAGAAATCCCTTGGAAAAATTACACTGTCTCATTAAAAGTATCAGGATACATCCTTCCTAGTGAGGAACTGAACGCTAGATGTCACGAGAGGCAAACGACCAGTATAAAAGGAGGCGGTCAGTATTTTGTCGTCAGTAAAGTAGTTCTAACAGCATAGAGAGTCTGTCAGGAGAACTTAATGACTTCAGACGTGTATTGGTCATTGGATGTGAACTGAGCAACAAATCCACCCGATTTCAAACATTCTAAAGCTAGCCAAACTGACTTGCTGATGTGATTGGGAACTGGTACCTAGAAAGAACAATCGTAGCTAAACGGAGATACCTCACATACTGACGGACACCATTGTGATGGGTGGTAGTACAAAATCGCATGAAATCAGCGGGAGAAATTACTCGTGAGCTCTAAACTGCTACCGGCGGTCCAGACAGTGCACTGACTGTGCTTAGAGAGTTAAAAAGGATGGGGTACATCGGTCGATCAGTTCCTCGTAAGCCACATACGAGGATCATTCAATAATTAAAGAGACAAATTGGTCTGGAGAAAAAAGCGTTTATTTTTACAAAACAATACTTTTTCTACATTTCAACATAATCCCATTGAACATTTATGCACTAGTTCCAACGGGGTACAAGCTTTTTTATTCCGGCTGCAAAGAACTCTTTACCTTGATGTTTGAACCAATTTCGCACAAATATTTTCACGTCCTTGTTTTCCTGGAACCTCTTCCCTCGTAATGCCTCCTTCAGTGCGCCAAACAAATGGAAGTCACTAGTTGCTAGATCAGGACTGTAAGGGGGATGAGGCAGTACTTCACAGCCCATTTTGTCCATGATTTCATGGGTTAGCTGAGCAATAAGAGGACGTGCGTTGTCTGGCTGGAGAATCACATCTCTCCTCTGAGATCCACAACGTCCGTCTCTCTCTCTCTCGGCTGGTTTCACCTTGTTTCAAAGCAAGTCCGAGTAGATGATAATTAACTGAAGCCCTCAGCTGCCGACAGGTGTTGTTGATATACCTAGATGGGGACAGCCGAAAAAGTGTGCTCCGACCAGGACTCGAACCCGGAATCTCCTGCTTACATGGCAGACGCTCTATCCATCTGAGCCACCGAGGACACAAATGAATAGCGCTACTGCAGGGACTTTTCCCTTCCACGCTTCCCGAATCCCGGTCGGGGCACACATTTTCAGCCGTCCCCATCGAGCTATACCAACAACACCTGTCGGCAGCTGAGGGTTTCAGTTAATTATCATTTATTCTAGAGAAGCTGCACGGTCATCAATGGTATCTGTTCCTTCGAGAACAGTTACTATCATCACGTATATAGTTAAAGGCTACCCAGCCATTGGCCTTCGTCTGTGCGAATGCGCACAGGTTGCCCGAACTCTTACGGGAATCGTCACATTAGTGTGCGTGAGTAATGAGTGAATGGCAAATATCTATTAGGCACATTACGTATGTAGGTTGTGGACAGTTGGGAATGTGGGTCTCACTAGAAAGCCTGCGAGAGGTAAGTCCCTGCAGTCGTGCTATTCACCTGTAACCTCGGTGGCTCAGATGGATAGAGCGTTTGCTATGTAAGCAGGAGATCCCGGGTTCGAGGCCCGTTCGGTGCACACATTTTCAGTTGTCTCCATCGAAGTATATCAACAACACCTATCGGCAGCTGAGGGTTTCAATTACTTATCGTTTATTCTAAAGGTCATCAATGATACTCTTCTTTCGAGAACAGTTACTATCCTCATATAAATACGAGTAGTATTGGCTGTTCATTGTACGCTACCCTTCGAGATAATAACAAAAAACTGGACCTTCAGCATCCCAAAACACTGTCAAGATGACTTTTCCTGTTGATGCTTGGGTTTTGAATTTTTTCTTGACAAGTGAGATGCTTGTTTCCACTCCATGCTTTGTCTTTTTGATTCTGGCTCATAATAGTGAACCAAAGTTTTATCACGATTTAAAATGTTGTTGAGAAAGTGCTAATCTTCTCTTTCGTAACTTCCCTTTAGCTCTGTGCATACTCTCAACCTTGTTTCCATGTGTATCCGCGTCAGCTCCTTTGGGACCCATGCCGCAAACGTTTTGCGGTACTTCGGCTTGTTACTGATAATGTGATGAAGTGTACCAGTAACAACTTGAACCTTATCAACTGTCATTTCCCACAGTCACACGGCGGTCGGTATGAAAAATGTCATCAGCTCGACTTTCAAGTGAGGGAGTTGAAACCGCAGCTGGTCGGCCAGAACAATGTTCGGCAGACACTGAGCCGCGACCATTTTTGAACTGCTCTACCCACTTGTAAAAATTTTCACGATTCATACAACCTTCACCATGAACTTCAGACATTCTACAGTATATATTAAATGGATTCTCGCCTTCAGTAAAAAACGAATAACAGAATGATGTTCAACTAATGTGGACGTTTCAAACGGACTCGCCATCTTGAAATGTTTCTTTCAGGTTATAAACAAAAAAATGTTGATACATCAACTAGCCGGCCGCTGTGACGGACGGTTCTAGGCGCTTCAGTCTGGAACCGCACTGCTGCTACGGCCCAGTTTCTAATCCTGCCTCGGGCATGGATGTGTGTGATGTCCTTAGGTTAGTTAGGTTTAAGTAGTTCTAAGTTCTAGGGGACTGATGACCTCGGATGTTAAGTCCCATGGTGCTCAGAGCCATTTGAACCATTTGATACATCAGCTGATCAGGGCTCATCCCAGTGATGCCAACTTAAAGCCATAAAAGTACCAAACTTGCCCTACTAACAGCTTTTTGCCCAGACCAGTTTGTCTCCTTAATTATTGAATGACCATCGTATTTCTGTAGCCAACGTTAAGCGACGCTTGAGGTGATATAAAGAGCTGCGCCACTGTACGACTGGAAACGAATGGAGTGATGAATCGCGCCATATGCTGTGGCAATGCGATGGAAAGGTTTGGGTTTGTCGAATGCCTAGAAAACCTTACCTGCCATCGTGTGTAGTGCCAGCAGTGATGTACAGAGGAGGTTGTACGTATTACAGTGTAAGGGGGGCGCTCCTAGTGGTTAGAGTGTGGTCCAGGCAGTGAGTACAGCAAAACTCAAGAAGACAACTCGGTCATTGTGCTTAATGCTGAAACAACTACTCGGCAGAACACACAGGAGCACGCCACTGGGCAGTTACAGCGACAAAACATGAGAGGTCGCGACGATCTTGAGGTTTTTGTATTAATACTGTACAAGATTTTCAATAAGAGGCCTAAAGCCAGTCCATGTATCTTTTTTCTCTAACATTTATTGTATTTTCAAATTCGTGATTCTCCATTAAGTTGCTAATGTGATCCCAACTTTCAGTGCTCCTAGATTGGCGACGGGAAATTTCATACAAGAGTGCTTAGAGCAGGATCCGTCTTGTGGAACAGCCCTTAAAAACTGCCTCACACTCTTTTTTCATCTTGTTTCATTTTTAGTAGTGGAATTCAGATATCTTCTTGCCTATATGTGTTTCATGCAACATGTTTTTAGTCCCAGGCACAAAATATCTCTGATTTGGCCAATTTTTTACACTTCAGTGCTTTTCCTTTCCCGACATAACAAACAGCGCACGTTCGTGTACCCATCTTACTGTCTTAACATCCCCATAATCTAAAACTAAAACAAACTTTACTCCATTAGGAAAAAACTGTACGTGATAGAATAATACGAAGAACAGTTTTGGAATCTACACAAGAAAATTTGTTAAAAACACACAATTATTTCTTTCATCTGATATCATGAACGCTGGTGAAATCACTACGTGGCGCCATCCAGTGTGGCCGAGCGGTTCTAGGCGATACAGTCTGGAACCGCGCGACCGCTATGGTCGCAGGTTCGAATCCTACCTCGGGCATGGATGTGTGTGATGTTCTTATGTTAGTTAGGTTTAAGTAGTTCTAAGTTCTAGGAGACTGATGACCTCAGAAGTTAAGTCCCATAGTGCTCAGAGCCATTTGAACCAATCACTGTTCAGCGGATAATATCAGTCTACGATTGGCACAGTTCTTCCAACAGTACTAAACAAATCAATAGCTTATAACACGAGCGTGCGCGTGACCGAATCGCCACGGGGGATGCTCCATAAAATTTCGGGTATGAAATACAAACGAGAAAGTATTTGCGCTAGCGATATTCAGCTAGTCAAAACGATCCGTATTTCTTTCACTTAGAACTTGCAGTTAGGATCATAGCAGTCAACATTGTTTCTCCGTAACCATCGTGACGCGGTTGATTACCGTTCTCCCCATACGACACACGAAACCGAGAAACATCACCTTCCGGATAAACATAGATACTGCGTCGTGAACACTGAAATTAAACTCAAAACCTGTGTGGCAAACATTTTCAGTTACTTTACCATAACTTGTAAGATACTTGCTGCAATCACGGCATCAACTCAACACTCCGCCCATGCTCCACGAAAGCTACGCCACGTCTCTCCACTGTTGCTCTGCGCTCACCGGAGGCGACTATCGATAGTCAATGATACAATTCTATGCTTACACGATGTTTAGTTCTATAGCTAAGAAAAATTTTCCTAGTAACGACTGCAGAACGTTTGGGCATTGTTGCAGAGGCAGAGAGAATACCTCATCATAAAGACTGCATTACTCTTCACTCCCTCGTACTGTATCAATTGGCATATCCAGTAGCTTTAACTGTATTTAAATGCGTGTGGTTTGCATAAAAAACTGCATCTCAATGGCCATTCTGTTAAAATGTTAATGAAGTGTGATTTATGCTATCGTTATTAAAAATCTAAATGCATACTAGAAAGCGGCATTCATAAAATGGACTTGGTCGAACACTGTACTAAGTATTTCACGAATTTATCGTAGTTACCACAACAGATGCTGCCCGCTTATAAATTACGGCGAAAAATTAAACTCAGACGACCAAAGCCATTGGATGGCGAATATGCACATCTACTGATGGCGGTAGTATCGCGTTCACAAGCTATAAAAAAGGCTGTGCGTTGGCGGCTCTGTCACCTGTACTCAAGTGACTCCTGTGAAAAGGTTTCCGACGTCATTACGATCGCATGACAGGAATTAACAGACTTTGAACACGGAATGGTGGTTGGAGCTAGACGCATGGGACCTTCCATTCCGGAAATCATTAGGGAATTCAATATTCCGAGATCAACAGTGTGCTGAGAATACCACATTTTAGGCATTATCTCTCACCACGGACAACGCAGTGGCCGACGGTCTTTATTCAACGACCGAGAACAGCGGCGTTCACGTAGACTTGTCAGTGCTAACAGACAAACAGCATGGTGTGAAATAACGGCAGAAATCAATATGGGACGTAAGAAGAACGTATCCGTTATGATATTGCAGCGAAATTTGGTGTTAATGGGATATGGCAGCAGAAGATCGACGCAAGTGCCTTTGCTAACAGCGTGACATCAATTGCAGCGCCTTTCCTGGGCTCGTAACCATATCGCTTGGTCCCTAGACAACTGAAACATCGTCGTCTGGTTCAAATGGCTCTGAGCACTATGGGACTTAACATCTGAGGTCAACAGTCCCCTAGAACTTAGAACTACTTAAACCTAACTAACCTAAGGACATCACACACATCCATGTCCGAGGCAGGATTCGAACCTGCGACCGTAGCGATCGCGCGGTTCCAGACTGTAGCGCCTAGACCATCTCGGCCACCCCCACCGGCCGTCATCTGGTCATCTGAGTACAGATTTTTGCCGGTAAGACCAGATGGTAGGTTCGACTGTGGCGCAGAGTCTGCGAAGCCATGGAACCAAGTTGTCAACAAGGCACTGTGCAAGCTGGTGGTGGCAGCTTAATGGTAAGGGCTTTGTTTATATGGAGTGCACTGGGTCCTACAGTCCACCTGAACCGCTCATTATCTGGGAATGGTTATGTTTGGCTACTTGGAGACAATTTGGTGCCATTCATGGACTTCTTGTTCCCAAACAACGAAGTAATTTTTATGGATGACAATGCCCTATGTCACTGGGCCAGAGTTGTCCGCGATTGGTGTGAAGAATATTCCGGACAGTTCGATCGAACGATTTACCACACGCATAAAATCGTGCACCCACAAGTCTCTCACAATTTTGGACGGCTATACGGGGTGAAAAGTATTTAAACCGACAAACTCTGGGAGGTTGTAGGGGACATCGAAACAAATATTTTTTACCTAATGTCATTTTTTCCTATGAGGATTATTTAAACCGGTGGAGGCCGCATTAAGCTCTTCAGTTATTAGAGGCCATATTACGATCTGCAGTAGTTAGAGGGCGTATTACGCTCTTCAGTTGTAGGCAACTGCCGTACACCAGTGTAGTAGTGCATTGTCTCTGTTTACTAATGGGGCGATACATCTGGAGTGAGTACACTGATATGGTTAGTGCGTAGGCTACTACGTAGCGCACCACAATGGACGAGCTGCACAACGGGGTTATCAACAACAATATCCTAATCGCCGTATCCTGCATCATACGACCTTTGCTGCTGTGTACCAACGTCTGCGTGAGACCAGGTCGTTTAGCAGATTACCTGGACAGGGACGCCGTCGCACGGTAAGAACGCTGCAATCTGAGGAAGTTGTCTTGCAGCATGTGGAGCGGGATCCTTCAGTCAGCACTCGTGCAATTGCACGCAACATGGGGACGAATCAGATGAATGTAAGAACAGTCCTTCGAGAGCAATTGTTACGTCCATTTCACTTACAGCGTGTCCACAACCTGGAACCAGTTGATTATCCACCCAGAGCACTGTTTTCGCAGTGGTAACTGGAACAGTGTGAAATGGATCTTATATTTCCATCCTCTGTGTTGTTTACCGATACAGCAACTTTCGGGCGTTATGGAGTGTCAACATACACAATTCGCATGTTTGGAGTGAGGATAACCCACATGCCACAGTTACTAGCTCTCAAGTGCGGTACTTCGTTAATGTGTGGGTCGGTGTTGTTGGGGACTGTTTAATTGGGCCGTATCTGCTACCTAGTCCATTAAATGGCAGGCAGTATTATAATTTTCTCGCCAGAACATTGCCAGAATCGCTGGAAGACGTCCCGCTCCCTACAAGACGACTCATGTGGTTCCAACATGACGTGGCGCCGGCACATTTCAGCCGTCGTGTGCGTCGATTCCTAGACCGACGGTTCCCAGAAACGTGGATTGGCAGAGGTGGTCCTGTACCATGACCTGATCGATCCCCAGATATGTCCCCTCTGGACTTTTTTGTGTGGGGAGAGATGCACAACCTTGTTTACGCAACTCCTGTTGCATCAGAAGAGGATCTGGTTGCCCGGATACTAGCAGCAGCAGCAGAAACAATTCAGGATACTCTTGGGGTTTTTGCCCGTGTCAGACATAACATGATCCGACGGTATAACCTTTGTTTAGGTGTCAGTGGAGGCATTTTTGAAAATCTACTGTAATTGAAATTGGGTTGTTAATGTGTTGTCTCTTGGTCATTAAAAAACGGAAAAGTGTTTGTTGGTTTAATTAATTTGCCGCCAGAGAAATCTTCCTGTACCGGTTAAAATACTGCTCATAGGAAAAAATGACATTAGGGAAAAATATTTGTTTTGATGTCCCCTACAACCTCTCAGAGTTTGTCGGGTTAAATACTTCTCACGCTGTAGAGATAGCATGGCTCAATATTTCTGCAAGGGACTGCCAACGACTTGCTGAGTCGATGCCACGTCGAGCTGCTGCACTATGCAGGTCAGAAGGAGGTCCGACATTATATCAGAAGGTATCCCTTGACTTCTGTCACTTCAGTGTATGTTGGTCATTACCATGGAGATATCGTACCATATGCAGGACTTTCAAATTAAATGCACACAAAAATCCATTTTCATGCCCCGAGCGGGATTCGAATCGGCGACCTCTACTTAACCAGGTAGCAGTGCTCCCCGACTCGGATGAGGCTGTGGGGATGCCAGTTGGTAACAGTTACGTAATGAATCTCAGCAACTGTGCTTCCATCTGTACCGTCGCACTTCAACCAGCAGAAAATTGTTACCACCTGTCGATGGAATGACGGGGTGTCGCTTACGACCGGCAGGTCGGCTTTCGTCGTCGTCTCCGCGGTGGAGTTGGGGCTGAATTCTACTTACAGAGAGCAGTGTAGAGTTTTCTGGGCGCGCACTGGCGTGCGACGAGTGCCGTCAGGCAGTGTAAGCCAATCCCGGGCCCATCAGGCGCGCAATCAGCGCCGTAACCCAACTCTGCCCGCCCGAGGGGTGTCGCCCGCGACAATGCTGCTCCGTGGCCACCCGCTGCCCTCTGGGAAATCTCGCCGCAGCGTCGAGACCACTGTGCCGGTGCCAGCCAGTGCTACCAACTGCGAGGCCGTGTCGTGGCGTATAGGCACTTCGGGGGGCGTGCGGCGAGGGCGGACTCTCTTTACCCACGGAAACGTTGATAGGGAGACTCCTCTATGCATGCATTACAGTTCATGAACATGAGATCGGGATACAGCTCGACCGTTCAATGTCGGCGGCACTATGGCTTATGTTGCTCAGGAGAAAATGAATGAGACTTACTTTCGTACTCGGGCGCGGATCTAAGAAAGGTCTGGGAGGGGCATGTTTAGGGGCAGCACGGAAAAATAGTATCAATACTTTTGGTGCCGAATACTTTATCACGATACTCACTTTTTTTTCGATACTTACGAGCTCATATTTTTATGCATGTCAGTATTTAAATACAGGTATCGCATCGACTGATCATACTGTTGATTCATTACACTTTTACTCTTTACCCAAAATTTTGGTCGCATGACTCAGATCCACCATTTACAACAGTTCAACGCACGAGCACCAGCAGGTCAACAACTGAACGAGCGACGTGCGTGCGAGGTACAGACCGAGTGTACTGTGCGGAATATGAATTTTGCGACACTTTGCCAGCCTCAGCAAAATTTCGTTCGCTTGGAATAGCTTGTTTTCGCGATTCGAATTCCTAGTTTAGTTTTGTGTTGCTTAAAACAGTTAAAGTCCAAGAATTTCTCACTCAACAGGCAGAACGGCGCTTACCAAAAATGAAACTCAACCGAATAATAATGATGTGAAGTACAAAATACGGTTAAAAAAATTGCACTCTTCCGAAAATACGTCAACCGTCTAAAAGCATTTGGAAAACACCTCACCACAAACGCAAGGTAAAATTATTTACTTAACAAGGTAAGAGAGTGGATAGAGCGGAGCAAAGTTTAAGTAAAAAAATGTAGTGCTGAAATAATAGTTTCATTAATTGCTTTATTAAAAAGCTGTCCCAGGAAATCATGTCTTCTCGATACCATTTGCCATGATGTGTCTGATTAGCCGCAAGAATTGACTGAAATCACAACTTAGCAGTGCCATTTTCCTTGACGTGTTTGACTAGCAGCAAGAATGCACTTTAAATATTTTCATAAATTTCGGAATTTCGCAGTGTTTTATTTTGTTACACCCTCGTACCCTAAATGGGCCTGTGCGTACAACTCCTAAAATACCCATCTGATTCTAATGAATGTTTTTTATATGGGTAGTACCGCAGACGGACACCCCAACGCTGAAATTGTGGTTTCTTTATTTTCAAATCTGTGCACAGCAGAATTTTTGAATTTCAAGATACTGAATTCGAAGATAACTATCATTACTTCAAGCTATAGGTACTTACCAATACTTTCCTAAGTATTGACACGTCCCATTCGATACCGCGTCTCTAGTCATGTAGTCATGACATTCGGCTCTCTCCACTCTCCCCCCCCCCCCTTTTCCCCTGCCACGGCTCCCATTTCCTCTAGAATATTTTGTTAAAATACACATGTTTTTACCGGAAACTAGCATTTACTTTATTTACAGAACATGCTGCAAGTCACATTCTGTATGCGAATGGAACAGTAGACCATCGAAATCCCGAAGATTGGCTAAAATTTACAGACGCGCGAGATGCCTTTGATAGGTTCCACAACGAAATATTGTCTCGAAATTTGGTAGAAAATCCGAAGAAATTCTGGTCGTATGTAAAGTACACAAGCGGCGAGACGCAGTCAATACCTTCGCTGCGCAGTGCCGATGGTACTGTTACGGACGACTGTGCTGCTAAACCGAAGTTATTGAACACAGTTTTCCGAAATTCCTTCACCAGGGAAGACGAATGGAATATTCCATAATTTGAAACGCGAACAGCTGCTAGCATGAGTTTCTTAGAAGTAGATACCTTAGGGGTTGAGAAGCAACTCAAATCGCTTGATACGGGCAAGTCGTCAGGTCCAGATTGTATACCGATTAGGTTCCTTTCAGATTACGCTGATACAATAGCTCCCTACTTAGCAATCATATACAACCGCTCGCTCACCGATAGATCTGTACCTACTGATTGGAAAATTGCGCAGGTCGCACCAGTGTTTAAGAAGGGCAGTAGGAGTAATCCATCGAACTACAGACCTATATCATTGACATCGGTTTGCAGTAGGGTTTTGGAGCATGTACTGTATTCAAACATTATGAATCACCTCGAAGGGAACGATCTATTAATGCGCAATCAGCATGGTTTCAGAAAACATCGTTCTTGTGGAACGCAGCTAGCTCTTTATTCGCACGAAGTAATGGCCGCTATCGACAGGGGATCTCAAGTTGATTCCGTATTTCTAAATTTCCGGAGAGCTTTTGACACCGTTCCTCACAAGCGACTTCTAATCAAGCTGCGGGCTTATGGGGTATCGTCTCAGTCGTGCGACTGGATTCGTGATTTCCTGTCAGGAAGGTCGCAGTTCGTAGTAATACACGGCAAATCATCGAGTAAAACTGAAGTGATATCAGGTGTTCCCCAGGGAAGCGGCCTGGGACCTCTGCTGTTCCTGATCTATAGAAGTGACCTGGGTGACAATCTGAGCAGTTCTCTTAGGTTGTTCGCAGATGATGCTGTAATTTACCGTCTAGTAAGATCATCCGAAGACCAGTATCAGTTGCAAAGCGATTTAGAAAAGATTGCTGTATGGTGTGGCAGGTGGCAGTTGACGCTAAATAACGAAAAGTGTGAGGTGATCCACATGAGTTCCAAAAGAAATCCGTTGGAATTCGATTACTCGATAAATAGTACAATTCTCAAGGCTGTCAATTCAACTAAGTACCTGGGTATTGAAATTACGAACAACTTCAGTTGGAAAGACCACATAGATAGTATTGTGGGGAAGGCGAGCCAAAGGTTGCGTTTCATTGGCAGGACACTTAGAAGATGCAAAAAGTCCACTAAAGAGACAGCTTACACTACACTCGTTCGTCCTCTGTTAGAATATTGCTGCACGGTGTGGGATCCTTACCAGGTGGGATTGACGGAGGAAATCGAAATGGTGCAAAAAAGGGCAGCTCGTTTTGTATTATCACGTAATAGGGGAGAGAGTGTGGCAGATATGATACGCGAGATGGGATGGAAGTCATTGAAGCAAAGACGTTTTTCGTCGCGGGGAGATCTATTTACGAAATTTCAGTCACCCACTTTCTCTTCCGAATGCGAAAATATTTTGTTGAGCCCAAGCTATATAGGTAGAAATGATCATCAAAATAAGAGAAATCAGAGCTCGAACAGAAAGGTTTAGGTGTTGGTTTTTCCCGCGCGCTGTACGGGAGTGGAATGGTAGAGAGATAGTATGATTGTGGTTCGATAAACCCTCTGCCAATCATGTGTACGTGTGTAAAATAGTTGAAGATTCGCTGTAAATTTTCTTACTTTGCTGATGTGAGCATTCGCAGAGAATAGTAACCGTAAATACTTATTCAACGTATACGGGGACAGGGGTTTTCAGTTTATCGTTGAATTGACAGCACAAAAACGGAAAACAAAATATTTTTGATCATTACATTATGTTCATAATTCAAGATTTTTAAGTATAGTCGAAATTAATCCAGGTTACCAAAAGTTTTGGACACTGCTGCATTGTAATTTTCTTGGTTATAAACGGACAATAACTGCAGAAAATGTAGCAAGAAATGACTTCTGCCACAACTGAATTGTACCGCTGCACAAGATGCTCGCGAATGTAATAAAAGAAAGGTCTGAATGAGTTATCGAGGGGTAAGTTATTTTTGTATGCCTAGTATTTCGGAGAACGGAATGCATTTATCGCAGTGGTATATAAATATGTACAGAACGGCCAATTTTATCTCCTGCCATTCTTGTCATCGCTCTCGTAAACATGTCCAGCTGTTTATCAGTGTCGAACAGTATTGATTCGATGTTATTTACTCTGAGAATGCGCTCTTGGCGGGTGTGAGCTATCGCATCACCCTGATGTTACGCAACGTTGTAATATAGTCGCTGTGCAGTTGGTATGAGATAAACCTACAGGCTTTTTCTGTTTTATTATTAGTGTTAGCGTTATCTGCAAAGTAAATGTACCAGAAAGAGTGGAAGGGAAGGAGAAATTAGTTGTCACATTCTGAGCATCTTCGTATTTCTTCACAGCACGCTCCTGGTCACCAGACTTAGTTATTCTTGGATCGGAATAACAGTGACCTGCAGGTAGTTATTTACAGGACAGTTACCATGGCTACAACTGATCAGAGCACGAGTTTGGTCATACCATCTCTCCTCTGAACAGTTGCCACGTTGCACATTGCTCCTGGTTACCAGTCAGCTGCAGACAACTGCCATCTCTCGCTGACATAATTGTGATTATTTCTCATACAGAGTGATTCCGTGATGATGCTACAAACTTTCAGGAATGATGGAGAAGGATAAATGTATCAGTTTGAGGTAATGAACGCCAGCCCGAAAACGACCGAATCGAAAGTTACAAGTGAAAGTCGTTCTCATACGCTTGACTGACGAATATAGGGTGTATCAAAAAGAATCGCCCGATAAAAAAATAATAATAATAAAAATAACTTATGTTATTTGAGATAGTGCACGAACAGTGCAGTGCAGTGCTGAAAAGAGCAAAGTGTCGAGTTCTACTTAGTGCCGCGATGTAGCAGTAGTAAGCGCCCAGTTCAGTTCTAGTAAAAATAGTGTCGATACAACAGAAAGCGTTTCGTGTTGTATGTTTTTCGCAGTTTTTTTTCCACACTTAGCGTTAAGTGACAAGGCAACATTCCATTTAAATGGAAAAGTGAGCCGTCATAATGTGAGAATATGGAGTACGGAACAACCAGATAAAGCTGTACAACATGAGAGCGACTCTTCAAAATTTAATGTGTTTTGTGCAGTTTCACTGGAAAAGGTGTGTGGTCAATTTGTGATAGCCGAGAACACTGTTACACGAAGCAGGTATCTCGATATGCTTGAGAACTTCCTTTTCCGACAGTTGGAGACTGATTCGAACGACTTCCTTTACCAACAGAATGGGGACCACCAAACTGGCATCTGGTAGTGTGGGAATTTTTTAAATCAAAGGGTTACTGAACGATGGATCGGGCCCACTTGACCAAATGATTCAGCCTTACATTACTGACCGACACAGTCACCGGACCTGACTGTATGTGATTATTTCTTGTGAGGTTCATAAAAGCCGGCCGGAGTGGCCGAGCGGTTAAAGGCGCTACAGTCTGGAACCGCACGACCGCTACGGTCGCAGGTTCGAATCCTGCCTCGGGCATGGATGTGTGTGATGTCCTTAGGTTAGTTAGGTTTAAGTAGTTCTAAGTTCTAGGGGACTTATGACCACAGCAGTTGAGTCCCATAGTGCTCAGAGCCATTTGAACCATTTTTTTTTTCATAAAAGAATCTGTTTACGTGCCTCCGTTACCAACAACAATAAATTAACTGAGACACCGCATAACAGAACCTGTGGAAGCTGTAACTCAAGACATGCTCGCTGCACTGTAGGAACAATTTGAATACCAGACTGACATATGCCGTGCATGTCATATTGAACACCTATGAAAAGGTATGAAAAAAAAAAACTTTTTGAGTTTCCCGCTCATCAGGGAACAAAATTAATTGTGTACGTTTATTAGTTTCAGAAATATAGATGTTTCATATCGGATGATTCTTTTTGATACACCCTTTTACATCTACCAGTACTGTTGTCGCCGAAACGGTAGGGTAGGCAATGCCGACGAGCACTTACGTGTAGAGGTGGTGGTGATAACTAACGAAATGCAGATGGCGCCCTGACAAGAGCAATTCAGGCGTGCAGAGTCTGTACTGCAGTAGACGGCAGTCTGTGTTCACAAGTTGAAATACTAACACCGATCGGCCCTAACCTAATGGAGTTGTAGGCGGTGGCGGAACTTGCAGAAATGATTTTCGTAAGTGGGAAGCGGATGGAAGGAAACAGAAAGCGGAAAGGTGTACAGGACCAAATATCCCATAGAAGCCATCCGACTCACACCATGTTTCCAAGACTGTCACAACGATTAAGTGAAACAGGGCGCTTAATACGACAGTACAACGACCGAGGATTATGAGTAGCTACACGGACTCCGACTTGGAGGATGCAGTGCTTCTTCGAGTGGATGAAACGCCTAGAATCAGTGCTCGACCAGCTGCACGTGAAATGAATGTTTCGCAGAGTACTGTGCGGCGAGTAATGCGAGAAATGCAGACCCTTACCGTGCCAGAAGGTGCAAGCTTTTGACTCATGCTGACTTCGGAACTTGTGCCATATTCAGCCAGTGGTTCTGGAACGACTTATAGTCGATAATTAATTTCCTGCTTATGTACTTTTTATGGACGAAGCCTATTCCACTGGAGATGGAACGCTAAACAGTTATTTTTGGGATCGGTGAACATCACCACGCTACAGTTCGGAAGAGCCATCAACACAGAACGTCTGTCAACGTGTGGGCAGGCGTAGCCAATGATTACGTACTAGACCTGTTTCTTCTCCCTCCACGCTAAATGCACCAGTATACTCAGTGTTTGTCAGAGACATACAACCCAGGTGTGGGAATTGACTTGAAAATGAGATCCTAAAAGTACAAGATGAGTTCTACCATTTGAACAGCTAAATAAAGATGGTCGGGCGGACTGGTAACAGCAAGAAAAGCATTCCTGAAAAGAGGAATTTGTTAACATCTAATGTAAACTGAAGTGTTATGAAGTTTTTTCTGATCGTATTTATGTGGGGTGACGGCTTGTACGAAAGCGAAACATGGACGATAAACATTTCAGACAAGAAGAGAACAAAAGCTTTTGAAATGTGGCATAACGAAAGATGAGTTGGGTACATCGGATTAAGTAATAAAGAGATACTGAGTCGAACTGGGAGAAAACAGAAATTTACGGCAAAATTTGACTAGAGGAGGTTCAAATGGCTCTGAGCACTATGGGACTAAACATCTGAGGGTATCAGTCCCCTAGAACTTGACTAGAGGAGGGGTCGGTTGATGGGACACATCATGAGGCATCAAGGAATTGTCAGTTTTTTAGTGGGTGTGGGATAATTTTCTTGTGGCGCGTAGTTTTTGTTCCGTAGAGTGTATATGTCATATGATACTCTCTTTAATTTGCTGATGGATTTGTTTGCTTCGAACCCAGAACAGATTCAGGATATGAAGGACGAACGGAATAGAGCAGGAATGACATTAAACTGAAGATGGATTAATTACAGTAAGACCGACGTAATGTTCAACCAGCTCGCCTGGTTAGCCGACCGGTCTAACGCACGGCTTTCCGGGGCGGGAAGGAGCGCCTGGTCCCCGGCACGAATCCACCCGGCGGACTTGTGTCGAGGTCTGGTGAGCCGGCCAGTCTGTGGATGATTTTTAGGCGGCTTTCCATCTGCCTCGGCAAATTTGGGCTGGTTCCCCTTATTCCGCCTCGGCTACACTATGTCGGCTATTACTGTGTAAACGAGTTCTCCACGTACGTGTACACCACCATTACACTACCACGCAAATATAGGGGTTTCACTCGTCTGACGTGAGACGTTCCTTGGGGGAGGGATCCATCAGGGGCCGAACCGCACAATAACCCTGAAAGAGTGGTTCGGTGTGGGGCGGCGGAGCGGTGAAATGAACTGCGGTAGTCGTCTTGGGGTTGTGGACCGCTGCGGCGAGGACGGAGTCTCTCCGTCCTTTCTAGGTCCCCAGTTAACATACAATACAATGCATACAATGGACAACCAGTATACTGACAGAAAAAAATTCTAAAGGTTAATGATGAAACTGGGGAACGGCCTTGCCGCAGTGGATACGCCGGTTCCCGTCAGATCACCGAAATTAAGCGCTGCCGGGCGTGGCCGGAACTTGGATGGGTGACCATCTGGGCCGCCATGCTCTGTTGCCATTTTTCGGGGTGAACTTAGCCTAGTGGTGCCAATTGAGGAGCTACTCGACCGAATAGCAGCGGCTCCGGTCAAAGAAAACCATCATAAAGATCGGGAGAGCGGTGTGCTGACCACACGCCCCTCCTATCTGCAGCCTCACCTGAGGATGACACGGCGGTCGGATAGTCCCGATAGGCCACTTGTGACCCGAAGATAGTGTGCTTTGCTTTTTTTAATGACACTTGTAGAAATAAACTGGCTTAGAGTTCATATGCGATTTTGAATGCTGTATTCAGAAGTACCTTACAAATATGACGTAAACAGAAAGTCCATAACCTAGGTATACTGCTTGCACGAACGTATGGACGTGGAAAACAGATGTTTGAATTTCAGACAGTTCAAAAGTTGAGGATTTCTCAACGAGCAGTGGAAAGATGCTTTTTGAGCATATTAAGAAGGGACAGAAGAACGAAGAAATAGATAAGAGAAAGAGAGGATTTCAGAACTTCACAGTGACTGTTAGGAAACTGAAGTGGACGTAGGCTGTACATTTAGCTTAGAAAATGAAGGATGGATAAAGCAGATGCTGTCTGGATTCTTCGTGTTAAGAAAACACTGCATGACTCAGTGGTGGTAAAGTGTCAGAATATGGATCCAAAGTTGTCGGGTTCTAGATCTACATACATACACTGCAAGCCACCATACGGTGCGTGGCGGAGGGTATCCTGTACCATTACTAGCTATTTCCTTCCATGTTCCACTCGCAAATAGAGCGATGGAAAAAACTGTCTATATACTTCAGTACATGCCCTAATCTCTCTGATCTTGTCTTCATGCTCCTTACGCGAAATGTACGTTGGCGACAGTGGAATCGTCCTGCAATCGATCTCAAATGCCGGCCCTCTAAATTTTGTCAGTAGCAGTCCTCGAAAAGAACGTCGCCTTCTCTCCAGTGATTTCCATTTGAATCCCTGGTCCGTCCTAGGCTTTTATCTGTCATTAACACTTGTTTCTCGTCTGGTGGCTATTTTTGATGTGAAAAATGCACCGTGGTTCGGAGTTCACGTTAATGTGTAGGTTCCCCTCTCACTGTAAATAAGTTCCAAAGGTCTGGGGAGGGCAACGGCATTATGGGCATGCCTAGTAAATTACTGTAATTTTCAAACAAATCTTAGGAATGATGACAAAGATTGAGAGCATAAACGAAGCAGGACAGACTTGAATGCGAGAAGCTGCAGAACGTAATTTATTGGAGAAATCTGGGGAGGCCTATATCCAACACTGGAAACGAAATAGCTGTTGCCGCTCATGATGATGATGATGATGATACGACATTAAAAAATTATTACGAATTGCAAGGAGACTTGCAGATAAGCACTTGGAGCAGATACTAGCAACTGACTCTCAACATAAATAAATGTAACAATGCGTGTAAACAGAATCTTTTGCCTACTTTCGTGGGGACGATTTAAGGTGGATTGATGGCATACATCCAGATGTGTGTCTGGCAAACGCTGGACACTGAGTTTTATCGGACGTATCCTAAGACATTGTAATTAACCCACAAAGGAGATGAGTTACAAAGCCTCGTCGTATCAACTCAAAAGAATTGTTTGTAATTAGGATTGTTTGCCTATAGTCGCGAATATTCCAGTAGGGTTGAAGTGCCGTTTCGTTATTGCCAGAAGCAATTCGTGACCGACTCGGATTGCGTGATTTACGTCGCAATCATATTCTCAGGGAGGAGTCCACAATAGTTTTGGAAAAAAAACCTGCTAATGAAACATCGCTTACGAATTTCAGTTTTTCCACCACAGCTAGCAATATTTACCATACGTTGCTACACTTCACACGCAGGAGACAATACAAAAACCGCTGTACACGACATTTGACTTTCAGAACTGTGAAATCAGTACTGACATGGAAAAATAACTTTAAACGCGATATATGATACTTCAAAATAAGTACTGTATTTGGCGCATGCCTATCTGCAGGTCCCGCTCCATCATTTGTCACGTCATTCATTTGTCAACAAACACCAGCGAGTTCGTTGTCAGCGGTAAAAGCACGTTTTAGAGTCTGTGTGTAATGACGTCCGGTAACGACTGTAATCAATAATGAATACCGGGTTTTTGTCTCTACAATGTCGAATTGTTACGGTACAAAGTTTAATCGTCAATTCTGCGAAGAGATAGATAGATAGATAGATAGAGAGAGAGAGAGAGAGAGAGAGAGAGAGAGAATTTAAGAAGAGTGTCATTGCTGGTTTGTTTACTCACTCCGAAAGCCTAAAAATTCTTATCATTGAGAAGATTGACACCATTAACAAGATTCGATGATGACATTGCTCCCGCCTCGCGGGATAGCCGCGTGGTCTTGAGCGCTTTGCCATGGTTCGCGCGACATCCCCTGCCCCCCCCCCCCCCTCCCTTCTCCCTTTGGAGGTTCGAGTCTTCCCTCGGGCGTGTGTGTGTGTGTGTGTGTGTGTGTGTGTGTGTGTGTGTGTGTGTGTTTTTTGCCCTTGGCGTAAGTTAAGTTAGATTAAGTAGTGTGTAAGCCTAGGGACCAGTGACCTCGGCAGTTTGGTCCCATAGGAACTTGCCACGCTCACCACCACGTCATGGCTATCCGCAGCAAAGGTAAAAGAGAATTACAGGTTCTGTTGAATGGAATGAACGGTCTAATGAATACAGAATATGAATTGAGAGTAAACCGGTAAAAGACCAAAGTAACATCAAAATTGGTGATTCCGAAGTAGTCGAAATTCAGAGGCTCTGTTACGTTGTAAGCAAAACAACCTATTATGGCCGAAGGAAGGAGGACGTGAAAAGAAGACTAGCACAGGCAAAAGGGGCATTCCTGTCCAAAAAAAAGTCTACTAGTATCAAAAAATGGTTTAAATCGCTCTGAGACTTAACATCTAAGATCATCAGTCGCCTAGAACTTACAACTACTTAAACCTAACTAACCTAAGGACATCACACACATCCATGCCCGAGGCAGGATTCGAACCTGTGACCGTAGCGGTCGCGCGGTTCCAGACTGAAGCGCCTAGAACCGGTCGGTCACACCGGCTGGCACTAGTATCAAACATAGGGCTTGCTTTGAGGAAGAAATTTCTGAGAATGTACGTTTGGAACACAGCATTGTATGGTAGTGAGACTTGGACTGTGAGAAAACTGGAACAGAGGAGAATCGAAACGTTTGAGATGTGCTACACAAGAATGTTGAAAATTAGGTGGGCAGGTAAGACACCGAATGACGAGGTCCTCTGCAGAATTGGTGAAGAAAGAAACATACGGAAAACATTGACAAAAGGGACAGGACGGTACGACATGTGTTAAGATATTTGGGAACAATCTCCATGGTACTGGAGGGGGCGGTAGAGGGCAAAATCCGTAGAGGAGACAGAGACTGGAACACATCCGACAAATAATTGAGAACGTACGGTGTAAGTGCTACTCTGAAATGACAAGGTTGGCACAGGAGGAAGGGGGGGGGGGGGTTGCATCAAACCAGTCAGAAGACGGATGACGCAAAAAAGTGTAGGTTTACGACAAAAATTGGAAGCTTCCACAAAGAGATCAGAAGTGCCGCAGCAATCTTTGGCTTTTAGACAATCAGTTAGTAAGTACGAACTGACTGTTCGTGGCGAATGGATGTTGGAAAGCACATCTTCAACTTCAATAAAACTTTTCCGAGCATGTAATTTTACTAAAATCTCAAGAATAGAAACTGGTAAATATTTTCAAATTCATGGATATCTGTCCATATGGGTCACGCAAACCCGCCCGGATAACTGCGCGCGTTAGCACGTCACTTCTGGGGTCCAGGAAGAAGTGCATGCCTCGAATCTAATCCGATCACGGATTAGGGGCGAGGGCCGGCGTGCCGGTTTGCCTGAACGTGGTTTTTACGCGGTTCCCCACATCGCACGAGGTGATTACCGGGCTGGGGCCCGCCTCAGATACACGATTCGCAAACATTTCGGACACGTTCTCTCGCTTTCACGCTGCACAACACTACGCCCTCGTTCTAGTATCGCTGTTCTTTGAGCTGAACGATTATATCATTCTTTGGATTCTGTATTTCACATCTTAGAAGAAAGATTAAGGAAAGGCAAACCTACGTTTCTAGCATTTGTAGACTTACAGAAAGCTTTTGACAATGTTGACTGGAATACTCTCTTTCAAATTCTAAAGGTGGCAGGGGTAAAACACAGGGAGTGAAAGGCTATTTACAATTTGTACAGAAACCAGGTGGCAGTTATAAGAGTCGAGGGACATGAAAGGGAAGCAGCGGTTGGGAAGGGAGTGAGACAGGGTTGTAGCCTCTCCCCGATGTTATTCAATCTGTATATTGAGCAAACAGTAAAGGAAACAAAATAAAACTTCGGAGTAGGTATTAAAATCCATGGAGAAGAAATAAAAACTTTGAGGTTCGCAGATGACATTGTAATTCTGTCAGAGACAGCAAAGGACTTGGAAGAGCAGTTGAATGGAATGGACAGTGTCTTGAAAGGAGAACACAAGATGAACATCAACAAAAGCAAAACGAGGATAATGGAATGTAGTCGAATTAAGTCTGGTGATGCTGAGGGAATTAGATTAGGAAATGAGACACTTAAAACAGTGAAGGAGTTTTGCTATTTGGGGAGCAAAATAACTGATGGTGGTCGAAGTAGAGAAGATATAAAATGTATACTGGCAATGGCAAGGAAAGCGTTTCTGAAGAAGAGAAATTTGTTAACATCGAGTATAGATTTGTCAGGAAGTCGTTTCTGAAAGTATTTGTATGGAGTGTAGCCATGTATGGAAGTGAAACATGGACGATAAATAGTTTAGACAAGAAGAGAATAGAAGCTTTCGAAATGTGGTGCTACAGAAGAATGCTGAAGATTATATGAGTAGATCACATAACTAATGAGGAGGTATTGAATAGAATTGGGGAGAAGAGGAGTTTGTGGCACAACTTGACGAGAAGAAGGGACCGGTTGGTAGGACATGTTCTGAGGCATGAAGGGATCACAAATTTAGCTTTGGAGGGCAGTGTGGAGAGTAAAAATCATAGAGGGAGACCAAGATATGAATACACTAAGCAGATTCAGAAGGACATACGTTGCAGTAAGTACTGGGAGATGAAGAAGCTTGCACAGGATAGAGTAGCATGGAGAGCTGCATCAAACCAGTCTCAGGACTGAAGACCACAACAACAACAACAACATTGCACATGTTAGAATAAAAGTTCAGCCATGCTCTCTGTACATCAGCAAAAACTGAGACGTGTAGAGTTTAGATGTCGTAACAACATTGCGCCTCATAGTACCATAAATGTCGACTGTCTTACAGCAGTCTCGTTTGTACAGCACAGCTTAGAATAATAACAAATTAACCCTTCAGACGATGTGGTTCCGTTTGAAGCCACTTAGGGTTTTCTCATTTCGTGGTATAGGCACAGCATCTACATCTGTAACCACCCTTCACGTTTCCAGGAGATGCTGCAACATGAACAACATTATATGTTTAGAGTCTTAGCAGTTAGACGAGCAAGCGTAGGAGCCGTTTTCGCATGCGCTGCACATTTGTCTTTGTGCTGTAATTTGTCTCTACAAAGCATCTTTTCGCGCATGGATTAGGTACAGAAAATTGTCCTGTTCAAATTTATTCTCTGTGTATTGCGATAATAATTAAATTTATGTCTTTATTTTCATAATTACTGTGGTGGTTCCTTCTGAATGCGCTGCGGCTCTAGGGGCAACAGGAGTCGCCGTGAAAGGTTGTTGTTTTTCCAGTTTTATACGATGTAGTCTCGCAGAATAAAGGAAAAGGAAATTCTAGCTTGCCTTTGGAAGGAATTTCTTCCGATGGCGTCTCAGACTGACAGTAGTAATGAAAGTAGAGATCATGTGTTAGCTGAAGACAGTAAACTCGATTTTCGATTATTTGCCGCCTCGTGTGGCCGAGCGGTTCTAGGTGCTTTAGTCTGGAACCGCGCGACCGCTACGGTCGCAGGTTCGAATCCTGTCTCGGACATGGATGTGTGTGATGTCCTTAGGTTAGTTAGGTTTAAGTAGTTCTAAGTTCTAGAGGACTGATGACCTCAGATGTCAAGTCCCATAGTGCTCAGAGCCATTTGAACCATTTTTAGATTATTTCAAAGTGAGAGCAAAGAACCATTAGCAGAAAAAAGTAAAGCTATTGTTTCAGTCTAAAAGCATGGAACAAAAGCAAAGCATCTACCAAGGCATGGCACCTCAAGGCACCGCATACGTTGTAGCACGAAGAAGAAACCTCACAGAATCAAATGGAAGTGGGCTCTCTGTCAAATAACCTTGTGACTAACAGCAGAAAGGAAATGCATTTTACCTTGCCACCAAAAGTAACGACATTTCACGCTCCGTTTGAAACCATCCCGTATGTATTCAATTAATTTTTTTAACACTAGTTTATCATCATATTATGTCTCAGTGTATCTCTAATAATGTAATAAAAAAAAGAAAAAGTCAAAAAATTTAATTTTTAATATCTCGAGTCTGAACGGGTTAAAGGCGTTACGGTAGCTCAGCTGATGTAATAGTAGAGCTTTGGCTAGCGAACGTCACACAAAAATCGCCTCTTAACTCGACAAGCCATTTATCCTCAGCTCATTTCATTAGCAACTGCACTCCTCAGCGTAACAGGTTTTTAGTTAGGGCCAAACTAGTTTCCGCGCGCTCATCCCTAAGTGGATTTCGTTGCGTGGATGTAGCTCCACAGTCGTGCATTTCGGAACTACGACAGTTTAGAAAATTTTGCTCGATTCAGTGTCTCGTAAGCAGCTTTGCACTTATCGCATTGTTTTTCTACTTTCTGTGTAAGTAAAAATTGCTATGGTCACGTAACTACCCATTTTCCACACATCAGAGTGTAAGACGCTTTTTTCACGAGAAAGGAAGAGAAGAATACTTAAGATCTAATACGTGTCAGCTCCACGGAAGTAAACATTTGATAAGAATTATACGACTCTACGCGATCTCTGGCTGCGAGAATTGAATGTGGTATGTAGCGTAAACACATTCTGTATACGTCGATGCACGGAATTAGACACATCTCAGATAAGTGCTTGGAGAACCTCTGACTACTGGAATTGCATGCGAGTCTAGTAAGCAGCAACAGTGGTTGCTGGAGGACAGTGACGAGCAAACATTAGGTTTGTGCACAAGTTCATAGCGTTTTTGTTTTATATGCTGGTATTCCGGTTGGTATCGGTGTACACTCCTGGAAATTGAAATAAGAACACCGTGAATTCATTGTCCCAGGAAGGGGAAACTTTATTGACACATTCCTGAGGTCAGATACATTACATGATCACACTGACAGAACCACAGGCACATAGACACAGGCAACAGAGTATGCACAATGTCGGCACTAGTACAGTGTATATCCACCTTTCGCAGCAATGCAGGCTGCTATTCTCCCATGGAGACGATCAAAGAGATGCTGGATGTAGTCCTGTGGAACGGCTTGCCATGCCATTTCCACCTGGCGCCTCAGTTGGACCAGCGTTCGTGCTGGACGTGCAGACCGCGTGAGACGACGCTTCATCCAGTCCCAAACATGCTCAATGGGGGACAGATCCGGAGATCTTGCTGGCCAGGGTAGTTGACTTACACCTTCTAGAGCACGTTGGGTGGCACGGGATACATGCGGACGTGCATTGTCCTGTTGGAACAGTAAGTTCCCTTGCCGGTCTAGGAATGGTAGAACGATGGGTTCGATGACGGTTTGGATGTACCGTGCACTATTCAGTGTCCCCTCGACGATCACCAGTGGTGTACGGCCAGTGTAGGAGATCGCTCCCCACACCATGATGCCGGGTGTTGGCCCTGTGTGCCTCGGTCGTATGCAGTCCTGATTGTGGCGCTCACCTGCACGGCGCCAAACACGCATACGACCATCATTGGCACCAGGGCAGAAGCGACTCTCATCGCTGAAGACACGTCTCCATTCGTCCCTCCATTCACGCCTGTCGCGACACCACTGGAGGCGGGCTGCACGATGTTGGGGCGTGAGCGGAAGACGGCCTAACGGTGTGCGGGACAGTAGCCCAGCTTCATGGAGACGGTTGCGAATGGTCCTCGCCGATACCGCAGGAGCAACAGTGTCCCTAATTTGCTGGGAAATGGCGGTGCGGTCCCCTACGGCACTGCGTAGGATCCTACGGTCTTGGCGTGTATCCGTGCGTCGCTGCGGTCCGGTCCCAGGTCGACGGGCACGTGCACCTTCAAAAAAAATGGCTCTGAGCACTATGGGACTCAACTGCTGTGGTCATAAGTCCCCTAGAACTTAGAACTACTTAAACCTAACTAACCTAAGGACAGCACACAACACCCAGCCATCACGAGGCAGAGAAAATCCCTGACCCCGCCGGGAATCGAACCCGGGAACCCGGGCGTGGGAAGCGCGAACGCTACCGCACGACCACGAGATGCGGGCCGTGCACCTTCCGCCGACCACTGGCGACAACATCGATGTACTGTGGAGACCTCACGCCCCACGTGTTGAGCAATTCGGCGGTACGTCCACCCGGCCTCCCGCATGCCCACTATACGCCCTCGCTCAAAGTCCGTCAACTGCACATACGGTTCACGTCCGCGCTGTCGCGGCATGCTACCAGTGTTAAAGACTGCGATGGAGCTCCGTATGCCACGGCAAACTGGCTGACACTGACGGCGGCGGTGCACAAATGCTGCGCAGCTAGCGCCATTCGACGGCCAACACCGCGGTTCCTGGTGTGTCCGCTGTGCCGTGCGTGTGATCATTGCTTGTACAGCCCTCTCGCAGTGTCCGGAGCAAGTATGGTGGGTCTGACACACCGGTGTCAATGTGTTCTTTTTTCCATTTCCAGGAGTGTATTTATCGATTGTCATTGTTCATTTGTAGTTCACTGTTTTTCACTGTTTGAGTTTGGAGATAGTGAGTGGAGCTGTGGACGCTAGAAAATGGAGTGCCAAGTGGAGAAATCGGAACGTTTCCGACTCTTCTTCCATTTGAGTCCAGTACAGGGATGACAGCAGCAGAGGTAGCCAAGAATATTCGGGCCGTGTACTGAGATAGCGCCATTGGACAGAGCACTGCAAGAAAATGGGTTTCTCTTTTTAAGTAAGATCGTTTTAACATCAGTGACTTTCCACATTCAGAACGCCCTTCAGGGTTTGGTTAAGACTATTTAAATTTATTAATACACAGTGATCCACTTCAGTGTCTCCATAACTTGCAAATGTGATCAGTTGTGATCATTCCACCAGCGTGCGACATTTGCATGCAATGAGGAAGGTTCAAAAATCGGGTGCATGGTTGCTGCATAGTCTAAGCCAAAATTACAAAAATAAGCAGGTGTCAATATGTGCATGCCTGTTTTCTCGTGAACAACACCGGTCATTCCTATCCTGTATCATTGCTGGTGTCGAGAAATGGTGTCTTCACATAAACATGAGGAAAAGAAAGGAATCGTTGAGCCCAAATAAAACGGAATCTCCTCGTACAAAGACCTGTGCGCATCCACAAAAGATAACGGTATGCATCTGGTGGAATAGCGCCGATGTGGTTTGTATGTATAGTATTGTATGTTAACCGGGAGCCTAGAAACGATGGAGAGGCCCCGTCCCCGCCGCAGCCGCAGTGGTCCACAACCCCACGACGACTACCGCAGTACACTTCACCCCTCGGCCGCCCCACACCGAACCATTCCTTCAGGGTTATTGTGCGGTTCGGGCCCCGGTTGCCTCGCCCCCCCCCCCCCTCCCCCTCCTCGAGCTCCAGGCAGCATATCACACCAGACGAGTGTAACCGCTATGTTTGCGTGTTAGAGTGATGGTGGTGTACGCGTAAGTGGATAACTTGTTTGCGCAGCAATCGCAGACATAGTGTAGCGGCGGCGGAGTAAGGGGAACCAGCCCTTATTCGCCGAGGCAGATAGAAAACCGCCTAAAAACCATTCACAGACTGGCCGGCTGACGGGACCTCGACACAATTCGCGGATTCGCGCCGGGGTCAAGGCGCTCCTTCCCAGTCCGGAAATCCGTGCGTTAGATGATGATGATGATGATGATGATGATGATGATGATGATGATGATGATGGTGTGTGGTTTGTGGAGCGCTCAACTGCGGGTTTTCAGCACCCGTACAAATTCTCAACCTTGCCTTTGTTCAATCTCGCCACTTTCAGGAATGATGATGAAATGATCAGGACAACACAAACACCCAGTCATCTCGAGGCAGATGAAAATTACTGACCCCGCCGGGAATCGAACCCGAGACCCCGTGCTCGGGAAGCGAGAACGCGGCTGCTAGACCACGAGCTGCGGACGCCGTGCGTTAGACCGCACGGCTAACCGGGCGGGCAGCCGATGTGGTTTACTACGAATTGCTTCCCCTAGATGTAACCATCACTGCTGACATTTACTGTCAACAACTGAAGCGTCTTGCAGACGCAGTCCAAGAACAACGACCAGGAAGACTGCTTGAAGTGATGCTACTCCACGATAAAGCCCGCCCGTAATCAGCTAGACCGACAAAAAACAATATACAGGAGTTGGGTTGGGAAGTCGTTCTAGAAAAGTCTTATAAATTTCTGTATTGGCAAACAGGTCGTTGACCTGGGTGCTAACCTATATGTCTCTCAGCTCAAGCTAGAAGTAATGAGGTACATTAGCAGCCGAAAGCGAGAACAGTCCGAAAAACAACTCTAAATCCGTCTTTAGTAGTGCAATCTCGTGGAGTCGCTTTGCGAACTCATGAAGAAATTTTTCAGTAATTGGAATTTAGTCATGTCTGATCCACAAATATGTACCTTGACTTCCGGAAAATGTTCCATGTCGCGAGCTGGAAGCTGCGTTTTCTGTAGGATTAATTTTTGTTTGATAGAATCAATGTTGGCTGACATATCTGTTACTAAATTATTATTCCCTTGCATTATGAGACGTTATTCAGATAATTAGTGATGTCGACCATAAAATATTTTGTCACCGCTCTACTTACCCTTAAGGCAGGCTGCGGCAGCCGCAATTTTGAGCAGCCAGCTGACGGCCAGTCGTGACGAGCTGGCCGAGCGAGATGGACGTGGAAGACGCGATAATTGTCCACCTTTTGTCTCAGAAGAAACGCGGAGCCAAACAGAGATACTGGATTTATCCTCTACTGCTGGAGAAACATACAAAGGGTTTATTTAAAAATTACTTCAATAATCTTTGAAACTATCCAGATCGTATTTTTAACTATACAAGAATGTCAGTGGAATCATTTGATAACCTTCTGGAAAATATAAGAAATTCCGTAACGGGTACCGATACTCGTATGCGAGCTTGTGTAACTGCGGAAGAAAAATTGTTGATTACTTTGAGGTGAGTTCAAAAACAAATATGATAGTTCATTTTTGATAATATATGAAAATAATTGGCCAGGGGAAAAAAACGATAAGTCGCAATTTACTTATTTCTTTTTAAAGAAAAAAAATAGTGCTTGCTCTTTCCAGATTGTGCAGCAACTATGAACGCCAATGATTTATGCCGCCGACTAATAATGGTCGCTCGTATTAGAAAATGTACAATTAAAAAACTTCAAAGCATTAAAACGCCAAATTTGCGTGAAAAATTATTGAATTTTCATCGGTTTTTCCCCTGGCCCTTCCGTTCTAATGTTACGAATTTGAAGGAACTGAAAGCGGACGAAGTCAGAAAACGGATGTGATAGTTTGAAAATAATACAACATGTATGATGGTTTGACATTATTATATTAATTTTATATGCTAAATTATAACAACATTTGAAAAGAATATAAATACTAAAGTTATTGTAGTACTGATGATTGGAACAGATGAAGTATTTCATATTTCTGAGTTGACACAGTTGAGTCAGTGGGCGATGACAGCTCATCGTATTCGGCGGCAGTGTCCTGTCCGTATGTAACAGGCGTAGAATATTCACAACGACTCTCCTTCTGCCCTGTGCTGAAGTATGCTCGACCATCATTTGGTTGTAGTATCCATCCATGCTGAAACTGTTGTCTACTCGAGGCTTCTGGTTCATACCTACCGCTATGTGCTCCAGCCACTGTTATTTCTGACGGATAATCAGAATAGCCTTGGTGATGAGGCCGCAGTGGAAGCATTTGTTCTCTTTTTATGACGTCACTAATCTCCATTTTTGTAGTGAGCTTGCGTTGTTCCGGAATCTTTTTCATGTCTTCTAGTAACGAAAGAAGAAATAGTCTATCTGAATCAGATTCTTGGTTCTTTTCACGCTCCTCCCTCAGTGTGATACTCCGTTGATGTATATCAGTCAATCTGCCGTCATTACTTTCCTGCGTCTTTCTGGGAAGAAGTGGAGGACTTTCTACGCCACATCCCCCACAGTTACTTTCAGCAACGTCGGTTTCATCCAGGCTACCTTGAAGAAACTGTAACTGATCGAAATACACGTAAGGGCTTTTACGCAAAGCTGCTGATCCACTTTTGGCCCCTGCTCTGCGTTTTGGTTCCCTTCTGAAACTTGGCGTAATATTCTTCCACTTCTGCTGCAGAAAAAGTCTGTTAGCGGCGCCGATGGAATGAAATTAGGGATGTTAATATGACTAAGCTTCTATAATAATGTAATAAAATTCCTGGCAGATGTACGTGGGTTTCATTTTTTCGTATGAACATATATTTCGTTTCAGATATCTGGCTACAGGATGTACTGTAGCAGCACTGAGACACAATTTTCGGATCGGATGTACTACTGTCCGAGAAATCATATATGAAACTTGCTTGGCGATTTGGGACAAAATGAGACAGACTGCGTTTCCAGAATTAAATGAGGAAAAATGGATTGAAATAGCAAATGGATTTAATATATATGCAAACTTCCCCAATTGCATCGGTGCCATATCAGAGTAGTAAAACCCCGTCATTCAGGTTCACTTTACTATAATTACAAAAATTATTTTTCGATCGTTTGACTTGCTTTATGTGATGCAGACTGTAAATTCACTTACATTGATGTTGGAGGATATGGGAAATGTAGTGACTCATCTATTTTTAAGAAATCAGTTCTGGATGAAAACTTCTAAGTAAAAATTTACAAATACCAGAGAAAAACTCAATATCAAACAATGAGATACCGATGCCGTACGTCATTGTCGGAGATGAGGCGTTTGGTATGTCTGAAAATTTAATGCGTCCTTACGGAGGAAGGAGTTTAACAGACAAAAAAAAGAATCTTTAACTACCGACTGTCTCAGGCTAGGCGATTTATAGAATGCACATTTGGCATTCTGGCAAATAAATGAAGAATTTTTCATCGCCCTATGGATGTTCGGGAAGAATTTGCAATTGCCGTAATAAAGGCATGCTGTGTTTTACATAATTATGTGCGAGAAAGAGATGGCTACAGATTTGAAGGTACACACTGTACGTCCCTATTGGAAATTTCCCAGGGCCCTACAAGAGCAGGGTGCCGTTCTTTAGTATCAGCATTTATTTGCGGATAATTTTACAAATGGAAATCCGCTGGAATGACAAAACAGAATTGCATTGAGGTAATAATTATGTGTGTTAATTGAATTGTGGATGTAACTGTTATTGCTTTCATGTGAATTACTGTGTATTATTGTTAAGTGTACAATGATACACCTTCTTGATTATTGTACCTATAACCATTGTTATTATGTAGTAAATAATAAATGACTTACCGAATTCATTCTTTTCATTTTCCTTCATGTTCTCGTCACACATTATACAGAGTAGTAAAAAAAAATGGATCCACTGTTTAGAAGTCCATAACTGGCAAACTAATTGACAGAGTTGTGCCGGCCGAAGTGGCCGAGCGGTTCTAGGCGCTTCAGACTGGAACCGCGCGGCCGCTACGGTCGCAGGTTCGAATCCTGCCTCGGGCATGGATGTGTGTAGTGTCCTTAGGTTAGTTAGGTTTAAGTAGTTCTCAGTCCTAGGGGACTGATGACCTCAGATGTTAAGTCCCATACTGCTCAGAGCCATTTGAACCAATTATTTGAAGTGGTATTTTAAGTACGAAAACATTAATGACGTTCAACGGCAATGGCGAAATGAGTATCAAACAGAGCCACCGACAAGTTTAACGATTCGTCGCATTCGAGACCAATTTGAAGCCGAAGGCTGTGTTAAATGTTGTGTCTAGACAAGGCAGTCTAGACACAGGGTGAGGTTACCGAAAGGGCACGCGTCAACTCACGCCGACTGGCGTGAAGTCTGGAACAGGATAAGTTGTAAATGCTAATAAAGAATAGGACGTAGTTGATGTTATACTTAACTTTAATTTATCCTTGTGGTACATCGCTCTTGACGATACAAATGAGACTTTAAGTACAGGTACTGTAAGGCTAATGGTGCCTTGCTAGGTCGTAGCCATGGACTAGCTGAAGGCTATTCTAACTCTCTCTCGGCAAATGAGAGAAAGGCTTCGTCAGTGTAGTCGCTAGCAAAGTCGTCGTACAACTGGGGCGAGTGCTAGTCCGTCTTTCTAGACCTGCCATGTGGTGGCGCTAGGTCTGCAAGTACTGACAGTGGCGACACGCGGGTCCGACATGTACTAATGGACCGCGGCCGATTTAAAGCTACCACCTAGCAAGTGTGGTGTCTGGCGGTGACACCACATTAAAGATGTACACAAACAACGATCTGGACGACCTGTAACAGTAACAAGTCCAGCTAACTCCCATCGTGAGTTACAACAATTCACTCGCTCACCACAGAAGTCTGTGAGACAGTGTGCCTGTGAAACTGGAGTGAGTCGCTCAAGTGTTCGGCGAATTTTGAAAACAGCAAAGTGGAAGTGCTACATCCCACGATTGCTACACGCAATGAACGAGGACGACCCAGATCGTAGAATGGAGTACTGCGAGGGGTTTACTAACATGGTGCGCAACGATGAAGAGTTTGCAGAGATGCTTGTGTGGTCTGATCAGTGTGCGATTTGCAGGGGTGGATGGTGGGGATTTCCCCTCCTCTGCATCAGACCATCCCCTCCTCTGGTTTTAGTTTACGCATCCCAATCTGGGATGTTTATTTCCCACGCACTGGAGTAAAACTTTACATATAATTTAAATTCGTGGAGACGAACACTGAAAGTTTTTAATAAGTCTTGATATTAATACTATTAATATGTTTCAGTTTTCTATCATCAGAATAAGTACCACTTTTCACAAATGTGCCTCTACTTTTTGAATTCCCCTCGTATATCTGTACCTGTATGTAGATGATTTTGTAAATAAGCTTTACCTATAATGTACTTTTAAAGATATAACAAGGGTTGGCTTTTCTGATAGTGCATACGCGTCAATAGTGAGTTTCGGCATTAACATCTATTTATAAACAGCTGTTTAACCATTCGTAACGCCACGGTCCAAGCTAGTAACATATATATTTCTACTAACCCCCTAAGACATCCCCCCCCCCCCACTGGTAAAAGCACAAATCGCACCCTGGGTCTGATGAGGCACTGTTCAAACTCAGTGGTATAGTAAATCGCCACAATTGCATCTACTGGGCCGCCGAAAATCCGAACGTCACAAAAAATGTTTCAAATGGCTCTGAGCACTATGGGACTTAACATCTGAGGTCATCAGTCCCCTAGAACTTAGAACTACTTAAACGTAACTAACCTAAGGACATCACACACATCCATGCCCGAGGCAGGATTCGAATCTGCGACCGTAGCAGTCTCGCTGTTCCGCACTGAAGCGCCTAGAACCGCACGGCCACCGCGGCAGGCAATCCGAACGTCCATGTAGACAAAGCCGTGAATTTGCCAGGAGTAAATGTGTGGTGTGAGTTGTCTTACCGGGGCTTGATTGGGCCATTTTTTTGGCGGCACAGTTACCGGTGAGGTGTACCTTCAAAGGTTCAGGCATCCATTTTATCTGCCATCCGAGACTTGCATGGAGACGGAAGAGTTTAGTTTCAACAAGATGGTGTCCCAGCCCACTACCAAAATCATGTTAGGGCGTATCTCGACGAAAATCTACCGGGAAGATGGATAAGCCGTAGAGGTGCTGTGGAGTATCCACCACGTTCCCCAGACCTCACTCTTATGGACTTTTACCTTTGGGGAACACTAAAGGACGTCATTTATCGACAAAAGCCACGCACATTGGATGAACTTCGAGAATCCATCGTACATTCATGTGCAAATATCCAAATTAACACGTTGCAGTCAGTAGTTCAAGCTGCAGTTCGGCGGCATCATTTGTGTGTGGATGTTAATGGTGACCATTTCGAAGACCTCCAGTGATATCTTTAATTTGGACTTTAAGCTACACTTTCACCAAAAACTGAGACAACTCCGTCAATTAGTTTGCAAGTTATGGACTTTTAAACAGTGGATACATTTTTTTGGACCCCTCTGTATTTGTGATTTCCTCCCATCTTCTCTTCTCTTCACGTCACGCTCACTGTACTCCTCACACGATACGTCCCAGATTGCTCTTCGTCTTTCAGTTTCTTGAATAAATTTGTCGGTGTCGAGAGCCATCGCGACTTTTGGCTCGAGGTGCAGACAAGTGCGCGGAGACTGAGGCAGCCACACCCGCAGTTAGCCACTGGCTGCCGTGCGGTCGCCCATGTTCTGTGGGCTGCCGCAGCCACAAAATCCTGGCTACCCGGTGCGCGGCCTGTAATCAACTGTCATTGTTCTACTGGCTGCCACAGCCTGGCTGTCTAGTGCGTTACCGGCCTAACTCAGTTTCTCCCCTGCTGGCTGCCTTCATTCAGCCAGCATTCACTGTCGTTCGTCAGAAGACAAGTGCAGCATACAGACTTTGCGGCTGGTGTTGTAATGAAGCTCCAGAAAACGTTTTTCTAGCTCCTAATTGTGCGATGGTCTGTTAAAAACTTTGCGTATCCTTCAAACTATACGAAAAGTATAACAATCACCATTCGGCATTCGACTATGTTGCTTCTCCGCATAATCCTTTCTGGTCAAGGTCACAGATACAGACTGTAAACCTAATTTAACACAAGTTGTACTGTCAGTCAGCTGCTTGGCGTCTGGATAATCGACTGCCTCGCTTTAGCGGAATACGGCCACAGCCTTCATTGTCCTCTTCTTCCTCACCCCCCCCCCTCCCCCAGCAGGGATAGTTCCTTTGAAAAATAACACTGCCGATTTCCTTCAACATTCTTTCCCCAGTAAGTGCGCCGGCCGGTGTGGCCGAGCGGTTCTAGGCGCTTCAGTCTGGAACCGCGCGACCGCTACGGTCGCAGGTTCGAATCCTGCCACGGGCATGGATGTGTGTGATGTCCTTAGGTTAGTTACGTTTAAGTAGTTCTAAGTTCTAGGGCGCTGACGACTTCAGATGTTAAGTCCCATAGTGCTCAAAGCCATTTTTTGAAATGTAATTTTTCCCGAGGACATGCAGCTTCACTGTAGCATGGAGAGCTGCATCAAACCAGTCTTAGGACTGAAGACCACAACAAGAACAGCATACAGTATGGAGATGAGACGTATCACTTTACTGAACCATTCTGTGTTATTTATTTACGATATGTTTACAGGTGAAAGTTTTGTAGACCATTTGGAAATAAAGCGAATGTATGCATTTGCTTACATTCTTCATATGAAGCTCTGGATGTTTATGCGAATACCTCTAGCTCTACTACGCAGTATGCAGTACACAGCTTGTTGCCAGCTTTATTTTTCTGTTTATTATGCATTTCCGATCGAGAATCACTGTGTATCGTGTCAATTAGCCTGTTTTTTACAGTTTTTGTCGTTATTGCATTTTTACTTTGTTTGCGTCTAGGTCACACGCTTTTTTCTTGTGCTTTTGTCGGTACGCATGCATGCATACGCATTTTTCGTCAAGCACAGACGTTTTCGTCGCCGTTACGTGCTATTTTTGGTTGTCTACTGTTCATTTTTTTCGTTCGTATTCTGTTTTCGTAGCAAAAAAATGGTTCAAATGGCTCTGAGCACTATGCGACGTAACTTCTGAGGTCATCGGTCGCCTAGAACTTAGAACTAATTAAACCTAACTAACCTAAGGACATCACACACATCCATGCCCGAAGCAGGATTCGAACCTGCGACAGTAGCGGTCGCTCGGCTCCAGACTGTAGCGCCTAGAACCGCACGGCCACTTCGGCCGGCTTTTTGTAGCAAGCACGGAAATAAGAACTGCAACATTCACAAGATGCCAGAATGAAATTTTCACTCTGCAGCGGAGTGTGCGTTGATATGAAACTTACTCACAGATTAAAACTGTTTGCCGGACCGAGACTCGAACTCGGGACCTTTGCCTTTCGCGGGCAAGTGCTCTACCAAATGAGCTACTCAAGCACGACTCACGTCCCGTCCTCACAGTTTTAATCAGCCAGTAAGTTTCATATCAGCGCACACTCCGAGGCAGAGTGAAAATCTCTTTCTGGAAACATCTCCTAGGCTGTGGCTAAGCCATGTCTCCGCAATATCCTTCCTTCCAGGAGTGCTAGTTCTGCAAGGTATGCAGGAGAGCTTCTACGAAGTTTGGAAGGTAGGAAACGAGGTACTGGCGGAAGTAAAGCTGTGAGGACGGGGCGTGAGTCGTGCTTGGGTAGCGCAGTTGGTAGAGCACTTGCCCGCGAAAGGCAAAGGTCCTGAGTTCCAGTCTCTGTCCGGCACACAGTTTTAATCTGTCAGTAAGTTTCATTCACAAGATGATTAGGTAATCATCCTGCCTATCCAGACTGTCATTCTAGAAGTTGGAAAGTCTGCATTGACGAGGAACATGCGGGAAAGCTGTGGTCTCCACGACATGTAAACCGTATAAGGACATTAAGACGGAGTCGCCTGTCAACACTGCACTTCGTGATTAGGTATTGTGCTTATTGGCTGATACTGCGCCCAATCGCATCGACGTCGAGACACATTGGCTATTGGTTTCATTAAACCAACGCCTTGGGTGGCTCTTCGTTGTCCAAGCTTGGTGCAACGTTGACCACAAAATAGAGGGAGCTCCACTGGTTTTACATGTACACCATCTTCTGTGACTCATGTTACACTATTTCATTCAAATTACGAGACTGAATTAATTCGGAACATTCGTTGTTCGTTGTGGGTACGAAAATTTATACAAACGTAATATGTTTCAAGCTGAGTACTGCAGGAATTCATCCGCTATTACCATTTCTCCATTTCAAATTAAAGTTGGTGTTAAAAGCCACGCGGGGTAGCCGCGCGTCTGAGGCGTCTTGTCACGGTCCACGCGGCTCCCTCCGTCGGAGGTTCGAGCCCTCCCTCGGGCATGGGTGTGTGTGTTGTTCTTAGAGTAAGTTAGTTTAAGCTAAATTAAGTAGTGTGTAAGCTTACGGACCGATGACCTCAGCAGTTTGGTCCCATAAGGCCTTACCACAAATTTCCAAAATTGCTGTTAAAATAGCAAGGCTACTGTTTACTCGTGAGTGGTCTATGGCAGTAATAAAGGGATGAGGGATTCAAACTATAAATTCATGCTTCACTTTTCTTGCTTTAAATGCTACATTTCAGCTCTTTCTGAATTATGGAGAAACGTTTCTTGTAGCTATTATTTATTATTGTTAAATATTCTCTTTTTTTCTTTGTTTCAGGTAAGTGTCAGACTTCCTGCAGACGTACAGACTGACATGCCGTGAGTACTTCCAAACTAAAGCCTCTTAATTCTGAACAGTGTTTCATCTTTCTGGAAGCTAATAACAGTTTAAGCCTTTTCTGTGGAACCTGAGTAAAAATTCTAAGATAGGCACTTTCCAGATTCTTGAGTTGGCAGCTGAGGCAGTGTTATATAAATTGATGTTTCGGCAGCTTCATTTCTGATCTCAGTTCCTCATTTTCTTTACTCATACCAAACTGTTCGGCTGCATTCCAGACAACGGGGAATCTATAACTGCACTTGATGTACCTTTAGAGGAAAGATAATAAAGGTGTCGAAATACAGCGTAAAAGAACATGAACACATTTGTAAATTTGAAAATGTTGATATAATTAGTCTGAAGAGGAAGCTAGAGTTAGTAAACTCACGAGCCACAGGTTATACGAACAATCCATTGAAGTGATACGGAACGAGTCTACTACACACAGGAGTATACATAATCCGTTTGACAGACATCACCTTGGCTTAAAATTAATGAATATGAACATGTGCCAGAGGTACATAAATCTCGTTACTTAATACAAGCGTAAAGTAAGCACCTTTGTCTTTCGTATTACACATAGAATTGAGTTCCAACTGGATTTGGTCTATAAACTAGGAATTGTCCAGAACAATTCATTTAAGGAAGATTTAACATTCCATTTATCACCTTTTGACATCTTGTATGTCATTAGACAAACGATCAAAAATTATTGTGGCTGCCTTACTGAACACGTTTCGGAGCTTCTCACAGCTTAAGCGTGAATGATGTTCCACCAAGACGGCAACACTAATCCGCGTGCAGGAGAAATGGTTTTGCAGCTACAGAGGTGGAAAAGCCACATGATTTAAAACGTTTGCCATCTTTCTGTAGTTTTAATCACTTATTGTTGTTACATTGTTCTCAACATCCTACGAGCTCAGAGAGCAACTGGGTCTTTCTTTTGGGACGTTCGTAATTTCCGCCACGTTAACGTATGTTCCTACAACATTCTTAAACGTCTCCAGGCTTGCAAACGGTAGGGAGATTTGGTAGATTCTGGTTTGAATTCGAGCGGAAGAATTTGAAACTGTAATTTATAAATACCGTATATATTACTATCATAGTACAACGCTAGTACAACAGCATATTATAAGTAAAAATTACAGTTGGACTACGTAAAGCAGTGTAGCTAGCCTGGTTAGGAAAGTTCATGCCCGTTGGTGTAATCAACAAAGCAAATTTTTATGATTACGCTGATCTTCACTTCAGCTGATGTCAAAGTAAGTTACGAAAATTCGCACGATCTAAATCACGTGTTTTGTATGGGCCTCCTTGTAAACGTAAATTTCAAGGTAAAATTGTTTTACACATATATATAAACGCTTATCGGCGATGTAGCAACACTGCAATTCATAAGGACGATAAATAATAATTGATTATGAACTCGAACTCGACTACTAAAATTTATGAGGTATGCAGTAATATTTTTTGAGTATTTTCGTATAAGGGACCTACCTTATTCCTCGTTACACGGTAATTACATTTCGTATTTCTTGCCTTCATATTTCATTATATTAGTATCGCGCTGAAAATACCTGCACAATAGTGGAAATGCAGTATGTTCGGAAATATACTTGTTCCATTCAGTAATGGTGGTAGTTGACGACTACTTTACTTTTCGTCTTCAGTTTTGCACTCAGTACTGCCCCATTCGGCCTCGGGTATACTTTCTCCGGCAACGTTGGTTGTACTATAACAGTGACTCACGCAGGTATGAATAGTTTTGGTGATGACGAGATAGTCGCAATGCTCACCGCCTACGGCTTCACTGACGGCCAAGAGCGGCACGGCGACGCTATGTTGAGCTGTTACTGCAGCGGCGGCAACCACATGGCATCACTTTCCAGAGTTATTTCATTACTCTGTATCTTGTGCATTGTACGTTGGATGATTACATAGCACAGGTTTTTTCATTGTTCCGAAGGTATTTTCACAGAAACAAAAATAAACAATGTTACATACTGAATAAATTGTAGTTACATTATTAGGTTGCAACGGGTCACCGGAGGCCGAGGTTCTCTTATGCCAAAATACTCAGAAAATACACACATCAGAAATTGCATCTCCTCGGTTCCGACAGTTCCGGAACCTGTACAGAAAATAGCGGTAGCATATTGGCTAGACATTCGTCTTCATGGACGACCATTCGCACCTCCATCGTGCACATCTTGTGAATGACTTCCTTCCGGATAACGACATCGCTCGAATAAAGTATCCAGCATGTTCTCCAGACATGAACCCTATCGAACATGCCTGGGATAGATTGGAAAGGGCTTTTTACGGACGACGTGACCCACCAACCACTCTGAGGGATCTGCGCCGAATCGCCGTTGAGGAGTGGGACAACTGGCGCCATAGTGCCTTGATGAACTTGTGAATAGTATGCCACGACGAATACAGGCACGCATAAATGTAAGAGGACGTGCTACTGGGTATTAGAGGTACTGGTGTGTACAGCAATCTGGACCACCACCTCTGAAGGTCTCGCTGTATGGTTGTACAACGTGCAATGTGTGTTTTTCATGAGCAATAAAAACGCCGGAAATGATGTTTACGTTGATCTCTATTCCAATTTTCTGTACTGATTCTGGAACTCCCGGAACCTAGGTGATGGAAAATTTTTTTTTTTTTTTTTGCTGTGTTCTAATTAGGGAGCCGCTTAACGCGCTCCTGTCGAAAGCTATAAAAATCTGTCGGTCAGACATTACGAGCAGTACGATCACACTTCAGTCACAGCATATGTCCTAAGAATTTGATGGAGGACACTGTGGTGACAAGTCGTGGGATAGCGATATGTACGTATATAGATGGCGACAGTATTCTGTACCCAAGGTGTAAAAGCCAGTGCATTGGTGGAGCTGCCGTTTGTTCTTACATGATACATGTGAAAAGGTTACCGACGTGATCGTGGCCGCACAACGGGTATTAACGGACTTTGGATGCCGAATGTTAGGTAGAGCTAGTCCCATGAGATATTCCATGTCGGAAATCGTTAGAGAATTCAATATTCACATATCCACAGTATGCCAAGAATATTAAATCGCACTGTTAACCTTTCACTACGGACAATGCAGTGGCTGACGGTCTTCACTAAACGACCGAGCGGCGTTTGCGTAGCGTCGTCAGTGCTGACAGACAAGCACCCCTGCATGAAATGACTGGAGAAATCAATGTGTACCGAAATGTGCCGTTAGTGGGCTATGGCAACAGAAGACCGACAAGAGTGCCTTTGCTAACAGCAAGACATCGTCTACAGCGCATCTCCTGTGCTCGTAACACATCTGTTGGACCCTAGAGGGCTAGAAAACCATAGCCTCGTCATATGAGTCCCGGTTTTAGTTGGTAAGAGCTGATTGTAGGGTCGATTGTGGCGCAGACCCTACAAAGCTATGGACACACGTTGTCAGAAAGGCACTGTGCGAGCTGGTGGTAGCTTCATAATGGTGTGGGCTGTGTTTATATGGAATGGACTGGGTCCTTTGGTCCACCTAAACTGATCATTGACTGAAAATGGCTATGTTCGGCTGCTTGGACACCGTTCGTAGGCATTCATGGACTTCATGTCCACAAACAACGATAGTATTTGTGTGGGTAACAATGACGACGCCAGTGGGCCATAATTGTTTGCCACTGGTTCAAGTGACATTTTGGACAATTTGAGAGAATGGTTTGGCCAACGAAATTGCCCAACGGGAGCTCATGGAATATTTATGGAACATGACGAATGGAAAAAGTGGTAGAAACCGACCTCGGGGAAGATCAGTTTGGATTCCGTAGAAATGTTGGAACACGTGAGGCAATACTGACCCTGCGACTTATCTTAGAAGCTAGATTAAGGAAAGGCAAACCTACGATTCTAGCATTTGTAGACTTGGAGAAAGCGTTTGACAATGTTGACTGGAATTCTCTCTTTCAAATTCTGAAGGTGGCAGGGGTAAAATACAGGGAGCGAAAGGCTATTTACAATTTGTACAGAAACCAGATGGTAGTTATAAGAGTCGAGGGACATGAAAGGGAAGCAGCGGTTGGGAAGGGAGTGAGACAGGGTTGTAGCCTCTCCCCGATGTTATTCAAGTATATATTGAGCAAGCAGTGAAGGAAACAAAAGAAAAATTCGGAGTAGGTATTAAAATCCAAGGAAAAGAAATAAAAACTTTGAGGTTTGCCGATGACATTGTAATTCTGTCAGAGACAGCAAAGGACTTGGAAGAGCAGTTGAACGGAATGGATAGTGTCTTGAAAGGAGGATATAAGATGAACATGAACAAAAGCAAAACGAGGGTAATGGAATGTAGTCGAGTTAACTCGGGTGATGCTGAGGGAATTATATTAGGAAATGAGACACTTAAAGTAGTAAAGGAGTTTTGCTATTTGGGGAGCAAAATAATTTGTGATGGTCGAAGTAGAGAGAATATAAAATGTATACTGGCTATGGCAAGGAAAGCGTTTCTGAAGAAGAGAAATTTGTTAACAACGAGTATAGATTTAAGTGTCAGGAAGTCGTTTCTGAAAGTATTTGTATGGAGCGTAGCCATGTGTGGAAGTGAAACATGGACGATAAGTAGTTTGGACAAGAAGCGAATAGAAGCTTTCGAAATGTGGTGCTACAGAAGAATGCTGAAGATTAGATGGGCAGATCATATAACTAATGAGGAGGTATTGAATAGAATTGGGGAGAAGAGGAGTTTGTGGCACAACTTGACTAGAAGAAGGGATCGGTTGGTAGGACATGTTCTGAGACATCGAGGGATCACCAATTTAGTATTGGAGGGCAGCGTGGAGGGTAAAAATCGTAAAGTGAGACCAAGAGACGAATACACTAAGCAGATTCAGAAGGATGTGGGTTGCAGTAGGTACTGGGAGATGAAGAAGCTTGCACAGAATAGAGTAGCATGGAGAGCTGCATCAAACTAGTCTCAGGACTGAAGACAACAACAACAACAACAACAACAGCAACAATCGAGAGGTCAGTTCGTGCACAAAATCGTGCACTGGCATCACAAACGCAATTATGGACGGCTGTAGAGGGAGCGTGGCACAGTATTTGTGCAGGGGCTTTCCAACGACTTGTTAAGTCCATGCCACGTCGAGTTGCTGCTCTACACCCGGGAAAAGGAGCTCCGACACGATATTAGGTTGTATTCCATGACTTGTCACCTCAGTATAAATCATCTTCCCTTTCTTACCTTTGCTGACAAACAAGCAATATTGTCACACGCATTTGAGAAATCTCGCATAAATTTTACCGAGCGAGTAATGTCAGAGGTAATAAAACGTAAACTTTATCGATTTCTAGAAGTAATGTTATTTAGTTAAAACTAATACTACTACTTGCTTGTGTTTACAGTGGGAGAAATGCGTGCTGATACAGACTGACCATTCTATTGGTTCACTTCACACTATGAACTGGAGAGGCCACTACACTAAGATTCTTGAGTTATCAGGCCGTTTACATATTATACACTGAAGCGTCAAAGAAACTTGTATAGGTACGCGTATTCAAATACAGAGATGTATAAACAACAAAATATGACACATGCGGTCGGAAACCCCTGTATAAGATAACAAGTGTCTGGCGGAGTTGTCCGATCAGTTACTGCTGCTATAATGGCAGGTTATGAAGATTTGAGTGAGTTTGAGGGAGGTGCTATAGTAGACGTATGAGTGTTGGGACACAGCATCTCCGAGGTAGGGATGAAGTGGGGATATTCCTGTAAGACTATGTCACAAGTGTACCATGAATATCAGGAAAACATCAAATCTCAAGACGTCGCTGAGGCCGGGAAAAGATCCTGCAAGAACTGGACCAACAGCTACTGAAGAGAATCGTTCAACTTAACAGACGTGCAACCCTTCTGCAAATTGCTGCAGATTTCAATGCTGAGCCATCAACAAGCATCAGCGTGCGAACCATTCAACGAATCATCATTGATATGGGCTTTCGGAGCCGAAGGCCCACTCCTATGCCACCTCTAATGGCTGCACCGCACAATGCTTTCTGCATCGCCTGTGCCCGTCTACACCGACATTGCATTGTTGATGACTGGAAACATGTTCCCTGGTCGGACGAGTCTCGTTTGAGATTGTATCAAGTGGATGGACGTGTATTGGTATGCAGACAACTTCATGATCCATGGTTCCTGCATATCAGCAGGGGACTGTTCAAACTGGCGGTGGCTCTGTAATGGTGTGGGGTGTGTGTGTAGTTGGTGATACGAGACCACTGATACGTCTAGATACGGCTATGACAGGATGCCAGGTACGTAAGCATACTGTCCGATCACCTGCGTCCATTCATGTTCATTGTGCTTTCCGAAGGACTTGGGAAATTCCAGCAGGATAATGAGACACTCCATACGTCCAGAACTGATACAGAGTGGCTCCAGGAACACTCTCCGGAGTTTAAACACTTTCGATGGTTACCAAGCTTCCTAGACATGAACATTATTGATGATATCTGGAATGCCTTGCAACGTGTTGTTCGGGAGAGATCTACACCCCTCGTAATCTTACGGATTTATGGACAGCCCTGCAGGATTCATGGTGTCAATTCCCTACAGCACTACTTCAAATATTTGTCGAGTCCATGCCACGTCTTGCTGCTTAATGAAAAGGCAGACGAAGCCCTTCAGAGATCTTAGGTTCGCGCTTAACTCGGATGGCGGGCGATGTGATTCGGCTGTAACATCACAGCTGGTTCGGAAGCCTCGGAGGACAGAAATGTTGTCTGCCGCGGGCGGTGTTAGTCAAGGCTTTATTAGCAATGTATGATTATTTGGAACATACAGTTGACAACAGTATCACAGTAATTACGGAAGTACGCAGTTCATTAATTTGTTGAAGAATAGAAATTATTTGCTACTCTTCAGTGGAATGCAATTGTACAGTTCCTCGTATTCTGCTAATAAAAAGCGCGTGGCATCCCGTATAAACAAACTGATTGGAGATTTAATCATTTCTAAAATAACAGTTCCTCGCTAAATGCCTCAAGATAACGGATTCACAACGTACGTGCTGTTTTCTGCGCAGGGACAACTATAGAAGACTGCAGGTTGGTGAACATTTATTGGAACTTAGGCACTCCAGTCAGGGCGGTGGAAGCAAATAGGTACCTCGCATGTAATGCAGTCTTACTACAAATGAGATCAGTGACACGTCATATGTGATAACACAGAGGAGGTATGAAGAAGAGAAATATTTTTGAGCGAAGGGGTTTATCATACGCACACATAAATCTCTCTCTCTCTCTCTCTCTCTCTCTCTCTCTCTCTCTCTCTCTCTCTCCGTCTCTCTCTCTCCTCTCCCCCCCCTCCTCCTCCTCCTCCTCCTCTCTTTCTCAAGTTGCCGTAACCAAATAATTACTCTACTACAGGAAAGATTGCAGTGTTCTAACACACTCAAGCCCTTTTAATTAAATCTTGGCTCAAAAGACCTTCGCTAGATTTTAAAGTCTAAATCTGCTAAACCTCGTAAAACTAAGTACTCCCTGAGGATTACGTTACAGTTGGCACAACGCTCGCTCCAGAGAGGCGGCAAAACAGCAAAGACATACCTTTACACTACTACTGCGCTCGCAGTCTGCTCCCCGTACTGTATAATACCTGTGTCTAATGCTGGACGAAAGGAGATGACGGTCGACCATAACTCCCTCTTGCTGTAGTAAATTTAATTATTTATAAAAAAATTAGTTAATAGTAAACTAGCGTTGTAAAGCTAATACTGATTCTCTTCCCAACGTATTTAAGGTTTCTTTAGTCACATGAAATGCAGATTGAGATTTTTAAGTTCGGAAGTTAGATGAAACACTGTCTCTAAGCACAATGTACACACCAATTTAAAGTTAATTATTGCGGAATGTGTTTGTTTCGAGTTTTCCACCAGTAACATGTAAAACTCGTGAATGCCCTTACAGTTTATTTACGATGTTGATCTGCTGCTACCGTGCTCGTAATTAATGATTGATTTCGTCTTCCCTTCTCCTACACCACAGTTCCGAAGGTCGCAATTTACAGTATAACACCGTGCAATGCAGTTACATCACAGTCCATACTTTCCACCTCCTCCTGGTATTAATTGCTTCTCTTCCTCTCACTCAGTCCGTAACCACAGTCCAAATTACCAGTGCTGGTCGCTTTAGCTTAACGATGCATTTCCACAGTCTCCAGCCGGCAGCGGTGGCCGAGCGGTTCTAGGCGCTTCAGTCCGGAACCGCGCGACTGCTACGGTCGCAGGTTCGAATCCTGCCTCTGGCATGGATGTGTGTGATGTCCTTAGGTTAGTTATGTTTAAGTAGTTCTAAGTCTAGGGGACTGATGACCTCAGATGTTAAGTCCCATAGTGCTCAGAGCCATTTGAACCAAATGGTTTCTGCGGTACAGCACATTTAATGTATATTTATTTTTGCGTTAATGGCATATTTACATATCTTTTACCCACGCAACCTCTTTGACGTTTTATTCTATCCCAACCTACAAGGGACGTTTGAAAAGTCCGTGCAAAAATAACTACTTACGTATTTGGGGTAAACCTTTTTTATTTTTCGACATAGTCTCCTTTTAGACTTATACACTTCGTCCAACGCTGTTCTAATTTGTTGATCGCTTCCTAATAATAGGAATTGTCCAAGTCTACAAAATAGCTATTAGTTGCTGCACTCACCTCCTCATTTGAATAAAATCTTTGTCCCGCCAGCCATTTCTTCAAATTGAGTAACAAATAGTAGTCCGAGGGAGTCAAGTCTGGAGAATAGGGGGGATTTGAAACGAGTTGGAATCCTATTTCTATTAATTTTGCGACCACAACTACTGAGGTGTGTGCTGATGCAGTGTCTTGATGGGAAGGGACGTTTTTGCGGTCCATTTACCGGCGTTTTTTTTTTTTTTTTGCTCGGTTTTCAAACGGTCCAATAACGATGACTAATATACATCTGTAATAGTTTTACCCTTTTCCATATCGATGAGGATTATCCCTTGCGAATCCCAAAAGACAGTCGCCATAATTTTTCCGGCCGAAGGAATGGTCTTCGCCTTTTTGGTGCAGATTCTCCCTTGGTAACCCATTGTTCAGATTGTTCTTCGGGTCTCAGGAGTATAGTAATGTATCCATGTTTCATCCACAGTGAAGAAACGACGCTTAAAGTCCTGCGGATTCTTCCTGCACAGCTGCAAACCATCCTTGCAACACTTCACACGATTTCGTTTTTGGTCAAGCTTGAGCAATCGCGGAACCCATCTTGCGGATAGCTTTCTCATGTCCAAATGTTTATGCAAAATATTATACAGCCTACCCGTTCATTCGAGATGTCCACAGCACTAGCAATCTCACGCACCTTAACTCTTCTGTCATCCATCACCATATCATGGATTTTATCAATGATTTCTGGAGTCTTAACCTCCACAGGGCGTCCAAAACGTTCAGCATCACCTGTGCCGAAATGGCCATTCCGAAAATTCTGAAAGCACTTATAAACTGTCCTAATCGAAAGTGCAGAGTCACCGTAATGTTTATCAAGCTTCTCTTTAGTCTACTGAGGCGTTTTGCCTTTCATAAAGTAATGTTTAATCACCTCACGAGATACTTTTTCGTCCATTTTTTGACAATCACTCGACTTCCTTGATTCACACGAATGCCAAACACAAATAAATAGACCAAAATGGCTGAAACTTGGTGTGCGTTCTTTCCAAAGGTGCTAATAACTAAATATGACCTCGATACGCACCGATGGTGTCATCTCGCGGACTTTGCATGGACTTTCCTAACGCCTCTCGTACCTCACTGCTTTCGTACTCGTTGCTCGGCATGTATCCCTGCCACAAAACTAGCACATTGAAGGCGCGGCTGTCCATATTGTGTTGTGACTGAAGTAGTGCGAGTGAATGAGTTTGTATTAGAGAGAAACCTCTGTTAACTGTGTTTGTACACCCGCTAGCTAAAATGCCACACTTCTATACTAAAGTGTTAGAATATTATAAAAGGGTAGGTAAGAGTGAAAAGCCCTCTTGCTCTTTAGCTCTCTTGCTCTTAAGTCTCGTTGGGAATTAGGTCTTCCTTGGTCGCTTTCGCTGAGCTGTGTTATTAAATGTGAATTGTATTTACGAGTGTATTCGGAATGTTCGTTAAAGCATAAAAAATAAATTGCGAATTACGACTTAGTTGTTTGAAGACGCTCCTTTGTTTTGGACAGAAAGAAAGAAATTGATTTTATTCACAGAAACTGAGGAAATATGTACGGAAACTTTTCCTTTGGTTCATGGTTATTTCAAAAGCCATTTTGTGTGTTATGTACTGTTTGCGTATTACATTCATTAGAAACTGCAGTCATTTTTATTTTACTCGAAGTCCGATAATTTTTCTGAGCGCAATTATTACTGAAGTAAAATTCATTTCTTTTCACGGTCAGTAAAAAACCGAACGAATTGTTTCCAAGCTAACTGCGAGTCGTAGCTATTTTGCAATTTTAAAATAAGTGAAAGTTAACAGTATTATATCGTTCATGATGTTTACGAATATAATTGAGATTAAACGATACATATAATTGGCCCCACTTTTCTTAAAACGTTACCGCCAAAGTTCCAATGAATAATTTCAGGTAACCTTAAATGCTCTTGATTAACAGATCCAGAATGTAAAGCAAAATTGCCGTAATGACGCTAATGTTGTATCTCGCAGTATGGCATTCTCTGAGCGCGTGGCCGTGTATCGAACGTGTCAACAGACAGAGCACACTTCAAAATAACACAGCCGTGTTTTCTTCCCCAAACGAAGCTCGTACCTGTCTGTAACGAACTCGTTGTCGACGGAACGGTTTAAAGACCAGTATGCCTTCCATTTTTCGTGTAAATTACTACAAGCCAATCTCGGTGTGGACTACAGCTTGGCGGAGTGATGACGTTCTTCTGCAGACGGCGTTAGCGAGTGCAGTGACCGCGGCTGGGCTTGTCGCAGTGCGCAGGTGGAACAGGTAGGCGGGCATTCCCCACGGCCGTCGGCGTGTTTGTCCCAGGCTGCACGCCAGAGCGTGACGGGAACGTGGCTGGCGGCCGACTGACTGCCAGGCAGGTGGATGGCGTGCCATGGGATGGGATATACAGGGCTATTACAAATGATTGAAGCGATTTCATAAATTCACTGTAGCTCCATTCATTGACATATGGTCACGACACACTACAGATACGTACAAAAACTCATAAAGTTTTGTTCGGCTGAAGCCGCACTTCAGGTTTCTGCCGTCAGAGCGCTCGAGAGCGCAGTGAGACAAAATGGCGACAGGAGCCGAGAAAGCGTATGTCGTGCTTGAAATGCACTCACATCAGTCAGTCATAACAGTGCAACGACACTTCAGGACGAAGTTCAACAAAGATCCACCAACTGCTAACTCCATTCGGCGATGGTATGCGCCGATTAAAGCGTCTGGATGCCTCTGTAAGGGGAAATCAAAGGGTCGGCCTGCAGTGAGCGAAGAAACGGTTGAACGCGTGCGGGCAAGTTTCACGCGTAGCCCGCGGAAGTCGACGAATAAAGCAAGCAGGGAGCTAAACGTACCACAGCCGACGGTTTGGAAAATCTTACGGAAAAGGCTAAAGCAGAAGCCTTACCGTTTACAATTGCTACAAGCCCTGACACCCGATGACAAAGTCAAACGCTTTGAATTTTCGGCGCGGTTGCAACAGCTCATGGAAGAGGATGCGTTCAGTGCGAAACTTGTTTTTAGTGATGAAGCAACATTTTTCCTTAATGGTGACGTTAACAGACACAATGTGCGAATCTGGGCGGTAGAGAATCCTCACGCATTCGTGCAGAAAATTCGCAATTCACCAAAGGTAACGTGTTTTGTGCAATATCACGGTTTAAAGTTTACGGCCTCTTTTTCTTCTGCGAAAAAAAAAAACGTTACAGGACACGTGTATCTGGACATGCTGGAAAATTGGCTCATGCCACAACTGGAGACCGACAGCGCCGACTTCATCTTTCAACAGGATGGTGCTCCACCGCACTTCCATCATGATGTTCGGCATTTCTTAAACAGGAGATTGGAAAACCGATGGCTCGGTCGTGGTGGAGATCACGATCAGCAATTCATGTCACGGCCTCCACGCTCTCCCGACTTAAACCCATGCGATTTCTTTCTGTGGGGTTATGTGAAAGATTCAGTGTTTAAACCTCCTCTACCAAGAAACGTGCCAGAACTGCGAGCTCGCATCAACGATGCTTTCGAACTCATTGATGGGGACATGCTGCGCCGAGTGTGGGAGGAACTTGATTATCGGCTTGATGTCTGCCGAATCACTAAAGGGGCACATATCGAACATTTGTGAATGCCTAAAAAAACTTTTTGAGTTTTTGTATGTGTGCAAAGCATTGTGAAAATATCTCAAATAATAAAGTTATTGTAGAGCTGTGAAATCGCTTCAATCATTTGTAATAAACCTGTAGGTGTAGGTGTGGATGGGATGCCGCAGCACGGACGGCGGCGAGTATCTCAAGCCGGCCCGGGTCACTGCCCTCTGATTGCGCCAGGGTCGCGGTGGGCGCCTGCAGCACTGGCAGTGCTAGAGGCAACACGCCGCACGTCCTGCATGCGACTTCCGCGTCGTACATCGCGGCTGCCTTCTCGTTCCTCCCGCCTCCTTCACAACATGTGCCACTTCTCGGTAAAGTTGACTTAAGCAGCGGTTATTGCACGGGACATGGGGTAGAGTCGGATTCACGTATCATAATTTAGATCTACACTGAAGCGCCAAATAAACTGGTATAGGCATGCCTATTCCAATACAGAGACATGTACACTACTGGACATTAAAATTGCTAAAGCAAGAAGAAATGCAGATGATAAACGGGCATTCATTGGACAAATACATTATACTAGAACTGACATATGATTACATTTTCACGCAATTTGGGTGCATTGTTGTTGTTGTTCTTGTTGTTGTGGTCTTCAGTCCTGAGACTGGTTCGAAGCAGCTCTCCATGCTACCCTATCCTGTGCAAGTTTCTTCATCTCCCAATACCTACTGCAACCTACATTCTTCTGAATCTGCTTAGTGTATTCATCTCTTGGTCTCCCCCTACGATTTTTACCCTCCACGCTGCCCTCCAATGCTAAATTTGTGATCCCTTGATGCCTCAGAATATGTCCTACCAACAGGTCCCTTCTTCTCGTCACGTTGTGCCACAAACTCCTCTTCTCCCCAATTCTATTCAATACCTCCTCATTAGTTATGTGATCTACCCATCTAATCTTCAGCATTCTTCGGCAGCACCGCATTTCGAAGCTTCTATTCTCTCCTTGTCCAAACCATTTATCGTCCATGTTTCACTTCCATACATGGCTACACTCCATACAAATACTTTCAGAAACGACTTTCTAACACTTAAATCTATACTCGATGTTAACAAATTTCTCTTCTTCGTTTCTTAAGAAGAGAAATTTGGGTGCATAGATCCTGAGAAATTAGTACCCAGAACAACCACCTCTGGCCGTAATAACGGCCTTGATACGCCTGGTCATTCAGTCAAACAGAGCTTGGATGGCGTCTACGGGTACAGCTGGCCATGCAGCTTCAACACGATATCACAGTTTATCAAGAGTTGTGACTGGCGAATTGTGACGAGCCAGTTGCTCGGCCACCATTGACCAGAAGTTTTCAGTTGGTGAGAGATCTGGAGAATGTGCTGGCCAGGCCAGCAGTCGAACATTTTCTGTATCCAGAGTGGCCCGTACAGGACATGCAACATGCGGTCGTGCATTATCCTGCTGAAATGTAGGGTTTCGCAGGGATCGAATGAAGGGTAGAGCCACGGGTCGTAACACATCTGAAATGTAACGTCCACTGTTCAAAGTGCCGTCAATGCGGACAAGAGGTGACCGAGACGTGTTGCCAATGGCACCCCATGCCATCACGCCGGGTGATAAGCCAGTATGGCGATGACGAATACACGCTTCCAATGTGCGTTCACCGCGATGTCGCCAAACACGGATGCTACCATCGTGATGCTGTAAACAGAACCTGGATTCATCCGAAAAATGACGTTTTGCATTTCGTGCGCCCAGGTTCGTCGTTGAGTACACCATCGCAAGCGCTCCTGTCTGTGATGCAGCGTCTAGGATAACCGCAGCCGTGTTCTCCGAGCTGATAGTCCATGCTGCTGCAATCGTCGTCGAACTGTTCGTGCAGATGGTTGTTGTCTTGCAAACTTCCCCAGTTGCTGACTCAGGGATCGAAACGTGGTTGCATGATCCGTTACAGCCATGCGGATAAGATGCCTGTTATCTCGACTGCTAGTGATACGAGGCCGTTGGGATCCAGCACGGCGTTCCGTATTACCCTCCGGAACCCACCGATTCTATATTCTGCTAACAGTCATTGGATCTCGACCAACGCGAGCAGCAGTGTCGCGATACGATACACCGCAATCGCGATAGGTTACAATCCGACCTTTATCAAAGTCGGAAACGTGATGGTACGCATTTCTCCTCCTTACAAGAGGCATCACAACGTTTCAACAGGCAACGCCGGTTAACTGCTGTTTGTGTATGAGAAATCGGTTGGAAACTTTCTTCACGTGAGCACGTTGTAGGTGTCGCCAACGGCGCCCACCTTGTGTGAATACACTGAAAAGCTTATCATTTGCATATCACAGCATCTTCTTCCGGTCGGTTAAATTTCGCGTCTGTAGCACGTCATCTTCGGGGTGTAGAGATTTTAATGACGAGTAGTGTAAATAGGCAGAATACGGAGCTGCGGTCGGCAACGCCTATACAGGACAACAAGTGTCTGGATTAGTTGCTAGATCAGTTATTGCTGCTACAATGGCAGGTTATCAAAATTTAAGTGACTGTGAACGGGTTGTTGTTCTCGGCGTACGAGCGATGGTACACAGCATCTCCGAGGTAGCGATGAAGTGGGGATTTTCCCGTCCGACCGTTTCGTGAATGAACCGTGAATATCAGAAAGCCCATAAAACATCAAATATCTGACATTTCTGCGGCCGGGAAAAGATGCTGCAAGAACGGGACCAACTACGACTGAAGAATATCATTCAACGTGACAGATATGCAACCCTTCCGCAAATTGGTGCACATTTCACATTTCAATGCTGGGCCATCAACAAGTGTCAGCGTGCGAACCATTCCACGAAACATCATCGATATGGGCTATCGGAGCCGAGGACCCACTCGTGTATCCTTGATGACTGCGTAACACAAAGCTTTACGTCTCGCCTGGGCCCGTCAACACCAACATTGCACTGTTGATGAGAGGTAAAATGTTGCCTTGTCAGATGAGTCTCGTTTCAAATTGTATCGCGCGGATGGACGTGTACGGCTACGGAGACAACCTCACGAATCCATGGACCCTGAACATCAACAGGGGACTGTTGGAGCTGGTGGAGGCTCTGTAGTGGCGTGGGGTGTGTGCAGTTGGAGTGATATGGGACACCTGACAGGTAATACGTGCGTAACCACCCTGTCTGATCACCTCCATCCATTAATGTGAATTGTGCATGCCGACGGACTTTGGCATTTCCAGCAGGACAATGCGACACGCCATACGTCCAGAATTAGAATTGCTACAGAGTGGCTACAGGAACACTCTGAGTTTAAACACTTCCGCTGGCCACCAAACTCTCCAGACATTAACATCATTGAGCATACCTGGGATGCATTGCAACGTGCTGTTCAGAAGAGATCTCCACCCCTCGTACTATTAGGGATTTATGGACAGCCCCGCAGGATTCATGGTGTTAACTCACTCCGGCACTACTTCAGACATTAGTCGAGTCCATGTTGCGGCACTTCTGCGTGCTCTCGGGGGTCCTACACGATACTGGGCAGGTGTACCAGTTTCTTTGGCTCTTCAGTGGATATCGTGAATGGTCCAGTAACACTCCTTTCGCGTACGCCCGAAGTTACTTTTCCTTCTGAAGATTTATCTTCGTTGATAATGACATGCTATGTTTTCAGAATGAGTTTTTCACTCTGCAGCGGATTGTGCGCTGATATGAAACTTCCATGGCAGGTCAAAACTGTGTGCCGGACCGAGACTCCAACTCGGGACCTTTGCCTTCGTGGGCAAGTGCTCTACCATCTTTTTGCATTTTGTTCGTTGTTGATCGTTGTGGACGTCACATGGCTTCCGTTCAAGTTCGTTTGTTGATCCTTCCACTCAGTTTTTTATTACAGAGGCCTACCGGCTCTCTGACCGAACACGCTGAGCCACCGTGCCGGCGAGCATCTTAGCTACCCAAGCACGACTCACGCCCCTTCCTCACAGCTTTACTTCCGCCAGTACCTCGTCTCCTACCTTCCAAACTTTACAGAAGCTCTCCTGCGAGCTTCTGTATAGTTTGGAAGGTAGGAGACGAGGTACTGACGGAAGTAAAGCTGTGAGGACGGGGCGTGAGTCGTGCTTGGGTAGCTCAGATGGTAGAGGCCCGCGAAAGGCAGTCCCGAGTTCGAGGCTCGGTCCGGCACACAGTTTTAATCTGCCAGGAAGTTTCATGCTATATTTTGTTTGCTAGGAGTCTGTGAATCCAGTCACACAGCTGGTCTTATATTCCGTACGCTCTCATTTTGTTAATTAGGTGGCAGTGTGGAACTGCATCGAATGTCTTACTGAAGTCAAAGAACACAGCATCCACCTGCGTTCTGGTATTGCTTTCTGGGTCTCGTGTACGAACAGAGCGAGCTGGGTTTCACAAGATCGTTGTTATCGGATGTTGATTCCTTCAGAGGAGGATTCCGCCTCCAATAATGTCACAATACGCTAGCATAAAATGTGTTCTAAAATCTACAACAAACGAACGTCAGAAAAATCCACCTGTAGATTCGTGCTTTTGTTCTACGACCCATCTTGGGAACGGGAGTGACTTGCGCCTTTCCTCAAACGCTAGGAACGCTTTTATTCTCCAGAGATACACTGCTGCTTAAAAAGGGAGCAAGTACTTTTGCATAAGAAGTTCGGTTTCAATGGTTCCCGAGGTTTCTCTGCATCAAGTAGTGTCAGTATTGGGGCGATTCTCTCGAGGAGTTCACAGGTGCTCTCCTTCTTGATCCTCCACATGAAACCCAGTCCCATCCTCGTTGACTTCATAAGTAGGAAGTTCAAATTGTCGACCTGGGCATGAGTCTGCTCGAGGCGGCTGGCTGTAGCCTTCCTCTGACCTGCTGCAAAGCGTAATGGATACTTGCACGTGACTGAGTTGTACCTTTTCTTACTAAACGCCTGACGTGATGGTGAGACGTGTAATGTCATACGTACGCAACACGGCTGGAGAGAATATTAACATTGTTTATTTTGCTTCTGTACAGTTCATTAGAATGTAGCCTATGGCTTAATTGCGGCATAAATCGCGATCTACCGCGTGGTTATAAATTTCCCTATTCAACACATTATAACACAGAAACTTATTACCGTAAGAGTAGCAAGCTTCGTATCATTAATGTCGAGGACAAGGGGGAGAGAAATATTGTAGAATAAGTTCAGTTGAAACGCTTTTAATGTCCTGCTATCGCGCACGTTATACCATCACATACCGGTACCGTTACTGCTTGAAAAGGGGCTCAGCATGGCGGCCATCAATATCCAGAAGTGTCTGAAAGCGCAGGATTGCAATCTTCACAGCAGAACGAAGTATGGAGGTAAGTATGCCGGCTACCTCTCTTGATATGCTGCGCTTCATATCAGCACATGTCTGAATGTTCCACTGGTTAACCCCGTCCTTCAGATAGCCCCACAACGAGAAATCAGAGAGTGAGATCAGGTGATCGCGCCGCCAAGTATTTGGAAACGATAGGCTGATAATTCGATCGTTTCCAGATATATTTGGAAGAAGCAGGTGAACTTCCCGAACCATGTGCGGTGGGACCTCCTTCCATGAAAACTGTTAAGTTCAGTTCGTCTCTCCCCGGTAGGGCGGGTAGGACATGCTGGCGAAGCATATCGTAGTAACGCTGGCCACTGCACGTCTTTGGTCCTAGAGCGCCAAACTGTTCTAAAAAGAACGAGCCAATGACGAACGCAAGCGCGAAGCCACACCATGCGGTGACACGTTCACCATACAGAGGAACTTGATGCACAGTGACTGGAGGTGAAGATCACCACACTCGGCAATTCTCTGTGACCGCCTCACCCGTCAAAGAAAATGCGCTCTGTCCATAGGATAATCCAGGACGAGCCCTCGTCGACTTCAGACCTCGCGAGAAAGTGGAGAGCGAAGTCAACGCGTCGTTGTGCGTCCTGTGGTGCAGGCTGCTGTAAGATATGCATCTTGTACAGATACCATTTGAGAATGCTTCAAAGCAACTTCCGTACAGTGGACCGCGGGATGTTCAACTGTCGTGACACAGCACGCGCGCTGCCTGAGGATCGGGAATCGCACGCAGCGTGTGTGCCATAGCAGCAGCGATTTCATCAGCCACCTGTGGTGCGACTTGTCGTCGGACTCTTCCCGGAGGGATGCCCAGTTCTCCAGCTGATTCCAACTACTACTTCATGCTCCACACAGCATGCGGACAAAGAGGATCCTTCCGTAATCCTTTCAGCCGACGACATTGTCGAATTTCAACTGCAGCATCACTTTTGTTTCGATAACAGAGTCTCGCCAATAATACCCTACACATTCTGTCCAAGCTCACGTTGACACGTCAACAAGTGCATTGCGACTGGTCAGACGTGTGTGACTATGAATCACGATGACTAATCACGGTGGCGCTGTGCCGCATGAAAATCATGCCCCCATACTCTGAACATCAATGCTACGAAGTTTGGTATTCGTACGGTAGTTAGTTTCCGTGTTATAACGTGTTGAATAGGGAATGTTTAATTATAACCATCCGGTAGGTTACTTCGGAAGGTGGCGCTTCGGTTATGAACGGCAAATTCATCGAGTTTGGTGCGATGAGAAGACTACGATTTTTCTCTGAAAATGTTTTTCTATGAAAATGTTTTTCTTGTTCTTTTTGTTCCTTTCTTTCTTCGTTAGTATTCTGGAGGTCGACTGATCTGAAAGGGAATGAGCGCTTGAAAATGGGACTGGGACTAAGAAACTAGTTGCGGAAAAAGGTTCAAATGGTTCAAATGGCTCTGAGCACTATGGGACTCAACTTCTGAGGTCATTAGTCCCCTAGAACTTAGAACTACTTAAACCTAACTAACCTAAGGACATCACAGACATCCATGCCCGAGGCAGGAGTCGAAACTGCGACCGTAGCGGTCTCGCGGTTCCAGACCGCAGCGCCTAGAACCGCACGGCCACTTGGGCCGGCGCGGAAAAAGGAAGAAATAATAAAGGATAACGTATACCTGAGGTATTGTTATTTATAAAAGAATAGAGAAGACAGTAAATAACAAATTTTGTAGTATGGAGCGTATTTTACGAATATTGGGTTTCGGTGAATCGTTCATGTCCATTTTGATGACGTCATGGGTCGAGGCAGGTGCTATCGGCAAGGTTCATTATTTCCCTTGTACAGTGTAGAGTTGTTATTGTATTATGGATGAGAAGGAATTGGAAAGGGTGAAATCTGGTCCAGCAACATAGCCTAATGACCTTGAATAATACTAGGGAGCTGCCGACTTTAAAGTCCCCATCCGACGGATGTAACATCGTTAACAGCGTCACATGCTTTCGCGCCATGAGGCACGGCGGTGAGATTTTAAATTTAACTCAGGACACTGGAGCAAAGTCATAAGATGAGTAGCCCGTCACCACCACCTGTCATCCTTACCACTGAAGTACCGTTGGTAAAGTTTCTTCTCTCACCTTGTTTCGAAGCGAATACATCGGAGTCGACCTCCACCGCACAGTCTTATGTTAGCAACGTCAGCTACGGAAGCATGTTTCCTGATCGTCGCACAAATGAATTAGCGCCTCATCTTTAGCTACAGAATACGCAATCATGCACAAATTTGATCACAGTTCAACTTGCAGAAAAATAATCTATTCAACAAAGTTGGTAACGGGATAGCTGTCTTAATTTTATTTAATGTAGGTTCTCGCCAGTCTTACACTACAGTCGAGATCTAATTTTTTTGCACCCACTTGCCCTACATTCAGCTGCTGCCGTTACTAGCATGCCTTATTTATGCAGAGAGACGATATGAAAATTTCACCGCTACATTGGCGTACACTCAGCTGATATATTGTAGTCAAGCAGATTGTGGGCGCCGTTAACTATTACTTAGTGAAAAAAAAGCTTTCCAACACAAGGAAATACTTCAATGGTTGAGAAACACTATTATTCAAGTAGTTGCCTACATTTGTCTCACCTGCTACAGAAAAATGCTGTTACAGTTAGACAGAAGGTGTGGTGCGTGCGGCAACGTCGGGGATGGCCTCGCTACACAGTGCAGTCCAAAACAAGGAAGGATTAGTAAAGTAGGTAGCACTAACCAAGCAACTGGGAGGACTTACGGATGTCATAATGTTTACATGTAGAGGGTTTCATACCCAGGAGCTTGACAATTCATGACAGCCAAGTCGAGTCCTAGCATCTCCGCCTTTTTAGAACAATAATTTCCAGTACCTCCGAGTCACGTAAGGTCGGTGGAATAAGACATTCCGAACACACCACACCATATATCAATGTAGTACTTCTAACGCTTCCACATCCTCGGGTATGCGATGTAACCGACCGTGATTATGTGTACCTAAATTATCGGAAAGGCATCCATGATGAAGAAAATAACTTAGCGAGGTAGCACGTTGGTTAGCACACTAGATTCATAGTCGAAAGGACAATGGTTCAAATCCCCTTCCGCCCGTCAAGATGTATGTTTTCCATGATTTCCGTAAATCGTTTAAGGCGTATTTTGGGATGGTTCCTTAGAAAATGGCACGGCCGATTTCTTATCTCATCCTACCATAATCCGAGCTTGTGCTCCGTCTCTAATGACCTCACTGTTAAGGGGATGTTAAACTTTAATCTAGTACCTACCAAAATGATGCGGTGTTCAACTAATAGTTTATATAATAAGTGGATACACTGCACCAATAACGAATGATTGCAAACATACGTAATCGCAAAGATTAATTTGGAATGGTTCGTCGAGATCGACATTAATGAAAAATTTGCAAATTAAGGAAATTTTAAATATGTATAGAAATAACACAGTTGCTAGTCGTGAAGTGGAGAATTTATTCCTGTACCAATTGGTTTTGCTTGAAAGTAAACATACGTAATCAGTAATACGGGTGTGGCCGACAACAGCAGTTACTCACGCGGGAGTTAAGTTCAGTAGGCAGCTGATCACAAAGTAGTTATTCAAATACAAGCACAAATTCAGAACGTTGGAATTCTTTAAAGGAATTACAGACAAAACTGAATGAATTTATGCATTTTGTCCTTATGAATAATTATAATTCACTCCCAAGAATACAACAATACAGCAACAAGATACCAGGGAAACACTGAAATACGGTAGCCAAGACGTTGTTACACAAATTTACAAGAAATACACAAACCGCTACGATCGCAGGTTCGAATCCTGCCTCGGGCATGGATGTGTGTGATGTCCTTAGATTAGTTAGGTTTAAGTAGTTCTAAGTTCTAGGGGACTAATGACCTCAGAAGTTAAGTCCCATAGTGCTCAGAGCCATTTGAACCATTTGAAAACACACAAAAGTAATTACTATATTCGAGAAAAAGGTGAAATTCATTATAATTTGCAGAGACAATAGTTTTAAAAAGGTAATTACAAATATTATTTTCAACAATAAATTACGATTGTTGTAGTTCAAAATTTACATAGTGACTTTGGTCAATAAACAAGAAAAGAACTTTCAGTCCAAAACACAAATTCATGTATACCGTCTGGCAGTCATTGTTTGCATTATATTATTATTATAATACATTTTTGCTCTCAAGACAGTGATTGAACTTGAATATTACACGATTATTCAATTTACCCCTTTTTATGTTTTCTTCTTCTTCTTCTTCTTCTTTTCTATCAGTGCCCTAGTTTTTCTGTCTATTCCATATTATTCTAGCGTGTCATAGAGAGTCTACCTGTCAATGGAGTCAAAGGCCTTCTTAAAGTCCACAAATGTAACTACAGTGTTGTTCGCCTGTCTGACCTTAAAGAGTGTTTGCAGGTTCCAAATTTTTTCAAGACAGGATCTTCCCTTTCTGAATCCTGCCTGGTATTCACTTATCTTTGTATCCACTTGTGGTTCCAGTCTGTTCAGTAACACCTAGGACAGAATTTTGTGAGTGACTGGTAATAATGAGATTCCTCTGTAATTATTAGGGTCTGACCTGTCTCCACCGAGCGAGGTGGAGCAGTGGTTAGCACACTGGACTCGCATTCGGAGGACGACGGTTCAAACCCGCGTCCGGCCATCCTGATTTAGGTTTTCCGTGATCTCCCTAAATCGCTTCAGGCAAATGCCGGGATGGTTCCTTCGATAGGGCACTGCCGATTTCCTACACTATCCTTCCCTAATCCGAGCTCGTGCTCCGTCTCTGATGACCTCGTTGTCGACGGGACGTTAAACACTAATCATATCTCCTCTCTCTCTCTCTCTCCCTCCCTCCCCACCCTCTCCCCCTCCTCTGTCCTGTCTGCCTTTTTGTGGCGTGGGTGAATCAGTGCGCGTTTCCATTCCCGTGGAATTTTCGCTGTACTCCATATTTCCAAGAGAATTTTATGAATTTTCTTTCTAATATTTTGGTCTGTGAGTTTCCAGATCTCAGCGATAATGGCATCTTCCCCTGGGGCTCTGTTGTTCTTTAGTTGTTTTATAACCACCTCTACCTCTGTGATTGTAGGCGGCTTAGAGTCTGGGTTTGGTAGTGTTTTCGGGAAGTGTAATTTTTATTTGGGCTTCTCATAGTTGAGGAGTGTATCAAAGTATCCTTTAAGAATATTGCAATTTTCTTTAGTGTTTGTTTCTAGAGATCCAAATGTTCTTATTTTGAGGCTGATAACCCGTTATATTTCCCCTGAATATACTGTAGGAATTTCTCGTATTATTTTTCTTGAAGTCATCCTCGATTTCATTTAGTCTATTTTTGTCGTATGCCCTTTTCATTGCTCTAATATCTTTCGAGGATTGCTTTTGGACCTCGTGGAAATCTTGCCATGTTCCTATTGTTCTGTTGCTTCCATGCCTTAAATCCTCGTTCAGCTGCATTTTTTGCGTTAATATATATTTTTAATTCATATTATGATGCTTGGAAGTTAAGATGATAGGATATAGACCCTGTCCATGGTGAAAATAAATGGGGTTAGTGATCACTATAAAATTTTAATTAAAAGTACACATAAATACTTTTATGTCCCAGAACGACCAAACATTGACAAGCCTTTTACACAACTGAAAGTCTGAAATTGTGTGATCTAACTTTCTGAGAAGTAGCAACTTTGGGCAAACAGTACACTTCCTTTTTAATCCTCTTGAAGCCTCCCCATGAATCACCAGTGTCCTGTGACCTATTAAAATTGCATTGCCTCTGGCAAGTATAAGACACTGCAGCATACATAGCCACTACGTCGAAGTCTCACTCTCTTGCGTGTTCTTTCACTCGCAGCTAATCATGTCTTCTCCCTGCTCGCCACTGTTTCACTACTCTCCGCGCGTATTCGAAAGAGTATCTCGTTCCCCGTTCAGATAATATCACTGATTTTATACAAAACTGTATCCTTGACATTGCCAGTGTGTCTACTACACAAGAGCTACCTACTCATTGTTTTTAGAAATGTATAAGAAATTAATTTATCGTTACTCAAACTGACCATAAATAGCATAGAAACAGTGATTTACATCCTAGAAAATAAATAGAATTTAATAATTCAAAAGGAATTCTGCATCACAGTGTGATACTTCGTGTCGTAGTGCCACAAATTTATTCTAATTGTGAGGGAAGTGTGCACTATGCTTTCCATTGTACGTCGACACGGATTCTAGGCAGTTTTTAGACTCCAAACTATTATTTGACATACAGCATATTTTGATTTCCTGTTGAAATATTCCTACCTAACGAGCATAGCCCTTTAAATATTTATATCTCCGCCTCTTTCCGTTGAGAAGAGGATTTCTTTTGTTTCATTAGCCTTATTGAGAGACCGTGCAGAGTTAGCTGTAGAATGTGATAACCGATAATATGATACCGCTGTGGTTACTGGGCAGCAGCGCTGGCAAAGGTGAGCAGGCGAGGAGGAATCATTGAGTTTGGTTCGCCTCATCTTCCCACTCCTGTAATGAGCGCTCCAGAGGGGTTCTTTGTCGGGCGCTTTGTTCGTTCTTATTGATCCCCACCTCATCTGGAGGAATTTCTCGGGCGCGGTTGTCTGTAGTTGGTTTACCTTCAAATTGTTACCTCCGCAGGCACTTCTAAGTTCGGCAAGCAAACCATTGATTCTTTAAAGAACCGAATACCCACGCACAAAACAGTCTCAAACGTCTGATTGTTTTACAAATGAGTTTACGTGTTAACTGTTTGACGTTAAGCATGTAAGCGAGAGAAGTTTGAACGAGATTTGAATGTTTTAAGTTCGTTCGAAGTAGCTAAGAGCTCTCATTATCAAATACTGGATGAGCGTAATCTCAGTAAATGGAGTTCCGTTTTACGCGAAGATAGTTTGTGATGCATCTCAATGTCTCCTGATCTATTGCCGTACGGTTATATAATTGTGCAGATACAATCAGTGGTGTATATGGATACTGTCTGCAAAATGTTTTCCGAATAGAGGTAGTAGAACAGAAGAAATACGGTAAAACGTCATGCCTCTTGCGGATGTTTCACTGCACGAACAGCGAAAATTTACCGTCAACAGTGTGACCAGCATTATGCTCAGAACAGTGTTTTCGTGATATTATGTACTCGTAGAAACATGTGAAAAGCACTTTCTCCTATTTTGGTTACAAATGCACCTACGGATAAACCAAACAGGTGGAATAAAGCATTCAAAACCTCAAAGTCTCTATATCTCCCCTCCCTCCTTCGCCCCCCCCCCTTCCCCCCTGCACCCCGAGCCTTAGCGCAGACGTAGATCATTTATGTTCGACTTCTCCCGCCACGCCGGCCGGAGTGGCCGAGCGGTTAAAGGCGCTACAGTCTGGAACCGCACGACCGTTACGGTCGCAGGTTCGAATCCTGCCTCGGGCGTGGATGTTTGTGATGTCCTTAGGTTAGTTAGGTTTAAGTAGTTCTAATTTCTAGGGGACTTATGACCACAGCAGTTGAGTCCCATAGTGCTCAGAGCCATTTGAACCATTTGAACTCCCGCCATTGTGTTCAGTCTAGGGATGTTTAGACACGTGTCTTTCAGAACGTGTGTGCTGCAGTGCACACAGATTGACGCCCAAGGAGATATACTGACGGGACAAAATACTTCAGTATTTTCATGTTCCATTCGTGTATGCTTCAAGGGAAGGAGGACTGCCGGTAAGCTTCCGTGTTGGCTAGAATCTTACTAATTTTATCTTCATGATATTTACGAGAGATATACGTAGGAGGAAGGAGTATATTGTGGATCTTGTTGGAACATACGTGTCACTGTAGTCGGCTGACACTTCTGTGCTTACTAACTGAACCTGGGACGAAACGTGCTGCTCTTGTTTCCGTCACCACTGTTTCCTCTATCAGTCCTATCTGGTACGGATCCCATGGTAACGAGCAATATTCTAGTTTTGGTCGAATGAGTGTTTTGTAGACTACTTCGTTCGTTGATGGACTGCATTTCCTGAGGATTCTTCCAGTGAATCACTGTCTGGAATTTGCCTTCCGCCGGCCGCTGTGGAAGAGCGGGTCTAGGCGCTTCAGTACGGAACCGCGCGACTGCTACGGTCGCAGGTTCGAATCCTGCCTCTGGCATGGATGTGTGTGATGTCCTTAGGTTGGTTAGGTTTAATTAGTTCTAAGTTCTAGGGGGATTGATGAACTCAGATGTTAAGTCCCATAGTGATCAGAGCCATTTGAAGGATTAGCCTCACGATTAATTTTATGCGGTCGTTCCACGTCAGATCGCTCCGTACGTATGCTCGTAGATATTTTGTGGAAGTAACTGGTTCCAATTATTGTTCTGTAGTTGTGTAATCATGCAGTAAAAGGTCTCCTGTCTATGTATTCGCTATATCTTACATTCGTTCATGTTGATTGTCAGATGCCAATCGCGGCACCAAGGTTCGATCCTTAGTAGGTATTTCTGCATATCGTTAGAGTTTTATAGCGTTTCGACCTCTCCGTATACAACAGCATCTTCCGCGAAAAGCCTCCTACTGCTACACACTGACATTCTCGTATATTGAGAAAAGTAATGGTCCAGTAACACTCCCTTTGGCCACGACCGAAGTTATTTTTACTTATGAAGATTGATCATAGTTGAGAATGACATACGGTGTTCTCTATGCTTGAAACCGTTGAATCCAGTCACTCAGCTGGTCTTATATTTCGTGCACGCTTATTTTGTTCACTAGGAACTTAATCGAACGCCTTACGGAAGTCAAAGAACACAGCATCAACCTGGATTCCGGTATCTACTGCTTTCTAGGTCCCGTGGACGAACATAGCGAGCTGGGTTTCATACGAGTGTTGTTTTCGAGACCCATGTTGATTCCTACAGGCGAGATTTTCAGCAACGGTTCCGAAAACAACGGAGGTGCTAAACCCAGCTCTTTGTGTTCGTACACGGGACCAAGAAAGCGGTAGACACAGGCGCCCAGTTGGATGCTGGCAACATACAGTTCGCGTAATGAACAAAATACGAGCGTATGCACTATCAATGTAGATGTAGATACGTATCGGCGTGCTTCAGAGTAGATTACATTCTGAACAACTGGCGCCAGTCGTACACGTCGGCGGGCTGTGGCTCCGCCCCCTGGACTGGTCTGTGAGCAGAGCGTGGCGTGTGTGAGCCGACAGGAAACTGGCGCTTAGCATGCCTGCCGTCACACCGTCGCTGCTCTACGCTCCCTGTTATTAGAGTAGCCGGGTGGCTTTCCGGCCAGCTTTGCCGTTTAGTGGCTGACGGCCAGTGCTAATTTAATGATAAAAACCCAGAGTTCCGAGAGCTCGGCTGCTTTTTATTAACGTCACAAGCCCATTCTCATTTTGCAAAGAGGCACTCTGGCGACATGGTATTTGTGTTCGCAAAGTCACCACGCTGAAAAGCTACGAAACAAAATTTGAAGTGAGAGGCAGTAATGTTAAAGAAGTTTCTTTCGCAGTCGTCAGTCACAATAAAAGGTGAATCAAGGAGGACTTTACAACTTGGGAATTATATGGAAATTTGTTGAGATAACTGACAGAATCGGTAGTTGTGTCATTTTGTAGCAAACATCCTCAAGTTTGATTCACGTAGTGTATTGGTACACCATTCCGCCACCAGGAGCGCTGGCGTAGTACGGAGTTAAAATGGCTGCTATCGCTATTGAGAAGGCCGGTATTACACTATCAAATTTCTTTGTCAAAGATGTGATCAAATATTCCATCAAATATATTTGACAAAGATCTTTGACGTAGCGCTAGAAGGGGTATTACACTGTCATCATATTTTTCTTCAAAGTTCAAGATGGCTGACAACAACAACTTATTAACTGCAGCAGTTGCGTGTACCACAATTACACTGTGTGCACATGCGGAAGAGAAGCGGGGAAAAGAAGGAAACCTGCCTGGGTGAAGCCGTGGGTTTTACCGACGACACTATAAAAGCATTCAACGAAACTTGTTACGTGAGCTTTCAGTGGAGGATGTCAAGTCGTACATCAATTACTTAAGAATGGATGAGCATACATTTCTGTATGTGCTCAGTGAAGTGTATCCTCATATCGCAAAGCACAATATTGACTTAAGAACTGCTACATCTGCAGAAGACAGGCTCACTGTAACACTCCGATTCCTTGCTACAGGAGAGGGTTGGGTTAGGTTAGGTCAGGTCAGGTCAGTTCAGGTCAGGTCAGGTCTGTCTCCAATCTTCTTAATCTGTTTTTGTATTCAGGGTGCCTCACGTTGCAAAGCGCCTCATCAGCTTCATACATCTCTATTAATTTTGTAGTTGCCGGCACACACCAATTGTATTTACCGGCAATGTTAATAAAAACACTACACTACAGACGACAGAACGCTGCAGCGATGATAGCGCTCCATGTGGTAACATGTCACATTGCAGTGAACAGAAGACAAGCGACTTCTTTGAACAACTCTACAGCGAGGCCCTAGATTTGGTCAAATCTTGGACGACATTTGACAAAGTTCCCTTTTACACCATCAAATATCTTTGACAAAGAAATTTGATAGTGTAATACCGGCTGAAGCGTTCTCGCTGTGTGTTTTGGTTTCATGAAACAAACCCTGCAACAACTGTTCGGTGTAAATTTCCCACCGAACATGCTGAGAACGCCCAAACAGGCCTACCGTTTACTCTTCGCAAAAGAAATTTGTTGAGACAGGTTGACATGATAAATCACCAGGTCGCACGCGTGTTGTTGATTATCGTCGAACAGCTTAGGGAGAGCTTTGCCCGCAGTCCACAAAAAGCAACGCGATACGCGTCTTGCGATACTGGCATTCCACAAAAGACTATCTGGCGAGTACTGCGTAGACGTTTACACTTGAAATCATACGGGTTCACAATAGCACAGTACATTAGTGACTCAGATAAGGTTGCTCGTGGAGAATTTCGTGCTGAAGTGTTGCATCGAAAACAGGACGACGAGACAGTCGTGAACACGATAATCTTTGGCTTTGTGAACACCCACAACTGCAGAAAATGGGGCAGCGAAAATCCACATGCAGTCCTACAACACTTTTGTGACAGTCTAAAAATTAATGTGTTTTGTGCCGTTAGTAAATTGAAAGAGTACGGCCCGTACTACACTCCTGGAAATTGAAATAAGAACACCGTGAATTCATTGTCCCAGGAAGGGGAAACTTTATTGACACATTCCTGGGGTCAGATACATCACATGATCACACTGACAGAACCACAGGCACATAGACACAGGCAACAGAGCATGCACAATGTCGGCACTAGTACAGTGTATATCCACCTTTCGCAGCAATGCAGGCTGCTATTCTCCCATGGAGACGATCGTAGAGATGCTGGATGTAGTCCTGTGGAACGGCTTGCCATGCCATTTCCACCTGGCGCCTCAGTTGGACCAGCGTTCGTGCTGGACGTGCAGACCGCGTGAGATGACGCTTCATCTAGTCCCAAACATGCTCAATGGGGGACAGATCCGGAGATCTTGCTGGCCAGGGTAGTTGACTTACACCTTCTAGAGCACGTTGGGTGGCACGGGATATATGCGGACGTGCATTGTACTGTTGGAACAGCAAGTTCCCTTGCCGGTCTAGGAATGGTAGAACGATGGGTTCGATGACGGTTTGGATGTACCGTGCACTATTCAGTGTCCCCTCGACGATCACCAGTGGTGTACGGCCAGTGTAGGAGATCGCTCCCCACACCATGATGCCGGATGTTGGCCCTGTGTGCCTCAGTCGTATGTAGTCCTGATTGTGGCGCTCACCTGCACGGCGCCAAACACGCATACGACCATCATTGGCACCAAGGCAGAAGCGACTCTCATCGCTGAAGACGACACATCTCCATTCGTCCCTCCATTCACGCCTGTCGCGACACCACTGGAGGCGGGCTGCACGATGTTGGGGCGTGAGCGGAAGACGGCCTAACGGTGTGCGGGACCGTAGCCCAGCTTCATGGAGACGGTTGCGAATGGTCCTCGCCGATACCCCAGGAGCAACAGTGTCCCTAATTTGCTGGGAAGTGGCGGTGCGGTCCCCTACGGCACTGCGTAGGATCCTACGGTCTTGGCGTGCATCCGTGCGTCGCTGCGGTCCGATCCCAGGTCGACGGGCACGTGCACCTTCCGCCGACCACTGGCGACAACATCGATGTACTGTGGAGACCTCACGCCCCACGTGTTGAGCAATTCGGCGGTACGTCCACCCGGCCTCCCGCATGCCCACTATACGCCCTCGCTCAAAGTCCGTAAACTGCACATACGGTTCACGTCCACGCTGTCGCGGCATGCTACCAGTGTTAAAGACTGCGATGGAGCTCCGTATGCCACGGCAAACTGACGGCGGCGTTGCACAAATGCTGCGCAGCTAGCGCCATTCGACGGCCAACACCGCGGTTCCTGGTGTGTCCGCTGTGCCGTGCGTGTGATCATTGCTTGTACAGCCCTCTCGCAGTGTCCGGAGCAAGTATGGTGGGTCTGACACACCGGTGTCAATGTGTTCTTTTTTCCATTTCCAGGAGTGTACTTCACGGAGAAAACTGTCACTTGCATCCACAGATCGATGAAGGTACCCGAGACGGGATGGTTTGCTACCAGAAGACGGTGCACCACCACATTTCGTCAAGGAATTTCGAGGTTTCCTCGATAATCGCTTTCCAGATCGGTGGCTTGGCCGTGAAGGGCCAATCGCATGGCAACTTCGCTCTCCACACTTCACACCACTGGATTTCTTTCTCTGGAGTTTTATTAAAGTCTGTGGTTTTGTTCCGCTCCCCCCTCCCCCTACCAAACAATTTAACCGACCCGAAAAATCCATTCTACGCTAACGTTGCACAAGTTACGCCCGATTTGCTGCAACCTGTGTGGAAAGAAATTGCCCACCGTTGGGATGTTTGCCGCATCATGAATGACAGTTACATCGAACCAAAATGACACTTGACGCTTTTAAATGAAACGTGAGGCTGTTTACTGCTAAATGATATACCTACCAATTCTATAAGTCATCTCAATAAATGTCTATATCATTTCAAAGTTGTAAAGTCCTCCTTGGCTCACCCTGTATTTTAATCACCTCATTTGGTGCTCCCTATAAACCGAAATGACGTGGAAAATCGCACAAATAATCGTTAATATGACAAGTGCATACTCTGCCCTGATAATGAATGAGCGCAGACATACGCAATTGCAAAGATGAATTTTGAATAATTAGTCGAATTTGTCATAATGAGAGAACCGGTGATGTAGTGAAAGTATGATGATTAAATGGCACTGTGTTGTGGTCAGTCCTAAAATTGACAATTTATTACTGAAACCAATTGGATCTGATTAAATTTAAGCGTACGTTATGATCGGTAATACGCGTTGTGGACGGCAACGGTCATTACTCAGGCGGGAGTTACTTCGAATAGGCAAGTGATCACAAAATTAGTCAGACAAATCCAAATATATATTAAAGACTACTGTTCTCTTTTCGGAACATACAGGAAAAAGGGTAACGAAAAAAATATTATGTTACACGACTCGGTAATGATGACGTAGCGTAACCTCCGGATAATCTTTATCATTATTAACTTAGATTAACCAACCTTCTAAATAAGTATAAGCGGCTGTCGAATAGGAACGATACAGATGGAATAAAAACTATTTATTATTTCAAAAGTAACTGCCATAACTGGTAATGCATTTATCTCACTGAGACAAGACGATCAATGCCTTTATGGAAAAAGTTTGCGGTTGCCTAGGGAACCATGTTTATACCCAGGCGTGCACCTCTTCATCCGAAGCAAATCGCCGGCCACGAACTGGTCTCTTCAGAGCTCCAAATATAAGGAAATCCCACCTAAAGCCAAGGTTGTTTCGATTACGCTGCAGAAGTTTCGCTGGAAAGCCCTTACACACTATCGGTACAATTCCGATCTTTCTCCATGCGATTTCCATAGATCCGTAACCAACAGCTAACATTAATTCACAAAGCCAATGACCGTCTTGTTTTACAATGGCATAACTATGTTAACAGTTACGGCAATTATTTTTGAAATAATAAACATTCACCTACTTTTTTCCATCTGTCTCATTTTTATTCTCTGCCCCGTATATAATTCACTCTCAAGGATACAACTCTTAAACGTGAATGACTTCGAAACAACAATTAAATCTCAAGGCAATACTGAAAAATATGGTAAAGACATCGATCGATACATAAATTTGCCAAAACCCACTAAAATTTTTAGTATGGTTGAATAAAACTTAAAATTCTGTTTTTTGCCAGGGTTCGAATAATTCCGACAGTTAGTAAATATTGCTTTAAAAAGATAATAGAAATTGTGGAAATACAAAAATTTCGTAGTGATTTTCATTAATCAACAAGAAAATTTAACAGTACTGTCTGGTAAAACTTCTTTCTTTTACTATATTCTTTCACTCATGATGTGATTCTCGGTATTTAGGATAATAAAATATGGACCATGTTTATGGTGAAAGTGAAATGACTTAATGACCACTATAACATTACAGTTGAAGTGTAAAAATATAACGTCTAGCCCAGAGGTAATGCTAAGACACTGCCAAGTCTATTACAATAGTGGACGTCTGAAATGGTTCAGTCTTAACTTTCTGTGAAGCTGCTGGTGCGGAGTATTAGCTCGGCAGCAACATTTATATTTATCACGTCTCATCTTTCTGCTGTAGATAATTCATAATCGTTCTTTGGCAGAAAGGCATCCTTCTCTAATAGCTCTCTTGCGGCCACCTCATTAATCATCGTAGAAGTGTGGTCCATAAAAATTTCGTTGCCTGTCAACGGCCACTAGGTCCTGTTGCACGCTTAGCCTCTATAGAGGAGCTACATACTCTTTTGCGCCCTCTTTCATTCTCAACTAAATCATGTCCCTGTTCTCTACTGACTCGCTACTTCGCGCGCGTATTTCAAAATAATCTATATCCGTGATATGGTCAGTGCGACTGTTCCACAAAAGTTCGAAAGTTTGTTTTTAATCGTTTATAACAACGAAATCAGAAAAACATTACATACATTAAAAGTGATGTACTGTCGGTACACTGCGGGGACAAAAGTCACGGGATAGCTCCTAATATCGTGTCGGACTTCCTTTCGCCCGGCGTAGTTCAGCAACCCGACATGACATGGACTCAAGTCGCTGGAAGTTTTCTGTAGAAATGCTGAGCCATCTGCCTCGATAGCCGTACATAACTGCGGAAGTGTTGCCGTTGCAGGATGATGTGCGCGAACTGACCTCTCGATTATGTCCCACAAATGTTCTATCGGATTCTGGATGCACACATCATTCGCTCGAATTTTTCAGCATGTTCTTCAAACCATTCGCGAACAATTATAGTCCGTTGACGTGGCGCATTATCCATGAAGAATCCATCATCGTTTTCGAACATGAAGTCCACGAATAAAAAAATCGCTCTGAGCACTATGGGACTCAACATCTTAGATCATAAGTCCCCTAGAACTTAGAACTACTTAAACCTAACTAACCTAAGGACATCACACACACCCATGCCCGAGGCAGGATTCGAACCTGCGACCGTAGCAGTCCCGCGGTTCCGGACTGCAGCGCCAGAACCGCTAGACCACCGCGGCCGGCTAAGTCCACGAATAGCTGCAAATGTTCTTCAAGTAGCCGAACATAACCATGTCCAGTCAATGATCGTTTCATTTGGACCAGAGGATCCCGTTAATTCCATGTTAACACAGCCAACGCCATTATGGAGCCACCAGCTTGCACAGAGTCCTGTTGAAGACTTGTGTCCACAGCTTCGTGGTGTCTGCACCCCACCCTTATCAATTGAAATCGGGACTCATTTGAACACGCCACGGTTTTCCATTCGTCTAACATCCAACCAGTACGTGACGAAAACAGGTGAGGCGCTTCAGTTGATGCCGCGGTATTAGCAAAGACATTCGCGTCGTTAGTCTGTTGCCCACGTCCCGTTAACGCCAAATTTCGCCGCACTGTGCTAACGGATACGTCCCACTTTGACTTCTGCGGTTATATCACAAATTGTTACTTGTCTGTTAGCACTGACAACTCTGTCCAAACGCCGCTGCTCTCGGTCGTTAGGTGAAGGCCGTCGACCATTGCGTTGTCCGTGGTAAGACCTACTGTGGTGTCACCGCCAGACACCACACTTGCTAGGTGGTAGCCTTTAAATCGGCCGCGGTCCGCTAGTATACGTCGGACCCGCGTGTCGCCACTGTCAGTGATTGCAGACCGAGCGCCGCCACACGGCAGGTCTAGTGAGACTTCCTAGCACTCGCCCCAGTTGTACAGACGACTCTGCTAGCGATGCTACACTGACAACTACGCTCTCATTTGCCGAGACGATAGTTAGCATAGCCTTCAGCTACGTCATTTGCTACGACCTAGCAAGGAGCCATTACCAGTTTATATTGAGATTATATAATGTACCATCAAGAGCGATGTTCACCAATTATGGAATAAAGTTAAGTATTACTTCACCTACGTACTTTATTTGCTATATTAATTACATTGTAATGTTCCAGACCTCACGCCAGTCTGCGTGAGCTTAACGCGTGCCTTTCGGCATCCTCGTATAGTGACTTGGCTGTCTTGCCAAGTCACAACACCTACTACCTGAAATTTGGTGTGGTCGGCAAATTCCTGACACTGTGGATCTCGGAATTTTGTATTACCTAAAGATTTCCGGAATAGGCTATCCCATGCATCTGGCTCCAATTACCATTCCGTGTTCAGTGTGTCGGAGTGCAAGTGGACCGTGGTTCCATAACGGTGTTGGTTGTGTTTATATGGAATGGACTGGGTCCTCTTGTCCAACTGAACTGATCATTGACTGGAGATGATTATATTCGGCCACTTGGAGACGACTTGCATCCATTCATGGACTTCATGTTCCAAAACGACGATGGATCTTTTGTGGACGATAATACGCCATTTCACCGGGTCACAATCGTTCGCGACTGGTTTGGTGAACACTCCGAACAGTTCGAGCGAATGATTTGGCCACCCAGGTCGCCCAACAGCAATCCCATCGAACATTTATGGGACATAATCGAGAGGTCAGTTCGTGCACATCATACCGCACCGGCAACAATTCCGCGGTTACGGACGGCTATAGAGGCAGATAGCTCAGTATTTCTGCAGAGGATTTCCAACCACGTGCTGAGTCCACTCCACGTCTAGTTGCTGCACTACGCCGGGCAAAAGGAGGTCCGATAAGATTTTAGGAGGTATCACATGACATTTGTCACATCAGTGTGTAGTATTGTACATCCCCCCGCGTATCACTCACGTAGGGGCGACTAAGAAAAGAGTACACAAATTACGGTCACATACAGGCATTTAAACAGTCATTATTCGTATGGAACGCGTGGAAACATTATCACGTAACTACCGATTGTTTGCCGAGCATGGATGCGTAGGTGTCCATCTAATGTCTTCGGTAGGACAGTTTCGCCGATACTTAAATTGGAACCTTCAGACCCTCCGATTCATCGGTTTCGAAGAGCTTCCACATGGTGGTCGGGGGACACCTGAAATTCTTTTGCCGTACTTTAGGTTACTATGCTTCCGATTTCGACAAAAGTCTCTTGTCACACGTAGGGCCCATTTCGGTCCAGGTGGAATCTTTACAACCCTGGAAAATAAGAAAATTTTATTCATAACTTTCATATCAGGCAAGCGACCTAATAGAAAAAATGAAATGGCTCTGAGCACTATGGGACTTAACATCGGAGGTCATCAGTCCCCTAGAGCTTAGAACTACTTAAACCTAACTAACCTAAGAACATCACACACATCCATGCCCGAAGCAGGATTCGAACCTGCAACCTTAACGGTTGCGCTGTTCCGGACTGAAGCGCCTAGAACCGCTCGGCCACAACGGCCGGCTTTCAATATCAAGCATGACGTTTTAATTTATTACTCATTTATCACTACCCGTATTCGCACTACATTTTTCATACAGTAACCTCGTGTACCTGCAAAACTATATTATGGTGCGACTCATATTTCGACTCACTCGGCGTATTTACTGCATGGGGGTTCGATTCTTTGCACAACCGGTGGCGCCTGGCGCGGGTGAGGGGGAAGGTGTCGGGGAGGAGCAGGGGTGGTGCTGGTATTTTCTCAAATCAGGATGGTCGGAGGGAAATTTGAATCTTGATATTCCCAAGCACGAGTGGTGTACTAGTGGAATCTTCTTTCATGTAATTTCTTGGTTTACGGTTAACATATTCTTCCTAGTTAACAAGGCTTAGCAGTTAGTTCAATAATGGTTTGACAGCTATCAGAACTTTGCCCGTATTGGAGAGAGATTATAAGCGATACGTCGCAGCGGCTACGCGCTACGCCGATCAAATTACGCCGTTGGCCAGCGGAGCTGACACGGTCTGGTATGGTCTAAGGTGAACGAAAAAAAAAAGTTCAAATGTGTTTGAAATCTTATTGGACGTAACTGCTAAGGTCATCAGTCCCTAATCTTACACACTACTTAAACTAAATTATCCTAAAGACAAACTCACATACCCATGCCCGAGGGAGGACTCGAACCTCCGCCGGGACCAGCCACACAGTCCATGACTACAGCGCCTTAGACCGCTCGGTTAATTCCGAGCGGCAAGGTGAAAGAGATGAAGATTAAAGGGTACAGATAATCAATCGTTCAGCTTGGAATTTTAAGCTCATTCGACAAAGATGATGTATTCCATCAAACTAACATAAAAATACCTGTGAAGGTTTAGCAGCCATTTCTTATAATGGCGTGATTTAAAAATCAAACAGTAATATGTCAGAATGCGGGGTGAGTTACGGCGCGGGCACGGAGTGCTTTCCAATTGAACCGACATGAAATACTGCTTGTCGTGATGCGCGGAGGCACACACCATCGCACGCAATTCAATCTAGAAGATGGGCCTCGTGTGGATAGCCAGGCGCTCTCCCGTCCAGATTAAATGCGTTCTGACCGGGCGCGATGTATGACGTGCTCCGAATACCGGTCCTGCCATCAATTTCACGAGAGTCCCCACAACGACCCGCATATCTCTGTCGGCGCACACCGCGCAGCAGAGAACACTGCTGCATTTTCATATTACATAAGACGATTTATAATGCAGATTATCGTCGTAAACAATCTCTGACTGTCGTACGGCTGCAGGAGGTTATTATCTGCGTGTTCACATAGTAAGATCATACTCAATCACGACTTTTAAAGCAGCTTACATTGCGATATAAAACCTGTGGAGTCAGACTGTATGAAGTTCATTGTAAGTCGCTGAAAATACAAATACGACAAAGTAGGATGGTTGACAGTGTTCATAAATATGTCGTCTTACTATAGGAGTTTTCCTGTACCTGTCCACCACGTAGTGTTGTACTGAGAGTTAAATGTGACACCATTTCGTGTATTCTCTCCCTTTGCATACAGGTACATGATGGTGATCTGAATACTGGAATGTGTTGCAGTAAAGAAGTATTTATTAGCAGCTCTTGGTGTTGAACTAAAACTTTTTGTAAATAATGGCGTATGTCGTTGTTGTCCTGGATTAAATTCCAGTGTGAGAACGTGACGACGACCCCCCCACCCCCCCTCGTCTGATGGCACACACAGATCCGGTTGCATCCGTGACACTGATGCAGAGGAACAGACTATATACCATATATAAACGAGCGAGGTTGTACACCATAGCTTAAACATTACATACCTTTTGTTAATTCATTTAGTTTTCTATTTTGTTCAACATCTCATCGTTGAACTTCTGTAATTAGTGTACGATTAATTCGATCCTGCAATGAAGTATAATCTCCGTAATTATCTTTTGTCTTCCTCATATAATCTCTTTTGTTACCTTTAAAATTAAATAATCTTATTTAAATAATTTTGTGTAGAACTACCAATATATGCAAATGTTCTGTTTTATTTAAAATGTTTGTTTGCTGTTATGTAAACTGCTGACCTTCACTTAGGGTTCTTGGTTATTTTGTATGTAAAAGGTGTTGTGCTTCCCCTCGGGAACGGAACTGTGTAGCGCGCGCAAATTGTGGTTGGCCTAGGTAGAAAAGGTGGAACAGAGTATCAGTCGGGGACGAGCTACCAAACTGTGAACTGCCCATGTAAAAGTTGTATATTGTGCTGGTAGTGAGAGAGGCTTTTCCCGACGCTTTCTAATGCCTTGGATGGATCGATAAAGAGCTGGAACTATTCTGAAATTCAAAATATCTACGGGTGTACTGCCGGTCTACAGTGTCCAATGGGCACAATATTTCGGCGATCATACATGTCGCCACCATCAGGTGGACTGACGGACTGAGCTCCTGTGAACGTGCCGGCACGGAGATCCGTACGATATGGCTCCTCAGAGGGAACTGGGTTCGGTCGCGGCGGCGGCCGATTTAAATACCCTCCGCCAGCGGCGAGCTCCCTCCGCTGTGGAACAGATTGCGACGGCGTCTGAGATGACGTCGGAGTGATGGCTCTGACCGCCGTGGTCGTCACAACTATACGTTTGCTCGATTTACTCTTGATTAACCCAATCGCTGGTTCCCAAGCCTTGCTAAGATTATAGCCATAGTCACGGTTTATGAGGTCGTCAATATACGACTTGCCACATTGACACGGAATCTGGTACACGCCGGCCTTCCTCAAACCGAGGTCATCTTTGGCGCTCTCCACCAGTGCACGAGTTTTATTCGGAGGACAAAACACAGTTCCGACCCGGTGTTTCTTCAAAATGCGGGCGATTTTCCCCGAGAGTGCTCCTGTATATGGAATAAACGCAGTGCCTATCTCCTCCCTCGTGACTTCATCCATCTCCACAAGTTGTGCTGTAGTGGTTGGGCGGCAAGCACATTGAATCTGCCACTTTGAGTACCCGTTTTTTCTGAAATACAGTTCTCAGATGTTCCAATGCCTGGGGTAGACTCTCTGCGTCAGAGATAGTGCGCGCCCTATGTACTAGAGTTTTAAGTACCCCATTCCTCTGTGAAGGGTGGTGGCAGCTGTCTGCGTGCAAATACAGATCAGTATGCGTTGTCTCCCAATACACCCCATGACCTAGGGTGCCGTCAGCCCTTCTCTTGACCAAGACGTCAAGGAAAGCTAATTTACCCTCCGTTTCAGTCTCCATAGTGAATTTGATATTGGGGTGTATGGAGTTTAGATGTGTAAGGAAGTCAAGGTGTTTATCCATGCCATGTGGCCAGATGACGAACGTGTCGTCCACATAACTGAAAAAGCAAGTAGGTTTCCATTCGGATGACGACAGGGCTTCCTCCTCTGAAATTGGTATCTATCATCGCCACCAAGAAATGACAGAGTCAAGCAATTCTACATCCAAATCCACCTACCAACGTGCAGTCGCCACTACATTGCGCAATCACTGTAATGGAACACTATAGTAATGCATAGTGAAGGATCACCTCATTGGATGTTTAGTGTACTCAAATAGAAGGGAATTTTTTAACTGAACTCTTGTGCCTACCGTGATTTATCCTCAGTCACATATCCACTTAGGGTCCCTCCCACGCTAAAGTACTTACCGAGTGCCCTTTATCGAAAGAAAGTTAAATTTAATGTGGCAAGAGAGTGAGCTAAAGTACATGATACTTGCCGAAAATAATTTTTTTATTAAAACTGCTCATTAATATGTTGTTGCCAACTTCAAAATTAAAAGTTCTTAAAACTGAGGCGTATATAGTTTTGCTTAGTAAATGATCACATTGCTGCCTGTTGTAAATCGCAAAAGGTGAGTCAGTATCTTACAAATACGTCAATTTTGTGTCTCACTGTAGTAAAAGTAGAAAATGGCAATTGTGGAAAGTTATATACTCATGCTTGCTAAGCACTTGTTTCTCTTGTGTATTGAAAGTGCATATTAACAGTGTAATAGGATCCATAGTTTATCCTTTATGCTCTTGATAAATAACAATTAGTAGAAAGACCACTACCTATGAAAACAGGAACTTCTTTTATTCAAAAGACAGTGAGAAGTAACCTGTTAGTGAATTCCATTTAAATTTCATTATAAATAGAAAATTATTTAGCTGAGAGAGACAACCTATGACCAGTTCATAATTTTGCAGTGAACTACATTTACAATTTTATGTCAGCTAGGAAAATGTTTGAAAAGTAATACTGCACCTATGTCCAATTTATGATTCTACAGTGAATATTAATAGTAATGTTATAAAGACCATTCAGTTTGACTAAGCCCTGAAAATAACTGATGATGGTCGAAGTAGAGAGGATATAAAATGTAGACTGGCAATGGCAAGGAAAGCGTTTCTGAAGGAGAGAAATTTGTTAACATCGAGTATAGATTTAAGTGTTAGGAAGTCGTTTCTGAAAGTATTTGTATGGAGTGTAGCCATGTATAGAAGTGAAACATGGACGATAAATAGTTTGGACACGAAGAGAATAGAAGCTTTCAAAATGTGGTGCTACAGAAGAATGCTGAAGATTAGATGGGTAGATCACATAACTAATGAGGAGGTGTTGAATAGGATTGGGGAGAAGAGACGTTTGTGGCACAACTTGTCTAGAAGAAGGGATCGGTTGGTAGGACATGTTCTGAGGCATCAAGGGATCACCAATTTAGTATTGGAGGGCAGCGTGGAGGGTAAAAATCGTAGAGGGAGACCAAGAGATGAATACACCAAGCAGATTCAGAAGGATGTAGGTTGCAGTAGGTACTGGGAGATGAAGAAACTTGCACAGGATAGGGTAGCATGGAGAGCTGCATCAAACCAGTCTCAGGACTGAAGACCACTACAGCAACAACTGAAGATAGTAGTGTGTATCGTTATCTGTTATATTTATGCAGATAGTTTGTTCTGCTCTAGCTATCAACTCCAAACTTAACGTTAACATATGCAGGTGTCAGAGTTCATTGCACTCGCGTGTGGCAAAATATAGGTTGTGTTTACCCGTTAAAGTTACTCATAACTACTTTCTTAAACAAGGATGTTAATCATTCTCATGCCTAATTAGGCTGGCGACCTTTTTTTTTCTTGGAACAGTGTGGATAAGTATGAATATTTACATAATTCTGACTTTCACTTCCGATAGGCCACCTCCGTTAGGTACAACACGGTCAACATAACAAAATTCCTTTCAGAGGGTAACACTGCTCTGCTTCTTCATACTATAATTACTTAAATAAGAATAAGTTCATTATATGAACTGCCTTCAGCTTTGAGGTTATGGTGTTAAAAGGTACTGGTCCTGACTTCGGAAGGAGGTGCGTTCCAGTTTCTCCTTATAGCCATTCAGAATTCTGTTTTACTAACTACGAAGGTTGCCCAGATAGTAATGCACTGCATTTCTTTTCTTCAACACTTCTTTATTGAACATAATGAGAATTACACATACCAAAGAATCGTGTTTTATCTACACAACCTGTTTTTCCACGTAATCTCCATTCCGTTCTGTGGCCTTTCTCCAGCGCGAAACATGGGAGTATAATCCATGTCCGCACCAATCCTTGTCCTGGTGGCTGAGTCAGTGCTTCACTGTGTAAAACACCTGCTGATCGTCCTCAGAATGTCTTCCACGAATGGCAACCTTTAATCTGTTCAAATGGCTCTGAGCACTATGGGACTTAACTTCTGAGGTCATCAGTCCCCTAGAACTTAGAACTACTTAAACCGAACTAACCTAAGGACATCACACAGATCCATGCCCGAGGCAGGATTCGAACCTGCGACCGTAGCGGTCTCGCGGTTCCAAACTGAAGCGCTTAGAACCGCACGGCCACACCGGCCGGCTTTAAATCTGTTCCCGCGAATGACAACATCAGCTCACTGCAACATGTCATGTGTGACAGCCGTGGATGGTCTCCACGGTCGCTGAGAATTGTAGAACACAGCCGAACCGCCTTCTGATGATCTCACCCTCCGTGCCCAGCGACTAACAGTACTTCTATCGACAGCATATGCTCCATAGACATTGCACAAACTGTTGTGAATATTCGCCACAGTTTCTTTCTCTGCAGTGAGAAATTCAATGACGGCACGTTGCTTGTAACGTACACCACCTACAGACGCCATTTTGAAACTGTCCTGCAATTACGCTATCTGTCGGAAGTAGAGGAAACTTGGCACGCTCACTCAGGAAACTTCAGATAATACGTAGGTAAAGTTTCGCAATCGTAGCATTGTTTTCGGCTAAGAAAAAAACAAATGCGTTGCATTAGTTTCTGGGCAATCCTCGTACATTAAGGGGGCGGGAGGAGGGAGGGGTGAATGCGGGGAAGTTTCCTTTGAGAAGACTACACTCTACGTCGTTTCTTATCCTTGTCTTGTCTAAGACTAGACCATATGTCTAATGAGCTCGATGTTCACGGGATTTATTTACTTGTTTATTTTACTTATCTGCACCACAAACATACTGCTGCACTGCAAAAGTTCTCATCAGTCATTCACACTTCGCACATCTTTACAGAGTAGAAGAAATCAAACGTAAACTGTTCGGACCCCTGTCCCGACATCAACAAGAGGTTATTGCTTTACACCAACGCTCATTGACTCACAAGGGACTAACCTAGATTTACAGATCAGGGTTTTCGTAAATAGCGTCCATTTTGTTGAAGTTACGTTTATCATCTAAATAAATGCCACGTTAATATTGGAAGTTTAATCATAATATTGTATATAAAAAGCCGATATTTGTTAATAACGGAGTGGTAATGCTGCATTTAAACTTTTCGCAACAGTCACGGAGTGCTATCCTGTAACACACACGACTTTCATCTGCAGTCGGTTTTCAGTCTGGCAGTTACAATTTATTGTGTTCTGAATGTAACGGTTCTAGCCGGAACAACAGGTATAACTTAAGGGAATGCAGTCGGGCGACGTCTTCGACAACCGTCGATGTTACAACATATGCACACCGTTTCATTTTCAAGGTACAAATGCACAGCAAGAAAACGCTGTGCCGCCCGCTGTGACCGATCGGTTCTAGGCGCTTCCGTCCGGAACCGCGCTGCTGCTACGGTCGTAGGTTCGAATCCTACCTCGGGCATGGATGTGTTTGATGTCCTTAGGTTAGTTACGTTCAAGTAGTTCTAAGTCTAGGGGACTGATTACCTCAGATGTTAAGTTCCATAGTGCTTGGAGCCATTTGAACCATTTGAAAGCGCTGTGAAAGGGAATTTAAAACCTCGGTATGTGGAGCATGTCCGGAAAGAAAACACACACACACACACACACACACACACACACACACACACACACACACACACACACACACACACAGACACACACACACACACACAAATACGCACGCACCCATTGTAAAATTGAGCGCCACCACACAACCAAAGATGACCGACGAGAGAGAACTTATCGATAGTGAATATTAATGACCAGTTGGTGAGGTAGCATTAACTCTGTCTGATTGTTTTCTTGACATGGGAGAGATCAGGATTCTAAGCAGGGTTTACGCGAAAACATCCATCGCTATTTTTAAGATAACTTCCTAATTTAATTTCAGCTGATTCCTTGATAATACTATCCCAACACCTGGAAGTGCATGGCAGAAACTCTGTGATGCTACATTCCATAGAATGACCGGTTCCAAGGCAATGTTCTCCAGTAGCAGATTTGCTCGACTGTAGTAATCGTGCGTGACAGTTATGCTCAATGTAGCGGTCATCCATGCTCCTGACGGTCTGCCCAGTATATGGCCTGCCAAATTGGATGGCGGTCGAAACACACATTTCACATCATATTTCCGCAAAACACCACCTGTTTTGATGGAAATACTTTCTATGTAAGGCAGAAAGGCTGTAGTCTTTGATGCCACCTCGGTATTACTATCACTCAACCGGCGCTCGGTAGGTCGATATCGCAACGGACGTCTGCTCTGTCTTTGACTTTAACTATTCTGACGAAAGTTGACTTCGTGACAGTCTAACTCAGCTGACAAACTTCCAGGACTAAATGACGTGGGCTCTATGAACCAAGGTGTGAAGTGTACACCTTGACAGCTGTCAGCCTTCCGATATAAGTCAGTTTCAGTTGTCTTTCTCTAAAAGGCATTTTCCTGCGTACCGTCAACCTGTTTCCTCACCAACACACAAAGGAAGGGAAGGCAACCATCATTTTAAAACCTCTATCATGAAACCAAGATTGCGGTGGATGGAACACTGAGGTTCTTACTACTATGGTACCTGACAACAGCAGCATCGTCAACATAACTATGTGATCAAAAGTATGCCGACACTCCCAAAAATTAAGTTTTTCATATTAGGTGCATTGTACTGCCACCTGCTGCCAGGTGTACTCCATATCTGCGACCTCAGGAGTCATTAGACATCGTGACAGAGCAGAATGGGGCGCTCCGCGGAACTCACGGACTTCGAACGTGGTCAGGTGAGTGGGTGTCACTTGCGTCATACGTCTGTACGCGAGATTTCTACACTCCTAAACATCCCTAGGTCCACTGTTTCCGATGTGATAGTGAAGTGGAAACGTGAAGGGGTACAAAGGCGTATAGGCCGACCTCGTCTGTTGACTGACAGAGACCGCCGACAGTTGAGGAGGGTCGTAATGTGTAATAGGCAGAAATGTATCCAGACTATCGTACAGGAATTCCAAACTGCATCAGGATCCACTGCAAGAACTATGACAGTTGGGCGGGAGGTGAGAAAACTTTGATTTCATGGTCGAGCGGCTGCTCATAAGCCACACATCACGCCGGTAAATGCCAAATGAGACTTTTCTTGGTGTAAGGAGCGTAAACATTGGACGATTGACAGTGGAACAACGTTTTGTGGCGTGACGAATCACGGTACACAATTGTGGCGATCCCATGGCAGGGTGTGGGTAGGGCGAATGCCCGGTGAACGTAATCTTAGAGCGTGTGTAGTGTCAACAGCAAAATTCGGAAGTGGTGGTGTTGCGGTGTGGTTGTTTTTTATGGAGGAGGCTCGCACCCTTAGTTGTTTGCCTGACATTATCACAACACGGGCCTACATTGATGTTTTAAGTACCTTCTCACTTTCCACTGTTGACGAGCAATTCGGGGATGGCGACTGAATTTTTCAACACGATCGAGCACATGTTCATAATGCACGGCCTGTGGCGGAGTGGTTACACGACAATAACCCCCTATAATGGACTGGCCTGCACATAGTCCTGACCACCTTTGGGATGTTTTGGAACGCCGACTTCATGCCAGGCCTCGCCGACCGACATCGGTACCTCTCGTCAGTGCAGCACTCCGTGAAGAATGGGCTGCCATTCCCCAAGAAACCTTTCGGCACCTGATTGAACGTATGCATGCGAGAGTGGAAGCTGTCATCAAAGCTAAGAGTGAGCCAACATCATACTGAATTCCAGCATTATCGATGAGGGCGCCACGAACTTGTAAGTCATTCTCAGTCAGGTGTCCGGATACTTTTGACCACATGGTGTAGGTTTCAATACCGCCGACTCCAAGGCACGTCTCCGAAGTCTTCCATGAACAAACTGGCAATAGCAGCTGACAACCGACTTCCCATCGAAATTCCATCCATAACCATTCTGTGTTCCCACCTCTCGCCGTATGAGGGTATGACCAGCACTGTCGATCATCATCATTTTGGTGGTCCAGATGTTAGGGTGTAGGAAGACATAATGTTGCACAAGAGTACCGACTTTCAAATCATTGCACACAGTACACTCACTTTTCAACTTTTTTGTGACACTGTACTCCTTCCGCACGTGTGTCTTTCGAAGGGTGCATTCGGCCCTGACTTAATTTTTGCGGATGATAATGCACGACCGCATCGAACAGAGCAAGTGGAGTAGCTCTTGCAAGGAGAGGCTGTCCGGCTAATAGATTGGCCTGCCCGTTCTTCTGACTTAAATTCCGTCGAGTTCGTGTGGGATGCTTCGGGGAGATTTACTGTGGCGCATTCACATGCACCAGCGACCGTCCAGCTGTTGTCAACCTCACTGATGGAGAAATGGAACGCCTTACCACAAGAGTCCTTAGCAACCTTGAGAGCACGTTCCAGAGCGTGCATTGCTGTCCGTGATGATCACACAGCGTATTAAAAACAATGTAATGTCCGAGGGACCATCACGAATCGCGGTGACCTGAGTGTAATTATTGTCTTGGAATTAAAGTATGCTTTCGTCTCATTGCGTATCATTTCCTTCTATGTATGGTGCAAGATTCATCGGACTTCGTTACTTGGGTGTGACACATTATGAAAAAGTTACTTTCGTCCTTAACTTTCGCACACCAGTGTATTTTCCTCATTCAGTGATTGCCAGCCGTACTCGTTTATCACATCCATGGCACTCTTCTCTTTTTCGCCGTAATATAAAACGAGCTGCCATTCTTAGAACTTCTTCGATGTCCTCCGTCAGTCCTATCCCATACCACGCAGCAGTGTTCCAGCAGGAAACGTAGAAGCGTAGTTTAGCTATTCTATGAAGTAGACTTGTTGCATCTTCTAAGTGCTCTGCCAACAAGACACATTCTTTGGATCGCTCTCCTCGCAACAACCTCAAGCGATTACTGTCGCCTGTCCAACTTTTGTCTGAAGCGTAGTGGCAAATTGAATTGGGAAGTGTCTGAACAGCTGCAAGGAAGGGAATTGCCCTCTGCGCAGCCTTCATTATCTTGGGAGGAACCAGCTTTCTGTAGGCCCCTGCCAGCAGAGCTTGTTTTCGTAATTGCATTCACGAGCGGCGCGGCTAGGTGGAGAGTTTCGCTCCGGAAGTCTGTTACCCTTGAGGCGAGTTAGCGACTTGTCGCGAGCGGAGTCGGTACCACAGTCGGACGCGATGTTTTGTAGCCGGGCATATCGCGATGGGAGCGTGCCTGGCGGTTTCTCCCGGGGATGACGGCTACTGGGCAGCCGCGGCTCCATCTCTGCTGCGATGGGCGTCGCACGGCGGCTCCCGGGGACATCGCCGACGGTCAGTCTCCTCTCCTTACATTTAGCGCTTTTCTGTAGTGTGCGTATCTTTTATCGAGTTGTTCTGCGGGTACGGTGCTTAACGGATAACTTGTCTTTACACGTAATCACACTTACGACGGCTGTGTCTGTGACTGTTTTATTTTAACCCATTCGTGACCAGCGGGACGTATGTGTCCCACACAAAGATTTATTTCTCCCAGTTCACAGGGATACGAAAGTCCCAAATCTGTGTGGTGCTGCGATCTAGCGTTGAATGCAACTTTTTTGGAGCCAGCAGACTCATTGTTCGGCACATAATGTGCGAGATGTTGCTTATTTGTTTCAGTTGTGTATCGTGTGCCTTGTGTTGTGGCGGTTTAATGTAATTTTTTGCTGTCTGCAATAGATAAACTCAGTAAAGATATCTATTGTCCTTCTTTACACTGTTTCTTAGAAATGTGCAGATGCGTTCATGTATTTACTGGTAAAACACTTTTAAATTCGTTTAGTGGTTTTGCCTCACAGATAGTGAATGTAGAGAACTTCTATTTATGTCTCTTGTTCATACTCGTATTTGTGTCTAAATTTTTACATTTATATATTTTATTCAGTTTGTAATATTATTTCATTTCGCTTTATATGACATGAAACGGAAAACTTCACAAACTGATCGTTTCTTTTTGTGATGAATGCTTGTCTTCCTCTTCTCTTTATATTTCTCCCAACTGAAAGCTGCCTTTATTATTACTTCCACATGATGAAGCTGTTCACTATTGCAGCGTCCAAAAGAAAATAATACGATGTGAATGATCTTCTGCACATCGTTATCTCATTTTGTCGAACCGGTCTACAGCCCGCATTACAGTTGTGTACTCTGCTGTGTATGTCCGCAGCTCGTGGTCGTGCGGTAGCGTTCTCGCTTCCCGCGCCCGGGTTCCCGGGTTCGATTCCCGGCGGGGTCAGGGATTTTCTCTGCCTCGTGATGACTGGGTGTTGTGTGATATCCTTAGGTTAGTTAGGTTTAAGTAGTTCTAAGTTCTAGAGGACTGATGACCATAGATGTTAAGTCCCATAGTGCTCAGAGCCATTTGAACCTGCTGTGTATGCAGGACGTGATACAGCGGACGTTGTATCATCTCAATTTTTTCTTGTTACGAATCTTGTATCTTTCGGATGAAGAGCAATTGACAAAACTGTAACTGGCTTATTATCTTCTAGTTTGTTCGACAAAACAATGTTACTTCGTTCCTTCATTCTACATACCCTAATCCCTGGTAAAAGAATTACTTCAAACGGAACGTGTTCGTCACGCAGACCTCGGAAAGGAGTAAATTTAGGGAACAATTTATTCCTTCCTTCGATTCCAGTGAGACGTATACGTCCCGTTTAAAATAATTATAAAACAATCAGCAACGCTCGAAAATTAGAAAAGTGGTCTCTCTCAGTATTCACTCCAGAAGCAGAAAACCAACTTTTGTTGTATATCAGAAATTTTAATTCGGTCAGGAAAGAATTAAAGTAACAAAATCGCAACTCCTTGCTTTGATGAGCGTTTCACCGCAGAATGACTTCATGTTATTTTTCTTCACCTCACTAAGCCCACCTACACATAAGTCAGAAAACTGAAACGGTGAAGTTGATTAATACATAGAATGCCAGTAAGGCTTTGATTTGTTTTAAATGCGAGCGCATCCACCGCTATGGGATTTGTTTCTGATGATGGACACACAGAAAGGAACGCTTTTGCGTCAGGTTGCTGTTCGCCGCTTTCAGTTGCATTTATGTATTTTTTAGCTGTACAGCCGTTAAAGTGGGCGAATTCCACGACAAAAAACACGCGTGTGAAATTACCAGTAAACCGAGGGAAAGAATTACGGAAAATATACGAACTGTTTAAACAAGCGTACAGATATATATGCGATTGCAGTCTTTCTCGGCGTATTCCACTGATGAATTCTTCTCGTGTTAACAGCCGAGTGGTGGCGTCGTCTTGTCGCAACGTTTCAATGAGTCTCGTACCCATCATTTTCTGACTTCGCCCGAAGATGATGGGTACGAAACTCATCGAAACGTTGCGACAAGACGACGCCACCCCTCAGCTGATAACGCGAGAAGAATTCACCATAAGCGTACAGAGAGATTTTCACGAGTGCTACAAGTAATTCAAACGCTTTAAAAGAGGACAGTTTTTTGGTTAACGACCTCCGGTCTGCACTGCTTATCACGTCAACAGCTGATCATCGGTCGTTAAGATTTTACACTTAGTGTTTTGCGGGAATGGTCGGTTAGCTATAAAGAAAACTGTGGGAAAGTGTGCAGCAGTGAGGATTCGTGCCTGGTTGCTTTAACGGACACACCTTACACGAACTGTGACACCGAAAAAATCGTGCTGGTAGCTAACGAAAGAAGGAGACGGCAATCGCTCCTTCATCAGCCAAGAGATGGTTTAAGATGCAAATAGTAGTGAAAACGCCTTGAAAAATACTACGACGGAAGACCAGACACGTTTGTACCGTTACTACGTCGAAATGAAGATGTTCCGAGGGCAGTCCACAGCTCACATAATGACATACGTTCACGCACTCACTCCACGCGGGATTAGCCGAGCGGTTTGAGGCGCTGCAGTCATGGGCTGTGCGGCTGGTCCCGGCGGAGGTTCGAGTCCTCCCTCGGGCGTGGGTGTGTGTGTGTTTGTCCTCAGGATAATTTAGGTTAAGTAGTGTGTAAGCTTAGGGACTGATGACCTTAGCAGTTAAGTCCCATAAGATTTCACACACATTTTTTTCACGCACTCACGTAGCAAAGAAATCAGTATCATGTTATGTAAACTGATGGTAGAGGGGAGAGAAAGGGAAGGAAAACAGGTAATGATATCAGCTGTACTGGAACGTTTAGCGAAATCAGCAGCTACGAGGGAAAATGAGTGCCGGACCGGGACTCAAATCCGGGATCTCCTGCTTACCAGGCTGTTGCGTTAACGACAGCGACACCCGGATACTGTGTTTGTCGCAAATGCGCGGAGTGCTGCGGTCTCAGGTTCGAATCCTGCCTTGGGCGTGGATGTGTGTGATGTCCTTAGGTTAGTTAGGTTTAAGTAGTTCTAAGTTCTAGGGGACTGATGACCTCCGATGTTAAGTCCCATAGTGCTCAGAGCCCTTTTTTGAAATGCGCGGAGTATCTCGGCCCTCTCCCGCCACCCATCTGCAATTCCCGTTCACGCCCTCCATGCTCGCAAGTTTTAGATTCTGCTGGAGGTCGAACGTAAATGCGCATTCGCACTGAAGGTTGTGGGTTATTTGGCCATCGAGGAGAATCTATTTCATGAATGTGTAGTGTCGATTAAAGAACAGACGCAACACAGTGGTATATGTAAGTAAAATCAATATCAAGCTACATACAAACAAAAGACGAACAAAAGATAAACAGCGACAGTTGGTAACAGTACACAGTCAACACATGGCACTTTAAATGTGTTCAAAAAAGCCAAATATATTACATCCTGATTTACGCAGGATCACTGGCTGCATCTACAGGACGACACATGTAGAACTAAAAGATGACAAAATCGTAAGAAGAGCTCCAAAATGTTGTTTCTCACGTAACCATAGGAGAATAGCAAAAAACGGTAATATGCTAAAAGTTTTGTAGTCGTTATGGAACGCAAGTGTGAAAATTACCGAACTATCAGTTTAATAAGTCACGGCTGCAAAATACTAACACGAATTCTTTACAGACGAATGAAAAAACTGGTAGAAGCCGGCCTCGGGGAAGATCAGTTTGAATTCCGTACAAATATTGGAAACGTGGGGCAGTACTGACCCTACGAATTTCGTAAGGTAATAGGTCAAGGAAAGGCAAACCTAACGTTTCTAGAATTGACATAGAAAAGCCTTTAGACAATGTTGATTGGAATACTCTCTTTCAGATTCTGAAGGTGGCAGGTGTGAAACACAGGGAACGAAAGGCTGTTTTCAATTTGTACAGATTCCAGAAGGCAGTTATAAGATTCGAGGGACGTGAAAGGGAAGCAGTGGTTGGGAAGGGAGTGAGACAGGGTTGTAGCCTATCCCCGATGTTATTTAGTCGGTATATTGAGCAAGCAGTAAAGGAGAAGCAAGAAAAATTTGGAGTAGGAATTAAAATCCATGGAAATGAAATAAAAACTTTGAAGTTTGCCGACGGCATTGTAATTTTGTCAGGGACAGCAAAGGACTTGGAAGAGCAGAGAAACGGAATGGTCAGTGTCTTGAAAGGAGGCTATAAGATGAACATCAGCAAAAGCAAAACTAGGATAATGGAATGTAGTCAAATTAAATAAGCTGATGCTGAGGGAATTAGATTAGGAAATGAGACAATTAAAGTAGTAGATGTATTTTGCTGTTTGGGGAGCAAAATAACTGATGATGGTCAAAGTAGAGAGGATATAGAATGTAGACTGGCAATGGCAAGAAAAGCGTTTCTGAAAATGAGAAATTTTTTATCATCGAGTATAGATTTAAGTGTCAGGAAGTCTTTTCTGAAAGTATTTGTATGGAGTGTAGCCATGTATGGAAGTGAAACGTGGATGATAAATAGTTAAAATAAATGGTTCAAATGGCTCTGAGCACTATGGGACTTAATATCTTAGGTCATCAGACCCCTACAACTTACAACAACTTAAGCCTAACTAACCTAAGGACATCACACACAACCATGCCCGAGGCAGGATTCGAACCTGCGACCGTAGCAGTCCCGCGGTTCCGGACTGCAGCGCCTAGAACCGCACGACCACCGCGGCCGGCGTCAATAGTTCAGACAAGAAGAGAATAGATGCTTTCGAAATACAGTGGTACAAAACAGACGGCCTTTCAGTTACTAATGGTTTTCCGTCTTGAGCTTACTGCATATTAATTAAAGAGAATTACAACAGACGAGTTTTTATTTTACTTATAAAGCATCTTCCGTGGTTATTCTGCAAATTTAATACGTAAGTTTTTACATTTTTGATTGTTGTAGGTTAAAAACGGCGTTTTTTTATATAAAGTTGGTGTGTAAGGTACTTAAGGTGCTTCTTAACATATTCTGCTGTTTCCCTCCTTGCTAGCAGCGGTTGACGTGGAACGGCCTCGATTCACATATTCACTTCGCAGTTTTTGCTATTCTGTAGTATTTCTTGCGCTAAGCTTCACTTTTGTAAACTGAACTGAAGTTGTGTGTGTTTCTCACTCTGAAAAGTAACAGCGTTTATGTCTGTTTTCGTTCACGTTGTTGGCAAGCTTTGAGACTACATTTTTTTGAGTTAGTGTAAATTAGTGAAAATGTCTTCTATGCTGGATAGAGATGTAAGAGGAGACTGGGGGAGGGGTTTGATCGCAAGATATTCTTGAAAGTGCGCCGGGGATGGGCTTGGATGGTGACTGTAGAAGAGAATCTGGGAGGAGATGGTAGTGATACAGGGAACCTCTCGTTACACGAGTGTATTTAATCTTATACTTAGTGGTCAATCAGTTTAAGAGTGTGTGGTTTGCCAAGCTGGTCTGATCATTTACGAGTTGTTCCTTCTCTGCTATGGTTTTCTGAATGCAGTAGTTTCCGTGTAAGCTGAGGTGGTGTTCTTTGCTGTTGTTGAACGTTATGACATCAATGTCGGGTGTCCATGGTGGTAATTGTATGTTGGTGACGGTGTAAGTGTTTTGCAAAGTTGAGTGATTTGTCCTATACTATGATGCTGTGACATGTTCTTGTATATCCGGTGTCAAACGTTCTCCTGACTTGACCTATGTATCTTCCATCACATGTAATGCATTTCAGTTCGTATAGACCTGATTTCTGATATACATCAGTTTTTCCTGTTGTTTTTGGGAAGTGTTTCTGAATTGAATTGTAGGTTTGGGGGGCTGTTTCTACGCCTTGTTTTTCGAAAATATCAGATGTTCTGTGTGTGTACTTGTGGTTGTATGTCATTGGGTACAATCTTCTGTTTTCAGTTTCTTTCACACTTGCGCACCAACTTGATAAACAAACCGTTGTTTTTAACCTAAAACAACAAAAAATGTACAGAAGTATGAATCCAATTTGCAGAATATCCACGGAAGACGCTTTATAAATAAAAGCGAAACGCATCTAGTGTAATTCTCTTTAATTAAATTACAGTAAGCTCAAGGCGGAAAGCCATTAATAACTGATTTTAACAGTTGCTGCGGAAGATAGTAATGCAAACAAACGTATTATAAGCAGCCTTTGATTTAGTTTTGTAGACGAGACTACATCTTCAAGAACAAGTAGTTCTGTAAATAGTTCGGAAAAAATCAGCTTTCCCGAAGAAAATGAGGACGTGTAGATCCAACGTCAGGCTGTTTAAAATCTTAAAGCTAAGTGCATGGCAAATTCTTACCCCCTTGGCCCTACGGTAAATAAAAGTGAGTCACCAAGTTTACGTGACACTGTGCGCAGGACGAGATGTGGAGTGTGTGAAAAACAACCGTTGGTGTTGCGTTACAATAACGCGCCAGTTCACATGTCGCATGGAATTAGCAGTTATCTCGGAAAACATCGCGCACTCGTTGTGCTCCACCCAACCTGCCCTCTCGGCATGACGCAGCAGAATTTTTCCTGTTCTTTACACTCGAAACCACTTTGAACGGTACTGAGTGTGGTGGCGCAATGGTTAAGACGATGAGCAATCGAATTCAAAAGGAGCCAGTTTAAATTCCCACTTCGACCACTCAAAATGTCGCTCTGGTTCCTCGAAAAAGTACAAGGCCAATTTCCTTCCTCTTTCTTGTCGTATCTAATGAACTCATCCTCGACATAACGTTAAACACTAGCTTTCCAGGACATGGAGGAACCTCCAAAACCTGTTAAAATGAATATTTATTTCCAGACGTCAGTGTGCGGCACATAAAACCGGCCGTAAAGTCAACATATGAACATAAAATGAAATGTAATGTATTGAATATGGTCACTCACCTTTACAGTAAGTGCTGAAACTCTCAATCGCCCACTTCAGCACACGTTTGAACACACCAGACGAGGTTCATATATACCCTTGTCAGTTCTTGTGGTCTGATGCTATTAATGACATCCTGGAACTTGGTCTGGAGTTCTTAAATTGTGTCTGGATTTGTTTCGTATATTCTTCCCTTCAACAGTCCCCAAAACTGAAAGTCACAAGTGGACAAGTCTGGTGACCGAGGAGGCCACAAGCCTTTTCTGAGTGTTCTCTCTGGTGTAAACATCTCATGCTCACGGGACAATGATGCAGCTGATGTATGTATGCTGCACCGTCCTGCTGAAGTAACGTAACTGACGGTCCTCTTCCGTCAAGTTTGAATGAAACTCCTCCAGGATTCCCAAATACAAGTCACTGTTCACAATCTTCTCACAGAATGCGGGTCCTTTAACGTGTGTGGAGGAAATGGCAGACCAAACACTAATACTCTCGTCATGCACGGGAGTCTGGTCGATCCCGTGTGTATTTTCTGTCGACCAATACCGGTTTTTTTGGGAATTTATGTACGCAGACAGGTGGAACCACGCCTCGTCAGTCAGGATGAGCCTTAGAGGGCACCACTGGCAAAATTTCTCAACAGCCATGAACAGAAAAGCAATCTCTTCTGCAGGTCAGGCTCCTTCAGTCCTTAAAAAACATCTACAACTACTCTCTCTCGCATGAACCTGTTGACTCTTTGTCCTGGTTGACTTACGAGGACTTCTTGTCATTGTCTCCTGCATCTGCCTCTTTAATTCATGTGTGCAGACAGGGCGCGGTCTGTTCCTGGGAGCACTTTGAACGGATCCTGTACGCGTTCATTTTTCAGTCAATTCCTGTATGGTGCTTCTGCTGGCACAGAACGTCCTGCAACAATTCATTGTTGCTACAAAAGATCCATTGCGGATGAACGCTTCAGTGGCAACACGCTCGGGTATCGAATACTGCATTATCATACACTCACACTAACCCGGCTTCACACAACGAGCCCTTTTCTCAATAGGATTTCGACAAGTTTCACTGGCTGTGGCAGCAGCTGCCTTAAACAACAACTAAGTTCCCCGCAGTGTCGGTACATCAGAGGAAAGGGTTTGTTCGTGTGCGATTGTTTGGACGGCGTATCTCGTTTTCCGTTATTGTTGACCCGCGCGCATGCACTGGAGCATTATCATTAGGTACGACGGGCCGTTTTACGTGCCGCACCCTGCAGTTTAGGTCGAGCGGTGATGTTCAAGTTACGGATTAACACTACATCATGCTGATGCAGTCGTCAGTTCATGGTTCTGTTTGGCCAGACAGTTTGCTAAACACTGTAATAGACTGTCGAGTTTTGCACGTGGCGACTGGCGGAAAAGGCGTAAACTATCTGATCAAAAGTATCCGGACACCCATCATTGGACGTTAGTATGGGTTGCATCCGCCCTTAGTCTTTATAACGACTTGAAATTTGCTATGGACACTTTCAGTGAGGTACGTGAATGTCTGTGAAGGAGTGGCAGCCCATTCTTCCTCAAGAGCCGATATCAGGGTAGTAAGTGATGCTGGATGCTGGTATCCGGAGCGGAGTCTATGTTCTAACTCATCCAAAGGTGTTCAGTTGGAATTAGGACGGGCTTGGGCAGGCTAAACTATTTCAGGAGCCTTATTTTACCAAACCACTTTCTTGCCTCACAAGTGCTGTTGTGCGGCAGGGTGAATTTTCTTGCTTCGTCTATGTACGATTCCTCTACTATACACAATGCAAACTCTTGTACAATATGTTCGTATTCTTTTGTACACTCCTGGAAATGGAAAAAAGAACACATTGACACCGGTGTGGCAGACCCACCATACTTGCTCCGGACACTGCGAGAGGGCTGTACAAGCAATGATCACACGCACGGCACAGCGGACACACCGGGAACCGCGGTGTTGGCCGTCGAATGGCGCTAGCTGCGCAGCATTTGTGCACCGCCGCCGTCAGTGTCAGCCAGTTTGCCGTGGCATACGGAGCTCCATCGCAGTCTTTAACACTGGTAGCATGCCGCGACAGCGTGGACGTGAACCGTATGTGCAGTTGACGGACTTTGAGCGAGGGCGTATAGTGGGCATGCGGGAGGCCGGGTGGACGTACCGCCGAATTGCTCAACACGTGGGGCGTGAGGTCTCCACAGTACATCGATGTTGTCGCCAGTGGTCGGCGGAAGGTGCACGTGCCCGTCGACCTGGGACCGGACCGCAGCGACGCACGGATGCACGCCAAGACCGTAGGATCCTACGCAGTGCCGTAGGGGACCGCACCGCCACTTCCCAGCAAATTAGGGCCACTGTTGCTCCTGGGGTATCGGCGAGGACCATTCGCAACCGTCTCCATGAAGCTGGGCTACGGTCCCGCACACCGTTAGGCCGTCTTCCGCTCACGCCCCAACATCGTGCAGCCCGCCTCCAGTGGTGTCGCGACAGGCGTGAATAGAGGGACGAATGGAGACGTGTCGTCTTCAGCGATGAGAGTCGCTTCTGCCTTGGTGCCAGTGATGGTCGTATGCGTGTTTGGCGCCGTGCAGGTGAGCGCCACAATCAGGACTGCATACGACCGAGGCACACAGGGCCAACACTCGGCATCATGGTGTGGGGAGCGATCTCCTACACTGGCCGTACACCACTGGTGATCGTCGAGGGGACACTGAATAGTGCACGGTACATCCAAACCGTCATCGAACCCATCGTTCTACCATTCCTAGACCGGCAAGGGAACTTGCTGTTCCAACAGGACAATGCACGTCCACATGTATCCCGTGCCACCCAACGTGCTGTAGAAGGTGTAAGTCAACTACCCTGGCCAGCAAGATCTCCGGATCTGTCCCCCATTGAGCATGTTTGGGAGTGGATGAAGCGTCGTCTCACGCGGTCTGCACGTCCAGCACGAACGCTGGTCCAACTGAGGCGCCAGGTGGAAATGGCATGGCAAGCCGTTCCACAGGACTACATCCAGCATCTCTACGATCGTCTCCATGGGAGAATAGCAGCCTGCATTGCTGCGAAAGGTGGATATACACTGTACTAGTGCCGACATTGTGCATGCTCTGTTGCCTGTGTCTATGTGCCTGTGGTTCTGTCAGTGTGATCATGTGATGTATCTGACCCCAGGAATGTGTCAATAAAGTTTCCCCTTCCTGGGACAATGAATTCACGGTGTTCTTATTTCAATTTCCAGGAGTGTATTTAGCGTTTCTTTAAGCTCAGTGAGGGAATCATACCCCAACGACGTTCAACACCCCTATTCCATAACATCATCTCCTCTGTACTTCACTGCTGACACCACACATGGTGTCAGAAAATGTTCTCCAGGCATGCCCCAAACCCAAACCCGTTCATAGACTCGTCACAGGGTATTGCGTGATTACCACTCCAGATCACTCGTGTCCAGTCATCCACCTTCCATTGGCGTTGCTCTTCACAGAACCGCAACTGTCGCGTAACGCTGACGTCAGAAATGTGTGGCTTACACGGAGCATGTGTTTGGTCCGCTAAAAAAGAAAAAAAAAAAAAAAAAAAAAAAAGTCAAGTCGGACGACGAACTAAGGGAAGAAATGACATGTAAAATATTACTGTAATTCGTTAAGTTTCCTTCGGAGTTTCGCCAATTAAACATTAAATACGCAGTCTTCCTCCACGTCGTTTGGCTGACAAACTAAAACAATGTAGAATGCATAAAACAAACTGCCAAATCTGTAATTATTTTACTCGAAACTGGAGAAATTTTGGTTTTCGTTTATAACAGTCAAACCAGACAACAGCTGCTCACGGACGTGGAACTGAAAACATCTTCTCGTGTTACACGTGCTTCATATACACCTCTGAACGTTCGTTCAATGAAAACTGGAAATTTTCAGTTGTGAAATAGCACGACGAAAGTGCATCCTAAATGGAAACATCTACATCTACGTGATTACTCTGCTATTCACAATTAAGTGAATGGCAGAGGGTTCGATGAACCAAAGACAATGAATTAGGTATAGTTTTTTCAGTAGCTCCGTTGTTTCATAATTATCTCCCTGTATCCTTTCTAAAATTAACTCTTCTCTGTTTTGTAAGTCAAGTTGTTTAATCATTTACTACAGAATTCATTCTTTTTGTTTTTTTATAACGCATATAGCCTGTCATATTCGTGAGAAAATTACACATTTATGAGCAGGTTTGATTGTGTAACGTGATAGAAATCTGTTAAATAGTACTTAAAATGGCCGGCCGCTGTGGCCGAGCGGTTCTAGGCGCGTCAGTCCGGAACCGCACTGCTGCTACGGTCGCAGGTTAGAATCCTGCCTCGAGCATGGCTGTGTGTGATGTCCTTAGGTTAGTTAGGTTTAAGAAGTTCTAAGTCTAGGGGACTGATGACCTCAGATGTTAAGTCCCATAGTGCTTTGAGCCATTTGAATTTGAGTACTTCAAGTGGGTGATTTCGAAATCAGATGAACCACGTACTGAAAGTATTTGCTTATGAGTTTCCTGCCGTGTTTGTGCTGAAGGTGAAACAATTGGAACGTATTTATCATGGGACAAATAGTGAATGAGATTTCTTAAGAAAAAAAGCTGATATTTAACAGCGCTGAAATTTGTTGGACATTAAGGTTAATGAGTCGTTTCCGTTAGTTCATTAAAGTAACCTCCCTCACGAGGGCGCTTCTACATCGGGCCACGGTAGAGAGCGTCAGTTAATATATGAGAACCATGAAGATAATCTTTTGGTTTTTAAATACCCATGGTTCCAATAAAAGTAAGAAATACAGACAGATGTCTGATTATTATTTGAATGTAAATACAAGAAAGTAAGATTCTTCATTCACACGCGATAAATTACACTGAGGTGAAAAAACTCGGGGGATAGCGATATGCACGTATACTGATGGCGGTAGTATGGAAGAATTGGAAATTTGTGGTAAGTTCCTATGGGACCAAACTGCTAAGGTCATCGTTCCCTAGACTTGTACAGTACTTAAAACTAACTTGAACTAAGAACAAAACACACACACACACACACACACACACACACACACACACACACACACACACACACACACACACACTTTCCCGAGGGAGGACTCGAACCTCCGGCGGGAGAGGCCGCGCAATCCGTGCCATGGCGCCTCTAACCGCGCGGCCACTCGGCGCGGCGTTACAAGGTTCACGCAGCCCTGCATCACGTAGATGTTTGAAATACTAAAATTAAATATAGTTTCACTTAAGCGTGCCAGACGTTGTCATTTAGTAACTACTTTCCTTGAAAGGGGGAAAAGTCCGTAAAGTCTGGCTGTGACGCCACATGCGTACTGATTTGTACCGCTTGTAATAAGAATCACGTGACTTAGGTCAGCAGTGGAGAGGAAGAATTTTGATTTTGCAGCCCTCAGGTTGTTCTGCGGGAAGGCACATGCGACGGCGCGACGTTCGTGGCGACAAGTGCGAGCGTATCGTACGGGCTGCGCGCGCGGAATGCGAGCAGCATCAGTAGCGGCTGCGCCAGCGCCATCTGAAAGTGTAATGAGCGGCTGGCGCGCATTCATACGCGCCTGCACGCGCCGAGCCGAGCCGATTCTGCGAACGCTGCGAGCCATGAAGCCAGCCGGGCACACCGCAGCCTGGCCGCCTCTCGACAGCAGTGGGCGGGATACGGGCAACGGCCCGCCCAGCTCGTCCGTTCCGATATGGCGCGAGCGATATCTGCAGCCCATTTCGGCAGTGACAACGCGGTACTTCTACCGTGGAAATGCCCGGGGGCCGCATTCAGTAGGCTGTTAACCCTTTGCCTTACGATTTAAGTTTCGTTAGCGTGAGCCTTATGTGGCTGCAAGGTACGGATGCGCCTTACGATTCCCAGCGCTTAACACACGCTAAAGCCGTCGGCACACGGACCGTGCTCTCGAACGTTAACGTGGAGCATGCCAAGTTCAACGTGCTGCTGAACGGTCAGGAACGAATACGGTACGTGCGCCCCAACGTCGTATACGCGATCGCAACGCATTCCAGCAGCAGTTGAGGGATGTTTGTAGTTGGTAAATCACTTGTTTACTCAACGGGCGGGCGTAAAATTCCCACATTAGCTCTATTAAAATGCACATTTCCTCCATCCTCCACGAAAAGGAAAGTACCATGTCCAATCAATAAAGACACAGGCTTAAAAAAGTTCCATTACAAACAGTGGCCGTGCGGTTAAAGGCGCTGCAGTCTGGAACCGCGCGACCGCTACGGTCGCAGGTTCGAATCCTGCCTCGGGCATGGATGTTTGTGATGTCCTTAGGTTAGTTAGGTTTAACTAGTTCTAAGTTTTAGGGGACTAATGACCTCAGCAGTTGAGTCCCATAGTGCTCAGAGCCATTTGAACAAACAGTGCGGTACAAATTTGGAATACTTCTCCGCAAACATTATTTCATCATTCCCACATTTTAGTAAAAACCCCCAAGGTCAGTCGTATTTGATCTGTGTTCCTACCCAGTAGCAGAATGTTTGCAACATGTGAATTACGAAGCGTAAAAGAAAAAGGAGCTAAATATCTTTATACAAGTAGCGCAAGCTGTTCTTTAGATTAAGCGAATCGAACAAAGACACCCCTAAAAAAAAAAGGTGAACTTATATTTACATAACATCAAATATTATAGTACATACTTATATTAAAGTAATAATAAAGAATCAGAACACAATAAAAACGCGAATGTCAGGGGAAAAAAATTTAGTAGTGTCATGACGCGAACCACCGCCCCATGTAACATCTCAACAGCAGGCAGTGACGCTATTTATTACGCTACACCGATAACGTGCGCTTACTGATTGATCATTGTATGTTACCTCTTGCAGAAAACCTTAATCGTAGATATGTTACTAATTGAAATTTAATTATAACAAATTGTACCAAGAACAATGCTTTTTGGGTGGATCTTCAGTGTGTCGCTGCCTTCAAATAGCCTACTCTCATAATACGCAAGTTACAATAACTCTTTTGCCACGAATATGATGTTTCTCATTATTTTATTGGAACGAATCACACAGTTAACAACGGGTTTTCCAGTGATTCTCAATTTCCTGGTGCTCAGAAACGGCATATATACATATAGGCTTGAAATGAATGCCAATATGGCGCCTCACAACTCTGTACTGAAGGGAGACGGCGTACATGTGACGTAGGTGGTGTTGTGCCATCTCATTGGTCAACGCTCAGACGCACGCTCAGAATATCTGACATGCCAGATATAGCTCTGCACGTTTGGAAAGACTCCCGAACGTGCTATTCCACGCTATGACGTCAGAAACTCGGCACGCTCAACGCTCAACGTTCGGATGCACGGTCCGTGTGCCGACGGCTTAAGGCTACGGTGCACTGCGCCTGGTGACTTCCGAAGTCATGCAGACGCCCTCGGGGTTTGTAAGTAAGTCTCCGAGATACCCGTTCAAAAAATGGTTCAAATGGCTCTGAGCACTATGGGACTTAACTTCTGAGGTCATCAGTCCCCTAGAACTTAGAACTACTTAAACCTAATTAGCCTAACGACATCACACACATCCATGCCCGAGGCAGGATTCGAACCTGCGACCGTAGCGGTCGCTCGGCTCCAGACTGTAGCGCCTAGAACCGCACGGCCACTCCGGCCGGCCACAAACGTTTTATTTCCCTTTATAAGCAAACATATATTGATGAAATAAATCTCAATAATAATATTCACAACAATGCAGTGAGCTAACACTATATAATATTTTGTTCAAAACATTCTGGGACGTGTTACGTTAGTACGTTGAAAAACATATTTTCAAACGCAACGTCTTCGCAATGACATGTACACGAATTTAATAGCCTTCGATTGCATGATATCGTTCAAAATAATCTGGCACATGAAATGCAACCTCGCACTTTTTGCATTCCCACGTTTTTTCGCTGCGTCGTTTATGCTTTCTGCACACTACACAAGCTCTTTCAGGATTCACTTTTGATGGTGTTGCATCCATATGTTTGGGAAAATGAGCCCAATGTTGCGCGCGCAGTCTTTGTGGTATATCGCCGGATGCTGATCGTCCCTTCCGATTATATTCCTGTAAAGGTGTAGTATTCAACAATGATTCTGCAGTCTGAATCCTATATTCTAGAGCCTAGCTCTGTCGTTTGCCGCTCTGTATTTCGTAATACAAAACGTACGTGTTAAATAAAGCAACATCAAATGGGTAAAAGAGTATCTTGCGGTATCCTTTCATACATTTTCTCATCACAGGGAAGCATGCGAGCATCTGACCTTGGCGATCAATTCCAATCATGGCTCTATTGTACTCGACGACACATTTCGGTTTTCACGAAGCGTCGCGGAGAGGCGTGTCTCGTTTATCTTTCGATTTTAGTGCCAATATTCCATTACAACTCCTCACTGTATATTCTCCCTTCTTTAATTTTGCCTTCAGGAAGTCTGTGGGCATATTTTTTCTGTTTGAGTGCACTGTTCCAATCACATTAGTTTTATTGCTGGGAGAGTTTTGAAAAGTTTCTGTGAAGAAACTTACTTCACCATGATTATACATAGCGCAATATAGAGTATGCCCTTTGTGTAATACCGACTGTGATAGTTTTAGAACTACACTTTCAGAGGCACTGCCACTAGCATCACGTTTGTCACTACCCGTGTATATCTTAAAATCATAGCAGTATCCGGAACGTGACTCACACAATTTATAAATTTTAATACCAAACCTCGCTGTTTTTGATAGGTTAAACTGTTTGTAGGATAAGTGCCCCTTAAATGTCATTAATGATTCATCAATGGCAATATTCCCTTGCATTGTGTACACTTTCTTAAAATTGTGATTGAACATATTTGACTCGCCTTAGTTTGTACAGCTTACCTGTGTTCTTGGCCAAACTGTTATTCGCCAGCTGCAGAAATCTACTTATGTGCAGAAATCTCCTGAATGGCATCGTCTTCCTAAATATTCGCGTTTCTATAACGGCCCTCCTAGACCAATACATCTGAATCGACGGTTTCCTTATTTCACCATGATTATACATAGCGCAATGTATATTTTTGTTTCATTACAGCCGATAGGAGACCACTTTTGGTCTATTTTTCGTCTCTTCTGTTCATTGTTGAGTACGTCTTGTCCATATCTATTCGTCTCAGTTACGATGTTTTCCCAAAATGTACTATTAGATATTACATAGAAAACGTCTAATTCTCTTATGCTTGTACTCACGTGCTGTGAAGCTGCTTCCTTTATTCCGGGAATTCCCGTATACGTCCAGATTGTTGGTTCGTTGTCTTCCTTTTGCCACTCCACGACTCTGATTGTTGCTGGTAGGTTTGCTCTTCTTCGTCAGTATCATCTTCAGTCACCAGTCGCTTACACCGTTTTCGTACCGGATGTAAAACGTCGCTACCACTGCCACTGTCAAAATATCCTGCAAAATCATTGTTGGCTATGCCACCACATGTCTCCCTTTCCTCGTGAACACGTTTGCTACACGTCGGGAACATTGTGAAAGCGTTTTTGTAATGTCGGCAGGTCCGAATCCGGCGAAGAACACTCGGTGTATGCCGCGTGTACTCGATCAGCTCCGCAACGTGTCAGAGCCGTTCTGTTTACATTTGGCTCGGCTGACCGACGACGTCTGTCACACGACGTGCGCTTGTTCGGTGCGGTAAACGTACCACGTCTCCGATACGTCTAGTTTTTTTGTTTGTTTATTTGGCCTTTGAGTGTGTACTCAATTTAGCCATCGGCAACACATAGTGACAACGTACACATAATTGAATAAACAAACACAGAAATGCATATTTACAAGAATAAAAAGCTTAACTGTTACAGTTTTGTACATACTGTTTTAAAAATTGTTGTTGTTGTTGTTGTTGTTGTTGTTGTGGTCTTCAGTCCTGAGACTGGTTTGATGCAGCTCTCCATGCTACTCTATCCTGTGCAAGCTTCTTCATCTCCCAGTATCTACTGCAACCCACATATTTCTGAATCTGCTTAGTGTATTCATCTCTTGGTCTCCCCCTACGATTTTTACCCTCCACGCTGCCCTCCAATACTAAATTGGTGATCCCTTGATGCCTCAGAACATGTCCTACCAACCGATCCCTTCTTCTGGTCAAGTTGTGCCACAAACTTCTCTTCTCCCCAATCCTATTCAATACTTCCTCATTAGTTATGTGATCTATCCATCTAATCTTAAGCATTCTTCTGTAGCACCACATTTCGAAAGCTTCTATTCTCTTCTTGTCCAAACTATTTACCGTCCATGTTTCACTTCCATACATGGCTACGCTCCATACAAATACTTTCAGAAATGACTTCCTGACACTTAAATCTATACTCGATGTTAACAAATTTCTCTTCTTCAGAAACGCTTTCCTTGCCATTGCCAGTCTACATTTTATATCCTCTCTACTTCGACCATCATCAGTTATTTTGCTCCCCAAATTGCAAAACTCCTTTATTACTTTAAGTGTCTCATTTCCTAATCTAATTCCCTCAGCATCACCCGACTTAATCCGACTACATTCCATTATCCTCGTTTTGCTTTTGTTGATGTTCATCTTATATCCTCCTCTCAAGACACGGTCCATTCCGTTCAACTACTCTTCCAAGTCCTTTGCTGTCTCTGACAGAATTACAATGTCATCGGCGAACCTCAAAGTTTTTATTTCTTCTCCATGGATACCTACTCCGAATTTTTCTTTTGTTTCCTTTACTGCTTGCTCAATATACAGATTGAATAGCATCGGGGAGAGGCTACAACCCTGTCTTACTCCCTTCCCAACCACTGCTTCCCTTTCATGCCCCTCGACTCTTATAACTGCCATCTGGTTTCCATACAAATTGTAAATAGCCTTTCGCTCCCTGTATTTTACCCCTGCCACCTTTAGAATTTGAAAGAGAGTATTCCAGTTAACATTGTCGAAAGCTTTCTCTAAGTCTACAAATGCTAAAAATTGTATTGAATTGAATTGGAAAATAATTAAAAGTGTCTTGGCTTACAATTCACACCAATTCTGAAATATCTTCATCAGCAAGACATATTGATATTTGACGTACACCATTAAAACCTACAGATTGTGACCAGTACTCTTGATGAAGTTAACGATCACTTTATATAGACGAACGTCTTTAGTACACACAAGAGAAGAAGCTGATTGAGGAAGATGGTAGCCCATACTCAGCAATGTCTTCAAAAAGACCAACCGTTCACGGTCAAATTTGGGGCACATAAATAGGATGTGGTTGACATCAGCTTCCGACTCAGGATCACACTCACATGCTGGTGAACTGTAAACGTTCATCCGATGTTGATGTTGTGGCAAAGAGGCATGATTGAAGCGGAGTCTTATGATGGTAGAAATCGTGGATCGGTCCAGATGTGTCCTCATGAACCACGGCTGTGAAGGAATCCGAGGTTGTAGCAGTGCGTAATAACCGCCTTTTGTCTGTTGAGAAACGTTCCACATTTCCTGCCATTGTTGTTTTGCGTGATCCTGGACTGCACGTAAGTAGTCTGTATAAGGAAGGTGCAGATCCAGAACGGTGCCTAACGCTGCCGCTTGTTTGGCTAATGCATCAACTTCATCATTATAGAGGATAGATACGTCTAGTTGATGTTTGGCCAGGTCGGCACGCTACGTCTCCCACACGACATTGTAAGCTAAGGGGTTAGCCTGCAGCAGAATGCGTCGTTGGGGATTTACATATTGTTGTGGTGCAGAGATTAGTGGCACCCAAGGAAAAAAAGGTAAGAAACAAAACGTTTACTGTACATTCTGTCCCCTGGCCAGTACCGAAGCCGTCCTCACATTGGGGCACGTTTTCATCACGAAGCACGCCGAACGCAGTATCTTTTGTGGTTTCTCCACGCTCTCGAACGATCTGCTACATTATCGCGGAACTTGCTCCCCAATGTGACTCGCGACCGCAGCGCTCTCTAGCAGCAATTGTCAGTCTCATACAGCGTACAAACAACACAGTTTATTTACGAAAATGGACGCGCTTTTGGTAGTTGCTTTAACTATATTAGCGAACTTCGGAAGAGGGGGGAATCATCCAGTGCGTAGATTGCAGTCTGGGTATTTATCGGTCTATGTTCCCTGGCACATTCAAAAAATCGAACAAACCCCCTCGAGGATAGGGAGCACACTAATTTGTAATAAGTAACATTGAGTACTGCCGGCACGGTAGCTCAGCGTGTTCGGTCATAGGGTTAGCAGCCCTCTGTAATAAAAAAAACTGAGCTAATCGATCAACAACGAACTTAAACGGATGTCTTGCGACGTCCGCCCCAAGCACATACAACGAACGAAAACGAACAAAATGAGAATTTAAAAAAAAAAGTGGTAAGCGCGACGGACTGTCAATCATAAGGGCCCGGGTTCGATTCCCGGCTGGGTCGGAGATTTTCTCCGCTCAGTGACTGGGTGTTGTGTTGTGCTAGTCATCATCATTTCATCCCCATCGACGCGCAAGTCGCCGAAGTGGCGTGAAATCGAAAGACTTGCACCAGGCGAGCTGTCTACCCGACGGGAGGCCCTCGTCACACGCCATTATTATTATTATTATTATTATTATTAGTAGTAGTAGTAGTACTGCAGATGAGCTTTCTATTCAATTAATAAGGTACTCTCAGAATCTCTTATAAGAAAAAAGAGGTGAAATAATTTTATGTGGGTACCGAGATGTAAACCCTTAACAAATGGTTCAAATGTCTCTAAGCACTATGGGACTTAATATCGTAGGTCATCAGTCCCCTAGAACTTCGAACTACTTAAATGTAACTAACCTAAGGACATCACACACATCCAAGCCCTAGGTAGGATTCGAACCTGCGACCGTAGCGGTCGCGCGGCTCCAGACTGTAGCGCCTAGAACCGCTCGGTCACCCCGGCCGGCAAACCCTTAACAGTTCACAATTTTACCAACCACGCAACTCATTTTAGAGAGAACATCACTTTACCAGTGTTCAGAGAAACGTTATTTTCATAGAACATACATTAAAAAATAAGTTAGATCTCATTGGTCACGTTCCTCTCCACGAGGCAAAACTCCGACGTGGTTGATTCCTCTTAATTCCACGCTGTGACATCGCTAAACTCGACCACTTGCTTGTCCACGCATTCAAGTCCCTCCATCTCTTAAGCGCGTTTCGCCGAGTTAATAAGAGTCCTACATTTCGCAATATTTTGTGTTTCTGCAAAATGATAAGTAAACTTGCGGTTACAGTTTGAGAGTAAACATGTATTCAAAATCAGAACCACCAGTTATTCACACTGATATAACGGGTTTTTTTACGTGATGGCTTCCATAAACTAATCCTGCAAAGCCTGATATGAGATCACTGCTCATCTTGACTCTTACTTAGTAAAGTCTTCAAACATTCAATCAAAGCAGGAGATCAAAATACCTTGTTTTTGATAACTAGTTTCACCTAAAAGACTCTCTAAATTACTATTTATTAATCATTTTTTCCTTGTGTTCTCCGTCCGACCTTAATTTCTCCTGTATTCTTGGAGATATGGCTCTCCTAATGCAACTAAATGAAAGACTGGTCATATTGTGCGATACGCATTTTGCTCCTTTTTATTTCGGAAGCATGTTCAGTGATCTTTAATATGTGTTTGATTTTGTGTATAACTAGCGTTTTCCCCGTGGCTTCACTCGTGGCTGCATGTACACACATACCGAACACACCTCCTCCCCTCTATCTCTTTGTCCATCTCTTCCTCCCTCTGTCAGTCCACCTCATCCTCCCACCTCTGTCCATCTCTTCCTCTGTGCTCTCTGTCCCTTCATCTCCTCCTCCCCCTCTCTTTCTCCATTTTCTGCACCCTCCCTCTGACCATATTGTTCTCCCCCTTTCTCTTACCATCTCTGTCTCCTCGTCTGTCTTTGAAATTTACCCAACACCCCTCTACACCTTCCAACTACCTCCGCTCCTTTCTATTTCTTCCTCCCCATCATTCTGTTTATCCCCACTTCTCCATCTTAACCTATCCCCAACCAGGCTCATCGGCATGTGTAGCCCCTGCAACAAAGTTCAATGAATACTGCTCCCATAACATGGCTGTCATGAAGAGCAGGATATACATCAGAGGCTCGAAAATAATTTATTTGCCCCTGACGTACAGGTTGCTATGCAAAGCAGATCAGTAAAATAGGCTGATACTAATCCAACGTAACACACCTGTCATGCAAGGCAGCCTAAATGTTGGGTCTTTGAAAACCATTTCCTGCCCCTGACATGTAGGTTGTTTTGAAAGAGAGATTGATTGGGCTGGCTGATACTCTTCCCAAACAACATGCCTGTCGTGCAGAGCAGCCTATATGTTTGGGGCTGAAAAAAATTCATTTCTGCCTGTATCACCATTCCTATTGAATCTTTGGAATCATAAACCACACAGTGCTGATACATGTGAGGCCTACTGTTCCTGTGCCAAATTTGACTGAAATTTATCCAGGGGCTTAGGGTTTAGGTGAAGATCCCAGACACAGACTAGACTTCGCTCACATATGTGTTTTGAGGCATATATTGCACAATCCTCCTCCTTCCCCCCTTTCTGGATCTATCTACTCCTCATCCTCCATTCTTTTCGACCATTCTTCCTTCCTACGTTGCTCTGTCCATACCCTTCTTCCTTCACTGCCACAGCTCTCACTCTTATCGTATCCTCCTCACCCCAATCTTTGCCCATCTCCTCCTCGCTCCCTCTCTGCCCGTCTCCTCTCCAGCTCTCCATATACATCTCTTGTTGTCCCCTCTCGCTATTAATCGCCAGCAGCGTCCCTTTCCCAATGCCTCCTCTTCCTCACCTCAACTTATTCATCTCCTTTCATGTCCCTATTCATCACCTCGTTCCCTCTCTCTGTCCCTCACTCGTTACCCCCTTTTTCTGTCCATTTTCTCACTCACCTCTCTCCCTTTTTATCCCTTCTTCAATTGAAACTAGGAGTCTATAAACCTGACAGTATTGATATTCAAGTGACCTCCTTTTTCTGTGCCATATTTAGCTTAAATTTATCCAGAAGTTTGCGCATAGACACCATACAGATAATTGCATTCTATAATAATTACGGATTTGTTACATTACAGTTCTTTGTCCTTCTATTGTTGTTATGTGAGAAACAACTTTTTGTAGCACAGTTATTTCTACTTACTATTTGCGGTCTTATTTGGGAATATGAGGATTGATGGAGCTGTACACAGTTGGTATCTGTACCCAAGATAACCGACTTTCGACGTTTTACGAACGGATTTCGACTTCCCACGTGTTTTCCTGTTCACTGTATTTAGGTACGGTGTGTTTACAACATGTTCTGTTGCTCTATATTTTTCTTTTACTTTTTTGTTCTTGATGTTGTGTCTGCATGTAGATTATATTCTTTTGGTTATTAAATGTAAGTGTTTTAAATGAAACATCGATAAGGGTATGTCAACAACTGTCATAACATATGTTTGTTGAAGTTTGCGCGACGGATCGATTATTCCATCATTTTTCAGGCTTGCATCCGAAATATTTTTAATTGTTGTTCCAGTATTTGGGCTGACAACCTTTCAGCCATTCTAAAGGTGAGTCGCTTATATATGTTTTAAATCACCTTACGTTCTGCGGAGTAATCGCATTATCTCCGGAGCATGCGCGTTTACTGCACAGTGTAAAGTCGCTTAAAAATTAGCAAGTGACTCACGCTGAAAAATAATCATTAAAAATATCGCGGATGCAAGCTCGAAAAAGGATGGTACTTCCGTAGTACTTTTCCTATACTAAATGCAATTACAATATTATAATCTTCTAATAAAACGGAATCGTTCGTTGTACATCCAGTTGACTTTCTTCGATGTTTATTTGCGCATTTGTCTAGTGATTGTTTTTGTTTCCGCCCCTTTCAATCCGGTTCTGTAAATTCCAAGTATGATTCGGATGCACTGAACTATCCGTATTATTACGCGTCAACATAATTTAATCTGATCTGATTCATTAGAAATGGTTTGTGAAGGACTGGGACTGTGAAAAAATGGGTTTGTGTGTAAATAATTTTTCTGCCACCAGTCACGATTTTGTTATTTGTATTTTACAAGACGCGTTTCGGGAAATGATTCCATTTTTCTCCTGTACTGTGCGATTTATCCGTAATGTTATTAATGTGTGAGGTTCTTCGCTTTTCTGTTGCCGTTAAATTTTCTTATAGTCCATAGTCTTATAGTCCAGAAAATTGTGTATTGTTCTTAATATTTGAGAGTATGTGCACAAATGGACTAAAAGCAAACTTAAAGACAACAGAATAATGCAGAATCTCACACATATAAAACATTACGAAAGAAAATGACATAGTGCACTGAGAAAAACGCTCTTTGAAGTGGGTATCTCCCGTAACCCGTCGTTTACAATATAGATAAAAGAAAATCGATACTAGTAACAGAACAGGTAGGGCTTGTCTAGCCCCATAGGAATGGCGTCACTAGCCAGTAAAATAAAATGTTTAACGGCACTTTAAACGCTCAGATGCTGAGGTAGTTTGCTGCCGTTGTTGTTGTGGTGGTCTTCAGTCCTGAGACTGGTTTGATGCAGCTCTCCATGCTACTCTATCATGTGCAAGCTTCTTCATCTCCGAGTACCTACTGCAGCCAGACCATTGATATTTTTTTGTCCGCCTTGACGAATACAACCATCCTTTCATCCCATGTCACGATATGATTGAGGGATTCGTCTCCTCCATCGCATTTCTGAACGATAAAGCTAGGCCACATACTGGCGCAGTACGCACGCAAGCATTGCTTTACAGTTTCAGCTGGAGTTGTTTGAGTATTCTCCGTACAGACTTGATTTCTCACCTGTTTCCAAAAATGGCAAAAAAAATGCGAAGAACAGAGCGGTTTGAAGACGACGACAAGTCAAAAGCGGGTGTCAAAGCGTGCCCCAACTGACAGGCGGCAGAAATCTTCAACCCATTCCTTGATTTCACTACTGGCTCAGTGGAGGAGGCAGGCAGATAGAAAAAACAGCTGCACATTGTACATGATAAAAAGCGTATTAATCTAACGGCTTTTTTGTTTCCTAAATAAATTAATGGAACGTGCTTTCCAAATAGCCCTGGTATTATAAACGTAATCGACTGACTAATTTGCAAGAGGACTGTGAACGTTCGGACCACAGAGAGGGAAGTGAGGGAGAGTAATGCAATTTACTGTCAAATTTATTTACTCTTATCCAAGACATCATGCAACAGGAACAGTAAAATTATTAAGTAAAATTACAATTACGATATTAAGACGAACCAACACATTAAAAACTTCTTACATAGTACTACACTATGTGATCAAAAGTATCCGGACACCTGGCTGAAAATGACATAAAAGTTTGTGGCGCCCTCCAACGGTAATGCTGGAACTCAATGTGGTGTTGGCCCACCCTTAGCCTTGATGACAGCTTCCACTCTCGCAGGCATACATTCAATCAGGTGCTGGAAGGTTTCTTGGGAATGGCAGCCGATTCTTCACGGAGTGCTGCAATGAGAAGTAGTATCGATGTCGGTCGGTGAGGCCTGGCACGAAGTCGGCGTTCAAAAACATCCCAAAGGTGTTCTATAGGATTCAGATCAGGACTCTATGCAGGCCAGACCATTACAGGCATGTTATTGTCGTGTGACCACTCCGCCACAGGCCGTGCATTATGAACAGGTGCTCGATCGTGTTGAAAGATGCAATCGCCAGCCCCGAATTGCTCTTCAACAGTGGGAACCAAGAAGGTGCTTAAAGCATCAATGTAGGCCTGTGCTGTGATAGTGTCAGGCAAAACAACTAGGGGTGCAAGGCCCCTCCATGAGAAACACGACCACACCATAACACCACCACCTCAGAATTTTACTGTTGGTGCTACACACGCTGCAGATGACTTTCACCGGGCATTCGCCATACCCAAACCCTGCCATTGGATCGCCACATTGTGTACCGTGATTCGTCATTCCACACAACGTTGTTCCACTGTTGAGTGGTCCAATGTTTACGCCCCTTACAGCAAGCGAGGCGTCATTTGGCATTTACCGGCGAGATGTGTGGCTTATGAGCACCCGCTCGACTATGAAATCCAAGTTTTCTCACCTCCCACCTAACTGTCAAAGTACTTGCAGGGTATCCTGATGCAGTTTGGAATTCCTGTGTGATGGTCGGGATAGATGTCTGCCTCTTACACATTACGATCATCTTCAACTGTCGGTGGTCTTTGTCAGTCAACAGACGAGGTCGGCCTGTATGCTTTTGTACTGTACGTGTCTCTTCATGTTTCCACTTGACTATCACATTGGAAACACAGGACCTATGGATGTTTAGGAGTGTGGAAATCTCGCATGCAGAGGTATGAAACAAGTGACACTCAGTCACCTGACCACGTGAGTCCCACGGAACGCCCCATTCTACTCTCTCACTCTAATGACTACAGAGGTCGCTTGATATGGAGTACCTGGCAGCACAAGGCACCTGAAATCAAAAACGTATGTTTTTGAGGGTGTCCAGATACCTTTGATCACATAGTGTATGTCCTACAGTAATGAAAATTGTGCCCACCAATGTTTTCAGTTATTCAAATTCCCAAACCAGTCCAGAAAAATTATCAAATTGTGACTACGTAATTAATTGTCAGTTTCCGGACACACAAAGCATTGCGAAATGTGGGAATCATATTACGTCCACAGAAACGCCTAGTATCAGCCAGGGAACACAGCCTGAACCTTTCATTTCTTACTTTTTTTTTTTGTTGAGCCAATAATCCCTGAATTAACAATACATATCCCCAACGGCACAGCCTCCTAAATTGAGCCCTCAGAATTTCCACTGTACTTAAAAGTGAAGGAGGAGGACGAAGAAGAAGAAGGAGGAGGAGTAGTAGGAGGAAGAGGAGGAGAAGAAGAACGATGGAAAAAAAGTAGATGAGGAGGAGGAAAATACGTTGGTAATGAAGATGTTGAGCAGGAAGAGAAGTAGTGGAATAAATTTTCGTTGGTGGAGCGGTAGTTGTGATGGTAGATGATAACGATTAGGATGTGATTATGGGTGTAGAACAGAAACAAAAATATACTCTTCCTGATCCACGCCTCCATTCTTGTAGCAGAGACCACCTTTCACTGCGTACTCGTAAATGGTAAACACATGCGCGTTTCTTTTCCACCTGAGTTACACGCAGGACAACTGCTCGCAGACACCTTACAGGAACGCCAGCTACCGCGTGCCTCCGCGCTGACTTACGCGAACATGAGGGCAGTACAACGAGCGAGTGTAGGGGCGGCTACCGGCACGGCCCGCATCGTGACGTTGATTACAGGCGCGGGATTAGCCGTAACGACCGGCGAGCAGTTCGCATCACGTGGCGGGCTGGACGAGTCCATTACGTGGAGAGCAGGTAGCAGATTAAGAGCCACCGGCGGAAGAACCGTTGCCGCGCGGATTTGCATACCCGCCTCACCTCCGCAAGGTCGCCCGCGGAACTGGATCTAGGAGCGACGTTCCGCGTCGCCGGGATAAGTAGTCTGCTATCATAACTCATTTCAAAGTGCAGCGCAGAGTTATTTGCATTTTAATTATGTTTCCGTCCAATCTTTCCTGGACGCGAAACAAAACAGTACTTGGTCAAATAAGCTAAAATCAGATTCATGTGCTCAATTACTCTTTCCGGGGGGGGGGGGGGGGGGGGGGTACGTATGTGAAAGCGACCAAAATTTGGAAAATTTTTTTATTGGTTCTTCATTATTCACAACATGGCACTTCGTTTCATAATTTACAGGTGACCAATACACAGCTATGGATTAAGTTGTTCCAGAGGCAATAAATACATGACTGATTTATTTTACGTGTCGTTGGGAGTACAAGTTGCATGGTATGTGAAGGAAAAAGAAACATTGCCAAATTTTAGCGAAAGTTTTAATGAACCGGTATGATCTCGATAAATTAAAAAGCATTTTAGTGTGGCCCTTAAACATTGTTAATCCATTTACACTGCCGGGAAAAACATTAGTACACCTGGAAGACGACGTCGATATTGATCCGACGACGGCATTTCCACCTGATGGATAGTGGATGTAGCGATAATGATTTCAACCTCGTCTCTCAACAGACAGCGCAGTGGCATAGCTAACAGTGCGCCATCTGTGTCTTCCCTACAATACGGAATGGTCAGCCAGAAAGAAGGTTCAAATGGCCCTAAGCACTATGGGACTTAACATCTGAGGTCATCAGTGCCCTAGACTTAGAACTACTTAAACCTAGCTAACCTAAGGACATCACACACACCCATGCCAGAGGCAGGATTCTAACCTGCGACCGTAGCAGCAGCGCGGTACCGGACTGAAGCGCCTAGAACCGCTCGGCCACAGCAGCCCACCAGAAAGAACAGCGCCTTGTTTTGTACTATCGCGAAATAGGGAAGATAGTGCCACAGACATACGTGAATTGGAGTCGCAATCATTAAAACAAAGGCGTTTTTCGTTGCGACGGGATCGTCTCATGAAATGTCAATCACCAGTTTTCTTCTACGACTGAGAAAACATTCTGTTGGCACCCAGATACACTGGGAGAAATCATCATCACGATGAAACCAGAGAAATCAGGGCTCCCACAGAAAAATTAAAGTGCTCGTTTTTGTCCGCGCGCCGTTACAGAGTGGAACGGTAGAGAGACTTAATTGCGAATAGCAGAATAATCACGTAGATGTAGATCGCTCAGTGTGGTGCAAACATGTGAAGCAAGCAGACGACAATGCCACGGAGACGCGCTTGTGCTTCCTACAGGCAACTGTGAGACTTTGGAAGAGGTCAAATTGTTGCCTTCCCAGTGGACAATTGCCACACAAGTTGGACGTGCAGCGGTGCTGGCATCAGTGGCCAAGTGGACGTCCTTAGGCCCATGGACGAGGTTATGGACATCCAGACGCCCGCTAGGAACATCGTATTGTAAGGGCAGCAGTGGAAGATGGTACAGCTACCGCAGCGCAGAAAAGAGGGCTTGTGAGCCCGGACGTGTCAACACGATCTGTTCCGAACGGGTTACTAGCAGTGGGACTAGGGCAGGGCTTAACAACTGGCCGGTTTTGAGCGCGAGTACTCGCGTCTGCTCAGGCACGTGCTCGCGAGCAGGTGCAAGGTCGCGGAGTAGGGAGGGAGGAGAAATGCGCGCTGGGCTGGTGCGTGCCTATCGAATTCGCGCCGTCTGTGTAACGTTTAAAGTACTACGATCAGCTCTAACAGTCACTTCGCTGGTTAAGAATCATGTCAAGTCGCCGTTGTGTAACCCCAACCATGCTTTCGCAGTTCAACCCCTATTGGGAGGAATTTTATCTGTTTACAGAAAAAGATGGTGTTGCAAAATGTTTAGTATGTCACAAAACGCTGAATTCTTTTACGAAATTTAATTTGCAGCGACATTATATGTCGTACCACGCGAAAGACTACGGACGCGGAAAATGTGATGGACCAGATCGTGCACAGGAAGTTATTAAACTTAAAAGGAAGCTATCTGAAGAAGATCTGGACGACGAAGAAAAATCAACTGAGGCAGCTTTCAGAGTGAGTTACAAAATTGCTTTGCTTTTAGCAAAATCCCTGCGCCCTTTCACTGATGGCGATTTAATAAAATAATGTTTGGTAGTTGCAGCGGAACATTTGTGTCCATCTCAAGTTGAACAGTTTCGGATTGTGGCATTATCTAACATGACCATTATGCGTCGCATACAGGACACGGTAGACGACGTCCAGAGCCGGCTTGCAAATATCTGTAAAGATTTTATGGCGTATTCTCTAGCTCTGGACGAAAGTGTTGATATCACTGGAACAGCGTAGCTCGCCATATTTATTACAGGTGTTAATAGAGATCTTCAGGTGAGGGAGGAGCTCCTCAATGTAGTAGCCATGAAGAACATTACAACCGGAGGTGATATTTTAAGTAGTGTTGAAGAAAGTGTTGAAAATATAGGATTGTCGTGGAATACTTTAGTTTCAGTGTCTACAGATGGTAGAGGCATACACTAAACAAATAAAATTATGTGGCACGTGTACATTCTCCTTTATTTGTTTCATTTGTCGCAGTAATAATTCGTGAGTGATATCCCTGCAGGTAGCCGCGGATTTACATTGACTGGCGGCAGCTGTTGTGTACCCCAAATGACTCTCCCCACTCTCCGCTCTGGTCCGGTAGTGGGGGCAGCGTGCTCGCGCTGCTCCATGCTCGCGCCTTGCTGCTCACAGCTTGCTCCGCGAGCATGTATGTTGTGAAACCCTGGACTAAGGGCACACGCACCTCTACACCGTCTTCTGCTCACGACACAGCATCGACGTTCACGGTTCGACTGGCGCAATTACAGGATCACTTGCAAGACGGAATGGCGCGCCGTCTTCTTTATTAATGAAAGCAATTTTCTACCTGCACGCACGTGTTGGTTGTTTGAGTGTACGACGTCGACGTGGTGAGCGCTGTCTTGTAGAGGGCATTCGTCCAACACACGCTGACCACATCCCAGGTCTTACGGTCTGTGAAGCGATAAGATACAACTCTCGTTCACATTCGGTGTTTTAGAGGGGACGCTAACCAGCACTCGATACATACAGAATGTTGTTAGACCCGTTCTTTTACCGTTATTGCAACAGGAAGAAGGTGTGTTGTTCGAACAGCATAATCCTCGCCTACACGCTGCCCGTAAAACTCAACGCGCTCAGCAAGACGTGCAGCAACTTCCCTGGCCTCACGATCTCACAACTTGCCTCCAACACAGCACGTGTGGATTCTAATGGGACGAGAAGTGACTCGTGCGACTCGCCAAGCAAAATCTGTTACAGAACTGTGTGAACAGAAGGCTTAGCACGGCGTATCGCGGGACAGTATTTGCCATCTGTACGGTCGACTGATTGCCTGAGTCAGCGCCTGCATTGCCGCCCGTGCAGGCTACACCACGTGCTCATATGGGTGTTTTAACATGGGTCGACACACGGTACCTCAGAACCGCTTGTATTATTGATCTGTAAATGTAATCATTTCATGCACTCCATATGCACTGTTGCAGTAATAAATCTTGAGCCGACTGGAAACCTCTAAAGTTGTGTACTTTTTTTTCTGACCGGCGAGGACGACGGTTCAATCCCGCGTCCGGTCATTCTGATTTAGGTTTTCCGTGATTTCCCTAAATCACTCCAGGCAAATGCCGGGATGGTTCCTCTGAAAGGGCACGGCCGACTTCCTTCCCCATCCTTCCTTAATCCGATGAGACCGATGACCACGCTGTCTGGTCTCCTTCCCCAACCAACCAACCAACCAACCAACCAACCTTTTCTGACCTGCAGTTGTGACCAAGCGGTTCTAGGGGCTTCAGTCCGGAACCGCACTGCTGCTACGGTCGCAGGTTCGAATCCTGCCTGGGGCATGGATGTTTGTGATTTCCTTAGGTTATTAGGCTTACGTACTTCTAAGTCTACGGGACTGATGACCTCAGATGTTAAGTCCCATACTACTCAGAGCCATTTTTTTCTGACAGTGCATTTGTGTGGAAGGTAAATATATTGTGCAGAAAATTACGTTGCCGCCTGTGTATATACAAATCTTACTGATGCACACAAACCTGTTTACGTTTCACAGTCTCTGGACGACCATGCTGTCAAGATTCCTGGGTGTGTATTACATGTTCCCACCTCCCAACAGGTGAGGGTACGTCCAGTATTGTCGAACGTGAGCGTTTTGTTGGTCCATGTGTTACAGTGTGGGGACGCGTAACGTTGCACGGGCTTACTGGCCCACACATCTTCAAACACCGCATACGTACTGACTAAAGTTGGAACACTAGTCCTTCTCCATGTGCGTCTTGTTAGCGGTGCTTTCGGCTCTGACTTAATTCTTATGGATGACAATGAGCGACCGCATAGAACAGCGCAGGTGGGGAGAGTTCTTGGAACGAGAGGATATTCGACAAATGGACTCAGTTGCGCGTCCTCCCGAATTAAATCCCGTCGAATATGTGTGAAACGCTTTGGGGAGTTGTAACGCATCACTTCCACATGCACCAACGACCGTCCATCATGAAATGTATTCGCAGTTGGGAATATGAACAACCATCAGCTAGGTAATGGAATGAAGACAATAAAAAATTGTGCCATCCCGGGACTTGAATCGCCGGCCGCGGTGGTCTAGCGGTTCTGGCACTGCAGTCCGGAACCGCGGGACTGCTACGGTCGCGGGTTCGAATCCTGCCTCGGGCATGGGTGTGTGTGATGTCCTTAGGTTAGTTAGGTTTAAGTAGTTCTAAGTTCTAGGGGACTTATGACCTAAGATGTTTAGTCCCATAGTGCTCAGAGCCATTTGAACCATTTTGAACCGGGACTAGAATCCGGATTACCCGCTTTACACGAGCGGTTGTCTAACCGCTTTGGTCGGCCGTGCATGACTCACGGCCAGACTCAGACTTTCATATGTCGTAGTTCCTGCGTCACAACCTGTACTCGTACGTACATACATACATATATACATACATACATACGTACATAATGTAATTCCCATACACACCGTATGATGGCTTACCCAGTACAGATGTAAAAGTCAATTGAATCCAACCCTTGATATGTCTGCCTTTGTCTCAAGCCAGCAAACGATATAGTAACCTAGTATTTGAATGTGTGCATTCGTCTGTTCACTTGTGACACATTTTTGTTTCTAGTAAGGCAAAGTATCATCAATCTCCCCAAAATGGTGTAATAGTTCTTTCAGCAGGTCTTCTCAGGTAGGAGAATTCTTGAAGTGCTTAACACTATTGAGCACATGCAGGTGAATTGTTTCCTCCTTTGACCCTCTTCCTCAACCAATATTCGTGAACTGTTGGTTGTCATGTTCGAGGCTCCAATCAATAATGATGAATCGCGGGAGGTCATTAAACTGTCCTCGGTCAGGACGGTTCCCACAACACTTTGGTTGCCCCATGTGTTTTATGATACAGTGCGTCGCACTCTCTCGTCCAGTCGGTTTTTGTGGGTTGGCGGGTGTTAATAAGCCGAAACTAGGCCTCTGGAGTAAACGACATTCCCCGAGATCTGCTGATATCTTGGGGAACCCAGAGGTTACTCAGCTATTCCACCTATTGTGCTAGATATATGAGACGGGGGATATAAGCTCAGACCCAAGAAGAGAGTAATAAATCCAGTTCGAAAGAAAGTAGATGCTGGCAGGTGTGAATAGTACGGAACCACCAAAAGACCAGAAGATAGGTAAAGTAACAGCAAACCTACGGTTATTGGATTTGTAGACTTATAAAAAGGCTTTTCACATTTTTTACTAGAAAACTATCTTTGAAACTGTTAAGGTATCAGGGGTAAAAGACGGGGAGCGAAAGACTATTTGCAACTTGTAGCGAAACCAGACAGCAGTTACAAGAATAAAGGGGCATGAAAGGGAAGCGGTGGTCGAGAAGGGAATGAGAGAGGGTTGTATCCTATCTCTAAGATATGTTGAGCAGGGAGTACAGGCGACCAAAGAAAAATTTGGAGTAGGAATTAAAGTTCAGGGAGAGGTAAAAATGTCCAGGTTTGTCCATGAATTTGTAATTCTGTCAGAGGCAGTAAAGTACTTGGACGAGGAGTAAAATGGGACGGACAATGTCTTGAAACAAGAATACAAGTTGATTATCAAGAAGCGCATAACAAGGATCATGGAATGTAGGCGAATGACATCAGGTGATGCTGAGGGAATTAGATTAAGAAACGAGTCATTTAAAGTAGTAGACAGGTTTTGCTATTTGGGCAGAAAACTAGCTGATGATGGCCGAAGTCGAGGGAATATAAAATGTAGACTAGCAATGGTAAGAATAGCGTTTCTAAAGTTGTTAAAATAGAATATAAATACAATTCATAGGAAGTCTTTTCTGAACCAGGAGGAGTCACTTCTGTCTTCAGAGCAAGAGAAGTGTCACGGGATACTGGGTAGGTGTTTGTAATAAGCTGATCCCCAGCGCAGCGGTAACAGTGACGCCCCTGCTGAAGGCTGCCCGCCCGACGTAGCCCGGAGCGAGGCGGGTGGCGCCGGCTGCGGCTCGCCTCTGCTAGCTAGACCTGAGTGCCGGCTGGGGTAAGGCCAGGCGGTTCACATGGCGGCCGAGTGACGGGCAGCCGGGCGCCTCCTCAAGGTGACCCGCGACGGCAGCCGCGCTGCAGCGCGCTACCTCACAGCTGACACACCAGCGTCACCTACACAAACCATCACGTCTTCCTAACTCTCTCAAGAGATGCTCCGCAATAGTGATTCTTGAACAAGGCTCCATTTTCCCAATAAATTGGCCGCAAGAACTAGGCGCTATTCAATAGAAGAGTTGCCGAATTATATGAGGCTCCACAGAAGTTCACGACATATCTTGTCGAACCGTAGATCACAGGTAGATCATTTCCAATGGTATTAAAGCAATATCCAATTTTCTACTATAGAAGGGTCATTTAATAACTGTTGCTGTTGTGGCCTTCAGTCCTGAGACTGGTTTGATCCAGCTCTCCATGCTACTCTATCCTGTGCGAGCTTCTTCGTCTCCCAGTACCTACTGCAACCCATATCCTTCTGAATCTGCTTAGTGTATTCATCTCTTGGTATCCCTCTACGATTTTTACCCTCCACGCTGCCCTCCAGTACTAAATTGGTGATCCCTTGGTGCCTCAGAACATGTCCTACCAACCGGTCCCTTCTTCTTGTCAAGTTGTGCCACAAACTCCTCTTCTCCCCAATTCTATTCAATAGCTCCTCATTAGTTATGTGATCTACCCATCTAATCTTCAGCATTCTTCTGTAGCACTACATTTCGAAAGCTTCTATTCTCTTCTTGTCCAAACTATTTATCGTCCATGTTTCAATTCCATACATGGCTACACACCATAAAAATACTTTCAGAAACGTCTTCCTGACACTTAAATCTATACTCGATGTTAACAAATTTTTCTTCTTCAGAAACGCTTTCCTTGCCATTGCCAGTCTACATTTCATAGCCTCTATACTTCGACCATCATCAGTTATTTTGCTCCCCAATTGCGAAACTCCTTTACTACTTTGTCTCATTTCCTAATCCAATTTCCTCAGCATCACCCGACTTAATTCGACTACATTCCATTATCCTCGTTTTGCTTTTGTTGACGTTCATCTTACATCCTCCTTTCAAGACATTGTCCATTCCGTTCAGCTGCCCTTCCAGGTCCTTTGCTGTCTCTGACAAAATGACAATGTCATCGGCGAACCTCAAAGTTTTTATTTCTTCTCCATGGATTTTAATACATACTCCGAATTTTTCTTTTGTTTCCTTTACTGCTTGCTCACTATAGAGGTTGAATAACATCGGGGAGAGGCTACGTCTCACTCTCTTCCCAACCACTGCTTCCCTTTCATGTCCCTCGACTCTTATAACTGCCATCTGGTTTCTGTACAAATTGTAAATAGCCTTTCGCTCCCTGTATTTTACTCCTGCCACCTTTAGAATTTGAAAGAGAGTATTCCAGTCAACATTGTCAAAAGCTTTCTCTAAGTCTACAAATGCTAGAAACGTAGGTTTGCCTTTCCTTAATCTTTCTTCTAAGATAAGTCGTAAGGTCAGTATTGCCTCACGTGTTCCAACATTTCTACGGAATCCAAACTGATCGTCCCCGAGGTCGGCTTCTACTAGTTTTTTCATTCGTCTCTAAAGAATTCGCGTTAGTATTTTGCAGCTGTGACTTATTAAACTGATAGCTCGGTAATTTTCACATCTGTCAACACCTGCTTTCTTTGGGATTGGAATTACTATATTCTTCTTGAAGTCTGAGGGAATTTCACCTGTCTCATACATCTTGCTCACCAGATGGTAGAGTTTTGTCAGGACTGGCTCTCCCAAGGCCGTCAGTAGTTCTAATGGAATGTTGTCTACTCCCGGGGCCTTGTTTCGACTTAGGTCTTTCAGTGCTCTGTCAAACTCTTCACGCAGTATCGTATCTCCCATTTCATCTTCATCTACATCCTCTTCCATTTCCATAATATTGTCCTCAAGTACATCGCCCTTGGTATAGACCCTCTATATACTCCTTCGACCTTTCTGCTTTCCCTTCTTTGCTTAGAACTGGGTTTCCATCTGAGCACTTGATATTCATACAAGTGGTTCTCTTTTCTCCACAGGTCTCTTTAATTTTCCTGTAGGCAGTATCTATTTTACCCCTAGTGAGATAAGCCTCTACATCCTTACATTTGTCCTCCAGTCATCCCTGCTTAGCCATTTCACACTTCCTGTCGATCTCATTTTTGAGACGTTTGTACTCCTTTCTGTCTGCTTCATTTACTGCATTTTTATATTTTCTCTTTTCATCAATTAAATTCAATATTTCTTCTGTTACCCAAGGATTTCTACTAGCCCTCGTCTTTTTACTTACTTGATCCTCTGCTGCCCTCACTATTTCATCCCTCAAAGCTACCCATTCTTCTTCTACTGTATTTCTTTCCCCCCATTCCTGTCAATTGTTCCCTTATGCTCTCCCTGACACTCTGTACAACCTCTGGTTTTCTCAGTTTATCCAGGTCCCATCTCCTCAAACTCCCACCTTTGCAGTTTCTTCAGTTTTAATCTACAGTTCATAACCAATAGATTGTGGTCAGAGTCTACATCTGCCCCTTACAATTTAAAACCCGGTTTCTAAATCTCTGTCTTACCATTATATAATCTATCCGATACCTTCTAGTACCTCCAGGATTCTTCCATGTATACAACCTTCTTTTATGATTCTTGAACCAAGTGTTAGCTATGATTAAGTTGTGCTCTGTGGAAAATTCTACCAGGCGGCTTCCTCTTTCATTTCTTAGCCCCAACCCATATTCACCTACTATGTTTTCTTCTCTCCCTTCACTACCTAAATAATTTCTTTCTCATCATACATTTTTCAATAACTATACAAACATAATCTGACTAGAAAAAAAAATCAGAACACCAAAAATAATTAATGTAGAACAATGAAATTTTAGGAATGTACAGTATGTGTCCAGGTAACACACAGCGCCTCTCGTAAGTTCTGGGACAAACATAGTTCCCAGTATGCCTGGATATGAAAGAATTTATGATCGTAAATACGGAAATAAAGATCTACGTCTGCAAGTTGTACATGTAATTATGGGCGATGCGAAGTGCAGCCACGTATGTTAGCTTGTTTACGACAGAACAAGACCAATTTTGTACTGTGAGATATGAAACTCTGCACTTCAGAAGCTTTGGGGCAAATGTTGGCAACAGTGTCAGTGTGCATATCTCTGTTATTCGTTAATTCCTGCGATGCCAGTCATTACCTGTAGAGAGCTCAAAGGAAATAGAAGTGTGTTTGAATACAGCGTTACGTAAAGATAAAAACAGCACTTTTGAATAGAGGCAGTTAGTAACTTACCACCACGAAAATGGAAAAAACATGTCGAGAAATTAAATATCTTCAATATTTCGCAGCCCTGTCATCAACTGTGTAAATATTAATTTTAATTTTAATAATACAACTGAGGCTGTTAATTGTTAAAATTAAAATTAATGGCGAGAAATAGCAACGTTACTGAACATGAAGAAAAGTACTGTAAGGAACATCGTCCGTCGATGTAAATATGAAGACAGGATAGAAAACCTGCCACAGACAGGCCGTCCAAGGATATTTGTGAGGGGAGAAGAGAGGGCAATAGTAAGAAAGGTCAACAAAGATCCCCGAATCACAGCTATACGAATAGGCCATAGAGGCTGAGGAAGAGTTTGGGAAGAAGGCCAGTCCTAGCACAATCAGGCAAGTACTGTACAGAGAAAATTATCATGGGCGAACTGCAAGAAGGAAGATTACGTCAGTCCTGCCAGTAGGAAGGAGAGGCTGCTATTCTCAAGGTAACACATAAATAAGAACATGGAGTGGTGGAATCAGGTAATTTTTTCGGATGAATCAAAATGTAAGATATCAGGACTGGGTGGACTAATAACGGTCTGACGGCAGTCCAACAAAGAGCTGGAAGAAAAAAATATGCAAGTTACAGTGAAACATGGCAGGGGCCATGTTACGGTTTGGGGTTGTATGTCGGCCCAGGTCTTCATTGACGAAACAATGGATAAACATGTATACCTGAAGATTCTAAGGAACAACCTGAAGAAGAGTGCAGAAAATATGAGGATATGAGACTGCTTCAAATTTTATCAGCACAACGACCCCAAACATACCGCCTATACTGTACGATTGTTGCTCCTGTACAACTCTGCGAAAGTTGTCAACCCCCCTCTACAAAGTCTGGACATGATCCCCATAGAGAATTTATGGGATGTGTTAGAAAGAAATTTTCGAAAAGTCCCCATACAGTCCAAACAAGACATCAGGAGACGACTGCAAGAAGAATAGGGAAATCTAAGTATTTCGGTCTTACAAAAGCTTGTACAAAGCATGCCACAACATCTGACACAAGTTTTAAAACGTCGCGGTAGAAGTACAAAGTACTAATTCCTCACTATTTCCTATTTTTTGGTTTATTCCTGCATTTTATCCCAAAACTTTTGCGAAGGAAAATCTGTGTTATTTCACATAAATATGAAATTATTTGTATTTTGTGAGTCATTAAATGATGTAGAATGTTCAATTTATTGCTCTGTGAATATCATTCTGTCCGTTGGAATAACAACATAATACGTTTAATTGTTTACCTGTTATTCCTCAAAGTAAATACAAAACTATTCTGTTTGATAAGCTGCGACATTGTCGCGAATAAAACAGTGACCCGTACATACAATAAGCTTCCTTCAGTCTGACTTTTGTCGTGTCCTATTTCATCGCTTTTTATTACTGCATTGCCTTTTATACGTTATAAGCTTATTAGAGAGTTCAACTATTGTATCCCCCTTTATCTTACGCTGTTCAGTTACTCACTGAAAACTAGTGTGTGCCTACATTAGCGACATCTGGAGAACTTACAACACAAACATCTTGCGGCTACTGTACGGCAGTTTGTTTTTGAACGGTAGTGCTACTGACAACATGACTCGTGCATATGGTGTTTATATATATTTGACGAGGCTGGTGCTGATTTTGAACTTAGCATTTGACGATGCCACTATGGCTGCAGTATATTACGACTTCGTTTTTATAAAACAGGTATGCCTCTTCATACTTGAAGCGCACAAACGTATGTATATGTCAGTATTACTTGTCATTATGGTCTGTTAATTGTTTTTATGCTGTAGACAATCTGCGAGTGTATTTATGTTTTTCCCATTTTTTGCTGCAGATACGATGATGGTCATCAAGACCGAAACCAGTAATCTGTTAATAAAAAATTTTTGACCATCGACGTAAATTAAAGGAAACTATTCTGTTTGTCCCAAAACTTGTGAAAGGCACTGTAGTTACGAGATTAAAATTGTAGGATTACAGGTTAATGTAAGCACTACATAAGCCATTGTAAATGAGAAGTGATGGTAATGACAGTTTATTGAATGGAGTTCCATGCCTGTTGCACTTGATCGGTCAATACAGAGGCGGTACATGTTGTTCATGGACGATGCTGGAGTTGTCGTCCGATGATGGCCCATGTGTGCTCGAGAGGAGACAGATCTGGTGATCGAGCAGGCCGAAGTAACATGTCGACAATCCGCAGAACATGATGGCTTACAGCGTTATGTTGTTCGAATACACCTCCTGGAATGATGTTCATGAATAGCAACAGAACAGGTCAAATCACCAGATTGGTGCATGAGATAACCACTCCGGATTCCTGGTGTAGGTCAAGTGTGTCTAGCAAGCAGTAACTTTGGCTGCAGACCCACAACTGATCTCCATCTAACCTACACACGGCCATCACGGGCACCGAAGTGGAACCAGCTTTCATCGGAAAACAAAACAGACCTCAACCCCGTCGTCCAGTGAACTCTCGCTTGACACAGCTAAGGTTGCAAATGGCGGTGGTTTGGGATCGGTGGAATGCACGCTACAGGGCGTCAAGCTCGAAGCTGTTTTTGAAACAACCGATTTGTAACAGTTAGTTGTGTCACTGATGGCAACTGCTGCTCATATTGCTGCTGCAGATGCACTACGAGGTGCATTCAAGTTCTAAGGCCTACGATTTTTTTTTCTCCGGACTGGAAAGAGATAGAAACATGCGCATTGTTTTAAAATGAGGCCGCGTTCATTGTCAATACGTCCCAGAGATGACAGCACCGTACGGCAGATGGAATTTTACCGCCAGCGGCGAGAATGAGAACTGTTTTAAATACTTAAAATGGCGACGTTTTCCTTACATGAACAGCGTGCAATCATTCGTTTTCTGAATTTGCGTGGTGTGAAACCAATTGAAATTCATCGACAGTTGAAGGGGACATGTGGTGATGGAGTTATGGATGTGTCGAAAGTGCGTTCGTGGGTGCGACAGTTTAATGAATGCAGAACATCGTGTGACAACAAACCGAAACAACCTCAGGCTCGCACAAGCCGGTCTGACGACATGATCGAGAAAGTGGAGAGAATTGTTTTGGGGGATCGCCGAATGACTGTTGAACAGATCGCCTCCAGAGTTGGCATTTCTGTGGGTTCTGTGCACACAATCCTGCATGACGACCTGAAAATGCGAAAAGTGTCATCCAGGTGGGTGTCACGAATGCTGACAGACGACCACATGGCTGCCCGTGTGGCATGTTGCCAAGCAATGTTGACGTGCAACGACAGCATGAATGGGACTTTCTTTTCGTCGGTTGTGACAATGGATGAGACGTGGATGCCATTTTTCAATCCAGAAACAAAGCGCCAGTCAGCTCAATGGAAGCACACAGATTCACCGCCACCAGTGCTGAAAAAATGATGGTGTCCATGTTCTGGGACAGCGAGGGCTTAATCCTTACCCATTGCGTTCCATAGGGCACTACGGTAACAGGTGCATCCTACGAAAATGTTTTGAAGAACAAATTCCTTCCTGCACTGCAACACAAACGTCCGGGAAGGGCTGCGCGTGTGCTGTTTCACCAAGGCAACGCACCCGCACATCGAGCTAACGTTACGCAACAGTTTCTTCGTGGTAACAACTTTGAAGTGATTCCTCATGCTCCCTACTCACCTGACCTGGCTCCTAGTGACTTTTGGCTTTTTCCAACAATGAAGGACAATCTTCGTGGCCGTACATTCACTAGCCGTGATGGTATTGCCTCAGCGATTTTCCAGTGGTCAAAACAGACTCCTAAAGAAGCCTTAGCCGCTGTCATAGAATCATGGCGTCAGCGTTGTGAAAAATGTGTACGTCTGCAGGGCGATTACGTCAAGAAGTAACGCCAGTTTCATCGATTTCGGGTGAGTAGTTAATTAGAAAAAAAATCGGAGACCTTAGAACTTGAATGCACCTCGTACTATGCGCCAGAGCCCTACATTGAACGCAATGGTCTTCCCTCTCTGCTGTGCCACGTGGCCGTCCGTAGCCTTGTCTTCTCGCGATCGTACATTCTCGTGACTACCGCTGCCAGAAATGGTGTACAGTGGCTACACTCCTGCCAAGTTTTTCTGCAGTATCGCAGAAGGAGCATCCTGTTTCTCGTAGCTCTATTACACGACCAAAAAGTGGTTCGAATGGCTCTAAGCACAATGTGACTTAACATCTGATCTCGTCAGTCCCCTATACTTAGAACTACTTAAACCTAACTAACCTAAGGACATCACACACATCCATGCCCGAGACAGGATTCGGACCTGCGACCGTAGAGGTCACGCGGTTCCAAACTGAAGCGCCTAGAACCGCACGGCCACACCGGCCGGCTATTACACGACCTCATTCAAACTCAGTGGCGTTGATAATGGCGTCTTTGTCGCCTTGAAGAGATTATTGACTTTCATCAACTCGCCACGACCAATCTGAAAGGTAACTAATGTTCACGACCCCTCTTATGCGACTGGCGCGAAGTTTGAATGGATATCATCTTTCAGATGTAGAAACATACCCACCAACATTCGTTTATGTGGCACAACTCCTTCTTGATCTTGAGATTTTTTTTCCATCAATGTAAAAGGCATTAGGGGTATAAGTGTATATTCTGTAGTCAGTGGTACCTTAATTCTATCCACTTCAGTGTGTGTGTGTGTGTTGTTTTTTCCCTGCGTCTAACAGAGTTCCCACAAACACAGAACATACTTTAGTACCTGATATTTTCTGCACGGCCGTAACTGTCAGTACAGAGAAGCCGTTTTGCACCCACGTGTCCGCACGTCAACTTCCGACCTGCTGCCCAGGGGAAAATAAACGATAATGGCTTGCTGTTGCTTCATGCATTTGGAGGTACTCAACAGCCTAGTAACACACTGCTCCTATTAGATACACTCATGCTCATAAATTAAGGATAATTGCAGAATGTCGTGCTAATAGCACAGGCACATAGGGAACACACACGACACATATCTGTAAGTCCACGGTATTGGTGATAAGTTGAAAAAACCGTCCCGAGCCACATGTGCTACAAAACGCCACTGTTTCCTGCGCATGTACTCCGACATCAATATGGGATATGATCACCATGCACACGTACACAGGCCGCACAACGGGTTGGCATACTCTGGATCAGGATGTCGAGCAGTTGCTGGAGCATAGCCTCCCATTCTTGCACCAGTGCCTGTCGGAGCTCCTGAAGTGTCCTAGGGGTTTGGAGACGTACAGCGATTCGTCGACCGGGAGCATCCCAGATGTACTCGATGGCGTTTAGGTCTGGAGAACAGGCAGGCCACTTCATTCGCCTGACATGCAGGGCTGTACGTGCACCAATCATAATCCCACCCCACACCATCAAACCACGACCTCCGTACAGGTCCCTTTCAAGGACATTAAGGGGTTGGTATCTGGTTCCTGGCTCACGCCAGATGAAAACCCGGCGAGAATCACTGTTCAGACTATACCTGGACTCGTCCGTGAACATAACCTGGGACCAATGGTCCAATGACCATGTACTGTGTTCTTGACACCAGGCTTTACGGGCTCCCCTGAGACCAGGGGTCAGTGAAATGCACCTTGCAGGTCTCTGGGAGAATAAACCATGTATGTTCAGTTGTCTGTAGATTGTGTGTCTGGAGACAACTGTTCCAGTGGCTGCGGTAAGGACCCGAGCAAGGCTACTTGCAGTACTCCGTGGCCGTCTGCGGGCACTGATGGTGAGATATCGGTCGTCTTGTGGTGTTGTACACTGTGGACGTCCCGTACTATAGCGCCCGGACACGTTTCCTGTCTGCTGGAATAGTTGCCATAATCTGAGCAGTTCTCTTAGGTTGTTCGCAGATAATGCTGTAATTTACCCTTTAGTAAGTTCATCCGAAGACCAGTATCAGTTGCAAAGCAATTTAGAAAAGATTGCTGTATGGTGTGGCAGGTGGCAGTTGACGCTAAATAACGAAAAGTGTGAGGTGATCCACATGAGTTCCAAAAGAAATCCATTGGAATTCGATTACTCGATGAATAGTACAATTCTCAAGGCTGTCAATTCAACTAAGTACCTGGGTGTTAAAATCACGAACAACTTCAATTGGAAAGACCACATAGATAATATTGTGGGGAAGGCGAGCCAAAGGTTGCGTTTCATTGGCAGGACACTTAGAAGATTCAGCAAGTCCACTAAAGAGACAGCTTACGATACACTCGTTCGTCCTCTGTTAGAATATTGCTGCACGGTGTGGGATCCTTACCAGGTGGGATTGACAGAGGACATCGAAAGGGTGCAAAAGAGGGCAGCTCGTTTTGTATTATCACGTAATAGGGGGGAGAGTGTGGCAGATATGATACGCGAGTTGGGATGGAAGTCATTAAAGCAAAGACGTTTTTCGTTGCGGCGAGATCTATTTACGAAATTTCAGTCACCAACTTTCTCTTCCGAATGCGAAAATATTTTGTTGAGCCCAACCTACATAGGTAGAAATGATCATCAAAATAAAATAAGAGAAATCAGAGCTCGAACAGAAAGGTTTAGGTGTTCGTTTTTCCCGAGCGCTGTTCGGGAGTGGAATGGTAGAGAGATAGTATGATTGTGGTTCGATGAACCCTCTGCCAAGCACTTAAATGTGAATTGCAGAGTAGTCATGTAGATGTAGAATCTTAAGATCACACTTTGTGGCACACGGAGGGCCCATGTTACGACCTGCTGTGTTTGACCAGCCTCCAGTCGCCCTAGTATTCTACCCCTCTTAACGCCATCAATATGTGTTCTTTGAGCCATTTGCAACACAGTCACCATTAGCACGTCTGAAAACGTCTGCACACTTAGTCGCTGCACCTTACTCTGACATGCACCAACACACCTCTGCGTATGTGGACTGCAGCCAGCTCCACCGTGCGACGACCGCAGGTCAAATGCATCGCATGGGTCATACCCCGAGGTGATTTAAACCCGCAAACCGCCCACCAGAGCGTTGTTTCACCACGTACCAGCATTATCCTTTATTTATGAGCATGAGTGTATTATAATCATTAGTCTGAAAATGAAGTAAATCGTGATGTAATGTTGTTGAATACACAGTCCTCAGTCACCAATAAAAATAGCTGCAGCTTTACCTCTAGCACCCTATGTAATGCAAGGAACTGGAACTTTTGTGTTAGTTGTCATCCTTCGATTAATATTTACCTAAACATAGCGTCTGTTTCGTTGAAGTGACAGTGAAATGCATCGAGTTTACTGTGATATACATTTTCCCTGTTACGAAAGAAAGAAAACTGGTTTAATCTCCCATCGACGGCATGTACATCAGAGAGGAAACAGGTCTTTGTACCGCGACGAGCGTCTCTGTCGTCACCCATCTTTCCTTCGTAAGAATATGATCATGTCATTGGGCCTAGTACGTAGTCGAAGCTAAATCAAATACGTCGCATGTAAACTACAGCGAAAATAAATTGGAAAAGCACACTGGAGTAGTTGCTCCCTCTTCGTTCTTTTACGTCTAGAAAGAGACTGTAAGCTCTCCTGCCAGTTTCTAGAGCGTCCCAGACCCACCGCCATTCGTTGTCCATCGAAATAGTTAGTTGCGTCCTGTTTAGTTATATGCGTCTTGTAGTCACCTCCCCCACTTAACCAATGTCTTCTCGAGGTACCAAGTAGATTGCTCAACGTCGTCTTATTTTGAAATCCACCGGATAAAGACAGAAGACTAGTAACAGAACTTCTGCATGTGTTGTACGTAGGCTCAATTAACTATCACAAGCACCGAGTGCGAGTCTGTGCATTAGAATGATCGCTTTCTGACAAATATTTGTAATGTATGCATCGAATATTCGAGCCTTGTTTGGGAACATGCCAAGATGTGGATGCTAGCTCACGGTCACATTATCACTCACGAATACGTGCAGCAGTTTTTCAAGCTCTGTGTACCTTGTGGAAAAGGATATCACTACTACTGGTCGTATTCTATTGGCATACCTTTCACTACAATATTTTTTCAACCGACATCTTAATTTTCCCTACGATAAACTACGCTGAACGTCCAAAGGAAAACCGCTCTGTGTGAAAGTACCAAGCGACCGAAATATCTCGTGCTTATTTTTTCCCAGTCGGCGATGTGTTTCATGTCCGCCCGAACTACAAGAATAATTACGTAATGTCCGCCCCTGGTAGCTGAGTGGTCAACGTGACGAAATATCAACTCTAAGGGCCCGGGTTCGATTCCCGGCTGGGTCGGAGATTTTCTCCGCTGAGGGACTGGGTGTTTCGTTATCCTAATCATCATCATTTCATCCCCATCGACGCGCAAGTCGCCGACGTGGCGTCAACTCGAAAGATTTGCACCCGGCGAACGGTCTACCCGACGTGAGGCCCTAGTCACTCGACATTCACATTTATTACGTAGTATATGTGAGAGAAGTTCCAAATCAACGAAATATCTTGGGTAAGAGCAGAGCCAAATCATAATTAGCCCATGTGGTGCTCCCCTGAAGACACTCGCGTTCAGTACGGTAGCCTCGTTGTGAATGATTGGCCCATTCACACGCGGATGTAACCAGTTTCCACAGCGCACCAGAGCACTCCTAGAACTCGCTGCAGTTCGTTTCACGTAGTAGCACGCTGCAGCGAGTGGCTACAGGCACCTCATTACCGGTGGTCGAGTACAGCCAATCTAGATTCTTTCCAGTTCAGTATGGTTTTCAGGTAAAGTGAAAGTGCGCAGTTAGTATATGTTGTGACTTTCTGTCCCGGTTAACAGCATTTGAAATACCTGGAATTCGTTATCATTAAAAGACGATGTCTTTGATCGAGTGCTGAACTCGTAATGAATTTCGTTGCGCATTTATAAAGCAGATGGCACGGTGTGACCTTTTGTACTACGATTTTATTTGGGTTTATGACTCTCAGAAATGGACGCTAAAAATTTTTCATAGTAATGTCAGCTAGTTGTTCTCTCGAATCGTTTCATTAACACACCAATCTCTTTTTTTGGGAAAGCTCCTCTAATTTTCCTTTCGTCTCTTACCAGATGAAACGGTTTTTTGATTTAATTCATGCTAAAGGAATAAGAGAGTAAAAAATGAAATGAAATAAAAAGAAACTGCTGTTATATTAAGTTTCTATCTTTTTGTGGCTGTCCTTTTTTAAAAATAATAGTAGCGAACGGAAAGAACAACTTTTTCACCAGTATTTCATTAGCTATAAGAAAGAAATTTCAAATAACTATGTAAATGAAGTGAACGTATATGGATTTGTCGCACAAGACTAGCAGATCAACCAAATTTTGAGAGCTCTACTGTAAATACAATGTATTTTAGATACTGACAGCACACAGGCGTGATGTGTTTATTATTTGTAGATGCCGGCCGCTGTGGCCGAGAGGTTCCAGGCGCTTCAGTCCGGAACCGTGCTGCTGCTACGGTCGCAGGTTCGAATCCTGCTTCGGGCATGGATGTTTGTGATGTTCTTAGTTTAGGTTTAAGTAGTTGTAAGTCTAGGGGACTGATGACCTCAGAAGTTAAGTCCCATAGTGCTTAGAGCCATTTGAACCAATATTTGTTGATGAATAGCTCAGTTTGAGCATTTTGTGCGAAAAATAAGTTGCAAGGTACGAATCTTAGCGCTACACAATCGGCATTCTCCAGAATTTGATCTACGAGTTCCTTACATCTCGTAGGTTTGCGCAGATACTTTGTTCCTGCAATGATATTATTTGTTAGCAACATTAACTGCTTTTGTAGAAGCACTCGTGTTAAGGACGCGAGTACGTGGTCCAACGCATAGTTGTGTGCCTAGCGTTTCGTTTTCCAGTGCAGGACATAATATCAGAGGCTTTAATGACTCAGAAAGCAATTACAGTGTCAAAAGAATTGCAGCAAGCCGAACTGTTTATACGAATTCACGCAGCGGTCGATTCGTGACGTCATCAGCGGCTGTCTAATAGCAGAGTCGTGCCGACGAATGCTGTGGAGCATGTAGTAGGGGGAGAGAATGGCGATGTTTGCTTTATTTGGCACTGAGGTCCACAACTACTCTAATTTGAATCCTTCTTCTTTCCTGTTAAAGTTGTTTCTGTGCTTCTGAATTTCTGTGGCCTCTTTGTACGTAGTAACTGTTATGTCTTGTTAAAGCCGCGTTATCAGAGAAACGAATATGGTGGTTTCTCGGTCCTACAGCTCCTTCATTCGTCTTGCACAGGCGACAATTCACTGCTCTTGTGTTTCTTAAGGCGAGTGTTAATGCTTCTTTTTTGACCACAAGTGCAATAGGAATTTGTATAGTGCTGCTGTGGCAAGCGGCAAGCGAAGGTCCTTTGCATTGTCCAGAAAATTCGCGCACATTTCTGATTGGTCTAAACACTGTGAGTGCCATGTTTTATGAGTTCTTTGCTCATGCGATATGTGACAGTTTTTACTAATGGAAAGAAAGCTTCCTTTTATTTGTTTTTTTTAGGAATCTGTAGAGCTTTTACGATGTAGTATCGCATTAACTCGTTGTCTAAAGCAGGCATGGGTAACCTTTTGTGAGACGCGAGCCTGAATGACAAAATTAAGCTCACGGTCGTCTCATCAGATGACGCAAGAGCAGCGATCCTAACGCAGAAACTCAGAACTACAGCATTCGCGTCTTAAATGTTTCTGCGGTAACGCGCCGATATAAATAGCAACTCTTTCCCGAGACGCCACCCCACACCAGTAATTTATATCTCAAAAGACCCGTTTTTAACGGTACATTAATTTTATTTTCATCCCGTCTCCAGATGTTTACATTTAATTAAGCATCGTGAACATTATTCTTTACTTACGACGATTCACAATAGGTGCCTCAAAAACTTCCGGTGCAAAATTCTACAACGGTATTAGCGAAGAAACACTGCTCACAACGCGTAAATAAATGTAAACATCTGAGCGTGGGATACCGGGTATCTTGGAAATTCATCATGAAAAATATATGCAACTGTCTACAGTTCGTTATAAATTACCTTCAATTCGCCAGTTCTAGTGTTTTAATAAGTCCACACTCCTTCTCCCCTGAATTTCATCCGGGGGCCGGACTAAAACAAAACACGGGCCGGATCCAGCCTGCGAACTGCTGGTTGCCCAATAGGGCTGCTGATAAAATTTCGATATGTCGATATTTTCTCCAGAAAAGTATCGATGTTTACCGGCGATATTTCTCCCTGATATATAGATATCACAATGGCAAAATCGAGTGCCGTTATTTTTATTTTTTTTAGTAATTTTCGGTAAATATCTGAAATTTTTCTTTTGTAATTGATGATAAATTTACTTTCAATGTGTGAAGGTGTCATTGAGTTTTCACCACGACCAGTCTTTCTCTTTGACTGTGTGAAGCAAGTATAGGTGGCGCACATGGGAAGTCCGGTTGCACTGAATGATGACAGTGTTAATGAAAAACTAGTTTTCCGACGTGAAGAAACAGCACAGCACTTGCGTGAAGGATCAATTTTCAACGCAACTAATTTGCTATTTCTTGACGTGGCATTTTCCAAAAACGGTTGCTGAAAATAATGAACGAAAAACTAAAGGACAAGATTGGTCTTTGCGGTCGGCGAAGGCGTGTAAGGGTTAATGCTATCAACTGAAACTGCAACGTTTAACTTTACCACGTAGTTTTGACACTACGGCTGCTACGTCGCTGGCGTTTGCGGGAAAGAAAAATGCAGATAAGGCGACATTAATTGTTCCGAACAAATCCGATATGTGACGACACCGAACGACGGATCCAACGGACACCTTGTACTGTGTCAGTTACATGCAGTTACAATTGTTAGCAAAGTGGCTGTCGCCAAGCGTGAACGCGTATCGTTTGCCTTTTAATTCTTGCTCTAAGAAGGATAAGCAAGCTGCTAGCTTGTTGATATACAGAGTATCTAACAGTAAATCAATACTTAAATATACAGCTCTAAAACAGGCAATGTATTTACAATGTGCAGTCGATATTTTTACAGGTCGGTGCGTCGAGATTTCCCGTCGACGTATGATTATATTCTCTCGATACATAGATGGCGGATAATGATGTCTTTTAAATATCGATATATCGGATTCCCAATAGTTTCAGAAATATCAAGTCCTATTGCCCACCCGTGGTCTAGAGGGGTTCCGAAAACTTTCCTCCGCTGAAACACTTTGAGAAACCCAGTACTTTAATGGAACATAATGTTTGTTTCCAAGGTTAATAAAAATTTTAAAAATCAGAAAAACTTGTTTTATTAAGTGATTACTTCAGTTTTAATAATAATTATTAACACAGAAATCATAACTAAATTAAAAAAAACTACTTTGTATCTCCGAAACCTAAAAAAAAATGCCACGTTATTCATCGTTTTTCGCGGAGCATTTATTCACTTCTCGCAGAATACACTTTAGGAAGCCCTAGTCTAGAACACGGGTGGGTAACCGGCGGTCCGCGCGGCGCATCCGGCCCCTGTTATTTTCATTTCGACCCGCGAAGAAATACCAGGTGAATATAGAATGAATGTACAATCAAAAACACGTGGCTTGAGGCATAATTTGTTAGTGTCACTTGTAGAGAAAGGGGTGTCATTCATATCTGTGTGGTGCTCCATAAAAAGTGTCACGGAATCTACAGTTAAGACTTCACGTGCTAGGCGCGTTTCAGCCGCTTTGTTAAGAGTCTGCCCGCGAGCCGTAAATATGTGTATGAGACTCGCGTGTCACCAAACGTCGTCCATGCCTCGTCTAGAGTTCTGCCAAAAGTACAAAAACTCCTTTAATAAAAAAAAGGAGGTGGACTGAAATCACATTATTTGTGGACCTTAGTGCTAAATAAAACAAACAGCGCCAACTCATCCATACTACGAACCCTATAGCATACGCCGGCGCCGGCCGGAGTGGCCGAGCTGTTCTAGGCTCTACAGTCTGGAACCGCGCGACCGCTACGGTCGCAGGTTCGAATCCTGCTTCGGGCATGGATGTGTGTGATGTCCTTAGGTTAGTTAGGTTTAAGTAGTTCTAAGTTCTAGGGGACGGACGACCTCAGAAGTTAAGTCCCATAGTGCTCAGAGCCATTTGAACCATACGCCGGCGCGACAGGAAGCGGTCTGATGACCTCACGAACCGACCGTTGCGTGAATTCGTATAAACAGTTCGGAATGTTGAGCCTGCTCTAGTCTGCTAGTGCTTTCTCAGTCGGTAAGGCCTCCGGTTATGTCTCCAGCATTGGAAGACGAAATGGTAGGCAGATAAATATACCTTGTACCACGACCAAATGCCCATAAATCAAATGCCAGCAATGACGCAAATACCGGTAGCGAAACTCTGCTGCCTTCTGTGATAACACACATATTTGTCAAGAAGGTTGCTTTTTTTCATTCTCGAATAAATTCTTCATTTTTTAACGTCTGTTGACTCGGTGTTAGGTTAATCTGTGAATCTTGCATGGTCATCTGGAACAAGATGGCGCAATGGGCAGATGAAGTTAAGAGAATGGCCATTCAAAAGGCAAGTCGGGCTCAGAAGATTAAAGTTTTTGGAGGTTTCCTTAAAGTGCCTAAGACAATGGTTCTTGGAGAAGGGCATATCAGTTTTCGCACCCCATCCTTTCCCAATGGAATTCGTGCTCTATTTCTAACGAGGAGAACACGGCAAGTGCCATAATCCGATTTCTGAGAAACTTCGTTCTGTGGAAGTAAACACTGCCTCAGTTTATCGATAGATACTCATCCGTTCTGAGGAAACGACAGCCAAGTTTCCGAGGTAATTTGTGTACCTTTTAGCGAGTAAATAGTTCAACCGAAGTAGTGGCACAGTGGCTGGCGTCGCGGCCTCACGCTTTGGTGCCCCGTGTTCGAAACCAGATTATTGTGTTTAGTCTATTTTTTTTTTCGTTTTTCTTCCCATGTTTGTGAAATGATACTGCATAAAAGTTTCCTATCGAGTTAGGACTACAAAATAAGAACTGGGTTTGACAATACACACGTTTGCTTATTTTGACCCCTCTTCAGCTGAGCGAAGTTTTTCGGGAATCAAGTTATGACATTTGCCGAGTTTTTTTCGTAAAATGACATGATCATCGACGGAACGTTAACACTAAAACCCCGCTTTCTGCCGGCCGGCGTGGCCGAGGGGTTAAAGGCGCTACAGTCTGGAACCACACGACCGCTACGGTCGCAGGTTAGAATCCTGCCTCGGGCATGGATGTGTGTGATGTCCTTAGGTTAGTTAGGTTTAAGTAGTTCTAAGTTCTAGGGGACTTATGACCACAGCAGTTGAGTCCCATAGTGCTCAGAGCCATTTGAACCATTTGAACCCCGCTTTCTGCTTAGTAATGATGCACCGATGATGCTACTGAACTCGCGATCTGGTAACTGAAGTATGCAACAGTGAATCGGATTCCCCACCTAGCCTTGTATCGATCTGGAGGAGAAGTCTCACACACACACACACACACACACACACAGGTTTCGTTGTATGGTCGCAGCTGGCTCCCACAGTGGGTGGAGCCACCGACTCGTCCATTGGCGCAAGGTTACCAGTAAATAACGCGGCCACGCAATTGTTCTTCAGTTCCTCGCTTTTCTCTGAAGCCTTCGGTACAAGCCATTGATAGAAGAGCAGAGTTTCAAACTACCGAAGACTAGTTAGAGTATCATAAATACAGACGGACTACGGTAGTTCTAGTATCTTCTGTCAGTTAAGTTCATACCTGCATTACCTGTATGTTATGTGTGTTGCATACCTGTCAGGTGTTACCTCGTGACGTTTGCTTTCTTTATGTCTTACTATAAGTAGATTCAACTAAAAACCGGAAGCGGTGAGCCATCTAGAAACTGAACTTTTGGAAATACTATACATACTTACCGTCCTGTTTTTACCTAATGATAAAAGAAATGTACGGCAAAACTAGTATTATGTTCAATTGAGGTTTTATTCGAAAGCTGTTGATTTGTAGTGTGAAACACAGGGATGTTCTAAAAGTAAAGGGAAGGAATACAGATTTATAGCCGGCCGGGGTGGCCGAGCGGTTCTAGACGCTACAGTCTGGAACCGCGCGACCGCCACGGTTGCACGTTCGAATCCTGCCTCGGGCATGGATGTGTGCGATGTCCTTAGGTTAGTTAGGTTTAAGTAGTTATAAGTTCTAGGGGACTGATGACCTCAGAAATTAAGTTCCATAGTGCTCAGAGCCATTTGAACCATTTTGGAACAGATTTATATAGCGCTAGAAAACACAGGTCCATCAACAAAAAGTAAAATTAAAAAAAACGCAAAACAAATAACATCAAATATGCTTCTGTGTTTCATAAACAACTTCCGCATTTACCAGTAATAAAAGGAAATTCTACTCTTTGGTTATGATGAAGAACTTTCTGTTTTGTACAATGTTTCTGCATGTAAACTTTAGTTGCATCTAAGACAATTGGTTTGCTTGCATAAGAGCGCAGAGGTCACGCGATCGACTAGTTCTTATTACTTATGAAATGCAATTTTTATTGGTTCAAATGGCTCTGAGCACTATGGGACTTAAGTGCTGAGGTCACCAGTCCCCTAGAACTTAGAACTACTTAAACCTAACTAACCCGAGGACGTCACACACATCCATGCCCGAGGCAGGATTCGAACCTGCGAACGTAGCGGTCGCGCAGTTCCAGACTGTAGCGCCTAGAACCGCTCGGCCACCCCGGCCGGCCGGAATTTTTATTCTGTAATGATATAAAATACAGAATGGACTAAAACTGAATAATGTGTGGTTCTAATTATGTGCAAAATAAAGAACAACAAAAAAGGTAGAAATCATCTGATCTCATTTTCTCTCATACAGATTCATTTACATTTCTTTCCCCCACCAATTGTTCCAATACTGTCCCTAATCCTACAATTTACTACGTCATTTACGCAGTGTATCAAGACTGTCGAACTGTAGTTTTGGTAGATCACAACTCTGTAGTAGTGTGATACCCCTTGCCGTTGTTTACGTTTTCGATTCGAATCGGTCTCTCTACTGTTGTTTTCACGCATCCGACGACTAACGCTGTTGTCTGGACGTTGCTTCGGGCTAGCTGTTCATTTCATGAACTCTGCCACTATCGACCACAAGGGCCTCCTGTTTCTTCCACTGGTCTCCACGTCACAGCCGACCTGAGTGATCATAAATTGTGTTGTACCTACACGCTCGTCCTCTCATCATATAACACTGAAGCGCCAAATGACCTGGTATAGGCTTGCGTATTCAAATACAGAGATATGTTAACAGGCAGAATACGCCGTTGCGGTCGGCAACGCCTATATAAGACAGATAGTGTCTGGCCCAGTTGCTAGATCGGTTACTGCTGCTACAATGGCAGGTTATTTAGATTTAAGTGGGTTTGAACATGGTGTTATAGTCGGCGCACGAGCGATGGGTCATAGCATCTTCGAAGTAGCGATGAAGTGGTGATTTTCCCGTACGAACATTTCACGAGTGTACCGTGAACATCAGGGATCCGGTAAAACATCAAATCTCAGACGTCGCTGCGGCCAGAGAAAGATCCTGCAAGAACGGTATCAACGACGACTGAAGAGAATCGTTCATCGCCAGAGAAGTCCAATCCTTCCGCAAATTGCTGCAGAATTCAGTGCTGGGCCATTAACCAGTGTCAGCGTGCGAGCTATTCAAAGAAACATAATTGATGTGCGATTTCGGAGCCGAAGGTCCATTCGTGAACTCTTGCTGACTGCACGACGCAAAGCTTTATGCCTCTCCTTGGCCCGTCAACACCGACATTGGGCTGTTGGTTACTGGAAACATGTTACCTGATCGGACGAGTCGCGTTACAAATTGTATTGATAGGATGGACGTGTACTTCACCTTATGAATCCATGTACTCTGCATGTCAGCAGGGGACTGTTCAAACTGGTGGAGGCTCTGTAATGGTATGGGGCGTGTGCAGTTGGAGTGATATGAGACCCCTGATACGTCTAGATACGACTCCGACTGGTGACACGTACGTAAGCATCCTGTCAGATCACCTACATCCGTTCATGTCCATTGTGCATTCTGACGGATTTGGGCAAATCCAGCAGGACAATGCGACACCCCACACGCCCAGAATTGCTACAGAGTGGCTCCAGGAACACTCCTCCGAGGTTAAACACTTCCGCTGGCCACCAGACTCCCCAGATGTGAACATTATTGAGCATATCTGGGATGCCTTGCAACATGCTGTTCAGAAGAATTCTCCACTCCGTCGTACTCTTACGGATTTATGGACAGCCCTGCAGGATTCATGGTGTCAGTTTCCTCTGTCACTACTTCAGACATCAGTCGAATTCACGCCACGTCGTGTTGCGGCATTCCCGCGTGCTCGCGTGGGCCCTACACGATATTTGGCAGGTGTACCAGTTTCTTTGGCTCTTTAGCGTGTAAGAGTTGAAGGATACAAATGGGAAGCAGTAAGTTTAGAAGACAATGGAACGGGGTTACACCCTATCCCTCTCTCTCCTGCGCTGGTGTGCAAAACTTAAGGTCACAGAAGTTAAGACCGTTGCACGCGGCCGGTACTTTATCGGTCTCCAACCATTCATACTATATGTTGGCTTCCACAAATAACATATCTCTATAACACCTGGATAGTATGTAGAAAGAACTGCTATAGTGTATTACCGAAGATATCTGAAATAAGTACTCAATGAGACGAAAAGAAAAGACACTTTTATAGAAAGACAATGATTACACTGATGTCACCGCAATTCATGGTCGTTCCCTGGACATTGCCATAGTGGGGCATGGTTCTTAACAGGATGTGTGATTGCTATGGGTGGCAATACATGCTATGCAACGTGTTTTTATGCTGCCCTTAAGGTTGGTTACTAGTTCTTGTGAAAGCGCGCTCCATTCCTCCGCAGCGCCAATGATAACTGTAGCATGGTCTTCGGTGCAAGAGGATGGGCGGCAGCGCGTCTCGCCAAGGCATCGCAGACGTGCTCGATGAAATTTAAGTCGGGGGTACGGGCAGGACAGTCCATTCGCCTAATATCCTCTGGTTGCAACCGCCATTCCACCTGCGCTGTCCGATGCGGTCGCGTTTGCCATTCGTAAAAGTGAGTCAGCGCCAGACGCACCCGTGAAAAGACGTATATGGGGAAGGAATGTAGTGTCACAATAACGTTACCGGCGAGTGTACCATGGCCAAAGATTGGAAGTCAGTACTCCGGTTCAACATAGTGCCCCGCGGCTCCACGACACCTGGACCACTAAACCGATCGTGTCCGATAATGTTGAACGCACCCTCATAGCCGAAAGGCCGGAACACGTAATGCAACCCAGTAACATTGTCGAACATACTCGTGAATCACGTGACGAACCGTGTCCCCTCTCCTGTAATGTCCACGGGACCAACACAAAACGCGGTGACTTTAGTGTAATTCTTGTCTTTGAATAAAATTGTCATTTCTTTTGGTACCTGAAACGCCCTGCTAAACCCGCAGGACAGGACAAGTAGTAGGAATAGTGACGAAGGGGGCCAGAATGAGCGGCTGTCAGTTACACTCCAAACTTAACACTTTATTTAGTTGTCCAAACATTACAGCACAACTTCTAAGCTTGACTATCGACAGAAAACGTCTTTAATTCTAAATCGGCTGAGGGCCCATGAATTAAATACAACAGCTATAATTTTTTTAGACAGAAGGCTGCAGGCTTTAACCTTGAATAGTATTTAAGGCCAGGCGATGTAAGACTTGACTAGTCAGATTAAGTTTTTTAAAAGCGGCTGAAGGCCGATAAAAATAAAACATAACTACAATAACCTTTAAATAGGCAGAAGTCCCAAGCTTTATGACCAATAAGAAACCTTACTCCAACGCGACTGAAGACCATTGTTAAAAAAAAACTGCAACCAATTTTCCAAGGCAGAAGGCCCAAAGCTTTTAAACTTAAATAGTATTTAAGCCCAAGTGATGTAAAACTTGGTAAGTAAGAATCCAAAATTTTAAAGCAGCTGAAGGCCCATCATTTTAAGATCAATCCAACTACAATAAATTTTCAACAGGCAGAAGGACCACAACTTTATCTTGAAAGAATGTAATAGTGGATAAGTAAGAACCTTAAAACTTAAAGCAGTTGAGGGCCTATGCTTTAAAACAATAAAATAATTTTTCAGCAAGCAGAAGGCCCAAATTTTATCTTCAGACAATGGTAAACCTGCCCAATTTAGAAAAATCTTACTTTTAAAACGGCTGAAACACATTTACAAGCATACAAATGCCAACAATCGGCTATAAGCCATTAAAAATACACAATTAAACGCCAACAAGAAAGTCAGTACGGGCAACGGCGCTCAGAAGTTTCCAGGGGGCTCGGTCTGCCCTTGAAATCTTAACGTTCGCTTAGGTGAGACAGGAAGTCGGCCCAACTATACTCGATCCGAACACAACCAAGAGACTGTCAGGGACCCACCGCCAGGACGACTTGCTAATCACCGACCAGTATACGAGAATTCCAAAGCCAAAACGTTACAGACATAGCCGCCCACAACCAAAAATACATTAAGCTGGAAAAAAGCACACACCATGTTGGACAGCGACAACAGGTGAGGAAAGGACACTGCCTGAATTTACGTCAGCGACCAGGGCAGGTAATCAGAACACACAACGGCCACAAGGCAGAAAATTCCGCTGGTGCACTTGAATTTCAAACCGACAAACGTAGTTAATTCCACCACATGGCGGCTAAACCTTCACCAACTCTAACACTCGCCGTTGCTCCCAGGAATACCGCCAACAGCGAATCACCAACAAAGGGGACAGCCTGAAGAGAGGTGGCTTCGGTAATTAAATCACCACTCAACTTTGATGTCCTGGGTCGGTGAGCCACGAACCTCGTAGCACTCGGAACAGCCCCCACACGCTCCGACACTGCGTAGAGACCGCCAGCGGGCCCGGCCGACAGCGGCGCGCGGAGACTTGCTTGCTGATCCGCTCCAACCGACCGACTGGCTGCACACCGTCAAGCCGGAACTATAAACACCAGGCCAAAGATGGTATACGGTGCAAATATCGATACACACCGCTGCTGCCACGCGTAGAAAGAGGAACCACGGCATAACCGCGGGAAACCAAACGCAGAGTAACAGCCAAGTTTTAAAGCAGTGCATAAGCCTGGGTCAGCGCGGTTCAGTATCATTACATGTTTCGTCCAAATATCTTCTACGCTACTGTCTGGCAAAACTTTTTCTCTCGTTCTGTCTCGGGGTACAAAAACATCACAACCTTTAGGACACCAGTATATAGACAGCAGAGGATCCTAAACTGAGTATTTTGAGATGAGACACGAATGACTGGAAACGAATAATTCAGCTCTTGGGTGAGCATTGCACGTGTTGTGATGGTTAACTGCTTATGTGTCACTATGGTCTGCGCTACCTTGAAAATATATATATATCACAATCGTTTGTAATGCGTCTGCAGTACTTTACTTCCTGTCGGTGTTACATGAAATCACAGTCACAGACACTGAAAGCGTCCTGACGGTTATCCCTCTGTAGGACGGACAAGGATGTCTGGGACCACTGTAATGCATGCACTTACATTTCATCACTCATAAAGGGTCATCAGGGAAAACCTCTGTGGTGCTAGAAGGAGCCGCAGAGGGCGGGAACTATAACGGTAGGCGGAGGTTGGTGTATGTTCAAGAAATAATCAAGAACATTTTGTTTTACCAAGTCAGAGCACCGCGAGGAGGAAAACTGAAAGGGGACGTAATCAGTGGAGCTTTGAAACTACTTCAGGTGACGCAGTTCAGTTCGGGCTACAGCCATTCTTCTCAGCAGTCTATCGCATTTTCGAAAATGATGATACTATTTCCTCCCCACTGCCAAAAGTGTTGGAAAAGTAAGACATTGATTTTGTTGTTGTGGTCTTCAGTCCAGAGACTGGTTTGATGCAGCTCTTCATGCTACTTTATCCTGTGCAAGCTTCTTCATCTCCCAGTACCTACTGCAACCTACATCCTTCTGAATCTGTTTAGTGTATTCATCTCTTCGTCTCCCTCTACGATTTTTACCCTCCACGCTGCCCCCCAATACTAAATTGATCCCTTGATGATTCAGAATATGCCCTACCAACCTATCCCTCCTTCTACTCAAGTTGTGCCACAAATTACTCTTCTCTCCAGTTCTATTCAATACCTCCTCATTAGTTACGTGATAGCTTACCCGCATTCCTATTTTCCTATTCACTATTAACCTACTCCAGCATTAACCCTATGTGATTCACCTGACCAGAAGTCTTGTTCCTCCTGCCACCGAACTTCACTAATTCCCACTATATCTAACTTTAACCTACCCATTCCCCTTTTAAAATTTTCTAACCTACCTGCCCGATTAAGGGATCTGACATTCCACGCTCCGATCCGTAGAACGCTAGTTTTCTTTCTCCTGATAACGACGTCCTCCTGAGTAGTCCCCGCCCAGAGATCCGAATGGGGGACTATTTTACCTTCGGAATATTTTACCCAAGAGGACGCCATCATCATTTAACCATACAGTAAAGCTGCATGTCCTCGGGAAAAATTACGGCTATAGTTTCCCCTCGCTTTCAGCCATTCTCAGTACCAGCACAGCAGGGCCGTTTTGGTTAGTGTTACAAGGCCAGATCAGTCAATCATCCAGACTGTTGCCCCTGCACTACTGAAAAGGCTGCTGCCCCTCTTCAGGAACCACACGTTTGTCTGGCCTCTCAACAGATACCCCTCCGTTGTGGTTGCACCTACGGTACGGCTATCTGCATCGCTGAGGCACGCAAGCCTCCCCACCAACGGCAAGGTCCATGGTTAATGGGGGGGGGGGGTGGTGGCAAGACTTGATTGATTTTATGAAGGTAAATATGAAACAACAGTTGTTTTTACCCTTTTCAGTGACCAAATGTCGTTATTATCAGTGCACGCGTGTGCGTGAGTGAGTGAGGTAGCGAGCGAGAGAGAATTGCGATAGCTGGGCATGGAATATGGCCGTGTTGTCGGTCGTCTGACAAATCATTGCAGCTTCTTTGCAACGTATAGCGTAGCATTCCCTAAAATTTGTGTGTATCTATCCTCAGTAGGACAAGGCTGATCCACCACATTGCAAGGTACGTGTTTGTATTACTTCGCTAGGCTCATATAACTGAAATCGCTTGCAGTACGAGAGCGCGGTATTCGGTAGCAACGATAACTCTCCTTTTCTTTCCCTCTCATGCCTCGCGTAGGCGTCGAAACTCCACGACAGGTCCTCGAACTGCTCGCCCTGACTTGCAGGTGACGAGTTAATCAGAGCAGGCTTCCACGTGCGCCGGGCGCAAAGAGCGTTGTCACAGGCAGGCTGGCGCTCACATTCCCCCGACACCGGACTCCCATTAATATGCAACGCGACCCATCGATCTTCTGGCGAGTGGTGCGACGGCGACGGCGTCGCCGGCAGAGCTGCTTCCCGATTCCTGCGCCCACTCCGTCACGCGCCACCACGTCTGCTCGCAGCTAATTAACACCAGTCCACGCGCGCCAGCAAGCTGTGACGCCGCGCACAGTTTCATTGTCAAAAGGGGGGGCTGTGTAATGGAGCCAGCAAGCTGGGTAGACCGTATAAATTACGTAGATGTACGACTGTTAGCAAACGAGAGCGCGCGAGCGTGTGCGTGTGTGAGTGAGTGAGCGAGCGAGCTAGCGAGCGAGAGAGAATTGCGATAGCTGGGCATGGAATATGACCGTGTTGTCGGTCGTCTGACATATCATTGCAGATGGTAAGAATGAGAACTAATGATGCGAGCTGTGAAGAGTTGGTGAAGGGGAAGACTACCTGCTGAGAACGAAAGGTATATTTAACATGCTCTGCATGGTTCGGTATCGCCCATGAGAACTGCTGTAAAGCCGTCCGCACATTCAGAACGAAAGGTATATTTAACATGCTCTGCATGGTTCGGTATCGCCCATGAGAACTGCTGTAAGGCCGTCCGCACACGGACCGTGCATCCGAACGTTGAGCGCGCCGAGTTTCTGACGTCATAGCGTGGAACAGCACGTTCGTGAGTCTTTCCGAACGTGCAGAGCAGTACCTGGCGTGTCAGATGTTCTGAGCGTGCGTCTGAGCGTTGACCAGTGAGATGGCACAACGCCACCTACGTCACACGCACACCGTCTCCCTTCCGTACAGAGTTGTGAGGCGCCATATTGGCGTTCATTTCAAGCCTATATGTATATATGCCGTTTCTGAGCACCACCAAATTGGGAATCACTGGAAAACCCGTTATTAGTCGTGTGATTCGTTCCAATAAAATAATGAGAAACATCATATTCGTGTCAAAAGAATTATTGTAACTTGCGTATTATGACAGTAGGCTATTTGAAGGCAGCGACACATTGAAGATCCACCCAAAACGCATTGTTCTTGGTACATTTTGTTATAATTAAATTTCAGTTAGTAACATAATTATCTACGATTAACGTTTTTAGCTCGAGGTAACACAATGTGGTTAGGCAGTGTGAGTGTGCTATCGTATAGCGTAACGAGTAGAGTCTCTGTCTAATAAAGTTTTTGTTGGGGCGGTGGTTCGCGTCCTAACACTTCCAAATTTTTTTCATAACATTCGCTTTTTTATTAGGTTCTGATACTTTATTGTTACTTTAATATAAGCATATGCTATAATATTTGATGTTATATAAATATAAGTTCACGTTTTTTTTTTGAGGGGTGACTTTGTTCGATTGGCTTAATCTTCAGGACAGCTTGCGCAGTCGGCTTTCAGCCGTGATACCGTGCGGACGGGCTCGGCGCGCCGGGCAGTGCTCCGCAGGTGTTGTTGTTTACCCGCTAGTGCGCGGTCGCGTCGTTGTATTGCCGTATAGTACCTGTACCGACCCGACATGGCGTTCTCATATCGAAAAGCTACAATCAAACTAACGTTCAACGCATCGTACACGAGACCGAAGGCCCATGAAATTGAACGGTTTCTACGAGACATCATGCACATAGAACCACAAGAACTGATAGGAATTCATCTGTCTATTGTAACCAGCACAGTGTACCTCAAACTGATTGACGAAGCGGCGTGCGACAGATTACTCCAACGATCGGCAAACGGCTTTCGCTTCTGTCACGCAGACGGTAACGTGAGCGTGGTAGGAGTTGACCATGCTGGTCTGGGGGTGCGTACCGTGCGCATCTTTGAACTACCGTTCGAAGTTCCTGCCAACCTAGTCGTTGATGCGCTGCGGCCATACGGCACAGTTCTGAGCCACACAGAGGAGAAATGGAACACATTCGAAACGTACCCTGTTCTTAACGGGGTACGACAAGTGCGCATAGAACTTAAGAAGCACGTTCCATCGTATGTTTTCGTTGGTGGCTGCCGCGCAATTGTTATATATGATGGACAACCGAGGACCTGCTCGGGCTGCGGCCAGGAAGGCCATGTTAGAACTGAGTGTCTGCAGCGCCGCCTCGTTCAGGTGCCCCGCAATGAACTTCCCCAACGATCCACTATGACCTCTCTCCCGCTAACATACGTGGAGGCGGCACGCCATGATGTGATGGATGATCAAAACCTGCTACCTCCTCAAGCCGCTGCCAGCTCCGTTGGAGAGTCAGCGCCGTCGACGACGCCGCAGCCCAACGGTGCAGAGGTTCCTACAGCCTCTGCCCACCGCAGCGTCGTGGACAACCAGCCACCGTCACTGTCGGAATCTGACACAGGTGTTCCTAGCGACCGAGACTGTGTCGAGCCCCGCCCTTTAGTGGATGTCGAATCTCGGACCCGAAAGCAAAGATCACCCAAGCGACACAAGAAGAGGCGATTGTCAGCTGAAGAACAGGACAGGGATGCGAAGCCGGCGGAAGACATCGACTTCGTTGACTCGTCCACAATTGCAACAGCCTCCAGTGGCATCATTCACCAGAAGGTGCCTGAAGACAAGGAACACTCTCCTAAATCTGGTGGCCCAGAAAACGAGGCGCATTGCGTCGACTCCTGTGAAACCGACCAGCCCCCAATGACATCACAATCGTCTCTTGGTGATTGGGCAGACGATATGGAGGCAGATGATGCACAGCAAACATTGATATCTCCGCCAGAGCCCATGGCTGACACTGAGCCCGGAGGGCTCTGCCAGTCAGGGACTCATACGGTACAGTAATGCACAGCATGCAGATGGATGGCTGTGTGGTGTGTGAGATCACTGTGGGCTTGCACCGGCACACTGCCTCCGCCACTTGATATGTCTCAGTCATACCGTGTGGGAACAGTCAATGTAAATGGTGTCCACTCCACTGTCAAGACCCGCATGTTACACGACATGATCAGAGCGGCAGACTTGGACATTGCCCTTCTCCAGGAGGTCCGTCCCGAGCTGCGTTTAGACCTATATGGCTACACCACCTACAGCCTACCCTTAGGTGATGGTGCAGGAGGAACGGCCATCCTTCTCCGAGATGGCATAGACGCGACAGACGCGACGTACTTGCCGAACGGGCGAGGCATCGCACTAACACTTGGCGCAGTCCGCCTCATTAACGTCTACGCTCCCTCCGGTAATTCGCACCGTGGTGACAGGCATGTCTTCTATTCGGAGGAGATAGCCCCACTATTGCAAGGAAATATGGACCATTACATAGTGGGCGGCGATTTTAACAGTGTTCTGCGGCCCGAGGACCAGATACCGCATTACGTCCCATGCCCGGCTCTACAAGCATTGATACGTGACCTCGCGCTCCACGACACATGGCTCTTACATCACGGGACTCAGAGTGGATATACGCACTTTACCAGCCATTCTGCCAGTCGTCTGGATCGGATATACGTCTCGCGTGCCCTCCGCACAGCAACCCGTGATGCAGAACTCTGGCCGACGGCCTTCACGGACCATCTCGCGTACATCTGCACTGTCACCTTACCCCGACAACTCACAAGACGCAGCAGGGGCCCGTGGACGCTGAACGTCTCCCTCCTTCGCGAGGAAGCGTGTCAGCGAGCAGTCACTGACACGTGGCGTCGATGTATCAGGCGCCTGCCCATGTATGCTTCCATGTTGCTGTGGTGGCTGGGATGTGTCAAACCTGCACTCCGAAAGACCTTGATGGCCTACGGGCGTGACAGATCGAACTGGCAAAGGGCAACATCGGAATTTTACTATACAGCGTTACGTGAGCTGGCGACGCAACCGCCGTCTCCCGAGCGTCAGATGTCAGTACAACGCATCAAAGCTCGTCTCCTTCGCATCAGGACCGAGCAGCTCGAAGGTGTCCGCATCCGTGCGCGAGTGCAAGACTGTATCCCCAACGAAACAGCGTCAGTGTATCACATTGTGCGCGAGAGGCGCCACCGCAAACGTCAGCTCATTACGGCGGTAAACACGGAGGAGGGCGGCCGCGCAGTGACACAAACGGACATCGCGCACACGTTTGCCAGACACTATGGGACCTTGTACATGGAAGATCCGCGAAATGTACGTGATTATGACGAGCTGTTGCACGATTTTCCCGCCCGTCGGGACGTGGCACCCGATGATAGTCTGCTGTTGCCCATTACACCCGACGAGCTGACATCGGCCTTGGCACGTGGAGCACCGAACAAGTCGCCTGGACCGGACGGTTTACCCCTGGAATTCTACCGCACTTTTTACCACCTTATGGGTGACAAGTGGCTCCAAATGTTTCAAGACCTGATCCGTCCTGATTTCACTGTCCCCACAGAATTCACAGAAGGCATCTTGATCCCAGTACCGAAACCGAATGGTGGTTGTAGGTGGCAGGACTTTCGCCCACTCACACTCCTCAACAACGACTACAAGATCTTCGCCCGTATCCTCCGCGCGCGTCTCCACACCGCTATCGGGAAAGCCATCCACACCGATCAAACATGTTTAGGTGGTGTCAGCAACATTCATACGGCGTTAGGAGCATACCGCGACGTAATTGCTTTGACGGCGGCCTGCAAAATACGAGGCGCCCTTGTCGCCGTAGATTTTGACCACGCATTCGACCGCGTCGACCACGGCTTCTTACGCGCAGTTTTGCAACGCATGGGCCTCTCTCCGGAGTCTGCACAGGTGGTCCTTCGACTGGTCCACGGAGCGCGCTCCCGCATGATGGTCAACGGTTATCAGTCTGGTCACATTGTTGTTGGACGGTCAGTGCGACAAGGGTGCCCCCTGTCGGGTATATTATTTGCTGCAGCGCTTGAACCAGCTTTACATGGTCTACGACAGCGATTAACTGGTATCTCCTTGCGGGACGAGACCTTTCGTTGTGGTGCATTCGCCGATGACGTGGTGTTCCTGGCCAGATCAGAGGATGAAATGCATATGGCGCTACAGTGGCTACGCCAGTACGGGGCGGTCGCTGGGAGCGTCATCAACGTGAAGAAGACAAAATACATGGATGTCGGAGGGGGGCTTTCCCACACAACGGCGGTGCCCTTTGACAAGGTGCCCGTACTCAAGTGTTTAGGAGTGCAATTCTATAGCAATGTCCGCCGCACGGCGGCGGCTACGTACCGCCGGCTCCTGCATCAGACACGTGCTCTGCTGCAGGACAACAAACTGCGTCGCTTGGATATGCTTCTCAGAACACGTTATGTCAACACCTCTCTTGTCTCAAAACTGAACTATTTTGCGCATATCCTTCCCTTGACGGCTACGATGGCCGACAGATTTCAAGCAGCATATGGACATTTCGTAAGCACCGGTCTGGTTTTTAAAGTCCGATACGCCACCCTGACGCTGCCGCAGCGGGCGGGCGGTATCGGTTTAATTCATGTGTATAACCGTGCGCGATCGCTTTATCTCAACACTATGCGTCGCAGGTGGACCTCTGCCCACGCCACTCTGACGGGCAACCTGATAGCGGAAGTGGCACCACACTCTCTGCATCCCCCGGTTTCTGTAGGACACATTTCACCGGCACTCACCCACATCAGAGAGTTCTTGATTGACTTCAGCTACTTACGGTCAGAACTTCCGATGACACGGAAGCCCAGCACAAAAGACTATTATCGCATCTATCAACAGCAGCAACCTGTACATACGGTCACCCAGAGACATCCTGAAGTTGCCTGGAACACGGTGTGGCGAGCGGTACACACGCCTTTTCTACCTACGACGGTGCGTTCATTGTGGTACGTAGTTGTGAATGGGAAGTTCGCTACTCGTCAGAGGCTACATTCCATACATCTGACGGACGACCCCTTGTGTCCGACATGCTCAGTCGCTGACTCGGACGCACACCGTCTGACGTGTGCCGCGACCAGCGAGTGCTGGCTACTGACGCAGCGCATGCTGGCGTTACTCTTGCGGCGATTGCCGGAGTCTATCTCCCCTGATGAAGTATTGCGCCCCGACGGCGTATACTTTCTATCAACCAGAACGAACGCCGTTAACTGGCTAAAAGGCATGGCCGTTTACTACATATTTTGCGATGCTCCCAAAGGCACACTCGACTTTTGGTCCCTATTGATGACGACACATGCAGCTTTCAGCCGCCACCCGAAGTACAGAACCCGTTTCGCAAATTATTTAGGTTCATTATTTGCGGATCCTCCTGCTCACTGGGGCGTTCCGGGTATGAGACGCTGAAAATGAAGAAGAATCCTGGAGCATATTGATCCTCTACGGACGGAATAGGGGGGAACCCCTCCCAACAGACGAGAAGACGACTCGGACGCACGGCTACGGCAGTTGTAGGATCTTTCTTTGTAATGAAACAAAAATAAATCTATAAAAAAATGTTATAAAAATTAAAAAAAAAAAGAATAAACAAATAAATAAATAAATAAATAAAACAACATCGATAAACCCACTACATCCTCTTCCTGACCCTTCGATCCTCGAACTCGAACACGTTGCTTGGGCGTGGCGGCGGGATGGCCAGGCTTCGGGTGTCGACCCCTGCCCTACCCGTCGTCCTGCTCCTGCAGCGGTTCATTTAAAAAAAAAAAAAAAAAAAAAAAAAAAAAAAGTAGAGTCTCTGTCTAATAAAGTTTTTGTTGGGGCGGTGGTTCGCGTCCTAACACTTCCAAATTTTTTTCATAACATTCGCTTTTTTATTAGGTTCTGATACTTTATTGTTACTTTAATATAAGCATATGCTATAATATTTGATGTTATATAAATATAAGTTCACGTTTTTTTGAGGGGTGACTTTGTTCGATTGGCTTAATCTTCAGGACAGCTTGCGCAACTTGTATAAAGATATTTTGCTTCGTAATTCACATGTTGCAAAGATTCTGCTACTGGGTAGGAACAGTGATTAAGTAAGATTGACCTTGGGGATTTACTAAAATGTGGGAATGATGAAACAATGTTTATCTTATGCAGAGAAGTATTTCAAATTTGTACCGCACTGTTTTAATGGAACTTTTGTAAGCCTGTGTCCTTATTGATTGGACATGGTACTTTCCTTTTCGTGGACGATGGAGGAGATGTGCCTTTTAGCAGAGCTAACGTGGGAATTTTACGCACGCTCGTTGAGTAAACAGTGTGATTTATGAACGAGAAACATCCCTCAACTGCCGCTGGAGTGCGTTGCGATCGTATATACCACGTTGGGGCCCACGTACCGTATGCACAAGTGGCATCGTTGCTGAGCGTTCAGCAGCACGTTGAACTCGGCACGCTCAACTTTCACGCTCGGCAGCACGGCCCGTGTGCCGACGGCTTAAGGTTCACGATTTAGATCTTCATTCAAGCGTGTGTGGTCCTCAGTTACAAGCGCCTAACATCGTGTAGGGCCCCCGCGAGCATACAGAAGTGCCGCGACACGACGTGGCACGGACTCGACTAATGTCTTAAGTAGTTCTGGAGGGAATCGACTCCATGAATCCTGCTGGGCTGCCCATAAATCCATCAGAGTACGAGGGAGTGGGGATGTCTTGTGAACAACATGTTGCAAGGCATCCCAGATATACTCAATGATGTTCATGTCTTGGGAGTTTGGTGGTCAGAGGATGTGTTTAAACTCATAAGAGTGTTCCTGGAACCACTCTGTAGCAATTCTGGACGTGTGGGGTGTCGCATTGTCCTGCTGGAATTGCCCACGTCCGTCGGAATGCGCAATGGACATGAATGGATGCAGGATGCCTACGTACGTATCGCCTGTCAGAGTCGTATGTAGACGTATCAGCTATGTCATATCACTCTAACTGCATACGCCCCACACCGTTACAGAGACTTCAACAGCTTGAACAGTCCCCTGTTGACATACATGGTTCATGGATTCATGAGGTTTTCTCCATATCCGTACACTACCATCCGCTCGCAACCATTTGAAACGAGACTCGTGCAACAGGGCAACATGTTCCAGTCATCAACAGTCCAATGTCATTGTTGACGGACCCAGGCGAGGCATAAAGCTTTGTGTCTTGCAGTCATCAATGGTACAAGAGTGAGCCTTCGGCTCCGAAAGGCCATATCGATAATGTTTCGTTAATGGTTCGCATGCTGACACTTTTAGACGACCCAGCATTGAAATCTGCAGCAATTTGTGGAAGGGTTGCACTTCAATCACGTTGAACGATTCTCTTCAGTCGTCGTTGGTCCCGTTCTTGCAATATCTTTTTCCGGCAGCAGCGATGTCGGAGATTTGATGTTTGACCAGATTCCTGATACACAGGGTACACTCGTGAAACGGTCGTACTCGATATCTCCACTTCATCGCTACCTCGGAGATGCTGTGTCCCATCGCTCGTGCGCCGATTGTAACACCATGTTCAATCTCACTTAAATCTTGATAACCTGCCATTCTAGCAGCAGTAACCTATCTAACAACTGCGCCAGACACTTGCTGTCTTACATACGCGTTGCCGACAGTAGCGCCGTATTCTAAATACGCGCCGAATTCTGTATTTGAATACCCATTGAAACGCGTACGTTTCATAGGCAGCGATGGCGAGCCGCAGAATCTCTGACCAGAGAGCATGTAGTCAGCAGTTGCGAGAGAGTAATAGCGCGCGAGAGTTCAGGGCAGTTGCATCTAGGGAGTTGGTAGTTGCAGTTGCATCTAGGGAGTCGGTAGTTGCAGTTGCGAGTTAGCAGTTGTGTGTGAGGAGTCGGCGGGCGTGGACATGGCTCTATGGTCGAGATTCAGGACGAGGTATATTGTTAAATAAGGTAATGAAACAGCTTTGCGCTCAGCTAATAATGTATTGTAATGGATCTTAAGTGTAATTAATTTGTTCAAGAACCGCCCCAATAATAATTCTGTTTCCAAACCAACCATTTTAACAAACAATCCTTTTTGAAATAATATTTCCCTTGCATTTCCTTAAAGAAAAGTTTCCCTTAAATTAAAAAAAAAAGGAAGAAAAAAAAATATTTGCGATGCATTTCCTCCAAGCTATGGCGAAAAATAAGAGCAGATGCAGTTTTACTGAGATAAGAATTAGAGTTTAGTCAGGGCCTAAAGATCGACATTTCGCTCTATTTGCATTTTCATTGTCAATGAGATTTCATTTCTTATTAAATTGACTTTCATTTCTCTGGGAGGTTACACTATTATCTTTTTTATCTTTCATTTTTGTGGGGAGGTTACACATGGCTCAGATTGCTAGTTATCATTTAATTGTCATTGTCAATAAATTATTTTATCTGCTGGGAGGTTACACCATGCCTATATCAGTTTCTTTGGCGCTTCAGTGTATGACAGGAATACTACGTTCCAGAACGTGGGCAGAAATGTATCGGCGTTTTCATCCTTCACACGCCCATAGAGCAATAGCCTGCAAAGTGTCCTCACTGCTGTATGTCTAAGTGAGACACTGATGATGGCGAGTGCGCTCTTCGATGTATTTTGTGAACTACGTCGTTGATTTTGTTGCCATTACAGTTTAAAAATCAGTTTATTTCTCAAATATTTGGGTGAGTTCTTTTCCAATGTTGCAGTGCTCTGAATTGCAGTTTCTGAGAAGTTACTCATAATTAATGGTCTATGCATGGATGTAAACAAATTACTATTTCGTATTAATAAATCAAAACATGTCATATATAGTTTATTGTTTTGTTAGAATTGTATTTACCAGTGTTAGTTAAAAGTAAATGGCTCTGAGCACTGTGCGACTTAACTTCTGAGGTCATCATTAGAACTAATTAAACCTAACTAACCTAAGGACATCACACACATCCATGCCCGATGCAGGATTCGAACCTGCGACCGTAGCGGTCGCTCGGTTCCAGACTGTAGCGCCTAGAACCGCACGGCCACTCCGGCCGGCAGTTAAAAGTAGGCGTGGTAGCATGTTACATATACTCGGGGGAGGGGGGGAGTGGGAGATGTGGGGGAAGACAGTAAAGATCTGTGTCAGTCCCCTCCTATCACACCCTCAACCTCACCACCCACCCCTTCTAGAAACGAATACCCGATCCGATCGAGGGTTCGTGTGTAGTAAAGCACTTTGTTTGTCAAGCCAACTGTACAGTATTACGTATTGTCGTCATACCGTTATTCGTGAGACATCGAGAAACAGCGCTACAGCTGATGAAATACATGGAATGTGCAGGAGACGGAACTTCGAACGCCTATAAAGAAGAAAACGCCAGGGACGTGGCTATGTATTCACTGTTTCTAATAAAAGATGGAAATCTTGTAAGTTGTGAGCACCAGAGGTCAGCAGGGGCGTTTCATTTTTCAGGCAGCGCTGGTGTTTTGTTTGTGTAACGTGCGCTCTTCGTCATGTTTCGTATTCTCCGCACCGCACCGCAGAGTAAGGCAGGCTTTCAGCTCAGTTCTCTCTCTCTCTCTCTCTCTCTCTCTCTCTCTCTCTCTCGCTCAAACACACACACACACACACACACACATTTTATATCTTTTTCCTTCTGCTCCTACCCTCTCACTTACTCCCTTTTTGTGACGTAAAAGCTAACAGACCGCGTGAGCAGGAGGCTGCGCTGTAGATTATCCAGTCTGGTCACGACTTGTAGGCGCCGGGCCAAACCGGCCTCCGTTCGCTCTGGCAACCTGCTGGGCGGACCAGCGTCCCGGCGCGCCACCATTTACGCTGCCGATCGGGGAACACTGCTCCCAGGACCGTACTCTACCAGTGCCTTGCTCTCTACTCCGTATACGTCGTGACCGCAAACATCTGTTTTTTTTTCTTCTTTCATTACCTTTCGGGCGTCCGTCTGGGGCAGCAACATACACTACTGGCCATTAAAATTGTTACACCAAGAAGAAATGCAGATGATAAACGGGTATTCATTGGACAAATATATTATACTAGAAATGACATGTGATTACATTTTCACGCAGTTTGGGTGCATAGATAATGAGAAATCAGTACCCAGAACAACCACCTCTGGCCGTAATAACGGCCGTGATACGCATGGGCATTGAGTCAGACAGAGCTTGGATGGCGTGTACAGGTACAGCTGCCCATGCAGCTTCATCACGATACCACAGTTCAGCAAGAGTAGTGACTGGCGTATTGTGACGAGCCAGTTGCAAGGCCACCATTGACCAGACGTTTTCAATTGGTGAGAGATCTGGAGAATGTGCTGGCCAGGGCAGCAGTCGAACATTTTCTGTATCCAGAAAGGCCCGTACAGGACCTGCAACATGCGGTCGTGCATTATCCTGCTGAAATGTAGGGTTTCGCAGGGATCGAATGAAGGGTAGAGCCACGGGTCGTAACACATCCGAAATGTAACGTCTACTGTTCAAAGTGCCGTCAATTCAAACAAGAGGTGACCGGGACGTGTAACCAGTGGCACCCCTTACCATCACGCCGGGTTATACGCCAGTATGGCGATGACGAATACGGTTCCAATGTGAGTTCACAGCGATGTCACCAAACACGGATGCGACCATCATGATGCTGTAAACCGAGCCTGGATTCATCCGAAAAAAATGACGTTTTGCCATTCGCGCACCCAGGTTCGTCGTTGAGTACACCATCGCAGGCGCTCCTCTCTGAAATGCAGCATGAAGGGTAACCGCAGCCATGGTCTCCGAGCTGATAGTGCATGCTGCTGCAAACGTGGTCGAACTGTTCGTGCAGATGGTTGTTGGCTTGCAAACGTCCCCATCTGTTGACTCAGGGATCGAGACGTGGCTGCACGATCTGTTACAGTCATGCGGATAAGATGCCTGTCATCTCGACTGCTAGTGATACGAGGCCGTTGGGATCCAGCACGGCGTTCCGTATTACTCTCCTGAACCCACCGATTCCATATTCCGTTAACAGTCATAGGATATCGACCAACGTGAGCAGCAATGTCGCGATACGATAAACCGTAATCGCGATAGGCCACAATCCGACCTTTATCAAAGTCGGAAACGTGATGGTACGCATTTCTCCTCCTTACACGAGGCATCACAACAACGTTCCACCAGGCAATACCGGTCAACTGCTGTTTGTGTATGAGAAATCGGTTGGAAACTTTCCTCATGTCAGCACGTTGTAGGTGTCGCCACCGGGGCCAACCTTGTGTGAATGCTCTGGAAAGCTAATCATTTGCATGCCACAGCATCTTCTTCCTGTCGCTCAAATTTCGCGTCTGTAGCACGTCATCTTCGTGGTGTATCAATTTTAATATCCAGTAGTGCAATTTTTCTTTCGATATTTATCCCGATAACTGTACATACACCTTCTTGGTGAAGCGGTGACTAAATTAAAATCGCTGGGCGCAGCCACGTACGGTGGAGTCGGGCTGGCCAAACGGGACTTCCGTTCGGACGAGCTCGTTGCATCCCGATTCGCCGCAGAGTTTGCTACGGTAACGAGTACTGCTCGAACGATCACGCGACATTTTATCCACACGGCGCGTCATCAAACGATCACGATAAACTAAAAAATTGTCTGAAGAACAAGCTACAGCTCACCTTGAAGTTTCACGAATTCGTGAAAGTTCCACAGGACTGGAAGAGGGCCCCGGTCATAGCAATCTATAAAAAGGGTAGAAAATGGGATGCACATAATTACGAACCAATTTCACTGACATCGATTTGTTGTAGAATTATGGAACATATTTTGTGTTAAGACATAATGACCTTTCTAGACTCTGAGAAGCTCAGCTGCAGAAACCAGCACAGTTTTAGGAAACAGTGGTCATGCGAGACATAGCTGCCCCTCTTTGCGCATGTTATACAACAGGCACTAGATACCGACTCCCAGTTTCATGCCATATTTCTCGAGTTTCGAAAGGCGTTCGACTCAGTCCGCACTGTCGCTTGTTCCAAAAATGGCGCGCTTACGGTCTATCCGATGACAGGTGGTTGGATAGTAAGTTTTCTGACAGAGAGAGAGCAGTATGTCGTGCTGAATGGGAAGACTTCAACAGAAACAAGCGTAACATCAGGTGTGCCCCAGGGCAGCGTAATAGGTCCACTGCTTTTTACGATTTACATAAACTACCTGGTTCATGATATTGACAGTTGCATTAGATTCTTTGCCGATGATCCTGTAGTCTACAGGAAAGTAGTATCACACGGAAGTTGTGAACAAATAAATGAAGATTTGCAGAAATAAATGTGTTGTGTAATGACTGGCAGTTATCTTCCAATATTAAGTGCAACCCACTGCGTACAACAAGGCGAAAATCCCCATTAATGTAAGAGTACAAAATAAATGCCCATTCCGAAGCGGTGACATCCGTCAAGTATCTGGGTGTGACTGTTCGAAATGATCTCAAATGGAATGATCAGATTACACAAGTAACGGGTAAGACAAACTCTAGATTGCGGTTTATTGGTAGAATCCTTAAGCGATGCGGTCCTCCAACAAAGGAAATTGCATACAATACTTTAGTTCGTCCACTCTTAGAGTATTGTTCGTCTGTACGGGACCCTTACCAGTTGGGTCTGACTCTAGAGATTGAGAAGGTCCAAAGAAGAGCGGCAAGATTCGTGACTGGTACATTTATCCATCGCGAGAGCATTACAAATCTCATAGAAACTTTGAAGTGGGGCACACTTGCAGATAGACGACGCGCTAAACAGAAGGGTCTGCTCACTAAATTCCGAAATCCGATCTTCGCCGAGGATGTAGAGCGTATATTATTACCACCAACTTTCAGATCGCTCAATGATCACCATTCAAAGACAAGGGAAATTAAAGCTCGTACTGAGGCGTTCAGTCGTTTTTCCTTCGCGCGATCCGCGAGTGGAACAGAGGGGGGGCAAATATGACTTTGGCGCGAATTGTGTCCTCCGCCACTCACCGCTTGGTGGCTAGCGGAGTATATATGTAGATGTAGAAACACACGTGGGAATGGTAAGAAATCCTCCCACCGTACACGCTCCTGTTGTATGTGAACTAAGTAACACTAAGAGTTGCAATACATTGTTTATGAGTTTATGAATACCGTATATAAACATTTATGCTGCTTCTTGTGTAAAGCTGATACTTACAGTTGAAGGTAGTGCTCTTCAACATATTACTCGACTCTGAAACCAATACAATGGTTCTTTTGGTTCTTGGAGATAGTAATAACTTGCAAATGAGCGTTTCGATCCTTGTTCACATATTAGAATAGCATGTGAATACGTTACGGGCTCTTAATCCTATTTTAGAACAACGGAACATATTCAGATCAAACATGAAAGAAACTTAATTTGGAATTTGACGTAATTGTGAGTTTTAATTTAAACCAAAAACTCAAATTGCGACTGAGATAATAAATAAGTGGGGATACCAATTGTGGAGATACGTCACTAGATCGCTAGACGAGCTAAAGAGCTAGAATTTGACTGAATTGTGATTGTTACACGACCCGAAGGAATCCTTTGGTTGCGATACAAGGCACCTTTACAGAACAGCGGTACGTGGACGATATTATACGTCCCGTTTTGTTCCCGTTTATGGCAAGCCATCCTGGGCTTATATTTCAGCAAGATAATGGCCACCCGCACACGTGAAAGTTATTACTACTTGTCTTCGTGCTTGCCAAAACCTACTTTGGCCAGCAAGGTCGCCGGATCTCTACCCAGTTAAGAACGTTTGGAGCACTATGGGCATGTCGGGGTTTTGACGATCTAGCGCGCCAGTGGGACAGAATTTGTCACGAAATCCCTCAGAATAACATTCAACAACTGTGTAAGAGAATGCCAAGCCGAATGACTGCTTGCATAAGGGCCACAGACGACCAACGCATTATTGACTTGATGAATTTGTGAAGCCCTTTCTCTTGAATGTATCATACAGTTGTTTGAAATTTTAATCATTTGGTGCGTCGACATTTTTGTTTCCCTCCTAGAGTGTAACTTTTCGATGTACACTGTGATCACCCCACAAAATATACATTTTTCATATTAGGTGCAGTGTGCTGCCACCTACTACCAGGTACTCCATATCAGCGGCCTCAGTAGTCATTAGACATCGTGAGAAAGCAGAATGGGGCGCTCCGCGGAACTGACGGACTTCGAACGTGGTCAGGCGATTGGGTGTCACTTGTCATACGTCTGTACGCGAGATTTCCAAACTCTGGAACATCCCTAGGTCTACTGTTTCCGATGTGGAGTGACAGAGACCATTGACTGTTCAAGAGGATCGTAATGTGTAATAGATATTCATCTATCCAGACCACCACACAGAAATTCCAAACTGCATCAGGATCCACTGCAAGTACTAAGACAGTTAGGCAGGAGGTGAAAAATCTGGGATTTCATGGTCGAGCGGATGCTCATACGCCACACATCACGCCGGTAAATGCTAAACGGCGCCTCGCACGGTGTAAGGAGCGTAAACATTGGAAGATAGAACAGTGGAAAAACATTGTGTGGTGTCACGAATGACGGTACACAATCTGGCGATCTGAAGGTAGTGTGTGAGTATGGCGATTGCCCAGTGAACCTCATCTGCCAGCTTGTGTAGCGCCAACAGTAAAATTCGGAGGCGGTGTTAAGGCGTGGTCGTGTTTTTCATGGAGGCGGCTTGCATCCGTTGTTGTTTTGCGTGGCACTATCAAAGAATAGGCCTACACTGATGTTTTAAACACCTTCTTGCTTCCCACTGTTGAAGACCGTTTCGGGGATGGCGATTGCATCTTTGAACACGATCGAGCACCTGTTCATAATGCATGGCCTGTGGCGGAGTGGTTACACGACAATAACATCCCTGTAATGGACTGGCCTGCACAGAGTCCTGACCTGAATCCTACAGAACACCTTTGGGATGTTTTGGAACCCAACCTCGTGCCAGGCATTACCGACCGACATCGATACCTCTCCCCAGTGCAGCACTCCGTGAACAATGGGCTACCATTCCCCAAGAAACCCAGGTGTCCGGATACTTTTGATCACATAGTGTATGAACGAAAAGTTCACAATGACTGCACAAAAACAAGGAAACACTTCAATGCAGCTGCTAGCCAAGTCAGCTGGTTGTGCTATTGTTTCACCAGCAACGGCACCTGTGCAATATCTTCAGTAAGTTGCAATTGTCAGTCGTGGTTGGAACACTGTTCTGTGTAGATGTGAGAGCGTTATACCGGAGCTAAGTGAATTCGAACCTGGACAAACTGTTGGCGCACGTACAGCAGGTGCGTCTGTAACCAAGGGAGGCGGTGTGTTTGGAGTTTCATGAGGAACTATACCGAAGATTTATACCGCATACAGGGTGATAGTCGCGAGCTCTACCTTCTTATCTCGTGTTTTCTACTGAAAATATCGTGCTTGTACTCTTGTTAACTTTACTATTACAGAGATCCCCTAAACTTTATTTTTTTTAATTGGTCCTGTGCGCAACAAATAACTTACTTGGTCTTTCTACTGCCACTGCTTGATCTGCTGCATTCCATTATTTAACAAAAACATAAAAAACCTATTATTCATGCTGAGTGCAATGCATGTTCTGTATGGCGGCTCCTGCTGTTGCTTCGGCTGCTGCTGCTGCTACTTACTACAACTACATATAATTCAAGAGAAAGGGTTTGGTCAAACCTAAACTCGATAAATGATAACCCAAACAAGTAATTCCTTTTTTCAAAAACTATATTCTGAAAGCGATTGTTTCTCATTCAATTAACAAAACACTCGAAGCTCTTTGAACAATCGCTTCGTATGTAAATCTGCCTCCAGTGGCATTTACGCAATATTACAAATTAATCAAACTCTTGAGACAGACTGAAATACTTCTGAATTAAATACGTAGTGAAACAATTCCCTGACAATTACAAAAGAAATCAGTGACAAAAATCAATACTTAATCTATTCGCCCAACAATGGTTTCCCTTAAGAATTCAACTCCTATCATTATCAAAATTACCGTCTGCTGCTACGCACATACACGAACCCTTTTCTTTAACTTAATAAGCGCGCTGCACATTATAAAAAATATTAACTCAATAGCAAATCCTGTGTCGCTGCTGGCGGACACGGCAGTTCGGCGACGACCCCTCGCCCAACATACGTGCGCACCACAGCAGGCGGGCTCCTACACTGGCTTCCAAACTGCCACTAGTTAATCCGTGCGCTGCAAAGCGCGACAACAATATCTTAGATTCCAGAGCTTGTGTATGCGCGCTGTAGCCAACCTTTAAATCCTAAGAGAGTATTGCCGACTCTCAAGGGAACGCAGATAAACATCATCCGCTAAGTCACAACGCGAACGAGTGCTGAGTGAGTGATAGTGGCAGTCGATCACTGAAGAGGATTGTGACGAAAAATAAGAGGACGACAGCTGCGAAAGTCACTGCAGAATTGACTGCCGCGCACACGAACCCAGTGCCAGTACAAAATAATAGAAAGGCGGCTGCAGGAGCAGGGATCTGCAGGGCAAGCTGGAATATCAGAACCACTCATCAGTGATGACTGGTTCTCATTTACGTCAGTAAAGGAGAACTTGGTGCTGAGACCGGAAATCCTGGACTATGGAGCAACGGGAGAAAGTCATTAATGTTAGGTGTCTTGTTCCACACAGATTCAAACTTCCAAGCTGCTAATTCAAGTCCCAACAGCGAAACATGGCGGGGAAAAAAATTGGTAATTTGAAACTTCCTGGCAGATTAAAACTGTGTGCCCGACCGAGACTCGAACTCGGGACCTTTGCCTTTCGCGGGCAAATGCTCTACCATCTGAGCTACCGAAGCACGACTCACGCCCGGTACTCACAGCTTTACTTCTGCCAGTATCTCGTCTCGTACCTTCCAAACTTTACAGAAGCTCTCCTGCGAACCTTGCAGAACTAGCACTCCTGAAAGAAAGGATATGGCGGAGACATGGCTTAGCCACAGGTAATTTGTCTAAAGTTCCTATTGGACCAAACTGCTGAGGTGTTCGATCCCTAGGCTTACACACTACTTAATCTAACTTAAACTAACTTAGGCTAGGGACAACACATACACCCATGCCCGAGGGGGGACTCGAAACATCGATGGGTGGAACCGAGCTCATGGCGGAGGTTCGGTGGTGATTTGGACAGTTATATTGTGGTACTCTAGGAGGCCCCATGGTTAATCTGCTAAGTCGAATTACTGCCAAGGGTTACGTGACCATTTTGGCTGATCAGGCCCATCCCACGGTACAATGTTTGTTCGCTAGTGGTGATGCAGTGTTCCAAGACGTCAGGACCCCTGTTCACGCAGTTCGCATCGGCTAGAACTGCTTTTGTGCTCACGATTATTATTGTATGATTATATGATAGCGGAACAAACACTGGTAGCAGTTACTTCTGTAAAATATCTCGGAGTATGCGTGCGGAACGATTTGAAGTGGAATGATCATATAAAATTAATTGTTGGTAAGGCGGGTACCAGGTTGAGATTCGTTGGGAGAGTCCTTAGAAAATGTAGTCCATCAACAAAGGAGGTGGCTTACAAAACACTCGTTCGACCTATACTTGAGTATTGCTCATCAGTGTGGGATCCGTACCAGATCGGGTTGACGGAGGAGATAAAGAAGATCCAAAGAAGAGCGGCGCGTTTCGTCACAGGCTTATTTGGTAACCGTGATAGCGTTACGGAGATGTTTAACAAACTCAAGTGGCAGACTCTGCAAGAGAGGCGCTCTGCATCGCGGTGTAGCTTGCTCACCAGGTTTGGAGAGGGTGCGTTTCTGGATGAGGTATCGAATATATTGCTTCCTTCTACTTATACCTCCCGAGGAGATCACGAATGTAAAATTAGAGAGATTAGACCGCGCACAGAGGTTTTCAGACAGTCGTTCTTCCCGCGAACCATACGCGACTGGAACAGGAAAGGGAGGTAATGACAGTGGCACGTAAAGTGCCCTCCGCCACACACCGTTGGGTGGCTTGCGGAGTATAAATGTAGAATGTAGACGACGATGAATTGCCGCACTCGCCTGGCGACCAACAGTCATCAGATCTCAGTATTACGGAGTCTTTACGGTCTGCTTTGGAGGGAGGGGTGCGAAGTCGCTATCCACATCCATCATCTTTACCTCAACTTGCGACTACTTTGCAAGAGCAATGGTGTAAGACTCATGTGAAAACCACACAGGACCTGTATTTACCCATTCCGAGACGATTGGAAGCCGTTTCGAATGACAATAGTTTTCCTGCACCGTGTTAGACATGGTAATGCGTTCCGTTTTTGGTGTTTCCCTATTTTTGTCCACCCTCCGTATACTGGTGCTCAATGCAATGTTCTGCGACAGCGTAAGATTAAATTACGAGATTTTAAAATCTAATGTGATTACTATTTATGTTAAAAAAACAAACATGTGCAATACTCAGAGAACTCAACGTTTATTACCTAAGAATTACGAAAGGAATGCCACTGGAATTTAAAAAGTGCAGCTCGTAACGTGTCCCTCCGCTGGAAGAGGGGGCAAGATTCTAAACCTGACACTTTTGATATAACTGACTCCGTCATTCTGAAAACGTGCTTTCCCCCCAAGAACTACATCTGAGTCGTAGTTCACGAAAGTTGCTGTATGGCACAACGATTAATATTTGCGCCCTTAGTGTGTTGTGCTAAGAATATTCGCGTGTGACTGTTGGACCGATCCCTTTGTGTAGATAGGTAAGGTCTGTACGGCCCAGTGACAGAGAAAAAATTGTGGGCACTATTTCGGCACTACAGAGGGGCGCGAAGCCGCCATCGAACCAAGCAATCGGCAATCTTTCCCGTGAACAACGTGACAATCAAAAAACCCACAACATATAGCGACTGCTAAAGGGAGTGTATTACCCGTACATCTCAGAAATTTTAAACCTGCTGTTCCGTAGAGCCGTAGACAATGATTGCTGTAAATTGTTGGGAATTCCGTAATGGAAAAAAAAACTGCGTTTAGATTCCAGAAGCGGACGAGTGACCCCTCTGGCGGACGCCTATGGATCGTTACTGAATGAAGTTCCAGTTCTACACCATGTGATCAAAAGTATCCGGACACCTGGCTGAAAATGACATACAAGTTCGTGGCGCCCTCCATTGGTAATGCTGGTATTTGCCCACCCTTAGCCTTGATGACAACTTCCACTGTCGCAGGCATACATTCAATCAGGTGCTGGAAGGTTTCTTGAGGAATGGCAGCCGAATGTTCACGGAGTGCTACACTCAGGCGACGTATCGACGTCGGTCGGTGAGGCCTGGCACGAATTCGGAGTTCCAAAACATCCCATAGGCGTTCTATGGGATGCATGTCACGACTCTGTGCAGGCCAGTCCATTACAGGGCTGTTATTGTCGTGCAACCACTCCGCCACAGGCCGTGCAGTAGGAGTACGTGGTCGATAGTGTTGAAAGATGCAATCACCAGCCCCGAATTGCTCTTCAACAGTGAGAAGCAAAACATCAATGTAGGCCTGTGTTGTGGTAGTGCCATGCAAAACAACAAGGGGTGCAAGCCCCCTCCATGAAAAACACGACCACACAACAACACCGCCTCCGAATTTTACTATTGGCACTACACATGCTGGCAGATGACGTTCACCGGGCATTCGCCATATCCACACCCTGCCATCGGATCGCCACATTGTGTACCGTGATTCGTCACTCCTTCACAATGTTTTTACACTCTTCAGTCGTCCAATATTTACTCTCCGTACACCAAGCGAGGCGTCGTTTGGCATTTACCGGTGTGATGTGTGGCTTATGAGAATCGCCTCGCCCATGAATTCCAAGTTTTCTCACCCTCCCCCTAACTGTCATAGTTCTTGCAGTGGATCCTGATGTAGTCTGCAATTCCTGTGTGATGGTCTGGATGTATGTCTGCCTATGACACATTACGACACTCTTCAACTGTCGACGGTCTCTGTCAGTCAACAGACAACTTTTGTGCTGTACGTGTCCCTTCACGTTTCCACTTCACTATCACATCGGAAACAGTGGATGTAGGGATGTTTAGGAGTGTGGAAATCTCGCACACAGACGTATGACACAAGTGACACCCAATAACCTGACCCGCTCGAAGTCCGTGAGTTCCGTGGAGCGCCCCATTTTGCTCTATTGCGATGTCCGGATACTTTTTATCAGGTAGTGTATAATCTGAGCAGAGGACTGAGAAAATTGGTCCAATAATTCCATTTCGCGATTTAGAAGCATAAAATACGTCCTTAGAAAAGTAAAATGCAGTTTTTTTGTAGAGGTAGGACATGAAAGTTATTCTACAGAAAATTCTTTTCGTTAAATTAGTTGTTTAATTCCAGTTGTTTAATTGTTCGAATGGTAAGTGCTTACACTACCGAGGTAAATTATTTACTTTGGTAGTACTATAGGAGTCTGTTTCTTTTCCGAAATGTTCGTTGTAGAGTCTGTCAGATAGAAAAACATACGTCCTAAAAAAGAGATACGCGTGTTCGTGAATGGCATATGACTGTGTTCGGTAACTCTCACCGGTTAAATTTTGGAAGACGAGGAAGTTCTCTTTTTTTTGGGTGGGAGGGAGGGAGGAGAACTGATGGTGTATATAAAAATGTGCTATTATGCCGCTTTCCCACTTCAAACTGCAGATAAAGTCCGCAGGGGTATAAAGTCTGACAGCTCGTTGAACAGTTTATTCGTTGTTTATTTCGGCCTTAAAAGGCTCACGCGTACAACTGCAGGACTGACAGAGGTAGTTACACATTGCAGACTCAATTGTGCAGTCGTTTGTGGTCGGTTCTCCTGTTTCATGGCTCCCAATTTGTGCACTGTGCGTGACTGCAAGTCCGTAAACAGTGAACTAAATTTGTCATTGTTCTATAGCGGAGTTGCACAGCTTGCAGGCAGAACGCATTAGACCGTTGTAGTAAGGCAATATGTTGTGTAGATTCCGCTGTTACGGGCCAACTGAGAGCACTTCGTACTTTTTTTCTTTTTTTTTTTTGTTAATTTCAGCAAATAGGGGAAGACTCAAGTGATCTCTCCTAGTGATTGAACCTGTATTCATGTTTCTTTATCGCGACAGTTCGTTTCGCAACTTGTTTATACGGCTAATGAAGGTACTGGATCCCAAAAATACTGCCTTGCTCTCTTAGATCGATTGTTTCCATTAAAAAAACATAAATACGTAAGGGAAAGAAATGCTTAAAATATTGCGCGATGTTACCGCAATGGGACCGCACATCGATAGGAGGGAAATACCGTGACCTGTAGGCATGAAACAAGAGTATTCTTTCTTTTTATCTGAAAGGTCAGCATTACGTGACACGTGACATTTGATACATAAAAAGTTTGACAGGTACGAGAAACATTTTCAGAGAGAGAGAGAGAGAGAGAGAGAGAGAGAGAGAGAGAGAGAGAGAGAGAGAGAGAGAGGGAGGGAGAGAGCATCTGGCCTCAAGAATATGATGTAAGAGGGAAGATGTTAGGAAAGTTCAATGGCCGTTGCCTAAACCAACTGCTCCAAGCTTCGGCGTGGGCTGTTCCTCCCCCTGTGACACCTGTGACCCTGTCATTCGTAGAAATGCTGAGATGTTCCAACACAGCACGGAAGTTCGACATAGTAGAGTAGCATTCATTTCGACTAAGTAAAGTAACACAATCCTGGCAACGTCAACTCTGTTCTGAAAATTGTTTTTTAAGAGGGCTGCGCTGTTCACACAGTATTCTTGTACATAAATTAGAATCACTGTTACATCCAAGCGACCCAAGTCTATCGATGGGATTTCTCGTGAGCATTGTTGTATTGGCTAACTATGTTTAGCGCCCGACATAAAGACAACGGGAAGCGAACCCCCTTCGACAGGGAATTGTATTATTTAGGACTAAGGTCCACAACTAGTGCAATTTCAGTCCCTCTTCGGTTCTGTTAAAGTTATTTCTTGCTTTTAAATTTCTGTGAGGTCTCTGTAAACCCTAGCGTACTAATGATTAGATCTTGATAGAATCATAGTACCCGAGAAATGAATTCGCTGGATCCCGGGTCCACTGCTGATTTATCCATACTACCCAAGTGACAATTACTCTTATGTTCCGTAGGGCGGGTGTTAATGCTTCTTTTTGTAGTTCGTATGTACAGTTGACCGAAAGTGCAATGGATTTTATACACCCCTGCTCCGGCAAACGGAGAACATTGATACTCTCCAGTCGTCAAATATTCGCGCACCTTTCTTCTTGGTTTAAACACTGTATCAAATCGTATTTTTGAGTGACCCGCTTATACAAACTGTGACAGTTTTTACAAATGGAAGGAAAATTTTCTGTTAAGTCGATTCTTTTTCATTAGAAGCTCCAAACCTTTTAGTGTAAAATGTCCTGTTGATCACTTTGTCATATTGGTCGTCTCTTCTGAAGGCACTTGTTAAGTGATCGAGCTCGTCCTCGAAGTACTGTGTTTACAGACCGTCAAGGCCTGAACACCGCTGCGATGTCTGAGGCAACTTGTCACGGTCCGCACGGCTCCCCCCGTCGGAGGTTCGGGTCCTCCCTCGGGCATGGTTGTGCGTTCTGTCCTCAGTGTAAGTCAGTTTAAGTTACGTTAGGTAGTGTGTAAGCTTAGGGACCGATGACCTCATGGTCCCATGAGATCTTACCACAAATTTCCTGAACACCGGTGTTTTGATGATTCCTCTTTTTTTGCTGTGGATGATGATGGGAATTTGTGAAAAGGCATCAGCCGTGTGAGCGTGCTTTATGCCCTAAAGTTCCGTCAGATTTTCTTAGCACCTGTACAATCAAAAACGAAATTCGACCTTTCTCTTTTTTCCGTAGTGAACTTTAATATTATTCAGTTCAATATTATTATTATATAACTTTCATATTATTCAGAAAATTTAGGAACCTTGAGAGTTCTTTTTAAATTTTGTCAAGTAAAATTTCGCTACAGTGGTGTTCCAATAGACAAACCATCAGATGGTTCGTAGAATTTGTTGTCCCATTGAAAGTAGGTTGATGTGCGACAGTTTAAAGAGATCGACCATATTATATTTTCCACCTTTGACATCAACTCATTAAATGGAATCATAGTGAACAGTGATACAACATCAAAACTGACCGTATTATTAGTTGGACTCAGCATGAAGGCTACAATTTTTCGATACAATGACCAGACTCTGCAATGTAAGAGTCAATTTTTCCTGTAAAAGACTGTAGGAGAGTGGCTGTTTGCCAGTCGCATAGGTCGGACCGCCAGATGTCACCAATAATGCATATACCGGCTTCGAAAGCCTGAATTTTATGATAGTTTTAATAGATATCCGGTGTGAATTGATGTTAGATAGTTTCCAGTTCAGGTTCGGCTAATGACAAGAACTTTGACATTCGGAGTAACTGTTTAGTGGTAACTCGTTGACCTGTGCTGGGCTATAACTACGTAATCGTAGATACTGGTTCGGTAGCTGCTGATCTGCGACACCAGTGACAACTACGCGAGTGGAGCTGTGCGGCCGAGTTTGTCAGTGGCCTGCGGAAGACTTTTTACATCTGAGAACTACATTCACGCTCATAAATGAAGGATAACTGCAGAATGTGGTGCCACACAAGGTGGCCTTACAAAAAGCTGGCGCTGATAGCACAGAGACATAGGGAACACAAACGACACATATCTGTAAGTCCACGGTGTTGGTGATAAGTTGAGAAAACCGTCCCGAAACAAATGTGCTACAAAGCGCCACTGTTCCCTACGCATCTACCCCAACATCAGTATGGGATATGATCACCATACTCACGTACACAGGCCGCACAACGGATTGGCATATTCTGGACCAGGTGGTCGAGCAGCTGCCTCCCATTCTTGCTCGAGTGCCTGTCGGAGCTCCTGAAGTGTCGTAGGGGTTTGAAGACGTGCAGCGATACGTCGACCGAAAGCATCCCAGGCGTGCTCGATGGGGTTTAGGTCTAGAGAACAGGCAGGCCACTCCATTCGCCTGTTATCTTCTGTTTCAAGGTACTCCTCCACGGTGGCAGCTCGGTGGGGCCGTACATTATCATCCATCAGGAGGAAGGTGGGACCCACTGCACCCCTGAAATGGCCGACATACTGGTGCAAAATGACGTCCCGATACACCTGACCTGTTACAGTTCCTCTGTCAAAGACATGCAGGCTGTACGTGCGCCGATCATAACCCCACACCACACCATCAAACCACGACCTCCATACAGGTCCTTTAAGGACATTAAGGGGTTGGTATCTCGTTCCTGGTTCACGCCAGATGAAAACCCGGCGAGAATCACTGTTCAGACTATACCTGGACTCGTCCGTAAACATAACCTGGGACCACTGTTCCAATGCCCATGTACTGTGTTCATGACACCAGGCTTTACGGGCTCTCCTGTGACCAGGGGTCAGTGGAATGCTCCTTGCAGGTCTCTGGCAGAGTAAACCATGTCTGTTCAGTCGTCTGTAGACTGTGTGTCTGGAGACAATTGTTCCAGTGCCTGCGATAAGGTGGAGGAGGAGGAGATTAGTGTTTAACGTCCCGTCGACAACGAGGTCATTAGAGACGGAGCGCAAGCTCGGGTGAGGGAAGGATGGGGAAGGAAATCGGCCGTGCCCTTCCAAAGGAACCATCCCGGCATTTGCCTGAACCGATTTAGGGAAATCACGGAAAACCTAAATCAGGATGGCCGGAGACGGGATTGAACCGTCGTTCTCCCGAATGCGAGTCCAGTGTGCTATGCGATAAGGTCCCGAGCAAGGCTACCTGCAGTACTCCGTGGCCGTCTGCAGGCACTGATGGTGAGATATCGGACTTGTGGTGTTGTACACTGTGAACGTCCCGTACTGTAGCCCCTGGACACGTTTCCTGTCTGCTGGAATCGTTGCCATAATCTTGAGGTCACACTTGTTGCACACGGAGTGCCCGTGATACGATCTGCTGTGTTTGACCAGCCTCGAATCGCCCTAGTATTCTACCCCTCATAACGTCAACAATATGTGTTCTTTGAGCCATTTTCAGCACACAGTCACCATTGGCACGTCTGAAAATGTCTGCACACTTGCTCGCTGCACCGTAGTCTGACATCCACCAACAGACCTCTGCGTATGTGGACTGCTGCCAGCGCCAATGTGCGGCGACCGCAGGTCAAATGCACCGCATGGTCATACCCCAAGGTAATTTCAACCCGCAAGCCGCCCAGTAGAGCGTTGTTTCACCTTGTATCAGCTTTATCCTTTATTTGTGAGCATGAGTGTATTTGGCGGATGCAAGTAGTCTCTCGTATCAGCACTTTTGTGGTGAATGACACAAGTACTGTCGGATGAAGCGAACTTTCTGCGGGCCATGTGGCGAAAGCATCAGTAGGTTTCTGTGATGTGTGTCACTTACGTGGCGACAGATCCTACCTATGTGGCGTCATGGTTGGAGACTGCCTGGCGCATGTCGCCATGTACCTTGTCTGCTTGGGTTTATCCCTCCACATTGCTGCTCGCTGGCAAGTCCACTGAGAGTTTTTTTCTTTATCGGCACATTTAATCTGCACCATCGCTGCTCGCTACGATCTTCGCCAGGCGATGAAATCGGGCTGGTTTGAAACACGCGTCTCGACCATCGCTGTGAGTCGTTTGCTTCAAGGCCACTCTCACAGTGTCCTGTTTGATTGTTCCTCGTTCCGCGGTTTCTCGCACGGCTTGCATCTGTTTCTACGTCTTCATCTACATCCATACTCTGTAAACTACTATGAAGCGCATGGCAAGAGGTACTTGTCATTGTGCTGTATTTTTTGGTATAGAACGCCAGAAAAATGACTTCGTAAATACCCCTATGTAATAATTAAAAAACAGTCTTGATCGCAAATTTCTTTTAATCGGAATGACCGGTTTCAATCCTTATGGATCATCTTCAGAATCTGAAATAATACATGTACAGATAAAGGGATCCTTGCAGTACCGTATATACACTGAAATAAGATCACAAACTTCATATACCCAAAACGGCAGGTGGACTTCCGTGGAGCAGGCTGCGCCAATCCACGACGCTGAACTGGCAGCCAAATGGATAGCCAAGGAGTGGTCTTAAATAGCAGTAGTCCCACTCACCGTCCTGTGAATGACATCAGTGTTAACCAGTCAGAAGTACAGTATGTACTATTAGCGTAAAATGTTTTACAATAGTCTATATCACTAAGATTTGAAGAAGAGTTATCGATAAAATACATCGCAAAATTGCTACGAAATAGCTGTTCGTCAAAAAATATAAACTGTAGTAAATAATTAGCTTAAAATAAAGTAGTCTAGGCTACCCTGTGTTATCCGTTCCGTAAAATACGTGCTGTTGGCAAAGATATATGGAACAGCTGTCAAAGGTTGCTGTAGCGATGGAGAGAAGCTACTAGCAAAGATAATGTACATGGTGGTCCATTGATAGTGACCGGGCCAAATATCTCACGAAATGAGCATCAAACGAAAAAACTACAAACAACGAAACTCTTCTAGCTTGAAGGGGGAAACCAGATGGCGCTACAGTTGGCCCGCTAGATGGCGCTGCCATAGGTCAAACGGATATCAGCTGTGTTTTTTAAAATAGGAACCCCCATTTTTATTACGTATTCGTGTAGTACGTAAAGAAATATGAATATTTTAGTTGGACCACTTTTTCGCTTTGTGATAGATGGCGCTGTAATAGTCACAAACGTATACGTACGTGGTATCACGTAACATTCCGCCAGTGCGAACGGCATTTGCTTCGTGATACATTACCCGTGTTAAAATGGACCTTTTACCAATTGCGGAAAAGGTCGATATCGTGTTGGTGTATGGCTATTGTGATCAAAATGCCCAACGGGCGTGTGCTATGTATGCTGATCGGTATCCTGGACGACATCATCCAAGTGTCCGGACCGTTCGCCGGATAGTTACGTTATTTAAGGAAACACGAAGTGTTCATCCACATGTGAAACGTCAACCACGACCTGCAACAAATGATGATGCCCGAGTAGGTGTTTTAGCTGCTATCGCGGCTAATCCGCACATCAGTAGCAGACAAACTGCGCGACAATCGGGAATCCCAAAAACGTTGGTGTTGAGAATGCTAACATCAACATCGATTGCACCCGTACCATATTTCTATGCACACGACTTTGAACGTCGTGTACAGTTTTGCCACTGAGCACAAGAGAAATTACCTGACGATGACAGATTTTTTTCACGCGTTACATTTAGCGACGAAGCGTCATTCACCAACAGCGGTAACGTAAACCGGCATAATATGCACTATTGGGCAACGGAAAATCCACGATGGCTGCGACAAGTGGAACATCAGCGACCTTGGCGGGTTAATGTATGGTGCGGCATTATGGGAGGAAGGTTAATTGGCCCCCATTCTATCGATGGCAATCTAAATGGTGCAATGCATGCTGATTTCCTACGTAATGTTGTACTGATGTTACTACAAGATGTTTCACTGCATGGCAGAATGGCGATGTAGTTCCAACATGATGGATGTCCGGCACATAGCTCGCGTGCGGTTTAAGCGGTATTGAATAGCATATTTCATGACAGGTGGATTGGTCGTCGAAGCACCATACCATGGCACACACGTTCACCGGGTCTGGCGTCCCCGGATTTCTTTCTGTGGGGAAAGCTGAAGGACATTTGCTATCGTGATCCACCGACAACGCCTGATAACATGCGTCAGCGCATTGTCAATGCATGTGCGAACATTACGGAAGGCGAACTACTCGCTGTTGCGAGGAATGTCGTTAAACGTATTGCCAAATGCATTGAGGTTGATGGACATCATTTTGTGCATTTATTGCATTAATGTGGTATTTACAGATAATCACGCTGTAACATCATGCGTTCTCAGAAATGATAAGTTCACAAAGGTACATGTATCACACTGGAACAACCGAAATAAAATGTTCAAACGTAACTACTTTCTGTATTTTAATTTAAAAAACCTACCTGTTACCAACTGTTCGTCTAAAATTGTGAGCCATAAGTTTGTGACCATTACAGCACCATCTATCACAAAGCGAAAAAAGTGGTCCAACTAAAACATTCATATTTCTTTACGTACTACACGAATATGTAATAAGAAATGAGGGGTTCCTATTTAAAGAAACACAGTTGATATGTTTGACCTATGGCAGCGCCATCTAGCGGGCCAACCATAGCGCCATCTGGTTCCCCCTTCAAGCTAGACAAGTTTCGTTCTTTGTAGTTTTTTCGTTTGACTCTTATTTCGTGAGATATTTGTCCCGGTCACGATCAATGGATCGCCCTGTATATGGACGCTGAGGGTTGCCGTAGTAACGGCGTCCAATATCAATGCAACATTCTGAAAAGCTGCCACGGAGTGCTGTAACGACAGCAAAGACGATGTATGTAAACGTTAAGGGTTGCCGTAAAAAACGCGTCCTCGGTCAAAATGGTTCAAATGGTTCTGAGCACTATGGGACTAAACTTCTGAGGTCATCAGTCCCCTAGAACTTAGAACTACTTAAACCTAACTAACCTAAGGACATCACACACATCCATGCCCGAGGCAGGATTCGAACCTGCGACCGTAGCGGTCTCGAGGTTCCAGACTGAAGCCCCTAGAACCGCACGGTCACACAGGCCGTCCGTCCTCTGATGGGACCCTTCAAAATAAATAGAAAATATAATAGTGAATATAATCATCATTAGAGATTATTCATAGTAGGCGGCCTGTGTGGCCGAGCGGTTCTAGGCGCTACAGTCTGGATCCGCGCGACCGCTACGGTCGCAGGTTCGAATCCTGCCTCGGGCTTGGATGTGTGTGATGTCCTTAGGTTAGTTAGGTTTAAGTAGTTCTAAGTTCTAGGGGACTGATGACCTCAGATGTTGAGTCCCATAGTGCTCACAAGGGGAGGCCGGCAATTGTGAAATTCAGATTCGATTCATACTGCGCATAATAAAAGCTCATGGCCAGAGGTGTAATGTGGCAAAGCACCAAGACGCACTTCTCAGCCGTTGTCGAGAAAATCGACAGTTAAAAGAAACCGTTGCGGTGAAATACTCTCTACGATTAAAAGTTTTCTACAGCGTCGTGGCGCAGCGGTAAGCGCTCGGGTTCGTAATCCGAAGGTCGCCGGATGGAATCTCGCGCCATGCAACATTTTTTTTTTATTATTAGTTTTTTGTAATTCAAATATATATATATATATATATATATATATATATATATATATATATATATATATATATATATACTATTAATGAATTGCTTATGCATGTTGGTGAAGGTGGATCGCTCTGCAGTTGTACCGCTTCCATTTTTGCGTTTGTTTAACAGGGTGGACCGAAGCTCTCACGTCCGCACTGATTTTCGACGATGTTGTAAGTTGCGCTAGGGACCGCATCTACCTTCTTTCGAAGTTAGCAGGCAACTACGCTGTTATGCGGCGGCTCGTTTCGGCCCATTCAACATCTGTCCTTCAAGTGTAACGAGCGAGTAACGGAGTTTATATTTCATAGCTGCCACAGCCAATTTGTGTTCGTGGGGTTTCTATTCTAATTCTAACGTTTGACTTACGCTATACGTATTCGTTTCGGAATATCGTTTCTACGTCTTCCGTTAACTATACGTGGTTAACATTATGAAGACAATTAATAACATTTGTGAAATACAACTTTGTTTGCGGAAAACATAATGATGTTCGAAGTCGCCAGTTTTTCCACGACATACGGCTTTAAACAACTTAATATATGCATAATTGTTGCAACTGATTACTGGGAATTTTATATATATATACACTCCTGGAAATTGAAATAAGAACACCGTGAATTCATTGTCCCAGGAAGGGGAAACTTTGACACATTCCTGGGGTCAGATACATCACATGATCACACTGACAGAACCACAGGCACATAGACACAGGCAACAGAGCATGCACAATGTCGGCACTAGTACAGTGTATATCCACCTTTCGCAGCAATGCAGGCTGCTATTCTCCCATGGAGACGATCGTAGAGATGCTGGGTGTAGTCCTGTGGAACGGCTTGCCATGCCATTTCCACCTGGCGCCTCAGTTGGACCAGCGTTCGTGCTGGACGTGCAGACCGCGTGAGACGACGCTTCATCCAGTCCCAAACATGCTCAATGGGGGACAGATCCGGAGATCTTGCTGGCCAGGGTAGTTGACTTACACCTTCTAGAGCACGTTGGGTGGCACGGGATACATGCGGACGTGCATTGTCCTGTTGGAACAGCAAGTTCCCTTGCCGGTCTAGGAATGGTAGAACGATGGGTTCGATGACGGTTTGGATGTACCGTGCACTATTCAGTGTCCCCTCGACGATCACCAGTGGTGTACGGCCAGTGTAGGAGATCGCTCCCCACACCATGATGCCGGGTGTTGGCCCTGTGTGCCTCGGTCGTATGCAGTCCTGATTGTGGCGCTCACCTGCACGGCGCCAAACACGCATACGACCATCATTGGCACCAAGGCAGAAGCGACTCTCATCGCTGAAGACGACACGTCTCCATTCGTCCCTCCATTCACGCCTGTCGCGACACCACTGGAGGCGGGCTGCACGATGTTGGGGCGTGAGCGGAAGACGGCCTAACGGTGTGCGGGACCGTAGCCCAGCTTCATGGAGACGGTTGCGAATGGTCCTCGCCGATACCCCAGGAGCAACAGTGTCCCTAATTTGCTGGGAAGTGGCGGTGCGGTCCCCTACGGCACTGCGTAGGATCCTACGGTCTTGGCGTGCATCCGTGCGTCGCTGCGGTCCGGTCCCAGGTCGACGGGCACGTGCACCTTCCGCCGACCACTGGCGACAACATCGATGTACTGTGGAGACCTCACGCCCCACGTGTTGAGCAATTCGGCGGTAAGTCCACCCGGCCTCCCGCATGCCCACTATACGCCCTCGCTCAAAGTCCGTCAACTGCACATACGGTTCACGTCCACGCTGTCGCGGCATGCTACCAGTGTTAAAGACTGCGATGGAGCTCCGTATGCCACGGCAAACTGGCTGACACTGACGGCGGCGGTGCACAAATGCTGCGCAGCTAGCGCCATTCGACGGCCAACACCGCGGTTCCTGGTGTGTCCGCTGTGCCGTGCGTGTGATTATTGCTTGTACAGCCCTCTCGCAGTGTCCGGAGCAAGTATGGTGGGTCTGACACACCGGTGTCAATGTGTTCTTTTTTCCATTTCCAGGAGTGTATATATATATATATATATATATGTGTGTGTGTGTGTGTGTGTGTGTGTGTGTGTGTGTGTGTGTGTGTATACACACACACATTTGAACTACAAAAAACATATACTAAAAAAAAAAAAGAAATCGTGCATGGCGCGAGATTCGATCCGGCGACCTTCGGATTACGAACCCGAGCGTTTACCGCTGCGCCACGACGCTGTAGAAAACTTTTAATCGTAGAGAGTATTTCACCGCAACGGTTTCTTTTAACTGTCGATTTTCTCGACAACGGCTGAGAAGTGCATCTTGGTCCTTTGCCACATTACAACTCTGGCCATGAGCTTTTATTATGCGCAGTATGAATTGAATCTGAATTTCACAATTGGCGGCCTCCCCTTGTCAGAGCCATTTGAACCGTTTTTTATTCACAGTGATATGAATGGCAAAATAGCGAAACATGGAGCGTTATTTAACAAGTAATCTTGCCTGTTATGTAGGAAGTAAACATAGACACAGAGCGCAGCATAAGGTTTTAGATATATAGAGCTCCATTTCATCCCGTGTTAGACACGAAATGGTTATAAATTCATATAATAGATAATATTGTGTAAAGTAATGGTGATGCGATAATAACCCATGCAATATTAAAGAATACAAAATCCGTTAAAAAGAGAGTGTTAGTGAAAAAACTTCTGTGAAGAGAAAGGGGGTATGGTTTGGGAACAGAACATTAAGAATACTAACATATCAGTAGTGTTAAATATAAAAAAACTCTGATGTCATTAATCATAGAAAAATGTTAATGATAAAATCACGAGTCGGCATTATTTGTGTAGAAAGAAGGTAAACTAAAACATTGACTGGAGAAAAAACGAAAGTGCAGTCAAAATTATAAGAAGTCTTCAAAAAGAACAAAGAAATATTTTTCACTAAAATCAAGTTGCTCGTTCAATAAAGCTAGAGACTCGTTTTTAGAATGTGCGTAAGTTTCTATTTCTTCTAGTGAATCTAATAAAAGTCCTTTAGGGGTTTTCGAAATGAATGCTGAAGATTAGATGGGTAGATCCTATAACCAATGAGGAGGCACTGAATAGGATTGGGGAGAAGAGGCGTTTGTGGCACAACTTAACTAGAAGAAGGGATTTTTGGAGTTAGTACCTCTGTTTCAGCAAAATTACAGTTTTTTTGGTTTGTTTATCATCACGAAAATCTAAACGCGACATATGAGGGATAAAAACTGACCTTACGTTATCTCAGAGTGAACAGGTGTATGAATTGGTCTTCAACAGAAAAAATAATTTTGGGTCGAAGCTTCATACCTTACACTATACTGCTTCAATAATATTTAAAGCAAAGTGAAAAATTTGTTAAGACATTCATAACTGTCTGAAAAAGTGCTCTAAATAGCTTTTGAGCTGTTGTCAGAAATGGTGGAAGCATCTTCAGTGTGGATAGTCTACATTCAAAAATGGTTCAAATGGCTCTGAGCACTATGGGAGTTAACATCTGAGGTCATCAGTCCCCTAGACTTAGAACTACTTAAACCTAAGGACATCACACACATCCATACCCGAGGCAGGATTCGAAGCTGCGACCGTAGCAGCAGCGCGGTTGCGGACTGAAGCGCCTAGAACCGCTCGTCCACACCGGCCGACAGTCTACATTCAAAGCGTGCATCCGTGTCTCTCGTTTTTCGTTGTGGATAACGATATTTTTCGAGTGAATGAACCACTATTACTGTCGTCAGACGATGCACACAACATGCTTTTGCTTCGCTCGCTGCAAGTAATCCACTCAGCTAACGATGTGAACTGCCGTGTGGTAGTGTTTCCTCGCGAGTAGCGAGACGCCTGCGCGAGCATCGACGTGCCAGCATCGGCGGTGCGGCGTAAACGTGATGCGACTGCCGGCAGGCATTGAGATGCGACGTGCCAGTAGCCGGGCTGCAGCGGGAACGTACTCCGACTGAGGACACAGCAAGCGCTATAAACTTCTTCCTGTTGCGATGATCACTTAATTTCGTCCTAAATATCGCAGCGATACTTTCATAGTTAGCACACAGCACATAGCACGCTGTTTTCAGAGTTATGATAGAGTTCACTTTTCTCGAATACGTGGCTCAATCAGTACAATGTGGCGCGACCGATGTATGCCAGTATGACCTATAACTGGTGCGAATTGTCTTAAATGGCGAACTTACAAGGGGCCGTGCCTATTCGTCATCACCGGTTTCGTCCAGATTTATGGTGTTTGCAGAACTTGGCCAGAAATGGAAGTGGCAGAAGTGGGAGCTCCAAATGGCAAAGCGTTCAGGAAAAAATGGCATTAGTGGCTCTTGATCGGGCGAGGCGTGAGTCACTTATAGTTAGTGAAGCGGTTTGCGTAGTGGAAGAGTACAGAATGGTAATCAGAGGGGTTTGGGTTCGAATCTCTATGCGGTTTTTTCTATTTACAAGTTACTTACGCTGTAAGTAAACCGAGATATTACTCAGTATATTGTATTTATTAATATTTTCAAAAAAGACATGAAAAGAACAGGCAAAGAAAAATCTGGGGATGTAAATACACTGAAGGGCCAAAGAATTTGGTACACCCGCCTAATATCGTGTAGGGCCCCCGCAAGCACGCAGAAGTGGCGCAGCATCACGTGGCATGGACTCAACTAATATCTTAAGTAGTGCTGGAGAAAATTGATACCATGAATCCCGCAGGGCTGCCCATAAATCCGTAAGAGTACGAGGGGGTGGAGATCTCTTCTGAACAGCACGTTGCAAGGTATCCCAGACATGCTCAATAATACTCATGTCTGGGGAATTAGGTGGCCAGCGGAAGTATTTCAATTCAGAAGAGTGTTCTTGGAGCCACTCTGTACCAATTCTGCACGCATTGTCCTGCTGGAATTGCCCAAGTCCGTTGGAATGCACAATGGACATGAATGGATACCGGTGATCAGACAGGAAGCTTACGTGTCACCTGTCAGAGTCTTATCTAGACGTATGACGGGTCCCATATCACTCCAACTGCACACGTTCCACACCATTACAGAGCCTCGACCAGCTTGAATAGTTCCCTGCTGACATGCAGCGTCCATGGATTCGTGAAGTTGTTTCCACACCCGTACGCGTCCATCCGCTCGAGACTCGTCCGACGAGACAACATGTTCCCAGTCATCAGCAGTCCAATGTCGGTGTTGACGGGCCCAGGCGAGGCGTAAAGCTTTGTGTCGTGCAGTCACCAAGGGTGCACGAGTGGGCCCTCGGCTCCGAAAGCCCATATCGATGATGTTTCGCTGAATGGTTCGCACACTGGTACTTGTTGATGGCCCAGCGTTGATTTCTGCAGAAATTTGCGGAAGGGTTGCACTTCTGTAACGCTGAACGATTCTCTTCGGTCGTCGTTGCTCCCGGTCTTGCAGAATCTTTTTACGGCCACAGCGATGTCGGACATTTGATGTTTCGCGGTACATTCGTGAAATGGTCGTACGGGAAAATCGTCACTTCATCGCTACCTCGGAGATGCTGTCCCATCGCTCTTGCGCTGACTGTAACACCGCATTCAAACTCACTTAAATCTTGATAACGTGCCATTGTAGCAGCAATAACTGATCAAACAGCTGTGCAGGACACTTGCTGTCTTGTATAGGCGTTGCCGACTGCAGCACTGTTCTTTGCCAATTTACATATCTCTGTACGTGAATACGCATGCCTGTACCAGTTTCTTTAGCGCTTCAGTGCAAATTTCGAAGAAAGGATTGTACATATAGTACCCACAAGCACTTTCCAAATAACTTTTCAAGAAGGAACTGTAATCAATGCGTACAGGACTTCATATTCTTATAATTTCATTTTGATCTTCGAGCAACTCTTGCTAGCTGCCCACAAACAGTAGGTTCCCAAAAATGGTTCAAATGGCTCTGAGCACTATGGGGCTTAACATTGATGGTCATCAGTCCCCTAGAACTTAGAACTACTTAAACCTAACTAACCTAAGGACAGCACACAACACCCAGTCATCACGAGGCAGAGAAAATCCCTGACTCCGCCGGGAATCGAACCCGGGAACCCGGGCGTGGGAAGTAGGTTCCCAGTGCAGATAAAACAGGCAATGCTAGCCATGGCTATGGAACTCATTCACTATGTAGCTCTCGACCGAATACCGTGGATTTTTCAAGAATTTTATGAGAACAGCATCAGAATATCGTTTCTCTATACAAACTCTAAAATAACCTTCTACTGTAATTGTAAAACTGTGATTTTTATGATGCAAAAAGACGAGAAAATTACAGCTTCTCCTGTTTTTTTACATTTAATATCACCCCATCATGTGTAAATCATCAACTGTAAAATAATGAACATATCTTAATTTTGTACAGCAAATTCTCGTGTACGTTCTACAATCCGTTCCTGGAAATTTTCTATCACCAATTTTCCTTAGCCTTCCCTTTCCATACCTTTTATGAAAATACTAGGATATAAAATATATTAATCGTTATTTCGGTGTATTAGCTGTGTAAGTAACGTAAAAACTGAAAACCCAAAACAAGTTTCGACATAGGAACTTAAATCTACGACTCTCGGATTACCGTTCTGTAAGCTTTCTGCTGCTTCAGCCGATACCTGGAAGCTTCACTATCGTAAATGGCGCACGCTTTCCCGACCAGCGCCAAAAATGCTCTTTCTGAACGGTCCCGCTCCTGATGCTTTCATTTCTGGCCAAGCCCTGCATGTACCTTAAATTCGGTCTAAATCGATGGTGACGGGAAAACGCGATCCCCTTGTTAGATTGATCATCTGCTGTATTACCTGACATGTACTTATGCGCACCACAAAATAATTGGCTTTTTAATGCGTAAACATACCTTTTAATTTCAAGTCCTGCTCCGTGCAGTGAAGAACGGGTCCAGCTTCCCCACCTCTCTGCAAATCTTCTTGAGGTCTGTGCATATAATGAAAACGACCTACGTTATCACCTATCGTACGTAGTTTCCTGAAAAAACAACCGTTCACGGCAAACTGGATTGTAACTCCATAGGACAGGATCTTTTGGAAGCAGTTCGCAAGATTGGCGCATAATCGACTACGTTCTTGATCGCCGGTTAAGTAAGTATAGACAGCTTCCACACAAAGAACATTATAAGGCTTCGTGTCAACTCACTACTGCCGCTCAGTACGTTCTTCTCGCCGTAATCCATCTTTGGTTTGTCGATATCAAAATTGTGAAGTGATAGTGGAAGAGATAAAATTTACTCTCATTTCTTTCAGAAACTCGTATTTTTATGCACGCGCTCCTTCGAAAATTGCTTCATTTCACAGTTCGTGTTACAAATTATGACTTACTTCTGGGTATTTTAGAACTTCCTCTATCCTGGGCGCTATTCGGGAACGTTGTAACGAGGTTCCGCATATGCCTCTGTTTTATTGAGCTGATCTTTCAGGTCCGCAGCTCGTGGTCGTGCGGTAGCGTTCTCGCTTCCCACGCCCGGGTTCCCGGGTTCGATTCCCGGCGGGGTCAGAGATTTTCTCTGCCTCGTGATGACTGGGTGTTGTGTGCTGTCCTTAGGTTAGTTAGGTTTAAGTAGTTCTACGTTCTAGGGGACTGATGACCATAGATGTTAAGTCCCACAGTGCTCAGAGCCATTTGAACCATTTTTTGATCTTTCAGTCATCCTATTATTTTGCGCAATGATACTGTACCGTAAGTACGAGTATCTCGGCAGTGTAGAAAAAATGGGTGTTTCTATGCCTCATTACCTGTGTAAGTGCAAGTGACAATAAAGCACGAGACTGAGTAGAGTTCAGAAATTAGTACTAAATATTTCACTAATCTTACGGGCGCTTTCGGCTATCGTCGAACAAATAGCCATTGTTGACGGAACTTTGGCACGTCAGTAATTTTACAGGGTGTTCCATACCAGCTATTTTTCTCTCTAATTTATATATCAATAAAGGAAAGAATAACTGGTGGGAACTGAACAACCAATATTGCGAGCTGTTACGAAGAATTTCCCCTGCAGCTACATGCAAAGGCGGTTCATACATTTGACCGTCACTTTATGACAGCCATAGAGTGTCGTTTTGTCTATGTTAATGTTACTCAGGTGTGACTGAAAACATCCTTGACCAAATCTCACCAAGCAAGTCGTAGGGGTTCGCCTTTGCGAGTTAAAACGATTGGACCGAGTTTTACTGTAAGTAGCGTGTCTGTTGTTTATGGGGTTCCAGGCAAGTTTGACCTCGCAGGCGGTTCAGGATTCTCTGCGGTACTCCTCGCCGCCGTTCTACACCTTTGCCGATCTCGTATAGAAGTTATCCATCATCGCGCCTATGGCGTGCAGGCTTCTTGATTGTAGTGGCTGGCGCTGTTAACATCGCAGCATATCGTAACACAGTATCTGCCGATCTGGTAACAGCGAGTAACTTATAATTCCAAACCGTAAATTTCCTTTATGATCGAAGATCTTACTTCAAATTCGTGGTCAGAGACAGACGTAGTAGTCGAAAGTCAACGATCAGCTTTACGCTTACGTTCATATTATTACTCGACTTACATTCACGAACAAAAATGTATTGTTTCATATAGACTACAGAGTAACAGCACTTACCGGGCGGGAAGGAGCGCCTGGTCCCCGGCACGAATCCGCCCGGCGGACTTGCGTCGAGATCCGGTGAACCGGCCAGTCTGTGGATGGTTTTTAGGCGGTTTTCCATCTGCCTCAGCGAATGCGGGCTGGTTCCTCTCATTCCACCTCGGTTACACTATGTCGGCGATTGCTGCGCAAACAAGTTCTCCACGTACGCTTACACCACCATTACTCTACCACGCTAACATCTGGGTTACACTCGTCTGGTGTGAGACGTTCCCTGGGTGGTCCACCGGGGGCCGAACCGCACAATAAACCTGGGTTCGGTGTGAGCGGCGGAAGGGTGAAGTGGACTGCGGTAGTCGTCGTGGGGTTGTGGACCACTGCGGCTGCGGCGGGGATGGAGCCTCTCCGTCGTTTCTAGGTCCCCGGTTAACATACAATACAATACAACAGCACTTAACAGGAAAAACATCCAAGACCATGTGGAGCAATTTAAAATTATTTCCAGTAAACCTTGACCATTTAAGAAGCGGAAATGTGCTAACTGTTCCGTCTGCGTAATAAGCGACTCACATTTTCATAGCATTTCTGTTTACTTAATATGAATCAGATACACTTCAAAACAATCAATTGGTTTGAAACTTCCACACACTTGACCAGGATAGTGTGGTTCCATAAAAAATTAAAAATATTCAAATCCCTTAGCACTTTGGAAAATGCTGGAACTGAAAATGTTGAAATATTTTGCCTTAAACTGAGGCCCATGAACTTATAAAACTATTAATATGGAGTTACAGATTCGTGAATAAAATATCTGCATGCCTAAATAGTTTTCGTGTGATTAAAAATACGAAACACTCCGTCTTCAGGCCACAAGTGGCCTACCGGGACCATCCGACCGCCGTGTCATCCTGATGGACGATGCGGATAGGAGGGGCGTGGGGTCAGCACACCGTTCTCCCGGTCGTTATGATGGTATTCTGGACCGAAGCCGCTACCATTCGGTCCTCAATTAGCATTACGAGGCTGAATGCACCCGAAAAATGGCAACAGCGCAAGGCGGCTTAGATGGTCACCCATCCAAGCGCCGACCACGCCCGACAGCGGTTAACTTCGGTGATCTCATGGGAACCGGTGTATCCACTGCGGCAAGGCCGTTGCCCTAAAAATACGAAGACTATCCAGAAATTACAGCAAATCGTTCACTGTAATTTATAGAGTACGTTATGACAGCAGGAGGTGCCAATATGACCGTAGTTTAAAACTGTTTATTGTGAAATCTGCGTGAGAAATGAGAGGAACGTCTCTCTCTGTGAGCAAGCTTATATCACGAGAGACATCGACAAACATAAGAAATAGAGGTAGAGATAAAAAAGGAAAAAATAGTTATCTATTGAACAATGGCATCTATGTAACGACTTTGAAGTTAGAGCCTGAGTTACCCAATGGATAAAATTTAATTTTTAGATCCTTGTACTTTCAAATGCAAGAGTGCTGAGTAAAAAAATGAAATACGTTAACGATTTTGAACAGAGTGACGGCAAGGAGGATACCTTGTAGTGAACGATTTCTATTGACCCACGCCACCTTTTTTGGGGAGCTGTTCTATACGGTGAGTAATGTATTATATTGTACAGTGCGGAAAGCCTATTCTCGTCGATTGCATTTGCTAATTGTAGAGAATATGCATCTAGCAGCAATCAGACAGATTAAATAAATTAATACACTTGCGTGCGGCGCTTGTAACCAGTGTCAGAAACTTCAGAAATATACTCGTAATTGATCTCTCTCATAACTGTTTTTATTTCCACAAATTTTTTCTGCTTTGAACTGTAGCCACATTGAAGTTACTTATCCGTTACAAAATTGAAATAATTTACTCCGATGTGCTTTAACCAAACATGCCATCACGCATTAGGACTTAAAAACAACAGCGTCCAATTTATTAATGACATGCTCAGGACCACTTGCTTGGGTGTTATGGATGACTAGTGTGTTGACACAGAGAAGTTCAGGGCTTTCACGTTTTGTGTATGAGATGCACTGAGTGTTGCTTGTGAGTGGCGGCAGCCAGGTCATATTGTACTAGGTATCTGCGAGAAATAAATGACCCACCGTCATCACTTATACTCATGCCTCCCTCAGAAGTGTCACACATTCAGCATAGCAACAAAGTGTCGCACAGTAGCTACACAGTGAAAGCTGTATGTCTTTTGGGGATTTCTGAGCATGTTCTTACTTCTGATTTGGACAGGCCCTTCTCCCCACCAATCGAATTAGTTGCTGGAAAATTTACAGCTTGATTCCCTAATTTTGTCACAGTTAGATTGGTCCCTACTCTGGTAGGCGCGCCGGCCCCGCATCGAACCCGCCTGGCGGATTAACGACGACGGTCAGTGTGCCGGCCAGCCTGGATGTGGTTTTTACGCGGTTTTCCACATCCTACTAGGCGAATACTGGGCTAGTCCTCACGTCCTGCCTCAGTTATACGACTCGCAGACATCTGCAACACATTCACACTATTTCACGATTTACACTAGACGCAGACAGCTGGGGTACACTCATTCCGTCCCAGGGAGTACGGGGTGGTGGCAGGAAGGGCATCCGGCCGCCCCTTCAACTTAACCTTGCCAATTCTGTACTTAACCCTGCCGACCCTGCGCACAATGCGGGATTAAGCCAGTAGCAAGAGAAAGAAACAGATTGGTCCGTATTCGGAACATTGTCTAATCTATTAAAAATGGCAGATCTGTAGGAAATTCGCTTAGACAATGAGTGCGAACGAACCTGGAGTCAGAGCTTTGTGGAGGAAAGGAATGCTACTCCCCGCTGGGTATGCCCTTGAAAATGGCCGGAAAGCAGAAGTTAATTAAGGACGTCACTTTCTAGTGCAGTTACAATATTCGTTCTGGAGTCTGCGGAATGTATCAGGAAGCAGCGGCGAATGGATTGTTAATTCTCGGGAAAAGAACTGGGGTCTCTTGGCGCTTCGTGATTTGTGTCGGAGAAATACACTTATTCAAATATCCGTGTTGCTAATTGGAAAATAGCTTTTCATTGCCCGTTTTGTTCACCAATAGAGTGAATGAAAGAAATAAAAGCGTAAATTATGGAGTATATTTGGAACGAGACAATGTTTCTATTGCCGCATTTCTCTTTCATCCTCGTAACAAGGCAATCGCGGTCAAATAGGCAATTTGTACCCTACCGTTGTGGAAAAGTGCTGGATGGTAAGGTACGTTAATTAGGGATTCAGCTCTGCGTTGGCAAGAGGACAGCTTAACCTGTTCGCCTAATAGGGGACGGGCGAAGAAAAAAAAGCGGTAACAGCCTGGAGAAAGGAGGAGAAAGAGCATCGCGTTTGCGGCGAAAAAGCTCTCGGGCTGGCTTATCCAGGGATGTTGCCATTCTGGCCGGAGCCAGCTGGCGCGCCTGCATAAGGACGCCTCCAGAATGTAAATGTGGGGAGCCGTACAAGCAGCCAGTTTGCTCTACCTGCTGTTACGTCAGCGGCCGCCTGATGGCTGGAAGGGACGGACTGCGGCGGAAATTACTTTGGGGGTGCACGTTAGTTAGTATTCACCTGTACTGTCTGACGTGCATCTTTGCTTTAGCACAGGTTACGTTCAAAGGTACATGCTAATGACTGCACTACCATTTTTGAGAGGAAAGCTCTCGACACGGTGTTTCAAGATCGATAACTTGGGGCAGACGCTTTCATTAAGTCACAGGAAGACGCTACGACTTCTGCAAGGGGAGAATTGCAGTAAGCATCGCTCAGGGTTCAGTCCTCGTGTGTTTTTTTATGACAACTCATTTTATTTTAATCCGGTTTTAGAAATAGCCTTTTTTGTAGACTGTGCAAATGGGAACCTTTTTGAATGATTAAAACTGCGCTGTACCGAGACACGGAGCCAGAAGAGGAGGACTGTTACCAACTGAGACGTCCAGACGCGACTCGTCCCCTACTTTGTCCTATTAGCGCTGTTCTAGCAGGGTATGCAAGAGAACGTACAAGTAATTTGTAGGGTTGAGACTATGGATTTGACTAGATAATCCTGCCAGAATATCTTATTTGGTAAAAAGCATTACACACGAAAGGCGGCACACAATATTTTTCTGTCGGGTAGCCTCGCAATAGCGTACATTCCGCTGTGGAGCGAAAGATTCTTCGTGGAAACAAGTATTGTAATGAATCCGAGTAAGAAATCCTCTACAGAGAAAGCAGTATGTACACGATGATTACCTGGTTTTGCTTAAATTGACTAGTTTGAACCGTTAACAAAACGCAGTTGAATCTGTTTTGTTCGATCAGAAGTACCCCTTCTCCATTTAATGTAGTCCACGAACATGAAATAAGAAACTGCATGAGCAGTTCTAACCACGTTCTGTACATACACTACGTGATCAAAGGTATCTGGACTCCTGGCTGAAAATGACTTTACACGTTCGTGGCGCCCTCCATCGGTAATGCTGGAATTCAGTGTAATGTTGGCCCACCCTACGCCTTGATGACAGCTTCCAGTCTCGCAGGCATACGTTCAATCAGATGCTGGGAGGTTTCTCGGGGAATGGCAGTCGATTCTTCACCGACTGCTGCACTGAGGAGAGGTATCGGTGTCGGTGTCGGTCGGTGAGGCCTGGCACGAAGTCGGCGTTCCACGACACCCCGAAGGTGTTCTATAGGATTCAGGTAAGGACTCGGTGCAGGCTAGTCCATTACAAGCATGTTACTGTCGTGTAACCGCTCCCCCACAGGCCGCGCATTATGAAAAAGTTCTCGATCGTGTTGAAAGATGCAGTCGCCATCCCCGAATTGCTCTTCAGCTGTGGGAAGCAAGAAGGTGCTTAAAACATCAATGTAGGCCTGTGCTGCGATAGTGCCACGCGAAACAAGGGGTGCAAGGCCCCTCTATGAAAAGCACGACTACACCATAACACCACCGCCTCCGAATTTTACAGTAGGCACTGCACATGCAGGCAGGTGACGTTCACCGGGCATTCGCCATACCCACACCTTGCCATCGGATCGCCACGTTGTGTACCGTGATTCGTCACTCCACACAACGTTTTTCCACTCTTCAATCGTCCAATGTTTACACTCCTTACACTAATCGAGGCATCCTTTGCCATTTACCGGTGTGATGAAATCCAATTTTTCTCACCTCCCGCTTAACAGTCATAATACTTGCAGTGGATCCTGATGCAGTGTGGAATTCATGTGTGACGGTCTGGATAGATGTCTGCTTGTTACACATTACGACCCTCTTCAACTGTTGACCGTCTCTGTCAGACAACAGACGAGGTCGGCCTTACGCTTTTGTGCTGTACGTGACCCATTACGTTCCCACTTCACTACCACACCATAAACAGTGGGCCTAGGGATGTATAGGAGTGTGGAAATCTCATGTACAGACGTATGACACAAGTGACACCCAATCACCTGCCCACTTTCGAAGTCCGTGAGTTCCGCGGAGCGCCGTATTCTGCTCTCTCATGATATCTGATGATTACTAAAGTCGCTGATACAGAGTACCTGGCAGTAGGTGGCAGGACAATACACCGAATAGGAGAAACACAAATTTTTGGAGATGTGCGGATTCTTTTGATCACATAGTGTACCTACGAAAGTCTAATTTATAAAATTCATGTAACAGATCTGCTGAGCCATTTAGGTTGAACTACTTTTGCTGCAAAAGAAGGAATAATTTTGTGAAGATGCATATCAGGAAGTAAAATAGTTGGCCTATTTTCGTTCACGGATGTTCTACAGAGTAACACTCTGGGAGGAACTTATAGGATAGGCGAGAAAAAAAGTTTAACAAAAATAGTAATTCGAATTACGGTCTGGTTCACATGTTTAGGCTTCTGTTTAAGCAGTTGAGTGCATCAAAACCTTCAGTTACCCCCCTGTGTGCCAGAGCATTCAGTTTCGCTTCACATTTCCCCCACCGCCACGCAGCGCTGCCTAATCGCAGGGAGGTTGAAGAGGGGAATCAGCAAACTCGCCAAATTTAAATGACGGTGCAATCGTACTGCACATGACAGGGTTTTATATTTCGCATTTCTCAGCAACACTGATCACGAACAAAACAAATTTTCAGTATTCATTAATTATTTTTGAGAGCTGAATAATTTTTATCTGATGCAAACTGTCGGCGCACGGACAGATGCAGACAGTTACGCAGAGTTTCGTGCTCAAGATGCCGAGTAATCGTTACCTGTTCAGTTTCATAATCAAAAAAGATCTTTCACATAAATATGTCGATCGAAATAGTGTAGCACTCTTGCAGTCTCGTTATGGAGAATGGGAAAATGTACCTGAGAAAAACAATGTTGGCGTCTTGGACAGTTTTAACGTAAAAAGATATGCAATTAAAAGTAGAATTACGTAGCAGGTTAGTCACATCTGCACATGAACAGGGGAGTTTTCAACTGAAACGGTCTCGAAAACAGCTCGATAACAGATGTAAGGTTGACACTGTCCTCAAAACCTTCATAAAACTGTCGTAATTCTTGCAAGGCCACAACGAATTCTTCAAACCTCAAGCTTTCCTTACCGCCAGTGGGCTTAGGGAACCTTAACGTCTTTGTCAGAATATGTCCCTTCTACAACGCGACTTTCGTTTTGAAAGCATACCTATCAAATCAGACAGAAGTTATCGTCTTACTGTGGGCAGTGGCCAGTCACGTCCACTTAAAATGCGAAGTTTGCTATCCATTCCGGATGTTCCACTTTCTGTTCCTGCAATAATTTTTTTTTCATAAATTCAACAACAATCGTTCCAGACATACCGCTTGACTTAACCAACTCACTTTGCAGTAATGTATGAAGTCCCCATACTGTTCGTTGACTTCCACTGAAAACTGTTACTACTGAAAAGGTTCAAAAATGGCTCTGAGCACTATGGGACTCAACATCTTAGGTCATAAGTCCCCTAGAACTTAGAACTACTTAAACCTAACTGACCTAAGGACATCACACACACCCATGCCCGAGGCAGGATTCGAACCTGCGACCGTAGCAGTCCCGCCTACTGAAAAGGGAAAAATGAGTGCGACTTCAAATATTACACAGTTCTTGCCACCAGTTTCCTCAAGTGCTCCATGCATGCAAATTTAGCACAAAGTTCATCTTCATATGCAGAACAATGGATCCCGTCTGTCTATCACTGCAATTTTTTGCTCTTTCTTGTCTTCTGAAAGTTGAAATTCTTTCTGAATGGTACTATAACGTCGTTCCATAGCAAATAAATACTACCCGTCGCTTATACGACTTGAGATTTCTGATCCCTCTCTTCTGTCATTTCCATTCATTTTAAAGGATTGTGACGACAGACCGCTAGATTGCCTCTTTTTGGCCGGCCGCTATGGCGGAGCGGTTCTAGGCGCTTCAGCCCGGAACCGCTCTGCTGCTACGGTCGCAGGTTCGAATCCTGCCTCGGGCGTGGATGTGTGTGATGTCCTCAGGTTAGTTAGGTTTAAGTAGATCTGCGTCTACGGGACTGATGACCTCAGATTTTAAGTCCCATAGTGCTCAGAGCCATTTGAACCATTTTTTTTTACTCTTTTTGTGTAACAGCAACTGGACCTGTGACCGTCCTTCACGCCACGAACGAATAGTGAAGGGTAAAGAGCGCTGACACCATGATTCTGGCGAACTAGGAGAGTTATGCAAACTGCAAAATGCCGCACCGGAATGCTAAATGAGATGTCGCACTCTTCCTGGTATTTCGGTGAAGGACCGGGCAAAGCTAAGTGCAGGACAGACCGTGAAAATTTGTGCCCGCCGTGGCCGGCCCTGCTCTGCTAGATCTAACTTTGGCGCCGAATGTAGCCAAATACGTGGATTTAAAAATCATTTCCATTCAACGCATGGAAACAAATCGTCTTACAGAATAAATACAGAGAAATGTTGTTGCTCAACAATTCTGTTTGTATAAAAGAGGGATTAGTGCCAACGGCTTTGCCGCAGTGATAACACCGGTTGCCGTCAGATCAGCGATTTATTTATTTATTTAGCGTATGGCTATACATGCAACATTAATACTTCAAGTGTTAGACATTAAAATCTTATAACAATCATGAATATAATTTATGTTTATATTGGTCAGTTAAAAGGTTATATCGAGGTTTGAGATCCATTCTAGCGCCGATGGGGATGCCTCCAGGAAGTCGGACCAGTTCCCCGCATATGCTCGCAAGGAGCATTCACCATGGATGTGTTGGATCGTCTGTCTAGGGGCACCGCAGTCGCATTCTGGTGACATCGCTCTTCCCCATTTGTGTAGTGAATCCGCACACCTGCCATGTCCAGTACGTATTCGATTTAATGCGGACCATGTTTTTCGTGTTAGTTCCATTCCAGAGATGTTGCAGTTATAGCTCTCAAACCAGGTCTGTAGTTGGTCATTTGTCTTTTGGTTCCAATCCAGTCTCCATTGTTTCATGTGGTCATAGTTATTATTTTGAAGCTGCTCAGCTGTGCGTATGGGTGGCTTTCTTGATTTCAATCGAGTGTGTCGCAGTTGTGAGAATTCTTCTTTAATTGTTAGTTCTGATTTTGTCTCAATCTTTCTGAATTCGTGCAGTAGGGCCGCTTTTCTACGCAGGTCCGGGGGCAGGATATTACATAGCACCGGTAGCCAGTACGTGGGCGTTGATTTAACGGTTCCAGAAATCAACGTCATTGTGTTATTTAATTGCCTGTCAATAAGTTTGGTGTGACAGCTATTAATCCAGACTGGAGCGCAGTACTCAGCCACAGAGAAGACTAAGGCGGTAGATGAGGTGCGTAATGTTTTTGCGTTAGCTCCCCAAGTAGTACCGCTAAGTTTTTGAATGATATTATTCCGTGTTCCAATTTTTGCAGTGGTGTTCTCCAGATGTTTTCGATAAGAAAGAGTGCGATCCAATGTTATACCTAAGTACTTTGGAAACTTATTATGTTTGAGGTTGGTGTTTCCGAGTTTTATGTTAATAATTTCATTTGCCATTTTGTTATTAAGATGGAATGTAGATACTTCAGTTTTGTTAGGGTTTGGCTTGAGTCTCCATTTCTTGAAATAATTGTATAGTATTTCGACGTCATTATTAAGGACTTCCTCTGTATTGAAGAGATACTTGTCTCTGGTAGCCAGTGCTATGTCATCCGCATAGCAAAATTTTCTTGACTTTGTGTTTGGGAGATCTGCTATATAGAGATTAAACAGAAGAGGGGCCAATACGGAGCCTTGCGGAAGCCCGTTGTTAATAAGTTTTGTTTTGCTTGTCTTTCCGTTTAGGGTGACCTGGAAGGTTCTGTTACTCAGCATATTATGTATTAAGGATGTTAAAATCTGGCAAGGAATCACTCTTAAGAGTTTGTAAATTATTCCATCTCTCCAAACAGTATCATATGCAGATGTTAAGTCTAGAAATACAGCACTTGTTTTCAATTTCTGTTGAAAGCCAGCCTCTATGTAGGATGTTAATGCCAGAACTTGGTCACTGCAACTACGGCCAGGTCTGAAGCCTGCCTGTTCTATAGCGATGTTAAGCGCTGTCGGGCTGAGTTAGAACTTAGATGGGCAGGTGGGGTGCACTCAGACCATGTGACGCTAACTGAGGAGCAACTTGACTGAGAAGTAGCGGCTCCGGTCTCGGAAACTGACCTACGGCCGGGAGAGCAGTGTGCTGACCACATGCCCCTCCATACTCGTATCCGCATCCGGTGCCGCCTATGGGCTGAGGATGACTTGGGGACCTGTCCGTACCGTTGGGCCTTCGTGGCCTGTTCGGGCGGAGTTTAGTTCTAGTTTAGTTTAAAAGAGGGAATATTTAACACACATAAATAATTTCAGTCCAGCAAACAGCCATATGAATGAATTTTTCAAAAAGTGTATCATAACAAAACACGCAGGACTGTAATGCACGGCTGGCCATTGAAATTGCTACACCATGAAGGTGGCAGCTTGCAACAAACGTAAAAGTGTCATGAAGTGTACTACGTGCTCGGATATGCTCGTGATTACCGCACAGCCGGCCGCTGTGGCCGAGCGGTTTTAGGCGCTTCAGTCCGGAACCGCGCCGCTGTTTCGGTTGCAGGATCGAATCCTGCCTCGGGCAGGGATGTGTGTGATGTCCTTAGCTTACTTAGGTTTAAGTAGTTCTAAGTTCTAGGGGACTGATGACCTCAGATGTTAAGTCCCATAGTGCTCAGAGCCATTTGAACCATTTGATTACCACACAAATTAGGTCGGAGTAACGCGCTCTACATTCTCTGTAAGAGGAAAGACTACGCAGAAGGTTTCTAAAATCGCATTTGAATGTTGCTTGTTTGTGAGACGCTAGCATTATGCATCGGGCGAGGAGAAGTAACGTGTCGGAATTCGACAGGTCGAAGCCTATCGAGACTTCGGTTTATCGCCGTTGCTATTTGCGGTGGCCGAGATCTCACGGCTGTCAGGCGAATATGTGAAGGAGGGTTCAGGAGCGCCATGTCCAGCGCCGTGGAAGCACGCTACGGCTCCACGCGACTAGCGCCCAAGTCGTCAGACAGGTTGCTCGGCCTTGCAGGCTCGTAAAACCATGTCACTTAATGGTCAGAAAATGGTTTCCTGTTGCTACAAAACAAGTGTGTACACGGACAGTGCCATGTCTACAGCACCAAGGACTGTGAACGCGGCGACCAATATTGCGGCTCTCCTTGGCACTGCAGCAGAGAGAGGCGCATGGGCAGTGGACCAATCACCCATAGCACTGGACAGAGGAGCACTGCTGTAATGTTTACCCGCCTTGTCCTTCTTGCTGATCAGATTTTACTACTTTTTACATTGCATTGTATTGTATGTTAACCGCGGATCTAGAAACGACGGAGAGGCTCCGTCCCCGCCGCAGCCGCAGTGGTCCACAACCCCACGACGACTACCGCAGTCCACTTCACCCCTCCGCCACCCCACACCGAACCCAGGGTTATTGTGCGGTTCGGCCCCCGGTGGACCCCCCAGGGACGTCTCACACCAGACGAGTGCAATCCCAATGTTTGCGTGGTAGAGTAATGGTGGTGTACGCGTACGTGGAGAACTTGTTTGCGCAGCAATCGCCGACATAGTGTAGCTGAGGCGGAATAAGGGGAACCAGCCCGCATTCGCCGAGGCAGATGGAAAACCGCCTAAAAACCATCCATAGACTGGCCGGCTCACCGGACCTCGACACAAGTCCGCCGGGCGGATTCGTGCCGCGGACCAGGCGCTCCTTCCCAATCCGGAAAGCCGTGCGTTAGACCGCTCGGCTAATTACTTTTTACATTACTATAATAAATCCAAAAACCATTACTGTTTCCACTCTGAGCTTGTGCACTGCTGTAGACCGTGTAGCGATTCATTACGAATAGAATCAGTTTTTAATAACTTCTAAAACTAGGGTGAACTGAAGATGGGGAAACGACGACATTGCTGATTCACCCTACGAAACAGATTGCGACTGCAAGGTCATCCGTCTTTGTGGCGTACCCCTTGTACACTTGGAGCTGCTAATTGCAAGGAATTTACGACTCTAGGCCCCCTCCTCAAGGAGGCTGCTCCTATGAAACTGCCCTGATTATTACATGGGTTGCACTTCCTGGCCGATCCATGGTAATAACGATATAAAGTCAATTAAAAATGAATCCTTTACGAAATGGTGCAAAATGTGGAAATCCTCCGACATATATTTCATGTCGATGGGACAAAAAAAATGGTTCAAATGGTTTTTCGTTAATGTTACTTAATGTTATAGCACTGGAAGGTCTCTAACCGTTCAATGAACCAAAAAAAAAGGTTCAAATGGCTCTGAGCACTATGGGACTCAACATCTTAGGTCATAAGTCCCCTAGAACTTAGAACTAATTAAACCTAACTAACCTAAGGACATCACACACATCCCTGCCCGAGGCAGGATTCGAACCTGCGACCGTAGCAGTCCCGCGGTTCCGGACTGCAGCGCCTAGAACCGCACGACCACCGCGGCCGGCTCGATGGGACAGACGGGATGAACAATAATACCGGAATGCAGTCTCTAAACTTAAAATTTGGAACTCGGTACATTTACATAAAATATTTCATTGTTACAGAGTGACGCGTTTCCTTATAATATCTTGCCAGTAGCTGTTCACTTGAATGTTTCGTTTACGTAATACTCAAGCTAATTTCTTTTTAAATAAATTACGCTGTTCGTAACCAAAGGATTAACTGAATACAAAGAGCAAAAACCCTTGCAGCACACTTGAGATAAATGAACTAGAACGTATTTAATCAAGGAGAAAACATTTCCTGTACGAGGGCGTGCTGAAAAGTAATATCTCTGAAGATCAGTGTACACTTTTCTGGCGTATACCTTTAATGAAAAGCTCTCTGGTTTCTAGCCACCAGGTGGTAGCATTATAAAACTGCGATTTTCGACGAGTGACATGCTCATTATCTTCTGGCGAAGTGGCGAGATTTTGCGAATGCCGTCCTTCTTATATCTGCGGTGTGCCTTTCCCCCCCCCCCCCCCCCCCTAACCACCCCTCCACACCGTCGAAGAGGAAGCAGTGGCTTATCTCTGCAAAAGACCCACTTAAATTCAACGTACCACGAATTTACAGCATCGTCTGCGAATGAAGGCAGCAATGCATTGGACAAACGCAGCGGTGTATTTCTAAACGCTGCGAGGAACATGTCAGTGATGTCCGGCTGGGACACAGGGAAAAGTCGGCGATAGCAGAACACAGCATCCAGAAAGGAAGTCCATTTCACTTCGAGAACACCAACGTCCTCTGCCGAACCACCTGTTGACAGCGTCATAGCACTATATGATCAAAGCATCCGAACACCCCCAAAGACATACGTTTTTCATATTTGGCGCATTGTGCTGCCACCTGCCACCAGGTACTCCATATCAGCGACCTCAGCATTCATTAGACGTCGTGAGAGAGCAGAATGGGGCGCTCCGCGGAACTCGAGGACTTCGAACGTGGTCAGCTGATTGGGTGTCACTTGTGTCATACGTCTGTACGCCAGATTCCCACACTCCTAAACATCCCTAATAGATACACTGTTTCCGATGTGATAGTGAAGTGGAAACGTGAAGCGACACGCACAGCACAAAATCGTACAGGCAGACCTCATCTGTTGACTGACCTCATCTGTTGACTGACAGAGACCGCAGACAGTTGAACAGGGTCGTAATGTGTAACAGATAGACATCTATCCAGACCGCCACACAGGAATTCCAATCTGCATCAAGATTCACTGCAAGTACTTTGAAAGTTAGGCGGGAGAAGAGAAAACTTGGATTTCATGGTCGAGCGGCTGCTCATAAGCCACACATCACGCCGGTAAATGCCAAACGACGCCTCGCTTGTTGTAAGGAGCGTAAACATAGGACGGTTGAACGGTGGAAAAAAGTTGTGTGGAGTGACGAATCATGGTACAGAATGTGGCGATCCGGTGGCAGGATGTGGTGTGGCGAATGCCCGGTGAACGTGATCTGCCAGTGTTTGTAGTAACAACAGTAAAATTCGGAGGCGGTGGTGTGGTCGTGTTTTTCATGGAGTGGACTTGTACCCCTTGTTGTTTTGCGTGGCGCTATCACAGTACAGGCCTACATCGACGTTTTACGCACGTTCTTTCTTCACATTGTTGAAGAACAATTCGGGGATGGCGATTGCATCTTTCAACACGATCGAGCACCTGTTCATAATGCACTGCTAGTGGCGGAGTGGTTGCAAGACAATAAAATCCCTGAAATGGACTGGCCTGCAGAGACTCCTGACGTGAATCCTACAGAACACCTTTGGGATGTTTTGGAATGCTGACTTCGTGCCAGGCCTCACCAACCGACATCGATACCTCTCCTCAGTGCACCATTCCGTGAAGAATGGACTGCCATTCCCCACGAAACCTTCCAACGGCTGACTGAACGTATGCCTTTGAGAGCGCAAGCTATCATCAAGGCTAAGTGTGGGCCAACACCACACTGAATTCCAGCATACCGATGGAGGGCGCGACGAACTTGTAAGTCATTTTCAGCAAGGTGTCCGGATACTTTTGATCACTTAGTAAAAGAGTCCATGGAAATTTAGATTCACGAAAACCTTGTAAACAGAATGTATATACCGACTGAGTGCGTCATGGAATCCAGTGATAGCGGCAACTCGTCGAGAGCGCGCCCACCATTGCCCTCCTTTAGAGACAGGGCCGGAATGCTCTGACGGAGATACGAACGGCGCGCCCGCTGCCTCCTACACAGCGACTTCACCCTCTACCTCCCGTCTCGCCGTCCGGCCACACTGTACCCAGCCTCCCGGAGCCACGTGGAGGGCATAACAGTGCAGATATAAGGAGGATGGCATGCGTAAATTCTCGACATTTCGCTAGAAGATAGCCGGCCGCGGTGGTCTAGCGGTTCTAGGCGCTCAGTCCGGAACCGCGCGACTGCTACGGTCGCAGGTTCGAATCCTGCCATGGGCATGGATGTGTGTGATGTCCTTAGGTTAGTTAGGTTTAATTAGTTCTAAGTTCTAGGGGACTGATGACCACAGATGTCAAGTCCCATAGTGTTCAGAGCCATTTGAACGCTACAAGATCAGTATGTCACTCGCCGAAAGGTCGTGGTTTTATAATACTGCCATCCGGCTGGAAACTCAAGAGCTTGTCATCAGTATCTCGGAACTATTTATATGAAAACTTTTTGAGTTAAACAAGCGCCGGCTGGAGTGGCCGAGCGGTTCTAGGCGCTTCAATCTGGAACCGCGTGACCGCTACGGTCGCAGGTTCGAATCCTGCCTCGAGCATGGATGTGTGTGATGGCCTTAGGTTAGCTTGGTTTAAGTAGTTCTAAGTTCTAGGGGACTGATAACCTCAGAAGTTCAGTCCCACATTTCTCAAAGCCATTTGAACCATTTCTTTCTTTCTTCCTTCTAAGTCCCATAGTGCTTAGAGTCATTCGAACCACTTTTGTTTTTTTTTTGGTTGGTTGTTGGATTTCTTCCACTTGTTGATAAATGTTTTCTATTTGTTCCAGGTAAGTAGAAGAACGCCTACAAACGACGTAGATGGCCCGTCGTGAGTATTTTGTAGACTGCCAGTTGTGTTTCGCCATACCGTTTACATAATTTTTCCTGTTATACTGTCTGTTTGGCTGCATCGGATTTGACAAGTTTCTCGAGGAGATCTAAAATACAATATTGCAGTGTCTGTTTCATTGCGAATTACAATGTAATCTGCCTTCGGATATGGATGCATGTTATACTAAATTGTAATTCGGAATAACACAGGCACTGCAGTACCGTATTTATCCACCGACACCGAGAAAACGACTTTCAAGTAAAATGTCTTCCCTATACATGAATATACATAATGGATGTAGACACATGGTTGACGACGTATGGGAGTTTGGGTCGTGCTCGGACACCCTAACTGTACGACGACCACTCGCGACAAACGGGAAATCTGGGTTCGAGTCCCGGTACAGCACAAATTTTCATTGTAGTCATTCCATTATACAGCTGATGGTAGTCGTTATTCGTCGCTGCGAATACATTTCTCGTGTGCCTAAAATGGCCTTGCGTGTTCTTTACGAAGGTGACATTTTGGCCCAGTCCTGAATTTTTTATAAGTTACTCCATCTGCCTGTATTCAGCTCTGAGAAAAGTCACTGCACTAAGTTCCCGCTATGTATACTGTTGAGCCAACAGAAAAACTGCTTACCGAGTTACAATTGCGGTACGACCATGCCTTGGCACACACACTGTTCTTTCATAATCGACGAACATAATCGAAACAGCTAAATAAAATTTTAAATTGACATAAATGGCGACCAAATCGTTCTGTGAGCAGCCCATCAGAACCACCTGATGATGGCGGAAAGGTTATTCGCCGAAATATCGTGGGACATCAACGATCGCATCCGGCTGGACACCCGAGAGCCCTGGAAAAAAAAATTTATTACTTAAAAATGTACATGAACAGTCACAAAGGCAAGAAACTTTTTTTTATGAGTTAGTGTCCGTGGAGTTGTAACGCCTGCTCCGTTCAGTGTCCCCGTCTAGCAGCATGGTGTAAGGTCTAAAGATGGTCTAAAACAGACCGAAACCGGTAAGCTCATAAAAAATGAAGCTTGTTGCGGTCGTGATTGTTCATGTCCATTCTATATATGAAGATGGTATCTGTTCTTTCGGGCATGTCTTCATATATATAGTTAAGGCTCACCGGCCATTTGACCATCTTCTTCTGTGCGGATGCACACACATTGCCCGAACTGTTACGGGAATCGCTAAAGCCACGAGTAATGAGTGTAATGGGCAGGGGCTCTACGAATATAGTGCGGGGCAATAAGTTAGGAATGTGGGTCTCTCGGGAGCCGTGCCAGAGATACGTCCCTGCAGTCGCACTATCCTCTGTGTCCTCGGTGGCTCGGATGGATGCCGGCGCGGTAGCTCAGCGTGTTCGGTCAGAGGGTTTAGCTACCCTCTGCAATAAAAAACTGAGTGAACGGATCAACGAACAACCTGAACGAGTGTCATCGGACGTCCATCACGACCAAAGTCAACGAACAATATAGAACAAAATGAGATTAAAAACAAAAACAAAAAAAGATGGGTAGAGCGTCTGCCATGTAAGCAGGAGATCCCGGGTTCGAGTCCCTGTCGGGGCCCACATTTTCAACTGTCCCCGTTGACTTACATCAACGCCTGTATGCAGTTAAAGGTATTCATTTCATTGTATTAATTTAATTGTAATTTCGTGTCCATTCTTACCATCTTTATTAGAGAAACGCATTCATTTAAGCGTTGCAAAACCGTGTCTGCCAAAAACGGCACCCCGTTCAGCCCTGCAATTCTGGAAGACGCGATGTTGGCCGTTTCCTCGTATAGGATCCCAATACTGCTCGTTTTTGTATCGTTAATATAAAGACTCGGCGTTTTGTAAATGGTCTTCACGGGTTTGCCGCCGGATGACGTTGTGCAAATTCCACAATATTTCCTCGGAGCAACTGTCCGACATCTTCAGGTGGTTCAACCTTGCTGCTGGTTAGGTACGCCGTGAAGACTATTTAGAACATACCCGCCGGGAAAGCTTGAAGAGTCACACTTGGCGTTTTGTTTCCATTTAAGAGATCTACACGTAAGATGTCAGCTAGAGTGATGGGCCGCAAAGAAGAAAATAACAGCTCTGCTTCTCGTTAGTCGTGCAGCAAGTGACAGACGTTGCATGTTTACGTCACAAATGAGCTCTCGAACAATGACACATTTTATGAATCGTTCTAAAATTCCTCGTAGGAAACTCGTTCCCTACACTAGTCCTTATACCTTAGCCAAAGGGGGTTTGCCCGTAAATTACTGTGCAAATTAGCCGTAATGCCATACACTGTAGCGGCACATGCACCTCGGTAGAGCGCTGCACATAAAGTCGACCAGATGCAGCGCGGCTTGGGCCGTAAAGCCAGGCTAATGGCTCGTTATACAAGGGTTGGCGTGCAGGGTCGCCGCATAGTTCACTGTTCCGCAGCGCCTTTGACAGACTCGCCCAGTTCCGACAGCAGTTAGCAAGATAACTGCATTTCAGAGTGATTAAAGATTTTAATTTGCCGGGAGATTTACGCAGGAGCGCGGTACTTTTATTTCTCTCCAGGTCAAATGACACAGAAACACGAGCTCTTTAGAGGTCGTACGTGTAGCAGAGAGATGGAGAGCATTGCGTTTCCACAATTACAATAGCAATACGAAACGTTGTGACTGCGAAATGAAATGAACGTACAGCATTGTGGGCCGAGAGTCTCCCATTTGGGGAAGTTCGGCCGCCGAGGGCAAGCACTTATTGCATTCGACGCCACATTGGGCGACTTGCGCGTCGGAGATGGTGGTGAAATGACGATGAGGACAACACAACATCCAGTCCCTGAGCGGAGAAAATCTCCTGCCTCAGCCGGGAATCGAACCCGGGTCCCTTGGCGTGGCAGTCTGCCGCGCTGGCCACTCTTCTAACGGCGGCGGACGTTAGCATTGTTTCTCACCGCGACACTGACAAGGGAACCTCCCCATCGCACTCCCCTCAGATTTAGTTACAATTTGGCACAGTGGATAGGCCTTGAAAAACTGAACACAGATCAATCGAGATACAAGAAGAAGTTGTGTGGAACTATGAAAAAATAAGCTAAATATACAAACTGAGTAGTCCGTGGGCAACATAGACAACATCAAGGGTAATGTGGGCACGGGAGCGCCGTGGTCCCGTGGTTAGCGTGAGCAGCTGTGGAGCGAGAGGTCCTTGGTTCAAGTCTACCCTCAAGCGAAGAGTTTACTTTCTTTATTTTTGCAAGTTATGATCTGTTCGTTCGTTCATTGACGTCTCTGTTCACTGTAATAAGTTAAGTGTCTGTGTTTTGCGACCGCACCGCAAAACCGTGCGATTAGAATGGACGTGCCTCTCCAATGGCAACCGAAAACATTTGATCCAGGAAACCACGTCTGATATTCTATACGACACTGGTGACGACATGTGCGTCACATGACAGGAATATGTTGTCGACCCACCTAACTTGCACACTTGGCGAATGGGTAAAAAGGTTCTTCTACCTTGCCCGATTTAGGTTTTCTTGTGGATGTGATAATCACTCCCAAAAAACTGCTGATAACATAAGTGCCGGCCGCGGTGGTCTAGCGGTTCTGGCGCTGCAGTCCGGAACCGCGGGACTGCTACGGTCGCAGGTTCGAATCCTGCCTCGGGCATGGGTGTGTGTGATGTCCTTAGGTTAGTTAGGCTTAAGTAATTCTAAGTTCTAGGGGACTTATGACCTAAGATGTTGAGTCCCATAGTGCTCAGAGCCATTTGAACCATTTGATAACATAAGTGTGTGTCACATAAACTGCAACAAATGAGTGCAACAGTTTCAAAGTCGCACAGTTTTCTCTGTGCTCTGTCAAAACATGTTTTTAACGTTTTCAAATTTTTCCATGTGTAGACCGTCAAATCCTGCATATGTCCAAGCAAATCTGAACATGTCCTGGAATTTTGGAGAGCGAAATTGATTATGTGTGAGTGCCTGAACTCTGATAATTGTCTGAAAATAAAAATTCAAATTTTTTACTGGAGGGAAGACTTGAACGAAGGACCTCTTGCTCCGCAGCTGCTCACGCTAACCACAGGACCACGGCGCTCCTGTGCCCACATTACCCTTGACGTTGCCTATGTTGCCCACGGACTACTCAGTTTGTATATTTTGCTTATTTTTTCATAGTTCCACACAACTTCTTCCTGTTTTCTCGATTGATCTGTGTTCAGTTTTTCAAGGCCTATCCACTGTGCCAAATTATAACTAAATCTGAGGGGGGTGCGATGGGGAGGTTCCCTTGTGAGTACCGCCTAGTGACGTTGCGGCCACGTGACGCGGTGAGCAAAATACGAGGAGCGTTCGATCAGAATAGCAACACTTTTTTTTCCTGAAAGTAGATTGGTTCTATTCAGGATTTCAGTGCAAGATATTATATCCCACTCTTTTGGCTCCAAGACCCTATTTTTCAAGATAATTTGAGTTAAATGGTACGGGCTTACGCAGCCTCTCTGCCAGGGCCTACATGCCCGCACGGTACCTCCCTACGGTCGACGTCGGGGACAGCGTTTTGCTGCGTCAATAACTCCCCCCATCACTCACGTACTGCTTCCCGCGGAGTGCATCCTTCATTGGGCCAAACAGATGGAAGTCGTAAGGTGTGAGATTCGGACTGTAGAGTGGATGAGGAAGAACAGGCCAAAGAAGTTTTGTGAGCTCCCCTCGGATCGCAGGCGTATGTGAGGCCTTGCATTGTCTTAGAGATCGAGGAGTTCCTTTGCATTTTTGTGGTGACGAACACGCTGAAATCGTTCCTTCAATTTCCTGGGGGTAGTGAGCTACGCTGGCTCCGGCTTATGCGTTGGTTTAAACGTTGACTGTTACACTGCATTTGGTTTCCCGCGGTTATTGCGGTTATGTCGTGGTTCTTCCTCTTTCTGCGTGTGGCAGCAGCCGGTGTGCGGCAGTCGGCCGGTTGGTGTTGACCAGCCAGGAAATCTCCGCGCGGCGCAGTGGGCCGGGCCCGTTGGCGGTCTCTACGCAGTGTCGGAGTGTGTGGTAGCTGTTCCCATTGCTACGAGGTTCGTGGCTCACCGACCCAGGACATCCAAGTTGAGTGCGTGATGATTTAATTACCGAAGCCAGCCTGTTCACATTGTGCCGTTGTTTTCATGGTTGGCTGTTTGGGGTGGGGGGGGGGGGGGGTTGTTCCCGTGAGCAGCAGCGAGTGTTCCAGTTAGCGAAAGTTTGGCCCCCATCGGGTGGAGTTTAACTGTATTTTGGTTATTTGAAGTCCGAGTGCACCATCGGAATTTTCTGCCTTGTGGCTGTTCTGGGTACCTGCCCCGGCCGCTGACGTAAAATTCATGCAGTGTTCTTTCCTCACCGTGTTGTCGCTGTCCAACACGTGTGTGTAGTTTTGACAGCTTATGCATACTTGGTTGTGGGCGGCTACGCTTTTTACGTTTTGGCATTGGAGTTCCTAGTGTATTGGTCGGGTGGAAAGCAAGACGTCTTGTCTGTGGGTCCGTTGACTGTCTCTTGGTGGTGTTGCCGGCGGATCCGATATAGTTGCGCCGACAATCTCTCTCCCCTAAGCGAACGTTAATATTTCAAGTGCAGACCGACTCCCGGAAACTTCTGAGTGCCGCTAGCTGCACTGCCTTTTCTTATTGGTGTTTTATTGTGTATTTTAATGGATCATCGCCGATAGTTTGAATTTGTGTGCTTTTAGTTGGGTTTTAAGTAATGGGCCTTCAGCCGTTTTAAAATTCCTTACTTGTCAAGTATTAGATTGGTTGGGCCTTCAGCCTCATACGAAATATTATTTAAGGATAAAACCTTGCGCTTTCTGCCTTTTGAAAACTTATTGTAGTTGTGTTTTAAATCATGGGCCTTCAGCCTTTTTAAAAATTAAAGACGTTGTGCTCTTTAGCCATAAGATTGTGTGACATATTGAGTCGATAGTAAAGGTCTGAAATTTGCGCTGTAATGTTTGGACAACTAAAAAAAGTTTTGTGTGCTCGACTGTAACTGACAGCCGCTCATTTTGGCCCCTTTCCACAATTCCAACTACCTGTTCTGGCCTGCGGATTTAATCAGGCGTTTCAGGTAGCCCAGTGTACTTCAAAGTTGATCTTTGTGCCTTGACGGAGGGCATCAGTCAGAATAACACCTTGAGCCCCAGAAGGCCGTCGCCAGGACTTCAGCGGCTGGGGATGCGGCTTTGAACTTTATCTTTGGAGAAGACGTGGTGTGGCGGAATTCCATGGATTGCGTTTTGTTTCCAGTTCGGAATAATAAACCCATGTTTCATCGCATGTGACGCTGTTTGGCAAAAAATTGTCACGATCGACCTGGTAACGCACAAGCAATTCCGCACTCATGGTCCTTCGCTGTGGATGGTCTTCTGTTGGGCGGCGATGGATTCAACGGGCACACGCCTTTGAAAACCCCAACTGGTGGACGAATGTGTCAGCACTACCGACAGAGATGTCGGCAGCAATAGCAGTGGAGGGTATATAAGCCACGTCAGGGGTACACACAAAGCCGGCCGAAGTGGCCGAGCGGTTATAGGCGCTACAGTCTGGAACCGCACGACCACTACGGTCGCAGGTTCGAATCCTGCCCCGGGCATGGATGTGTGTGATGTCCTTAGGTTAGTTAGGTTTAAGTAGTCCTAAGTTCTAGGGGACTGATGACCAAAGAAGTTAAGTCCCATAGTGCTCAGAGCCATTTGAACCATTTGGTACACACAAAACAGTATTGTCGTTCCCAGAACGAGATTTTCACTTTGTAGCAGAGTGTGCGCTGATATGAAACTTCCTGACATATTAAAACTGGGTGCCGGACCGAGATTCGAACTCGGGGCCTTTGTCTTTCGCGGGCAAGTGCTCTACCAACTGACCTACCCAAGCACGACTCACGACTCGTCTTCACAGCTTCAATTCTGCCAGTACCTCGTCTCCTATCTTCCAAACTTCACAGAAGCTCTTCTGTGAATCTAGAGCACTCGCCCGCGAAAGACAAAGGTCCCGAGTTCGAGTCTCGGTCCGGCACACAGTTTTAATCTGTCAGGAAGTTTCAGTATTGTCGTTGACGTAATGCGGAAACGGAGCGATTTATGTGACGTTCAAAAGGGCATGATCATTGGCTTTCGGTACAAGATTGCAAGCAATTCCGAAATGGCTAAGTTTGTAAACTGCTTGCATGCCGTCGTGGTCTGAGTACACCTTGAGTGGCAAAATGGTACTATCCGAAACCGGCGCCAAGACATCTGTGATGCACCACGGCCCACAGATGACAGCGATGGACGACGGTTGCGAAAATGTGTGCAGGCGAATAGATGTGAAACTTTTGAGTAACTGACCGCCCAGATAAACCAAGATGCTACCAACAGTGTCTCTCCAACGAACATTCAGCGAGCGTTACTGCGTATGGACCTCCGCAGCAGGCGTCTCATTCATGCACCTGTGCTGCCTGATGTTCATCGGCGACGTAGGCTGGAACGTTCATCTCAATACTGCATATGGATGTCCACTGAGTGGCGACAAGTGGCCTTTTTAATTTGAAAATTACGTTGTATGCCCCGTCGGAAAGATAGCCGTTGACGTGTACGGCGTGAAGCAAATACCCGGCAACAATCACCGAAATGGTCCAGCAGGAAGAAGGGGCGTCATAATCTGGAGCAGGTTTTCGTGTGATTCCCTGAGTGATCTCTACATTCCGGAAGGCACAGTGGATTAACACCAGTATGCACCTCTCATGTACAGCCATACATGCAGTTTGGTTCTCATCTACACGATGACGTCTACCAGGAGGTCAGTACAAAGTACTCTCAGCTCGTAGTGTACGTGCATGGTTCGTACAGCACCAGGCCGAGTTTTTCCGTACTTGCCTGGCTACCAAACTCTCCAGATTTAAACCCCATCGAGAACCTGTGGGAGCACCTCGATTGGACTTTACGCGGTATGAATCCTCAGCCGAGAGCGCAGCTGGAGTCGGCATGGCTCCATATCGCTGTCGGTAGCTTCCAGAACCTCATCTGGTTATGGATGTGATTGAAAAGTGTATGACATATACTGAAGAGCCAAAGAAAGTGGTACACCTGCGTAATATCGTGTAGGATCCTCGCGAGCAAGCAGAAGTGCCTCAACACGACGTGGCATGAACTCGACTAATGTCTGAAGTAATGCTGGAGGGGACTGACACCATGACTCTTGCAGGGCTGTCCACAAATCCGTAAGAGTAAGAGGGGGTGAAGATCTCTTCTGGACTGCAGCAAGGCATCCCAGGTATGCTCAATATCGTTCATACCTGGGGAGTCTGGTGGCCAGTGGAAGTATTTAAACTCAGAAGAGCGTTCCTGGAGCCATTCTGTAGCAATTCTGGACGCGTGGTGTGTTGCATTGTCCTGCTGCAACTCCCCAAGTCCGTCGGAATGCACAATGGACATTGAATGGATGCAGGTGATCAGACAGGGTGCTTCCTTACGTATCACCTGTCAGAGTCGTATCTAGACGTATCGGGGGCCCCATATCACTTCCAACTGCACACGCCCCACACCATTATAGAGCCTCCAGCTGCTTGAACAGTCCCCTGTTGACATGCAGGAGTCACAGGTTCATGAGGTTGTCTCCATACCCGTACACGTCCATCCGCTCGATACAATTTGAAACGAGACACGTCCGACCAGGCAACATGTTTGCGGTCATCAACAGTCCAAAGTCGTTGTCGGCGGGCCCTGGAGTGGCGTAAAGCTCTGCGTCGTGCAGTCATCAAGGGTCTTCGGCTACGAAAGCCTCAATCGGTGATGTTTCGTTGAATGGTTCGCCTAGCATTGAAATCTGCAGCAATTTGCGGAAGGGCTGCACTTCTGTCACGTTGAACGATTCTCTTCAGTCGTCGTTGGTCCCGTTCTTGCAAAGTCTTTTTCTGGCCGCAGCGATGTCGGAGATTTGATGTTTCACCGGATTCCTAGTATTCACTTGAAAGGCTCGTACGACAAAATCCCCACTTCATCGCTACCTCAGAGATGCTGTGTCCCATCGCTCGTGGGCCGACTATAGCACCACATTCAAATCCGCTTAAATCTTGATAACCTGCCATTGTAGCAGCAGGAACCGATTTAACAACAGAGCCAGACACTTGTTGTCTTATATGGGCGTTGCCAACCGCAGCGCCGTATTGTTCCTGTTTACATAACTCTGTATTTGAATATTCATGTCTATGCCAGTTTCTTTGGCGCTTCAGTGTAAATTTCGTCAGTAACAATAAGTTTCCTACTTAGTGCCTGTAAAAACTGAATCTTCAGGTATAACCAAGCTGTGTACTCTGACGGTAAATTTCATATCTTACTCTGACCAACTACATCCATAATGAGATCGCGTGATATGCATACGTATGGATAAGAAGGCTGTCTCAGTCCATTTTAATTAATTTTAGTGTAGCCAGAGCAAGTATCCGTAAATAATATCGAACTGGTTTTGCAGACGTAATCACACACATCTAAGTTTCAGAACTTCAACTAACTTACGGCTCCATTCTACGATGTAAAGGTAACAGCAGTGGTGGAATATGTAATTCACACATGAAAAAAGTAGAGGAATAGTTGTTGACTTTTATTTCAGAATGAATATTTCAAAACCCATTGACGGAGCGTGCCACAACAGTAACTAAGACTTGGTGAACGAAAAACAAAACTTTCTTGCCTAAGCTAGTCTAAAAGTTATAAAAAAAATGCTAGATGAATCTTTGGAATGTTGAAGCTATTATTTGCCGTTCGTTTTTCTAGCCCTTGTGCTCTTAACTATGCTGCCCGTCTTCATTTTCCCGCTGCTGCAACCTCAGGCATGCACTAGTACACTTTTCTGTCGCACAGAACAAGCAAAAATGAATTCAGGGAACAGGTGATACTTCGTTGGTAATACGCAGACAAATGCAAACACAACACTTACAAAATGCAGCAGGTTTACTAAAGAGACGCTTTACACCACCCTTGTCCAGCCTCTACCTGAGTATTTCTGTGCGGTGTGGGATCCGCATCTCACAGGATTGACGGAGAACGTCGAAAAAGTTCAGAGAAGTGCAGATCGTTTTGTATTATCGCGAAATAGCGGGGAGACTTCGTTGCTTTAGAAACGTCCCGTGGTATTGCAATCATCAGTTTTTCCCTCCGATTGCGAAAATGTTGTGCTGGAGCTCACCTTCATAGGGAGGAATGACCATCACGATAAAACAGAAGAATTTAAAGCTAGCACATAAAGATCTTAGTGCTCGTTTTCTCCGCGTGCTGTTCGAGAGTGGAAAGGTAGTGGAATAGCTTGAAGGTGGTTCGATGAACCCCCTTCCAGGCGCTTAATTGTGAATTGCAGAGTAGTAATGTAGATACAGATGTAGGCAACACTAGCCCACAAAAGAACGCGCGACTCGGTGCCTTCTGGGTCCTCGCACAGTGTAGTGGTACACTGCAGAGTGGAGCGGATGTCCGTATCATGTGGCAGCAGTATCAAGCGCGGTCACAAGCGATTAACCCTGTGGCTAAACAATGCAGCTGCGCGCTGTCCTACTATTTTGCTCTTACCTGCGTCTCGTTACTTGCATTGCCTTGTCTGGGGGCAAGATTATTTTTGTTCTTTGTTTTCTTATCGCGATAAAGTCGTTGCCGGTAATTGGAAACCGCTTCATTAACGCCTTGGAAATATGTATTTTTATTCACTTTAGATACGAGGTGATGTGTGGTTTAATTAAGTGGAAGGCTAATAATCTGTAACTCAGGCGATACAACAATGTTTTGTATATCAATAAATGACCCCTTCCAAGGACACTCATCCTTGTGAATCCAGTCTTTAAGGTTTTGGTTTCTTCACTTGTGCCACGTTATAGCTTTAACAGAAATAAAACAATGTCTTACGTTAGTCTGTCATAAACAAATGCGTTGGAAAATGCAGCTATAATATAATGTATGTGAAATTTATGAAACGCCAACCAGCGAAGAATTTGTTTTTAACCTCCATTGAAAGATGCGCCATAACCGGTTTTGTATTTGAAAAAATCACCTTGAGACGGTTGTTACAGATATATCTGCTGATGGCACATATTGGTGTCTATTAGTGGTGTAATACCGTAGAATTCAAAGAAAATCTCCTATGAAAGTAAAGAATTGTTGGGAGATATTTCCGTTTAGCAAGAGCGTCAAAAAAAAAAAAGCTGATTTCAAATTACCTGAGCTGTCAACATGAACAGTTCACCACGAGGATCGAAAATGTTGACCATCAATAGGCAGAGTTCGAGAGTATTGTACAATACGCCTTCGACAGGTATGTACACCAAATGTACGTTAGTATGTTCTGCAGATGTGATCAGCATTTCAGTCACGTCGGTTGAGCATGTGTCCTGTGGCCTAGCAGGCACAGGGTTCGCCATGGGAACTGATAACTTGTTCCATGCGTGATAGCATCGATGCGTATAAGGCACGAATGGCGTTCTGACGGATAGTCACCCATGGTGCAGTAACTGGCGCCAAAATTTGTCTGTGGTGGTTGGCATTGGGCCACAGCGCTGCACTCGTCATTTCACCATATCCCACACGTTTTCGACTGGCGAAAAGTCTATTGATGTGGCGGACCAGAGCAAAAGCTGACATCCTGTGAAATCAAAGAGGCACGTTTTCGTGTAGCAACATGTGGTTGTACACTTGTCTTGCTGAAAAATGACTCCTGGAAGTGTTACGCAGAAAGGTTATGTGTACGGGTCGCAGGATGTCATTCACGTGGATCACACTGGTCACAGTGTCCTGGACACGCCCCCGTTGTGATTTGTGATTTTACGCAGTAGCACCCCACGCCAAGGCCTTGAGCTGACATTGTATGTCTTGTGCGAATGCAGTCACTGTGACACCACTATCCCTATCCGCGCCGAAGCAAAATGTGGCCATCATTTTCAAACAAACAAAACCTGGATCCGTCCGAAAGCACCATCGGTGGCCATTCCTGTTTTTGTATCCCGCCTGGAAGGCGGCGCGTGGGTCTGCTCTTGTAAACTGAAGGGTAGGCCAATGTAGGAAGTGAGTAGGAGCAGGAAAAGGTGAAAATGCTTCGGTACTGCAATTAAAAGTGGTTTTACTTAACTTGGGATGAGATGAGCACGTAGGTGCGAAGCTGTACATCAAGTTACAAAGTTAAAAGTAGTGGCTCGCCCACTATGAAATAGAAACAATGTTGCTTGGTCGTCTGCTCGGCATCAAATGGGCTTAACCTGGAGCGGAGCTCGTAGATGTGCAGAGCGGCGGCTAGAGGGCTCTGTCTTCGGTGTCGTAGTGCCAACCTAAGAACTTGCACCTACGCCGTGGCATCGTAGCTATCGATACCACACCTGTCCCCAGTAAAGTCGTTCCATAGACCATTGCAGTCTAGCATGTTTCTGCACGTTCGTCAAAGGTAGGCGGAGAAGCGGACGACGCGCACGTAACCTGAGCCGTAATAATAATAATAATAATAATAATAATAATAATGTCGTGTGACTAGGGCCTCCCGTCGGGTAGACCGTTCGCCTGGTGCAAGTCTTTCGATTTGACGCCACTTCGGCAACTTGCGTGTCGACGGAGATGAAATGATGATGATTAGTACAACACAATACCCAGTCCCTGAGCGGAGAAAATCTCCGACAAAGCCGGGAATCGAACCCGGGCCCTTAGGATAGACAGCCTGTCGCGCTGACCAATTTTTTTTTTTAATCTCATTTTGTTCGTTTTTGTACGTTCTATCTGCTCTGGCGGACGTCGAAAGACATCCGTTTCAGTTCGTCGTTGATACATTAACTCAGTTTTTTTTATTACAGAGGGCAACTATCCCTCTGACCGAACACGCTGAGCTACCGTGACGGCGACCACTCTCCTACCGGGGGCGGACCTGACAAGGGAACCTCCCCATCGCACCCCCCTCAGATTTAGTTATAATGTGGCACAGTGGATAGGCCTTGAAAAACTGAACACAGATCAATCGAGAAAACAGGAAGAAGTTGTGTGGAACTATGAAAAAAATAAACAAAATATACAAACTGAGTAGTCCGTGGGCAACATAGGCAACAACAAGGACATTCTGGGCACAGGAGCGCCGTGGTCCCGTGGTTAGCGTAAGCAGCTGCGGAACGAGAGGTCCTTGGTTCAAGTCTTCCCTCCAGTAAAAAGTTTTAATTTTTATTTTCAGACAATTATCAGAGTTCAGGCACTCACACATAATCAATTTCGCTCTCCAAAATTCCAGGACGTGTTCAGATTTGCTTGGACATACGCAGGGTTTGAAGGTCTACACAGGGAAAAATTTGAAAACGTTAAAAACATTTGTTTTGACAGAGCACAGAGAAAACTGTGGACTGTGAAACTGTTGCATTCATTTGTTGCAGTTTATGTGACACACTCTTATGTTTTCATCACTTTTTTGGGAGTGATTATCACATCCACAAGAAAACCTAAATCGGGCAAGGTAGAAGAATCTTTTTACCCATTCGCCAAGTGTGCAAGTGAGGTGGGTCGACAACATATTCCTGTCATGTGACGCACATGCCGTCGCCATTGTCGTATAGAATATATCAGACGTGTTTTCCTGTGGAGGAATCGGTTGACCTATGACCTTGCGATCAAATGTTTTCGGTTCCCATTGGAGAGGCACGTCCTTTCGTCTACTAATCGCGCGGTTTTGCGGTGCGGTCGCAAAACACAGACACTAAACTTATAACAGTGAACAGAACGTCAATGAACGAACGGACAGATCATAACTTGCAAAAACAAAGTAAGTAAACTTTTCGCTCAAGGGTAGACTTGAACCAAGGACCTTTCACTCCGCAGCTGCTCACGCTAACCACGGGACCACGTCGCTCCTGTGCCCAGATATGCCTTGATGTTGCATATGTTGCCCATGGACTACTCAGTTTGTATATTTTGCTTATTTTTTATAGTTCCACACAACTTCTTCCTGTTTTCTCGACTGATCTGTGTACAGTTTTTCAAGGCCTATCCACTGTGCTAACTTATAACTAAATCTGAGGGGGGTGCGATGGGGAGGTTCCCTTGCGAGCCGTAATAAACAGCGAGGACTGATACCCTTGGTAATGCACGATGTGTTCCACTGTTGCTCCAGAGTCGAGGAAGATGCAGATATGCTGTGCAATGCCATTCGTATGAGGTGTTCATATTCTCGGGAGAGGGGGGGGGGGGGGGGGGGCGGGTGGTGCGAACCGACCCGACCCATCTCCTCGCGTTCTACGGCGTGTCGGGAACCGTTATGGACACACCCGATTCAGTGCCGAAACACTTAGTCCCACACAAGCAGCAATTTCCCGGGTGGGTACATTACATTCTCTCATATCAATAATGTGCCCTCTTTAATTCTCACTGATGTGACGGCACGGTTCACGCTTACGCCTGCTCAAGTCACACTGATCCATTGCCTTTGGTTTACCTGAAACTCAAAGAAACCTTTACAGAGACACGCGAAATGATGCAGGAAGCCTACGGCGATGAGTGTTCAAGCCCTCGGTATTACACGATTTAAAAGTGGCCGGACGGAAGTTGAAGATGGCCCTCGTTAAGGACGCCCTTCGACATCTGCTGACGACGCTCATGCCAGGAACGTCACGGAAATTGTGCGTGCCAATCGATGACCGACTGTTCGAGAGATTTTAGAAGAATGTAACATTTCAGTTGTATCATGTCATGAAATCTTGACACAGCATCTTTGAATGCATCGTGTTGCCGCCAAGTTTGTCCCACGGCTCATGAATAAAGACCAAAGAGACCTTCGCGCCCCAATCTCTTAAGAGCTTTTGGATCGCGCAAATGAGAACGAGATGTTGCTTAAGAGAATAGTAACTGGTGATGAGACCTGGGCCTACGGTTATAAATGTTGAGAACAAGGTTCAATCGTCACAGTCGCTCAGGAAAAGTTCTCAAAGATTAAAAAAGAAATTCATCAGGTCAGGTCAAATACATTCTGATAGTTCTCTTTGACTTTGAAGGATTATTTCATTAGAAATTCGTGCCACACGGATAAACTGTTAATCGATGACACTATCGGGACGTCTTGCAACACCTGCGAGAAAATGTGAAAAGGAATTGGCCTGATACGTGGCGAGAAAATTCATGACTTTGCAACACGATAACGCACCCGCACATTCATCCCTGTTGGTGGGTGACTATTGCACAAAAAACAAAATGAAATAATTGTTCGGCCGTCTTTTCCGTAATCTCGAGATGTGGTCCTTGCGGACTTTTTTTTTTTTTTTGTTTCCAAAGTTGAAACCTTCGGTGAAAGGACTAAGATTTGCAACGATAGACATGATAAAAGAAAATTTGCAGACGGCGCATCGCGCGATCCAGCAAGAGGTGTATCGAGAGTGCTTCCAGAAGTGGAAACGACGCTGGAAGCGGTGTATCAATGGAATACAGTATTTCGAAGGAGACCATCCACAATGGAGTAAAAAGTAAGCGTAGAAAAATTCTGTGGATAAAGTTCTGGAATTTTCTGAACAGACCTCGTACGTAGAATAGCAATAGCAAGGGGCCAATAGGAAGGCGTCTATCAAATGTCGAAGTGTTATATGGGAAGTGTTAGGTACAGATGCAGCTGAACGGCTGTTCCCGTGCTACTGTCGTCAGCATCTATAGGAAGCGGTTCAAGGAGAGTGGAACCACGACCCCCTCCCGCCGGAGGTTCGAGTCCTCCCTCGGCTTTGGTGTGTGTGTGCTGTTCTTACCGTAAGTCAGTTTTAGAAGTGTGTAAGTCTAGGGACCGATGACTTCAGTAGTTTTGCCCCTTAGCAATTCACACACATTTGAACATTTGAAACCACGACCAGGCTGCGAGGTATTAAGAGTCCGCGCCTCGTCAAAGGAATGTGGAGGTCCGAGGCCTCAGCGTCTTGCAATTCACGATACGCGGCGATCTTCTGACAGATGGGACGACAGAGTACAACGCTGGTGCAGGCACTCGTGTCTTGGAACACACCATTCAGCGCACATTCTTGAACATGGGATCCTCAGCAGACGACACTTACCTCCTTGCATGTTGATTCAATGAGATCATTAATAATGGTTACAGTGGACACCGGACTATCGAGATTGGACCGTGGATCAATGGAAACATGTCGTCTAGTCGAATGAAGCTCGTTTCTTGTTACATCTCGTCGATGGTCGTTTCCGGATACGCCCTAATCGAGGCGAACGTCTGGTGTGGGCAGTATTGTGAAATGGGGAACATCTGCTTGGGCTTCCTTGGGACATGTGCCGGCCGATGTGGCCGAGCGGTTCTAGGCGCTTCAGTCCGGAACCGCGCTGCTGCTATAGTCGCAGGTTCGAATCCTGCCTCGGGCATCGAAGCGTGTGATGTTCTTAGGTTAGTTAGGTTTAAGTAGTTCTAAGTTCTAGGGGACTGCTGACCTCAGAAGTGAAGTCCCTTAGTGTTTAGAGCCATTTAACCATTTTCGGGAGTGAACGTTTTTGCGGACTACCTGCTTCCCATCATGCTTCATTGCTTCCCGACAGCAATGGCATCTCCGTGCAGGATAACAGTCCGTATCACAAGGCCGCAATCGCGCTATGGTGGTTGAGGAGCACGACAGTGAATTCACACTGATGCTTAGCCTACGATATTTGCCTGCTCTGAAACCGATGTAACACGCCTAGGACGCTGTGTGCTGCCAGCTCCACGTTTGAAAACCGCTGGCACATAACTTACGGACATTGGGCCAGCCGTGCGTAGACATCTGGTACCACATTCCTCCGGAAATCTAACAAGGACTTTTCGAATCCATTCCACGCAGAAGCGTTGCTGTATTGCTTCGCAAAGGTGGACCCACACGTTATCAAGCAAGTGGTCTTAATATCTGGGCTTGCCAGTGTACCGGATCGTAGTTGGTATCACTGCTATAAGATTCATAGCTCTTGTACTAGCCGACATCTAGTGAGGTCAGCGCGAACTGCGTGCTTCTTGGAGCCGTATTGTCAACTATGCGCTCTGTGCATTGAACAGATCGTATGAAGACAGTTTTGCTTTTGTTGCAGTTTTCATCTAACTTTGCCGTGTATCTGTCCAAGAGAATTACTGTTATAAAAAATAAATGGCAACATAATTTTTTACTTATGGATGAATGCACACGAAATAACCCTAGTTTTCATACAGTCATGAATCTGTATTCGTCGTGGTTCCTTCGTAAGGGATAGAAAATGACGACGTTGCCTGTAATGTACCGCTGTAACTTTCTCGTATCGTACCGGTACAGGTTGAGAACCTTGCTGGTACAGTGAGATTAAAAAAAAAAAAAAAATCATCATCTAGCATTGTTAGTGCAACATAATGTTCGAAATGATGTGGTGAATTTTCTAATGAGTTTTTTTTCTTAAATTAGTAATTCAATAATTATTTTGTACTGAAGTATGGCAACAGAAAGGCGTTAGAGAGAGTGGAGCACAGGTAAACTGCATTTAGTTGTAACTGTGTGTCTAAATGGGAAACATCAATTAAATGAATTTGAATGCATATAAAACGTGTCCAAGCCAGCAGTTAAGAAAAAAAAAATTCAAATGTCTGTGAAATCTTATGGGATTTAACTGCTAAGGTCATCAGTCAAATGGTTCAAATGGCTCTGAGCACTATGGGACTTAACATCTATGGTCATCAGTCCCCTAGAACTTAGAACTACTTAAACCTAACTAACCTAAGGACAGCACACAACACCCTGCCATCACGAGGCAGAGAAAATCCCTGACTCCGCCCGGAATCGAACCCGGGAACCCGGGCGTTGGAAGCGAGAACGCTACCGCACGACCACGAGTTGCGGGCGGTCATCAGTCCCTAAGCTTACACACTACTTAACCTAAATTATCCTAAGGACAAACACACACACACCCATGCCCGAGGGAGGACTCGAACCTCCGCTGGGACCAGCCGCACAGTCCATGACTGCAGCGCCCGAGACCGCTCGGCTAATCCCGCGCGGCAGCAGTTAAGGGGCATACTGAAAATAAAAACGGTAAATGCATGCAGTAGTATAAAGGATCTTGGTTGCCGCGAAGTGTTTCCCATCGTAGTTGAAAACGAATAGGAAGAGAATGTTCTTACATTCGAAAAGATTATGTTCTGTTTAACCCTGGCGAAAGTAATATAACTTACGTTTTAGCGAATGTAAGAAATGTTCCGAACAGTTCATTAATTCAGCAGCTAGGGAAGTGTGCCAAGGCTTCTTCCAAACAACCGATTCACATCGGTACCTAAGCACTTCTATTCTTTCAAATAGCTTCTGGAATTCAGCCAGTGCAGTACTGGCTGAATTCCCGGAAATTGTTGGAAAGACAGGAGAAACTAAGGTCTCATTTCTATTCCTACTCCTGAGTAGCCCCACCGAGTTCCGTACTGTGCACCACTCAAAGCTTGCTTTGCAGTCAAGATCAAGGAATCAACAGGCGGGCCAACGTCATCGAGTCTCATCGTTCGAGATAAGATCTTCTGTCGCTCATCTGGCTGTTCTTACTACCTGTCAGGACACGAAAACGTTCGACACTGTAAAATGAAACGGATTGCCCCATAATTTCAATACAGTGGAAGCCACGGCAAGCAAAGAGTGTGCTGAAGATGTCCATCCAAGAAATGTCGCTGAATCTGAGGGTAATGATGAAAGCTCCAAACAGAACATCCAAGACTCAGTCAAGAAGCCGAGGAGCAGTAAACGTTTTATTGTAAATAAAAAAAATGCTAACCGAAGCAAAGGAGAAGAAATTTGTAACTCCAGCTTTGCATGTCAATAGGAAGTGTTTTGGAGACTGCTGCTACTACAAAAGCTCATTCGTAAAACAGAGGTATGGGGTAGGGAGTTGTGCGAGGAAGATCGAATGGAAGAAACGATCAGATGCATAAAATGCAAAATGTACACTCATGGAAAGTGTGCTGGGATGGGGAAAGGCGGAGTGTTATGGCACGATCCCTGCAAATGATGATGTAACAATTCAAATATGGAACAGTTCCTTAAACTTAGACTAGTGCTCATTTTTAAGCTCGGGGACATAGTTTATAACGATGGCACACTATATGCATTCACTGGTACAAATTAAGAAACCAGATTCTCATTTGTACCTGTTGTAAATGCTTAGAAAATTATGTGTAGTTGCTTATTTTTATCATAATTTCCAGCCTTTAAATCAGGTACCAAGAACAACATGCTGCAGCTGGGGATGGCATTATTTTTCTTAACCTACTGCTTAGGCTACATTACATTTAAATAAATACAATATAAAAATTGATAACATTTAGGCAACTCTACCCTATATTATTATTGGCAGAAAGGAACAGAATCAAAAATCTGTACTTAGATATCTACTTGATCTTGAGATTTTTACTGTCAGTTAAAGTGGTATTTACGACTGGCGTTGTTTTAGGTATCTGATGAAAAATCAAGTTTTACAAAGTTCATTTTTCTATATCTGGCTCGGTGAGCATCGACACTAATTGAACCACTTCAAGTAAAAAGCACAGGGGTGCTTGGAAACACGGGAGGAGTGCTCGTCAAATCCCCGCCCAACTACTGTGACTGGATCTGCTGTGCATTCCAGAAATTCATGTGGATAACACGACGTCTTTCCCGAAAAGATTACAGCTGATACACTGTTGATAGTGCTTTCATATCCTCATTGTCACAGAGGATTCATTAGAAACTGCCTTCATTACCTCGTCGTGGAGTTTGAATCACCAGGCTGGTTGAGGACGGTTTTATTATTAAATTGCGTAGTTCCGGGCACACAGAATTTAGAAATGAGTCATTCTGGTGATCGCTTTTAGGTAGCTCTTGCCGCATTTAACTTGCCCGGATGTGTGAAAATAGTCGTTGGAGTGAACTGTAGCGCGAAATTTCCGACGGGCCAATGCGCGTTGCATTTCACTTCCAGGCGACGGAGCAGGTAGCGCCAGAACAATCGCATTATCTGCAGCGCTGCAACAGCGGACTGGAGCTCGCACCGCCGTGCTCTTTGTTTTCCTATCGATCAGCTGTCAGCAGCACTGCTCTGGCTAGAGACCACCGGCTAACCGCCGCGTCGAACTCACTTCGTTACGTCACTGTGTTCGGGATAGCGACACCACTGATGACTCGTCGCAGCTGTCTACGTAACTTACACTCCTGGAAATGGAAAAAAGAACACATTGACACCGGTGTGTCAGACCCACCATACTTGCTCCGGACACTGCGAGAGGGCTGTACAAGCAATGATCACACGCACGGCACAGCGGACACACCAGGAACCGCGGTGTTGGCCGTCGAATGGCGCTAGCTGCGCAGCATTTGTGCACCGCCGCCGTCAGTGTCAGCCAGTTTGCCGTGGCATACGGAGCTCCATCGCAGTCTTTAACACTGGTAGCATGCCGCGACAGCGTGGACGTGAACCGTATGTGCAGTTGACGGACTTTGAGCGAGGGCGTATAGTGGGCATGCGGGAGGCCGGGTGGACGTACCGCCGAATTGCTCAACACGTGGGGCGTGAGGTCTCCACAGTACATCGATGTTGTCGCCAGTGGTCGGCGGAAGGTGCACGTGCCCGTCGACCTGGGATCGGACCGCAGCGACGCACGGATGCACGCCAAGACCGTAGGATCCTACGCAGTGCCGTAGGGGACCGCACCGCCACTTCCCAGCAAATTAGGGACACTGTTGCTCCTGGGGTATCGGCGAGGACCATTCGCAACCGTCTCCATGAAGCTGGGCTACGGACCCGCACACCGTTAGGCCGTCTTCCGCTCACGCCCCAACATCGTGCAGCCCGCCTCCAGTGATGTCGCGACAGGCGTGAATGGAGGGACGAATGGAGACGTGTCGTCTTCAGCGATGAGAGTCGCTTCTGCCTTGGTGCCAATGATGGTCGTATGCGTGTTTGGCGCCGTGCAGGTGAGCGCCACAATCAGGACTGCATACGACCGAGGCACACAGGGCCAACACCCGGCATCATGGTGTGGGGAGCGATCTCCTACACTGGCCGTACACCACTGGTGATCGTCGAGGGGACACTGAATAGTGCACGGTACATCCAAACCGTGATCGAACCCATCGTTCTACCATTCCTAGACCGGCAAGGGAACTTGCTGTTCCAACAGGACAATGCACGTCCGCATGTATCCCGTGCCACCCAACGTGCTCTAGAAGGTGTAAGTCAACTACCCTGGCCAGCAAGATCTCCGGATCTGTCCCCCATTGAGCATGTTTGGGACTGGATGAAGCGTCGTCTCACGCGGTCTGCACGTCCAGCACGAACGCTGGTCCAACTGAGGCGCCAGGTGGAAATGGCATGGCAAGCCGTTCCACAGGACTACATCCAGCATCTCTACGATCGTCTCCATGGGAGAATAGCAGCCTGCATTGCTGCGAAAGGTGGATATACACTGTACAAGTGCCGACATTGTGCATGCTCTGTTGCCTGTGTCTATGTGCCTGTAGTTCTGTCAGTGTGATCATGTGATGTATCTGACCCCAGGAATGTGTCAATAAAGTTTCCCCTTCCTGGGACAATGAATTCACGGTGTTCTTATTTCAATTTCCAGGAGTGTATGTCCGATGTTTAGGGAGCTCGCTGCTTCTAGCGTGTACATAGAAATTGGACTATGTAATGTGGACACTTCAAAGACACTGAAGAGCCAAAGAAACTTGTGCATATGCCTAACATCGTGTACGGCTCCTGTGAACACGCAGAAGTGCCGCAACACGACGTGGCATTTATTCAACTAATGTCTGAGGCAGTGCTGGAGGGAACTGACACCGTAAACCCATAATAGTACGAGGGGGTGAAGCTCTCCTCTGAACACCACGTTGCAAGGCATCCCAGATAGGCCCAATAATGTTCATATCTCTGGCGTTTGGGGGCCAGCGGAGGTGTTTAAACTCAGAAGAGTGTTCCTGGAGCCACTCTGTAGCAGTTCTGGACATATGGGGTGTGGCATTGTCCTGCTGGAATTGCCCAAGTCCGTAGGAATGCACAATGGACATGAATATATGCAGGTGATAAAGCAGCATGCTTACGTAGGTGTCACCTGTCAGAGTCGTATCTAGACGTAACAGGAGTCTCTTATCACTCCAACTGTACATGTCCCACACCATTACAGAACCTCCACCAGCTTGAACAGTCCCCTGGTGACTTGCAGGACCCACGCATTCATGATGATGTCTCCATATTCGCACACGTCCAACCGCTAGATACAATTTGAAACGAGATTCTTCCGACCAGGCAACATGTGTCCAGTCATCAAGAGTCCAATGTCGTGATGACGGGCACAGGCGAGGCATAAAGTTTTGTGTAGTGCACTCATCAAGGGTACACGAGTGGGCCTTCGACTCCGAAAGTCCATATCGATTTTGTTTCGTTGAATGTTTTGCACGCTGAAACTTGTTGGCCCAGCATTAAAATCTGCAGCAATTTGCGGAAGCCTCGCACTTCCGTCACGTTGAACGATTCTATTTAGTCGTCGTCTCTCCCGTCCTTGCAGGAACTTTTTCCGGCTGCAGCGATATCGGAGGGTTGATGTTTTATCGGATTCCTGATGTTTTCGGTATACTCGTAAAATGGTCGTGTGGGAAAATCCCCACTTTATCTCGGAGATGCTATATCCAATCGCCCATGCGCCGACTTCAACACCACGTTCAGATTGACATCTTGACAACGTGCCATTGAGCGGCAATAACCGATCGAACAACTGCGCCAGACACTTGTCTTATACAGGGTGGTCCACTGATAGTGACCGGGCCAAATATCTCACGATATAAGCATCAAACGAAAAAACTACAAAGAAATAAACTCGTCTAGCTTGAAGAGGGAAACCAGATGGTGTTATGGTTGGCCCGCTAGATGGCGCTGCCATAGGTCAAACGGATATAAACTGCGTTTTTTAAAATAGGAACCCCCATTTTTATGACATATTCGTGTAGTACGTAAACAAATATGGAAGTTTTAGTTCGACCACTTTTTTCGCTTTGTGATAGACGGCGCTGTAATATTCACAAAGGTGTAAGTACGTGGTATCACGTAACATTCGGCCAGTGCGGAAGGTATTTACTTCGTGTTACATTACCCGTGTTGAAATGGACCGTTTACCAGCTGCTGAAAAGGTCGATATCGTGTTGATGTGTGGCTATTGCGATCAAAATGTCCAACGGGCGTGTGCAACATATGCTGCTCGGTATCCTGGACGACATCATCCAAGTGACCGGACCGTTCGCCGGATAGTTACGTTATTTAAGGAAACAGGAAGCGATCAGACACATGTGAAACGTCAACCTTGACCTGCAACAAATGATGATGCCCAAGTAGGTGTTTTGGCTTCTGTCGCGGCTAATCCGCACATCAGTAGCAGACAAATTGTGCGAGAATCGGGAATCTCAAAAACGTCGGTGTTGAGAATGCTACATCAACATCGGTTGCACCCGTACCATATTTTTATGCACCAGGGATTGCATGGCGACGAGTTTGAACGTCGTGTACAGTTCTGCCACTGGGCACAAGAGAAATTAGGGGACGATGACAGATTTTTTGCACGCGTTCTATTTAGCGACAAAACATCATTCCCCAATAGCGGTTACGTAAACCGGCATAATATGCACTATTGGGCAACGGAAAATCCACGATGGCTGCGACAAGTGGAACATCAGCGACCTTGGCGGATTAATGTATGGTGCGGCATTATGGGAGGAAGGATAATTGGCCTCCATTTTATCGGTGGCAGTCTAAATGGTGCAATGTATGCTGATTTCCTGCGTAATGTTGAACCAATGTTACTACGAGATGTTTCACTGCATGACAGAATGGCGATGTACTTCCAACATGATGGATGTCCGGCACATAGTTCGCGTGCGGTTGAAGCGGTATTGAATAGGATATTTCATGACAGGTGGGTCGGTCGTCGAAGCACCATACCATGGCCCGCACATTCACCGGATCTGACGTCCCCGGATTTCTTTCTATGGGGGAAAGGTGAAGGGTATTTGCTATCGTGATCCACCGACAACGCCTGACAACATGCGTCAGCGCATTGTCAATGCACGTGGGAACATTATGGAAGGCGAACTACTCGCTGTTGAGAGGAATGTCGTTACACGTATTGCCAAATGCATTGAGATTGACGGACATCATTTTGAGCATTTATTGTATTAATGGGGTATTTACAGGTAATCACGCTGTAACAGCATGTGTTCTCAGAAATGATAAGTTCACAAAGGTATATGTATCACAATTGAACAACCGAAATAAAATGTTCAAACGTACCTACGTTCTGTATTTGAATTTAGAAAACCTACCTGTTACAAACTGTTCGTCAAAAATTGTGAGCCGTATATTTGTGAGTGCTACAGCGCCATCTATCACAAGCGAAAAATGCGGTCCAAGTAAAACTTTCATATTTCTTTACGTAATACACGAATATGTGATAAAAAATGGGGGCCTATTTAGAAAAACGAAGTTGATATCAGTTTGACCTATGGCAGTGCCATCTAGCGGGCCAACCATAGCGCCATCTGGTTTCCCTCCTTCAAGCTAGACAAGTTTCGTTCTTTGTAGTTTTTTCGTTTGACGCTTATTTCGTGAGATATTTGTCCCGGTCACGATCAATGGACCACCCTGTATAGGTGTTTCCAACCGGAGTGTCGTATTCTGCCTGTACGTATCTCTGTATTTCAAAACGCATGCCTATACCAGTTTGTTTGGCGCTTCAGTGTGTGTGCAACGCGAAACAAAATAATTAAACACAATTAAAAGTTATTCCCACTCTCTTCTGATCTAGTGGAAAGCGCGTAGTCTCACTCCAGTCCGCGGCCTGTTTACTGCAAAATAAAAAGAGCAAGCAGGCGAATCGGCACTTTCTCCACCCAACTACCTCACGAGGAGTGGCTAGAGGCTATTTCATAATGTTATACCAATCCTTCCACAGCGGTCCTTTTGAATCAGTGGCGGTTCTAGACACAATACAGAAATTACTAACGGACATGATTTACGCAAGAAATGGTCACGTGTAGAACCGACTTAAGTACACGCTGTACTGCACTGATAGACGGGAAACTGAATTTTAATTATCATGTTCGGTAGTTGTAGGGGCCTTCCGCCCATTAACATCCTGTATGAGCACACCGCCTTCACCCATGAATTTTGTGAGCTCCAAGCAACTCCCAAAATTGTTTAAAGTTAGGGCTCTGCCGTTACCAGTTCAGATGTGCAGACTGAATGGTTATTGACTCGAAGGCAGGCATTCTTACATTAATATAGCTTTCTCTGCTAACTGCTGCTCCGGACGGAAAATCTCGCGTTATTATTTTTCGTTAATGTTACTTAATGTTATAGCACTGGAAGGTCTCTAACCGTTCAATGAACCAATTGTATTTTGATCTCAGTATTCAGTATGAACTGCGGGGAAGTTCTCTCCTATAACCAATTTTACGCGAGTTAAAGATGCCCGTCAGTTGTTTGCCGCGTCTGACGGCCCTTGGGAAAATCTAGCTGAAATTCCGCCGGAAGTCGCCCTTCGCCTTGGTAAGGGTTCAGGTCTGTCTCAAAGCGCAGCCTTCTTTTAGATCAGACAAAAGTAAATGTAAAATTATTGCCCTAATTAAAATCTAAATTCGAGAGATACTAGTCTGAAAACTCATACCTACGGGCAACTGTGTGTTAAAAAAAAGTGAATGTATACTTCCATGATGATACACGAGAGCCCTTGAAAAGCCACGTTTAATAGTATGGTGTTTGTTCCGATTTAGAGAGGAAAGTTTGATGAAGAGAGGAATAAGAAAGGAAAATCAAAAAACACCAAAATATTTGGTGTTGCACTGACTACTGCCACTGATACGTCGACGTAGCTGACGTAACAGCTAATACACTGGTCGTTTTGAGCTATACTTTCTCCGGGTTTCTCGCACTTACATATTGGTCGCATAAGACGAAAAAAAAAGTCTTCAGTAAGTATTTCGTAAAGATACCTCTGACGCAATGGGATCGGAAACACCTGGTGGTTATAATTAAACTGACGCTTGACGACACGTGTTCATTTCTTTTATGAAGTGCCGGCCGGGGTGGCCGAGCGGTTCTAGGCGCTACAGTCTGGAACCGCGGGATCGCTACGGTCGTAGGTTCGAATCCTGCCTCAGGCATGGGTGTGTGTGATTTCCTTAGGTTAGTTGGGTTTCAGTAGTTCTAAGTTCTAGGGGACTGATGACCTCAGAAGTTAAGTCCTATAGTGCTCAGAGCCATTTGAACCATTTTATGAAAGTGACTGTTGGTGTAAAGGGTTAAGAAAGCTGACGTTTTCCGTATGGAACGCAATGCTATTGAGAAGAAAGACCGTACACCTCTGCTAAAGCTGTTTATCAGGATGGCAGAACTAGCAGCGCTGCGTTGCGGGAATATCGCCAACAGAAGCAGCTGCAAAGAGTCCTCATGTCAATAAATGGGCTAAAGACTAAGATTAGAAATTTGAAGAAACAGGTGAATTAGGTGGCGCACCAGAGAGAGGAAGGCGACCCATTCCCATGGAAGCTGTTGATGAAGTTTCTTCATTGCCTCAAAATCTACAGCCAGTGCTCAAGTTGTATCGCGGGAATGCTCTCTCCCCTGGCCAACAGTCCAAAAGATTTTTCGGTCCTTTTTATACTAGTATCCCTGCAAGATTCAGAACGTGCTCCAAATGGAGCCCCAAAATCGGCTGCAATGCTTTGATGTGGCCCTTTGTTTTACGGCGCGCGTGGAAATGGATGACATGTGACCAGCAAATGTTCTTTGGACGGACAAAACACGTTTTACTCTGCATGGTGCCATGAATGCGCAGAACTGCCTCTATTCCGCCGCACGCTGTGCAGGACGTCCACTGCATTCACTTTATGTGACTGTGTAATGTGGTTTCACAAGCTCCTTCACTCTCGTTCCCTTTTCCTACGCGGAGATGACATCTCACGGGCCTGGTAAAATGTAGAGCGACATATGCCCGGTGTAAAGGCCTCCTTGTGCGACACTTGATTCCAGATTTCTAAGAACGCAAAAATGTCCGCACCATTATTTTTATGCAAGATGGAGCATCGTCTCATGTCGCTTGCCAGTTGAAAGATTTATTGGAGAAACCTTCGGTTAGCACCGCATTATATCTAGGCCATTTGAAGATACGTGGCCTTCCAGACCCCTGACCTAAATCCATGTGTCTTCTCCTTGTGAGGATGTCTGAGGGATCGTATCTAAGAAGGGTGCATCTGGACTTTCTCTGACCTGAAAAATAGCATATGACGACGTATCACTCTGATTACACCACATAGTCTCCGAGCAACTTTCGACCACGCAGCTGTTGCATGTTCCTCCCCTTTCCCTGCTCCCAGACCACATCGTGACTGCTTACAGCGCCATATTTTCAGCTGTTGGCAGAAAGTGGAACTATTATTTTTAACAACACACTCCGCGAGCGCGCCGATTAATGAACATACATACGATGTTCTAGAGTCTTGCATTGTATACAGCCCGCGCTGCAGCACGCAGAACATCGCCAGTTTAATTAGAACCACCGGGTACAATAAAGTCCGTAAACAGTTCAGCACTGGATGAGGATTTCTGTCGGGAATATATGAATCAGATCTACCCATCGGATGAAACAGTGCGGCAGAACAGCTAAACTTCTGGACTCAAAGGTATGTTATACTCCGCAAACCACCTAACAGTGAGTGGCGCAGCGTATTTTGTGCACCATTGTCACTTACTCCTGTTCGTTGCGAACATTACGTGGTGAGACCGATTGTTGCTGAGTCTCTGTGTGAGTTCAAATCCCTCTACTTTTAGCCGGCCGAAGTGGCCGTGCGGTTAAAGGCGCTGCAGCCTGGAACCGCAAGACCGCTACGGTCGCAGGTTCGAATCCTGCCTCGGGCATGGATGTTTGTGATGTCCTTAGGTTAGTTAGGTTTAACTAGTTCTCAGTTCTAGGGGATTAATGACCTCAGCAGTTGAGTCCCATAGTGCTCAGAGCCATTTTGAACTTCTAATTTTACCTTCATTTGGGAGGCAGAGGGGTTAATCTCCACCCATCCATCCTAAATTAATTTTTATTTTCCTAAGTGACTTCAAACATGTTCTCATACGCTTTCCTCAACAAGATCGACACCAATATCAATTAGAATGATTTTTGTTATTGAACTTTGACTATGTATCCATCAAACTCGACACGGAATAGACGCTTCTAAGATAATCCCTTCTTTCTTATTACAGAAACTGGCCATTGGGTTCTTGTGTATCGTTGTGGCTCAGCGGATCATACCCAAGAAATTATAGAAACTCGTTAAATGATAGAAAGGAAGATCAGAATTGATTGCCCATAATATACGGCGAGATTATTAGAAAAGGAACACTAAATCAACTGGACGAGGATGAGGAATCGTACTGTCCTGGTATTCCTCTGAAGTAGTTTGTGGGGACCAGGAAGAACCTAACTCTTAGTGGCTGAATAGCTGAAACCTGCTCCTCCGTAATACGTCTAATAATCAAAGGAGGTGTAGTAACTAAGTGTAAAGCTTGGGTAACGCTTTGTATTTTCCGTATCAGAGCACGAATCCGTTATAACAATACCGCGTCAAAATATCCTATAGTTGTCTCTGAGGTAAAGATAAGTGGATGAGGGAAGAATAAGTGCTCTTAAAACTCAAAAGTATGCGGTACATTGCTGTGGAGTGCAGTGGATTTAGCAATGCTCGGGCAGTAAAGTAAAAAAGTCAATCTAGGAAGACAAAAGTGAACAATGTGGTTGGGGGGGAGGGGGGGAGGATGTCGATATGTAATAGATAACTTCGTTTATTGCTTTCGATGGTTGCGACTGTTCTAAGACATACATGCTCAAACAACGATGGTTTTTATAAGCCGTATTTTTGTTTTCTTTCTTTTTTCTTTCTTGAACAACTAAGAAGCATCTCCTTCTTGCATAAAAATAAAGGTCTGTGAAGCACTATACTTGAATGCAACAGCTCCTTTCCACTTAACTGAAGCAGAGACTCACCTGCTCTCCAAAGCAATAAAAACACAGTTACGGCGTTAAGCAGATGCGCACATTTATAAGCAATCAACAGCCCCCCAAGGATTGTTCTTCAGAGGGTGTAACGCTCGTAGATTGCCATCGAAAGTACGCGATATACATTCTATAGAACAGATGCCAGGGGACCTACGAAGATATTTTAATACCCTCATTGTCGCAATGTGCTCGTAGAAATAGTCCTACACATTTTGAGAGTGCAAGGCTAAATTACTGGGTCCGGCAGGTTTCTGTAGGCGAACACAATCTGCCAAAAAATCCCTGTACCGTTACCCTGTGGAGGGGTCAGCGCGGGTGTAAGTACCATGGTGTCCCGCTTCATCACACGTAAAATTGTGCCATACGAGGATACCAATCCAAGATTAATTTCTTCCTTGGCTTTGATCGCGTACTCTCTCAACTGCCACAGCGCACATACGATTTCTCGTCAGCCCCTGCGATGTTGTTTAACCCTTTGGGCGGCCGTCTGTGATGTTCTACTGTCCACCCGTCACAAGTGCACAAGAGTCGGCAGACTCTTACCGCACTCTGTGTGACGTCAAATTGCGCGTAGGTGGGTGTTACTGTAACAACGCAAGATTTGAAAATAGCTGCATTTTGGCTGTCATCAATGCGACAGGTCGGTAAGTGTGACGTGTTGACATGAAAAACGCAGAAATTAATAAACGTGGACCCTACACCATACAAAATGCGTCATTATTAGTGAACACTGCTATTAAAATTATTGCTACGATTCGTGAAAGTGCATCCAGTTTTCGGTAAAAATGTTTCCAGAAAATTAAAATCATTGCATTGTGCTTTTTTTAATCAGAAATCATTCTTTTTTCGTTGACCCCCTTCATTAACGGAGAAAATTTGCGTAACTTAGCATTCATATACGCGCGTATGAGAAATTCCTTGGATACCGACGAAGACGCTAAACTGCGAGAGGAATCTTCCATTTAATTTCAAGAACTTCGTTATGCTTATACTTGACGGAGGCGGTTGGCGTTCCCTTAATAACGCCGATACTGCAGAAGCAATATAGGCGGGAGTTAACGAGCGCGTAATATGCAGGCATTAAAAATGGAACTTTCCTTCGAAGTACACTCTCTTTCTGACTCTTCGAACGCAACAAACACAAGAGGCAGACACGTGAAAGAGGGATATTGTGGTCAATGTCTAAGACTTCCAAAGAACTTGAACTTTTTCTAACTTAGCACGGCAATTATGGCTTTCTATGCAATGTTATTGGTGCTTCGTAAAGTGAATGGATATTTGTTTCTTTTCTAAGGCGTACGCTGAACGCAGACTACCAAACATACCGAAGAAGACTTGATTATCATTACAAATGTGGAGGATGAAGATAACTTCTGGAGGAAAACTACACTGACGCGTGTTATTAGTAAACGTACATTACGAAGTTGCATGGGGGCTTAATTAAAATAACACTGCAGATATTTTTTTAGTAGCTGTTAGTCCGATTACGCTGTTTCGTAAACTTATTTCTGCCATGCGAGTACAATGTTATGGGAAACTTCATGGACGTAATCCAAATGTGTGGCTACCATAAAGCATACAAACTATATGACGATTTAAACAGATTTTTTGTCACAAACAACAGTTCAAAAAAATGCTTGCGTCTACCTGTGCATTACTAAATTTCATTTATAAGTACTACATTATATGTTAGGCGCTGCATTCCTTTTTAAAGTACAGGGTGTATAAAAAACAATCATCCGATTTAAAAAAATCATAACTATTATGTTGTTTGAGATACGTTCGTGAACAACGTACTGTTGGGAAGAGCAAACTCTCGACTTATACATGGTTCCCTCCACGTAGGAACAATGTGAGCCCACTTAAGTCCTAGTAAAATGGTGTCGAGACAACAAAAAGCGTTTTGCGTAGTGCGAGCCAGTAGGAACAGTTCTGCGTGACTTTCGTACTAGGTATAGTTTGGATCCTCCTACAACACAGAGCATTAGACGATGACATGAAACATTCCGAGAAACAGGTTGTTGTGTAAAGGCAAATCGCTGAAAATCAAAGTTCTAAATTGTTCACAAGTTCTGTATTAGCTCGGAGTCCCGACTTGTTACTGCACGAGAAGATTTAAACACACATTACACATCGCAGACAATTCAATGGGGCCCCGTAAACGGGGTTGGAGTTAGAAGTTTGGCTACGTTTCGTCTATGGGGCGCCAACTCACATTCGTTGCAATATACCGAATGTTCCACAAAAAGTATTTAATACAAACGCAGGCAGGATTCGCTATGCAAAAATCACATACGCACCCACGTATTTCGTAAAGTTTTACTATTTCGAGTTCATTTCCGGTAGGAATACAGAAAAATCGAAAACCACAGTTCACAATAAATTAATTTCAGACTCTCACCATGTTTCTTAAGTTCTTGAAGACGGGTATATCAACTACGATTAAGTACGTGAGTTATCTTGAGAAAAGCGTTAAGTTCCACTTTATATCAAACTATGAATTCCACATTGGCTACACACTGCAACCTTAAAAGTGCGACTTGTATCACACGCAACCCGAAAAGTAGCAGGTTAATCAGATGCCGAAAAATATCTCCGAAAGACGAACTCCGAATAATTCACACACGCGAACTAGCGGCTATTTCGCCGCTCAGGGACTAATACAGCCTGACCGCCTCCAACGACGTCCGAAACTAGGCTCCTCCCCAGAATGCCACTGTTCATCCAGGAAACCTCGCTGAAGTACCACTGAAGTCAGTTGCGCTACTGAACGAAAAAATTGCTGAAATTCTTAATTTTAACCTTTTACACACATGTGATGCATCAAATCTCACAAACTTACCGAGAAATATTGTGCTGTTACTAGTTCTTTTTTTTAACATAGTTTATTTATAAACAACAATTTCTATGGTTTTCCTTCGTTTTCGGATTTGTAAGTGTAAATATTAACAAACAATTTAAGTTATACGTTAAGTAATTTGCTGTATATCTAAACTTTACAATAATGCCTCAACTCTTGTGTTATTGTTGTTGTTCTAGTTGTTGTTGTGGTCTTCAGTCCAGAGACTGGTCTGATGATGCAGCTCTCCATGCTACTCTATCCTGTGCAAGCTTCTTCGTCTCCCAGTACCTACTGCAACCTACATCCTTCTGAATCTGTTTAGTGTATTCATCTCTTGATCTCCCTCTACGATTTTTACCCTCCACACTGCCCTCCAATACTAAATTGGTGATCCCTCGATGTCTCAGAACATGTCCTACCAAGCGACTCCTTCTTCTAGTCAAGTTGTGCCACAAATTTCTCTTCTCCCCAATTCTATTCAATACCTCATTAGTTATGTGATCTACCCATCTAATCTTCTTCATCCTTCTGTAGCACCACATTTCGAAAACTTCTATTCTCTTTTTGTCTAAACTATTTGTCGTCCACGTGTCACTTCCGTACATCGCTACACTCCATACAAATACTTTCAGAAATGACTTCCTGACACTTAAATCTATACTCGATGTTAACAAATTTCTCTTCTTCAGAAACGCTTTCCTTGCCATTGCCAGTCTACATTTTATATCTCTTCTACTCCGACCATCCTCAGTTATTTTGCTCCCCAAACAGCAAAACTCATAATAGCAAAACTCATAATACTCGTAATGTTTGTCTATTTGTTTAGTAAGAAAAGCTGTTTTTAATTGCGCGAATTCCACTTTTCGGCCTGTCATTTAAATATGCGAATAATTTCAATAAATCTACTATCACAACCCGGTACAGTTCTACGAGACGTATCCGCAGGCACCTCGTTTGCTGCAATCACATAAAGCGTTGCCGAGATATACACTTTTACAGTTCAGGTATTATTTATAACATTTCACTTACAGTAACTTATAAACTAACGCGGATATCGAAGGTGCGTCTTCACACGCGTAATCGTTAATCTTTTCCGCTTCAAGTGAGCCTACTGGATGTTCAGTGACAGATATGGTTCAATATTTATTAATTCTAGGGTAAGATTCAATTTTGCACTGGACGTGAAAAGCCGTCATGAGAGATTAGCAGCCGTTTTGCTGCCCAGCTGACGGGTTTTCCCGGTTACGCGGCCGGTGGGAGTCCAGAGACAACCCCATCTGTGGAGCACGGTGCGAAACTGGCCCTCCAGGTGCTCCTGTCAAGCTAATTGCAGCTGTCAACATTGGTATGATCCGATCTTACCCGCCGCCTGTGCGCCCGGAGTCGCGTTTTTGTGGTTGATAAAAGTGTCTCTTCCCTTTACAATAGGCTGTCGTGTTACACTACACCATCTGGTACATTTTCGGTGTACCTGTACTACATTGCTGTCAAGATAGATCTAAATTTCCCTTCACTGGTTCCAGTAGTGGTTAAATTACGACATGTTCTAAAAAAATTTGAGAACGTTACTATCAAAAGTCCGTCTCATACTTAAAAAATATTGTTCGGGGCGAAGAAGAGTGTCTCGTACTGCCGTTCTGAGCTAGGTCGATAGAGTAGACGGTTTACCATTGCCTACCTCAGATCTGTTCTGAAGTGTTCATAGTGTGTGTGTGTGTGTGTGTGTGTGTGTGTGTGTGTGTGTGTTGCGTAGATGTCTTTCAGTGCATGCGCTGTGTACTGTTGTGTTTGTGTTATTGGATGAAGGTGTGGGGACATGGTAAAAACTGTTGCCGGCCTGTTACGTACTACTACTACTGCTACTACTCTCGAATGACACTGACTGCCGAGCCTGAAGCACCCGTCTGATGGACGAATGACTAACGACAGTGTCCCATGCTCTTGGCTCGTGAGACAATACGGAGAGGAGTTTGAAATTTAACCTAGAACATTACCGTAAAGTCTAGTGAACTTCCACTTGCCGCCCAAATACTGATGGTGAAGGTACACTGGTGAAAATTGAGATTGCATACTGCTTTATGGTCAATACTGGACATAATGTTCTGTCAGTTATAGTCTTTGGAAAACAAAATTAAAAAAGATAAACGTATTTTCAACTGATGAACACAAAAAACCGTTACAGAAGATTCCACTGCAACACTACAGTTTCCTCTCACTGTCGTCTTGCATAACACAATGTATATGAACCAGCTGGCCGTCCTCTTACGTAGAGGCAACTTTTGCATGTGATGAGCCGTACTGAGAAATAATGCTCCATTCCTGCACGGCGTCATCCGCTATGCCGCGCAAGACATCTGTGTGCTCCAGTGTGGCAGGACGATTGCAAACCGCTCGCTTCAGCGCGGCCTGTGCGCTCTCAATGGGGTTCAGACCTGGAGAAAATGGAAGCCATTCCATTCGATTGAATCTATGTTCCACTAAAATGGTGCTCACGATATTATAAAGGTAGGGGTAGGCATTGTCCTCCATCAGCATGAATCCCACTCGAAAATGTTCACCAAATGAAGCCACAATACGATGAACGATATCCCAGTTCTTCACATCAGTCATCCTGTCAGATACTGGCTCGAGGGGTGTCCTGCGGCCATACGTGATTTCATTTCACTCCATGACTGAACCGCCTAGATAAGGATGGCAGTCTAGAATAAATTTAGGTAGTAAACGTTGTCCTTCTTGCCTCCACGCAAATATCACTACTGTCAGGCTGGTGACTAATGTGGGTCTCACGATAAAAGAGTGTTGTGTTCATCTGCTGCCCCTTCAACAGAGAGTGGTTTCGTTGCCATGCGACACGAGCCATTCTCCGAACGCGATTTAGCGGAGGAACCTTGAGAGGTCTTCTGGTACGTAACCCCTGCTCATGGATCGTTTGTGTTGACACCTGCACTCTTGTAGTTGTGTGGAATTGCCGTCTTCGACATGTAGCATTTGTTGATGTATTCTGCTTGCCGTTATACGCAGATATTGGCCCGGCACACCTTTTCTTTTTCTTCTGTAGCCACTTCTGTGACAATCCTCAAGTGATCCTTGTCGCTAGAAATTTGTTCCAGTTTGTAGGAACATTACCTTGACTCACAGCGACATTAGTAGCGACATTCACCTGTCTCATTTCCTGCTCCATTAGTGAGACTATACTGAGCCTCTGATCGTACGTTATTGTTGTCCGAACCATCCTCAAGCATCACAGCTCTTGTAATGGCATACAGCAAAAGTTCTGCTGCGCTGTGACACGATTGCCATAGACTGCACATACTGCCCACTTACGGTAGAAACACCGACTGTTTCCGTTAGAATTACGAGGGCTATCCACAAAGTACATAACGTTTTGGAATTAAAAATAAATAAAGTATTGGAATTTTTTTTATCATATACAGATGAAAGCCACATTTAAATACTATTTTTTCTACATAGTTGCCATTTAAATTAAGGTACTTATCGTAGCGATGGACGAGCTTGGCAAACTCTGCACAACCTCAGAAGAGCAATACAAAACAAGCGCAGGGGAAAGTTGGGCTCAAAGATCTTGCTGATTCGCGACAACGCCCGGGCCCACACGGCAAATGCCACTCGTGAAGTTTTCGAATCTTTTAAGTGGGAGTTGTTTCCTCATCCGCCGTACAGTCCCGACCTGGCACCGAGCGACTTCCACTTATTCCCAGCAATTAAGAAGTGGTGGGCTATGCAGCGTTTTGATGACGACGCACAGCTTCAAGAAGAGGTAACCACATGGTTGAAGGAGCAGACGGCCGAATTTTACAACGAAAGAATTTCCAAGCTCGTCCATCGCTACGATAAGTGCCTTAATTTAAATGGCAACTATGTAGAAAAGTAGTATTTAAGTGTGGCTTTCAACTGTATATAATAAAAAAAATTTCCAATACTTTATTTATTTTTAATTCCAAAACGTAATGTACTTTGTGGAGAGCCCTCGTATATTATAAACAAACCAGTGTATTGCTATGATAACTGGCCGCTGTAGCCGAGAGGTTCTACGGGATTCAGTGCGGAACCGCGCTGCTGCTACGGTCGCAGGTTCGAATCCTGCCTCGGGCATGGATGTGTGTGATGCCCTTAGGTTAGTTAAGTTTAAGTAGTTCTAAGTTCTAGGGGACTGATGACCACAGATGTTAAGTCCCATAGCGCTTGGAGCCATTTTTTGCTATGATAATGTATGGTTGCAGTAGGTACTGGGAGATGAAGAAGCTTGCACAAGATAGAGTAGCATGGAGAGCTGCATCAAACCAGTCTCAGGACTGAAGACCACAACAACAACAATGTATTTCCGGATCACAACGTTCAATATTAAAGTTTCGGCAGTGTACAAGATTCATTTTGACCTCTGTGTGTGGCCCCAGTAGACGTTGAAGCGCCATCGTACCGTCTCGCGCCGTAGCGACCTCAGATTCTGAGGTGGATTGACTCCGCAATGGCCTTCGCTAATGGGAGAGGGACCGTGGTCGCCTGGGGAGGTAGCTAGGGGCGAACTGGTAATGGAGCGGAGTGCCGCGGGGAGACGAGATGTGGGCAGAATTGCCTGCCTCTGTGCCACATACAGGTGAACACATCTCTACCTAATCGGTGTCGTGGACTCCGCGACCCGTGACGTCAACATTGTGTTTCCGATTATACCTATACTCCCGGAAAAAAGATTAGTACAGCCTTTAGGACGTTTCCAATTTAGTCAAGATATGTTGTTGGAACAGTGCATGTGGAGTACATGATTGATCACATTTACCACTCAATAGCACAAACGGTTCTGACGTAGCAGGTATCGACCCATCCTGAAACACCCGTAGTGGTACCTGGTATAGCCTCCACGAGCGGCAATGCAGGTGCTGATTATGGCATCCAGTCGAACTTACATAGCGAATACTGTCCGCATATTTTATACAACGCCTGCTAAACCCGGCCACGTAGTCCTGTAAAAGTTCTTGGTTGGCGAGTCGCAGAAGTCGCTCCTAGTCCCATCATATCCAACAAGTGCTCGGTTGGAAACAAGTCCAGAGATCGCGCAGGCCAGGGACGTTGCTGCACGTCTTGCAGAGCACGCTGAGTTTCACGGGCAATGTGTGAGCAAACATTATACTGTTGGAACAGCACATCACCTTTCTGTTGCAAGAACAGCAAAAGAACGGGTGTAGCAAACGTACTGAGCACTGGTCAGCGTCCCCTCCAGAAACACCAAAGGCGAACAAGAGTTGTAGCTTACTGCACCCCACTGGTGTGGGGCCAGTGGTTCGTAGATGAATGCTCCCTACGAGATAGTGGTTATCACGTCTACGTCGTACGCGCAAATGACAGCCACTTGCGCGCATCGAGAATCTGGTTTCTTAGCTGAAGACTGCGGCGCGTGATTCCATCTTCCAAATCAGCCTCTGACGGCACCAGTCTAGACGCGTAACTCGATGCTGCTGTGAGATGGGGGGACAGGCTAGAAGCTTGCGTGCCCGTAGTGGTGTTGCTAGTAACCGGTTCGCAACAGTTCGTGTCGACATGTCTGGGCTCTCAAGCCCTCTTATCTGTACTGTGGTAGCCGCCACTGCTGTCCTTACAATATTACGATCCCGACTGTGCTGCACGATTGTCTAGAACCTTGTCTACGGGCGTGAGAATGTTCACGTGACCACTGCTACCAGCATCGTTGCACAGCTGATGCAGCAGGTCCAATCTGTGCGACATTTCTCTGAAAGAACCGTCCCGCTGCTGGGAAGGCCACAGTTTCATCCCCTTAAAACTCCCTCAGTTGGCTGTGGCGTGGTTCCTGCTTACTTCAAACGTTCGCAGCACACTGAGCCTTCTTCTGGCTGTGAGCATTCCCTATTAAGGGGAGACGGAAGGCAAGTGGGCTTAAAAAATTTGATTTCTAAGTTTTAGCATATCTGAAACGCCTGGTCTTTCGTCCGTGAAACAGTTTTTGTTTTATATAAATACGACAATTTTTACATGACATATGGTTTTCCTGACGCTCTGTGCAATTTGGCATTGAAATGCCACGCCTACCTTCTTGCGCCACGCAGAGATAATGCACAGCATTTAATTAAATGAAATGAAATTAAACCCTTATTTAGAGACCTTTGTAAAGATACCTTGTTGAAGAAATGTCTTCATGGGAAAACCCAAAATTTAAATGAATGTGTGAATTCTATCATTTGGAACGGGTTATCGAAATCTGCATTTGTTCAGCTCACAACCCTCAAACTTGGTGTTCATGATGATATTTTATGCTTCAGTGATGGTGTAATTAGAAAACTGGATGTTTTGGAATTATTGGGCATAAAATCTAGTGGAAATACTGCAAAATCCTTGGTGCAAATAGGTAAAGAGAGAATCCGCAAAGCAGATATTGCTAATTTAAAATGCACAAAAGAAGCGAGACAGAAAAGAGGAGGGACCAAGAGAAAAAAAGATCAGTATGATTTAGATGACGCTCAGTATGGTGCAGGAAAACATTAGTGGTAAGCCATTCTCATCAATAACTATAATAGAATTTCAATATTAAACTTAAATAGATTTTTCTCAAAACTACTTTTTTTTATTTTTAGGTACCATTACTTGATAAACTAATGCGGTTAGAAACATGAAATTTGGTCAATTTGCACAGCAGATGGTAATAAGTTATTTCAAGCAGATAGAGAACCACCAATCAGAAACTGTTTTATAATAATTAATGTACATACAAGTTAAATTTTACTGGTGAAAGAATAACTTTTTTTCTTTTGAAAAGTGTACCTATTCAAAGGGTAAAATAGCATTGGCAGAACAGGGATAAAAATTGCCTTCTGTCTCCTCTAAAAGGGTGGACACAATGTCGCTCTGGTAGCCATGCCATTACGGTATCTGTTGGCAGACGACTCTGAAGCCATTATCAGTACATCTATCTACTACACCGTATGTGGCATATGCCGCCATCGGATCGAAATCTACGTTCTTTTCCAGTGTACTAATTTTTTTTCCGGCAGTGTATTTTATCCGTGGCTTTCCCGACCATCAAGGAAAGCGTTTAATTTTCATTGCGTAAAATTCTCGTGTGCTCGTGCAATATTTCCGATGAGATGAGGCTCTGGTGAATAAATTGAATTAAAAAGACGAGAATGTGCGAGGATAATCCGGATTGATTACTAATTGTGATTCGATTAATATTTAATTCTTAAATGTTCATTTAGCATTAATTAATGTTTTGATTTTCAGATTTTCATTACACGGCAGAGAGCTCAATTGGTCAATCTGAGCTGCTTTGAGGCCGCTTCTACTTGTAACAAACAGTTTTTACTAATGAAATTGTCTATTCTTCTCAATAGTTTTTCATATTTTTAATCTGTAGATTGACGCCAGTGATGAGAAACTTTGCAAGTTTTCATGGTATATGGTTGAATGCAATTAATACACATATAACTGTGTACTTTTGTTGTGGTCACGCTGTTAACATGCGTAAGCGACCGTGTGCTCCTGAGATTCACGCTCAGATGCTTTGTGCTTAGCGGCAGAGGGCAAACTTCATTACGCTTTCGTAGTTATGCTGTCGGTTACGAGAGACTGCACATCAGTTCCGTTGTTGTATGCTTTCTCCAGCGCAGCTTTTCTGTACAATGTGTTACGCCTGTTGCCCGGACAATTGGAAACAACTTGGTCAGAAACTCGAAAAAAAAAAAAAAATTAAACGATAACATAAAATAAGATCAGGTGAAGGACGCTGTTGTATGAACCTTACAACCCTCTACACACATTCGTAGTTCCCAATTCTGTAATTTGCAAAGTTTTGTTTTTTGCTCTCTGTCTGATTCGAATCAACATGAAATTGTTTTTCTCCTTCTTCCAGAAGAAGGAAAGAAGAAGATTAACGTTCAACGTCTCGCCGATTTGGCACTGATAAGTCATATCATAGGCGTAGATTGGGCAATCATTTACAAGCAAATTGGCCGCGTTCTTCCCCAGAAAGCATGTCGGCGTTTGCCTTAAGCATTTTTGGGAAAGCGCAGAGAACCTAGTCTGGATGGGCGGTCGGGGTTTTGAACCCCGCTCCTCCCGAATGACGATTCAGTACATTGCCATTCCATCGGCTCACTCAGCCTCTTCTAGACCAACCATTTTTCATGCAGACTCTAGACAAGGATGCATCACGCCAGTACCATTTAACACCGTCTTTAGCCTCGATAACGACCTCAGTTCGCCAAGGAAGATATGTCGTGTCTTCAGGCACGACATACCTATCAGAAGCCACTCGTTGATGATTAGGTCTCTGATGGATACTGCGAGGACGTGGAAAGCTAAGATTCACCCGCTGTTTCAAGTACAGTCGACTCTCCATAACACATAATTCCAAGTTCAAGGGACCTCACAAAACTTTCAAATGATCGAGAATTCGATTTAACGAAAGTTTCACTGATCACAGTTGTATGAGTTCTGTGTATTACAACGTTAAAGTTGAAGAGGAGAAGTAGTACACAGAATTAGCAGTCCTATGCGTTATCACTTCTCTACCAGCAGGTAAAAGAAATCTTACCTGTAGATATTATATCACCTGACTGCATTGCCGGCCGGAGTGGCCGTGCGGTTCTAGGCGCTACAGTCTGGAACCGCGTGACCGCTACGGTCTAAGACTGGATGGCATGAACTGATATATATATTATGACTTTTGAACACTATTAAGGTAAATACATTGTTCTCTGTGAAAATCTTTCATTCGCTACCTACGCGTATCAGTAGTTAGTGCCTTCAGTATCTTTTACTCGTATTTAGCTGGCAATATTGCCGCTCGCTGTATTGCAGTAGTTCGAGTAACGAAGATTTTTGGGAGGTAGGTGACTCATGAAAGGTATAGGTTACTGTTAGTCAGGGCCATTCTTTTGTAGGGATTATTGAAAGTCATATTGCGTTGCGCTAAAATTATTGTGTGTCAGTTTAGTGATGATCAGAATAAGTAAAGAGAGAAATGTCTGAGTACGTTCAGTTTTGCTCAGCTGTTTGAAAATAAAAAAAACCTAAGAGGTTTTCCAGCACTGTCATTTCTAAATTTTTCTAAGGGGACGTTTCACTTTCTCAAAACTCTTAAAATTCCCGGTACCGAGTTCATGCCAGGATCGATGTCGGTAACAGGCAAAAATTATAGCGATTCTCGAGTCCTGGTACCGACGAACTATCTACATACGTAATTACGTTGGTACGGAACCCTCGATGCGCAAGTCCTACACACACTTACCCGTTTTTCTTTCCTCTTTATTTCCTCAGAAATCATTTTCGGCAGTTTGTCCCCGTTAAGCAAAATAGCTCTGTGCAGGTAGCGTTTCCTCGTGATTAGCAGGCTGCCTACATTACAACAGCAGTATATGAACGAACGTACAAGATGTTACTACCCTCTGACAGTAAACATGATGAAACTGATCACTATGCGGTAAAACAGTGTATGCACAAAGCGACGTGAGGGCACAAACTGTTGTCTAGAACAAAGTTTCTCAAACATTGTGTAGATTGATCAAACAAGTAAATAATTGAGTTCGATTAACACGTCCGACGAAAGTATGGAAATTCCGCCAACTACTCAGTGATGTTTTAGACAAAGGGGACACAGTCCGCAGTTCGTGGTCGTGCGGTAGCGTTCTCGCTTCCCACGCCCGGGTTCCCGGGTTCGATTCCCGGCGGGGTCAGGGTTTCTCTCTGCCTCGTGATGACTGGGTGTTGTGTGCTGTCCTTAGGTTAGTTAGGTTTAAGTAGTTCTAAGTTCTAGGGGACTGATGACCATAGATGTTAAGTCCCATAGTGCTCAGAACCATTTGAACCATTTGAAAGGACACACACACACACACACACACACACACACACACACACACACACGGCTAACAGATCATTTAAAAGCTATGTGAATACACACATTAATTTTTCGAATTCACAGTGTGGTAACAGAGTATCTTTGCAATAGGAAGCTCGCAAAAGCGAATATTTCCTTTAGTCAGAGCCAAAAGACGTACGAGTACGTAACATGCAGTCGTAAAAAATAGAGAATGACTCATACTGGACCCATGAGACACTCTAAATACTTTTTATTGCTTTTTCCTAGCCTATGAATCATCCTGTAAGCATGTATCTAGGAAAGTTACTTTGCAGCAGTCATTGGCCCACGTAGATAGAGAGAGGTAAGTGTTCCTTTAGGTCGTGTTAAACTTGTCTTATGATGTACTGTATGTAGTGTACTAAACAGTGCTGTAACAAAAAACTGTGCACTCAAATGCTCAAGTGACGTGTACCTTTTCATTAAAGACGCCGCCGGCCGGAGTGGCCGAGCGGTTCTAGGCGCTACAGTCTGGAACCGCACGACCGCTACGATCGCAGGTTCGAATCCTGCTTCGAGCATGGATGTGGGTGATGTCCTTAGGTTAGTTAGGTTTAAGTAGTTACAAGTCTAGGGGACTGATGACGTCAGACGTTAAGTCCCATAGTGCTCAGAGCCATTTTTTGCAAGACACCATAAACAGCCATGAGTTCACTGAATAATTACCGGCAGTTTCAACAACGCTAGCGGGCGGATGCCAGCAGGCTCACTGCGAGCAGTTAGTTTGCCTCTGGTTTTCGGTAGCAACTGATAGTGGACAAAACTGTGAAAGTGTACCATCGCAGCTTCCAGCCTGTGAAGCAGTAAAATCTCAAGACTGTAGTTACATGGAAGACTTTAGCAGGAAAACGATTCACCTCCCCGACTTTTGTCATAAACAGGTTTACTTTTTTATCTTTTAATTGTAAATTGTTGTTTTATTTCGTATTCTTCACAACGGCGCATTTTAAACTGCATAGCAATTTTCAAGTGACTGTAATACGTACCGGAAACAAATTCATTAAAATACAAATATAAAATACCTATTAATTGCTTAATCGACAGACCTGACACCTAAATAAGTGTCCAAGGAATAAAAAAGCAACTGAAATCATTCAACAGAGGAAAGTCCACTGGACCTGACGGGATACCAATTCGATTCTACACAGAGTACGCGAAAGAAATTGCCCCCCTTCTAACAGCCGCGTACCGCAAGTTTCTAGAGAAACGGAAGGTTCCAAATGATTGGAAAAGAGCACAGGTAGTTACAGTTTTCAAGAAGGGTCATCGAGCAGATGCGCAAAACTATAGGCCTCTATATCTCTGATATCGATTTGTTGTAGAATTTTAGAATGTTTTTTGCTCGCGTATGACATCACTTCTGGAAACCCAGAATCTACTCTGTAAGAATCAACATGGATTCCGGAAACACGATCGTGTGAGGCCCAACTCGCTTTATTTGTTCATGAGACCCAGAAAATACGGGATACAGGCTCCCAGGTAGATGCCATTTTGCTCGACTTCCGGAAGGCGTTCGATACAGTTCCGCACTGTCGCCTGATAAAAAAAGTAAGAGCCTACGGAATATCAGACCAGCTCTGTGGCTGGATTGAAGAGTTTTCAGCAAACAGAACACAGCATGTTGTTATCAATGGAGAGACGTCTACAGACGTTAAAGTAACCTCTGGCGTGCCCCAGGGGAGTGTTATGGGACCATTGCTACTCACAATATATATAAATGACCTAGTAGATAGTGTCGGAAGTTCCATGCGGCTTTTCGCGGATGATGCTGTAGTATACAGAGAAGTTGTAGCATTAGAAAATTGCAGCGAAATGCAGGAAGATCTGCAGCGGATAGGCACTTGGTGCAGGGAGTGGCGAAGCTTAGCAGTTAAGTCCCATAAAATTTCACACACATGTGAAGATTTTTGAACAAAGGAGGTGGCTTACAGAACACTCGTTCAACTTATACTTGAGTATTGCTCATCAGTATGGGATCCGTACCAGGTCAGGTTGACAGAGGAGAAAGAGAAGATCCAAAGAAGAGCGGCGCGTTTCGTCACAGGATTATTTAGTAAGCATGATAGCGTTGCGGAGATGTTTAGTGAACTGAAGTGGCAGAATCTGCAAGAGAGGCGCTTGGAATCGCGGTGTAGCTTGCTGTCCAGGTTTCGAGAGGGTGCGTTTCTGGATGAGGTATCGAATATATTGCTTCCCCCTACTTATTATACCTCCCGAGGAGATCACGAATGTAAAATTGGAGAGATTCGAGCACGCACTGAGGCTTTCCGGCAGTTGTTCTTCCCGCGAACCATTCGCGACTGGAACAGGAAAGGGAGGTAATGACAGTGGCACGTAAAGTGCCCTCCGCCACACACCGTTGGGTGGCTTGCGGAGTATAAACGTAGATGTAGAATAAAAATAAAGTTACACTCAAACTGGTCATACATTGTGAAAATACAGTGTGGTGGTCTAGAAGTCTATACACTGTAAATATATTCGGTATCGCCTGCTTCCTGTTCATTTCAGTTTCGGGAAATAATCGCACTTTTTTTTCATGTCGTGCACTTTATCGCATTCTGGACGAAGTCACCCCGCTGAATACCCGAAAAAAATTCGAAATATCTATATTTACCTTAGCATAGAAGAAACTTACCGCTGTCGGGATTACAAGCTCTTACAGTAGCAGTAAAATGAGAACATTTTCGTTACAGTTTTATCAGCTGTAAAAAGCTGCAAAAGAACATTTTGTACGCCGCGCATTAGAGATGCCGTTGTTTGTAAGGCATTTGCAGACCCTGTCGAATGACATCAGTAGCAGCGACACGTGGCGCCTGCGTGGGAGAACCTGTGAGTAAGTGTAAATGCGCCTCTGGAACAGCTTCGGAATTCCGCCGCAATTTCGGTGCTCCTCTTCCGCTCGGGAATTTCTGGCTGCTGGTTTCGCACTGCGTTCCGTCGGAGCCACGTTATTAACTCGCAGGCCTTTTATTGAAAGTTACTGCCGTAATTGGGCGGACCGCGTGCCTTAGCCGAAGGCAGTGCTGCTGCTGCCCCACTCGATTTACTTCTGTTTTCAGTGCCGTCGCAATCGCAGCCGCCTTTCAGTGACATCCGCTTTCTGAATTTTTTTCGTGGAAAACCTGTCGGTCATTACATTCTGTTATTGCCGTGCTGTCTGGCTATATCTCCAAAGACTGCGTCAATGAAGTAATAATATTTATGAAACATTCCATTGGTTCAAAAATGGCTCGGAGCAGTATGGGACTTAACTGCTGAGGTCATCAGTCTCCTAGAGCCTAGAACTACTTAAACCTAACTAACCTAAAGACATCACACACATCCATGCCCGAGGCAGGATTCGAACTTGCGACCACAGCGGTCGCGCGGTACCAGACTGTAGCGCCTAGAACCGCTCGGCCACTCCGGCCGGCCATATGGAACAGCTGTCAAAGGTTGCTACAGCGATGGAGAGAAGCTACTAGCAAAGACAATCTATATGGACGCTGAGTGTTGCAGTAGAAACGGCGTCCAATATCGATGCGACATTCTGAAAACCTGCCACAGAGTGCCGTAACGACAGCAAAGACGATCTATGTAAACGTAAAGGGTTGCCGTAAAAACGGCGCCCACTATCGATGTGACACATCAATATAAATAGAAAAGATAATAGCAAATACGAGGTTAGTCCGGAAAATACGTATAAAACTTGAATAATAACTTTATTTTACATTTATTCAGGTATTACAATATGGTCTCCTTCAAAGTACTCGCCCTGAGACGCGATACACTTCTGCCAACGCCGTTTCCACTGTTGATGACATTGCTGTAAGTCTTCAGTTGTAATGTTGTTCAGTTGCCGTGTCGTTTCCGCCTTGATGGCTTCTACATCTCCTATGTGCCGCACCATTTTGCATTTCGGGAACATGAAGAAGTCACACGGGGCTAAATCCAGTGAATAAGGCCGGTGGTCTGTCACGGTGATTGAGCTTCGGGCCAAAAACTCGCGCACAACGAGCGACGTGTGAGCGGGCACATTGTCGTGATGAAGGATCCACCTGCCCCTTTTGCTAACTCCGGTCGAACTCGGGCCACACGAGCTCTGAGACGTGTCAGAACTTCAACCTAAAAATTTTCGTTCACTCTCTGACCGGGAGAGACAAATTCCTTGTGAACAATGCCCCTAGAATCAAAGAAAACAATCAACATTGTCTTCACATTGGACCTTGATTTTCGCGACTTTTTTTTGTTCTCGGTTCTCCTGCTAGTTTCCATTCCTTGCTTTGAGATTTGGGCTCCACATCGAATTCGTAAAACCAGGACTCGTCTCCAGTGATGAATCGGTTGAGAAGTCCCCTCGTTCCTCTGCTTCCAACCAATCCTCACAGCACTCAACCCTCTTTGCTTTCTGTTCCGGCGTCAAGAGCCTCGGTACGATTTTCTCACACAATTTCTTCATTTCAAGTTTTTGTGTCAGGATTTCGTGAACGATTGTTTTGGGGATTGACAGCTCGTCAGCTATCATTCTGACTGTCAATCTACGGTCTTCAGGAACACAAGCCCGAATTCGTTCAACATTCGCATCGGAACTCGATGTTGACGGGCGTCCTGGGCGAGGGTCATCGTTCACTTCTTCTCGGTCATCCCGAAACCTTCTTAACCACTTGTTCACGGTTGGTTCCTTCAGAGAATTGTCTCCGTAAACCTGTTTCAAACACTCAAAAATCTCACGGCCATTCTTGCCTAGCTTTGCAAGAAACTTGATGTTGACGCGCTGTTCCTCAATCAGAGAGAGCTCTATGCTGACGGCAGGTGAAAAAGGGTAACTGTCAACAAGCTGCCGCACACTCCCACTTTCACGCAGAGTGCTCTGAATCGAACTGAGCGTTGATGGGATTGATTACAGCAGTAGTCCCACCTGGCGGTAACTGCAACTTGTAACAGAAAGACATTATTCAACTATTATACGTATTTCCCGGACAAACCTCGTATAATAGTCATTAGAGATTATTCAAGGTAAAATGAATGGCAGAATAGCGAAACATGGGGCGTTAGTTAACAAGCGATCTTGCCTGTAATATAGGAACGAAACATAGACACTAAGGGCTGTCGCTCTTGGATGGGTCACCGTCCGAATTTGCAGGATGCTGTTGGCAAGCGGGGTGCAAAAAATGGCTCTGATCACTATGGGACTTAACATCTGTGGTCGTCAGTCCCCTAGACTTATAACTACTTAAACCTAACTAACCTAAGCACATCACACACCTCTATGCCCGAGGCAGGATTCGAACCTTCGACCGTAGCGGTGGCGCGGTTCCAGACTGTAGCGCCTAGAACCGCTCGGCCACTCCGGCTGGCTATTCCGTTGATACTTGGACGAACATACACATAGTGAAAATTTAAATACGCAGTACTGATGTTCCGTAATAACACTTATTTAATAGTTTGTGTTATAAACCTGCTTTCGCTTTTCTAGGCCATCCTCAGACAATTCTAAACAGATAGTCCACGCTTCAGCGAGAGTGCACAGGTGTACAGAGATTGTTTTTCCAAACATATGTGACACGTTACGACCATATATCGATACAAAAAGACAAGCGTAATTAAATTCACAAACAAGGCCTGAATAAATAAGTCCGATATTCCGAGGGTCAGTCAAAAAGTAGTACTTTCGTTTTTTCATTGTTCAAGAATTTCAAATGCAACTACATAGGTTGAAAACCAAACCTTGACGACTGACTTATGACTTTTTAGTATAATCTCCGTCCATTTCCACAGTTTTAATCCGTCTTTTAGCTAGGGCATGTATTCCAGTGTGGTAGGCACACTGTCCTGCGTCCGAAGCCATTGATGCACGGACGTTTCCACGGCCTCCTCATCTTCAAAGTACGTCATTGTTTGAGAGCCAATCTTCAAATTTCAAAGCTATTGACTTATCTTCTTTCTCTAAACTTAATTCAGCATCTTGAAAGTCTAAGATTGCTTTGATTCATTCTAAAAGTCTACTCCCAATATAATTTCCGTCGACAATAATGGAACAATAAGAAAGTTCATAGAGAAGCTGTGCCTTTGACAAAAGAATTCTAAGTTGGTTTGTTGGCGTACATCTACACTTTTTCCAACGATTGCATCCCATGATGGACTTATTTTAGCGGGCCGAACAGATGCCGGTTCTATGGTGACAGGTCAGGGCTGTATGGGGGATGAGGGAAGACTTCCTACTGTTTTTCCTGTCTCTTTATTCTGGTTGGTTAATATTCTTGGTATCCGAGTTGCAGAAGCATTTGAATAATCTTCATCACACTGCCTTTACTTAGCGACGTAATCCAGCACAAAACATCTTGGAATCACCTGGCGGTCATCAACAAATGATGCCATCGACTCGCTGACGGTTGTATGGAGTCACCGCAGTCACCGGTCTATCGCTCCCTTGAGCTTCGTCACAGTGACGAACCTATCGTCTAACAGTGCTGATAATGCACTTTTGCATCACCGTACAGATTTTTTCAGTCTTTCATGAAAGCGAATGGGCCTTTCAGTTCCTGCATTCAAGAATTCTATCAGAGAACACTGTCTGATATGAACATCTATTTCGGCCATTTGGCAGGCGACTGCAGTACTGACATCTGTTACGCAGAAAATTATTACAGCAGTTGATAGGAGGAGAAGCATTGCAGAATAGCGCTAAATTTAAATTTTTCACTTAACAGACTTTAATTAAGGAGAAAAAGAGCAGGAGGCATTACTTTTCGACTGACCCTCGTACTGTGTACTCGAAGATTAAAAGCATGGGAATGTATAAGTCATAAACGTTTTAGAGGTGAGTAATGTCCCAGACTTCTATGTTACACGGACAAAGTGGGGAATGTTATGAAAAAGCCGAAGAAAAACGTAGGGTGAGGGGGTTGGGGAGAGAATGGGATCAATGAAAGATGGGTGTGAAACAGCTATAACCGACCTTATTATTTGTTGTTGTTGTGGGCTTCAGTCCAGAGACTGGTTTGATGCAGCTTTCCATGCTACCCTATCGTGTGCAAGGTTTTTCATCTCCCAGTACCTACTGCAACCTACATCCTTCTGAATCTGCTTAGTGCATTCATCTCTTGGTCTCCCTCTACGATTTTTACCCTCCACGCTGCCCTCCAGTACTAAATTGGTGATCCCTTGATGCCTCAGAACATGTCCTACCAACCGATCCCTTCTACTAGTCAAGTTGTGCCACAAATTTCTCTTCTCCCCAATTCTATTCATTACCTCCTCATTAGTTATGTGATCTACCCATCTAATTTTCAGCATTCTTCTGTAGCACCACATTTCGAAAGCTTCTATTCTCTTCTTGTCCAAACTATTTATCGTCCATGTTTCACTTCCATACATGGCTACACTCCATACAAATACTTTCAGAAATGACTTCCTGACACTTAAATCTATACTCGATGTTAATAAATTTCTCTTCTTCAGAAACGCTTTCCTTGCCATTGCCAGTCTACATTTTATATCCTCTCTACTTCGACTATCTTCAGTTATCTTACTCCCCAAATAGCAAAACTCCTTTACTACTTTAAGTGTCCCATCACATAATTCAATTCCCTCAGCATCGCCCGACTTAATTCGGCTGGTGGCCGAGTGATTCAAGGCGCTTCGATCTGGAACCGCGCGACCGCTGCGATCGCAGGTTCGAATCCTGCCTCGGGCATGGATGTGTGTGGTGTCCTTAGGTTAGTTAGGTTTAAGTAGTTCTAAGTTCTAGGGGACTATTGACCTGAGATGTTAAGTCCCATAGTGCTCAGAGCCAATTCGACTACACTCCATTAACGTCGTTTTGCTTTTGTTGATGTTCATCTTTTATCCTCCTTTCAAGACACTGTCCATTCCGTTCAACTGCTCTTCAAGGTTCTTTGCTGTGTCTGACAGAATTGCAATGTCATCGGCAAACCTTAAAGTTTTTATTTCTTCTCCATTGATTTTAATTCCTACTCCGAATTTTTCTTTTGTTTCCTTTACTGCTTGCTCAATATACAGGTGGTAGAGTTTTGTTAGGCCTGGCTCTCCCAAGGCTGTCAGTAGTTCTAATGGAATATTGTCTACTCCCGGGGCCTTGTTTCGACTTAGGTCTTTCAGTGCTCTGTCAAACTCTTCACGCAGTATCATATCTCCCATTTCATCTTCATCTACATCCTCTTCCATTTCCATAATATTGCCCTCAAGTACATCGCCCTTTTATAGACCCTCTATATACTCCTTCCAGCTTTCTGCTTTCCCTTCTTTGCTTAAAACTGGGTTTCCATCTGAGCTCTTGATATTCATACAAGTGGTTCTCTTTTCTCCAAAGATGTCTCTAATTTTCCTGTAGGCAGTAT